>NW_024387305.1:0-1232667 GCF_900408965.1 Simochromis diagramma | reverse complement strand
ACACATTTCCTTTCTTCAATTGTTTGCCTGATTTTTCAGTTTGGTTTACCCATGTTTTGAACAAACTAAATGAAAAGGAAATTAAAATGTAAAGGAAATAAAAAGAAAACACATTTATGTAAGATGTTGAAAATGGCAATCTGTTCTGCAGTTCAGATTTTGATGCACACAAAGGTCATCTTCACCATGACATCCTTTTGTTCTTCATAAAACCATATTTTACATGTTGTTTCACACTAATATGGTGACACTAATTTTTCGTGCGGACCCAGTTAATTCCTTTAAAGTCTTTACTTAGGTGTAATCAAACAGCAGGAATATGCAAATGGTAAAAATGGTAAATGGCCTGTATTTGTATAGCGCTTTACTAGTCCCTAAGGACCCCAAAGCGCTTTACACAACCTGTCATCCACCCATTCACACACACACACTGGTGATGGCAAGCTACATTGTAGCCACAGCCACCCTGGGGCGCACTGACAGAGGCGAGGCTGCCGGACACTGGCACTACCGGGCCCTCTGACCACCACCAGTAGGTAACGGGTGAAGTGTCTTGTCCAAGGACACAACGACCGAGACTGTCGGAGCTGGGGCTCGAACCGGCAACCTTCCGATTACAAGGCGAACTCCCAACTCTTGAGCCACGATATTATATTAACATTTTCCACACAAGCATTTAAGTGCAAATAATTTTATTGACATAATGACAAAGACAGAAGACAAAGCAAATCTGAAATCTGTTATTTGAAGGTCTCCTTTATGTAGTGTTGACTGCGTATCTGTAGTTCTCACTCTAATAATATAGATTTTTTTAATTTACATTTTCTACCTACAATCCAAAGGTAAGGTCTGTGAATTGCAGATGACAACTCTGCTGGATGTCATGTTAATGTAACTTTAAAATGACATGATGATCCAGTGATCATCTCATGATGATGACTGAATCATTCAGGTCAAATATGGATTTCTGCTGAGGGACAGGATTTGTAATTATCTGTAATTATCTTGCTCAAGATGCTCAAGATGTTTACTCTATTCTCTTGCTCTTCATGGCCAGAGACTCCATGACAGTGAAGAAATTATGTGGTGTTTCTGTTTCCTCCAGTTCAGAGTTGGCACAGAAATCAGGAGGCAAGTAGTCCATAGGGTTTGAGGTGCCAATTACCCAGTTGAAGGTGCTGAAATTAAAAAAATACAAGTTTACTTGTATGACTAGGTTACCAACATCAAATTCAAAATTTACAGATGGAAAGCAGAGAATAGAACATCGTAACACTTGTCTTAACTTTTGCATGGTTCAGGGTCAAAAATCCAAAACAGGTTCTCATACATATGATTCTGTTTTCTACTGTATAATATAATAATATGATATGTGTTTGCATTATATTGTTAGACATACTGTAATAAAAAGAAATTCCCTCTCAAATCTAAAATGGTTGCTGAAGTTGTTTTTAATATCATTAGCACAGTTTTTGTTCCATTTGTTTTATATTACTGCGACAAAATGGGTGGAGCATTTGCACACTTTAACACTCACCATTTGTCTTATGCGTGTTAATTTTACACACAACATTATATTGTTTTGTCTGCTTGTGCTTATTTGCTGTGGTTTGCCAATCCTAAAGTAACGTTGCTTCACTTTGTGTGTGTGTTAAATTTGTGGTTAACATCAAAACAGTTGATCAAGTTAAAGGAAATACACACACATACATTTTCAAGTGTCTTTTATAATGTTCAATTTTTAAAAAAAAAAAATTTCCCCAGGATCCATGCAGGTCAAGTATCTTGTTACTTTTATAGTGCTGGTGATGTCATGGTTGACATCACTGGGCCAAACCAAGTTGGGAAGGGGGGAGGGGTCTTTCTGTAGGAAGGCGTGTTTTAAATGGATTTGTTTAGAATATTTGAATTATTATTGAATTTTTAATTATTTATTTATAGGGAACCATTTAGCCATGAAATTGAGCTAGTGATAAATTACTGAGTGTTATGTGTTTCTCAGATGTTCATGTTGCTTTGTAGTTTTACTGGCTTACCAGCTATTGGTATATCTGGACTAATTGGCTGTGTAGACTTCAGATGGGGAGAGGTGTGCTGTGTGTGTTGTGTGCCTGTCATGTTGGTTAGTATATATTAATTTATGGAATTTCATTTATGTCTAAGTTTCATATGTCATGTAGAATACTGTAAATCTTATCTAATCTACCCTTTTCTCATAACTCAATTTTTTTTTGCTGAGTCTGCCTACATACCTTCCCTTTACATTCGAGACAGACTCTCTTACAGTTACCTGACAGTGAGCCACCCAGATTGTGGAGTATAGCTTGTGAAGGACACAGGGATGCAGCCGATCTCAGTAAAGACAGTTGAATAAAGGCCTGAAAACATAAAGTATAAGTTATATGTAAACAGGCTACCTGAGTGGCATAAATGGAAAAAAGTGTTATTTTACATTTACTAAATTCACTACTATTTCTTTTTATTTTGTCATAAATAGGAATTTACACTTCTTGTCACTATGCTCAACATGCATGCACAGGCAAAGGTAATTTGGTCATTTAGTAGTACATTGGCTTAACCTAATAACTAGTAGGATAGAAAGGTTTATTGTAACATACTGCCAATCCTTTACTACAATGTCTACTTGAAATTACCAATCAGTGTGTACATTTACACAAAAATAAATTAAAATTTGTCTTCCAAAATAATGGAAATAGCACATAGCACTAGTGGTAGTATTCATGGCCTTTCAGCCTTAGAATTAGTACAGAACACATTTATTTTTGCTTCTTCTTACCATTTTCTGAAAGACTGCCATACCAGGTGTTGGTTAGCACACCCATTCCCGAAGAGGAGGAGGAGCCCATGAACACCTGTCCCATCAGTTTAGCATCAGGGGGAACTTGCATGGGAATGAAGGAGGAATCCAGCTTAATCTTCTTGCAAGAGAGTGTTTTCCAGTTGGACTCGTAATAGACCCCCTGAAAGGATGAACAAAGAGAGTGAATGCTCTTTGCCTGTTCACATCTTGGCTTGTATGCTGCCACTGTAGTATTGTAGCCAGCACGGTCTTATAATATGTTTGCATAAATATCAGTGTGTTTTTGTCATTTTATACTTTCATTTTATTTTTTCAAATGTCACACTACGTTTATTTATTTTTTTTATTCTAAAGATTGGAATTCTGTTTATGTGTTAGGTAAGACAGAAGAAATGAGTAATTTGAATGATATTTAGATACTTTTTGAAGGGGGAGGGATCATTATGAAGGAAAAAAAAACACAAAACATCAACAGTTTAATGAGGCTTTACTACCTCTCTAAAAAGCATCAGCTGGTCCAGAGCAAAGTCCTGATTGTCACCAATTCCGAAGTTTTTAAACTCGCATCCTCTGTCCCAAAGCATCATAGGTTATTAATCCCGTTGAGGAGATGAGTCCATCGCCAGTCATCTGAAAAGGAGAGATAAAAGCCAGTTTTATGAATGACCTAAACATTACTTAATGGTCATTAAATTATATTTAATCTGCTATGTCTTTAGTTCAAAAGTTTGTATGATGTCTGACTGCACTACTGAGAAAAGCACAGAGAACTGTCTAATTGATTCACAGCAAGAAACTGGATATCATGTGTCCATCCAAGCAACAAAATCTTTGTCTCAATGAAATGAAGTGTTTCTAGTTGTGAGAACTCATCTGAAGCAAATGATATCATCTTGTGAGGCTTGTGAGCATGTGAGAAAGTGAATGTCTCAAACATATTTTCCTGAACTTGTCTCTAGTTAATGTCTAAAACCCAGGTACTAATGTTAAAACATATTTCAGTACAAGTTGAAGTACTTCAACTTCAGCTTATTGATCAGCTGACCTGGTCTTTGTGGATCTACACAGCTGAATTCAACAATACATCAGCAGTTATTTCATAAGTTGTCCTGGCGGGTTTCCATCCTTTATACTGACAGTAAGCTGTTTATGCTGTCTTCATATTATGCTGCATACAGCCACGATCAGCTTAACTTCAAATTCATTTCAAAACTTCTGAGTATTTTCATGAAACCTTTAAATAATGTGTTCAGTCTACCTCAGATTGTTTTGCAGCATGTTTCACAATATGTAAAAACATAATGCCACACGTACAGACCCAATATTTGATTTACAAAAGTGAGGACTGACATGTAAACTTTGCATTTCCAGTTTATCCAATACCACTGCAATATAGTGTCAATATGAATATAGCTAGCAACACACTGTGTGACAAACTGCACACACACTCATGTGTTTGGCTAGATGCTGAAGTGCGGGTTAGGCAAACCAAGTGTGCGACAAACCAAAGGTAACAAGCTTTTTTTGAAAATGCGTGAACTAGAAAGTACAGATGTTTTTTAAAAATGTAGGGAATAAAAATAAAAAGTTGTCAGAAAAATAAATACTAAAGAAAAGTACAGACACCTGAAAATTCTAGTTAAGTACAGTAATGAAGTATTTAGACTTCATTACTTTCCATCTCTGTTAAAACCTAATCCGTACATATTAAGGCACAAAAAACTGCTCTGTTGCTGCATAATCATACTATTATGTAAGGACATATTACATCCAACAGAAAAGGGTTTAGTTGGCATAAAATGCAAGAGAAGTTTGCTTAACACTGATCAGAGCAATAGAGATATACAGTAAGTTCCTAAAGATTATCTGTGGAGCACATCAGTGAACTCACCACAGTGAGCCCTCCACTCAGCAGCTCTGGAACGACTGTGGAACAGAAAGTCAAAGTCATAAGCTTCATTTGTTATAACAATCTAAAATTGAATGCATAAATATACTCATTGGAGAACCTTAGCTTACTATACAAATTAATCTTGGCAGCCTAGTTTGACTATACCTGGTTTTAAGATAGATTAAAAAAATATGTCTGTGTCTCTGAGTAAAAATAACTTTTCTAACATTATGAATTGAGTTTTTTCATATTTCTGTTTCAGGCACATTTAGCAGGTCTCTTAACACAGATATAGACATCAGTTTGAGTATCTTGTTCATCTAAGTCCATACTCACCACAGGGTTTGGGGTATTGGGCGACACCCACTGCCAGCAAGAGGCTCAGGCAGGACAGCACACTGATGAAGCTCATGGTGAGAAAGTTGCAGAGTCGCCGGACCAGGAGAATCTGTGAGCGCTCTGGTTCAGGAAACACTTCCATATAAATCTGCTAACAGGAGGCAGTGCCCACATCATGTGACGTCCTTGTGCGTTTTCTGGACTATCTACTTCACTAAATAATTAACAGTTGTACTTTACAGTTTACAAGACATGGCTGTTTTTAATGTTGAAGCCTAAAGCTCATGACTTAAACTGAAAATAAAATGCAAGTAGGCTATTCTAATATGCCTTATATTTTATCTTAAATTTACATATCTTTTGCAAACAAAAAGGGGTGTATAGAATGTCATTAAAGTATTAAAGAAAAGGTCCTTAATCTGAAAGATAAAAATTAATAATAATAAAAATGAACATTAATAGTATAGCCCTTTTTGAAGGTTATTGCAAACAATTAATCCTTAACCTATAATTATTTTGCGTTGCATGTGGAGACGTCCTCTTCAAAAGTCTTCTTACAGTTTGTGCTATTCAAACCTGAAGATTTAGTGCCTTTCTCAAAAACAAATTTACCTGTAAATCATTAGTTAATGGGCTAAATGGCTCCAATCTTTTAACTGCAGATGTAAATATTCCCATGTTATTCTAAATAACTCCACCTGCTTATTTCTCAGCCTTGATGACAAAAGCATATCTGAATGTCACGCTGTGGCGAGTTCTTCAGGATCCTTTGGTTATGCACTTCTACCGGGGGAACTAAAAATTAAACAACTGACTCACTTAAAAGCATCAGTTAGTACAGACCAAAGGTCTCACCGGCTTTAAAAACTAACGTTTTTAACTTGCATACTCTAAAAGCATGATAGGTTATCAATCCTGCTGAGGTGATCTGCCCACTGACATTCTAGGTTTTGAATACCACAAGTGGCAACAATGATTAATACATCAACATTAACCAAAATACAAAAAGTAATGCTTACTTTATGTGTCGTGTCAATGCATACAGATTATCAGAGTATTTGTATAAAAACAAATATGATCGCCACCACTTTTCAGTGGCCCAACTGTAGCTGATTAATAATGTCATTATTTCAGATATTCCTCTAATGTTCAGAAATTCTAACTGTCACCTTCTTATTATTCTTCCCTACATAACAAAATCCACAATGACACTTCAATAAATATATTTTTTACTTGTTATTATTTATTTATTTTTACCTGTGAGTGAGTGTGATAAATGACCCCCTTTAATCAGGGCATTACAGTTCACACAAGGCCAATTTCCAGTGGAAAGAGATTTGGGAAAAAGAAGTATATCAGCATATGCATGTTCAACATATATATAAATCTGTCTTTACACAATTGACTCTCAAATTAGCAGAATGCATAGTGGTAAATAAAGAAGGATTATCAAATACTTTACCAAGAGAAATGGGTGAAAAAGCAGAAGCTATTAAATACATTGCATGCGTTACTGTCAGCGCTAAATTTCATATAAATAACAAGTAGCATTAATATAACAGCATGATTAAATGATCTTAAAATGCCTGTTGAAAAATAAATGAGGAAGATGTCTGGGGAATCAGTTTAAAAACTATGTTCACAAACAGTGAGATCTGTAAAAAGTCTTAAAAGTAATTTTTAAAAATGTGTTGAGATATACACATACATATATATATATATATATATATATATATATATATATATATACATATACATATATATATATATATATATATATATATATATATATATACATACACATATACATACATACATATATATATATATATATATATATATATATATATATATATATGTATGTGTATACATATACACTAGGGGTGCAACGATATTCGTATCGATATTGAACCGTTCGATACAGTGCTTTCGGTTCGGTACGCATATGTATCGAACAATACAACATTTGTAATTTATTTTATCAATTTTCCTTCTGACGATGCTGTCTGTGTTGAGCGCTCAGTGAATCTGTGTTCGACTACTCCGCCTAGGCTGCACTGTCGAGCGCAGATCCACTGAGCGCTCAACACAGACAGCATAGTCAGAAGGAAGAGCGCAGGGCAAGCTAGCGAGACAGAAGTTAAGCTCTACTTGCAACATTCAGATCTGGCGTTTGGAATTATTTTGGTTTTCATGTGACGTATGACCGTGAAGGTAAGCGAGTCATGGACTAAAGTAAAACAGTATGTTGGATGTGCCATGCAATGCTCAATTACATTGGTGTGAACTAGTGTGTTAGCGCAGTTAGCTCGTTAACGTGTTTGCCGTGTAGCCCCATGCACGGAGCGATCGGCGGTAGCTCGTTAACGGAGATTTGCCGTGTTGTGGCGTTAAGGTCATTTCAACGAGATTAACCTGAAAGCACTAGTGGGAACACAACGAATATGACTGCACATTTACGCCGACATCATCCTAGTGCAAAGACAAAAACAACAAGCATGCTACTAACTTTAGCCGAGTCATTTAGACAGCTGTTAGCACATGATTCTCCTTATGCTGCTGAGAATATAGCCCAGAAGAAGCGGATAGTATAGCTTTTATTTTGGAAAGAGCCATTTCTCTGTAATAAACTCTCTTTTCCAAAGATGAGTGATTCCTCAATCAGATACAGGGCTTGCAATATCGCTAGCCCGACGTCCCGGAGCTAGCGATTTTTTCAGTCGGGCTACCAAAATCTATCTCTTCCCTGCCCGTCGGGCTATTGTAGGAAAAATATATGTCAATGCTTTTGCATTCTTTCAGAAATGTAGCTGGGTAATTATGTCATTGGCATCGGTGAGCCACTGTCAATATGTGACATATTGAAGTCGCGTTTGAATTTGCGCTTGTTTTTTTGCTTTCACTTTGCAATCGTGCGAACTGTGTATAGAGAGCGACAGCACTGATCTGTGAGTGATGATAATTTGTGCACCAATTCCTCTGACATCGTCTTATTAATCGTTAGCTTACTATGCAAACATGACAAGTGAAATCTCCCGCAGCAAGCTTAAACATGTGAGAGGTTGATCGCGCAGAGAATCGCTGAGCTTATGTGAGTGAGCGTGTAAAAGCATTTCAGTTCTGCTGAGCCAAATAAGACAGGTCAGGGTGAAGAAGTGACAGCCAAAGAAAAGCTTACCACAAAACGGAGAAGTTATGACAAATCAGACTATAAGGCAAAAAGAAAGTGCAGCTTTATGGTTTCATGGACAAAAGAATTTCTGTGGCTGCAATATGATGAGCTAAATAACCAGGGCTGCACATAAGTGGTCCACAGGTGCGCATTCGCTGTCAAAATAAAAAACATGCACAAGGGTTAGGGTTAAATTTAAAAACTGTACTTTTGAGTTAAAATATATATTTATAATTTTAATAAATGACAAATTAAAAAGGCATGAACATTTTTTTTGTATCGAAAAAATATCGAACCGTGACACCAAAGTACCGAACCGAACCGTGAATTTTGTGTATCGTTGCACCCCTAATATACACATATATACATATACATATATATATATATATATATATATATATATATATATATACACACACATATACACACACATATATATATATATATATATATATATATATATATAGTGCCAAATCACAACAACAGTCACACATTAGAGGACAGGTCAAAATCTAAATTTAAGCTACTCTTGTCTGGGTTGTTTTTTTTTTTTTAAATACTTTTATTGTTTATTTTGATATATGGTATAATTGTAGAAAGATTTACTGAGTGTACATATTAAATAAAAGGGAAACCTTCATACAGATAAACGCCCACTACATGACCATTCAGAATATGGGTCAAATGGAAACAGCTGCCACTGACTACTGATAGTGATTAGAAAAAGTTGGAAGGTGCTCCATCTTTATCTTAGGACTGATAGTTGTTTACAGCACATAAAAAGGGGCATAATTTACAGGAGGTCACTGTGGATCAAATGTTTTACTTGGTTAATATTAAATGCAAACCAAAGTATTTATTTTATCAACACGCTGGCAGTTTGGTTGTTGATTCAGCACTTTGTTCCAATTTTACTCTCTACAGTTACCGGGGTAACAAATACAAATCACTCAAGCACAAGTGAGCAAGTTTGAGGTAGTTTTACTTTACTTGTTTTTCTACTTCTGCTCCACTACAACAGAAGGAGATACTGTACTTGTACTTCCTACATTTATTTGATGACTGCAGTTAAGGGACATACACAACCAGTGATAAGAATATAAAATACGCTGAGTAGCTAATTAATTTAATCTCCCCCACAGATTATAGAAGTAAAACAATAACAATTAAGTGGGTCCTTAGGAATACATGGCTATTATTTTAATAGCACTTTCTAGATGCAAACTGGCTGCTTTTTTGTTTTGTTTTTTTATTAAGGAAACAATTCAGAAATTATTCGAGAAAATATGCATAAATTTGATCCATGGTTAAAATCATTTAAAAGTTACAGCTAGATACAAGATTTCTCAAAATTGCATCCACCAGAACTACTGGAATAGCAATAAGTTATTGTATAAGTAAATAAATATAAATATTTCTAAATATTTAATGATAACAGTCTTTAGACTGTTTAGATACATTTTTGCAACAATACACTTTTAAATTTATGAACATTTTCAGAATTTAGTTTTTATTTGTACCATGGCACTTGTACAAAGTGGTGAATATCCTTAGATTGTACTAAGCTAAGAAGCTATAACTGGTAGTATTTTAAGTAGATTCAATGAGTTTAGAACTTCATGGACTTATCAACAGGTTTGTTAACTTTCCTTAGTTCTCAACACAGAAAAGCCAAAAAACAACACTGATTGTCATCAGTAGCTTCATGCTGTTATTATTGCTCGCTCCCTACTCTTGACTCGTACATATCAAGTTTATCAAATTTTTAACAAAACAAGAAAACGAAAAAAAAAGTGAACTGCAGGGAAGAAACTTACCTGCATGTGTTCTCGAGCAAGACTGCCTTCAACTAATCTTGACCTGTGACTTTGTTCATGTCACTTAACGTTAAGTTAAAGTAATTCTTTCAGCATGTGTTGGAAAAATATGGTTGTTTAAAGTTATTAAAAAAAAAAAAAGTATAATACAAAAGCTCCACATTACAAACTATAGAAAAAGGACTTTTATTCGTCCTTTTTTGTTTGATTAACTTTTTTATTATTATTTAGTCACTTAAAAAAAAAAAAACTTTTAAAGAAAAAACAAAAAACAATAGGATACTACAGATCTGCCAGTTTTCCGCATGAAATGCTCCTCTACCTGATGAAGCAAGCAAACATTTTTGCTGCAAATAAACTTCTGGTGTAGCCCAAAATCAGTATCCTTTTAAAATAAGCTGAAAATCACAGCTAGTAGACAGATGTGAGACAAGTAAATCTCATAAAAACAGTTTGATAGACAAAAACAATACAGGTTACACATAATTGGATGCATATTATATTTATTTTTCAATATGCATATTAAATATTAACCTTTTTTTATACCTTAGATTCCCTTGGCATCTCAAGTTTCAGGGCAATCATTAAAACAACCATCTTTAAAGAAAAGGAATAAACTCAAACATTTCAGTGCAAAGAGCTCAAGCCAAGTTCATTAAAACAACATACGATCCTGTCTCCGAGTTTAAAATTGAATTAGTTGACATGTATAAATAAAAGAAAACAAAAACAAGTCTGGCAACTGTCCATAATAACTGAACTGATGTTACAAGAACAAACCCCTTTTTTTCAGTGTAAGTTCCCTTGGTTTGCAGCAAAGCATCAACTTACAAATTCTCACTTCATATACATATATTAATATGAACATTTTGTGTATTTTAATATAATCTTGTTACAGTTTCTACAAGAGGTCCATATGAATTAAATATTATATTAGGTGAACTTCTGTGATTTAGAGGTTTAGGATTACTCGGGATTTCTGCGTATTATCCACATACAATCTGTTGATATTTTCAGAGTTTTATAGATAATGTTGGCTCGTTTTGGAGATTATCATTACTCGAAAATTTGCAATGCACTCACACGTACACCTTGTTATCACCAGAGGACACTATTGGCATAAATGTCAAGTCATACGCAGGAACCCTGAGTACTGTGCGTGTGACCTTGCCTAAGCATAGGCAGACGCAAACTTGTTTGTTGTTTAGTGTCAGTCAAATGATCGCTCCACAGTCATGCTCATTCTGAGTGTGTTGAACTCTGGTAGAAAAGGCATCGTCTTTATCTGGCATCATCTCAAAAAAAACAACTCGAACGGCAGATTTTTAGCACACAGACAAAATGTCGTCCACTCACATTCATCCCTAACTTTCACCGCACACTCCATATTCCATATTGCTCCCCATCCACCCAGCTTTATCTCAATAATGTATTTTTGAAACCTGTCCACTGCATTAATTCACAAATATTTCTGCTCATTCAACCACTCCACTTTGGTGATAACAATTTGCCATTCTTCCTGTAGCATTCCCTAACTGACTTTCTACATGGTATCTAGGATAAGCTTAACATAATTACATTATTAGTAATTACAGCTCTGTCTATGCTCCCTACTTTTCTTTTTACTGCCCAGTTACCATTTCAACAATTCACAGCTTTACACATCAGTACCAGTCACTCCAACACACAGGTAACCCACACACACTCATCTGAACAAGCACACATCAGAACTGAGGACTATGTATGTCAAATCATCAATGACACCGGGCAGAGAAGGTGTGCTGACATTAAAGATGTACATAAAGATTTAGAGAAACAGAAGGAACATGCAGGTGATTCCAGTTGCTGAAATGGAAGTTTAGAGTCTCAGTTTTTGTTATGGTTGGAATTACGGTAAAGTTGACGTGTCTGAAGAGACAGATTCTGGGTGGGGTAAATTTTCAAAGCCTGTTCTTAAACCGCATAATCAGGAGAAAGTCACTTGATGCAAAGAAGATTCAGCAGTTTAGACAATAAGTGGCTATGCTCCAGAAAGAAAACTTTGAGTTTTTAGTAGATGCAAGGGCTGAGTGTGACGCCCACATCTAACACTGAAAATTTATGGACCCTTAGTCTTATCCTCCTACTCCCTCGTGGCCGACTGTCAGCAGTCTGAGACTTCAGAGGTGTTGGAGTCACTGGCAAGTTTCCGACGTTGCCTCACAGATTTCTCCTCATCCTATAGAGAAGACAGTGTTTTAACCATTTGGTGCAACTTAAATCTAATGACAAGAGATCCTCCGTTTCTCGCCTGACAAAATCTCATCTTGGACACAAGATATCAAACATAAAATGTCTTAGGAAGGTTTACAGAACCTTGGTACTAGCATGTTTGACATAATAAAGCGTATGGTGACTGTATGTTTCATTGTATTATTTGTAATGTGGAGTGTAATAAACATTGAAGCATTTTAAGGGTCTGAAGATTTTCTGGAGAGCTTTTCATCTAAAGAGGTGAGTTATTATTGTTTCATTGGAGCAAAGAATGGTTGCTGGAGCTCAGAGAATTAAAACTGTAGTGTTACCGTCTGAAAAACTCCATTCTGTCCCCACTCCCCAGGAGAGTGGTCTTCAGGGTACTCTGCTTCATCCTCCTCTTCCTCCCCTTCTTCCTCTCTTACTGTGTCCATTCCATCTTCCTCATATTCTGTCAGACAGTCCGACTCCTCCGCTGATCAGAAAGATTTAGAGGAGATATTATAGAAAGAATTTATTGAGACTGACCCATCCATTTAAGGTGGCACTCATAAAATATCAGGAACATCCCCTATTATATTCAAGAAAAGAGACAAGGATACAATTCCTTATTTATCAGACTTATTGAATTGTACGTTGTCACAAAGGAGAATGCTGTAAGCTCTGTCTTTACTATTCTACATCAGAAGGAAAATATATTCCAACAAAACATCAAGAGCAACTCTTTCTAGACAATAATGAATTAGTAATTATTTACCTTCTGCAGCAAGGTAGCTTTGGACTGGCTCTATCCTCGATACAATCTCTGCAAGATCAGTGAAGTCAGCTCCTGGACACGTGTAGGACTAATGGACGACATGTTATTATTAGTATTACATATAGAACTTGCAGGTTCACCTTTAAAGACACGAGTTACAGCAGCCATGTAAGATAGGATTAATAGTTTAAGTGTGCGTATGTGCCCTTCTCACATCTGTTCTCTTGCTGTCATTGTAGTCGGCTGAACGATGGTCCTTCAGCATGTTCTCGATGATGTCACCCCGAGCCCAGCCAGTGAACACTAACTTGCCGTGCTGAAAGCCCACATCCTGCAATACACAGTAGTTCAAATGAAAGCTGTAAGTGTTTAGAAACAGAGCAACTGATTTAAATTCAGACTGAAACACTGATGGATCCTGTGGTGTATTTAGAGTAATAATCAACATTTATATTTGCACTATGGGATGTTAAACCAACAGTTGACTAATTAAAGCTGTGATAGCTTTTCTTATATTGCAATATACTATCTAAAGCTAGTAGCTTTACTTAAAAAAATATTTTAAAAATTAGCTGTCGATTCCATTTTCAAAGAAGCCCACATTTCTTTTTATACTGGAAAACAAAGTAGTACTTCTCCCTTTTTTGCCCAAACAATCAGATGATAGACACACGAATTTTAAAGCTGATCCATAATATGAGACTAGGGATTTACACAACTGTACTTGTTTTTCAGATTCTCACCCTTCAAAGAGATTACACCCATTTTGGAAGTAGCCTGATTTCAGGTTCACACAAATAAAGTGTATTTTTGTGCAATTAAAAACCCCATACTGGGTAAGTAACTCACATAGATCTCATCAAACTTGCCAAAGTCCATGGTCTTGAAGCGGTCAATGGGTGGTCTGATGTACTCACAGTAGGCACTCTTCTTAACCACTTCTAACTGTCGCACGCACGACACATAGGCCAACCGTGACTGGATCTCTGCCATGTCCGGCACCTACAGAAGGGAGTATCATAGATCTTTATTCAGACAACACACTACCAGATTTCACAATAAATAAATAAAGATGAATCTGCTGATTCCATAGCAGAATTGGATATGCTACACATTGATCAGATGGACTCAAAAGGTACCACTGCCTCATACTGCCAACCCATAAAAGGCTTTTTCCCAGAAAAATCTTTCATAGAAAAATTTTGGCACCCTCTAAGAAAGTTTTAGCTCGAGCCAAATAGAAACATTTGTAACCAGTATTGTTGGACTCCACTTACTCAGTTACAAAAGACATTTATGTTAGCCCAATCTAAGACAGGAAAACTCCTGCATCCAGTACCTTTACTTTCTCTGCCCAGGGATTGATCCGTTTCCACAGCAACCACCAGCCCGACAGGCAATCGCCATAGTTACACAAGTCAGTCTCATCTTGACTACCCACGTCAATGGCAATGACTGTTCTGGCACCCGTGTTCCTCGCAATGTCCGCTGTTAGACGTTTAACACCAGTTTTTTCACACACAAGCACACAATCACGCAGACGAACGACCATAGCGTCACAAAATCCGGCAGCAGAGATGATAAGACAATAAATACGGTGTTAATAAGTTTGTTTCAGGTTTGCCTCCAGAAACCTTCATTTTTAGAGGCTCAGTGTTCTAACAGACGTACACCACAAAAACACAAAACTTTTAAGACATACAAGTTGTAAGCTCACTTCAGAGAATTTACAGCCAATTAAATGAGATGTATATATGTAAACTATACATATTTCCTGGCTAAATAGCGCAGGGCCTTTTTTATCCCCTTATTAAAAGGAGCTTTGCAATAGTAGGCATTTTTGTGGTGTTGAGTCTGTGGAAGACAACCCACAAGCCTGAAACACTGATCCAGCACCCCAAGAACAACTTTAAAAGCAGCTACACAGAAGGCAGAGTGAAACAAACAAACACAGGATGTTAATTTGACAAAGTTCCCTTCCACTGGATCAATCTTTTGGGCCCAGGCAGCACCATATTTCACAAAGCATCAGCCGGGACACAATGAGAAATGATTTAAATGCAGAGCAGAAAACTGCAATAGGCCAGTCTCATTGTGAAATATGGTTCTGTTTCTTCAGTACAGAGGATATTTTTTTATTATAAATACATCAACCCAGACTCAGGGGAATTTTCACCGCCACATCAAAATGAAAACTCCAAGTAGTATGCATCTCAATTGTCATCATCATCGCACAAACATTTCAGGAATATGTACCTTTGGCTCTGTGCAGTTGCTTTTAAGCAATGATCATCCATTTACTAGTCTGCAGACAAAAAAAGCTGTTCCCCTGAGTCTGAACACACACCACTGATTTTTCCTCTTGTTGAAAGCACGTGACAAAAAAAACCTTACGTTTTATTCTTACAGCTTAAACAGAAACTTCGCCAGGCAGCTTTTTTGGGTTTGTTTTAATGTAAACTTGCCTGAAGTAGTTAATTTTGAAAATGTGTGGAACACTTGTATGATTATAATACCAATTAAGATTTTGCTGCAAGCCTGTTAAAAATATTATTGCCAATCATACAACAGTTTCAACATGAGAAGAATCAGAATGTAATCTCAAAGCAGACTGGCGTCTTATGCATGGCGGTTTTGATGTCAGAAGAGGATTTGTTTCCATTTCTTCAAATGTATATTTACTAGAAACTTCTCTGCAACATTTTTAATTCTATCCCTATCTGACACCAGGCTGCTTCACATACAAATACATCCCCACTGTTTAATGCAATATTTCCTAGTTGTAGAAAAAGCCTTGTATTTATATAAAATTTAAATAAACTTTAAATGTTGCATTTCTTCCCCCATCTGGCAAACCAGGTTACTTCAGCGATTGATCTAAAGTATAGTTTGTTTTAATCTGGGCTTTTCAGTCCACTGATTTGAATTTTCTCATTATATAAATTTGAACCGGCTTAATATTCAGATGGGGAAAGCTCAGCAATACCACAGGACTTTCCTCCATTAATATTAAGCATTCATCCACTTACTTAAAAACACAACCTCTTAATATTACTAACCTAAAAACCACCATTCAAAGCATCCCCCCATCACCATCCCACCTTCCCCCTCCTCTGGGAGACAGGAGTTGGATAGAAATTAAGGACTGGATTGGTTCGGGGTGGGGTGAGGTGGGGAGCAGGGGGTTACCACCTATACTTGCCTGGCAGGTTGTTGATGTAGCCACCATCCATTAGCAAGTTGCCATCTTTGGGGTCGCAGAGAGGCGGCAGGTACCCTGAGAGGGTCATGCTCGCCCGTACATAGCGCCACAGTGAGCCTGGCACACCAAGGAGGGAAGGAGGGAGGAGGAAGGGGGGGATAACATCTCAATAATGTTTGCTATACGTTTCAGATTAGTGTCGACACAGACCGCAATCCAAACACCAGAGCGAGGTCGGACAAAAGAAGGTAGTCGATCCCTGCAAAGGCTAGGACTGTCGTTCTGCCTACCTTTAAACTCTGCTGTAAACCACTGCAAACCTCATTACCTTGCACATAGATCCTGTGTGGCTTGTGCAAAAGGTAAAAAAGTAAATGGCAACCATCACAGAGAATCAAGGTTGTTTCATCTCCAAACTATGTCCCAAAAACAGTGCTTCACTGCATATGATCCTCCTTTATAAGTTCCTCAAAATCTACAGACCTATTGCAACGTTAGTGAATAAACCAAAGCAGTAGAATCCAATTTTACTCCTATTGCCAACTGTGTGTAGGGACGGAGCAGTAGTAGATGTTGATGTGACAATGCTTGGAGATTTTTCAGAGTGAATATTACAGGGAAGCAACCAGCCTACTCTGTCCTGCAGTACAGCTCAGTGTCAGCAGAGGGCAGGAGCAGACAAAGTGCTGCATGGGTTGGAAGGATAAGGAGCACCACAGAGAAAAGTGAGGGGTGCTACTATGCATAGAGAATATGTGAATGCTCGAACAGAATTACATTACTGAAATGTGACTTCAGAAAAAACACCACTTGCAGATTTTCATCCCTGTTGATTGTTTGTCATTTTAAGGGCTTCGTTGACTGTGTATAGGAGGTGCAATGTGCAACAGCAAGATCCAGAACACATATTTTCTAATAATAATAATAATGATATTTGTCATCAATATATATTTATGAAAGATATATAGATGGGATGGCTTTAACTAACATACTGGCATGCATAAAAAAGCAAGCAAAGCCAGGGGAGAGGACAACAGCTGGATAGGAGGGATTGAACATGCTCCTGTAGGCAGAGATGACTGAAATAAAATAGAAGCAGGGAATCAAATTGCATTTCAGTCCATTTGACATACACATTTAGGTGAATTGGAACACACAGTGATTTACATGTGATGTCAACATCTCATGTAGATTGCAGCCGTTCACCATCTCGTCAGTTCAACACTGAATACTGTCTGTTCTCTGTGCTTGATCTCGAGCTGATAAATCTGCCAACATCTAAATTAATTGAGGTTGACTTCAATTGAAAATGACAAAGAAGAAAGAAAAAAAGCCAAGTGCAGTGGTGCATGAAGACATGCCTCAACCTTAATGTCATAGGAGAAGTGTGAGTTTCAGCAAATAGATGTGTTCAGATGAAGCCTGATGATCATGCAGCTCTCTATGACCGACAGATATCCAAACATGCATGGAGAAATCCTGAGATTGAATAAACACAGTGGAGTTCAGTGGGTTTCGTGATTTTTTTTTTTTTAGGTGACACTAAGCTAAATGGATAAAACGTGTTCTCTGTGTGAATAACAAAGTCAATGGGAGAGACGGTATGATGCAATCTGGGCTTTAAGATATATGTAGGATGTAGTCTTTCCTTCCAAACCATGGGCTCCCAATATCCACCAAGTCAAGGTGGGGTTAGTTACATTGAGAACTTGGGAGGGAGACGAAAGAAGAGGAGGGTAGCTGGGTGGTTGATTGTCGATTTGGGGATGGAGGCGGGAGGGGGGAGGTTTTGGTGAGCGGGTGTTTAAAATCTGACCTGGGACATTGTTAACATAGCAACCATCCACAAGCAAGTGGCCATCCTTGGGGTCGCACAGGGGAGGTAAATAGGGGGTGTAGGAGGCGCTGGCTCTAACATAGCGCCAGACACAACCTGTCAGGAAATGGAGATGGAGAAGGAGCAACACATCAAATATGGGCCAGACTCCACATCACAGATGGGGTAAAAGAAATATGAAGGAGAGTAAAAGAAAGAAAGGAGAAGAATAAAGAGAGAGAGAGAGAGAGAGAGAGAGCGAGGAACATGGAGAAAGAAATGCCTGCAAGATAGTGAGGAAACTGTAAGTAGCAGCAAGTAGCTAAAAAGAGAAATGGGAGTATAATCTCATCAAAATTACTTTTATATGCCTGTGATTTTAAGAAAATATTGCAAATTCTAATATGATCCAACTTTTATATAGAGAGCTAAACTGCAGGAGTACTCTATAACCTTTTAAATGTAACTATTTGAGGGAAAAGAGGTTACCTCAGAGCTTTGTTCAGAATACTAACAGGATATCAAAATATTTGTGAAGTAAAATTTAATTCAAGGAACAGAATATGATCTGACATGAACAGTTTATTTTTAGGATAAATATTAAAAGCCAGTGGTGATGTAAATGAAAGAAAATGAAGGAGAAAGAACAAAGAATCAGAGAACAAATTTGAAAAAGAAAATAAAGAACAGTGATGCTATCTGATGTGTTCATTAAGCATGTCAGAGAAATAGTATTAGCACTGTTAGATGACTGGTTCATCCAGCAAGGTGCGATAAAGACAAGAAGACAAGGGATAACTGTAAGAGACATGAGATGAACAGACAGAAACAAGGAAAGAGAGACAGAGAGAGAGTCTTAGGCCTCCAACTAAAGCTTCTAAAAAATATAAAAAGGGAAAAAAATCCTAGGTAATTTTTCTGTAAAAGATTTGCAATTTCTATTTAGCTTCATATCATTCTTAAATTTGTGCCTTGGCTGTGTTCCTCACTAGATAAAAACCAAAGTAAGTAATTCAAACTCTCTGCCTTACAACAACCATCAAAATGACAGTTATTATTTCTTTTCAGTGACTCAGAGTGACATATTCACAATAGCACCAAGCTAGAAATGCTGGACAAAAGCAAACCAAAAAAACCCAAAACCAAAGAAAGCACAGAATGGAGATGAAGGAGTGATGGATGCAACATGGGATGGAAACCACTAAAAGGCTATGCGGTAAATGGTAAGTTAAAGTGTTCTGGATCCTACATGTTGACATGGGAGAAGATTCAGTATTCTGAGGTGAGTGACTACACAGGTTATTTTGTCTTTGTTGTAAACTATAAATGAGCATATCTGTAATGTCTCTCCATGCTCAGAAAGACCCGACATAAAGTTATATATGAAGTGAATTCGGGGAGTTTTAAACATAAATTGGATTGACACTAAACAATGAAAAAGCTACAGGTTTGTTTGTTTTTTATATTAGCACATGGCAATAGTAAGAAAGGAAAATCCAGATATAGAAGAGAGAGGAAGAAAGAAAGAATGAAATTTAAGTAGGCACATGGTAAGAGGCAAAAGATGGCAACAATGAAACCAAGTAAGAAGGCGTAGCTCTAGCAGTTAGTTCATCCACATGCCAAGATGCAAACATAAGCATTCAGCGTGCTTAGCTGCAGGACTGAGACCTGAAAGCTTATGAACTCCTCAAATCCAGCAATCAGCCAGTTAATAATTCAAAACACTGATTTTACATCAAAGACTACAATAACTTCATTTAATGTACAAGACTGAATATTAGAAACGAGCATTACCCAGAAAATGGTAAACTGGATTTGAGGGTTGTTTTTTCCACAAACAGTCGTTTTAGATTGCAGAGATTCATTTTGGCTATTGTTAGTGATGGTGCATTTTTAAGCAAGTCAAAAAGAACACACATCTCAGCAAATACACAGACAAGCATCAAAACATACGTCCTTTCTTTTGTACATACTTAGCAAAATCTCTTTCTAACACTTTAATGGAGGCATACTCCAAACAAGGTTGAAACTGGCATGTTTTTTGTAGGAACAAATAAATGGGTTTGCAAACGAAAGGCTACATGTTCCTTTGATAACTGCACTGTAATCACATATTCAAACATTTTTAATTATCCAATCTAGTATTTCTCCCTGTCTCATATATTTTTGATATGAGGAACTTAAACCTGCTTTCAGAATAACTTTAAGTATCCTCCCACGGGTAGTGGACACAGTAAAAGCAGGCCTCTGTTTTGCCCATTTTCAGATGCACGCCTTGGATGCTATTCTAGTAGTTTTGCATAATTTACAGTTCAAAAGAAGAAGTGGCTCACAGGGATGACTTTTACATGTACTGACCTCATTACTGGAAATTATGGCCCTATATATGAGAGAAGGTACAGAGAAGCATCATAGCCTCCCCCCCTTATTCAAATATACAGTTTGCCACCTACACATATATCCACCATATTAGTATTTGTCTATGTGGAGATTGCAAACACACCAGTTCAGTTTAGTTTGGTGTACATCCACCTCCAACCTTACATCTGAGACTTCTGAGAACATGCAATCCTGCCACTCTCATAATGCATTAGCCAGCTAAATGCTTGTTTGTGGCATCAGCTTAAGCCTAAACGGACAACATTTACAGACTTGCCATCTAGAGAATACGAGACATTATAATCCCTTTAGTAACTCGTGACACTTGACTGAGTAGAACAACATGCCAGTATATTCACTTAGATAAGAGCTTTGATCACTGTACCATATTATTTCTGACTGACTGCTGCAACCATTTAATTACATATGAAACCAATTTCACACATTAGTGTTCTGTCATTCAGGGCAGTAAAAATGGATTAAGTTGGGTTAAATTTAAAAAGAAGCAACTGTTCATTTCCACTTACATGTATGCATGAATGTGAACTATTCTTAAATCTTAGTAAATGTACTCCATGTAAACATAATGTGAAATACAAACGTACTGTAGTAATCTCGACTAAATTTTAAGCTAATAAAATGCTACAGGGGTAACGACCCCTGCGGTTAGAACAGCGCTCACTTACCATCCTGATGAACACGCATAGCTGAGGCCGTGATGTCAGTGGTGACGTTGAAGTACGGCAGCCACAGGTCCTGGGAAAACATTTTATTTCAAAGTTAATGATAGAAAAAAAACAAAACCCTCTTGTCTTATGGCAAGGTTGTTGCAATAGGGAAAAACATTTTGTACCACAGTCCCACCTCTATTTGCTTGTCCTGAAACACTTTATAGATGCTGGTGTTAAAGGCAGAGCCAGAGAACATGGAGGTGATGGGATAGGTAAGATCCAGAACTGTTTTAAACACCGAATTCATTGCCTGTTAAACAAAGAATTGCAGGGAATTAGTAGATGTTTGTCAGATTTTTATGAAAAACTAAATTGTCATCAGATATGACCAAAAAAATGATTGCGTTGATAGTCCTAGATGTGTGTGCTCTACCTTAGACCACTCTCTTGCTCTCTGTTTTGTTCTAACAGCACTCCTTTCTTCTGCATAAAGGGCACCGATGAAAGAGCCAATTGAGGTCCCACCCACTATGTCAATAGGAATCCCTGCTTCCTCCATAGCTTTAATTACACCCACATGAGAGCAGCCTCTGTAAGAGGGAGACAATTTGTCTGAAAACAAGCAAGTACGCACGATGCCGAGTACATTTACAACATCAGTATTTGAAATGGCTTTTAGACTAAAAGACAGACACATTTTCCTAATGCTGCTTTACTCTGTATACAGGCACAGCATAGTGTTTCCACATTAGAAATCCTTCCATACATTACCACACAGACATTAACTGCACATTAGTTTAGTACTGCTGAACGTTTGTGAACTTTATTGGTGCAGAAAGTCTCATCGACTTTGCTCACCTAGCACCGCCACCTCCAAGCACGAGAGCAATGCTGTTTCCAGTGAGGACTCGGGCCAGCCGAGAGAAGTCACTATGTCTGTCTGCCGTTTTCTCAAATACCTTCTCATACACCTCCCTCTGCACAAGCACAGGAAGAAAAACACACAAAAATAAATACAGGGGTTACATTTTATTATGTGTAACAATATTATCAAAATATTACAATTGCTGTTATGTTGAACAGTAAATAGGGCTGGATGAGGTTGCTTTAAAAAAAAAACAACAACACTCAAGCAACATTTTAATGAATGAAATGATGCAAAAAACAACAACCCCCCCCCCAAAAAAAAACAAAAAAAACAGTGAGGCCTCCCCAAAGTGACAGGGGAGTGCTTTACCAACTAAACCTTCTATGAGGTTTCCAACATGAAGTGCATACTGGCAGCTGTAACCGAGTTACAAAAAGTTTTAGTGTGAGAGCTATCCTAATGGTGTGTCTTGTGGCTGGAGTGCCAGAAAAAGAAATTACTCTTCAAGAGAGTCAGGAGGTCTGGCTAGTATTTAACAATGCGAAAAGCTGCAGATGTGAAAGGGTAATGTGTGTGCACGTGCCCTAATTAGCAAAAAGCAGAGAACTGTGTATTGTTTACTGTTAAAATGTGAGGCTCAAACCCATGTGGACTGTAGTTAATATCAATCTAGCATACTCAATATTCAAAACAAGGCTTTTATATTCTCCTAGAATATTGTACCTTCTAGAAATTATGGTACTGATATCTCTGCCATTCTGTCCACCCCTAAATGTAAATAAACTGAAAGCATCTAAAAATCCTATAAAAAAATTGACTCTGTACCAGTTTGCTGGGACCTCGTCTGGAGAAGACCCTCCGGGGACACTTGAGGTGAAGATGCCCTGAGCACCAGCTGCGCATGTTGAGCCACTCGACTGTCCTGGAAGGTCCAGGTCCATCTTCTCTGTGCAAAAGGACCAACTGTTTCAAAGCTCGCACTGCTGTGTTTTCCAGCATCTGTTCCAACTGAAGGAAGACGAGACAGTTAAAGTTATCTGTTGCCATTAGATTTCTTCTCTTCACAGCTCCACACACACATACTTCTCCTAGTGTAGGTTCCTGGTCCCCCAGACCAACAATGAGGATGCAGTCAGCCTGTCGGATGCAGCGCTGTGTCCATGGGGTCATGCTGTTGTCTGTCTGGTAGAGGACAATCCGATTGATGTCCTCCTGCTGGGCCAGCCAGCCGGAGAGACGATACTCATGGATACTGATGGATAGAGAAGAAAAGCAGAGACACAGACAACGACTTGGAGGTATGAAAAGTAGCAGAAGTAATTTGTTTACATTTTAATACATTATAGGTATGCAACACGAACCACACCTACAGCATTTATAGCACTTATTTGCAATGCCTGTCTCTACAAAAATACAAAACTCAGTAACATCTAAACAAGTAAGGAAAAAATAACACACACACTAAATGCATAGCTTCAAGTAAAGCCCAAGCAACAAGAAAAAAGGGTTTGTGATACAAGATTCTTTGATTATCAGACTGACCTGTCCAAAGCCGAAGCACCCAGACGTTCTCTAATTATGTCACTGGTTAAAAGTAATGTAGGTCCTACAAGAGTCAAACAAATTGTATATCACAAAAAAGTAAAGAACTTGTGCGTTTGTTTGTCGACCTGCTTTAATTTAAAGACACAGCTACACAGAAGTCAAGCAATCCCACTAAAAAAAAGGATTTTTACGAACAAAATTGAAATGTGTGGATTTACCAATGGCACTAAGTGCATGGCTGAGCTCTAGGTTGAATGCATTGATTGGCACTTCATCACAAACAGGCAGCACTGCGACAGTGGAGAGGTTGCTTGCTGGGTTGGTGACATCAGCACTTGTTGTCATGCTGGGAAGACTGAGGGCTGAACCTAAAAGATTGAAACAGTGAACAAATGGAGTGAATGAGAAACTGAAGGCTGTAAAAGCACAGCTGGCTGGTGAGGAAGCACGCATGTGTGTGTTACTGCCCTCACTAGTCAATACTTGAATCGACAAAATGAACTAGACTATGTCAAGATAAATTAGCATTCAACTACATGACCAGAGTAATGCATAACGCCATCCTGCACAGGCGTGGGGGGCGTTACCCTGAAAAGAATATAACACTGCTAACTTTAGCAACACTAATCAAACTAGCATGACAAACTAAATCTGTATGTGCAGCCACATGTCCCAGTGATGACGTGCAATAATAACAGTAGTATATGTGTGTGTGTCTCGGCAACATCTGCAATATTGAGAATACCATTTAATTTTTGAATAAAGTGAATAATGGTCTCATGTGGTTCTGCATTAGTTCTCAACCTTGCTCATTAGCGCATGCTCATTTCATTAAATCTGGTCACCTGATCTTTTTTTGTTTTTTTTCTTCTGCTCAATTTACTGGACTTACCAGAGAATGGCCCACGACCCTGCTGCAGATTTCCCAGAATCTTCTGACCCAACAAGTGGATCAACCTTGTCACCACCTAAACACAACAGTAGAGAAAATTGAAAAGAAACTATGTTATTATAGTACATTAATAACATAAAAAGCCACTTAATAGTACTTCAAGGACAAAGTCACAGACCTGTGGATATCGTCGCTTGATGTTGTTAAGGGTTCCCTCGGGCAGTTTAACCAGCTCAGTGTCTCTCACAGCATGGACCGTTGTGGCTCTTGGCTGTTTGGTCAGCGCCTCCACCTGATACATAGTTAGATTGGATTAGTCCCTCACTTAAAACTTAAAAAAAAAAAAAAAAGAAATGAGAAGAAATCTAATCGAAATTTTCCAGATGTGGAAAAATGCAGCACACTGCTCTAGTCCCAATCCTAGCGCAGGACCACAGCTGTTTTTAATTTAATAGTTTTGAGCTTATTTTACTAACTAGTATCTATTCACACATGGGTAGGATGAGACAAAAATGCCTTGTTCTCACCACTCCAATGAGTTCTCCTCTACCGTATTCCCCCACCAGTTCTTTCTTGCCGTTCGCCTTACGGATGACTGAACGCAGACGTCCATTCAGAACAATGTAGGTGCAGTCTGACTTGTCATCCTGTCTGTTGATGCGTAGATTACAGAGAAAAAAAGCATATTTTACATTTACCGTTATAATTATGACTGAATAATAAGAAATGTAACAGGATGACCAAGTATTGTTTTCACATAGATGCAAAGATTGTTTTCATTTCTTTGTCTAAGTAAAGACGAGAGCAGAGTACCTGTAGAGGGCTCTGCCAGCTTCTACAGCCATCCAATCAATGGCAAAGTCCATCTGCCTGACAAAAGGAGACATCCGGATTGCAACCGTGTGGGCTGCACTCAGCACCACGCTGGGCTGCTCCCTCATGATCCTGCAGGGGGAAGCATATAACAGAAAGAGCGAGAACAAATACTGAATAATTCACACTGGAATATGGTCAAAAGTAGAGAGAGATAACTCAAAACTGGGAGATTACTTTAGAAAAGAATACTAAAAGTTTACTTTTTTATATTTTAAGCTTTCATATTCTCTGGCTGTATGTATGAATTTCACAAGCTGGCTTTTTCTTATTTATTCAGGTGATACAAGCTTTGTGTAAATGTGTATGCATGTTTGTTTTTGTTTTTAACTCAATTTAGCTTCAGTTAGCTTCCAGAGTGGGTTTGCTCATTTCAGTTCTTACTGTTTGAAAATGTTTAGTTTTAGTTTAGTGTTTATTAGTTTCAGTTGTTTTAGTGTTTTTAATTATTATTGTATGGAGCGCAAATGGTAGAGGCAAAATTTAGGAAAATCAGCACATGTATTATAATAATAAAAAAAGAAAAAGAAGAAGAAAAAACGCAGGCGTTTTTGAAAGCAGGTGAATCGCACTCAAATTCTCAATTAACATGTCCATCAGTGCCTCATCGGCAAGTTGTGATAACAAATTTTATAAAATTAACAGATGCTAAAACTAAGGGTATTTCTCCCATATTTTTATTGTATTTTAATTAGTTTTTATTTGTTTCAGATGGTTTACAAAAATGTAGTTTTTAAATTAACCTCCTGGGACCTGGCATCTGCATATGGGCACATCACATTTTGGGTTGTCTAGACCACAATACTAAATTTTGCTCTTTCAAATGGCTTTCAAACGGGCCATATTGCTCAAAGAGGCACAATTGTTGTTTCTCATTTTGCTTTTGTGTTTTGCTGCTGTGTTCAGACACCAAATAAAGAGTTTTGCACATTATTACTCAATTGTGACTTAATAGTTTTCTATCAAACACTAAAAAGCCAAATAGCAAAGAGAAATTAAAAATGCATGCCATGAAAGAGTTCAGGTCTTAGGAGGTTAATTTATTTTTTAAAATGTAATTTATAATAACCTTAAATATAAGTGAAAGTGACCTAAAGTTATTTGCATCTCTTGCACTTAAAAGTTTATCCGCACTAAAGCCGTAAGACTCACTCATAGAATTCAGACTTTGAGATCTTCAAATAAGTACAGTCTCGTACAGCCTTGATGGTAAATATAAGGGGTTCTCCAGTGAGTACAGCAAGCTGGCCCACCATCTCTCCCGGATGGGTGACAAACAGACAGACATCCTCCTGCTTGCCGATCATCCGCTGGTAGACGTGCAGACAACCAGACAGGACAAAGTGCAAACTCACGTCCTTTTGAAGTGAAAATAGGAAGGAGGAAAAAAGAAATACAAAGACAAAAATAACTTTTACTGCTGCAGTAATGTACTTTCTTTCTTTACTACATCTAATCTATTTCTGCTTTATTAATACAATTAAAAGAGTAATTTGTAAGTTTTCAAAAGGTCATAGGGTTTCAGAATGTGTGAAATACCTGGTCTCCCTGTCTTGCTAACACAGCTCCTGCTTTTGCATGGTGCAGAGTCACTCTGCTGTTTAACAGAGATGGGTCCTGCATAACAAAAGGCAGAAAGCAAAGCAAAAATCAAAAATTTATTGAGCAGTGACAAACGATAAAGCTAAGTGGAAAAAGACAGTGGATGAAATGCTTTTACTCCACTTTGTTGAGCCTCGGAGGAAGATCGTGCTGCAGGCAATGATTTATTTCTTCACTCACACTTTGATCTAGTTACACAAATTTATTTTAAAAGTTTAAATGTAGCAACACCTGCACAGAGGCACAGATTGCATCAAGTGAATTACACAACCCCCTAAAGCACCACTGAACTCTTGTGTTTATTTTTTGTCACCACAGACTCAGTAACTTTTTCTTTTTCTAAAGCAACAGTCAATCATAAGGAAACCTATTTGCTTGCATTATTTGTCAAAACAAATTGTTCGTCGTATTATGATCACAGCCTGTAGGAGTTTAAACCGGCATAGAACAACAGCAAAATACTATCCTTGAACAATCAAAAAAAGTAAAACGAACCTCAATCCTCATAAGCTTTAGGACCTCCTTCTGACCTTCCTCAAAGAGAGCGGCACTGGATCGATTTGACACGGGTGTAAAAATGTTGTCCACAACTGGCTCTTCCTCTGGATACAGATAGATTCCTGAAGGAACTTCATCTACTGTCACCTTCCTCTCACGCTGTTCCTGTGATATGGACTGTAATAATGTAATAGAATAATCATAATGTAATATGCATACTTTGCCAATTTATAATAGGTGTTCCTGCTGTTAAATCAGGAATTCTAATTCTAAAAAACGTTATCAGAGATACAGCACTACTCTTTTTCCACACTTTCTCAAATATCTTATATTTAGCTTATCTTTAAATATTTTTGGCTTATGAATCATATACTAAATTACTTCTTTGTTATTCATAAACTGTGGCCTATACTATTCTCCATTCTAAAATACTTCTGTTTTCTTTAAGTAATTAACCAATGTAATGTATACATATAAGGAGGGTTTATATCTTTTCTCATTTTTGTCCTGAGAGTCTGCAGTGTACTGACCCGAGTATAAGTGGGTGGAGTGTTGCTTTCCTCTGCCGAGACAGAAATCCGTCCTCTTTCATACGCCATGTCAAAGTCTGATCTTAGACTTTTCTGTACACCTGTTTAAAAGGTCAACATTTAAGTGGTTTAATTATTCTTAGGTTGATCTATGTTTAAAAAGAACAAACGAAAATGTGATGGCGCAAGCAAAAGGCAAAATATATTGTCATTTTTTTAAAGGTTTTGCCTGCTTATTTACCTGCACTGTTAAAATACATTTCTTACAAATACAAGTGTTTCTAAAACAGTAACATTAACAACTGGTCATATATGTTAAAGTGGGCAATAAGCAAACTTTTTAATATGAGCAGTATACATTAGGTGTGCATAGCATATTGTAGATGGATGAGCTGAACGGTTTGTGGTATCAGTGTAACACTTTGGCTACCCATTCTCTGCTGGCTTCTCAGTAATCATTCTACATTAAAACATGTTTAAAATATCACACTGCACTGGAAGTAAGTGTCTGACTTTCAGCAAAACTAAAGAACAGTAAGACAATATAATCTGTCAGTACAAGAGAAAGATCCCTCACCAGCAATGTCTACAGGCATTGAGATTGTCCTGCTAAGAGTTGGCACTGTTCCATCCTTCCCTTGTTCTCCTGTTGTGAAAAATAAATACAATTTAAAGCATTTCTAAGTCACCCCAAAGCAAAAATAGCACCGGAGAAGACATATGCAGGGTTCATACGCATTTTTCGGGGTCAAATCCAAGCACTTTTAAGCACTTTCAAGGTCCTTTTTCAAGCTTTTCTAGCACATAGCCAAAAAAAAACCCCAATTTATGTTTCACTTTGCATCACCTCAGTAAGAGGTAAAATGTAGGGGCGGGGTCACACATTGAAACAGACTGACATGCAGAGGTGCGAGGCAGCCCAGGCAGGGAAATTTTACTTTGAGACTCATTTTATTTCTCTATCTGATAAGAAAACTATTCGGTCAGATAGTTATTTGTGGTGAATGAAATACAGTTTCAAGCACGTTTAAGCACCACATCTGAAATTCAAGCACTTTTCGTACCTTGAAAAGACAATATTAAAATTTAGGAATTTTCAAGGATTTCAGCCACCCATACAAACCCTGCATATGAAGCTTTAAAGCAACTCTGTACACCTCAACTAAGATTCAGCTTCTCTAACACTGTGAGTTACTTAATCTGTATCTGTGTGCATCTGTAATCTGACACCCTACCTGGAGTTTCACCTTTAACGGCTGCTTCTCGGTGCTCCTCAGGTACCGTCAGGCTGCCAAAGCGTTTGCCATGGCGTACAGGACTGGTGCGAGTAGGGTGGGGTGACTGCGGTGGCAGACGTGAGGGATGCATTTCCTGTAAAAACAAGTAATGTATGGATGAGAGTGAGGTAGATGATTAATTTCAGTGTGTGTTCACAAGGTGGAAAGTACAGCATGATATTAGTATTTAGGCACTGAAATCATGATAACAGCAGGATGTGTATGAGGACTATGAGGTCCAGGTCACAAGGGTTACAGCACTTGTGAATCTATGTTACCGGTAACTTTACTGGTTGAGTGATAACTATCATATTACAGGAATTCTGTGGACTATTTAAAAGCATTTGAATGGGCAAACACACATTACTCCTCGTCTTAAATATTTATATTGGCTTACATTTGATCTCAGGACTAACACCATTCTGAACTCTTTGATGAATATAATTGGGGGTTTTTTAAGGCAATTAATCAGTTTAAGACTTTCTTTCAAACTGGTGCCTTGATAAGGTGAACTCACATGACTGAAGAGCTCATTGGTCAGCCCCAGATAGTTGTGCAGGGCTAGCACTGTTACTCTTTGGAGACGAACCATGATAATCTGAAATGGCACAACAGAAAGCTAGTCATTTCAAGCATGAAAGGAAAACAATTAGTTTACAGACGTCGAGCCAGAAATACAGTGTGTGGAAAACGAATCCATAAATACGACTCTAATTTTAAGCACATCTACAAAAACCCCCACAAACACTGAGGAATAATAATCATTATACAACTCACCTGTACTACTCGCACTAGACTCTCGGGATATTTCTCAAATATAGACAGGAAGGCTTCTACAGGCAAACGGAGAACAGTGGAAACCTCTGCAGCCCGTGCTGACACTGTTCTATAAGGCTTCTGGTGGCCCTGCACACAAATATCCAAAAGAATACTTTACATTTTCTCAGTCTATCTGTACTTACAGAAGCTCTACAGGTGGGATGTTTCTAATTAGCAGTTTATTTGTTTTTATATGGAATGACCCCAAAACATTACTTAATTTCAATCAACACAGATTGAATTGGTTAAGGAGTTATTTAGAAAATAGGTCGCAATATGTACATTATCTCGGCAATACCTCTGAAAGATTGAAGATTGTATGTGGTGTTCCTCAAGGTTCTATTTTGGGACCTAAACTTTTTTATTTATATATTAATGATATCTGTGACGTATCAAAAAGGTAAAATTTTATTTTATTTGCAGATGACACAAATTTTTATTGCTCAGGAGAGAATGTGAAAGATTTGGTTGAAATTATGATTTATGAGATGTTAAGATTGAAAAAATGGTTTGATGTAAATAAATTATCTTTGAATCTGACAAAAACGAAATTCATGATATTTGGCAATCGTGTAAAGGAGGAAGAAGTCATTATGTCCATTGATGGAGAATTGATTGAAAGAGTTACTGAATTTCGCTTTTTGGGTGTAATAGTAGATGAAAATTTGACGTGGAAATCACATATTGAGTATATTAGAAAGAAGATGGTTAAAAACATTTATATTTTGGGAAATGTAAGAGAGTTATTAGACTACAAAACAATGCGCATTTTATATTTTTCATTGTTTTTCTCATACTTTAGTTACTGTGTGGAAGTTTGGGGGAAATACATATGAGAATACTATAAAACCTCTAAACTTATTACAGAAGAAAGTGATACGAATGATTCATAACGTTAGAGAACATTCAAATAAATTATTTATAAAATCGAAATTATTAAAATTAGGAGATTTAGTGAAACTACGGACACTATTAATTATGTTTAAGGCTAAAAATAATATTTTGCCTTTTAAGTTACAAAGATTATTTTTAATGTGTTCGGGGGGAGAAGACAGCAGAAGGAAATTTTATTTTAAGCATCAGTTAGCTAGAACTACACAAAGATTAATGAGTCCAACGGTTAGGGGTACACAACTGTGGAACTCTCTTCATTATAATTTAAAGAATTGTATAAATTTACATTGTTTTAAAAAGTGTTACATGTCTAAAACGATAACTCAATATGAAGAACGTGAACGAAATTGGAGTTAACTGAAAAAGGATCCATTATTTTTTGCATCATTTTATTTTATTTACTTATCTTTTCTCCTTGTTACTATGTGGAGTAGTATATTCTGATCTGTTTGGTTTGCGTTAGGACCGGAGATAAATGTTAGTTTGTTCCTTGCTTTTTGGTGCCCACTTGCAATATAAGTTGGATTGTAGATAGGGGGCAGGGTTTAATAAAAACATTTTCTTCTTCCTGCTCCTTTTCACACATGGTTGCAGTGCTTTACTGATAGAAAGTGTGGTTGGTTTGTCTGAAAGAACTAACTGTGGAAACTGTTGTACCAAGTGTGAAATAAATAAATAAGTGAAATGAAATGAAATTTAGAAATGGATGAAAAAAAAAAAAAAAGAAAGAAAAGAAATGAATGCTGGGTTTAAACCAAATAATTACTTTAGAGTGTTGTGTCATCCAGTGAGAAACGGTTAACTGAGTCAGCAGGTGAATGTGCTGTAGTATGTAGGTGTGGGCCAACACAATGACACACAGTCATGTTATCTTATTTAGCGCTGTGTAAATGACTGTTATGAGAACTGGCTGGGTCTGTATAAGTAGGTGTGGCACAAAGCCTTTATGTGCGGTAAGAAATAGGTGTGACCTACTGTGATGACATCCAGAATGCTCAGGAGGCTATGCACACTGTCTCCTGGGTAAACCTCTTTCACCACATTTTCTTTGCCATCCTGGAAGACAGGAGTAATGCATTCATATCTATGTAAACAATCAAGTTGTTTTCTAAGAACTTATACTCAAGTTCAACTTGAGTGTGTACATAAAGATTCACACAATCAATATACATATAGATGTACACAATCAAGTATCAATATAGATAAAGCCTGCACTAACATCTCCCTCAGGACTTAAAACTTGGTAAATGTATCCAAACACTAACACTGGCTAAAGGAGACATGATTAGCTACAAATTTTTTAAAGCCAGTGTTCTTGTGGGTAAGCACCTTGGTAAACCACTTTGCTGCTTGCATAAGTTTGCACAAAGTATTTGTGCAAACTTACAAAACATACAATAAACTATAGTCATAATTAAAAACAACAGTTCATTGCATAAAATTCAGAGGTAAACATGATTAAAGGGACACGGAGCCTGCATACCGTTCCAGTAAGGCACAATTCTAGTTTTCCATCCTGAACAACATAGATGCTGCTGTCGGGCTGACCTGGCCTGAAGACATACTCCCCTTGTTGGAACTGCAAAAACACCATGTGTTTGCACAACTCCAAGAAGAGTGGCTTCTCAAAGTGACCCAGCACCCTGTATGAAAGGACAAAAGGGAAGCTTGGGGGTTAGGAATTACACTCATTGCTCACTCACTGGATCTATGTACTCTGGACTACAGAACACAATCACACAGACATTAAACCTACCGGACATTTTTAAGCATGTAGAGCACCTCAGAGGGGAGGTGGGAATTGGCCACATCAAATTCAGTGAGGTCTGCCTCCAGCACTGAGGGAGGGGGCTCCTTAGCCTGAAGGATGGGAACCTCCTTTTTAAAGCGCAGGATCCTACACAAGTCACATGCAGGAAGATAATAAGAAGGAAATAAGAGGAAAGCAACTGCCACATAAAGAATGTTAGTACAATCAAAATAGCGTATGCTTGATGAAAGTTAGCATTCAGATGTACTTTTTGGCAATGTTGAGCATCTTCTGCTTCTTCTTTAGGCGTGGCCGTGAAGAAGAGGATGTACCCACAAGGGACGAGGTAGACTGGGAGACCTGATGAAACATAGTTTTGTTTAAATATTACTCTTTCCTTAAAAAAACAAAACAAAAAAAAAGTACTATACACTGAAACACTACGAGAATGACGTGTTTCTGTGTGTGAGAGACAGCTAGAGCTTTTATACAGCCTGACTCACTTTACGCATGATCTTTCGCCCATAGAACATCACTTTGTCTCTCTTGCGGAAGCGGTATTTGGGAGCCTCCTGAGCTTCTAAGTCTGTTAAACATAATAAATGACATTACCACAGGTATACACACTACTGACTTCATGACTATCCTTATGCGTTTTAGATGTACAATGAGAAATGCATTTCAGCAACTACTGACTTCGAAGCTTGATCCTCCGCAAGATGAAGAAGATCAGGATGGCGATGAGGACTATGGCGATACCTGCACCAATTACCATCCCCACCATCTGAATAAAGAGGAACCAAAGAGGGAGAACGTCAGTGGTATACATTATAGTATTTACAACAGTAAAGCATTTATTTACTTGGATATTTTAATATTAAAGATATTACCCAAGTAATATTTTAGTTAAAGTATTTGTGTTTTCTAAAAAGAAAAAAAAACTAAGTTGAGGCCATTAAAAACAAATAATTTTATTTTCAGTTTTTCATTATTTGTTCATTGTTATCAAGGTACATATATTACCAGCAGTAAACATGGTTACACCTACTTGAGATGTATTAGGTAGTTTCTGTTAGTTTTCCAATTTATTTCCAAGTGTATAAATCTACAGTTCCCTTACCTGTGTGACAAATTGGCTGTTGAATGAGACTTACTAAGACATGAAATCATACTGGATGCTCACCATGCTTGTTTGTAGTTCCTCCTCCACAAAAGTCTTGATGTTATCAAACCCGTCCTAATGTAACAAGAGAAGACACAAACAGTACAGTCAATCAGAAAATGAAAAACAAAACAAAATAAAAAATGTTTTAGGTATTGGTCCCAACCAACTACTGGCCAATAACCTGCCTCAGTACCACATGGAAGCTCCTTTTAGGCATCATAGTGGCTAATATGAACAGGCATGTGGCTAAATATATGAGAGGGGCACAGAAAAGAATTGGCAAGAATACCAGAGGGGCGAAACACCAGCTACTGGTAGAAAGAGCAGTTGCTTGCGATTGCAAGACCAGACTGACCAACCTGTGGACCACCTGGATTGACTACAAGAAGGCCTATGACTCAATGCCCCACAACTGGATCCTGGAAACCTAGAGCTGTACAAGATCAACAGGTTCCTAAGAATCTTCCTCGGGAACTCAAGGGGGATATGGATACCGACTACGGAGCAGGGGAATTGTAAGCCACCTCCTCCTCACCTACATTGATGACATCAAACTGCATACCCACAGGCAAATGGAAGCCATGAGAAGGATGGTAGGAAAACCACAACTAAAAAATACCTGCAGAGAGTAAGGCAGGTCCGGAGGAGTCAGCTGAATGGGAAGAAGATGATCCAGGCAATCAACACCTACATCCTGCTAGAGATTAGATATCCTGCTGGGATACTAAGCTGGCCAAAAGAGGAGACAGAAGCCATGGACATCAAGATAAGGAAGCTCGTTAGTATGCATGGAGGGTTTCACCCCAAATCCAGCACCCTGAGAGTTTATGCTATGCAAAAAAAAAAAAGGCTGGGGACTAGTGAGCTTCAGAACCACTGTCCAGGATGAGACAACAAACATCCATGATGACTGCCTGCTTAGTAAATATCTCAGTCAGCAGAAACACAAGAAAGAAGAGGAGCAAGGACAAGAACCATGATGGAAGGACAGGCCCATGGACGGTATATGCCACCGGCAGATAGATGAAGCAGCTGGCATCCAGCAATCCTACCAGTGGTTAGACAGAGCTGGACTGAAAGACAGCATGGAGGCACTAATCATGGCAGCACAGGAACAAGCTCTGAGGACAAGATCCATAAAAGCTGGGGTCTATCACACCAGGTAAGACAACAGGTGCAGGCTGTGTAAAGATGCCCCTGACAATCCAGCATATAACAGCAGGGTGCAAAATGCTAGCAGGTAGGGCATACGTGGAACACCATAACCAAGTGGCGAGATGGGATTTTTAAATTTTTTTTTTTTTTAATCATCTCCTAGTATGAAGCCCGGGCCTGCAGGCTTCAGTTCTGAAGTGCACTGGAATGTGAGAATGCGGAATTTGTCCTTGAGGAAGGACTGCCTAATGCACATGAAACAACAGTCAAAGGAGATGAGAACGCAGCAACTCATCTGATCCTCTTCGCACTTTGCCCTTACCATGTTTCACATAGTTACAAAATGATTACCACACAGAGTTTCACAGTTTTGGATACTATTAATAGACTCAGGATTTCAGATATAAAATTACTGGGCTCACAGGCAATATATTTTGGCTTTTCTTTCAACTAAGGAAATCTTTATTACTTAAATTAAGTAATATCAAACTCAGCACTTACTTTTGAAATAAAGACTGTCAGTTCAAAGACTTTGAAAAGAGTGCAAAGATCTTGTGGCCAAGACAAGCTTCTTTATGTGTCTTTATGTGTGTGTGTCACTAACAATCCATCAGATACCATATTGCAAGAGTAAGAGTAATAGGTGCTGTCTGACAGCCAGACAGTAAGACTGCATGTCCGTTATCAGTCATTATTAATTACCGTATGTTTAGCTAAGGGTTATTAAGCAGTAAATGTCTTAAGCTGGACACGTCACTTGACACTCACTGATAGTGGAAATTAGAGACGGTAAGTGCATGGACAGCATGTGCACATGGAAATGCACTACACCTGCAGACTTAGAATAAGAGTTCAAAATATAGTTCAGAAATCAGTGAGTTGAGTGTGGAAAGTGTACATGCATGTGCATTTGTCTCAAAATGACAACTAGGACAAATCTGTCACTGTGCATGCATGAAAAACCATATCCAGCTTAGTCTACACACTCTAAAGCTAACTTTGTTTCAAATGAAAGCTCAAATTGTGCACCACTAGGGTGGTCAAAAATGACCAAGCTACAGACAGACAAACTGGTGATGGCTAACCAACGAGACATATTAGTGGTGAACAAGCAGATGGCTCTAGTGATGTAAACGTAGTCTACACACTCTCAAGCTAACTTTGTTTAAAATGAAAGCTCAAATTCTGCACTAGCTGAGAAGTTTTAAATGGACACTTGTTTCAAGGTCTCTTTCTAAAACCTACAAGTCAGCTTTTCATATTTTTGTAAGCACAAAGTTATGTGCTAATACAAGTCACCAGCACACCGTTTTCTACTGGCAGGTTGCTGTGGCTTATGTTAATAACCTTGAAGCCTGTTTCCACATTAGGATTGTGAAAGACTGCCCATCCGCTGGAGCAAGGACACGTATACAAATAAATACTGTAGTCAAAACCAACCTCTTGGCTGTGACCTTCACCCTCTTGTTCGGAGGTACTCTGTCCCATTGTAACCCTGTTTCTTCATAGGGATGGTCCATCAACAGCCACTGAGAACAAAGATAGATATGCATACTCAACAAAAAGCTATTTTGACATGGCACGATATGAAAAACACAGGTACATACTTTCAAATTATAGAGAGGCAAATTCTATTTAGCTGCTTACTGTGATTTTTCCTGTTAACACAAGTCAAACATATCTTGTTTAGCAAAGCAAAGTAACTTGTTGAAAGTCAACATAAAGCGTTCTTTGACATGTTACAGCTTGGTAGTCTATGCTGCCCAGCTGAGTGAGAAAACTACAGTTTGTACTACCAGGAGTATGAGTGTTACTATGGACGTGCATCCACACAAACAAATTAAATAGTTCACAGCTGCAGGAAAAAAAAATAGTGGGGCAGAACGAGCAAATGTAGTTCAAAGACAAAGAAGTTGTTAGCACACACAGTTGCATAAGAGAAGAAGATTTCTCAGTCCCTAACTAAAGTTTCTGGATTAGCTGTCTAACTGCATCTATTCTTCAAAAATCGCTTCAGCTGCACAGAAGAAAAGGGATCCAAAAATTTGCATCCTGCAACAGCATATTGCTGACATCACTGATCCAGGCCTTTGTCTTAGTTACACAGAAACACGGCAGGCTTGCTAGATAACAGATAAACGACTATACAGGTAGTAACTCATTACCCCCTTTTCACCTTTTTATCCTTCCCCTTCATCCAAATAGGAATGATTTTCTTGTTGCTCCACTAAATTTGTGCCATTTTTAACGGGATGATGATGATGATGAAATTTAAAAAATAAATAAATTAATTAAAAAGGCAGAAATGCTGGTTGACAACAGCTTTGTGTTCGTTAGGTTTGTATCTTAGTTTTCGTGTGTTTACGAGTGACTGCATAAGTGGAGAGGTTTTTTGTTGTTTTCTGTCTATTCTTTTGCACATACAATTTTCCTTTAACCACTGCCATTGTACATTGTAGTATTTTACCTCCCCAGAGAGATACACACTGAGCAGTAGGAGATGTACAAGTTTATCCAGGCACATACCACCTAACTGCCCACGTCTGCCAGAGTACAGACAGATTCAGCTGACACAGGCATTTATTCTATAGCAAAAACAACAAGCTCACTGTCTACAGACAAATAAATAGCGAAGCTGACTGAAGTCAACCAATTACCCACTAACTCTAAAGCCTCGAGCAGAAAGTGATGCTGGAGGTTAAACAAGCAGATTCTATGTTTGCTAAGGGCATACAGATTAGGCTGCTGCACAAAGAGGAAGATGCCTATAAAGAAGCAAGCATCTTATGGCTAAGAAAAGACATTACAATAACGATGCTGACCCTTTTTTCTGTTTTATAAAATCTTTTGGTATTAGACAGTGGAAGTTATTGGAAGTTTTAATAAACGAAAAAGAAAATATCTTTATATCTTAACAAATTATAAAATATATTGATAATTTTTAATGTGAATTATTCAGGACTATAAAAACAATTTTGAAATACCAAAGCCTTTTATCATTTTCCATAATAATAAAGAGCTGCAACAAATGTTGTTTATATTGAAACACTAGCATTAGTAAATCATCCTAACTGAGAATGACTGTTTTTTGTGTGTGTTTGTTTTGGATTCCTACTTGAAAAAATAAATAAATTAGACACTCAACACTAAGGATGGCACCGGTTCTGACATAAACGGTAGTAACCAGACTGAAAATCAGAGCACATTTCAGTGCTTTATTTCGGTGCTTTTTTTTCCTGAGACATCATACACTTTGGATTCTAGCCATTCATTTTACCTTTCCGAGGATAGAAGGCGGGCCCAGGTACATACGTTCTTTTAGAGCAGAGCTACAGAATAAAAAGTCTGGCTGTACTTCACAGCAAAAGATGCAAACTCATCAGCCTGCAACAAGTGCTTTAAGTTGATACTGTGCAAAGGAGGTAACTCCTGGAATCTGATGAAACACCTGGCAACGCATAGCGTTTTTTTAAAAGCCGAGAAATGCGCCGTATTTCATAGCTTGCTGCGAGACCTCACACCGAGCACATCTACTGCGGGTGTGGTGCCTGTTATTGGACCCGGAGTTAGCAACATCCCCCAAGAACCCGAAGAGGAGAGTCCTGGCCCCTAGCCCTGCCAGTGTAGCAGAAATGATGACGGATGATGATGGCAGCAGCAGCTGTTCTTCTCTGCGTGAGTAGCTTAATGTTGTTCGTGTGTAATTTACGTTGAGTAGGCTAACCATGTTATTACATTAATGCACGTAAGGTGAACTAGCAAACACTGTCGTAGTTACATGCGGTTGTCTTCTTGTTTGATGGCAGATACTCCCTTCACCCTGGCCAAAAAGGCTAAAATGACCAAAGAAAAAGTGGGAAACAGCTAAACATGAGAGGTTTTTAGACAAAATTGGTGTTTTTTCCATTGATTAAGCACTGCTTCCAGCCAAAGAGTGATACCATATATGCCCTATAGCTGCAGAAAAGGCTAACATTGTTATCTTTTTACAAAAAACAGCTAAACATGAGAGGTTTTTGGACAAAGTGTGTGTTCTCCATTCTTTAAGCACCGGTTCGAGCACCGTTTAAGCACTGGCACCGTTTCAAAAGTACCGGTTTGGTACTGGTATCGGATAAAACCTAAACGATACCAATCCCTACTCAACACACCTTTAAACTGAGTTTGGATTATATTTTTCTACAAATACTGACTGTTAAAATTTGTGCAACATACAGCATGTCTCGATGTTACCAGCAATTGCCTAAAAGTTTAGACAGGATGTATACAACATAAACTGCAATCAGCAGCAGCTTTCTCCTGTGCGATTGGTGACTCGGAGAGAGATAGAGAGGCTGGACTGATGCATGGATGAAATTCAATCTGTGAAAAACAGAGTGGAGTGTTGTGTTACATGAAGTAACCCTGTGCATCATAAACAAAACCACAGAACAGCATGCTGCTGCAAAGGACCCACAGAGCTACAACATCGCATAGGAACATCTTTAGCATTTCCTACCAAAAGGCACAAATCTTGGATCCTGGCATTTATCTGGATGTTACTTTTACATATACCAGCCACCGAAACCTTGCTGCAGACCAAGCACACCCCCACGTGCCCTCCATACTGAAAACAACTACTCAAGAACTGGAGGAACACAACAAAGGATGCCATGGTAACCTGGCCTAATTTAAGAATGGACAAATAGGCGAGCTAAGAATGGACTGATAAAGTAGTCCCATGTGTTGCAAAATCTTTTTTCTGCCTCTGTTGAAGCAGCCAGTGTATCAAACCTTGCGTAAATCCAGACAAAATAAAAACTGAAACTTAGAGTTACACTTGACACAGCATAGTTTTAAAGTGTGGCAATAGCACCTTTAAGAAGAGTACAGGATGATAGACCCAAAGGAGATAGTATCCACCCTCTAGCCTCCAAGCAGTGCCCCTCTCCATGCAGCCCTACTCCTATTGTTCTCTAGGAACAATGAAGCCAGTGTTTAACCCACTATACACGGTCTGACCTGGACTGACTGTTAACAGAGTACCGACTATACCATGAGATTCATGGTAACAATAACAACAGTTTGGGCTTTCAAGGTCTTGTGATGTGTATGGTTGGAAACTCTGACAGATAAAAAAAAAAGATTCCAAAGTGGACTGAACTATCACTCTGTATCTTAATGGTTAAATAGTGTATTTAAGACAGGTAAAGGGAAACAAAACAGTTCTTTTGTTGTTACTTTCAGCCCAAACTGGGATTTTTTTTAAATAAAATACAGGCAGCATAGAGCCCTGACACATGCAAACTGCAGCAAAGCAGTGACCAGCTAGTTATATTGTACCGATCTGTCCAGTGTTTTGCCTGTATTTGAGTATTAAAGCCCTTCTCGCACAAAATATACAGTTTAATATATTTAGGAAGTGTTCTGTTAAATTGTGGACATGCTAACCAGGTGCAGGAAAGCTACACGTGACTGTGAATTTTGTTCAAAAACTGTTCATCAGCTGCACGGATTTATGTTCACATTAGCCTTATTGTGCTCTGTCCAGAGCCTGTAAACATAAATATCATATTAAATTACACTCCTGCTCTTCTGGGGGCGTCTTCTGACTACATCACTGCCCACTGTGTGAGGATGACATTAGCTCGTGTTTCCATCCAGCTAAAACTGCTCTCCATAATTTGCGCCCGAAGCGGCGCTGGTTTGCTGACTCTGGTTATTTGGTTGCGTTGTAAACAGATCATGGTGGTGAGGATTCACCTTCAGTACATTACAAAAAAGTGGAGTTTTTACAGTAAGCTTTACGACATTTAGGTAGCTAGTACACACCGGCAGATGGTGTTTTTATTTTTTATTTTGTCGCAGTAGTGTATCGTTAGCTAGCAAACACTCACATGAAACCAATCCCGAAGACGACAGTGGCTACATAGATTAGATTATAGTTAGGCCTCGTTTAGTTCTTTCAACTCGGAGAACCGTTTATTATTAGTATTAGTATTAGGACACAGCCGATAAGCTGGAAGTAGAAAAATCTTTGCTACCTTCAAGGCAGAGGGCACCTGACAGATTATTGTCACGGGATGTTAGCTAGCTGTCGTTACCGGTTTTCTCCGGCCATCGTTAATGACTTGGGGGTGCAAGAACTTCTAACCATCGTAAATACGATAACGGGCTTGGGTTTACAGTTCGTCTTTTTCTGACCTCCAAAAGAGCAATGTGACAGCTATAATATTAATATTAGTGACACAGTTGAAGAGCTATCTCCGGTTTTCACTACTATCATTAAGTAAAAGCCTCGTAAAATTATACAGTCGTCTACTAAAACATATACCAAACTCATCTCTTTAAATAATATAGGTATAGAAGGATTTACCTAAGCTGATACACTCCGGTCAATCGTCACGTACAGTCAAGTGAAACACAACGGAAATCATCTTCAATGTAGCCCCTCCTCGTCTAAGTCCGCTAGATCTCCGTCCAATCAACATTGGATATGTTGTCAAGTCGGCCCAATTAAAATACAAGACTGGGCGCTGGCCCAGATCTCCCGCCCACATTTATGTAAATAAAAAAATCTGTGTCCAATGAGAATTTAGAATAACTAACCAGGCGACCCGTGATTGGATAATATTTGGAATGATTGACAATAAGACAACCATCACTCGCCTTTGCCGCGGGATACTGCTACACTTTTAAGAACGATAAAAGTGTTAATAAAACAATCAAACCTCAATTAGTTCCTCACATGTCCGTCACTTCCGTTACGTTTAAATCTGTCATTAGCTATATGTTATTTTCGGGAAATCGCTCTGTCTTGACATTAAAATATAGTACCTCGTCGAAACAAGACGGCCGTTATTTTCACCAAATACCTTTTACTGCAAGTAAAACTGAAGCAACGTTGCCCTCTCGTGGGAAGTGTAACAAAGTGCTACTTTAAGAGAGACAACTAAAATACACATCTTTTTTTCCACACACCAATAAAACAATGAAGACAGCAAAGGTTCGCCCTTAGAATACATAATCTTTATTGTGAGGTCAGTGTCAAGTAATGAAGTTACAGCTCTGCAATGGGCTTATGGGGCCAGTACGGGTGTTTGACCTTGTCCAACTTTGTCTCGGGGAAGACGCTGTTGAGGTCCTCGATGGTCATCTGATCGAAGGGGATCATGTTCTTAAATTTAGCCAGCTGAAAACACACAAAGCAGAAAAGAAGTTTTTTAACACCATAACACACTCATGGTGCAGTTGAGCAAATAAGCCAACTACTGTCTCACCTCTTCTTCATACTGAGCAATGCGGGCCTTGGATCCTTCAATGTAGGCTTGTGCACTTTTGTTCTGTTGGAGAAGAGTGAATTATGAATTTGAAAGAGCAAAAAGAAGAAGAGATTTGGGATGCAGCTCCCTCTGTTTTAAATGTCAATTTGTGTTTAAACAATTTTGTGACCTTTGGAAAATTCTTTGCACATTTACAATTCTTATTATTAAAATATGTACACATGGTATGGCTGCCAATTCTTCTTTCATCATTACAGTTTCCAGATAAAAATGTTCTTACTTTCAAGCTAAACATGCAAATACATTAATTTGTTTGATCTCGCCACTTACAGCCTCAGCCTCCTGCGCATTGATGGTGCTTGTCTGTGTGTCAGTGGGCTCAGGAATCTGCAGTGCTTTAAACTGTGTGAAGGAAGAATAAAAAAGTAAAAGATAGAATTTAATAACACAGGGAATTTAAGCTCTACTTTTTGTGTCCCACTCAAAGCTAGTCTGAGACTGTCAAACTACACATAAAAATGGATAAGGTAAGGTATTTAGGTATATACTAAGATATTTCAATTGCAGGATTATTTTGTGCCTGCAATTTGCTGACTCTGGTTATTTGGTTGCGTTGTAAACAGACCATGGTGGTTGTTTACAACGCAATGCTTGTTTCTGAGACCGGTTTTGAGTGGATTGTGCTGCAAACAAGGAACATGAGCTTTGGAGAAAAAAAAATAAAAAACACTTTCTAAAAGTAGTGAGTCCTGACTCGTTTTCGTGATCTGTTAATTCAGTGTTATATGTAAAAGAAGGTTTTCAAAATACTCTATACTGTGAAAAACCAAGTACACTATTGATTGAATAGCCTGTAGAGCCACCTTATTAGTAATAAGGTGAAGTAATCATTTTACATTTGTTAATGCATAATTCTCTTAATGTCCCACTGACAGCATTTTGATCATTTTGAGGTCTGTACTTAGACTGGGTCACTCCAAAGCCTTGATTTTTTTTTTTTCAGATGGCCTCACGTTTGACTCCAGAATACTTTGGTAAACACTCAGTGACTGTAAGACATTCCGATCCTGTGGCACCAAAGCAAGTCCATATCATTAGCCCTCCACAGTTGGTATGAGGCATTTGTGTTGATATGCTGTGTTTTGTTTTTGGTAAATGTGAAACTGTAAATTATGGCCAAACATCTCCACTTTGGTTTCCTCTGTATAAAAGGACAGGAGTCATGTGGTATGTTACGATGCAACTTTCCAAACTGAACTGTTCTTTTTAGAGAGAAGAGTTTTTCTCCTGGCAGCCTTTCCAAATAAACCATAGTTTTTTGGTCTTTTTCTAACTGTACTGTCATGAACTTTAACATGTAAACATGCTACTGAGGCATGTAGAGTCTGACATGTAGCTGTTGGGTTTTTTGCAGTTTCTCTAAGCACTGCACGCTCTGAACATAGAGTGAATTTGCTGGTCCACTCCTGTGAAGATAGTAGGATTGTGTTAATATGACACTGAAGTTTTAAAACTGTTAAAACGTCTGCTTTAATTGGGGTTTTGAAGATATGTGGCCACCAACCATGTGACTTAACTTGTGACAATGCAGAGTCAAGTAAATAAGGCTCCAATCACACAGATCTAAAGACTGGTCTGCTAACCATTTGGCAAACACCAGTGCCCTACCAGGAATAAGTGGTTGCTGGAAGTTGATGGCTGTCACCGGGAAAATGACTGTGCATGATGTATGAGAAATCTCAATCGAGGTGGTCACACTTGTTATTTGATTGGTTAATCAAGCGCATTTGATTATACTCAATAAATCTGTCAACAAAATATTTTCAGTGCAATCAAAATTTCTTCTGTGCAATAATTGAATATTTATTTTATTATTGTTTTTAAATATGTACCACTGGCTTTATATTCATTTATTTATTATACTTGCCTCTTTTTAATCTTTGTACTGATGTTTTTTATGTCTTTATGTGATCTTGTGCAACGTAACTTTGTTCTGCATTGCGTCTTTGAGGTACTGCTAAGTGAAAGCAAATCTTGAATTAGCAGCACCTGACTGCCACTTACCCTCTTATTTTCAATGGAAGATGTAAGGGTGTACTTAATTTTTCACAGGGATTCATGTAGTTATGTGAAAACTGATTTGATTTTACAGCCACTACAATGGGGCATTACAGGACAATCTTTCATAAAATGAAAACACAATTTTAATTATGTGAAAAATTTTCAGAGCAGCTAGACACAACATTAAAAATGCCACAAACAACTTTTTAAAAAATGGCATTCTACACATGCTCTATTTGGTGCTTTAATATTGACTAATAACCTGCTGAGAAAAGCTAACCTTTTTCTCAAACTCATCAACCATCCCGGCTTTGGCCACTGCACTCCTGTAGAAGCTCCAGTCAATAGCCACAGGCTTTTCTGGCAAGGAGGCTAGCCTGGTAGGGAGGAGAAGAGCAAAAGAGAAACCCAAGTAGATGATATTTAAGGTGCAAAGAGCAAATAAAATGGACAACAGAACTGTTCACAAGTTGATACAAATGCAAAATTCAGTGATGATGCTTCTAGGAGACAAATTAATGCAACCGCCCACTTTAATTATTATAACGATGGTATAAATTAAAGTCTGCAAAGAATAATGTGACAGCCGCATAATTTTCTATTAAATCTCTAACATAAATTTATTCATTAACTTGATGTCATGCAGTTACTAAGGTGATGCTTTTTTTCTCTTTTGTTTTTTATAATCACTGGAAACCAAAATAATAACTGAGATTAAAATGAAATTATTCACCCAGGCCTTAGTCTGCAGGTTATACAAGATGACATGTCAACTTGATCAATCTGTTTTCTACTGGCTGGGTGACCCAGTCACTGTTATTGCTGCTCTCCATGTCATTAAGCCATGTCTTAAAAAGAGTTTCTTGTTCCAACACATTCCAACTCCTTAAGTCTCCCACAAACACGGCTCTCTCTACAACCACAAATAGAATGGAATTATGCAGGAAACATTGCAGTTTAAATAACACATCCCAGTGTACTACAGTCAGTTGTTTTGTACTACTGATACTTCCAGCATCAGTAGCGCACAATGTGTACAAGATGAGCCGTTCAAGCAGCAATAATTAAGATAAATATCTACCATTTGCACTATTTGCTGTGTTCTCTTGAAAGCAGAAAACATCTTCTTTCTACTAAAGCTGCAGCGATTGATTGATTCGATTATAAAAAATTCTCGACAAACATTCGATGCTTTGTTTAACACTCTGTAGCGTGCTACCGTCGCCATGAAAAAGTGATGCATATTTGCCACTAAAAACATATTCAGAAGCTGCATGTGAATAAAAGGTTTGACAACATTAAGCCCAGGTAGCCTCCAGTTTTAAACAAAAACACTGATAACACAATGGCAGCAGTGATGATGATGCTGGCCCAGCTTAAGGTGGAGCCAGAGTGTTTATGCACAGCTAAGAGGCAGAGCCGTTACCATTATGGTGAGCTCAGGTTTAGTGAAAGAAAACATGTTTTCTAACATCCAAAATATCTGCACAGTTCCTGTGTTCACCCTTAAATCTTTTACTGGGAAAACCTAGCAGGAGTACTTCATCAAAGCATGTGATCAACAAACTCTGATGTTAAGAAAAGCCAAGTTTGCGGCTGCTCAATCCACAGACGTTTGTTTTACACTGGGAGAAATCTGCAGTAATCCTCCAGAAGTTGAATTAAAACAAACAGATGACCTGTTAACTTAATCTGATTATTGAGAGTTTACTTGATTGGGTAATCGACAGATTAGTCGATTGATAGCTGGAGCCTAATTTCCACACACTGGAGATGATGATGTATAACATAGTGAGAGGTGTATATCATACTTGGCAGAGATGCCATCACTGCGAGTCTTCAGTGCATTGAACATGCCACGCTGGTTGGGTGGAACTCGCTCGGCAAATGCCACCCAGTCAATGGCCTTCAGGGCTACACGACGGCCTGCCATCTCGACTGTCTGAAAACAGAAAGGGCACATGTTTTTATTTATTTTAAGTATTGAATTAAAATGTCAACAATCATCTAGACAAATCTTGTCAACATGTGTTTTGGTCAATAATTAGTTTGTTTGTTGAGAAACAAACAGAAAACAGGAAAATTGTCTGTTGATGAGGAGGATACCTTCATGAATGGTTTGAGGCACCACAATGAGAAGACTACTTTTATTTTACAACTGGATTTCAAAACTTACGCAAGCATCATACAGAAAAATCATCTGAGAACCTTGCCTTTCACTCCTGCTGCCATCCTTCTGTCAAACATTACCACCAACCCTGCACACTTCTTCGCCTCTCTTGTACACTGTCTGTTGCTTTGGTTGGTTGACACCAGGTATTTAAGATTCACCAATTCCTTAGACTAAAATCAGAATAAACTTAAATATGTAAGCCTAAAATTTTAATATACATTTCAAATGCATTTGCATCACGTAGGTTAAACATAAGGACAAATGAAAGGCATATTCCTCACACAAAAAATAAAGAATGAATGTATATCATTAAGGAACGAACGGGTATACAGTTATTTTCATGTTTCCTTAATTTATGCTTGCATACTGTGCGTGGCATTCAGTGTATAAAACCCGATTGAATTGAATATATAAAATATAAAATTGAGTGTCTAGTGATTGCAGCATTTGGAAAGACATTTGCGTTTACATAAAACTGACAGATGAGGAGTACCTTACATTGTTAAATGAAATAACTTTCAGACAGTAAATATATATTACATGTTCACTTTCAAGTTATTGAGAGTGGAGAGATATTTTGCTGTACGCCGAGATATGAATAAAATACTTCAACTCAATGTCCTCATTTCGCTGGACCCAGAGGTCCAGAGTTTCTCCTGGTCCTCTGGGTCACGGTCAGACAATATGAAGCTAAATAATTGTTGTGTCTTGATGAAATACACCCAAGTTATTCGTAGCGCGTTTTATATTTTTTAAAGATAGTTGCAGTGGCACCGTCCGCGACGTTTTGCTCAATTTAAACACTCAAAACCGGCCAAAGGTAGCTAACTCTGTTAGCTTGCTAGCCAAGGTCAGAGGACTCCGTCTATGACACCGGGACTTTGACAAAACACGAATGTGGCCGGTCAGGCTACTTTTTCATCTTCCATCCACCGACACATGCATGACCCCAACTAACCATTATTTAAGAAATTATTATCAGATATTCTTTCAATCAGTCACCCCTTCTCTGTACTCACCTCGCTGCAGTGTTGTCTGTGACAGGACGGACCAACGGAAGAGCCTTCTTCATCAGCGCCTTGAGCCGCAAATCGGCGCCACCGCCCTCTGCTGGACAGGCTGAGTAATCACAGCCTGCCTTCATGCGTTTCCTTTTCTTTCCTTTTTTTCATTTGCAAACTTTCGCAATTATGCGATCCAGCTTCTAGAAGCCAACTTCTAGAACTGTGGGCTTTAACAGTGAGTAATTATTAAATAAATAAACCCTAAATCTCACTAACTCTAAGCCTTTGGTTTCTGTTTCTTTTTTGTAAAAAAGAAAAAAAAAGAAAGAAGGAGGGTCTAACTAATTTAATTGAAGGCAGATTAACAAGAACAAATTAAAAATTGAAGAAAAGCGGGAACTTTTGAGGGTTTGGTTCAATTATGGGGGAAATGTGTCTATTAACTCTATATTCCAGGTAATTATATTGGCCTTAAGAGTTTACCAGTGTCCCACAAGTGTAACCAGGCAATAAATGGAAACAATAAAATGCATCAATTCCAAAACCAAAGCCATCATTAAAAATGTGAGATTTTCCCAGAAACGTGGCGCAATTGGTGCAACCTGTAGGTTAGACAGATGAATGTCACTTGGTTACTTGATGTGCGCAGCAAAGATAAAAGGTTTCCTTTATCCTTAAAAATCCACATCCTTTGCGTCGGTCGTGGGAAAAATGTGTTTTTTATATTTAAAAGTAAAATAAAAGTGTATTATCTCCAATAAACTGTATCATCGCGACAAACTGAGATTCAACTAATCTTTTTAGGATTTACAGACCAAACTGTTTTCGCTTTAAAATGTAAATAAGGAAAACAAAACAATACGCTATGCTCTTTATTTATAAATTACGAAAGGTGCACAATGTGGTAAAAGTAAGCGGATCTGCACTGAAAATCAAACAGCTATGTGGTCATTCCCAAATCAGATAATTAAATGCGTGTGAATGCGATGAGGTTGTCAGGTAAACGTTTTGCACACTTATAAATCACATAATAAAATATCTAAATAAAATTTGAAAAACATTTAACTAACAAAGCTTTTCCGCTGCACTGCACAGTAAAAACCCGCAGAACACACGGAGGCTCCAGAGGTCAATGGCGATATTTACAGAAAAAAACGTGAGTCAAGCACTTATCAATTCTTGGATAATGTTTATTTACTAAAATCAGTTTTTACAAGTTACTGCACATTTTGATAGACTCATGTATGTACACAGTACAGATACAAAGATATTCAATAAATACCACTTCTCCTGCCCTTTAAGCGAGACTGCAGGACGTTTAAGAACACTACAAATTTTATTTACATTTACAGCAAAATTCATCAAAGTAAATCTAATATCACTCCCATAAAGGCCACGTTGTGAAGGTTAAAAAAACTAATACATGTATTTTTTTCCTAAAATATAATTCTGTCTCCGTTCTTTAAAAAGAATGATAGAAATCGTGACAATAATACAGATATTAACACAGCAAAAATGGACAACGCTACCCGATAACAGAAAAAATATTCATATCTTGAATGAGGAATTCAAGTGATGATAAAGAGAGTACACTTCGGGGTCTTAAGGCACTGACACCAATTAAGTACTTTTCTGTTGCTTTTAATAATGTCCCCCAGCTTTAGAGGATTATTGCCTTTAGATCCGGACACATTTAATTGCCCAGTTGCTACTGGAGAGCACGGAGGACAGGCTGGGATGAAATATTTAAGGCATGTCATCTACTGTGTGAGTAGATGACATCTGCTTATGGAGTTTTGCTTAAGAAAATTAAGGCCGAGAATCCACGATTCCCAGAAGTGGACACAAAATAAGAGCAAGTGACCGCACTCGGAACGATTTCGCACACGTTTATACACCGATATTCGCCACATGTCGTATTTGTCTTCGGTTTTGGAGTTTGGGGGGAAAATGGTCTAAACTCCAAAACTTTTTAAGTGTGCTGTGGCCAAGAGCACACACGCACACACACAGGAACATTATTAAGACAAATAGTACATCCCATAAGTGACGGGTCCACTGAACAGTCCTGGCACAGGCAGACTGGGTCTCGGGAAGGCGTTTGAAGGGCCCCAGGATGGAGAGCTCATGTGCGCTCCGAGGGGGAAAGGCAGCGCGAATGCAGGCAGGACGGGCTTGGAGGCTAACTTAAACTTTTCCAGCTCGGCCTCCTGAAGTCTCTTGGCTTTGGCCCTCCTGTTCTGAAACCAGATTTTGACCTGAGTCTCCGTCAGGTTGAGAGAGTTGGAGAACTCGGCTCGCTCTGCGATGGAGAGGTACTGCTTCTGGCGAAACTTGCGCTCCAGCGCCAGGAGCTGGGAGGTAGTGAAGGGCGTGCGAGGTTTCCTGTTGTTTTTATGCTTCCTTAAAGTACACTGAGTTGGACTTGAGCTTCCTGTCACAAAGAAATTGCAAAGAGAAAAAGCTGAGGTTAGATTAAATCGGAGTTTAACTGAAGCGGGATTGTCACAGCAGGTGAACATAAGAGCCCTCGCCACTGGATACAAACACCAGCATAACGCAGCTTACACACACACACACACACATACACTGATAAATACACTATAGTATATTGATGTTGACAAAATAACCTGCATCACACACTGTCACATCTTTGTGGAATCAAAGGCTCGAGCACATACTCAGATTTTCTGCTTTCATTTATGACTTTTTAAATGTTTAAAAGTTGTTTTATTTATTCATTCATTTATTTATTTATTTATTTATTTATTTTATAGATAACAAGACATATATGGCATCAAATGGTAAAGGGTCGGTGCAGCAGAGAAGCGAGTGTTTCTTGAGCTCAGATGCAAAACATATTTCCATTGTTATGCATTTATTTACCTAATAAATGACCAAATAAAAATAGTATTTACGCATCATGCGTGTGTAGGAAACAAAAAGGCGTCTCACAGTTAAACTTGTTATGCAGCTCCTATAGAGAGGTGGATAAATGCAGTTTATTTTTGTTTCTGATAACTGCGGAGGGACGGACTTACGGGGAGGTGTAGAAAAGGAGGACGTCTGGAACCAAGTGCTCTGATCTTTCTCACAAAACTGTGGACTGTCTTCGCTCGAGCTACTGGAAACACCCTGCGAGCTCTCAGCCGATATCTTCCTCTCCGCGTAAAAAGTCCTTGGAGAGAGATGTTCGCCTTGCCCAGCCACGGGCTTCGGAAGGACCAGAGCTAAATCTGAGGACGAGTAAGAAGTCCGACAGGTGGTCTTCTTGGAAATCAATGACTCGACGCTAAACGGGAGGCTGCTCCGCTGGAGTTTGTATCCTTTCTCGGTTGTCATGTCTTTGGGTTGCAGTTCCTCGCTCTCCGTATCCGTCTCCTCTTTTTGATGAAGCTGTTTGGCGTCTTGGGACGGCGACCCCTGCACAGGATTCATCATGATACAAGGGGATGGGGCCATGCACCTCCGTGCGGCCCGTTTAGAGGAATTACGTGGCTGAGGGGTACGGTGTCCAATGTGCGTCTTTGCGCTGTCAGCGGTGCCCAGTAGCTTTTTACGCGCTGGACGGGGTCGTCTATAAAAGGACAGGGGCTGTCCCCCTCCCTGCTTCCACCAATCATCTCGTCAAGTTGGCCTCGTGACGTCTCAGAGTGTGGTTTTGATTGGCCTGTAGCCTTCCAAGAGAACATCAAGAAGGCTTTGAAAGGAAGGAGACGTTAATCATACAGACCCCATGCGGTGCGGGACTATTGATGGCTCTCACAAAGTAGCTTAGACCAATTTTAGTGCAATTAACCAGTGGGGAGGACTCTCTTGACCATTTACATCCTTTAGCAGAGCACTTCCATCGGTAGTATTAGTTTAATTACTCTCTTACTGTAAAGCTGAGCAGGGGCTAATGAGTTACGTGTCGATATCAAAGTCGTACTTTTATCAAAGAGATTAAAAATATATTTTGTGCCCCAAATTAAATATAATAAAAGCAAATCCATTTGTCAATGAATAACCTGCCCGTAAGTGTATATTATAGAAATAAAAGTAAGTGAAGCAGCTTAACAGAAATTCCAATCAGAAAGAGTGCGGAGCCAGGATAGAAATTGATTAGGTATGAGTGTTGGTCACACAGCATTGCAGCAATTTAAGGCCTGTCAGGAGCTCTTCTCCTTAACAATAGCCTCGGTTGAGAAGCAACAGGCGTTTTCTTTCTCCAGGTCATACTATTTAATAAGCCAGACAAGTTGTGTTTTGCAAGGCGCCAGACTCGGCAGGATCAAAAAGGAAGATACCTCGGGGAGAAAAGGCAACGGTTAACTCCACTTAACCAATTGTCCTCCGAATATTTCATAGTCCAGTGCATGGAGCTGGGTGGAAACAGGCGCTGACAGTTAACTGTTTCACGTCTGGGTTCATTTTTCCAGTCATCTGGACATATTTTGTTATGCGAAAAAAAAAATCTACAGCAAAAAATAAATAAAATAAAAAAGAAGAAACCTTTTGAAACTATTATTAATGTGAAAATGTTCATAAAATGAGAAACATACCCATGTTACTGAATGAGTATTCTTAGCTTGGAAGTTTTTACCATTGTAGTTGATAAAGTTCATTTCTGTTCATCACTGAGTTTATAACTGTTTTGTCATAAATACTTTTTTGAGTGGGGTGCTTTAAATAGGATAAAATAGAATAAATAAATAGAATAAAAAAGCACAGTAAATGTGTAGTGAGGTAGAAGCTGAATAAATATGGAAATACTTGTGGCGCGACACCTCATGGTTTGATTTGTCGCTCACAACAATAACTACAGTATAAATCCCTTTAAATTTAATAAAGATTAACATCTAAATTCTTCTCCGCTGACATGTCCAAGCTGATATCACATTAAACATGTCAGCAGCACACTGCTGCCTCCAAGCCAACACAAGACCCCACTGAGAACTCACACAGTCAGCAATGCTATCAAATACACAAGAGGAGGATTAGTGTGAAGATGGACTGAGCTAGTGGTCAGTCCAAGAACTTAAGCCCTCCACTTCCCCATCCTCTTTTACTCCCCCAAATTACTTTAATAGCCCCCCTCCAAGGCTAGTTGCTTAACTGGATGACAGTGGTATGTAAACTGACTTGACCTGCCCTGTGCATAACCATGTATCACAGCTGAACCTCACATAGGATTCAGCATCTGACTTTAAATACAATTCACATGATTAGCAGACATTTCTTTAAAAATGTAACAGAGAACCATTATTTGACTGACAAAAATCTTGATTGAGATCACTGATGGCTGACCCCCTGAACGCCCTCAGGTGTAAGAATTTACCTCTCGTCAGGTAAGAGGCACAACTCCTGCTTAATCATTCAACTTGAGTAAATCCTGATGTTGAGTCTGCTCCTTCATTTCCTATCTGACAAAACTAGTCCTCTGTCTCCTCACACACCCTGGCCCCTTGTCACCCAGCTGGTTTGTGTTTAAATGTGTTTAAATGTGTACCCCTTCCCTCTTGCTCATCGCCATACTGTCGTGCAAGAAGGGGATGAGAGTTGGGCCGTGGAGTGCACAGGCTGATTCATCTGATACAGGTACATCCAAAGATAAATCTACATGAGAAGTACACTTACCTCTCCTCCCCTGGTGTTTGGTGCAGTGTATTTAGCTTTGGGCCCCCTCTCCCCTACCTCAAAAGACATTTCTGTAACAGCATGCAGGCGAGTGAACAGTGTCAGAAGGTGTTAGTGAGTTTGAAAGCAGATCTGTTCTTCAAGGTCGATGCAAGCGCAATGGGAAGCACTTTCCCCTCAACTGGCACCAGAAATGAATACTTTTTCACATGTATGTGCAGGGGGGCCGTTTCCAACAATCTCATGTGTAGGTGAAATCATTTATCCAGTTCATAAAGTGGTGGTGGCACAATGAACTATGTGAGAAAACAGTTTAGGGCTGTAGACCTTTAAGGTCACTCTCATGTCAAACTTTCTTTATTTTAATCATAGAGCCAAATAAACCAGTTTTCTTTTTCCTTTCTTTCAACATTTTCTTTTACATATACAGACTTATTGAAGTGTGCAAAAACCTATGGATGCAGATTCTGTGTTATTCCTGTTGAGTTGATATCTGTCTTCCATCAATAATATGTCTATTCCCCACTGTAGCGAGGCCTTCTAACAAACAGATCATTTATGAGGAGTGAGTGAGCCGTGGAACCCAATCCTTGTGAGATGTGTCAACAGTGGCACAAAGACCTGTAGCTACAGGCCTCAGCGAGATGGACACTTTGCTGACATGACAGCATGTGGAGCAGATGGAGACATGGGAGCATGTTACTCTCAGCAACATCCCAACACGCCAATCTTGCTTTCTCTGGCTTTTCTTGTCTGAAATTAGCTGAAGAAAACCGGAATACTGAGCCGAAGTTTAACAAAGCTACCCTCTTCATGTAATCAAACGGAACATTCTTTGTAATGATGTAGTCATCATTTCTCCATGAAACCAAGAGGTAACTATTTATTATTTAAAAATTTCTACTTCTGCAAACACTTTAATCCGTTCGGCTTCCTCACATACGGTAACCAGCACAGCGCTCTTTGTTTAACAGCAGTTTAAAAAGCAGTTATTTGTGTTGCTCCGTGCTGCGGAAAATATCTTTGACCTTTAATTTGACTTAACAAGTTGATCCAGTCCACATCAGACTGGCTTCAATCCTGCACTTAAACGCTAGTTTGACATTTTCTGCCAAAGCCACTTCCTCTTGTGGCATCAGAGTGCCCTGTGTTTGAATGTCGGGTAATGAGAGAAATATTCTTGCCGTGCTAAAGGAAAGGAAGCAAATTGCCTCCATCATGGCTTCTTTTTTGGACTGTAAAAAAGCAATCAGGGGACGGAGTGCCCTGCGGTGTTATAGCTGCTCTTTTTGACTCAAACCAAATAACAGCAGGGTTTATTTCATACATCTGTGGGTATGGGATTTTGCATTTTGAACTCAGCTTTTAAATTAATGCTTGCTCATGAGCTGATACAGGCTAGATTTTTAAGCAACATCTCTAGCACTGCTCACCACTCGTTTGAGCGTCTTCAAAAACAGTTGTGTTCTTTGAGAGGGTTCCTCCTGAGCTCTCTTGCCAATAGAGATTGTTAAGGAGAAAAACCTCAAGAGGTGACAATGCAATTGGCAATTTCGTCTGGCTTTCCATCGGCCATAGAAATCCACATTCTTGAGGAAAGTCTAGAGACAATGCAAGTGGGCGAGTTAGGTTGAGCACTGGGGACGAGGAACTTTGTGTGGCTACTCTGCGGTCTCATTCACAAACCGAAGAATGTCACCACAATCTCATACGCTCTTAGCAGCCAAAGCTGCGATGCAGTATATCTGAAGAAGAAGAAGAAAAAAAACTAAGGCAGCAGCATCAATTTTCTCTTTTACTGCTGGCTTCAAATCCCAGAGAGGCCAAAACCAGTAACTATTGTATAAATTACAGCAATTTGGTAGATATCATATTTTCTGTTTTACGTAATAAAAAAGTTTCGGCTGATATTTAAGCGAGGCAAGATAAAATATCAACAATTCCTTTCAAATTATTTCCACAAAGTGTAACTGAGAGGATTATTCAATCCTTATGGCTGAATGCAGGTACATTTACAGTACTCATATGGTCCAATTATAGTAAATTAGGAACAATTTGTATGTATAACATTTCGTTGAACTGGAAAATAATCATAATCACAGCAATAAAACAGTAAGTGTTCAAAACAATTTATGTCAAAAAGGATGACAATTTTTTTTTTCTCACAAAGCTAAATCACAGTCACATTTTCTTTTTGACAATTGCTTCCAGGTGAGAATCTTTAGATTTTTTTTTCTCCTGTCAGTGTATGTTTTACAAGCAAATGAACCATCCCCCATAATTGATGTGAAATTCATGTAAATGTAGCTGATTTAAAAATGCCCCCATTCATTATTTTATTTAAAATGTCCATCACTGGCTTCTCTTTACTAGCTAATCTTGCTTTGAATCTAATTGTAAGTCAAAGATTTTGCAGTCAAAAGCGGTTTCATGCACTGTAGATCCAAGCTGGCAAGGCTTGTTTCATAGTAATAATGTTATTGCAGGCACCAAAGGTCAGAACAAATATGTGTGTTTGAATATCCTGAGATTACAATTTCAAAGTCCTCCCCATGAGAAGTCGAACAAAGGAGAGGGTGGGAAGTTTAAAAAGCGGGGTCTCTTTCAAATAAATAAGCATGCCTCGGTGCTGAATAGGGCTGCTACCCAGCAGCCGGATTGGTTCTCAGAAGACTGAGAGCAGCAACTGTGCACGCTCTCCTTCTTCTTCTCATCCTCCTACACTTAACTCCCAAACACACTCATGTAGTAAACATCAGTAAACCTGATAGAGTCTCACAACTATAATTAACTGCCCCGCTCATTTCTTTATCCCACCTTTTATCACCTCTGTTCACCCCCTTTTCACCCGCTGAACAGACCATGGACGAGAAAGTAGATGGGGGGTAAGAGCTCCCCCTTTTTGTGCTATTGCTTAATGAGCCTGAAAATACAATTGCACTGTCCTGGCTGTGAAGGTAGCCTGCAGGCTAGTGTAAATTAGCAGTGCAAGGAAGCCTGGAGGGCTGAGTCTTGCTGAGTAGCCAGAATAGAGAGATGTGGTGAGAGGGGAAAATCCTGTTAGGGCAGTGCATATGGAGGAATCACGGTGCATTTTTGACCCAACTGGAGCTCACAGGGCCACTTGTTGAATCCCGCAGTTGTGAATCTCAAATGCAATCACATACAATCTCACTGCCGATCTGTGAGATTTATTGAGACTGCACCACAGCCATGTGTAATGGCATCTATTATGTGAGATGTCAGTTGTTCGTCACATTTAAACCTATAATTCCATTTAGTTCTTCACAATGGCTCCTTTTCAGCCACTACTACAATCATCATTCAATTTAATTTTCTATTCTTTTGTAGATTCCAAGGCAAGGCAGCGGAGGCGAGTCTCCCACATTGCATATGTCCTCTTATGAGCTTGAGATGCTCTTTTGACCGCTCCGCTAGGCATCTGCTGCCCGTAGCTGCATTCTAATGCACATATCCTGCTGGGATGTTAACTTTAGGCCCTCAGTAATTGATGGCTTCCACACTTCAGCCGAGTCCCCCCTTTTTCCTTCTCCCTGCCGATTGTTGGTATATCTCTGTGGTTTGGGGTCTTTCAGTCAACCATTGTTCTTTTATAGAGGAATTATAATAGACTAAAGTAGAAGGAGAAAAGAAAAAGAAAGGAGGGGGAGAGAAGGGGAGGGGATAAAAAGAAAGTCGCTGCTGATATTTAGTGAACTCCGAAGGGGGAGTTTTCATTCTCATTCTGCAAGTTTGGCACATGCCTTCTGTTACTAAGTGGCAGTGGATTGAAAGAGCTTCTTGCATTTCCCATTCTGCAGCTCTGCTAGGTGCCTAGACTTACAACCCTGGCAGCTGTTGGGCCTTCTATGCAGCTATAGACTCCTCTCCACAGGTGAGCTCCCCTACCAAACTCCCAGTCTCCACTTCACTCAATAGGGCCTTTTTCAAGCCTTTTATCAGTGGGGAGAGGCTGACTTTATGTGTGTGCCCCTCACATAACTGCAATTCATGGTTCTCAAGATTGCAATTAATGTTGCTCATTGTGTAACGCCAGGGTGATTTATATCTTGTTTTAGCATCGTCTTCTCAAGCACACTTGGACTTTTTGAAATTTTGTGTCAATGGCAATTACAACATCCAAGAAAAAACAAACATAAGCATCACGCAAACAAACGCTGTTTCGGTGGCACAGAGAGTGGACCTTTTTCTGAGGCTTACTTCAGATAAACAACGCTCTAAAACAAATGAATGGAAATGCAGCGCAGCATATTTGAAGGAAAAATAACAATTTTGTATCTAATTTCTCCCAAATTTGCCACATTATGATGCTGAATACAGTATGTGTTTATGTGATATGCTAGCCAAAGTGGCCAGTGGTTGGGTCTCTATTTCTGTAAGGCAACAATTACTTTAAGCGCTATCGGCTGGACTGGTGAACCACTCTAAATGGTGTTGTTGTTTTGGTTTGGGCAGGTTTCAGCACCTTTTTTCTTCAGATTTCAGTGGCAGAATATTTACTTGTTTATTTTCTTCTTCTCTTTTTTCTCCCTGAGATGCGAGCTGTTACATATTACTCCTAAGGTGTGGTGCCTCTTCCCTCAAAGGGCTCCACTGTTTCCTCCAAACTGCTGCCAAGCTGGGCTATCTATTCATTTGGTTACTTAAGTGTAATTGCTCCCCTTTGAAGCCTCAAAGAGGCAAATCATTTGCTTTGGCCCCGGGGCAGTAATGGTCACCGAACTGGCGACCCCCTCCTGGTCCGAGAGCGTCGAAGAGACCGCGAGAGGCCAGCTCCCATACGGAGAAGAAATAATACGGCCTGGGCCGCTCAATTTCACCTCCCTTTTCATCCCATTCTTTGAAAACTTTTTATTAACAACAGCTTTCTCTCTCATACCAGGGCGCCAGGAGAGGGGAGGAGAGGAGGCAGAGAGGTGGGGAGGGAGGGGTGGTGGTGGTGGTGGCGGCATGAGAGGATATCGGCGGGGGGGGGGGGGGGGGGGAAGGGGTGGCTGTCCCCTGTAGATGTCTGCTGGATTCTCACACACTCACATGCACATGCATATACATACACACATCATCACTAGTGACAGGTCAAGGAGGCATTGAGAAAACAGCCTCCCCCTTCAGTCTCCCCCATGGCTCACACTGCTAAACAGGGATTCATGTTTCATATGCCACTGGCCTCACGCGCACACACACACACACACACACACACACACACACATTCCTAGTCCGCAGAAGCTTGCGAGTGCATGTGCATTTGCTAATATAAATCAATAACCTATATGACCCTGTGCTCATACACATGCATCTGTGTACCTGCTCACCTCATTGTAGACATGGGAATGTTAGACTCGCCTCCTTTCAACCCACGATGGGCCGCGGGAATATGCGGCAACGCAGTACAAAGACCACATTTAACGCTCAAAATTACTCCACCACTTACTGTAATTGTCACAGGTCTGACCACATTGACATTGTAATCTCATAATAAGGTAATGGGAGGACTGAAACTGTGTACAGGAGTGCAATTAGAAGGGTGTAGTTCAGAAAAAAAGGGTTAAAATGTCAGAGGACAACATTTCCTGCCCAGGCGGAGGCATACAATACTCCATGTTTGTGTTTTTCACGAGGTTTCACCGATGAAGACAAACCCAAAGCTGATGAAGGTGCTCTGTTTTCTTCCTTATCATCCATGCAGGCTGTAACTAAAAGGATTACTGGCAATCACTTTTTAGCACAAAAATAACAAATTTCACAAAGAACAATCCCTCTTTAACGCAGGAATTGCACGTTTCAAATCTTACACTCTATCTGGATTCTGTACCGTTATAGCGATATGACGAGGCCTACTTTTAGAAAGAAAAATCATTACTTCTAAATAGCGCAAGTTATCTTCAAGACAGTGTGGAGCCAAATCAATGTAGACAGGCATCCATAAAAAGCCAACCTGGTTATGAATGCTGCATTTTACTTGTATCATTTTGACTTTGAGGTTTTTAAGAGAGAAGCATTCCCTGCAGTCAAGCCAGATGGTAACAATTCTTAGACATATTACGAGCTGCTCTCTGCCAAATAGCATACCTTTGGGCTATGTTTTCAGTGGGCTATAAAAGCCAATAATGTAATTTTGATCTATTTTATCAGATATCACCCCAGCTCTGGCTGCGTTTATACAAGACAAAGTTTTAAACAGTACAAGGAGTCTCTCTGTTTTGCTTTTCCCTCTATAAGTGCACAATTTTCAATATCTGACCTGCTGTGTGGCTTTGCTTGTTTGACTTCTGCACTGGACTGAAATTTGGAGTGGGCCGCAACGGAGAGGTTGGCCTCCATGTCGTCAGACATATGGCACTTGGTATATGTAAAAATACACTTAACTATAGGTGCGTGGTTGCCCACAAGATGACTTGTGCTGGCCGGCCCAGAGAGAAAAGGGGATTCTTTGTGGAAGTACTTAAAAAGTCTGACCCTGACATCTCTTAATGTAACAGTGACACAGTAGCAAACCATCCCAGCACTACACCACACTCCCCAGTGGCCTGCCATCAGGTCCATGACTCACCACTGACCTTGCAATAACTTTCCAGCGCTCTACCAGCCCCATTTAGAAAATCTTAAGGGACACGGTATTCAGTATGACATGGTGTAACACTAAACACACCTGAAAACAGAGCAAGTTCGCATAAACATACTGAACAACAGAGCCAAGGGATTATATCCCATCTGTGGGTACTTCTCCCTCGTAATGTCTAAAAAGTGTAATTGCCCCAGAAAAAACACAATAAAGTTGGGACGATCGAAGACATTAGCTCAGGTTTTCCATTGTGAAGCATGTTGTTTTCTTCAGGTCCGATCACATCCACAACTGGAAGCCTGCTGTGTGGAATTACTCGCACTAATGGCACTACACACTTTTGTTGCAGGAAATCGGACAGCCAGGCTGTAACTGCTAAAACGGCGATTAAAAACCCCAAATTGCATCATGATGTTGGGCAATTCAGCAGAGGTCTAAAAAGCTCTCCAAATGAAGTGAACGAGATTATTGAGCAGTTATGGGATGTGTAAAATTGTCTCGTGAAGCTATACCTCTGTCTAATGGATTTCTTTGGAAAAGTAAGACTTAAAAATAACAAAATCTAAATCTGAAGGCAGCTAGTAAAGACTAATTAAAGTTTGCAATAATAACTCTGTAATTTGCTTGTCTGTGGGGTCATTAAGTGTCTCCCTGGCTCGGTTTAATGGGATACAAACTGCAGTTAATGAGACAAATAGTTAGCTGTAATTATGCCCGGCTGAGTGTTGGCTATAGATGCTCTGAAGACTGAGCAACTCAATTTGAGATTTCTTTGTACTCTGTAGGTGCTGCTCATTTGCTGAATTGCGTGTATTATGAGTGGTTTAGATGAGTTTGTTTAATAGTAATTGAAGGTTGAGTACAAATACCTGAGCCATGAGGGGAAAAGAATGATTTGCTGATTAAAAAATGAGAACAGGGGAAAAACAGTTTATGATCAAATAGCTCCACCAGCTTTTAATTATATGTGACCTTTTTAAAAATGTGGTCTCAATTTAACATCAGAGGGAGGAAAGTACAGTGTGCATTATTGTGAGGTTTTATCTCCTCATAGTCATATCCCCTTATTGCTTGTGGTGCTTGTTAAAAGCCATTGTCGATAACAAACGCAATTTTTCTGTGATAAACTGAGTAAGACAGGAGAGCCTCAATGAGCGGTCTGCACAAAACTGTCTTTGTCTCTCATCTCCAGCAGCCAGTAACAGCAGCCCCCCCCCCCCACCCCCCAATGACTGAAGTCTGACTTAACTAAACATTTTTTTTTTCTTCGTCCCTTTTTCTCTCAGTGAATTTGTGGTCGTGTGCAATCTTTTAATGAGCTCCATCTTTGACCTAGGTTGTATGTTTCCAGAGATGTCATGTCTTGTAAGTCAAGGAAAGACTTTAATGTTCACATGATTTAAACGTAAAGGGACAGATTCCAAAAATGAGGCCCAGTGCCAGAGAGGAAATATTATTCCTGTAAATGAGAAATTGTAAATGCAAAGTACATTCTAGAGATGATGTGAATACACTGGGAGCAACAGACTTTGAGGAGTCTGAACTTTTAAGATGAAAAAATGATTAAAATTTCCAAATCAAGACGTGCTAATGCTACTTTAACGTTTTCATTCCAAAATGAAAGCCACCATATTCTGCGTTTCCAATGTACACTACACATAAATCAGAATCCAAGTTTTTTTTTTCCCCCAATGCAGTTTTTTTTTCTTTACCGTAAATTTGTTGTGCGTGTTTCCTGTTAAAACACATGACTTGTGTCTTTATTCTTAACTTCAGATCATAAGGATGAAAAGAAGGCAAAGAGAAGGAAAAATAAAACAGAGAAGGACTTTGGCTTGTGACCGTAAGTGACATGCTTGCCACGGCATTGTTTGAGGTTTTTGCAGACCTGTAATCAAATTTGGGAAGGTTTGGAAACCTATCGTCATGGTGTGCTCTCCAAGACAGAATGATGTCCAGTGAAACAAAAAAACAAAAGAAAAGAAAAGAAATGCTCTCGCACACATTCAACATGCTGTGCTAGACTATGAGAAAATCTCTTTCTGAAAAAGAAATATCCCCCACAACAGCAATTTCCATGCACCATGAAAAACGTTCCTATTACAAATACAGTTGTTATGTCCTTAAATCTGTTTGTTTTGTCATATTGCTCCGGGGTTGTTTCTTTTTCAGGAAACCCTGCTTCAATTAAGTGTGATGGAACACATGTGTCCTTTATCGGGGGCCAGAATCTTCTCCTGTTGGCCTTTGAAACGACACCGGCTCCACGGGATAATTGGGTTTTAAAGGGGTATTCTCCCGGGTTGCCACTTCTTGTGCCTGCGTGGATCAGCTGATGTCTATAGACTTTTTATAAGTAATCATAAATTGGTTATGTATGTAGCTACAGGGATGATAGAAATCCTAGGACCCAACTCTCTTTTGTGTTGGGCCCCTGACACGCAGACAGACACACAGACTGACATCCCCCTCATAGGTGCGTGACTAAATCTGATCCAATTATATGATTCACCTTTGAAGTTTTACACTTTCTGCAAAATTGATGATTGTGCTGATTTAATGTGGACCTCACAGTAAACAAAAGCAGCTATACAGGTGTTTTTTTTTTTTTAATGCTTTTGTTAGTAATAAAAGAAGAATTACAGAACAAGAGCTCGGCACTACTTAGTAATATCCTCTCTCAGTTTCATTCAGCTCATGACTCAGCTGATGACCTTCCTGCCCTTCACAGAGACGCTCCATCAGTGGAGGCTTTAGTGATCTCCAAACCTCCACTGACAACAAACCAGTGTTTACTGTTACGCTCCGCTTGCGTCACGTCACCAAAACAACAGCCTGTATGCGAACAAAAGACTTCATATTAAACGCTTGTGACAGAGAGCACTTTTTTCACTCAGAAGCAAAGGGAAGAAGATTAAAAAGTTTATCCTCCTCGTTGCAGAAGATAGGTTTGCTCTCAGAGGAGATTGTGACAAAGACAGACTGAGCAGAGTGGAAAACTGATTCCCTGCAATCATCTCCTGTCATCCTTTGCAGCACTTTGGCCTCCACTCCAATCATCTGTCTACGAAATGCTCCTTTGAACAGCTGAACTTCTTGTAACCCTATTTGATTTTGTTTATTTCTTTATATGCTGTGTTTATCTTTATGTATACCCTTCCAGTGACTTAAAGGAACAAAATAAAGCAACTCAATCACTGATTTGCATTGTATGGAAGTCTCTCACAAACACACATGCTTTAACTTTATCAAAGTAATTTCAGCTAACTATAGAGATCTCCTGAAGCGCTGTCTTAATGGTACTGGACTTAGTGTAAAGTTTTACACTGTCTGCCAGGGACTCAGAATAACTGCGTGAGTCGTCAACAGGAAGAGTGTGCTTCATGACTACAGGCCAACAACTTTAATTGGCTTTCTGCAGGAATTTCTGCTTTGGCAAACTAATTGACCCACAACTCCCTGGTGCTTTATCAACACAGGGAAACGCCACTGGGCCGATAACCAGCCAGCCTTGTAAACCAATCTATAACCAATGGCCAATTTGAAACATGTGTTATTGGCTATTTTACAACGGGTCCCCACTTTTCCTTGACTTGAATGTTTTGATGTATGCACAGGACCTTTTCATGTCGAGTCTGTCACTCTTTGATTGACAGACGCGACAGAGCCAAGCCAGCATAAGTAAGTGTTATTGTATCTCACCTCAGAAAAATCTTGGGAAAACTCACTTTGGTTGGTTCACCAAAATGACAGTGTGCATATGAGCTTGGTTTTTGTTGTTTTTTTTTTTACTTACCTCTTGTGGTGCCGTATGAAACTGTCGAGATTGTCCAAGTTTTGCCGTGTTGAGCTTTCTTCTGTCACCTTTGTGCAGCAGAAGATAATAAAATTTAGCTGGTTATGCTCACAGCACTGCAAAATTTAAATCTGTCTGTTGTTTTCTTTTTTCTATAAACATCTAAGTACAAAACAAGCCTTATTTAAGAAACTGTGTATAAAAAAATAAACAAAAAAAAATACATTTCATCTAAGGACTGCTGTAGGTCTTGAAAGACATGATCTCTCAGATTTGCTCATGAAACTGGCCCCTTTTGCATCTTTCGTATGTGTTTACTTCAGTCGTAAACCATGTATGAGTAAACCACTGTAGGAGACCTTTAAGTGTAATGAGGGAAACCATTGCCTTGTTCCTTTATTAACCCTCGCGTGACAAACCTATGTTAGTGATCAAAATAAATGACTGGGATGTTTATGTTTATGATATGCATGCTATTTTTCAAATAACTATATTATTTTTATTGAATCCTTTATTTAACCAATAAAAACAAGTCTTTTTCAATAGAGACCTGTGTAAACAAACATTCGGATAGACACATAAGGACACATTATGCAGGTTCATAAATTAAGAAAATTATGTACAAGAGTAATTGCAGATAGTAGTTACTAGTAGTAGTTTTTGTATTTTGTTCCAATTTTAAGAAACTAAGTATTGGATTTAAGAGGAAACTAGGAAGTAGAGCGAGTCGTCAACCCAACGCACGGTTGACGAATCGACACCCCGGCAATTCTAGTCTGCATGCCAAAGCATCCTTGGCAAGATACTGAATCCCGAGTTGCCCCCAGTGCATCCATCAGTCTGAGTGTGTGAGTGAACGTTAAAAAAGTGTTTAGATACAGAAAAACATCCTTGTAATGTGTAATTAATGTCCGTGTAATGAAGAGGGTGAATGAGGTTTGTAGTAAAAAGAGTGCTCAGTTAGAGGATAAAATCTCTATATAATTACTGTTCCTTTAACAGGTATTGTTAAAAAGTCCTACGAACTTATGTTGTAAGTAAATGGTAAATGGCCTGTATTTGTATAGCGCTTTTACTAGTCCCTAAGGACCCCAAAGCGCTTTACATATCCAGTCATCCACCCATTCACACACACATTCACACACTGGTGATGGCAAGCTACATTGTAGCCACAGCCACCCTGGGGCGCACTGACAGACTGTGTTTAAATCGAGTAAAAGAGAAGAGATAAGCAGGCAGTCTTTGAGGTAGAGCCTTGAAAATGAACAGCATGCAATGCTGCTCTCTTCTGTTAGCTAAGGAGGACAATGGTGATAAAGTGGTGAGTAAGAAAACAATCACCTGTAGTGCAGTGAGATACAGCATATAAATAATGTCACCATAAACTGTGTATATTATACTTATGTTGTCCCTTTATCTATGAAAGATATTCTATCTTCAAATCAAATAAACTTTTTTAAAATTTTCATCAAACATCAGCAGCATGTACAATATTTATCATGTTAGCCATACTGCAAGTTTTAAAATGTAGTGATTAGAAGTGTGAAACTGCAAAAAAAATAAATAATAATAATAAAAGCCTCATTTTAATAAAAGCCCACACATATTTCTGGGGTAATAAATAACCCTATATAACTTTCCATTATTGTTGTTGCACCAATGGGCCAAATCCTTTTTGAAGAAGAGGCTTGACAAATTAATAGTAGGAAACATTTTTATGACTAAAAATGTCACAATGGCGCATATAAAAATATGACTGGGGTCATATATGATGCAGCTCGCTCGCTTAAAGGTTGTATGTTAAGAACGGCAGATTTTGTTTTTCGTTCTTAAAAATGCTGCTACTCATTCTTTCTATATTCCTCCAGTGCTGCAGTGTAGTTCACTGTTCACTGCAAGGATGCTTTTTGCCAAAAGGATGCAGAAAGGTGATTATAAAAACCACTTTATTCATGGCTTTGGTTTTTCATGGTGCTTACTGACAATGAGACAAATATCATCAGACCTGCTGAGTAAAGGGTTTTGCACTGTCTTGTATTTTTTTTTTTATTAAACAAAGAATTAACTGCATTTTATTTAGAAACAGTTAACCAGTGCAACATATGGAACATATCTGAAAATTTCAGCAGTTAATAAAAATCGTCTTCACCTGGACCCCAGTTGGTGAAAACATGCTTCTGTGTTACCTTTGCTTCGGTAGTGACACTTTGGCACAACACATGCTGTTAACACTAAGTGATGAAAAGACCCAAGTGAAAGGTATGGTCTTCCCTCGTGGATGTGTTATTTGTTGCAAGATTGAACTTTTCCAATTGGCAACAAAAATTAAGCCATAAAATCTTTCAGTGAGTGTGACAGGTCATGATCAAAACCAGCTGCCAATTAACTTAATGACTGAAGCTATCACATTCAATTAGAGCGAGTGTATCGACTGTCAATCCACCTCTTGGCTTGATCGCTAAACAAAAACACAGGCGGAGAATGATCACTTTAGGAGGCATGTCTCTTTTTTTTTGTGATCCTTATCTGACGAGCCCTGGATCATATTTGAACCAGTCGGCCCTGACAGGTCCCACGGATAAACTGCTGTATGAGAGGGGTCACCTCAACCTCTGGAATCCATCGTCAGCTTTCTGTCTTGCACAGCTGACAAATGGTTTCAAATAGCATTCAGGGGGCTTTACAGAAGTATTCCCTGATGTGTGTCTGCGGAAAGAACAATCTAAAAGTAAAAAGAAACAAGAGGAGGAGAGTGGTAAGAGAATGAGATGAAGGGAGAGATCCAAGTGAGATAAATAAACCAAAACAAAACAAGAATGAGAAGCACTTTCTCTCAGTTAGACCTTTACTCTGGCAAAGAGCCTACTGTAATCCCCCAGAGGAGCAGCTATCAGGCAGAAGTTTGCTCTGTGGTCAGTGTCTTTAACCCCAGATGATAACACTTAGCCCGGCCATAAAGCATAGGCCCCTTTAACTGATCCATTAGTGTCCGATTCCTGAGAGTGGACCCGCTGGTGTCTACTGAAACTTACCAGGAAGCCTTGAAGGAAAATAGCATTGCAGACATGCACTGAGATCAAAGACAACACCCCCTCCTCCTGACTACCTTTGCTCCCTCTGCTTCTTCACATCCAACTCTGTCTTTCTCTCCTTTTCTCACTGTGTCCTCTAAAATATTGTCCAGCTTTTAAAGTTTAAACAATTAAAGATAACCCAAAATGAGATATTCATGTTTTATCCATTTTTCATTCAGTAGGATCTGAAATTTGGGTGCAGGCCAATGAACTAGAACAGCAATGAAGCTCTGTTATGAAGGAAATAAATTAATAATAAATAAAGAAAACTAATTAATGTTGCGTTTTCTTGTTTTTTGGTCTAGAAAGCAAGCTACGTGTAGTTTGTGTGGTTACCAAACACCACCACCACATGATCACATGATCGTCACAATCATGAATGACTGTGACAGTTATACCTGTTGTGAAAGGAGTCCGATTTGAGTAGATGAGTCAGTGAAGCTCACTTCTGTCTGATGACGGCGATACAGAGGTGAGGTGTTGAAGATATCCTGAACATTTCTGCCAGCAAGCACTGCTGTATTACTGCTGTTAGCTGCTATCAGTAGAACTTTCTTTTAAAAGGATCTATCATTATTGGACAGACACTTAGTGAATAAATTCTCATTAAATACTGGAATGTAATATAACTGCTTATCAGAGGGAGAGTGCGATATTTAGGCTGCTCAAAGCTATCATTAGTCGACAGAATGTTGTTACCTTGTAACTGAACTGAAGAAGCTTCTCGGATGAGAGGTGAAACGTCTTCAAGCGACTTAAAGAAGTCCAGACGCTTTTCTTTGCAAGCTCCTTTGACTACGATGACCTGGATGACTGAGAACCTTCACAGACATGTTACCTTGTAACCAGCTGCTGCTGTTGTTTTTGTCACCTATCAAAATCAGATCCAGTCCTGATCTTTCCCAGATCTGTGATCCTAATTCATTTCTGATCCATTTTACCATGCAAGCAGACTGAACCCAGTTTGTGAATCTGTTATGGAGCCAGTAGAATATCCAGGGTGGATCCGGTCCTGAGCCACTTTGCTATTTGGAAAGGAAATCCCCATGGACCCCCATGTTAAAAAGCCCAGAAATGAACATGTTTATGAACTAATAGGCGGACAAAATTAAAATAACAGAACAATGATGCAAGATTAATAGTTAAAAACTTAGCAACCTTTACTGCTGAGTCCTTATTCAGTGTTGTTTGTAATGTAATGGATAGATGACATGAAACTAAGTTCCTGTTTTGTTTGATTTCAAAAGCTTAACGTGGACATAAACTAAACCACCTATAAATATTTTCCACATATCTTCCTGATGTCTTTCTCTTGTCCTCCATCTCCTCCTCTGTATCTCTGTAGCTATTCACCTTTCCTTCTCTCTCTTTTAATGTCTTCTTCCTTGGTAGACCTCCCTACCATTCTCCCTTCAACATATTTGTTATCTGTTATATTTTCTTTCTTCTCCTCATATAAATCCTTTCTGTCCCTTGTTGATATTTCCGCTGTACTCTTTCTCTCTCCTCACAAGCCTTTCCTCCCTCCCTTTACCACCAGGATCCCCCTGTCTTCCTCCCCTTGTGTTTTCAATTTAGTGCCACTATGAACCAGTTCAGATTGTAACGCTATCAATTAGTTAGCGACTCCAGCACATTTATTTAATGGGGCCAAGAGCGGTGATTTACAGGCTGCAAGGGAGATGTAAGGGAGAGATGTGCAGACATCTGCTGATATGGGTCTTTAAGGTCTGTGGGAACAGAATCTATGCAATGTGTACCTTGAGGATTTGGTCTTGCGGTTTAAGGTCTCTGTAGTAATGCGGTGAAACCTCCATAAGATGAAAAGGTTTGCAGAGGAAGAGAAGAAATGCAAAGAAAAGAGAAAATGTTTGAGATTTTCTGGACAGCTAAATGCTTCTTTTCATATGTATTGGATTTCAACCACAGTCTTTTCTTCTGAAAGAGCTGCAGCCTTAATATATGTTTTGGAGATACTTTAAGATAAAAAGCAGAAGGTAAAAATGTATACTTGATTTTAGATGTTTGCTTTCAAAGGAAAATGCTCTTTTGACTGTTGCTGTCACTGACAATGTTAAAAAAAAAGGCTTGCAGTGATATACTTTTGTATATCATTATGGTGTTAAGTTTCTTTCTCCTTAAGTTGCAGTAGATCTTACAAAGAAACAATGTTCTTTGATTTAGGACCACAGCACTGCGGAGCTGAGGGTTGTCACAAATCATTCTGGTCATCTTTTGAAGTTTCAGACTGCTTTTTCATGATTTTGAGAAAATTTCATCTAGTGAAAGACAGTCCTTATTAAAGTCTATTTCCTACAACAGAAAGGGGCATAATTTAAGATAATAACGATAAATCAGTATAGCAAAAATGACTCCCTTATTTGATTTTCATTAATATTTTGTTTCTTCTGCGTGTTTTTAGGTAAACTGGGTTTCTGATTAAATGGTGAGTTTCTGAACTCGCCTTCTATACTGTGTTTTTTCACTTCATTAGTCTCAATCAGTTGGTGAGCCCATGTAACTTGTTGCCTCAGTTTCATGTTTTTAGCTGGCAGTAAATGCACCTGGTGTGGTCTTCTGCTGCTGTGCCCACCTATTTGAGTTACTCTCTTGTTCATACCAGCTTGATGAAGTCTGGCCTTTCTCCTCTGACCTCTGGCATCAATAACACATTTTCAGAAGGGGAATTGGTTATTTTCTCTGTACACTCTAGAGATCATTGTGGGGGCAAATTCCCAGTAGATCCGCAGTTTCTGAAATACACAGCCCGTTTGGCACCAACAACCATGGCGCCTTCAAAGTCACTTAAGCCACCTTTCTCTCCCATTCCTATTGCTCAGTTTGTACTTCTGAAGGATGTCTTGACCATGTCTTTATGCATAAATGCAATGAGAAGGTGTACTTAATAAAGTAGCCAGTGAATGCAGATACCTGTTGCTGTTTGTCTTTTTATGTTAACAACGTGCGCATGCACATGAGTGCCTCTGCTGTTATCATCTTCATCAAAATCCCCACAAAAGCCTCATTTTAAAGAAAGAAGAAAATGTGTAGTTTCATGTACATAAGTACAATAAATTCATCTAATTAGGGCTCAATTTAATTCATTGTTTGAAAAGAAAACATTAAATATACCTTGCAGCTTTAAAGAGTGGGAAAAATAATAAAGCAATCTAAGAGAAAATAAATACAGTTCAATTAGAACAAAACATGATGCAGAAAAAGAAACTTGAATATGAAAAAAATATTTAAATCTATTTACAACATTTATAAAATAAACTGTACTTTTATTTTTGGAAGCAGCATCTATTCCAGGGCCTACAATTTGGCTTATTTTATCTTGTCATATCATATGTTACTCCAGTGGCTGATTGAGGTTGACCATAAAACAAAGACTATATATAAACATGAATGACATGACATCACCCATTGCTATGTGACATCCCATTGTGAAGCCCCACCAACGTGATCTTAGCTTTTTGAAGCCTAACATCACGAGCAGTGTTAATTCGCGGACTGATAATTTTGTTTTGTTTTGTTTTTTACGAAAACAAGATAATAACTAAATAAAGCCTAAAGGATGAACACTATGAAGAAATGTACTGGCACTTTCATCAACAAATCAAAATGAGATGAAAATGTTCTGGGGAGACCAGATCCGATCAGGACTAATTAAGATGTGTTAAATGCGGGATGAGTTTGGAAGTTACCTATTGAGAGGTAATTTCCTTGTGCAGTAAAGTTTCATCTTCCCCTGACAAACAGGAGCTAGATCTCCCGTGTTCCCTGATGCTCATGAAGATGAGACTGAGGGCTCGGGAGTAGAGGTATTGACACCTTTCACATTTGACATCAAGGAAAATAAGACCGTAAACTGTGTGGAGCAACTCTCTTTATGACTACAGCTAAAAAACATTTTTTTTCCCAGCATGACTAAGACTCCAAATTTACCGTCAAAATTAACGTTGTTCATGAGTGAGTAGTAGATATGACTGCGGAAGAAGACGCCACTGCAGTCAGTGGCTTAATGACTCATGACTGACAAAATGATTTATCATCCTTTCCAACCATAATTTAAAAAATGATCTTCATGTTTTGTTTTGTATGACCTGAAACTAAGTGGCTGATGCCATAAGCATTTTCCTATAGACTTATATACAACTGAAAGTCTTTTTGCAACCAGAGGAGCTGCTCTCCGCTTCCCAGTACAACAAGCGAAGCTTTACTTTTCCTACCTGGACTTAATGTTAAAAGGTGGACATAGCAAAGGTGTTAAAATCTCAGCACTCAAAATAACGAATTTACAGCCTTGTCCAGCAAATAGTTTAGTTATCTATAGATAATTTCCTCATTTATAATAACTATAAAGGTGGTGATTTTTTTAAATAACTCACCCATTTGGATTTTGTCGAGGCTCCACCAATGCAAGTCATTTTTTTATCCAACAATATCTGACAAATATGGTCCGCTGTGAGGTACGGCCCATCTAAGAATTAGAATTAGCACTAATTAGCAAACTAGATACCAGCCTGCTAACTGAGCTGCATGGGATGCCCCTCTTACTCTCCTCTACATATGGCTGGAAAAACAAAAAACATGTCAATAATTCGAACCTTACAGCTTTCCCAGAGGAACCCACCCGAGGGATTAATAAAGTTTTATCTTATCTTAAAATGCAAGAAAGTAACAAAACTGATAATGAAAAAATATTCCAAAAAGTTGATTGTGTTCATCTGGACGTTTCAATCATCAGTTTCTGAGACTGTAGAAGTCACTTGGATGAGTGATGTAACGTTTCTCCTACTGAAACGTCCAGATGAACGCAATCAACTTTCTGGAATGTCCCAACTTGGATTGAACGTGCAACAAAACATGAAAAATATGAGAATATTGTGGCAACAACATTGAACTAGTTAACATGTCTGTTTTTTTTAAAGACGCAATGTTCTCACAACAAAATTATCACTATGTGGTTTGTAGTTGGGGCAGCAGGCTAAGCAGACCAGTGTGTATGTGTGTGTGTGTGTGAAACAGAGCCGGAGACCAGCATGTTATTGGAGAACCAGAGATGGGTTTGTTGGCTTGTCAGTACACACAGCCAATGGCCTGTTGCCTGTAACCGAGCCCCCACCGTGTCTCTCAGTGTCTTCCTCTTAATTACCCATCATTCCTCTCGCGGCAAGGCCCCTCACAAATTACAGCGCATTGTCTCCTGCCGATCGGCCTGTCATCACGCGGCTCCATGTTTCAGAACGCGGCTCATTGTCGACGGAGAGCAGTGTTTGGCACACACACGCGTGCACGCACACAAGACCTTCATGCGTCCACATTCACACACACATGCACACACAGCCCAGGCCCATTAGCGCTGGTGCCAGCTGACTCTGTGACCCAGACAGGTTTCTGCCATGTCAGCAGGGCCAAATGACAGTGCCATGGTAGTAATACCCCCACACGCTATCACACATGCACACACACACAGTCACGCATGCACATAGACACCATACGGGTGAGCAGAGTGTCGCTTTGGAGAGTCACACATCTTTCTGTTGATAAGCTGAATGACTGCATTTCCCCTGGAGATGAAAGGAGGTACCCCCCTGTTTGCTCTATCAACCAGGATGAGACAGCAACACAACAAAAGCTTCAGTGTTTCCAGCAGGACTCTCCTCAACACGGGTAAACAGAAATGTATGCAAATATTGGGCCTGAGAGGTCAAATTTTGGAGACATCTTTTAAGTTGGATGTTTTTTTGGGGGGTGAAGCAAAAGTTGGGAAGCAAGTAAAATGTATTATTTAATGCAAAATAAATAAACGTATATAGTACCTTTCTTAATAAGCATCACAAAGTGCCTCACAACAACAATCAACATACAAAATACAAATAACTAACATGTAGCAGCAAATTCTTCTCAATATCAGTGAAATTAGAACTTGTGACCAATGCAGATGTTCTGTCTTTTTAAAACGTAATAATTTCTTTAACTGTTTTAAACTTTTAAACTTTATTCACAGGTTAAACTTGGGGGAAGGGACTTATTTCAGCTGTGGATGAATACACATTTAATGCTCTAGTGAGTATCTGTGGCAGTAAGATGGTGTGTGTGGGATTGAGTCAAGGTAAACTATAGTCTGTGAGCTTTAACTGTAATTAGAAAGGACTGAACACTTGAACACATGTTTTTAAACAGATTCAGGAAAATAAAGGAGCTCTATGACAGCTTTAGCTGCACAGTCAATATGTGATGATGACAATAAGTTAGACTTTTTACTATATGGATTCTATCATGTAGGTAACCTTGAAGGGTCACACTAAAAAAGTTTTTAAAGAAGCAAATTATGATTCAAAATAAGCACTTGTCTGTCTTTATCTTTTAACACATTGCCCTTAAAATTGTGCTATAATTTATACAGTATATCATAAACACATGAACGGATGGATGGATTACTTAAGATATTTGTGCTTCTATGAGTTATGGATTTATTAGTTTAAATCCGAAGCAAATTATTTGTTGCTGCTGTCTTGTCGACCCCATGTTTTTGGCTGGGATTTAAGATAACATTTGCCACGTGCTGACATGTCTGTCACATCCCCCTCTTCACCTTGACCGATTCACTTGCTCCTTTGAACGTCACTCTTCTCTGTTCGGGCTCGTTGCGGCTCTGTGAGAAACTTTAGCCGCTCCGCACGTATGTCTGCCAAACTGTTGCATCAGCCGAGCATAAAAAAGGAAGGAAAAAAAAACTATTGAAAAACAAACACATAGTAAACTTTAATTGTAGGCATTTGCCTTGGGTATGAGGGTGAGGGTTTTTACTGGTTCTCCCTCTTATTAAAATTCAGGCAAAACACTAATTAATAATCACTAGCATATGCTGGGTGAAGTGTGGAATTCTTTTACTGTGGCATTAGGTGCAAATGAGATTAAAAGTGCAGTAATGGCTGCTCGGTCCATCCGTCCAACATGTTCACTTTAAAGAGCACCTCTGAAAGCTTTTTGCCCCTGATATGGGCAAAGATGCGCTAGTCTAGCTTACTTTTGAAGTTCCTTTTTTTTTTAATAATCACATTATTAGGAAAAATAAGAAAACATAGAGTGTCTTGTTTTTTTGCTGCATTCAGAATTTAGCAACCCACAGCTCCTAAACAAATGCCACTAACTTATAAGCAGACGGTCCTCCTTCCCCACTAACTGCTCACTGAGACACATGAAAGCCTTGGTAATTGTGAGAGTTGCTGCATTTATGTGGAAGGTAAGGGGGAGGACGGTAAAAACTAAAAATGGAAGGCTCTCATTGAATACAATGACTTCCTTCCCCTCTCTGTATGGCTGCTTCTGTCTTCCAAGCAGGGTAAGAGAGGAAAAAAGAAGTCTCCATTTGGCACTGATTAGGGAAGACACAGATTGGAAGGAGGGGGCTTGGAGACCACAGGGGTTACACACATGTATCTGAAGCCGCGACACTTCAGGCCCCCTCTAATTTAGACGTCTAAGAATTTGCTGTATGTGCTGCCTCATGCCAGTAAGTCTCAGCCTCACTGTAAATAAATGGCACAGGGCAGCGTGCAGTCACCCCCATTTGTAAGTCATTAAAATATTTTTTGTGTGACATATTAATTAGAGTGCTCTGTTCGTCTTCTCGCCTGTGCACGGGGAGTGCTGAGGTTCTGTATGCTCGCAAACAAACGTGTTTCAAGTATGTGTGTGTGTGGCTTCATTCATGCTGTACAGACAAAATAGTTGTTTATCAGTCGTAACCATCTGTAACACATCATCTCGCCAATTTGAAAAAAAAAATGTCACAAGTTTACTGGTAACACTTACTGTGGTTTACTTTCTAGCTCTGAAACAGGGAGGCAGCAGGAATAATTTAGAAACAAAAATGTTGAACATGCCCAAGAAATAATGTTTAATTATTTAATTGTTCCGATTTTAGTTTAACGCTAATTAGTTAAAATGCATGTCCTATAAATTTTATTCTCAACCTTTAAAGGCTCTTTTTTTAAGTCTTCCTTTTAATATGAGGGGAAAACAAGTCCTTTGCCAAGTAATCAACTTTAAAGGTGAATTAGGAGATTTTTGTAGCTTTTACTGGATTTCGGAGGAAAGCATAACATGCTCTAAACACAACAAGATGAAATTGTTCACTTCTTGTCCTGTCATAATATGTTGATAAGTAGTATTATATGTACAAGTCCCAGTGAGTTTCAGTTGGATACTGACTCTGTTGCTGGCTCTGATTTGTCATAATCAGAAAAACTCAAAGCTGCAAGTCACAAAACCAAAGATACTAAAATGCTCTGAAACATAAGGGGAAGCTCAAAGCTGAGTGCTCTATTTCTATTGGTTCATTACCTTTTATTTGTTACAAAGTTAATATAAAAAGTTGACTAACTCAGCTTTAAACACACTACCAGGTTCAGCGTTTAATTTACCCGTCACATTTACGTATCATGGCTTTAATTGTATGCAAAAGATTTTATTGAAGTTGAGCAGGCTGCAAATAAACAAACGTTTCTGTTTGCAGAAGAGGAAATGTGGGCCATCAAAGAGTTGCACAGTCAGTGCAGTAATTGGAAGAGCAAAGAAAATGTATTTCAGCTTAAAGGTAATTTAAATTGAATTTGTAAATCTCTGAATCTCTTTCTGTCCCTGATACAAATAGAGTCCCTCTAGCATATCTTCTCTCTCTTCATGTGGATTATCGTTGTATCTCTTGGCCTGCTGGAAGAATTATGGCTCTAATAACTTTCATTGGAGGCCCCTGAAGCATCAGTAAAATGTTTACTACAAGAACGCAGCGAGGTCCTTTGGTGAAGCCGTGCGTTCGTTACAGAGCCTTTGACTCAATTCAGTGTGTATAAATATATCCATTTCATTATAGGAGGCCAGTCAAATATTTGTTTCAGCGGTTTTCCCCCCATATAATGTAAATTGCTGCAAGCTGTTGCACTTGGAAAATGTTTTCTCATAATGCCTTTCTGCCTTCACATAAATCACAGCTAAATGTTGCATTCAAATGACTACAGACAGGCAATTTATTCTTGGCTTCCTCGTCCCCCTCCAGAGAGGCTTGTGGCGAGAGGGTCGCTTCGGTTTTAATAGCGACTGTCATTATTTGTTGACAGTTGTTCATCATCCTTTCCAAATTTATGGTGTTTCCTTAAAGTATTTCTTTGTTTTCTCTGCAGTTATGACCACTGTCAAATGAAGTGAGGGGTGAAAACATGTCAAGAATTAGGCCACTGTGAGGCAATGAGCACATGACATGACATCTTTTTTTCTTTTTTTTTTTAAAACATAATGAGGTTACAGGGAGATTCTTTTAATAACCCCTTTGCTCTAAACATCCTACTCAGTAAATATCAATAAGGTTTTTCAACGTTTAATTGTCTCACATTTGGCTTCCGTAGTAAACCATGTAACAGGAGCCTGAAACATCACCTCAAATTGACAGTGACATTTCCATTCCTTTTATAAGGGACAATAATGATACATCATCCACAGGCAGCGAGATAAGCCTCTGGTGAAACCGTGGTTGCCTAACAACAAAAAAGCAGGATTGTGTTGTGCAGTGTGAGTGAGCTCTGTATCAGCTTTAACTGGATCTCAGTGGGGTTTGCTGACAGTTGAACCACTGTGTAAGTGGCCCTGAGTTGCCCCACTGAGGGATTTTGGGGAATCTGTCATCAGTGACAATCAAAGCTAATCCTGTATAAATCCATGTCATAGCTGCCTGTTAACTGAGGCCCTAAATGATTATGACATTGTAGAGCAGAAGTGCAGATGCTGCTTCACTGAGGTTTGGTTGGACCTTTGAATTTGGGAGTAGTGCAGTGGATCCACCTGCCACACCGCCGTTGAAAAGACCTTTATGTCTCATACAACTAGTACACACCCAACAACGCAGTGAGCTAAGTAATTAGAGGATTGTGAAAATAGAATTAGACAACAAATAAATGAACGTTATTGCAGTAAAGTGAAGAATTCCCTGTGCAACAAGTACACCAAAAGCTTTTTTTTTTTTTTTTGCTAATTACCATTTAGCAATTTACCAATTACCATAATCATGAAATATATTGGAGGTCACACATCCCTCCTAGTAGAGCGTTTGTTGCAGTGAACCACAGCAGAAGTCAAATTGCAAATGCAATGAGTATAATCTGCACAACACTCATTTTGTTAATTTACTTGCAAACAGTTAGGACCTTATTTGTTGGGCAATGACACAATTTTGTATTTTTGCCTCTGTGCACAACCACAAAGGCTTTAAATCAAATTAAAGTGATGACTTTCAGCTTTAGTTTGAGGGATTTTTAAAAACTTTTGCATCAACTTCTTAAAAACTACAGCCATTTTTATACACAGTTGCCCATTTTCAGAGGCTTAAAATTCATTGGAGAAAATGACATAATTTTAAAGATGAGGATTGTTTCTCACATGTTAATGAAAATACTTTGCAGTGGGTGATTTGGGGCAAAGCTCAGCTTGCGGTAAATTCTGATATTCCACTAACACATCAGGACAGATTACTGTCTTGAAAATGTGCGTTTCTACCCCACAAAATATTAAAATATTTGACATTCCTAAGCAGAACAGAGATGTTTCTTAGTGGCTGCTCAAACATTGATACAAAAATGTTGAATAAATTCATTTGGTTTGGGAGGATAAGCGATGGTTCTTGGGCTGTGACACCCTTTTCGGGAAACCCAGAGGCTGGACTGGTTCCCTGGAACATGTCAGGGATTAGAAACTTGTTGGGGGTTGTGAGATGTTGTCAGGGGTCCCAGAATTTGTAGCCACACCCCTGTTCAGTGGTCTGGACCTGGAAAACAATATTCTATCTTTCAAAACTGCTCTTGGTTTTAGGGTCATGAAGAAAAACCCATGAAAAATTAGTTGATGAGAGAACTACAGTAACAGTGAGCTGTAATTCAGTTTGCTTATGAATATCTTGACTTGCACAGGTTTTGTTTTTGATTGTTTGGTTGTGCCTGCGAGCAGGATAACATAAAAATTACCAAGCTGCATGTGGTGAAAGGCGGTGGAGAGGCATATGAAACAGAGGGAAGAGGCTGTTTTTAAAGTTGCAAGAAAGAGCATTGGTGGCAGTTTCATCTTTCATCAAAGTACTAATTTGTTCATACTGTATTGATTTTACATGATTTGTCAGTGACTATTTAATCTAACACAACAGTTTTGCATTGAAGAAGGATTGTGGGAAACCAATTATTTTCCCTTTGTGGGCAGAGTTTTAAACCATGACTGTGAAGTGATGACAAAGCAGAATAAATGACACTGGATCCAAAATCATGTTGTTATTCACTTGCTCCTAAATGATAACAGCATGCACGCTAAAAAAAAAAGGGATCGCCTTTCTCCGGCACAAACAGGCATATTGATACAATTTCTACGACTCTCAAAGTCATTTTTTTGCCACAGGGCACCACATACTGAAGAGATTTCACACTGACACTGTGGACACTCAAGGCAGAAAGTAAGTATTGCACGAGGTCACAGAGAGAAATGCTATTTCTATTTTATTAACTGTTTTGTGTGCTTTAAAGGACAAACAAAAAATAATCAACACTGAGAGTTCTGGTACGGTGAAGTGCAATGAGTAATTCAATATGAACTTTGTGTTCCTTTAATTAAATGATGGAATCCCAAATATGCTTTGTGTGTCAACACTGACACCAGCAGAGAGAAAAGATGAAGACACCCAGAGGGAGAAAAAGGTCAGTGAGAACATCCTGGAATAAAGAATTGGAGAATCCCACAGACAGACAGGAATACCGCAAACTAAGACAACAGTAACAGACTGAGATGGAAGTGTTTGTTACTCATAACATCACAAAGGCAAAAGAAGAAAAAAAGGCAAGCCTCTTAAAGTAAAACTAATTAGTGCACCACAAACAGTTAATCAGAAACTGCTAGAATAACTTTACTGCCTCAATAATGTGACATGATCTTTATTTGTTGAATTACAGCAATACAATTTACATTTAATGTCTTCTCTGGTGTCTTTACAAGGATAACACTGGACATAAAATTGGTTTGAAGGAATAATAACATTTCCGCCTTTCACTCAAGTTAGAATCAATTGAGAATAAATTCAGTTGGTTCCTCGATTAAAGTAATAAAAATCCTGTGATGTGACCTAACAGAGGGGAATTTGTAAAAAAAAAAATTATTCTAATAATCAAGAAATGTAGATTATAAAAACAGACCACTATGGAGATTTTCCTGTTCAGTCATGTCAGAACAGCCGACCATTATTCAGGAACACACATAAAACAAAGATCGGGTGACACAGAGACATTAAAACCACTCAAGTACAGACACAAAAGAGCCACAAGGATCAGATGGGTTTTCAATCTGCAGATGTTCGACTCTTCTATCTGTGTTCTAGTACATCAGTGTGTAATTTAGACTTTATGTTGAAGTCTAACACCAAAATAAGACTGTTTCCACCTGCAAAATATGTGGATGCCCATTGGGAGCAATAGTAAAAATGATTAAAAGCATCCAGAGTTGTGCAAATGATGTCATGTTGCTTTTATGAGTGTCTTACTATGATTTCAACGTGACATGAACACCATTGATTATAATAAATAGCAAACACAGACAGCTTAAATCGCCATAAAACTGATGGCACAGCTCTGGTAATAGATGAAACCAGAGCTTGTCTGCATAGCTTGATTGAAAAACAAATGTAAAGACACTTTGGCTTTTAGGAACAGTTTTCTACACATTTCCTTAAGCATCAAGTGATATTTCTGCCTCATCACACTTTACATTTGTCCTGCAGATGTTCGTTTGCCGATAACTCATCCTGTACGAGAGCTAGCGAGCCGAGTCATGCATTCAACAGATCACCATTAATCACATTGTGACCTTCCTCTCAACCAGGCCCATCTAAAGCTCATTCATCCCCATTTGCCATGCAACTCTGCGGGTCGATAATTGGCAAAGCAAAACACAGATTAAACCCAATTTGGAGGGTTTCAACTTGAAGCTTAGCAGAGACGGCCAGGCTCAGGCTGAACTGGTCTCTGGTCCTGTCTGAGGCTAAACCAGGAGGGAACCACAAAACCTAAATCAAACCAGCCTGTTCTCTGTTTGTGTTGCATGCATGTGTGTGTATGTGTGCGCGTGTGTGAGTGTGCAAAGCATGCAGCATTGTGCTTCACCCAGCAATGGCATCACTAATAGAAACCAACTTTAAGCATTCAAACTTCGTTTGTCTCATTAACCTATTAGCTTAAAGCTTAATTACAGGATGTCGTAAAATGATTTGGTCTATGAGTAATGACAATATTTCAGCTCCTTAATGGCCAGAACAAAGCAAACTAAAGCTAAGTTAAGCAAAGCCGGTTGTTTTTCTTCCTCACGGCATGTCTGGGCTGCAGCTTTGGGCCTTTACCTCGCTGTGTAGGTCGGATAATTGTTTACTGGCGAGGTCTTTGTTGCATGAGGGCAACATCACGGCAGGAAAACAAAACTAATGACTAATTTCATGGCTATTGAGTCATTTTAAAAAGACCATCATGAGGATTAACTTTAAAAGGGCAACTGTTCCTAATCTGATAGCAGGTATTCAAGCTATGGTTCAAAAGGCATAATTACTCTTGTAAAGTGAAAAACAAAGAAGGGCAATAAAGCATCTTTTTTTTTTAGTGATTTCAAACACTTTTAGGCAAACGTAAACCATCTTGATTCTGCTTATCAAGCTAGTGGTTCAAAATACGCAGAAAGAACATCCCTCTTTGCAACAATGGGAGATGACCCCTAGGTGGCAGCGTACCTCATGAAACCTCTACCACTGTAAGTACATCACTCCAATTACAAAACCTACTCAATCGTCCTTGCTTTTATTATCTCCGCGGGACAACGAAACTGGATGACAGCGCGTTCGAGCGCTCGATAAGTTATGATCAGCTGCCTCGGCTCTAGCTCATGCCCTTTAAACAGCAGCTTGATAGGATCTGTGAGGCTCGCTGAGCATGTATAGTGTTACTCTCATCAAAGGGGGCTGAATGGCGGTGAATGGAGGATGATGTGTGTACTGCCTCTGCTTAGTGGAGGCATTTCCAGCTGGCGCCAGGGCAGAGGAAACCCACTGAGACACACAACAACACACACAGACACAGGGGTCAGCTTGGATTCACCCTCCTCCTCCACCACTACCTCCTCCATGCCTCTTGGCCTCTACCGCCTCCTCTTCTTCTGCTCAAACCCTCACCCCCCACCTACACTTCCCAGGCCTGGCCGCCTCTCATCTGCTCTTTCTCTTTTCTTCTGTTTGTCCTTCATTTTCTTTGCTGTCTTGTTTTGTCATCCTCATTTGCCCCGTCGTCCAACTTCTAAAAGTTAAAATGCTTTAATGAGCCAGCTAACGGACAAAATAAGTTCTTTGCTGACTGTGAACAGGAAGAGAGACACTCCACCTTGCAACAAAACGTGCAAAAGTGGTCACATGATTAGTCACATGTGTTTGAGCAGGTAGAGACAAGGATTTCCCCTCTGATGTGTTTTGTTAACTGGTAAATGAACTGGTTCTTAAATGGCGCTTTTCTACTCTACTACTGCTTGAGCACTCAGAGCACTTTATACTACCAGCCTCATTCACCCATTCAGACACAAACATTCAACCATGCACTTCTAATGCTTTGTATCTAACATTCACACTCCAGTGAACACATCAGGAGCAAATTGCAGTTCAGTATCTTGCCCAAGAATACTTTGGTATGTAAACCAACAACTTCCTGCTGGCAGATGAACTGCGCCAGCTTTATTTGATCTATTTTATTATTGATTAACATAAAATGGGAAATCAACAATAGACTGAAATATTTTTACTTATTATATCTATTTATTGTATGTATAAACAATGGAGGAATGAAATTATGTTGTTAGCAGGACAGAATATATTAAATAACGTATAAGAACCAGTATAACAACAGTTCAAACGAAATAAAATTAGAACATGTCTGTTAACACGGTTAGCTCGTTAATGTGTTGATGCCACGCATGGGGCGATCCGCAGTAACGGTTATGGTGTTAACTTCATTTTAACGAGATTAACGCTGACAGCACTAGTTTGTTGTTGGGTTTTGGTTTTTTTTACAAGTTGCATGCCATGAAACATTTACATGAAATGAAAAATGTAGACAAAACCACAATTTTCCCAACTAAAAATTACACTTTGCTTGAAGTATTTCTATATCCACATGTCTGAAATTCTTTATGCTCCCTGCTGATGTCTATTTCTATTGAGAGACCATGATTGCTCATATTTAAGAGCAGTTAATCAGTTTGAAATCAGATAAATAGTTTCTTTTTATAAAGCAAAAGATTGGCAGATTTGTGCGTGTATATAGTAAACAACTGGTTGGCGTTGCTCAACATGAAGAGTGAGCTGAAAACATGATGTCTGAATGAACCAAATCAACCAACCAGCACCTTTGAAGCAGAGGAAGGCTCTTTTTCTTCACTTGGACTCCTTCTGAATTTCCGCTGGCTGCCTTGGTGAAAACTCAAGGCCACAGGAGAACCTCTCCGGTACCTGTCATGTTATCAAAAAACTGACAACTAATGTATTGCTGCTCAGTGTACATCGAGACACAACAGGTAAAATTGATAGGTTACACAATTAATACTGATCATCTTTTTATTAAGCAAAGCTCTGCTGGGAATCTTTAGGTCCTGGTGGGGATTTTACTTTGCCATACGTTTCTGTCTTAACAATGCTGTTGCCCTGGGATGCCCCCTTCATGAATGTGAGTGTAAATGGGTGAGTGTGGCTTGTGGTGTAAAGTGCTTTGAGTGCTCAATAAAACTAGAAAATTGCCAGTCCACATGCCTTTCCCTTGAGAGGGATAATGCACCCTAAGACATGCAAAAAAAGGCAGAACCGCTCAGGGTCGGCATGAGGAAAACAAGGTGTTGTTTTGAAACTCCTCAGATCTGATCTGATCGATCATCCTCTGGATGCAGTGGAGTGACCCAAATGGGCCCTGTCTGTCTGTGTATAAACCCTATCTTGTTGGATGGGTTGCCAGATTTCCTATATCCATGCCCAGATTGATTGGTGATATTATAGCAGCACGAGGAGGACCAACAACAATAACAGGTTTTTAAGTAATGACTGATCAGTAGATGTTGCTCCTTCTCTCTGTCTTTTGGAGCCACACCTACCTTTGCTTACTCTTTTTTCTTGAAAAGCTGACACTGCAGCCTGAGCGGCACACAAACAAGGAAGAAAGTACTTACATCAGTGACATCAGAACTCAGAGGAATGTAGTTCTGGTGCGACGCTAACAACTAAATAACTCTTGGCATGGCCTCCCTCACGATCTTCAGGGGGAACGCAGGGGAAGGGTGGGGGGAGTCCAAGTGGCCAGAACAAATTAAAAAGCCAACCTGCTATTTTACTGTTCAGATCTGTTGATGCTATAAAGCAGGAAAAATAGGCTTGGCCGCCTTTACGTGACTACTCGGCTGATTTTACGTGATTTTCCTCAGGCCCTGAGTCTAAGCCCTTTTGGCACAACATGCTATGCCTTGACCAAGCATGGGACCTTTAAATGCACCAATAAATATTTTTTAGCACTTTATTTAATTCCATGCCCTGGGCCAACAGCATCTCAAAGTATGTCACTCAGCAACAACAGTGAGGAGGAGAAAAAAAAGGACCCTAAAGGGTAAACAGGGTGTAATGTAGATTTAATTAACAACCTAAGCACAGCGTCTCTCTCTCACTCACTCGCTCACACACACGCACACACACACACACACACACACACACACACACACACACACACGCACACACGCACACACACACACACCACATGAAGGCTTAAATATACTGTAACAGACACAAGTTGCACATAAACTTTATCAAACACATAACTTTAGGTTAATGGTTTCATATTCACACACACACACACACACACACACACACACACACACACACACACACACACCTTCAAGTCTTTGAGCCACACATCCCTGGGTTTACAGCGATGGTGTGAAAATATGTGAGTGTAAATGAGATGCAGACAGGCTCACAGCAGTGAACCCAGCAAAGAGAGAGAATAAGAGGATGTGGCTTGGCTTTGAATTGCTAAACTAAAGTTTGAGGAGATGGAAAGAGTCATATTTTGAATTCTATGCATACTGATCATCTTTGAGCAACAGAGTGTAAACGGAGCCAAACATTTTTCTTCTGCCGGTAATTCAAGATTACATTTTTTAAATATTAAAAAATATGCACTGATCCCTTTTTCCTATGTAGCTCAAAAAGCAGGAATGTGTGGAAAGCATTCATAGTGTCTTTACAGAAATATTTAATCACAAAGAGCAGTTCTGCATTTAAAATATACTTGGCTATATGCATGTTTTATAAGTAAAATGTGTCACAAAAGTTACTCAAGAATAACTGAAGGAACAATTACAAGCTGTCTCTGATTTATTTTCAGAAACAAACTCACTATAAAACCTGTTTAGTGACTCATTAGCTTGATAAAATGAAGCAAAATAAAAATAAATAAATAATGATTACTTAAAGAATATTTATAACATCTGTGTGACATGAGGTCCTGTTTTATTTATCTAGTTTGTACTAGTGAAAGTCTGTTACATATGTAACGGAGAGGAGCGATAGTCTCTAACTCGGAGAACCAAGATTACAATGTAACCGTACATTTAACAAAGTTTGAAGTTGCTAGTTTGCAAGTTCTGTGAGGATGTCCTTGTGTTAACACGTGAGATAGAATACCATATTGATTTCATGTTAATAATACAATATACAAATAATCCAGTAACTCTGTTACACTTTATACAATAGGGGGATGAAAAAATTAGTAAAAAAACAAAAGTAATTATTAGTTACTAGTCAACACCACAGTGTGTGGCTACCAAAGCATAAAATTAAAGGAGAAAAGAAAAAAATAAACAATGACCATTTACAAAAAAAAAAAAAAAATACATTAAAGATAAACTAAATTTGAATGATGTTATTTATAGCTGTTATGGTAATATTGCTGTCGTAACTTATTTTAGACAAAATACTGTCAAGTGAAGATCTGATACCTTAATAGCGCCTAATTACTATCTTTGGTTTTGTGCACTAAAATGATTGCATTACATCCACTGAAATACCATATACACTCACCAGCCACTGTACTATGCACACCTGTGCTAGTACTGGGTTGGACCCAATTTTCCCTTAAGAAGTGCCCGAGTTCATGGCATGTATTCAGCTGGAAACATTCATTAGAAATTTTGGTCCATATTGACATGATTGTGTCACACAGTTACTCCACATTTAAACAATCCACAGTTGTTACTAAGTGACCCGAAGTATTCACATCATTACACTGACCACTGATATAAGGCAGGATGGATCCATGCTTTCATGTTGTTCTCATCAAATTTTGACCCTACCAACCAAATGTCACAGCTAAAATTTAGACTCATCAGACCAGGCAACATTTTTCTTCAGTTGTCCAAGTTTGGTGAGTCAGCGTGAGCTGCAACCTCAATTTCCTGTTCTTAGCTGACAAGAGTGGCACCCACTGTGCTCTTCTGCTGGTGAAGCCCATCTGCTTCAAGGTTTGATGTGTTGTACATTCAGAGATGCTCTTCTGCATATTTCCTTTGCAACAAGTGGATATTTGAGTTGCTGTAGCATCAACGTCATTTTCACACAGAGAACTGATGCTCGCTGGATTTTTTTCTCTTTTTTCCAACCAACCATAAAACCTTGAGATAATTATGTGGGAAAATCATAGTAGATCAACAGTTGCTAAAATACTCAGACCAGCCAAACACTATGCCATGTTTAAAATAATTTAACTTTCTTCCCCATTCTGAAGCTCAGTTTGAACTTTGGCTGTTCGTCTTGAGCATGTCTACATGTCTACATGCTTTGAATTGCTGCCACGTGATTAACTGATTAAATATTTGTGTTAACGAGCAGTTGAACAGGTGTAGGTAAGAATGTGGCCAGTGAGTGCATATTAACTTATTATTGGTAAAACTGTTTTACACAGAATAATAGATAATAGATAATCAACCATAAGCCAAGACTATGTTTGAAACCTCTGACAAGGACAACTTTTACTGCGGAGGATAGAAACACCTAATGACTGTTTCTAAAATATCATCAGTGATGTTAAGTTATTAATTCAATTCATTAGTAGCAATGACTCAAAATCATCATTGCCGGTTCTGAGTGAGAGAACTCAACACTTCAGACATTTATTTCTGTTCAGCCGGTGACATCAGAACAGATGTGCCTGATGTAAATGTTTGGCAGTTAAACCACTGGAAACAAGCTGTGCTGTGATCTCAGATTCATCCGACTCACATGAAAAGTTCTGTTCCAAAATAAGATTAATGCCATTTGGAGAAAAAAAGGAAAAAAATGAATGAGACATAAAGAAAAGTCAAGAGAAATTCTTCATACTTCTTACATCGGCAATTTTCCAAACTAAACCTTAGAGTCAAGACACATTAAATACTGTACAGATATATTATTTGTTAATTAAATACATTTAAAAAACATAGACGCTTTTAACACATAATTAGCACTTATAATATCTACTGTATGGTTAGAGCAGCTTATTCATACATCGGGATCGTGATAAGTTAACCCTGTGTTCACCATAAAGGCTTTTACACAATATTTATAGCAACATAAGTTAAACAAGAACGAAAACAGAACGTCATGTAATTGGCTACTGTTCACAATAAGCGTACCTACATGAACATACAGTACAGGTTTTGTTTGTAATAATACATTAAAGGCTCTTAAGCTGTATCTATCATTACAGAAAGTAGCTCACATCATAATGTGACATAACAAGAGTCATCAAATGAGGAGTGGATTCAGAAAACAAACAGCATGTTTAAGTAATGCATATTTAATTGTGTTTTGTATTTAATTAATACTGATTAAGTGAACTTTTCTGGAAATTAATTACAAAGCCAATAACCCATTATGACAAAACTGTTTCCCAAAATCCGAATTTGGCTTTAACCTTACACAACTGCAATTAAAAGTCTAGACATAATAAGATGTGGGGTCAACTAAATTCAGTAAAATGGAAAATGTCTTAATAGTCAAATTATGTGCACATTCAATAATGACTTCATACATTCTGCTGTAAGACTAAATCAGAAGACGAGGCAAGATAACAAGGCAGCGCAATGAGGGGAAACTCATTAAAAACTTATCTTCAGTTCTCACTGCAAGTTCTCGCCTTGCTTCTCTTCTCTCACCTCCAACTCACTCAGATGAGTACACATATTACCCAGTATATACGTATATACACCACACATGAATGCAAACATGCACACATGAGCTCATACTAATGTAAGCATGAACAGTGAACAGTATTTACATGAGTGCGGACACACACGCCAGATCCAGACTTTAGTCATGACTCAGTAACGCTGTAAAAGTCATGCACATTCCTGCCTTTAACCACAAGAACTCACCACACGCACGCATGCCTTTACATTGGAGCACCAGTATAAGCGAGTCATTCAGTGAGCTGCCTGAGGGAAGAAAAAAAAAATCCAAACACGCACACACAGACGAAAAATAAAGTAACATAACATCCACCATGCCCCTCATTGTCATTTTCTCCCCTACACATTCTTCACTCATCTGCTTCCAGCACTCCTTTCAGCGGTTCGCTGCCTGGTTTGGTCACCTCAGCCTCCTTCAAAGCGCTGATGACTGGTAACCATGGCGATGGCAGCTCAGGTCCGCTCCTCTTGACCTGGTTTAGGTGGCTGAGAGCAGCGTACAGTCCGGCGTTGGTGCCGCCGTGCACACCTTGCTCCTGCTCCTGCTGCTCTGTGTAGTACATCTCCAGAGCTGCAGGGGTGCAGTGCTTCTGCTGTTAGAGGGAAATATACAAACAGCTTTGGTGTTTTCAGTATTACTCACACACTGATTTGACATCATCATCACAGAACAAAAGCTATCCTGAGTCAAGATAAACTGCAGATTTCCTCCACCTGGTCCAATAGAAAGCAATCTGTTTTATGACTAGGAAAGCACAGTCCATGGGGATAAAGAACCATTTATTTGCATCATATTAGTTAGATATTACAGATTCAATTATGACTGATAGTTTTCTGTGCCTGTTATAGAGTTTACCTAAAATAATGTTTAATTGTATTCTGGTTTATATCCGTGCTCTTCTGTATGTTTCACCTTGTTGTTTCATTTTCAATCATGCGTGCAGCTGCTTTGAGCATTCTGGTTTTCTACAAGAACAACTTACAAAAATGTATTGAAAAATGGAAGCCAGCAGCTGTCATAGGTTACTGTTTGTCTTTGCACTTTTGGAAGAAGCTTCTGAAGCTTGAGACAGTAACTAAGTAATCCTGGGTCGAATGTTGCCTGTTTTCACATGCAATGCACATCAAACTGCTGAGTGGAACATTTGCATTTCACATACATTAGGTGGGGCTGGAAAGAGTTAAAGTGTAAAACCATGTTTCAGTCCTGTTCAGGAAGTTGTATTACATCCACATGTAATAAACCACATACAGATTACTTTCAAATGCTGTTTCAGAGGCTAAGAAAACAATTTAAAAAACAATATATGTAAAAGGTACTCCAGATGATAATTGAGGCTTTTAAACATACAAGGAAGTATCAGAGTGTGAAGAACTTTTACAGATAGAAAAGTAATACAGTTGAGGGTGTTTAAATGCTTGGTGCACAAACATAATTAAAGATTCATATCCCCAATAAGCCTTCACTTGAGGCTAAAGCATCCTTCAGAACATCCTTAGACTCACATTTACCTAACAGAATTAAAGATACATATGAAATTATGTGGGGGAATTAAACCAAGACACTGAATGCCCGTCCTTTTATGGTTGTGTTTTGAAAAGGGCCCATGTAAGTGTCCCTGACCTTGCAAGTCTTTCCCTTAAGGAGAATCCACTACCTGACCTTCCCTAAAAGCAAGGAGTCAAGCCTCTGAAAAGCACAGCAGTGACTACACCACCCTCCACCTTCCATCCTCTTTTTATGTCTCTAACAACACATTAGTAGGGGGAAAAATGCTAAAAGCAACTGTAACCGGCAAAAACTTCAAAAGCTTTGCCGGAAGGTCCTCCTCCCATCCTCCCCCCCTTCCCTTCCTTGCTTCCCCCCCTCACCGTTAAGCCTTTAATCACAGTTTAGTCACGCTCAGCTCTAATTAAAGACCCCTACAATTCACAAGCGGGCATCCCAATCTCTGCCTGACCAGTAAGTAGGCTGTCACTCCCCTTCCTTCCCCCACTCTCTCTCTATCTACCCCACTCTCTCATTTTCCACTGCGAGACAGGCCCTTTAACTAACATTCGCGGTTGTGCTGATTTGGTGCACGATGCCTCCAAGGTGTCGTTTGCAGACGATGAGTTTGTGTTAGTCCTGAAGTGACTGAAATGAGAGTGTGCGGAGAAGAAAACACCAGACGAGCTGCACTGTAGACTGTCGAAGTACTCCACGCAGACTACTTCCACAGTAATAAGTTTGTGATATAGAAAGATGAGACTATGACCTTCTTCAGCTGTTCTCTGCTATGCTGCAAGAAGATAATAGAACATCTCCGATAATTTTCTTTCCTTGAACCATATTAAAAAAAAAATCACTATTTGTACATCTATGTTTGTGTAAGTGTGTGTGTGCGTGTGTGTGTGTGTGACAGTATTACTCATATCATGAGGATCTGTCGGCCTTCTAAGAAATAAAAGCTTTAAAATATTTCATAACGTAAATTTTTACTTTGTAGGTTGAAGCTATAATTTAAAATTTAGTCATAGTTAGGAAATGAACATAAATCAGGGGAAGGATCTGACTTTGTGTGGGCATGTGTGCAGACACATGGTTACGAGACATGTGTTTATGCTAAGCGTGGTGTTTGTAAAATAAAGAAGCTCGCTGTGCACACATGGATACGTTGCCCACCTTCAAGATGAAACCCTCTGGGCAGGTAAGTTGGTCGTACCACATGGCTTTGTACATGAGCAGAAGGAGCAGGCTGGTCAGAAAGGCCAGAGTAATGAGGATCAGACCTGTGATCTGAGGAAAAACACATAGTTATACAGAATGTAAGACAATACTTTTCAGTTCAGTTTTATTTATATAGCGCCAAATTGGATTCCACCTATGTCTATGGCCTTTAGCCACCAGGTGCTTTAGCTCCGGACACAGACTATATGTGAAGATGGTGACATTTATAGCTCTGTCAAAATAGATGTTTCGTCTTTCTTGGTGCCTGGGTATAGCTGCTATAGTCTAAAAGGACCCACTGTGAAATTATCTATTGGACTACCATGTTGAAGCCTTCAGTTCGGCATTTTGACCACTGCCATTTAGATTTTTTGCTTTTTTATAACCCAACATGATGAGCAAAGGAGTGGATCTAATTGAAAACCCGAGGACGCTATGCATGATTATACAGCTGTGACCTATCAATTGGAAGAAGAATAAATCCTGCTTATTGTAAATATAATTTTCAAAAGAAACATCATGGTGTACTGAAAAACACTCTAAATTAGTTACTGAGAACATGAACACATTATTTTGGTAATAAATCAAGTGATAATTGAAGTCATTCTTTCACAGATTCCTATTCAAACATTTCTGAAAGGAGAGGAGACAAAAGAGCCTTACAGCTCCTGTTTTCATGATATAATCGGTTGTTGATATGATTATTTAAGTTTTCTTTGAGAAAATACCACTAGCAACTTTCATATTAAATGAATGAGGCAACATATTACAATCTTTTATGGAGTTCTTGAGCCGTTTCAAATAGAATGAACAACTTAATTAAAGAGCTCGGCTCTACGTTTTTTAGCAATCAATACAGTGCATTTGCTGGGCACTACTTTCAGCCAGACATTAATACACATGAAATGCTCTAATGAGGAGCAGGCCATTGCACATGATGGATTCAAAACAGTGCTAGTGTTTATTAAAACAAATGCAAAGTCCACCAAGCACTGCTGGACTTAACAGAAACACAACACAGACTTATACTAAATTTACATGTGTGAAGATTTTCACCCTTTACCTTGGCCTTCTCAGAGACATCACTGTAAAGGTTGATATTCAGCTTCTTAATGTTGGGAAAATACAGCTTGTTCTTCTTCTTCTGCTGCAGCTGGTACTGTGTTGACGTTTTCACAATGACCTGCAGCAGAGGGAATGCACTGTCACTGCGAGTTCCTGGAAAAATTCCTATTAATCCATTATGGTTGATCGAGGATGCCCTCAGTTTTCAGCACAGGTTCAGCAATGCTGCTACCACTGAACACCATGATGGTTGTGTAAAAAAATAAAAGCATCACTTGCAAAAGCAGATCGTTTTAATGATATGTTAAAAACACATTTGGGAACAACAAAGTGTTTTTATGTTAATGTGTCACCATCATCTACTGAGCCTGTAGAACATCCTGTGCTGCTAAGAGCATTATCGGACAAAATATGTTTCTGAGAGCTTTCTTCTTGTGTTATGTATTCAAAGAGGCGCTTGCATTGCGTGGGCTGGTGCCAAGGTTTTAACCTGGGATGGTAGGCAAGGAGAGGTAAATATAGCACTCTCGGCATTGGGGTTTAAGTGAGGACAGGTAAGTATGCCCACATGAATTTAAATATTCTTTGTCGTAATCTGTTGGGCATTTTTGCAATGCTGTAATGCATGGTTCTGTTGCACCCAGTGTTCAACTTGGAAACAGTATTTTAGAAAACAGAAGTGGGCAGGCACAGGAAAAGAACAAGGTGGAGTACAATTTTACCTTTTCTGCAAAAGGCTGCTGGAGCTGGTTGACCTCCAGGGGTGTGATGAGGGGGATGTTATCAAAGCCATCGTCCGCAGATGGCTGCTTCTCCAGCTTATCGGACAGATTGCTGCCCAGCTTCACCATAGCTGCTCGTCTGTCTGAAAATGACCGGACGGATCTCAGAATCAGGGACAGATTTAGTCAGACTGAGTGTTTTTGTAATCAAATGTGATAGAGCTGCTTGAGGACCCTGCCAGGACACAAGAGGAAGTGAGAAGATAACAGTCTGATGAGGATTAATGGGCCAGGATAAGACAAATATACGCTGCATCAAAAGAAGAAAGGAGCATGAAAATTAGTTTTGAGTCATTTTAGCAGCGCAGCTGAAGATAAGGAAGTGTGTGTTGGTCTACCACTTTTGCTCAAAGCAAATTACAGCAATAATGACTGTACCGAGTGACATTATTTTATAAATATAAACATAATATATGCCACTGACTTTGCCAAAACAGCTATCAGATGCACTGCCATCACATCTGCTTCATAAAAACATGGAATCTTTGGCAATATCTTTAATTTGCATAGTGCCACGTTCAGGCCACTTCTAATTTTTACGACTAAATTAAAAACTAACAAAATCAATGATATTGCCATAATGCAAAGCTGCACTTTGTGTTTAATATTAAATGCATGCTAAATTCTTGCTAAAACAGTGAATAATGCATTTGATAAATTTAAAAACACTGCTATTGTGAGCATAGCTTGCTGACATGCACAGAATAACAACCAGTGTTTGTTTAGAAGTTATTCTGGCTAACACTATGTATACACGTATTAAATATTTTAAATTACTATTTCTTGGCGGGGAGCAGTCTAGACATTTTTACTCTTTCCGCTAAGCTACCCAACTGCCTATTTAACTAAATGTTCATAGTATATTCCTGGAATCATATTATAGCACTTGACAGAAAGCAATTTAGCAGATTTCAAGCTATTTCTTGACTAACTGCCTTTTAAAACTGTCGACACACGACGCGAATGACTTTGATCATATTGTTACAGTCCGTTGTTGCATGGAAACCTTAGTTCCTGGCATTTATGGGCATGTTACTTTGGCATATACCACCCACCAACGCATTGTTGTAGATAAAGCACACTCCCCAACGGCAGCAACCTTCCCCAGCATGCCACACTGTAAAAACTGCTCAGTTTGAGTCTTTGATGAGAAACCCATCAAAGACTCATAACAACTCTCAATCTCGTCAAAGCACCTGCGGGGTGTGCCAAAACAAACCTCATCAACGGAAGTCACACTCAGTAACTCGTGGGACCCAAAGGATCTGCTGCTAATGTCCTGGTGCTAGACACAATATTAGGTTTGAATCTTGGGGCTGATCAGTGTGGTAATAGCTCGAGGACATACAGTATTTAAGTAACTCAGAGAAGCCGACTCTGTTTCCTGTTTATCCAGCCCAACAGTCTGGAGTAAACATATTTCATTATTACTCTGTATCTATGAATCTACTATCTATCCATCTCTTCCTCCAGCCTCTCACTTTTAATGTTTATAGCCAACAAACTTTATTCTCTCAGTGCTATTCTGCTCAGATAACTGTCTGATTTCTTTTTCTCCTCTGACAATGAACTAAATGTGGAGGGAAGAGGTGAAGAGCCACTTATCTCATTCACGCATTGCAACACAACACCTTCCCCCAGCAAAGTACGCCATTGGCCCACTGATGCCAGTGACTCACAATGATGATACACACCAGGAGGCAAAGAGCTAGAGTATGCTGCTGGAGAAATCCCCAGTGCTCAGGAAATGTGTTTTTGATGAAGGAGACAGAGGATCATTTACTAAAGCCTCTAGTCCGTCATCAAGTGGAAAATGCATATGAAAATATTTTTAACTATGTGACAGCTTTCTACCAAACATTCTCAGCATTTTGGAAAACAACAAAAAACATTTGGACATTTAAAATCTTTGTTAGGTAAGATCTTGACTGACTCTAGGGTATTACTCAAGACTACAACACATATTTCTTGATGAGTGGGTGGTTATAATGTGGTCATCTGCGCTGACCGCCATTTTTCCTCCCCACGGTTGGAGTGAAGTGCGGGTGCGATGATTCATCCTGAATCTGTGATTAACAAATGAGTCGAGTGCTGCTGTCAAACATTCAGTGTTCCCACACTCTGACAGGAAAGGAGTCCAGAAATTGAAGGAGCTGCAAATGACATCCTACAAATTCACAACCACGGCTCGTTTCAATCATACATACAATTATACTGTAAAAGATTAATGATTGCTTCACAGTTCTATCCATCACCCATATCTGACACACTGAAGGAGACTTGAAGCTGTCTAAAGGTGAATACATGCTGTGCTATGAATAGGTAGCAGAGTGTTTGCTACCTGCGCCTGTCAAGTTCTTCAGGGTTCACTGGTCATGCATATCTAAACTTACTGCATTGAAGACTGCTGCTGCAAGATACACAGGCTGTGTATCCAATAATCAGAGACCAGAAATATGGATTGATAAAACACATTTCTGTGCAGTTGTGTTTTGAATTATTGGGCTATTTAAACAAATATTGCAAACTTATATTCTTATATTTCGTTCTTCCACTGTTTATTTTCTACATTATTGTTTTTAATGAACTGCAGACTTAATTAATACCCATAGGAGACGAGGGCAATCACAGAATTTAAGTGTAGCCTCTTATATAATGTGGAGGTATAGGGGAAATTGCAACGCATGTCAGTAACACATACAGTCCCATGGAGCACTCAAATCAAGGTTTTATTGTTGTCCATTCATTCCCCAAAGAGGATGACAACCCCCCAATATAAGCTACCTGCACTAAATCACTTAATTGGGCAACGCATATCTAATCGATATTAAATAATCATCCCCCAGCTACATAACCCGCAACCGATCAGGCTGTTGTTAAACCGCATTCACGTCCGTCTAATAAACACAAATAAACCGCTGCACCGTCAGAAACACTGAAGCAGAAGGAGGAATAAAAACTTACGGTGGTCTTGCGGGCTCTCCGGTTGCCTGTGGATGGGATCGGAGCTCACCGATGCTGAAGGGGACTCGGTGTGAACGCAGGTTGCCGTGGTGATGTGAGATTCTCGGCAGGACTGCGCATGTAATTCAGCCTGGAGCGGCTCCGTCCTCCAGCAGAAACTGGCAGCTTAATGCGCGTCTCAGCGCGGCTCACGAGGACCTCAGCTGATGTACGTGTGTGAGCCACATATTCATATGAGAGTGTTTGTGATCGAAAGCGCCTGGTTTGTCTCTGAATTCATCTTGGTTTCCAGGTTTGCGTACATTAACACAAGTGTTGGACTTCAGTGCAGTTTTGTGGTCCTTTTGAAGGATCTTGCACTTTTTACTTGATTACATTTAAGCTACTTGACACCTATAATTTCCGTTTAAGGTGCGCTTTACTTCAAGTCTCGTTATTTAGCATTTTTAATAAATGTAAACATATCTAATCAGTGCTTTACAAGCTGACATGTTCTATGTGAGGTGTCCACTAGAGGAGTTAGAATTGCTGATAACGACATTAATACGCTTTACATCTTCTCACAACTTAAATAAGTGTGTTTCAAACCAAGTGCTTAAAAAGTGCTACTTAGTGGGATTCAGACAGATTAAGATTTTACACTGGAAAAAAAACCTACTTAAACCAACTTAAATGTAATTACACATTTAAAAAGAGCCCTATAAAGCAGTTCATATTTAAAATACGAACTGTAAAAGGGAACGTTGTGCAAAACCAGTTTTATTGTTGATATTTTAGCACATTTTAGTACATTTTACCTCCATATTAATTGAGTGGTTTTACTTTCATGTGAGTATTTTTAAACTGATGTATATGTTTAGTTAAATGTATTATTTCATTTACCTGTAACTGGGCCTAAACTTTATAGCATCTTTGATCTTCAAAAGAATTGGAAGTAAAGGTCTTGAAAACATAACTTAGTAATGATGGGCAAAAGGTTAAAGACCTGCAGACATAGCCCAGTTGTCTCTGACCTACTAACACATATCCCATGACCCAGGTGACCTGCAGAGTCTTCAAAGGCATATTTAAGCTTTAGCTTATTTCTGTTTCTTTTTTCTTTTATTCTTTGTTGTTATTATATATTTTTTTTTATAAACTCTTGAATCAAATGTGTATTGCTGTGAGGGAGAGTCATTTAGAGGTGCTTACTGAGGTTTTTTGTTTTGTTTTGTTTTTTGATTGGTGCTTGGTCACCTAGTTTAATTCTCTCAGTAACTCTCAGTAAAGTCAACCGGGGGGGGGGGGGGGAGTATTTAATCATACATGTGTATGTGATGAGAGTGAAATAAGAAAGTGATGCATTAGTGGGAAGAAGAAGCCATGCTTGTCTGCAAATTTAGATAAACCTTTTCATGGAAAGGGGACTCATGCTGTTTTCTTCTTTGGCTGTGTCTGACTGTATGAATTCATTACCTCTTAAAGGGAGCACTCGTCCAAAAATGAGTGCTGAACCCCCATGCCCCCCTGCCAACCCATCAATTGGGTCTACATTTATTATTTTGACCTTTCCTTTCAGGCAGAGGGACATCAAAGTGGATCCTGGACTAGTTCCTCTATGAGGAGATGGAGGTGTCATCCTCACAGTGTGAGAGGCAGACTGTCGGCCTGCGCTGGTTTTGTTGTCAGTGTAGAAGATTCACAGAGTCTGGGTCAACATAATTAAAATGAGAATCATTTAGGATAAAGTCTATGGAGGAAAAAATGTGACAAACCAGGCGTGAAAAAAAAAGGTAAAAAATTTCTATAGTTCTCTATTAATAAAAGTGATTAGATTTAAAGTGGCTCCAACTGGCAAATTGATTTAACATTTGTAGTTCGAAGAGAGGAGACTCCACAAAATCAAACGAATTCAAAATTGTATGACTCAGTTGCTGTAAATGATCAAGGAATTTCAATGGGTTTCTACAATATAACAAAATCAGTAATTTTCATTTGTTAGTTTTTATTATAACAAATCTTAGGTTGAAAATCAGCAATAAATCCTACTTTAAAATTAAGTTTGTTTTACAACTAGAGTGGAGCAACAACAACTAGAATTAATACTAATCATGCAAGTTTTCACATAATGTTAGCAGGAGTTTCTGACTTTTATAACTGGAACTGGGTGCTGAGTTTTAAATTGTCAAAAACAAACAAAAACAATAGTAAATCCTTACATTTGGTATTTTTACAGCAGGCATGTGAAGATTTTTAAGAGGAAAATAAGAAATAAATATTGGGAAAGAAAGCGCAATAAGTTGGCAAACTTATTACTGATGGTTGGAATTTTAAAAAGCAGTGATGTTGGTGTTCACCCGTGTTTCTTTCTTTTTCCATTGAATTCTTACAGCCATTAAAACTGCACGCAGCATGTAATGTTTCATATATCAGTATATATACATTTTTACTAATTAACATGCAGACACAATTCGCAGTGCTATGCACACTTTAGTTTTCTCCTCCCTGACTGCTGATGTCCGCCCTTCACTGAAAACTCACCTTCCGAAACAAACATCGCTGCCTTCCCACAGAACCGTTAAATCTGTCCTTGCAGTCTTAAAATAGCCAATCTGTCTCTCTACTGCTTAAACTATGGTTCCTCCTCTGCAGTCACTTCCTGTCCTGTAGCAAAATCTTACTTACTTCACTGCACTATAAGCTAGTGTTACTTTTAGATGGACATGGGGACTTTTGTAACAGCCAGCACAGAACTATGAATAACAGCATTAGTTAAATGCCTAAGCAACAGTAACAGGACTGTTAAGTTGGTGCTTCTTTATCGTTGTTTAGAAATGAAGACCTTTCACATTTAAGACATTTTGTTATATTGAAATAGAAAGTGTAATCTGTTTAGAGTGTCAGTATTGTTGATACTGGAAATATTAGTGATAAATGAATAATTTGTAAGTGAAAATATATTTTCAAATATTTTATTTTTTACACTTTTTTTCCAAGAACAGACAATAAATGTAATTATTGCCATATTCAAAGTTTTATAATAAAATAATAACAAATCATTTAATAGTCTATGATCAGGAGATACTGCAAACTTATTATCAGGATATATAATAATAATATATTGTAATATATTGTAAAAAGAGGGAGCGAAAACAAAAGAACAACAAAAAAGTGTCATGATTTAAAATGCAATCTCCAAACGTATAAAAGCTAGTAAGACCAATGTCATGTTTTCTGTTCTTCCAACAGAGAATGTGCATTAGGTTGTCTAAGTTGTCAAACTGACCAATAATGACATTACTATAACTTAGTTTACATTTTGTGTTCTTACAACAGAAAAAAAAGTATGTTCAGTATCATTTGCGAGAAGTAATCTCGGGGAGGACAGTGCAGTATACTGTTAAGTTAATAGATGAGAGCAGTTTGGTTACAGATCATTTACCAACAGGGCCATCTAGTGTCAGAGTCGTCACCTCACAGTAAAGTAGAGGCAAAGACCAATGAGACAAAGACTGTTTGTTCTTTTTTTTTTTTAAGCACCGATAAATCAAACAAAATGAGCCCCAGCAGTTTAAGCACTCGGTAAGTACAGTATGATGTATTACTGAGACAGTTGGTGTTCATTATCAACAGATGGCAGCATCACTTCAGTGACAGAAATGATCTGACTGATGCGACAAAGTCTTTGCTCTAAACTGTAAAATTCAGCGAGATGTAAAATCTCTTTTGGAGCAATAATTCAGACAGCAGTTGTTCACTTTTGAACAACAATTTATCATCCTCAAATTAATCTTACAGATTTACTTTATTTTACCAGACTTTAAAAAAATGATGCCCATCATAGCTGTCCTTTTAAGCTATTCTTCTGTAAATTTTTAAGTTATTAATTAAACCACATATGTTCTTTAAGCTGAACTGACCATTTAGAATATAATTCTTTGTGAGAACACACTAGTTTTTAACAACGGAAATATTTTTCAAAGCACTAGGGCATCGAGGTACTTTTTTTTTCAAGGCATCACAGCTCTATGGCAGTCTGATAAAATGCTGTTAAATCAGATAATAACTTACTGTTTCAAATGAGATCAAAGAAAGCTAAAGTCTAAAGAAGTAAAACAAATTCAATTAGAGTTCGCCTTATGTTGTTTGAACCATTTTCAGTTTTCATGCAGATGTGGAAAATTCATAAAAGGTGTAACAGCGATTTAACCATTTCTAAGCAAAGGCTTGATGCTGTTAGGCAAAGCACAACTTTATTGAGAGTTCTTAAAACCCTTTGCAGTCACTCACTGTGCTTTAAAACATTCATATAAGACACATGTTTAATGTCTAATCATGTTTATTTAAAACATGAAACTTAGTGTAAATTTATCCCCCAAAATGTGTGCTTTTAAATTATTTTAATTTACTCATTTACTCAGCTCATTGATCAACACAAAAATGAACCAGGTCAGTAGTTTTTTTCTAATTTCTTTGCCCCTGCAAAGCTCTTTAAAATTCCTGTAAATCCATAATTAGCATAACATGACATTTTTAATGGTATGTTAAAGCGATTTAGCTGCTGACACCCCCGGCAGGATCCTATCCCAGCTACCACAGGGTGAGACAACCTGGACAGGTCACCAGGCTGACGCAGGGCCATCACAGAGAGACAGACAACCATCATTCACACTCACATTTATACCTATGGGCAAAACCACCAGTTAACCTATCCCCACTAACTGCATGTCTTTGGACTGTGGGAGGAACCCGGAGTAACCAGAGAGAATCTGCAGAGAACCCACGCAAACGGAGGGAGAACATCTACACAGAAAGGCCCTGGATTTAAACTTAGGAGCATTGTCCTGTGAGGCAACAGTGCTAACCACCGCACCACCATGCTGCCCTAAAATATAAGATGTACAACATAATACACTATACACACATGCCCATAATATTAAGCATTTGTGGTTTCTCAAGAAAAACATTCACTTTTTCACTTCCTCATGATGCTTTCAAATTGACCAATAGATATATGTTTAAACCTAGGTTCTGTAATTTATTCCATGTCCAAGGTGCATAGTAAGAAAACATTGTTTTTCTCATCTGTCTTTTAAGCCAGACTTTCTTTGGTTTATGGATTATGTATTTAAAGGATGTATCAGAAAGATAAGAAATGCAGTAATAGAAGTGTCAGTGTCAGTGTATGTAAATACTAAAATAGTAATGAAAACAACCTGTGACAAGAATCCTGCTTAAACATCCATAAATGCACTTTCACTGTAAACTATGATGGCTACAACAAATAAACGCGCCTGCATCAGTGAAAGGTTCAATATGGTAAGTTATTTAATTAAAGTATTTGATACACCGTTAGACATATTATAGAAATTAGTACTAGGAGAGTATTAGAAGTACATGAACTGCATTTTTCCCTTTATGTATGAGACACAAGTCATTGTTTCCTCATCGGCTCCAACAAAGAAAAACACACGTGAAAGTTGTCGGGTGTGTTGTGTGCCAGAGGGACAAGTTTACTCCTTGTAGACCTTGTGTGTCTGATGTCCCATTAAACCTCAAGTGAATTTAAGGCAAAGGTGTTAATAAACAAACTTTAACAAAAACACATGATGCAACCAAATGTCACATGAATGCACAGTACCTGAATTAAGGAGTCAAATAAGTGATTAAACAGGAACTAATGTCATACATAATATGATAGACATAAAAAATATAGAATTACTTAAGTAGAAATGAGTAAAAACAAAATTTAGGTGATTATAGAGAATTAATTGCATTATTACACTTCAAGTGATCAGGACCAGTGCATGACAAGCTGTGAGCTAAAACTGAGACTGAAGTTTCTAGGACTAAAATTGATGGCATTTTCCACAGGAATAGAGAGTTTTGTTATATTTTACAATCAGCGTTTCCCATTAGCTCAATGCCTTACCTAACAGAAAAATTGTACATAATTATAATGGCAACCAAGAGAAGCTGCATCATAGACAGAGCCAGCGATCAAGGGATTACAGATGACTCCATATAATAGTAAAGGGGGGGTCATAATACTGATGCTTTTATGCAAATGACAATAGCACCAATACATTCTGATACTATAATAGCATATTTCACTCCACAGACTAATAATGGCTTTGTATCATTCATTTATCCCAGTCAGTTATGACAGTGTCACAGTGTGCCAGTATACAGAAGACCAAAGATCAAATCCAGCTATCTTTACTCTTAGTTTTGTGGTTTTGTTAATGAATGGCTTATGTGTAAAATGTCTATTCGAACAGTTACTGAGGCCTACAACCACATACAGACATACAACCACATGGCTGAAGTAAACTGAACTTTTCCTAACAAAACTAATACAGTCCGTTTAAGTTTCCATAAAGCTCATGTTGCACGGTTCCCTGCCTAAATAAAGAGACAAAGAAACAAAAGTTGAGGCTTCTGCAGTCTATCTTAATAATAATAATACCATCCAGGTAGAGACATGAGAATTTCATATCTTCAGTACATAATATTGTTAAATGAATCCAATTGAGATGAGGCCCCAAAACAGTATCAAATGGCACTCATCTTCAAGCCCTCGGGCAGCACTGCATTAAACACAGATGTGTTTCTATAGAAAAACCTTGTAAAACTTTACAATGCAAAGAAAAAAAAAGATATAAACAAGATCCAGAAACACTACAGCATGTCTCAGTGAAAAAAGAGTCCTAGTGCTAATCTGGCTTGTCTGCAGTCCAGATCAGGCACCCACTGAAAATACTGAGTGAATTATAAAGCAAAAAAATACAAAAAAGGCCATCATCTCTCATGGACCTTAAAAAAATACAAATTAAAAATGTGAGAGCATCGTTGTTTTGGGTCTGCTCCAGATATGAAGTGGTGCAGACAGGATTCCAAGACTTTGTGGAAAGCCTGGCAACCCAGTCTGTGCTCCCATAACTGTTCAGTGTAGCTAAGGTCGGGTGCTGCAAGGAAAAGCCCACGGAAGTCAGCATTTAGACATCTTTGCTCTTCATGTAGTTCTTGTGTAACTTTGAGGTTTGTTCGCGCTCATTTGCTGTTGCTGCGTGATTCTGTTTCTGCAAAGTTTCCAATTCAAGAAGGAGAGCTCCTTCTTATTTAGCTGATTGGTATCAAAACAGCCGCAGACCTAAAAAATCACACCTCCAAGTTTAACTGCTCTATTATTAACCTCTTCATCTTCTTCCATAACACTGATCTAATGCCACAAACCTTAAACTTGGATTCATCTCCACCACTTTTTCCCATAATGAACTGTTGAAAGTATTTGACCTACCGGCATCCTCTGAAAAGTTTGCTGCAGACAAAATTTCATATGGTGATCTTCTGACACGCTAAGAAATATCTTCTTTCCCAATAATAAATAAACAGCAAATTTACAAGGCTCTAATGACTAGATCAAAGACATTTGACTTTAATCTAAAAACCACTTTAGTGGAAGAAATTCAACTCAAGGAAATATAACCTGTCGTACAAACACGTAACCAAGGTCAGTGTTGCCAATATGCTCACACTGCTAACCTAGAAATAGACACTTGAATCAGTAAATGATTTGAGTGACTTGGGGGAAAAAAACCTATGAAATTCATGGAGGGATGAATCTAGTTGTTTGATTATTAGATTTATTTTTATTTCTAGTTATCCCCCTGAAACACTGATTCCTCACATGGGATATATATCATAAAAATGTTTTAAATCTATTAAATAATGTTGCCTTTATTGTGTTAAGCTGTAAATAATAACCCAATGTCTGCACACGAGGATGTCCTTTTGTAGTATGGAAAAATAACAAAGTAATGATTTTCTATTTAAAGACGATGCTTGCTTTTTGATTAATCTGAAATACTTGGAAAAAATGTCAAATGCATCTTAAACAGGAGCTCAAGTCTCACAACATCAAACACTGTCAAAACAGACACATCTGTCAGCAGTGAAGGATGTGACTGCTGACTTATGAATGCTTTGGCTTTACACTTTAATCTGCTTTGAAACTACTTCACAGAACTTAGAAACTTGAATCTTGCATCATACAAATGGGTGATGAAAGGGGGGAGAGAGAAGAAAGGAGCAAGGTGGAAAAAACAAGAGAGGAGTATAGATGAGGAGGAAGAAGAGAGAGGGGGGGAGAGAACAGTAGGAGAGAATCAGGGGGGGACAAGGGACTACTTAGCAGGCAGTGATGAAAAGGTTGACTCTGGAGTTGGAAGGGGGGAGTGTCATCAGAGATAAATAAGCTGTACAATGTCTCACAGGGTCAGCAGGTTGCTTGAACTCAGCAGGTCCTCCTTTCTTTATACTGGATGATGGACAGGCAGGACAGAATTGAACTCTGCTACCCTGAGCTTGCGAATCTGTCTTGCAGGGGTTTAACACGTCCTCAGCCTGAGGCTGTCCTCCTCTATACACTGTTCTTGTCTATCTCTGTGCTAACTGTAGCTCTGAATGTGCTGGTTATCATATCCATCTCTCATTTCAGGCAGCTCCACATCCCCACCAATGTCCTCCTGCTCTCTCTGGCCATCTCAGACCTCTTGGTCGGGCTGCTTGTGATGCCGGTGGAAGCAATTCGGTTTATAGAAACCTGCTGGCTGCTGGGAGATCTCATGTGTGCTTTTACTTACATTATCGGTTTCACTCTCACCTCAGCCTCTGTGGGCAACATGGTGCTCATATCAATTGATCGCTATGTAGCTATTTGTTATCCTCTGCAGTACCCCACTAAAATCACTCACAGCAGAGCGGAGCTGTCTGTGACTATGTGCTGGGCCTGTTCGCTCCTCTACAACGGGATGATCTTAAAGGAGCATCTCAGGCAGCCAGACAGGCATAACACCTGTCACGGTCAGTGTTTGGTGGTGATTAACTATGTCTCTGGAGCCATCGACCTTGTCTTTACTTTCATCGGCCCTTGCTCAGTCATTATCATTCTGTACATGAGAGTATTTGTTGTAGCGGTGTCTCAGGCTCATGCCATGCGGTCTCATATTACAGCTGCTGCAGCTGGTACAGTAAAAATCACCGCAAAGAAATCAGAGAAAAAGGCAGCCAGGACTCTTGCCATTGTGATATTTGTGTTTTTGATGAGTTTCTGTCCGTATTACTATCCCTCTCTTGCAGGGCAGGACATTTCAAACAGTGCTTCATCTTGGGCTATTGTTTCCTGGATGCTGTACTTCAATTCTTGTCTGAATCCACTGATATATGCTTTTTTCTACCCGTGGTTTAGAAAAGCTATCTGGTTCATTGTCTCCCTGAAGATACTAGAGAAGGGCTCCTCTCAGGCAAATATACTTTAAAATAGCAAATTTATCCTGAACCAAATCAGTCTGTATGAGAGAATGAAACTGCTGATTATCATATGTGGCAGTAGCATGATGGTTTTTAATTATAGACTTATGCAATGAATCAAAGACCATCTGTCACAAAGTCTTATTTCATATGACCCACTGTCTCTAACAAGTATTGTATCCTGTCAGAACTGGAACATATAAGTCATGTATCAATGCATAATGGCAAAAGAGATTTACCCTCCTTACTGCATGAAATCAACAATAATAATTATAATGATTCAGAGAATCTTTCAGGCTTTTTACTACAGGACTTGTATTTATTCTGTTTAGATTTTTAAGTACTGTGCTCCTTATTACATTATTTTTATTCATTGAGCTTCCCTTTTTAACTTTCAAATTTCTGCTTCATTTCTTTGTGTATTTTTTATATTTCTTGCCATATTGTTCACTGCTCCAAAATTTAAAGGAGCACTTAAAAAACACACAAGATCGTGATGAAACATTTAAATTAAAAATCATTACTGAAATGTATTATGTAATTTGTTGGGGACAAGATAAAGCAACAATGGTTATTGTTGTTTCATACATCTTTCAGTTTAACAGTTTGTATGCTACAGACTTAAAAAGGGGGTTTAGGAAAGTTGATAAAGGTTTGAAAGAAAGACATCGCCTTAATTTCCTCTCAACCACTGAGCAGCCACTGATCAGTGAAAACTTTCTTTCTTATTGTGAACACAGCGAGACACATTTTAAGATGGATTTATTCATTATCTTCAGCAAATCAGACACTCGTGTATGTTGTACAACAAAACTAATTTTCAAATCTCCATCACATGTTAGTTAAAATGGGCTATTACTGTAAAATCTTTTATGTCTTAGAATGACATTATTCTCTTAACTTATCTTCTAGTGGAACAGAAAATGTGAATATATATCTAGACAGGAAAAAAATGTTCACAATGAGAAACTTGTTTTGTTTGAGGGGCGGGGGTAGATATTTGTAAAATGCAATACAAATACTACAGTATTGAAACAATCTTTTATTTTGTATGTATAAAAGCAAAAACAATAAAGACATTTATATTATATTAATAAACCATTAAGAAAGACTATTGATGAAGCCTTCATCTCCTGGATTGTGAATGAGGACGTTTCACTTCTGTAATAAAAAGAACAAAGAACATGAGTTTGTTATGTTGTTCTATTCACCTTCCATTTGAATATATGTTTAAATGAATTATAAAACGGCAATCACACATCTTTTTTGCACTCTGTGGTGGGGCGTGGTCTGCGGTGCCGTGCAGGGAGGGCGGACGCACCTGCACGGCATCCTTAATCACGCCCGCCTAGTTAAAAACACGGGGACTCAGGGGTTTGGGGGTGTTGTGGTGAGATGTAAATAAAGATGGCTCCGAATGATACTCCGTGGTCCCGCCGTGCCTTATTCACGCCACACACTCATTTCTATTTTTATCATTCACAGTTCCAGTTGAAGCCGATCAAATGTGCACCAAAGTTTGGGAGTCTCTAACTACTGGAGGTCTAATGTGTCCAGAAACAGCATTTGAGAATAAACAACATATACCAGGGATTTCATGTGGCCAGAAGTCATCACAAGAAGGACAACGTGGCTCCGATTTGCCTTTGAAGTATCTGGCCACACATGGGTTGTGTATTTTTATGCCACATGTAGGATTCTCACAGATTTGGCACTGAAAAAACAAGAGAGACAAAAAAATAATAATTCAGATCAAATACTGTAAGCAAACAAATAATGCTGGTGACACATTACAGTAACTGGTCATTTTTTGGATACATTTAACACATATCAGGTTGGACTATCCTTTATCTTAAATGTTTCTCAATTAAAAACATTCCTCAAAGATTTTGGTCCATACTGGCCCCAGATGATTCACTTATGTGGGCTGCATCTTCATTATGCTAGTCTCTATTTCTACTGGTTCTGGTTGTGGTAGAGGCCACTTAAATACTGTGAACTCATTAGCACAGTAAAGAAACTGGTCTTATGCTCTTTGTGGTGTGTTATTCAGTCAAAAATGCCCATTAGCCGATTAAAACACTTGCCATTAAAGGAGGAATACAGGAATACAACATGAGTCAACAGGCTGTGGTGTTTAAGTGGTGCTCAGATTACACTAAGAGGCCTAAAGTGTACTCCATTACATCAGTCATGTGCCTACCACCAACAAGGCAGGGTGGAGCCATGCTTTTATGCTTTTAATCTCAAATTATGTTCCTATCATCTGAAACTCATCAGACCAGACAATGTTTTTCCCAATCTTACATGGTTCTGGAGTACACTGGTTTTCTGCTGCTGTGGCCAACCTATCCTACATGTTTTGCAGTCTGAGATGCTCATATCTATAACGTGGTTATAATTACTGGGTGATTTTATTACTGTTTCTATCAGCTAGAACCATTCTGACATTATTCTTTGAGCTCTGGCATCAACAAGACAACGTCAATTAGTTAGCACTCACACGATGGCTTTCTTCTTTCCCTGAGCATTCTCTATAAACTCTAAAAAATGTTTTATGTGAAAACCATTTCTGAAATATTCAAATAAACAATGCCACATTTAAAGAGACCTCAGTCCCCGTTCTTCTCCAGCTGACACTTGGGATTTCAGCACGTTTATATGAGTTTCTGCAATTTGGATGGCTAATTAGATATGCTTTATCAAGCAGTTGTGTCCAATACGGTAGGCGGTCAACATTACAGATGATATTTACTTCAATTCTCTCTCAAGATCAATTTTCTCAACAGCAAATGAATATAATATAAACAATAATTTGTAGTAGTTGTAGTATAAATTATAAATTGTATATGCATGCTAGTCATCTTCATTGTTCGTTTTAAAAATAAAAATTTATATTTTTAAAGTTGAGGTAATATAACCACACCAACCTAATGTTTACAGTTTATAGTGATCATCAGTGCCTAAATTCAAGCGGGTACGAGGGTGATATTACTAAGTGTAAAAAGGGAAACATTTACCTGGAAAGCGATGTTACGACAGATGTGGCACACTTTGACATGGTCTTGATACATTGTGCGAATATAAGGCTCCATCTCTATGATACACCGGGTGGACAAGGTGTATTCGCCCCGTTTCTAGGGTAACAAATAGCACGCAAGTTAAAATGATACTACCATACTGAAACACATACCCAAAATGTTATTATTATTATATTTTTGTTATCATTGAAACAAAGAAATCTTGTTTTGTAAGCTGTAAATGAGAAGGATTGTCTAAATAAACGTTATTTTATTTGTATAATAAAGCCTATAATAATAAACCATAATTAATGACATTTTATGCCTTATTAATAAAGGAAGCAGTATGGGAATGATAAACATAAATGGAGTAATTATATTTGACCTTAATAAGCTGTATGACCTCCTCCTGCTGCATTCCCATTTTAAATATGGTTAATAGGAAGGCAAGTACTTGAAGAACTGAAATCATTTTAATAATCCGTTCACAAAAAAGAGGAAGTAGTTTGTGGGAAATAAATAATCAGAATTGTGAAATCCTACTAGAGACGGTGTATTTTACCTCACTGAGCCATTTGTCGTGCACTAATCGGCTCAACAGGTGCTCCGTTTCGCTCTTCTTCATCTTTCTGGTGGTCATGGAGTCTGTGCTGTTCAGAATATCAGTAGAGGAAGCCTTGCCATTCTCAGAGCACACGATGAGGTCCAACTGAATGAGCACAATTCAAGTTGATCATAACATTAGTTTTACTACAAGCCACATTCACCCATTCACACACATTCATACCATTTCTTCTGTGTCTTTAACATGATATGTTTAGGAATTCCTGATGTAGCAAATATGATACAAAACTTCTTTAAACTTCTTTCTCAACACTCCATTTTCCAAAATTTTGAATTTTCATGGTTTGGGCTTTACAGGGTTAACGACTGCCAATTTAACACACACCAGAATTTGGGGTCCAATACTCTTGCCCAAGGGAACTAACATATGGACAGGAATCACAACCCCTGTCTTCTAAATGGTTGATGTTCTACCTCAAGAGCCACAGTCACACAAATCTGTGTGTAGTAATCTATTCATGACTTCCTACATGATCTTTTGAACAAAAAAATAATGTTGACCACTGTTTATGGATAATGTCACTGATTAGACTGTTACACTGAACTGCAACCTACAAGTTATGTTGTTTCAGGGTTTTACATCAATATACCACCAGAGACTTAAAACCCCACCCCGACAAATACCAAAATTTATAGTGGAGGCATCTATAACATGTTGTTTTGCTGTGAATTTAACTCACTGTTTTCCTGAAGAGCTCAAGTTCATTGTCGGCATAATCTGACGACATCCTGGTGATGTCAGTTTCAGCCATGTTCACCTGGATGGGATTAAAGTTAAACTTTAATTAATAATGTATTTCCTTTAATATGATCCTTAAACATGTAAAGTCTTTGCAGCTTGGACACATACTAAACAACAGCCCGACAAGGCAGACCCAATACAAGCATTAAATCACTAACCAAGGCGTAGTACTGCAGACCGTTATTTTCAGACATCCCTTTCCTAATCTGCATGAACATTGGCTGCAGTCTTGAGTTGATAGTATCAATAAAATCTTCCAGCTTGTCAGGTGCATACTGTGCTGCAGAAAAAAAACAAGAACAACAATGTTTGTTAGTCTCCTACAAAAACAAAACAAAACAAAACAAGACACATTGTGGTTCTGGTGTCATAATGTGCACATTAAAGGTAGGTGATATAATCTCAAAATTATATCACAGTATTTAAAGGCAAGTTGTGACAATATTTTTGATGATATAATGGACAATGGACAATATGAAATGGCACAGCCCTAGTGCATATATACAAAAATATTTTATAATGTCTATATGTTTGGGGAGGGTTGGGCTGAAGGATTTTAATTGGAACATATATACCATCATCTTATTGTACTTCTATCCCAAATTTGTATTTTACAACTTATTTAATATTTTATATATCTGCACAGGGTCTGCAGACAGAAATTAGTTAGTAGCTAATTTTGGTACAAGGCGTCTTGTAACACTGCCTTCAAGTGTAATGAGGTTGCTTTTTTGTGTAACAGTAAATCAATAGTAACAGTCTCTTAGTGTAAGAAAATAAGAAATTATTTATTAATAATTAATAAGGGGGTGATACTACTTTTTGTTGCCCTACTTTACACTAGTCTCCAGATACACTATGAGGTGCATTTTGAATTTTCATTCAATTGTTGTTCACATGTATAGGAATTTACTTACTGTGGTGCGTTTCACAGCAGTACTGATAAAGAGCCTTTGCAGCTTGCTCATCGATTACTCCACTGACCATCATGGTCTGAAGAAACCTTCGATGGCTTTCTCCCATCTGTCGTGACATGTCTGTGGGTACAGACAGGTGGTCTTTATATATATAGTTAAATATCTGTAAATCAGACAAAAAAGATGATCATCCCACAACACTTTTGTGCTGGCTAAACGTAAATAATAAACAAATAGATAAATAAATAAGAATGTGATGAAAAAGTGACACTTATTATTTCACTGACACAAAAAGAAGTTATAAAACATCTAAAAGGCACATGTAGACATCTATAAAAACAAACAAACAACAACAACAACAACAAAACATAGCAAACTAAATAAGACCAGCGTCCGATCCGACGTTCTGCTAAATTGTTATTCAAACCAAATTCACGGTACTTTCGCATTTCTGTTATAAAGTGTATAAAAAGTGAAATAAGCACTTTCTCTGAGGACTGTTAGCAGATGTTCTTTAAGTTAAAATGCTACAACTATTCCCTCCTGCAAACTCAACAATAGCAGCATTTCTGAAACAGTTTCCTCTTCTTTGCCGAACGGCTAACTTACGCTAAAACTACTGATGCTAGCTTTTAGCATCAACTATATAAATATTGTAACTATGACTGAATTTTTTTAGAAAGGTTACGCTAGGTAACGTTACAGCCAGACATTTTGCCAACTTTAACTTAACTATCTGCTATCTTTTGTCAATCAACGGTTATTGCTAATGGACCCGGTTATTTGCTTGTCCAGTTCTGCAGTTGCTCTAATGTTTAAAAACAAAAAATCTAATTCTTTCCAGTTTCATTTAAACATGTTTACCTACTCACCCCCTACTGCTCGCGCCTTCCGTCTTTTCCTCCGGGTTCTCTTCGTCTTTGTAGGTTTTTGTGGTGAATCACTGCCACCTGCTGCTGTGGAGGAACTACTGCGGGACGCCATCCCTGCCACCTCTGTTCATTCAAGCCTGCAGACCTGTTTTTTAGAGCTGTCACAATATCAGTGACCAAATTAACATTACTAAAATTATTCCCTTTACTTTTACAATAGCAATACATAACATGTTAAATGTTAAAAACCTCTAAGTTTCAAATATTATAAAAGTGGCAGCGCCACATAAAATTCTTAATGAATAGATTTAGTATATGGTACATACACATAAGAAAAGCCAGATACACAAAATAATTAATACAGAGACAAACCACATTCATTGAAAAGCAGGAGCTACTGCTAAATAAAGTAACAGCTAAATGAAAAGCAGACTATTAGTGTTTTAGCTCAGACTTACCTCCTCTGACTGGCACCTGTTTTTCAGCTTTTATCTGGCACCTCTTTCCTAGTCTCTCCCTTTTCTTTCATTCATTTTTTTTAATCTAATCAACGTGTTTTAACGTTACCAGGTTGCCATGTCGACAGAGAGATTGCATCTTTGACGTATGCACTTGGGTGCCATGGAAACTGCAGAGAGAACAGAGTCTGTGGTGGTAATCTGTTTACTGATGAAGATGATATCCACAGCAGGCGAAAGCAACCCACAGGCCAGTGATACCAAACAAAGCAACAAAAAGATTAATGTTTTATAAAAGAACGAATAAAAAGAAAAATTGTGTCTCGTTTCATACAGATAATAATGTAAGCAAATTTTCTAATGGTGAAAGTGCATATAGGTACTGAGCTTTAATGTTTTGCGTATACAGTACTGCACGTCACCACAATATATACGGTAGCAGTGTTGTGCTTTATTTTAATGCCATGAAAAAATTACACCGTATAATCTTTAGTGTAAATTGAATTTTATAAAGTATAGAGTTATACAAGGCTGGCTCAGGTTACCCTGAATCCTTCTTTAGTCACACCACCATAGGCTTAGGCTGCTGAGGGCTTCCCACAGAGCACTGAGTGTTTCTTCTTCACTCACCCTTCACTCTTTGAGCTTACACACCACTCTGGATTTAATCATTATTTATTATTACTTGGCCCTCTTCCAGAGTGTGTTTTTTTGTCCCGTCTTCCTCCCATCACCCGCAACTCGTCACGACAGATAGCTGCCTCTTCCTGAGCCTGGTTCTGCCAAAGGTGTCTTCCTGTTCATAACAAGTTTTTCCTTCCCAGTATTGCCAAGAGGCTGTTCACTTAGTGATAATTTGATTGTTGGGGATTTCTCTGTATGTTCATTGAACAAATTCCACATCATGGTCAGGCACCTTACTGACATCATGCAGCCCAAGGATACCCTGAGAACCTCTGGCTTTCAGGCAATGCTGGTATGTTAAAAAGAATATGATCACAGAATTTATTCTAAATGCTTTATTACTCTAACAAATTAAATAAGAACATATAATACAAGGTGTCTCGAGTCTTTGATTACAATATAGCCTATTATTAACATTATTTAAATACAGTATCCAATGTCATTGAGTTTTACTGCAGCATTTAAACTAATATTCCTCAACATTATCCCACATCTTCTGAGGCTTTTCAGCAGAAATTTCAAGTTTGAGGTTTCTCAGGCGATCATAACTGTGCATATAAGGAAAAAGTGGTGGTCAGTATGTTTACATCAAGAATTTTTTTTAAATCAATGTAAAAAGCAAAAGAGGGACTGAAGTATTCAGATTTGAGTTAATGTAGTTTAACCCGCCCTCTGAGCGGAAAAATATTTGCTTTCAGTGCTAAAAACAAGAACCACAAATGCTAATCGTGTTAGCAATGGTTTCAACACGTGACCCTCAATAAGCAGAATTACAATACAGGAACTAACAACTGAAACAGCTCTTACAGTATGTTATGTGGTCTGCTTGGTTCACGTTAACTTTGAATTGGAAACAAATGTATTACAACTTACAGTACATAAATTGAGGGATTATCAGAGTACTGATAGAAAATCTGAAACCTTAACTATGAATGTTTATGTAATGATATTCAGGCTGTGTTTAGGATTTCCTCAAACTGACAGCTTGATTAACAATCAACCACTTTCCACTTTGAAAACACATAGTTTAAATTTTAACAGCCCAATTAAATGTCTCCTGACCGAACTGTTGAGTCCTTGCTTCTTTTCTTTGTTTTACTCACTGACAGTCATGGCTGTCTTGGACAAATTATCGCTGAAAGTGCATTGGCTGCACAACATCTCCGTAAAGTGTAATGGGATGATTAAGCAAGGACTGATCTCAGAGATGTATGGTACAGACACCAATATTTCAGAATAACTTTTTAAGTGATACTAACTAGCCCACAGCAAAGAAAATGGAAGACTAGGGGCACTGTACTACACAACTTGTACTTTCTTCCAAATTTCTTCACATCTCCAACCTTCCTGATTAAGAACAGGCAAGATTTTATGAGCAACGTGACATAAATCTAAAGAGAAAACAAAACTTGTTGTAATCACTGCCATGTCAAAACTGGAAAAAAAAAGTGCAATAAAATTATCCACAATGTGATGAATCCATAGTAATGTGTCTGGAGCATCTAGGCATGTGCCACTCATCCTCCAAGGTTTGGCCTCCTGTGGTGACTCAACGTTACTCTCACAAGATCCAACTTTAACTGCTTTTTTGTGTTTTGCTTTGTTTTGTTGTGTTGTTTGTTGTTTTTTAAGCTTGGATCAGGACACCATAGGCTTCTTGTTTTAGCCCAGCAGTGAAATCAAAATCTTCATGTTTCTCCAAACTGATGAGTGCCCAGTGTGCTTTTCGGCCCCTGTAATACCTTTTTCCTTTTACTTGGCAGCAGTTGGCTGAGAAACACTGAATCTGAGGACCAAAGAAATGGTGAGAGAAGCAGAATGAATAAATGAGAATAAAAAATACAATTTCCTTTTTTTTCTTTCCAAAAAAAAGAGGAAAGGTTATTACAGTCATTGTAAAAGTTGAGAACCAGCATTTTTACCCTTTAAACAGACATGTGACTGCAATGCGATTAAGTAATGTGTGTTGTGCTGTGATTCTTCTACCTTGTGATCTAGTGACTGGTAGGAAACGGGCCATGTGTGTTGATGGACTGTTGCAGCTTCTCTTCTTTGGCTCTTCTGCTGTGGCAAAGCTGGAAAACAAAACCAAAGTCATCTGAAGTTTCCCCTTAAAATGTTAAGTGCAGTACTTCCTATAACTTTCACACCTAACAATAATTTACAATAAATTACAATAGAGCCAAATGCAGTAAATATGGCACAAATTAAAACTATAATTTTTTAAAAAGTGTCAGGAGGTTCAATAAAACCTCTATTTTTAAACAATTAAAAATCTCTGTCAATCATTTCATGGTTCAGTTTTTAAAAGGTTAAAAAAAGCCAACACGTAAGACTAGAACAGCCACGCGGCATCATTTTTACCCACTGATGCAACAGTATCAATAAAAGCAAAGATTTCACTTCTTGAATAACTTTTTTAAATTACTTTCTCCAATGATAACAAATAAAAGAAGCTACTTTCAGCTTTCCCTTGCCACAAGGGGTCAACACAGCGGGTAGGCTTTGCATGATAGATTGGTCATTATCATGACCGCCATCAGCCTCTCTCAACCTTACAGGTTTAACACCCTGTTTGCATCCCATTCAAAACTCAAAAAAAATGATTTTTTTATCCAACTCCAGTCCTCTTTTTATGTATCGTTCAATCAAACCCAGCTAACTCTGACTCATATAACAAAACATGAATGAAACATGAATTAAAAAACAGCATAAAAATGACTCCTGGCCAATTCTAGGTATAAATGTTTTTTTGTCGTTCTTGCTGTTGTTAGCATCTCACTGTTCTTTTTTCCATGAAGCTGTTCAGGAATTCGTCAATGTCAATGCGTCCTTCCAGGAAGTTTTCAGCCGTCTCCTCTGACTCCTCCTCTGCCTGGTGAGCTGCGACTTTTAACCGAGCCTGTAGAGTGCTTAGACTGCAACTCTGGTAGGGAGTAAAATAAAAAAACAAAGACAAAACATAAATGAAATACAAAATGATCAAAGAGTGTTTACAGGCAAACATGTCTGGGTTGATATCTATAAGCTCTTCTTTAGAGTATTGCTCAATCTAATGAGTACTGTTAAACAAATCCTTTTTTCTGCCGGTGAAGGGACCTTGTATTGGCCAAGTCAAGTAAAAAGACAATGTAAAATCTTCAGGATAACCTGCTGAAAGATTAAAGTAACTGTATGTATATATTTGAGCCTTTAATGTATACTTTTGACCTTGTGTGGATTAAAGAAAATTCAAAAGAAATTCAAACTTATGCACCCAATACTTGCTATTAAAAGTGAATAAAGATATATGCTGTGCAATCATTAAACCCTGGAAAAGTAAATTAAAAGCCAAAAAATCACCACAACGTTCACGTCATTGGTGAGTGTATATAAACCTCTGACCACAACTGTAGCAGACCGACATGTAGTCACCAATTACTGTAAGTCTGTATCTTATATTTTACTTTTTCTTTTTGTGCTTGGTTTTCTGGAAACTAAGCAGTCAATCAAGCTTAGCTTAACCCTCCTGTTAAGTTGGTTTCCAGGAACACCAATTATGCTCCTGGGTTAATTTGACCCGGGGCAAATTTACTCATCCAAGAGTGTCAGAAACACTAGCATTGATTATTTTACAATTTTCTTTTATAATTTTGATTTTTTTCGTTTTCTGTAGTGATGCAGATGACATGTGACATCTCTTCTGTTCTGGGTCAATCTGACCCGCAACATAACAGGAGGGTTAAGTAACAAAGAGTACTACAATTAAAGTTACACAGTATATTAAACAACCCAAGCTCAATTTTAATCAACAAAATGATAAATCAGGATTGGAATAAACATATGAAAATGTCAAAACTCTCATTTCAAGACGTGTATTTGCACTAAACATTTATTACGTGTAAAACCAGAGTGTGCTGGTGTGGCCATTTACCTCACTGAGTTCGTGCTGTCTCTGCATCTTTGTTTCAAAAGCTGACTTCATCTGAGTCAGCTGTTCATACTGTTAGCACAAGAGACAAAAACACATAATGAGCAGCAGGACAATGGCATGAACGAATATGTGAGCCATGTGTGTATGACACAGAGAGGAGACCGGGCCTTTGCAGTTACTGCGCCTAAACTCTGAAACCGTCTGCCTTTTCAAATTCTGACCTCTCTAACATTTTGAAAACCTGTCTGAACACACCTCTTTAATCCCTAGAGGTGTGTCCCTTGTTTTGCTTTTGTGGCTTATCTTCTATTTTTCTATATTGATGTATATATTTATTACTTTTCTATTTTTCAGTTAGTACAGCACTTTGGTCAAACTGCATTTTTTAAAATGTGCTTATAAATACACTGACTTGACTTGATTATGAAACAAAGAGGAATTACGTATGAACTGACCTTGTAGAGCATCTCTTGTCTTTTTCCTTCCAGATGTGGCTCCATTTGAAGATTTTTCTCTGCAAAAACACATTGACACCAACTTAAATTAGAGCTTCACTTTCCTATGACTCGCAAGACCATCTATGAGAACAGGGGAGGAACTTACTGGCCATGTCTAGTATACTGTTGACCAACTCTTCTTTATCAGATGTGACCTGTTTCAGTTGTGGCAAACTCACAAAAAACTTGAGCAACACATCTTCGTTTTCAGACATATCTGACAACTGTGTCAGGCTGGGGGTGGATAAAGAAAAAAGTGGATAAATGGGCAGATATGTGAGAGTAATTATTTGATGTGTGTGCCCACTTACAAAAAACATGAAAAGCCTGTAATTTTTATTGTAGGTTCACTTTAATGGATAGAGACAGAATATTAACCAAAACTCTCAGTGGAGTGAAGTCACTGTGTACGCTTAGAAGAAAAAAAACAAAACAAAAAAACAACGTATAACGTTTTAACTGCTGCTTGACTGTCGGGTTGGTGCACTTTGGGTTATACTCAGCAGATTTCATACTCCAAACAGGGCTCGTTGAGCTGAGCCCTAGCATTTTCTGCCAGTTCTGAATCATTTAGATGTTCACTAACAAACTTAGGACATGCCTCTACATGTGCTGAAAGATTTAAGTCATTTATGGCAAGAGTCTTACATGGTGTTCTGTCTTCAGATCACTAACAAGTTTTTCCCGTGTAGTTTCAGGTTGATCCACCACCTTTCTCATGATCATGCTCACCCCCTGGAGCAAGATTTTTATAGTTCTAGATTTTCCAAATACTTTTTGGAGATTTTTCTGCATTTTGGGTTGATAATCTGTCTCTCACCATTAAAATGAAAAATTAGACACTATCACTTTCTTTGTAAGTGAGCAACTTATAAATTCAGCATTATTTATAATTATTTCTATCACTTTACATAAACAGTGGGTAAGATGTTGAATACATCAATAATGGTATGAAATAATGTTTGTCAAGAACAAACATTTCACACTGTGCAAACATTTTAATTTGAAATCATTAAGGAATACTTTACTTCATGTCACAGAGTTCAGGAAAAGACTCAGGAATCTCAGGCATCTTGTACACATGTCCATTTAGTCTAGTCTAGAAGAAACAGAAGTTATATATTCACATCACAATCTTCAGTGTATTAATGTCTGAACACTAGAGCTGTGTCGGACTGTCCAATGCTAGTTCTCTGAGTAATTTTGTCTGATGCCATCTGCTTCTTCCTGTAATGTGTAATGTGCATGCACTAGTGGCACTAATATTGGCCAGCATGAGATTAAAGTTTTATTTGAGTGACCTAGACAGTCCACATTAGTTGTATGCAGTGTTAATGACAGCGCAAGTTGTAGATTTGTTGGCAGGTCACCATGGCTTGTTTCCCAAGCTTGGATTTTTTCTTCATTCGCTGATTTGTTTTGTTTTTCACTTTTGGTTTAACTCTGGTTAGGTTCATGTGCTGAAAACTACTTGATTAGGTTCAACAAAAAGTTCTGGTTTGGGGTAAAATACATCCTTGAGTTCCACAAAATTACCTTTAAATTTGGCCAATTTCCCCATCAGTGACGTTTTCTCAACCATTCGTGAGTTGCTTCCAGCCCGGCTAATATTTACATTTACAAAGCAATCTTTATTAAACAGAATTTGTGCTGGAAGCAGTCCAGAACCTGGGATGTAGGTGGAGGAACCTACAAATTTTTGATCAATGCTTTTATCTGGTTGGGGAAGGTGATGCTTTGCTTGCTATATGCTTGACTGTTACCATTCCATTTTTATACACTGTGCATCAATTGCATACCTCTGAATCTCCAATAGGTACAGGCAGTGGCAGATCAGAAATTATTCCATATGGCGCTGGAGCTCGAGGGGGCCCAAGGGCACTATCGACCCCTGGGTGAGGCATTGGCGCAGGGGCTGGACCAGAAGGTGGTGTCTGACTGGGTCCCATGTGGCGAGAACCAAAGTGAAAAGCCGGATTGGGGTAAGGTGCTATACCTGATGATTTGTACATACTGCTCCAGTGAAAAAAGGAAAGAATGAAAGGCATAACATCAATGTTTAAATGATGTGGAAAAAATATATCGAACTGCTTTTTAGAACCACTTTAAAATAATATTTAAAATAAGACCACACTTGAAAAATATACGAACTTTCTTAGAATGCCATAAGAAAGTACTGAGAAATAAGTGTCTTATATTCTCAATGACAGAAGGAGGACACTTACTAAGGAAAGCCAGAAGGACCGCTAGACATCAAGGCGGGAGGACTTTTCCAGAACTCGTCAAGCAGACTTTGGATGACCTTTCCCAGGTCTGAGTGCATCCCAAACTAGAACATATATAACAACAACTAAATACAGTAACATGGATAAAATTAAAGCATGAATTAACAGAAGAACCTAAAATAAGTGGATTTACTTCACAATGAACCAATGAAAGAAACAGAAAAAAGCAAACAAGTACATGTTTTTGCAGCTGATGAACACCTGGTTTATGTGCACAGCTGTGCGTCAACGACAGCTCTCCCCACTCTATCTGGATCAATTTAATTATGTATTAAATTATTTTTTAAAATTTGGTTACATTCAAAATGCTTTCTAAAGTATGCTATTTATTTATTTGTGTGTGCAGATGATGTATTATAGCTTTAGAACACTGGATTACGTATACGTATTTCCAAGTAAACTGGATAATAGAATTAGACTATTCTTCTTGGTTGAAGACACAGAGCATTTGATCGGTGGTGAGAAGACCTACTGCTCAGGCTTGGAAACCCCCTGACTTTAAGTTACTTATTTCACTTTCACTTTTAGTCAGATGAGAAATGTAGCTATCTTGGACACTACCATGAGTAATGATCTTTCAACTTGTCCTGCTGCTTTCACAGCAATGCTGTCACTTTGCAGCGTCACTTTGTTTCTCTCTCTCTTTTTTTCCACACAGATCATTGAAAAACAGAAATAAAAAAGAAAACCACACACACATTTGTGCAATGACACTTTAAACAAAAAAAGTGTTATCTGTGTCATTTTAAGTATTGATTCAGGATGCCATAATTTATAATTCTTGTTTAAGATCTGAAAAAAAACCTCTTTAATTCTCAAAAGCTACTTACATTAGTGATGAGGGGGCTCTTGATCATAGTGCCATTATTGCTGTCCACTAAATGATGACCAACAGGGGGAAAGACACTAACCACTGGTTTCTCCTGGGGGAACTGAGGAGGCAGCAAACTGAAATGAAGGGTAACAAAAGAGAAGTGTTTAACTTAGTTAACATTAAAGGGTTTAACTATCAACAATTTACAGCCCAGATAATATAATCTAGTTATGATGTAGTATTGCTGGATAATCAATAAACATTACTTGATAATCAATAGGAAACAAGTCAATTATGCAGGAAGCAAATGAGAACTTAACTGATAAACAAAGAAACAGACTTTATAAGAGCAGGATTATTGAAAATGTAGGTATTTATTGTGTCATAATTTTTGTTCTTGGGATTAGTAAGACCTGTGTTTACCTGCTGTTACATGCCAAAGTGGCATCTGTCAAAAAATGTTTATGGCAAATACAGTTCTGAAATACCCAGACCCAAACCAATTAATGGACAGTCCTCCACACCTATAAAGCGTATATTATATATATTATATAACCCCATATTTTCTTTATAGGTGACAAAAATAGAAGCAGAAATGGGAGTGAATGTGTGACAAAGGTTTTTCCTAAGAGCTCTCACAAACATTTGACTACCTAATGCGAGAGTTACTAGAGCCTACGGCACATATTTGGGTTCTCAACCGGCTTTACTAGTTTTTCTTGTCTCATCTTCTTTGTGGAAATCTGAAAATTTCTATCTTGTTTCTCGTGTAATGTTAGCCTTCTTTTGTATTAATTTACAGTCAGATTTCAATCAGTGGTGTGAGTACAGACTGACTTTGAGGCACACAAACCATTGTCTGTTGATAATCTGAAATTACTGTATGCAGTGTGACAAAAAGTTTCAGAAAAGAGGCCCATAAAATCCAAAATCCTTTTTGGCCTAACCCATGTTGACTGTCATAATGCTGGGTATGTTTAAGCAGCCTCCAGCATGGCTGCTATTATTCCCATTCTGACCACTCTTTTAAACTGACCCAAATTTCATCTGAAAAAACACGGCTGGTTATAACAGGCTCTGGCTACAATACAGCAGTTTGCAGTCCACAGTCTCCAAGCCTGAAGGCAATGCGGTACATGCTATTATCATTACCCAATGGTGTGAGACTCCCAGTGCAAAGTTCAATGCACTTACTGAAAATAAAAACCAAGCAGAAATGCAAGAGAATATAATGATAGTAGTGAGAGATCTAAAAAAAAAAAAAAAGCAGCCAGATGTATATGAGAAAATGACCTCCAATGTGAGCTTAGGTAAGGCTCTTTGTTTTCACAGACATACAATTAGAACTTTTTGACCCCACCTGGTAGGTGTATAAATGTACTCACATGTTAACACTAATGGTTGAATTGTTGACTGTGAATGGTATTCTGTATTCCACATCCTTCTGGATTTCTGCAAGGCTGTAAAACAGAAACAGGGCCAGAAATTTGAAGATTTATCAACATGCAATCAAAAGAAGATGCAAAAGAAGAATTATACACCTAAGGTCAAGGTTTATGAAATTCTGCTAGTTTGAAGAGCAAATGATAGATTCAGTATTTATCCTCACCCAACAAATTCTGTCGGTGAGGGATTAAATGGCACAGAAGGTGAACATAGTTTTCATGAATAAGTAAATGCAATCTATTTATGGTACTTAGTAGTTGATCGCTGGGGAAAAGGTAGGGGAAAAAAAGAGTTGTTTCACAAAAAAGAGCAATTAATACACTTGACATGTTAGGTTTTAAAATCACACACAAGTGTCTGTCAGTGTCTGACAATAATGAACTTTCCCTTCCACTGCCTCTAATGCTGCTGATACATCTATTTATCTGAATAACTGCAGTTTCACCAGATAAACTGCACCAGTGAAATGATGGAATAATTGTAATGCCACACTGTTTATAAAATCACAACTTGAAAAAATAGGGCAAAGAAGGTTCATGTTGAAGTTGGTCCGGAAGTCAATATAAGGGGTTTAAACAGTCAGCACCCCAAAAAATCAATTACCATGTCAAAGCAGCGTGTAGAAAACCTTAACCTTACACCTAGTAACATCAGTGTCATCATATGAGAAGCATTCAACAGAGCTCCATAGCATCTAAAAGCACATGATCTGCATTTGATATGCTTGGTTCCTTCTCAGAAACTGTGTAATCCCTTTTCTTTGTCACACACGTGGCATAATTCGCATTAGGAGGGAGAAGACTGTGACTCCTCAAGAAATGAACCACAACAGTGGGTTTATGGTGGCTTACGCTGGAAACATTCGTTGATAAACAAAGGCTAATACTTTAATCTCCACTTCTCAGTAACAAGCTCATTTTAAAACTACATGCATGGCAAACACATGACCACAGGACATGTTCAGCCACGAGCCCTAAAAATAGACCCTGTCATTTAATGCTAACATAGCACGCGCTAATTAGCCATGAGAAAAGGCTAGCAAGATTAGCTTACAAACCAGACTAAGGGGCTTCACAAAAGTGGGTTTACCTAAAATAGTATTACATAATTTGAATATTTAGAGAACAGATGGGATAAATGTGGTCGATAATAAACGAAAAGTTGGTTGCTAGCATGAGGTACTTTTAACTTAACTATGAGTAGTAGCTAGCTCTGAGAAGTAAACAGCAGGTGTGTTGGTAAACTGAGTGAGGGTGTTTTCTATTTAACCCCATTAAAATGTTCAGGAAACATCGTGGTGACCATAAAACAATCTCACGGGTCGGGTTTTGGGGTGACGGATCGTTATTACCTCGGGTGGGCAGCTTTTAGGGACTCGATCTGCCGCTGTCTCTGTTGCTGTAAGCTGTTCAGAGGAGGGAGAGATCCAGAGCCTTTGGAGGTTGGGAAAAACCAGTTCATTCTCTTCTGGAGAAACCACTGACCGGACTTGGCGAATCTAAAGGCCGACTAAAAACGAAGAAGAAATGGAAGAGAAAGTCAACATGAGCGGTACACGGTGTGGAGATTTGCGGCGCTGACCGCTTTTAGCTGTTTGCCTCTCGGTTTCTCGTCCTCACAAGGTGTACTTTCTGTATATGCTACAAAGTCGGATGGCATATCCTCATTTGTTGGTTAAAGTGTCAGTTCCGTTTTATCTCCCAAGAGCTGTGTGAATGTCACCCAGTCATTAATATCATGCGAGAGATTAAGGCTAAAGGAAGAAAACAACCTAGCTAATAACAGCTTGATCAACTTATTTACGTGTTACGTCATGCAAACGCCTACGTAGAGCGCAACTTCCTGTTTTCAACCTTTTTTCACAATAAAATATAAGAATAACATATTTTTGGGGATTGGACCTTATAATAAACTAAAAGAGATTTAAGAATAAAGCAGCAAAACCATGTTAAAAATGCAATTTTTTTAGTAACATAAATGATAATTTTGTGAGTGTTAAAACGTTTTAGGGTGAGCATGGGTCCCTCTTTATGTAGGACTCCACTACATTTTTATCACTTGTCCCACACATTCAGATATTGTTCCAAATTTTTGTTTTTAAAATCCATCCTCTAGGATGCATATTCTTCTACAGTGTGAAGAAAGTAGCAATTTCACCATTGGTCTTCTCCCTTTTTTGTCAGTTATTTCTGAGTCTAACAAGAAACCTGTAGCTAAAAAGGAAAACAGGTCCAATCTGAAAGAAATAGGCAGCTGCAATGTGAGAATGTAGATAGGCAGAATTTGATGGTAGTTTGTAGGATGATTTAAGAAATCAAGAAGAAGTAGCAAGTGAAGGCAGACACAAGGATTTAATAGTGGAAGCTTAAGAAGGAATAACGTTGCACAGGGAAAAATTGTCACAAGCTCTGGGTGGTAGGGAAGAGTTCCCAGATATCTGGAAGTGGTAGAGCTGAAGTGGTGAAGGAAATTGCCAAAATGGTTTTTGGTATTTTCTCTGGATAGAGAAAATAAGACAAGGAGGCTTTGCGGTGAATATGGAAATGCAGGAAAGTATTCAAAAGAAGAGGTTAACAAATAAATAGTAAGCTTATCAGGGAGATGAAGAAAGTCAACAGGAGTACCGGGAGGGTTTTGATCCTAGTGATTTGCTAACTGATGATGATGATGATTTTTAAAGTTGACATAAAGTATATTAAAAAACCAAAACACTCCAAAAAACTCCAAAACTCAAAGAGGTTTTCAAAGGTGGTTGAAAAATGTCCCAATAATTTATCTCACAACTGATCATAGTCAGGTGTACAGTTTAGATTTTATTCTTTGCACTGACAATACTGCATCCAGTTCCACTGTATATATATAGTGACGATAAAGATTATTTTACTTATCAGTCCAAGCATAACTAAGTCAACATAACTTTAACTTAATTCTTGAGTATGCCCATCAACTTTCAGTTTCTTAAAGATAATTTAATACATATTATAATGCAACACAATTACCAACCATTCAAGCAAACATGGCATATATTTTTTTCTTAAAATATGGGAATCAAATACAGGGCAGAAAGCCAAGGCATGCTGGATCCCCCACCCCGAGATCACAATTCATGGTGAACATGTAACACTTCTTATCACATACTTTTGAAACATTTTTATCTCAAACATTTGCTCAAAAGTTTGGATTTAAACTAAAGTGCATTTAAAGTACGAAATTGTAAAACCAAAGCCAACCTTCTTTAAAACATATTTCCTTCCTTTATGCTCCATAACAAGGCAAAGTGAAATTATTTAAAACAGTTGCTTTTTGCCCAGAAGAGACAACCATCTGTGTTTTTAGCCCTTGTGATAAAAACCGGAGCTTTAAGCACTTGAAACTATTTTTATCTTTAAATCCTTTCTATGACCACTCAGACCATATTCCCTTCATCAAAACTACATTGAACTATAACTTTCACAAAAGTAAGATCAATCTACTGATAAAAATATTTTTTGGCAACACCAATTTGGAAACATTTATGTTGCTCGTGTTCAAAAATTTGATAGGAGTAAAAGATAATTTGGACCTGTTTTTGTTTTGTCAACAAAAGGGGATGATAAAGCCATGGAGATGGCATCAGTTTAAAGGAGACAAGTGGATGGTTCACTCACAATATTATTTTGCTTTACTTCATATACAGTCCCTGTAAATGCTTTCTAGGCTTGGTAATGCAATTCCCAGCAACTTACTTGCTATCATTACTGTCTTTCTAATTGCCTTTTTCTGTCCCTCAGAGGCATTTCCAAACAAACAGTACAGAAATTCAACACACTTTCAACAAAAGCCCAGCAGAACATGTAAAGCATTTTAGACTTTGAAGGCTAAAAGTTTCTGCAAAAATATAAATTCAATGCCTGTCTTATTTAAATAACTCAGAAGTCACATATGACTTTTCAGGTATTAGTAAAGGGCAAGTGTCTGGAAAAACAGTTACACAATGTTTTCCTCTTCAGCTTTCTTAAAACGACTCAGATCATACTCACTTCAATTCTGTAAAGAAGCACAGAACAATCATGAATGACAAAAAACACATGACAGAATCATGACTGTTTGTCAGCTTCATATTTCAATGGAAATATCATAGCAAACCATGATGGTTTGCAAGACCATACACTCTACAAACACATCAAATAAAACACCATAGGAATGATCCTTCAAAGTATAGCCTTAGAAAAACGGCGGGCAGAAAGAGCTAGTGATTCCCAGGACTACTCTCACTCATAGTTTGCCTCAGCTGTCAAACATGGCCAAAGTCTTGAGTTAATGAGAAGTTAATGAACTATCACTGTTGTACGTAACTACAGCAACATTAGCTGAGATAAAGCTGCTTTTAAAGTTGATTATGTAACATTTAAATCCAGTTTTGAGAGCCTTGATGCTCGGTAAAAGTATTTTAATATAATACCATTTACTCAATCCAAAATCTGTTGCTGCCATTACTGTGATCGTTTTCCAGAAAGTTAAAATTTGAAAATGACCCAAAATCATAAATAGCGCACATTTCAGATGCAGTTGTTCACATGACCATTAAATGTCACACCGTCTTACGTCGTGACCAAAGCACATAACTACCTATGTAGAAGTAATCACCAAACCAAAAAAAACCCAAAACACCCCCCAAAAACACCCGCTTGTTTTATTCTTTAATTATTCTAGAGCCACTCTGAACATATTCCCTTTCTCACTGCTCTACAGTAGAGCAATAAGCAATCATCAATGACAAAGAACACGTGCAGCACAGCACTACTCTATCAGCTTCATGCGCAAAAGGGAATATCACAACTCATCATCGTGGTTAGCGAGACCATACACTCTAGAAACACATTTCTCAAGGCAAACCCTATAGAAATGATTCCTGAAAGTATAGTCTCAGGTTACAGGAGGGTTAAAACTGCATCTCATTCATGGTAGCATCATTCTTACTCACGGTTACTTCAGTGGCTCATCCAAAGATACCGGTGCTTTTCTTCCTTATTTTAAGAAATAGTTAAGAAATGTGCCACTAAAACACATTTACTTATTTATTTGATAGATTTGAGATATTTTTTTTTAAGTTTATGGTGTGGCAATCAAATTGAGTCATCCTCATGAGTCGTAGTCCTGTCTGACTGAGAATTTTTTGCTGTTCTCTTTGCTTAAAATCTAGCTGTTCTCTATCATATTGAGAGTATCTCTCTCCACTCCGTTACATATTCCATATATACGGGGTTGAGAGATAGTCTCTTGCTCAGAGAACCAAGGTTACAGTGTAACCATACGTTACCCCCAACATTTGGTGACTTTTATCTAAAAATTAATTTTCCAGAATGATGTTTGCTTAATCATTTTTTAGAACTCTCACGATTGCATGACACACTATACTAAAACTCATGTAAGTTAAGACTACACTTTCTATAGTTTCTGATTTGAGAAATGTGTTTCTAAAGTGTATGGTCTTGCTAACCACGACGATGACTTGTAATACTTACTTCTAAGCATGAAATAGACACAACATCTAACATTTTATCTAAAAATGTATTTCTCAGAATGAAGTTTGCTTGACCATTTTTTTTAAAACACTCATGATTGAATGACACACTATACTAAAACCCATAACAAACAGACAAACAGTAACATTAGACAATGAGACGATTTCTAAAAGATCAACACCCTGAGTGAGAATAATTGTACTGAGAGTGACTTGTTGTTTCCATCCTCAGTTTTGTTAAGACTATACTTTCAGGGATCATTTCTATAGTTTCTGACTTGAGAAATGTGTTTCTAGAGTGTATGGTTTCGCTAACCACGATGATGAGTTGTGATATTCTCTTTTGAGCATGAAGCTGATGACATAGTGTTGTGCTGTTTCGTCATTGATGATTGCTTATTGCTCTACTGCAGAGCAGTGACGAAGGGAATATGTTCAGAGTGGTTGTAGAAGAGTTAAAAAACAAAACAATCACTGAAAAATATTTGTGCAGCGTCTATTTACTTATTGGTCAGTGCTTCTCTGTAGCACAGTGAAGACAAGAGTGGAAGTCTTATCTAAATTGAAAAAACCTTGTTTGTTGTTTATGTTTTTTTGCACCTGGTGATTTTTTGTTTTAAATGGTCAAATAAAGATCAGTGCTAAATAGAATGATCTAATACAGTGGTTCTCAGAACAAATATTGCTTATATAATTTTCTTTCCACTAAGCAATGTATCAAAACTACATCTAAGCCAGCATCACTACAGTCATAGATAAAAGCAGTCAAGCCAATATTTTTTTTTTGTACATTCATGCAACCACTCACACATTTCTCAAATCAGAAACTATAGAAAGTGTAGTCTTAACTTACATGAGTTTTAGTATAGTGTGTCATGCAATCGTGAGAGTTCTAAAAAATGATTAAGCAAACATCATTCTGGAAAATTAATTTTTAGATAAAAGTCACCAAATGTTGGGGGTAACGTATGGTTACACTGTAACCTTGGTTCTCTGAGCAAGAGACTATCTCTCAATCCCGTATATATGGAATATGTAACGGAGTGGAGAGAGATACTCTCAATATGATAGAGAACAGCTAGATTTTAAGCAAAGAGAACAGAAAAAAATTCTCAGTCAGACAGGACTACGACTCATGAGGATGACTCAATTTGATTGCCACACCATAAACTTAAAAAAAATATCTCAAATCTATCAAATAAATAAGTAAATGTGTTTTAGTGGCACATTTCTTAACTATTTCTTAAAATAAGGAAGAAAAGCACTGGTATCTTTGGATGAGACACTGAAGTAACTGTGAGTAAGAATGATGCTACCATGAATGAGATGCAGTTTTAACCCTCCTGTAACCTGAGACTATACTTTCAGGGATCATTTCTATAGGTTTTGCTTTGAGAAATGTGTTTCTAGAGTGTATGGTCTCGCTAACCACGATGATGAGTTGTGGTATTCCCTTTTGAGCATGAAGCTGATAGAGTAGTGCTGTGCTGCACGTGTTCTTTGTCATTGATGATTGCTTATTGCTCTACTGTGGAGCAGTAAGAGAGGGAATATGATCAGAGTGGTTGTAGAAGTGTTAAACAGGCACTGAAAGATTTGTGTAACATTTATCTGTTTAATTGCTCATTATTACTTCCCTGTGGCTCAGTGAGATAGTGAATCAGATAAGAGTGGAAGTCCTGTTTAAGATTAAAAAACTTCTGTTGCTGTTTTTTTTTCCATCTGGTGATTTCTGGTTTTAATTGTCAAATAAAGGTCAGTGCTAAGCTGAAATTATCTAATAAATTATTAAACCTAGACCAATAATACAAGTGGGCACTAGATGAGTAGATTAACATTCAAGTCCATTTGTCCGCCTATCATGTGGGATTAAAACAAAGCGCATTACTTGATCAAAATTTGGCCAATCTCACATTTAAGGTCTTCTTCTTGCACACCTCTGGCTGCTATTTATAGATCACACATTATGTATGGGCAGAAATCTGTGCCATCAGAAACTTTTTGAATAAGTTAAATTTGAATTCTGAATTGTAACTTGAATAAATGCTTTTAAAAACTGAGTATGAATTAGCCTAATTTGAAATTCAATTTATTGGTTCGAAAATGATCATCACTTAATTGAAATTGAATTTTATATTTTGAAAATGAATTCATTTGCTTTGAAACCGTATTTTATCCTTTAAAAATGTAGCTCTTGAATAATTTCAGATTCACTTCTCACCATTCAGTTTCAGTTCTACAATTCAATTTCAGTTCCAAAATTCAGTTTTTTTGGGACTTACATCCGGTTTCGGTTCAAGAGTAATCGAGCGCAGATTAATAGAACTACGTTTTACTAGCGGACCGAAAGTGTTACTGACGGGAATCTACAGCATCTTGAGCTGAATTAAGATATCAGAAGTCATTCGTCAGGTAGCTCCATGCCCTCCTGGGTTTTAAATGCACCTTAGAACACACATGCATCAACACTACAATGAGCGGGTGGAGGGAGGTTTGGAGTCTTCTCTCACCCCCGTTCTCTGCGACCTGCTGGAGCGGGGGGGCTAGGAGGAGGAGTTGGCCGTCCGACTGCGGTCTGGAGTGTGGGGCCTCCCTGCTGCTGCGGAGTCGGGGCGGTCTGCTTCCCCCCACCGCAGGGAAAAGGGTAACACCACCTGGGTCTGGGTGCAGTTCCCCCTCCAGGGGCAAGGGTACCTAGACCCGGTTTGTAGAGTACGCTTGGGGAGTGTGATCGTGTGTCTTTATGTCTGTGTCTTTATGTCTGTCTCCACGTTGGTTGAGTGTGGAGTAAGTGCATATGAGAGCATGAGGGCGGGAATGGATGTTTGTATATGTGTGTGCCTGTATTTCTGTGTCTATATGTCAGGTTGGGTGTCAGGCGCCACCTCTCTGGGGACATCTCAGGCCCTCCAAGGTTTAGAGGCCTATCTCCCCCTACCACCACTTCCCCTGCCAGTGGCGGACTCCCTCAGACATCGGTGCGTTGGTAGTTCTTTGTGTCCGGGGGTGGGCGTCCAGGTACACACCGGCTCACTCCTTGGCGGCCGCTTATCGGGGCCTGGAGCCTGGGGCTCGCTCGGGCCACTTCGGAGGTGGGGTGCCCCCGGCCTCTCGGCCTGGGGCTCGGTCACTCAGGCACGGCTGGCTGCCGGCGGAGCTCACGGGCGCGTCACTGCAACTCCCCCTGGCTTCTGCTCCGCGGCTGCTGAGTGAGCCCTCATCTGGGACTCTCCTCAGCTCTTTCTGGGACAGTGGCGCGGCTGCCCCTCTGTTGGTCTTCCTTGGTCTCTTGTGTTCTGGGGGCCTCTGGATGTCTGGAGTTTTGATCTCCTCCATACCTGCTTCATGCCCTGGAGGACGGGGCTGTGGCCCCCCCACACCCTCTAATAGATCATTACATGAAGGAACCTTTTAAAAAAAAACAAGCGCGTCCATGCTCACAGGTGTACACACGGGTGATCACACCCACAAACTACACCCTTTTTGGCTCCTACCTCAAAGCACACTGTGTTCTGTTGATCTTATGTGCTGCACAATAATGTTTAATATTTAGTATTTACTGTCATATTCCCATATATCATTGTGATGTTGTTTATTCTATTACTCTTGTTCTCTTCTGCTTGTTTTCTTTTTTCTTTCTCAGCAGGTGATCCAGGTGATTGATATATGCTTTTTTTTATTTCTTTTTATTTTTTTTTTTCTGCTCATTCTGTTGGTTTTTGTTTTTTGCCCTTCTCCCCCGTCCCTCTTCTCAGCTGTTTCTCTTTCCCTCTTTCTTTCTCCCCTTCTTTCCCCCAGTCAAGTCTGTCCCGTATTCAGTGAGTGAAAATAAAATAAACAATAAAAGGTGAATCAAATGGACCATTACGGCAAGGCTGGGATGGTCAATTTGGTAAAGTAAATCCGTTGGGCATCTTTCTTTGCCTTTAGACAACAATTCTGATGGCAAAAGAGCCAAACGGGACAGGCCCAAAAAAAAAAAAAGAAAAAAAAAAAAAAGAAGTCATTCGTCATGTCGAATGACCAGCGGATAAACTCTCAGGTTGGTAATAAATGTATTACATGTATAAGAACAAGTGTCATGTTAACAAATGATAGCCGTACAGTAACTTTTATGCTTATTGTAGCTGTTAGCTCAAAACGCTAATTTAGCGTAGTTTGCCCTGAATTCAGCTTTGACAAACAAATATGATCGACTGTTTCTAGTAGAATTCCAAAGTTGTCATCTTGCACCCTCTCAGAGTCCTGTATGCTTGCAGAGACCCCTACAGCAGGGAAACATGCAAAACAGTGTCCAAACCTTTGTATTTTAGCTTTATTTATGTCTTACACAGCATCCTAACTCTTTAGCTAACTTAATAACTTTAGCTAAAGTGAATAGTTAGTCTAATTCATTAAACTCCCATAATTATGCTCCCATGCACTTGTGTATCTAGAAATCTTGGTTTTTATTTCAACAAACTATTATCTGAGACCAATAATACAAGTGGCCACTAGATGTCTCTACCTGCTTGAAGAGTTGGTAGACTGACAACATTTAGTCCAAGTTTAAGAAATTCTTCTTCAACAGACTCGTCTCTGTCACTCACTAAAAAAAGAAAATGTGTGTAAAGCCCCTTAAATAAGCATTTGTTTTCTCATTTTCAGTCATTAATACAACTACTAAATTCCACTTACACATGAAGGGACTTGCATAGAATGATTGCACCTGTGCTTTTAGTGCTATGACACCAGCTTGGTGAAATATATTTAAAGCATTTCCTAGAACCACTCAGATCATATTCCCTTTTTCAAAGCTCCAAAATTAAGCAATGAACAGTCATCAATAACAAAACACATGACAAAATCATGGTTGTCTTCACTTTCACATTCAAAAGGGAACATCACAACTCATCGTCGCGGTTAGCAAGACCATACGCTCTAGAAATACATTTCAAAAACTATCGAAATGATCCCTGAAAGTACAGTCTTAGTTAAGCAATGGCCATAAAGAGCTATTGAGTCCCAGGACAGTCACTCTCACTAATGGTTTGCCTCAGCTGTCAAACATGGCCAAAGTCTTGAGTTAATGAGAAGTTAATGAACTATTACTGTTGTATGTAATTACAGTAACATTGGCGCAGATAAATCTGAAGTTAGAGTTGATTACGTAACATTTAAATCCAGTATTGAGAGCATCAATGCTTGGTAAAAGCAGTTAAATATAATACCATTTACTCAATCCAAAATGTGTAGCTGGCATTACTGTGATCGTTTGCCAGAAAGTTAAAATTTGGAAATGACCAGAAATCGTAAATAGTGCACATTTCAGATGCAGTTGTTCACATGGCCATTAAATGTCACAATGTCTTAAACCATGACCGAATCCCATAACTATATATGTGGAAGTAATCAGTAGACAAAAGAAAATAAATTTACTCCTTTTAACTCTTCTAGAGCCACTCTGATCATATTCCCTTCTTCAGTGCTCTACAGTAGAGCAAAAGGTAATCATCAATGACAGACCATGTGCAGCACAGCACTACTCCATCAGCTTCATGCTCAAAAGAGAAAATCACAACTCATCATCGTGGTTAGCGAGACCAGACACTCTAGAAACACATTCCTCAAGTCAAAAACTATAGAAACGATCTCTGAAAGTATAATCTTAGTTAAGCAATGGCCAAAAACAGCTAATGATTCCCAGGACAGTCACTCTCACTAATGGTTTGCCCCAGCTGTCAAAACTGGTTAAACATGAACATTAGCTCAGACTTAAATGCAGTTTTAGATTTGGTAACCGCTGTTCTATGTAAAATGTGTCCTTTGTCACCACTTCGAGGTGTGGCGGAGGCTGGCACCCTAGACACTCAAAAGTAAAATATCCAGTCTAAAAAATGAGTGTAATTTTACTTTCTGCATGGTTCTGTAACCATACATACAGCATTTTGCAGTTACAGATAGCAGTCTCCAATCTGAACGCACTTGAGGTGCTATCATCATTGCTTCACAGAATAAGACTGTCAGTGCAAAGTTCAATGCACTTACTGAAAAAAAAAAAAAAGATTTGCAGATACACAAGTGCAAGGGAACATAGAACAGAATAGAATACCTCTTTATTGTCACTGTTACAAGAACAATGAAACACAGTTTGGCATCTTTCTGTAAATCTACACAATAACACAGGCCTTTACATTTACACAAGAAAGATATGTACAAGTTATACATACACATGCGTACATATGGCTACATACATGCATACATACAGATACATACATATATGTATACACACACACACACACACACACAAACTTCCACATACACGCTTACATATATATACATACACATACATGAGGAGCATGTGCATTGTGAAGTGCAGTGTGATCAGTGATATTGCACATTGAGTGTGTGTGTTTGGCGGGGGGATGCTGTTGCTACTATAATAAATATGGTTATAATAAATACTGTTTAAAGAGGTCATGTCCAAGAGTGTTGGCAGTGCAATTATCCTCCAATAAGGGTGGAGGTAGGGCATGTTTGACAGCCTGTGGGTAGAAGCTTCTATTGAGTCTGTTTGTCTTTGACCTGATGTACCTGTAGCGTTTACCAGAGGGAAGGGGGGGAAAAGTGAGTGTCGAGGGTGCGAGGGGTCTTTGATGATGATGCTGGCTTTCAAAAAGTCTGAATATATCTAAAGTCCACTTTTCCACCTATCAGGCGGGATTAAAATGTTCTGACAGCAGATTTGTGAAAACTAAGAGCATTACCTGATCAAAATTTGGCCAATATCACATTTAAGGAATGTTAACTCTTCACTGTCTCATCTGAAATGTTGTCCTTGCTCTACAGAAGTTTTACTGAATCTGTTATTTCTTTCTGTATTGCTGCTTGGTTTGGTAACGTGACTCTGAAGAACAAGAATCAGTTGGGGCTTTTGGTAAAAACTGCCAGCAAAATCTCAGGGCATTGGCAAGACAGACTTTTGACCATTTATAACAAGCATGTGCTGAGGAAGGCTCATTCTATTGTTAATTGTTTTAACCATTCACTTCACACTGAGTTTAACTTGTTGCCCTCTGGCTGTTGTTTTAGAGTACCTGTGAGGAAGACCAAAAAACTTGAGGTTTCTTTTATCCTTACTGAACACATCTCTTTAATGGCAAATAACTGTCTTGTGGCTTTTTGTTATTGTTTTGTTTATTCTTATTGTTGCCCTTGGTGCTATACTAATTTCGTGTTGTGGGACAATAAAATATTGAATTGAATTAAGGTCTTCTTCTTGTACACCTCTGGCTGCTATTTTTAGATCACACATTATGCTCCCTTGCACTTGTGTATGTGCAGATCTTGGTTTTTAATTTCGGTAAGTGCACTGAACTTTGCATTGACAGTCTCATTCTGTGGAACAATGATGATAGCACCTCACGTAACGCATTGCCTTCAGGTTTGGAGAATGGTATCTGCAACTGCAAAATGCTGTATGTTTGGTTACAGAACCATGCAAAATGTAAAATTACATTCACTTTTTTAGACTGGATATTTTACTTTTGAGTGTCTAGGATGCCAACCTCTGCCACACCTCGAGGTGGTGACAAAGGACACATTTTACATAGAACAGCGGTTACCAAATTTCAAACTGCATTTACGTCTCATTGTCTGAGCTAATGTTCATGTTTGACCAGCTTTGAAAGCTGAGGCAAACCATTAGTGAGAGTGATTGTCCTGGGAATCACTAGCTCTTTCTGGACATTGCTTAGCTAAGACTATACTTTCAGGGATCATTTCTATAGTTTTTGACTTGAGAAATGTGTTTCTAGAGTGTATGGTCTCGCTAACCACGATGATTAGTTGAGATGTTCCCTTTTGAGCATGAAAGTGACAGACAACTGTGACTTTGTCATGTGTTTTGTTATTGATGATTGTTCATTGCTTATTTTTGGAGCTTTGACAAAGGGAATATGATCTGAGTGGTTCTAGGAAATGCTGGTGTCATAGCACTAAAAGCACGGGTACAATCAAGTTTCTTCATGTCTAAGTAGAATTCTGTGGTTGTATTAACTAAAAAAAACAACAAATGGTTATTTTAGGTACTTTAAAACACATTTTCTTTTTTTAGTGAGTGACAGAGACGAGTCTGTTGACGAAGAATTTCTTAAACTTGGACTAAATGTTGTCAGTCTACCAGCTCTTCAAGCAAACTTTTTTTGAGAATGCAATTTATTAAAAACAAGGCTTAAACAGAAACAGGCTGTTTACAGCTGATCAAGAGTTTAGGACCACAACTCCAAAAAAACAAACAACCTGTAACCCCATTTTCTCTCTAAACTAGCAGAATTCAAATAAACCTTGACTTCAGGTGCATAATTCTTGTTTTTACCTTTATTTTTTTATTTTTCTATTTTTTTATTTTTTGGTTGGATGTGTTTTCTGTCATTGATCAATGTTCATTACTTCTTTTCAGAGCTTTGACAAAGGGAATATGATCTGAGGGGTTATAGGAAATGCTTTAAATATGTTTCACCAAGCTGAGGTTATAGCACTAAAAGCACAGGTACAATCATCCCATATGCAAGGTAGCTCACGTAGAAATAGAATTCAGTAGTCACCACTTGTATCGCATGTAAAATGTGGACTCTGTCATCAGAGCCAGGTGATAGAAACCTACAGATGTTTGTTGGTTTGGTGCTTAACTCTAATCACTAAAACAAAGCACATTTTAAAAGCAGGTTCAGAGGCTTTTCCGTTATCATTAATCCACACCTTATTCACAGCAATGACTTTTTCACTCATGGTTCAGAAGTAAAGGCAATAATTATGTATTATTGCTTGGCATAATAAAGAAGTTAAAAATAAGAATAAAGACTCATTGAACCAAATTAGATTTTCTTTAATAGTTTTTTCAGGAAGTCTTTTTCAACATTCTTCCTTTCCAATATATACTTCCATGAATTGCTTTTCAAAGGACTTCACAATTAACGATGACTCTTACCACAACATTATATTAACATCACACTTGCCATACACAGTTTTTTTTTGCTTTTTTTTCTCAAAAGCAAATTGTTTCTCTAGTGACATGTTTACCATAGCAACAGCCATTCTTGTGATGCATGCTCAATCATCCAGGTAAGTAACTTCCAAAGGTTGATTCTGCTCACATCCATACAAATTCTGCCATTTATCTGGACCCAGGTCACCTCAAGCTTGGTCTCAGTTAATAGTTTATTAGATAATTTCTGCTTTGCACTGACCTTTATTTGACCATTTAAAACTAGAAATCACCAGGGGGGAAAACCCCCAAAACAACAAACAAGCCTTTTAATTTTAAACAGGACTTCCCCTCTTTTCAAATTCACATCTACACTGAGCCACAGGGAAGCATTGATCAGTAATCAACCACCAAGAACACATTAAGCAAATTATTATTCCCTGTGTTTCACACACTCAGAAAAGAACCACAACTCATCATTGCAGATTGCAAAACCATACAATTTTGAAACGCAGATCTCAAATGAAAAATTATTTCCATGAAGTATAGCCTTACAAGAAAACTGGGGGTGGACAGACCAGGTCATTAGGAGGACGCATATTCTCATGTGTCTATGATGAATGAGCATAATGGTAACTTATTTACATTTAATGCAATTTAAAAACACTGTAAAGTTTTTTTTTTCAAAGTTCACTTCTGTCACTTATTGCAAAAAGTAAAAGCACTTACTCCTTATTAACTTCATGCCTAGAAAGAATCATCACAGTTCATCATTACATTTCACCGCACACTAAAGAAATGCATTCGTCAAATCACAAGCAATACCAGACAATCTAACAAGCCATTTGCAAGATGACTTTTCTCTCACAGGTTTTACCTCTGCTGCAAAACAACCACCTAATGAGTGAACAAAACAATAATGATGTTCATTAACATCCTCTCATGTAATGGAGGAGGCTCTCTTTTTACCTGGCTACATCACTATGATAACTTATGCTTTTCACTAATAACTTAACTCTCAATTTTTTCTACAGTCCACTTATATGGATTCTCTGCTTCAGAAATACATTACATTAGAATTGTAGCATGGTTGTACAGTGGCTAGCATGGTTAGCACTAGTCTAAGAGCAAGAAGGTCCTGAGGTTGACTCCACCGTCTGGAGAATCTTTCTGTGTGGCGTTGCATGTTCTCCCTGGGTACTGTGGCTTCCTCCCACAGTCCAAAGACATCCAGATATTGGGGTAAGGTTAATTGGCCATTCTAAATTGCCCATAGGTTTGAATGTGAGTGAGAATGGTTGTCTGTCTCTCTGTGTTAGCTCTATGATTGACTGGTAACCTGACAGCTGGGATAATATTTATATTATCCCAGCTATTATTTATAAATGGAAGAGAATGGATGGATAATTGGAGTTCCAAAAAAGCCTTGTCCTCTGGAATATAAAAAATATATATTCTTTTCTGAGTGGTTACCCAAACTGTTTAAAAGAATCTGAATATATATCCCCAAGTAAATACACAATTTCCTTAGAGATTATTAAAGTATTCTGATTCTGATTGAAATATAAGGCAGTAGATTTAATAACTATAGTTTTATGATCTTGAAAGGAGGCTGGCAAAGATGAAACGTTTCAGTTAAAGATGGTTTAAAATCTTTTGGAAACTTCACTCATCCATAAATACACTTTTCTGTAACATGTTAAACATCTTAAAAACTTCCAGTCTGTAGGTGTCTAGGTTGATAAGCTCTGCCCCATCTAAAGGTGACACAGTGCACATTTTGTTTTTTTTTAAAGGTCAGCCTAATCACCATTTTTCAAAATAATCATCTAACATGTTCACTTGAGACTGTCCTTCTTGTCATAATGTCCAGGTAATTGTTTGTTCAAATCACAATGGCCACACTTTGAAATTTAGTAATGCTACTCCATGTAAAATGTGAACTTTGTCACCACCTTGAGGTGAGGCAGAGGATAGCACCCTAGACACTCAAAAGCAAAATATTCAATCGAAAGAATTAATGTAATTTTACGCTTGGCATGGCTGCGTAACCACTCTGATTATCAATAACAGACAACACATGAAATAAAACTGTCTATCAGCTTCATGCTCCTCCAGTCTATGTAAAAAACACTGTACAAACATGTAAGAGAGAATGACAGCACTAAATAAAAGAAAAAAAAATAACAGGTAAGAGGGATGGTAAATAAAGGTTACATAACAATGACTTAATGAAAAAGACTATTTGTTTCAGGTTGAAAAGATTCAAAAGGTTCATGTCTCTGAGTCATTAAGAAGTAAAACTGTGTAAAAGCACCTGGATAACATTTAAGGATGTATAACTTTTTTTTTCTTTCCAGTTTACTAACCTGACACTCCGACAGTCCTCAGTTAAGATTTCAGTGCAACAACTAAGATGACTTTTTGCTAAGGTAACAGTTTCTGTAACAGAAACTTTAAACACAAGCATCCAAGAAAACAACTAAATCACACTTTACTACATTTTAACACTCTTATAACCACTCTGATCATGTTCCCTTCCTCAGTGCTCAGCAAAGAGCAATCATCAATGATAGAGAGAGTGAAATGAATCATTATTCTCCACCAGCTTCATGCTCAGAAGGAAACATCGTGACTCATCATCGTGGTTAGCGAGACAGTACACTTTTGAAACACATTTCTCAAGTCAGAAACTATAGAAATGATCCCTGAAAGTATAGTCTTAGTGTGCTCACATGTGTAAACTGCATGTGGTTTTCAGTAAAGTCTTCATCAGTCAGGGTTCTTCTCTGCTATTCTATAAACCTTGTGCAGTTGCCATGTCTTGTCCAATCATCTGTGTTTATGCAAAGAACATAAATACAGAGGATGAAAAGAGACAGAGGAGCAAAGAGTGTGCGCATTAGAGGAGCTGCATAAATCTGCTGTTTGATGAAACCAGAGCAACACACTAGACACAGAGGAGAGAAAATACCAATGTTGGTCAATCCTCTTGCTCCATAACACTGAGACATGCCTCTGAGAACTACCTCTAGTGTGTAGGATGGAAAGGGATGGGACTCGATATTTATGTTTTAGCAGCATGTTAAGCAGATGTTTTGAAACGCTGCTACAAAGTGTAGTTCGAAACACCCGTGTTACATGACCATAAGTAATATAGGTTTTGGTGCGCTTTGCCCCAGTTTCAACTGCTGGCTTAGTTTCTGCTTAAAAGTTTGACTAGCAGAGTGCAGAACAAAACAGATAACAACATAAATTCCTTGAAATGTTAAAAGTCATCACCTCCAGCAGCAGAAGCAAAGGACAGTTTGCTGATGCAGCTGTGGAGGTCAAAAAATAGCCCACGGCTGCATCTGTTCCAAGGACACATGATCCTTTAGATTGGAAGGAATGATAAGTCATATATCCTCATATTTATAGGTTAGCCTACCTATGTATACTTGCAGCGTTTCCAAGGCTAAAGAGGTAAACTGCCCAAAAAGACACTAACTAAACCCCGAAATATGTTAAACATGACAAATGTAGACATTTGATTTTCTCTTGTTCATCTTCATTTTCCATCAGCATAATTAGCAACATTTGATCACACTTGATGCCACCGTAGTTGAAAAATCTTTTACAAAGCTTACTGGGGCCTACTCAGCCCACATACAAAGTAGCAGGCATTTAAATCTACTGAAGATATGAAAAACATGTTGATCATTAATAATTTGGTATAATAAGTATCACCGGTTTTGAACTGTGCAAGGCAATTTCACAGAAGTACCACTGAGAAGTGACATTAAGGAAAGGCTCAGATTGCCATCTCTGTGGAACAGTGTATTAACACTGCATAACACTACTGTAACAGTGTATAAACCAATCATTCAGTTTCATTTAAACAGTTTTAGTAACCACTCTGATCATATTCCCTTCCTCATTACTCCACAAGGAAATAAAGACCGGTCATCAATGATAAAGAACGTATGAAATAACTCATTATTCTCTATCCGCTTCACGCTCAGAAAGGAATATCACGACTCATCATCGTGGTTAGCGAGACCAAACACTTTAGAAACACATTTCTCAAGTTAGAAACTATAGAAATGATCCCTGAAAGTATAGTCTTAGTGTGCTAACATCAGAAAACTGCATCTGCTTTTCTGTGAAGTCTTCATCACTCAGGGTTCCTCTCTGACTTTCAATAAGCTCCGCCTGTTACCATGATTTGGCCAATCATCTGTATTTATGCAAATAATACTGTGTAGCACATCCAATCACTGGATACCTCTAACAATAGGGGCAAACATACAAGAGAGAACGGCCAGGCTAACAGATCAACTTTATAAAAGTTTTTAGGGAACATGACGTGTAAATAAAAGTAAACAAAAGTGTGATGGTTGCGACATTCAGTCGAAGCTAAAAAGATTCAAAAGGCCCGCCTCTCACTCACTGACAAATTAGACAGATTGTGTAAGTGTCCCTCAAACATGAAGTACAAAAAATATAAGGTGGTTTAGCAATCTGAGTACATAAGTAGACTGTGCTAACTTGCAGGTTCCTTCACATACAGACAGATTATTAGACAACAGAGAGACACAGCTGACCCGACTACTGATATTTTTAACTTATAAAGTTGGCTCATGATTTATGAAGTGAGTGCATCATGAATATGTTTATTATGAATTCTTTAACTGTAGTATAGTAAGCGTAGCTAAACATAAAAAGTATAACTACACATCTTTTACACATACATGTTCTGAAATTGTTTTTGTAGACCTGGAATTTAAATGTGCTTTTTTTTGTTCTATGTACAATAAACAAACACATGACTGGACAAAAAGGTTTGATTCAGACCTGTTCTCACTTCATGTTTGAGATTTTTTTTTAACTTCCAATAAAAAAATAATTTCACATGTTTCAGTGGGCTGAATCTATTACTTGAATATCTCAGTAAGGCCTGCAGGTAATGAGTGTGCTAAAGTAGAACTGGGTATTCTTTTTTTTATCAGTACGGATTCAGCTAGTCTGGCTCGATGCTGAAGGCCTTGGATTCGTCCTCCTCCTTGTGTAATTTGTTCTTAATTTGTTTTTGGGGGAATGTTTTTGTTTGTTTGTTTTTTCTGTTGTCTATATAAATTTGGTTTTGTTGCCGGAATATATTTTTCTTCCTACACAAAATGCAGCAGTGTTGAAACATCTGTAAGAAAGATTATTGGGATCTACTAAGTCTACATACAAAGTAGGTGAGAAAAAAATCCATAAAACTCTCAAAAATGACATGACAATCATGTATTGATAATAATTATTGATACTTGGGTATGATAAGAAGCACTGTTTTATATTTTAAAAGTACTGGCTGTACAGTTATTTCACAAAATGGTGTTAACAAAAAGAATGAAGACAACACTTGTATGTACTGCCTGTTGCTGCCACAGGAAACCATCTCTGCTGAAAACATAGCTTTATATGATTTCTTTTGCACCCATTGTAACCACTCTGATCATATTCCCTTCCTCATTACTCCACGGAGAAGTAAAGACCGGTCATCAATGACAGAGAACATATGAACTGAACCATTTTTCTCTATCCGCTTCACGCTCAGAAAGGAATATCACGACTCATCATCGTGGTTAGCGAGACCAAACACTTTAGAAACACATTCCTCAAGTTAGAAACTATAGAAATGATCCCTGAAAGTATAGTCTTAGTGTATTTTCATGTGGAAACTGCATGTGCTTTTCTGTGAAGTCTTCCGCACTCAGGGTTCCTCTTTGACATTCAATACGCTCCGCCTGTTACCATGTTTTGGCCAATCAACTGTGTTTATGCAAATAATACTATGTAGCACATCCAATCACTGGATACCTCTAACAATACTGACAGCATATGTACAAGAGAGAACGGCCAGACTAACAGATCAATTTTATAAAAGTTATTAGGGAACCTGACGTGTAAATAAAGGTTACAAAAGTGACTTTGTGATAGTGGCGACATTCTGTTGAAGCAGAAAAGATTCAAAAGGCCAGTCTCTTACTGACAAATAAGATAGGTTGTGTAAATGTCCCTCAAGCACGAGGGACTTTTTTATGCACAATTTAAGTACACATGACTTGACGGAAGGGTTAACTTAAGACTTGTTCTAGAGATGAGGTAAACTGTTTCACTGAAACTCATGCTGCTATTTTGACATTTGTCACGGGTATAGATAAACGTTATCAAAATTAGATACTTTAATAACATATTTAATTTTTGCACACCATTCGTAACCACTCTGATCATATTCCCTTCCTCATTACTCCACGGGGAAGTAAAGACCGGTCATCAATGATAGAGAACGTATGAACTGAATCATTATTCTCTATCCGCTTCACGCTCAGAAGGGAATATCACGACTCTTCATCGTGGTTAGCGAGACCAAACACTTTAGAAACACATTTCTCAAGTTAGAAACTATAGAAATGATCCCTGAAAGTATAGTCTTAACGAACTTCTGGGTCGAAGCAAGAAGTGATTCTCGGGAACGCCGTTCTCACTCACGGTTTATGTCAACTGTTAAACATGACCTAAACGATCAGTCCGCGAGGAGTTAGTAGACTATAACTTTTACAGAGCTACGATTATGCAAGTAGATCTAAAAGTGTGGCTAAAGCTGTTTATTTAAGTTTTAAAATCCAGTTTCCAGTCCCACAATGCTTTGCGAAAGCAATCGCATACATCACTATACGAATTTATTTATTTTCACTCAAAAATCTGTAACAACCGTTATTTTTATTGTTTCCCTGAAATATAAAGTTGTGGATAACATAAAAATTGAAAGAAACAACGCGTTGATCATGGAAACAGCAGTAACTTTAAGTTTAAATAAATGTTGTGTGGTGCATCGCTTATTATACTCCTGACATGAATCTGGCAAAGAGGAAGCGTTCCGCTTAGAAACCACTATTACAATTTGTTTAATTAAAAAAAAAGTTTAAACTTGTAACAATTGGTTAAAATATTAACGATACATAAATCACAAAAAATAGACACGTCTATTGTTTTTTCTTCTGTAATATAAGACGTCGAATCTGTACATGTAGCACCGCAGCTACCCTTGTTACGACACACGAGGGCAGCATTTCATTGGCTAACAGAGTTTAATCGTCACGCGATATTCAATGTTTAGAAGACTGCCAAAATTTATATTTCGGTTAATGTTTGCTTAAAATAATAAAAATAAAAAGAACTCCGTTACCTTAGTACACAACATCCTAGAAAAACTCACTAGGCGTCGAATGACTTCAACACAGACGCCTAACTTTAACTGAAAAGGCTAGGTGAAATAGTTTCACCTTCAACTAAAAGCAACACACTAAGGGCGAAAACTAAAATAAAAGTGCGCCACAAAAGGCTCAGTCGACAGTATTTTTAACTACATTTTAAACAGGCTGTAGCTAATTATCGGCTAACATAAATGTTTTCACCCAGAGACACCACGCCTCCATCTCAATTTTCTTTCTATAAAATATTTTTAATCATCTTTGAAACAAACTACTCACCAGCATGTTGTCCAGCAGCACATTCGCTTTGTCTTAAAGAAACAGTCTCAATTTTTAAAAGCTTTGAAATAAAGCCAGATAGCCAGGAGACTCCCCAGTTATTAACGTTTTGTTTTGTTGCGCATGCTCAGGGACAGAGAAGAAATTCGCGTGTTTTCTTAAAATAGTTTATTCGTGCATGAAATTAATTAAACAAACGCACTCGTTACATTTAAATGATCGTTTTAAATATCGGAACAATTTATAATACATTAAGACAATTCAACTTGATGTTCCAATTATCAGACATATGTCATGCTAAGACAACGTGTAGTCATCAATGCATAAGTTTTGTATTTGAAATTAAAAGCTCAAAAACTCGTGAATTGCTTTGGAAAAGGGGGGTGGATCAAAGGCACCTATGTGTGCATCTACTTATGAATACTAGGAAACCAGGAAACACGAAAGAGGCAAAAACATTCACCCCGAAAAAATATTGAAATACATTTTTCATACCAAGACCTGCTGTAGTATTAAGATAATAAAGCATTCCTAACTGCAACAGTAGTCTGAGTCATACTGTTCGTGCAACAAAAAGTAAGGGGTTAGATGGAACTACTGCTTAACATAATATAAATGAGTTGAGGACATTACAGATCCACAACATATTCAATTAATTATATAGTTTCAGCAACATGCAGGTTTCATATTGTATAACTGTTATCAGTTTTATATGGATGTTAGTTTAATCCCCTAGAACTCATTTAAAGATTCTTGTGCTCCTATAGATTGCAGTGCTGTAGCGGAACTAACAAAACAAGTTTTTAATAAATGCAATAATTAAAGTAAAGAAAGCAACTTTTGGGCCTCTAGATTTCAGGGTGTTAGTGTTAAACAAAAGTTCTCCTCCTTATTATAAAAAACAAAATGACAAAGTTCCCACCATTGTGGAGGTATCGTGTTAGAACAGACATTAAATTTCTATCGTAACAAATCAACATTTAACTACATGTAAATCATACCCAGGATAACTGACATCAGATCAATGGATGGATGGATGACTGGAAACAGGGCAACAAAAAAAAAAGAAAAAAATAATGACACTTATTATCATCACAGAGAGAATCAGTCAGCTTTGTGCGGTCATGCTTGCAGTAATCACATATGTACAGTCTGAAGGTCGACAGGAGAACTGCTCCACAAATACTGGCTCCTCCTGATTTAATTAACGTCGAAGCTCCGTCAGATTTCGTCCACTCTCTATGGCTCCTTGTACCTCCTCCACAACAGGTGCACCTGTCTCCGGGCCTCAGAGTGAACACATCTGGAGAAGGAGGTGTGCTGTCGGCCCTTCACCTGGTAACCACAGAGCAATCGGACGCAGTTCACTTCAACAACTCACTACCTTTAAACTTTATTCAAAATGTACAGTCAACTAAAATATGGCAACTACTGGGACACAGTGGCAGTTTTTTAAAGCATCACAGTGGAGTAAAATGCCCTCAGATCTTACTGAAGATATTCAGCAACCTACTGCTCCTACTCTTACACATACAGGTTCACAAAATATTGTACAGTATACTCTATGAATTATATGAAAACCCATTCTGTAGATACATTGTAATAAGGCTAAACAGTTCAGGTGAATCAGACACACAAAAGAAGTCATAATCCAGACTGAATTCATGTCAAGAAACTACCTGCAACTCTAGAAATAACAACGAACAAACTCCTTGAACTGTAGCTGTTAGTGATACTTATCTGCTTGCCAGCTCCTTCTTCAGACAGGACCTGAAGGAGGTAGCACGCTCCACAGCTTTATAGCCCTGAGATGTGTGTAGACAGCCAGAGTGAGGCAGGAAGACAGGAAAACAATCGCAAAAGTGGTGGGCACATGGAAGGTGAGAAAAACAAAAGTATAAGTGTGGTAAATTCATGATAATAGGGAAAAAAGCATGGGTTAGAAAGGAGATGAAGAGAGAGGTACATCAGCAAAGTAAGGACAAAAGAGAACACTGTTAAAAAGCCAAGACAGTGAGGCCAAGACAGCATCAAAAGGGACATACGGGACCATATAAAGTGCAAAATCCAGGCCTACAGTGGTGCCAAGTTTATTATCACATGACAACCTCTGTAGAAAAAAAAGGATCTGAGCAGCGTTATTGCATCAAAATCCACCACTGGGGGGCAGTATGGCCTTTTCTGACAGCATCACCAAATTGCTTATAGGTGATTTCCAACCCACAAGCCTGCAAATTATCTTCCATTTAAGCTTTTTTTGTTACATTCCTGATGCTTACTAAAAGTCTTTCATCAATATTTTAACCCTGTTATCATGTGTGTATGTTAAATGCATTTTTCTTTTGTTTTGGGTAACTGTTGATTTACCTTAACTACCTGACTGCAACTGAAGAGCACAAACAGTCGTGAGTAAAGGATGGCTTAGTTGTACCAGCAGAACTTCTTCTACAAAAAAGGTTTAAGAAACAGCTGAATAACAATAATAATTGTAGTTTTGGATTTCCTGTTTTTTTGTTACTCTGTGACACTAAATCCTGGCACAGGTAAAGCTAGTTTGCATTTAAGGTAAAGACTGATTTGTTATTCTATAATGAAACAGGCAACAAGAAGCTCCCATGTTTTAAATTTCAGCTCTTCTTTTTTGAATCTAAAATGCTCAAAAAATAACACATCCTATAGTTTTAAATCCCTGTAATTTGTTTATGTGGCTAACTTTGAAATTGTAACTCCACCTCGACCAAGTTTTTGGGTAATGCTGGATGTCAGAGTTTATACTTGAGAACCCAGATGCTATGACTACACCGTTCTTCTGGTCCTCTGGGTGCCACCAAAACAGCTTTGACCCACTAAAGCAAGGCGTGCACACAACCCGGTATCATGGCATAGCGTGTAATAGACACGCCGGTCCACAGTGTCCATTTCACACTTTGCCTCTCCAAAGTGTGAAATGGACACGCATGCAGAAGCTGCAGTAAGCTGCAGTACCAGTAGAGGGAGATATTTCATTTCAGGCCAACATGAAAATAATCAAAGTAAAGCATTTAAAGAGACATTACTAATGCATTCATGAGCAAATACAAATTAGCCACCTAGCTTAATAATTTCTGGCATAGTGGGAGCTTAGAATGTACTTTATACATTTCTTGGTCACTGTGGACTTTATGGCTTTACATATATTTTCTCCCCTTGTTGCAACTTGCGTCTCCATTTCACGCTTTAGAGAGGTAAAGTGTGAACTGGACACAGCAGACCAGTGTGTCTATTACACGCTTTGCTGTCATAGGCTGTGAAGGCGCCTCGTGGTATCTGGAAGTTCAGCAGCAGATCTTTTAGGTTCTGTAGGTTGTTTGTGTTAATGGAGTATGTGCCCATGTGCCCATGTGCGGTTCAGTTGGGCTCAGGCATGCTACACATGTACAGTTCATCTGTAGTTTACATCTGGCCATAGAACTCCCAAACTATAGCTGCCTTTGGGTGCTCAGTACTCAGGCAGAGTATAAGGCAACTGGTCAAGTGGGAGTACACCCCTAAATCTTAATGAGAAACCTGTCTCTTTGTAAGTGCTCTGGAACCCACTTGACCTCAGACCTTTCTGCAAAGGGAGGTATATTTCTCAAAAGTGGTTCCTTTTTCGTGTCCTGGTGACTGGCTGTGCTTCAAACTTTTTCTAAACAAAGATTTTTCAGTTGGAGCTGAGTGCACTTTTTCTCAAAAAGAAGGAAGTTCTTTACCCTGGCTCCCCTGTGCAGCCGGTCCTTCATGATACCAATGAACTCTTTGTAGGAGAGCTGGTCATCGTGATCGACATCGAAGATCTTGAAGATGGTGTTTACAAGGTGACGTGTCAGCTTGAGCCCTGTGGCCACATACACCGCTCTGGCAAACTCATCTATCAGGGGAGAAAGTAAAAATGACTTTGATCATTTGTCTAAGTGCAGCTGAGTGAAAAACCTGAAGGAGAAAACACAGCATCAGTGAGTGTAAGCAGAGACCTTCAGTGCCCGCATTTCAAGCTCAATACAGTTTTAATACCTTGTCCAATGGAGCGTGCAGCAAAGTTATACATCTGCATGGCAATGGCAAAGTCTTCAAGGTTGTTGAGAAACTGGAAGAAGGATCTGAACTCATCAAAGGTGATTCCCTGAAACACAAGTAGAAACAGTTAACAAAACAACTGCAGGGAGAGGTACTGGACAGAAAGAAGCTTGGAAATGACAAATATCGTTTGAGCGAGACTGTGAAGGTGCATTTAAGTGGCGTGCAAACAGCATTCCTCAAAGTGCATCTAGTCATCTGTCTGAAAAATTAAAAAGCTAAATGATTATTCAAGCGATTCCATGACATGGCCTCATGAAGGACGTAAGAAGTCATTCATGGGGTTAACCATCGTATGTGTGCATGATGTGGAAAATTTTTCGTTTTCCTCAGTGGCTTTGGCTTTATTCTCAAATTACAGTTAAAGTTCATATGAGAAATCTTTTACAGCATTTTGTTATTCAGAAAGAGCTGCTCTCTATACAGTGGCATTTTCAAATGTTTCAATACAATTTGGCAAATCACTAAGCAGAACACTTATTGATTCTTTTTGGAATAAAAAACTCTGTTTATTTTTTACTGTATAAAATGTTGTGTTGACTCATCACATGCAGAATAGTCCAGTTAATTGTCCACATGTTTAGGTCAGTAGTGTAAGTAATAAGAGTAAGTGTAAGCAGTGTTGGGAAGGTTACTTTTAAAATGTATTCCACTACAGATTACAGAATACATGCCCCAAAATGTATTTTGTAACGTATTCCGTTACGTTACACAATGAGAGTAACGTATTCTGAATACTTTGGATTACCTATTATATTATCATGCTTTTTTACAACTACATGAATGTACTATTGCTGTGTGATTTATTACTTTTACTGAAGGTTATTTGCCATACCAATACCAATCAGATGTTTAAATCTTAATATAAAATGAGTAACAGCAGGTTGACGTTAGGTAAGGCTACACTTTTTGCAGCGATCTCGTATAGAAAACTATTCCGCGCGTATATAAAACAGGTCCGCGGCTCTGAACCGTAGTAAAGGGACCTCTGGCTAATACGTCAGGTTCGTGTCGGGCTCGTAGCCGAAAACTAGCTTTACTTGGTTGTTTGCTGTGCATTGAAAGGCTGCTCCAACGGAACTTATTGTTTTGGAGAAAAACACGAAAAAAGTGTACAGCCGAGTCTTAATAGCTTACTTACAACTGGGCTCATCAGGCACTCTTTTTGGCTGCAGTGGTTATTATTATATTTACATGCTTCCAGCTCCCGTTTCTGCTCGGTGACAACTCGTACTTTTCCTTTTACTCGCTCCTCGCGCTCACAGACACATAAGGGTATGGCAGTTCATTCTCCCTGCAGCACGGACTACACTGCCCATGAGGCTACATTCTTTAGGGCTATGCCTGTAACACTCTGCCTATTGCCTTCATATTAAATCATTTTTGTGAATAATTTTTTAAAATATTTCTTCACGTCATTATGCGGGCTGCAAGTAGAGGTGACATGGGCCGCGAGATTGAGACGCAGGCATTAGAGCCTCTTAATGCGTGTTTTGTTTGGGGCGTGGAAACCAAAAATAGAGAGGGCATAGCCGAACATATGAAACAGGAAAATACCACCGTGTAATCCTTTTATTTCAGCAAAGTAACTGTATTCTAAATACCACCTTTTTAAACGGTAACTGTAACAGAATACAGTTGCTCATATTTTGTATTTTAAATACGTAACGGCGGTACATGTATTCCGTTACTCCCCAACAGTGAGTGTAAGAGATCTTATGTGTTTTTTCTGTCTCTGCCCATTAAAATGGAACTACCATAAAAATGAGAGACTCTTCAATTCTCTAATTGTGAGAAAACAGACAAACAAATTCAGCAGAGGATCAGATGATTCTTTCTACTACAAAAGATTTTCAGTTTTATTCTGTTCATTGTATAGTGCTGTGTTGTCAGTCAGTTTTTCCTTACGTGCTATGCAAATGTATAGGCGCTCTTTTGCTTTACAAAGTAGAATGTAAAACACTGAGTCCCTGAAATCAGCATGTGAATAGATTCACTAGGACATGCTGTAGTTGTCACTAATCCTTGGAAAAAATATTAGCCTTGTATTGTTGGCACTCAGTGTCAGAGACACATGAATTGTGCAGGTTAACTATAGTGTTTTTCTGCATGCATGAGCTGTTTCAGGAAATGCATTTTTTTTCAGCTTCTGTGACCTTCAGATATGTTTGGAGAAATATACCAAAGCAGTTGAAAAAAACAGTAAAACACATTGCAGTGTTTCATCTCCGTAAAGTAGCATAAAGTGAAAACCAATTGGAATGCACAGTCTAATTGTTGGGATGGCATGTGTTCATACATTGAGCATTCACCCAGCACTAACAAAGGATATAAAGGATATTGTGTATTTCATATCATGAATAACCAAAGTCCATCTGAGCAAATGGTTGTGAGGTGCACCTCATGCTCTTTGCTGTGAACTTGCTGTAACCCTATAACAGATGCATAATTCAGAAGATAAAATATTATTAATCAAATAAATAAATGGTTTTTTTTTTTAATTACATGATGAAATGTAGATTAAAATACAACAGCTTGCTGTGTATCTTAACCTTGACATTGCTTATATGAAGAAAAAAAGAGAAGGTGGCAAATTAACTTAATAGCAGGATAGACTGACAGATTGTAACTGCAGGTTGTGAATTATACGAGGCAGAGACCAACCTCCTGCTTCTTCCACAGCATGAAAAGGAAAGAAGGGAGGGACAGAAATAGAGACGGGTTGCATAAGGACTACATGCCAAAGTCTAGCTAGATAGCACAGCATGATAGATAGATAGATAGATAGATAGATAGATAGATAGATAGATAGATAGATAGATAGATAGATAGATAGATAGATAGATAGATAGATAGATAGATAGATAGATGCAACTGAAAGTGTAGTGAAATGTGTGTTTTTGTGTGTGACATGTAGTGAAGCAATTGAGCGCTCAAGTGTGGAAAGCCACAACAGCCTCAGGCAGAGACAACAGTTTGAAATTACAGGTACTCTAGATGTCTAGAAGGTAGAAGCTCCCATACAGGAAGGAAGAATTTCATTATTATTTCATTACTGATCAATGAATTGTCCAGTAAATAACTGTGCGCACATGTATACTGTACCTTTTCATCAGGTATACACTGGCGGACATTTTCCAGATAGGCACTAATGTTTTCCACGTTTGTGAATCTCAGCAGGATTTTGGCAAAGTCTTCTTCACTGATAGTCGTCATACCTTTAGAGTAAGTCAGGAACTCAATTTCCAACACCTCTGTCTGGAGGTTATCCATAAATCTGAAAACAGAAAGAAAGGACAGTAAAAAAGACAAAAAGAGAACTGTTCTATAAATCATCCATTCTGCCATGTGGTTAATACTGTTAGCGTTAGCACTCTTTCTGCTCTAGTACCTGTAGAAGTCATCAAAGGTAAGCTCTGCCTTCCCCTTCTTCCCAAAGAAATGGACCAGTAGTGTGGTGTCAATTGTGATGCTATCATCTGCTCGCTATCAAAGAGAGAGAGAGAGTGATACGAGAGACGATCAGTGACTAAATGACAAACCTCAAGCGTCATGGGTGGAGAAGGACGAGTCCATCATTAGACCAACATGGCCACCGCTGTGCCAGATTAGCAGGAAGCAGGGTTCTATTGCACGTGTGCAAAACGTGCACTGGATGAGCATTACAAATTACATTACAAATGACATCACAAATTTCAGTCACAGTCATCAGCTCAGACAAACAGTCAACAGCCATCATGAAATCAAACTTACCAGTCTAGGAAGCATAATATGATGTGAAAAACAGTCAGAAGAGCCAAATAAAAATTTACAAGCAAACTGAAGTAAAGCAGGTAAGTAAAGAAGGGAAGTCAGATTATATCTATTGAAGAAATCATTCTCTATGCAGTCTAGACTGGTGAGTAGTGATGCTGTAGCAGCGTGAAACACAGACTGATACAATGTTAAGGAGTACTCAAGTATCAGCCCAAATAAAGAGAAGGCGGTAAGATCATAAGTCATGCCTACATTCACAGAGCCAGTGTGAAGGTAACGGTGGAGGTGAACAAGAATGCAGGAGGAAGGAAGACAACACTTTAAACAGGTGGAGTTCATTAAGGACAGAGAAACAGACGAGGTAAGCAGAAGACATGAAAGGAAAAGAAGACTTGTGGAAGAGCAACTAAGTGCAACACAGACAAATACATGACAAAGACACATCCCATGCATTTCTTCGCAAATGCCACATTGACACACCTAAACAGAACCTCAAGTCACCAAAAGCAACACTAAACAAAAACCACATAAGCACAAGTGCAGAGATTTTGTGAGCCGATTCCACCTTTTTCCGTCATCAGATGTGTTTGGTTGCATATCCTTCTAGTCTCCCTTGAGTGTGTGTTGACTCTGTGACCCAGGTCATTTAAAATCCATTCAATGAGCTTTGGGTTGTTTCGACTGCTTGCTCTAGCTTTAATCTGCTTTAAACACCTTGTTTAAAGCAAGGTGACACGATTAGGATTTTAAGCCTTTGCAGAAACTTAATCTAAGTATTTAGTTCACTATTTTCTGTTCATACACAGTAACATACTTGTATCTTTCAGAAAAAGGTGACTTTTGAGCAGTTCCAGAAATGAATCAGGCAGCATTAGGACAAAAAAGAGAGGAATTCAAATACACATCTTCTCTCTATTGACCTGTCATGCCCCACCCAGCCAAACTTCATTTCCAATCTTTCACCATGCGCAGACATAAGATTAAATAAAATCTCATGTCCTTCTAAGAAGGAGCATTTATGGCATTTCAGTCATCATCATAAATATCATCATCACCACGATGCCATTCGTGGTTCTACCTCAAGAGTAAAATCCTAAAATCCAGTGTGGGACAAGAAGAAAATGTGAAACAAGATCACACGTTTATTTAAGGGACAAAATATCAAGAGGTCTTTTTTTGTGATTGTTTGGTGTCACACAGTGAATGTTCATTCAGTCAGTCAGAAATGTCTGTAAGTGAGCTGCAGTCTTTCTGATAGAGAGGAAACCATCCCCACGGATAAGAATGAAAAAAATGTGACAAAAGTCATTAGAATTTTGCTGAGCATTTACCGGGCTACATTTTAGGCTTTTATTAAATTGTTGTTATGTATGAATTAATAAAAACAACTAAAAACTCTACTGGTTAAAGTAAATCGTGTTTCAATTACAGATTCTTTTGGTCTTCAATGCACAATATTAACAATAAGCTGCAGGAAGATGCAGATGTTCAAGGCAGTAAAATTCTTAAATGTATGGTAGATTAAACTGGAACCACACTGGTAACTCACACAATAAAAATGTCTTGTGAGAAACAAGCATTAAAAGTAAACACTGTAGTAAGACCACACTTAGCTTTTGGTCTGTTGCTGATTCACTTAAGAGTCTGGTCTTTCAGTCTTTGATTAGGGACAAAGGAAGATTTCCTTTGTGTAAACACAAGACAAACTGAAACAATTACAGACTTATCATTGCTGTGTCTAAGTTTTCTGTGTCTCATTTACTAGACGTTCTTTTCATTAAGTCTCTGATTACGGACAAACAGGACAAAATTTGTTTTGCTCTTTTATCTCTGAACTGACGCATTACTGATGTCTTTATGACACATGAGCTGTTCATACATCTAGACAGTATCCAGGTGGTGTGTCTCTGCCTCTCTTCCCTCCCACGTGGAGTTCCCTTAATTCTGTTTTGTTGTTTTGAACTCAAAACAAGGAAATCATTTCGCATTATCTTTATTCAAAACTATTGTGACTGAGGAGTTTATGTATCTGGTGGGTGTCTATTCACCACTGCAGTGAGTTATCAGCTGTTGCACAAAGACTTGTACTAAATGTATTTCAGGAGTCTTCAAGATATATTTTGAAAAAGGATGGATCCACAGCTACAGGAAGTAAAGCCTGCAAATGAGTGGAATACACTATGGTTGGAGTGATATTTACTGAAGTGTACAAACTAGCAAGGGAAATTACTTAGATTACTTAGATTGATTGTACACTGTGGGTGTAGGATATAACACCAGTTATCTGAGCTTTGTTAAAAATAGAACATGTGGTTAAAAATTAATTATTAAAGCTACATTAAGAGATTTTTGATCACTACTTTGGTCACTACCAATTCCTCCATTAACTTTAACTAAGCTTTTTCACAAAAGAAGCTCCCGATGCTGCTAAAAAATAAGCTAGACCAAAGTAATAATAAAGTTGCAGTCAGATATTTTGAAATTGAAAGTAGTAGCACTGAAACAATTTGATCTAAAGTTTTGATTATTTATGTTTAGTCCATGGTAACCTATTTTTCACTGGATGCTGTCTTATAATGTTGTTTGATGCTAGATCATCAATAATGTGTACCCTCACCATGACCACAGACTATAAAGAAGTTTATTTTAGCCAATACATCTTATATGTTCAAGTCTCTTTAAGTGTAATCTCTTCTACCAGCCAGCACGGGGCGACTTCTTTGGTTGTTAAAAAATCAAAAAGTGTAGACATCTATGGGTAAATGGCCCTCGATTCCCCTTTCTGGATAAATTCAATGGATTATTTGCTAGCTTCGATTCTTACTGAACACAATAAGATGCTCATCTTCTAAAGTACAGCTGCAAATAGTGTCCATAAGGATGATAAAGCAAGTTGTGCCTTTGGTATCTTTCTCCATTTGGTATCTTTTGGTGTCGCAGTCAAATTGTAACACCTGTAATGTCTGTTTTTCAAAAAGATTAGATGACAACGATCAAAGTGTTCAGCTTTAAAAACATAAGTTGGCTAATAAATTAGCAATGGCGCAGAGGCTACAGCCACCTTTTAATTAGTCCATAATCACAATGAGCCTACCTCCCTTACAAATTCTAGAGCTATTTTTTCTTACGTGTCTAACCAAAAGAATTTTGTCATTGTGATGTGCAATAACTTTGTCATAGCAAAGGCTTTCAAGAATCCAGATCAGTCTACCAACTTGTCGATGTAATGCCAAACGGATCATAACAAGCTTATCATTCCTGGAAGTGTGGCGGTACTAGTGTGAGCTCATCATCCCCGTGACAACGTAATCGTTACCACGCCCACAAGGCACGAGCCAACACCTGGTGCATGCATGTGTCTATTTGTCCATCTGTGTGTTTATCTGTGAGCTTGTGCAGTCTTTGATCACGAAGCTGAGGGTAAAAACAGTAATTACTGATGTAAACGCTAAACGCTGTTCCTCACCCTCCCCATCTGTGAGTAATACTCCGGAGGAAGAGCTCATTGTGGGTCTTTAGTCAAGTCAGTCAGACTGTCAGTCAGTCACACCTTCCAGGGGGAAAAACAGCCAACCCCCCCTTTCCGTTTCATGGCTTATTCAATTTTCTTGCAATGACTTTTATCTCCCACATTTTCTTTCTTTCTTCTTCTTCACATCTCTTATCATACCTTTAATCTTATCCCACCCCCTGCTCTGATTACGCTGATTTCCTTTCACCTCACACTACCCGTCAGTACCTCCTTCACCTGACAAACAGAGAGGTGATTTGCTCTGTCCTACACTCCCTCCTTTTCTACCTGTCAGTCAGTCCCTCCTTCTCCAGACAAAAGGAAAGAGGTATAATGGTGACTAATCTGTTGAGTAAACACATCTTTCTCTAAATACAACCTGGTTCTTTCTTTTCACCCAAATGTACTTCCCGAACTTCTTTTCTTCTCACTCACTTTGTTCCTGAACATTTGTTCTGCCTGCTGACCTGTGTCATCTTCCTTTGGCCTTTTTCACCCATTTGTTTACTCTGATTTTATCTCCTTCGCGTGTTCTTCACCCTCATGTTTTCCACTTATCTGATATCGCGTCCTTAAAGATATGTTACATTTCTTTGAATTACATCTTTTGCCTGGCTGTCATCTTGTTTGTCATTTCACTGTTTCACATTTTTTTCTTACTTAATTTAATCCTAAATCATTGCTAATCCCTTTTATGTTTAATATATCCCTCCATTAAAAAAAATCCTTACTCTTTTCCCCCCATGTCTGATTTTCCTGCTCTGTCCGTCTGACATCCCGGCAGATGAAAGGCTGCACGGTGTAAATACAAGGTCAGCCCCATTATGTTTCACTGTCATTACCTCAACCTCAGCTTCCGCTGCCAACACAGCAGACAACCTGTCATTAGTGAGCTAGTCTGTTAGCACTATTTTAGCTGTTACTAATGATTACCAGTCTTCAGAAAGTACTATCAGGAAGACACTTTAAGCTGCAATTGTAGAAATAACTGGAAACACTGACTTTGATTTATTGAGACAGCTCATTTGTTAAACCACCAGTCATGAAATATGTTAAGAAGTATCAGTTTGATGAACAGATATTCTGGGATCCAAAGAGCATAAAAGCTTCTGAGGTAATGTCTCAGCAATTATTCTATCATCGCCTTTTCCTAGCTTGGAATAGTGCATTAAAACAATAAGGATGAGGTTGGATGCCTGCTAGTTCCGATTAGTTCAGCTCACCATCTGGTTTTAATTTTGATCCCAGGGATTTTACAGGTTGTTTTTTTTTCCAAATGTTAACCTTTTGTGTAAATCATAGTTTAAAAGTAAGATGTTGTCCTGTAACTCCTCATGAATTCTACTGCGTGAATTTAAGTTTGTAGTGATAAAGAGACAAAGCTTTTGTATGTGCTCTGCAGTCAACCGTCTTATCCTTGTTAAACACTTGTGGCGCAACGTGGGAATGATCTGACACCAAAGCTACGCCACTAGTCACAACACGGCACAGATAACAAGGCACAGATACACATATGAAGCAGAATGAAGACAGAAAGAAGGTGAAAAAAAGACAAGTTATTAAAAAAAGGACATTAAAATCTTTGTCATTTAATGGATCAGTACCGATCAACAACAAAGGCTAAAGTCTTTCAAAATATTCATAATCCAAAAGTAAATAAATATCTTCACAGACAGAGTGAAATGACTTAGGATGGAGCAAAACAGGAAACATTTGGAGGTTGCTCACATTATTTCATTCAAATCCACAGTGTGTCGAGTAGAAAAAGATATTTTCTCACAAATTAAAGGTAAACATTGGAGCTTGAATGCCGATTTTAAATGTTTCTTTTAGAGCTCATCCAAACAAACATGATTTCACACTGAAAAAAAACCCCAGTGATGATTTCTACACTAGTCTAAGCTTAAATTATTACTATTTTTAGAAACAAAAACAAAGAAGAATGCTGTGGGACAAAGGAAGGAACGCTGGGAAGAATGATGAGATATTTCTGTTCTAACATCTAGGAAACAAAGAAAGAAAGCAAGGAAACGTATCATCACTATCAAGCCAAACCAGAATAAAAGTTAGAACGACCAAAGCTTTTGCAATAATCCCAAAATGACTATATTAAAGTGAAGATTCAAAGTAACTTTTTTGGTGCATTTGCACTTCAACCAATAACACATGACTTCTCTGAAGATTGGAGAATAACTGTGGTGTGTGTTTCAAGTAAAGCTTTTATTCTCAGGGAAAAGTATTATATAGTATATAGGATTTCAAGTTTGATTCTGGCCAGCTTGATGGAACATATTTCTTGTGAACGTGTGGGGGTATTTGGATCCTCTATGTGAACTATCTGGTGCTGAAGAATGAGGGAAAAAGTGAAGGATAATGAATGCAGGGGTGAAGGAACAGAGGACGGTTGGGTATGTGTACCTCCGCCAGGTCAGAAAAGAGGACTTGACTGGCGCTTCGCCTCAAAACGTCCCAGTAACTCCGCGCCACAAACTCCTGACTGTCTTTTTTTAGCACCTGTAGGAGTGGTCAAGCAGGGCCAGGGTCAGTCAACCTCCAAATCAACCAGTTCAGGAAATAAACGTCCATTACCCATTCAATCAGTTGTCATTATAAGTAAACATACACAGATTATATCTCTGAATTTATATGTGAACATACAGGTGGATATTTAGGAAAGGTGTCACGTGTTTTTTATCAATACCTGGCACTCACTAGTTCTCTCAATAAAGGAGACCCTATCCATTCAAACATAAAAAAATAAGCAGTGAAGATTTTCACGCACAAAAACATGTTAGCATCAAACAGGAAGGGGCATACACAAATAGCTAGCTTCTCTGCAGCTAGGTTTACATTACAGGTAAAGGAAAGGATACTACCAACAGGGAATCATCAGGATGATGATGGATGTGCTATTCTGTTTAAATCACTGAAGCTATAACTCACTCATGTTGCTGACTCAGCAACAAACACAAGGGAAAAAAATGTTTTTAAAGAAGAAATATATGAAGATGTCACCCTATACCACATTGTCTTTATTAAATAAGTACTTTAGACAGTTCTATAGCAACAGTTGGCTCTGTTAGCAAACGTTATTCTACCTTAATAAAGGCTGACCACAGTGCTGAGCTTCTGACCACCCACCTCGTCTCTCTCTCCAGGGAGAAAGCAACAGCAGCCATTTTAACATGACCCTGCAATGCTCTTAACTTCAGTGCGACAATGCGGCTATCCATCACAGCAGTGACAGGAGGAGTGCATATGTGTGTCTGTCTGTGTGTGTCTGTCTATGTGTGAGACAGCATGACAGAGAGAGAGAGAGAGCAGTGGCTGGTAGTGTATTGTTTCTGACAGCACACTGCTGATTTTCACTACACTGCAGGCCGTTTCCACTCCACATATAAATTACTACTCATAACAGACAGCTACAGTCACTGTCATTACATCTCAACAGACACTAGGGACAAAAAAGCACTTGAAAGTGATAAAATGGAACTATAATTAAATGTCCAATGTTTCAAATAATGAGGTCCTGGTGATCTCTGTGAGCGAAAAGCTCAGGCTTGGAACCCTAACCCAAAACATTCAGTTTTAAACATTTCTTTCTGCTTTTATGGCTAAAAGGGAGGCAATGTCCTTAATACGGTGATCTAAAGTACACGGCTCTGGCTGTGATCACAGAAGCACCGCTCACCTGCTGTTCAAATTTTTTGTTTGCAATGGACAACCAATTAAAAGAAAGCTGTATTAAAAGGATGGTGGCTTTTGAGCTAAATTTGCTTTTCTCGTTTTTCTCGGCTGCATCAAGAATAACAGAAGTAAGGATTATTTTGAACTTTGAATTATGCAAATCTTTTCTAATACAATCCAGGCAGGAAAAAACATATAGAATTTAAGTATAATTAATTATTTAAATATTTAAACCATAATATAAAGAATTTCAGAAATGTCACACGTGATTATTATTCATTAATATGCAAAATTTTGTACAGCAGCTTCAGTAGTTTTAGTCATCATCATTGATACCCAATACCCAATCTCCAACTATTTCCTAATGATTGATGCCTTAATAATTGTTTTCCGACTTAGAGCTCATCAGGTTACATACAATTAATAAGTCAAATCTATCAGCATTTTGCACAGGGTTGGTAAATAAGAAATAATCATCCTTGAGAGGTAAAAATCTGTTTCATTTTCGATCCCATAAAGCTCAACATACAAATTCAACCTCTTTGTGTTCTTTATGTAAATATGATTTTGTTCAGACAACAGAAACATATTTTTGTATGTACCCTTGGCCTCCTTCCCTAAAAAATCTCCTTCTATATCTTTATATTAACAAACTTCCCCCATCAGGAACAAACAATACTGCCAAAAAATACAGCACATGTCCTAAAAAGGACTAAAATGGAGTCTGATTGTCTTTAGAGCTCTACAGGGTCTCAGGTCATTTTAAATTACATCGCTCTCTTTTTGTAAGAGTTCATCTCTCCTGACCCCTTAAATGTATTACTCTTTTCTTTGTCTGTCCATTAATCATCCCTCAATCAATCAATCAGCTGACTTGACAGATGGGCAACCTTTCTTGAATTTTTCCCTTCTCCCTCTCTCTTTCTCTTACATTCATCCTTCAAAGTAGCTTACAGAGTACATTTCACTGATAACAGAGGATCAGGTGGACTGGGTCAAATTTAAGGCTTTTTCCATCATCGGGAGCAGAAGGGAATGACAGGCCCTTTTTATTTTTATTAAGGTTTTTAGACTCCAGAGAGTCAGTGTATTAAAAAACTCTGCTGCATATATATATATTATATGGAATGTTTAAACTGAACGCAAAATAAAGGCCATTAATGTGTGATTTAATGTGTGATATTTAAAGGTCCTGGTAATCTATATTAATTTAAACTTGGCAGGGTTGGTGTGTCCTTATATTTAATGAACAGATATGATTGATGTAACTCTTCTCACCTAATTTTTCACATTAAACTTAATAATTGTATCTAAAAGGCATGGTGACACACAGACTGCAAAGCAAATGTTTTAGTGACTGAGAAACAGTTCAGATGTATGGAAATATATATGTGTCACAAGTGGCAGGTGAGCTAAAACACAATCACAGACAAATCATTTATATTTTTTCAGCTACTCATTTCCACACAGCAGCCCAAAATTATTCATCGGAAATGTTAAAATACCTCCTTGGTAATCACTGCAGCAGATTCACGCTGTCTTGGCCGGCTCTGCTCTCGAAGCTGAATTGTGTCTCGCTTGAATGATTCTGACTTTTGACAGTTTGGAGGGCAGAGCCCAAAGGAAAAAGGTCACTTTGAAAGTGACCTCATAACCTCTGTGATTGACAGGTTCAGTTTACTGTGTTCAATTTAAATATTTGCCCATGATTATGTTTTATTTCACATTATTATTGACACAAATATAATTCCACACAGGTAAAGTTTAACATATTCTCACATGGTTTCACAAAACTTAAGCTTTTTGTTACCATTAGGTTTCTACTCTGACTGATTGCTAAACAATAAAGCTGTTGAACTGACCCAGCTAATAAAAACAGCCTATTCTCTGCTCCATAAATTTCTTTATCTATCTAAAAAGCAGAAAACGAGACTATGCCATGTGGATACCTACGCTGTTCATGGGGGCAACCTGATATCCATACAGCTGCATACTCTAACACACAGAGAGAGACACGAGGAAGAGAAAGAAGAGGACAGAGCATGCAGTCAGAGAGGAGGAGAGAAGGTAAAAGACATGTTAGTACATGCAAGAAAAGAGGATGTGCCATTTTCAACACATCTATGATTACATTTTAGAATACACACTGTGCCTAACACCAAGCATGTACTTTCAAGAGATAAGTTATGTGGGAAACATATCCTTCATTTTTCAGTGACAGTATTTCCTGTGAGCCAACAGCACAACCAGGACTGTTCTGTAAGATACCCAATGCTTAGATCAACAAATCTCTATCTCTTATTTGCTTACACGTCTACACAGGTTCTTAGTAAACTTGGGTTTGAAAGATTTACTTCAAAATCAATAAGATATAGATAAGTAACAAAAGGAAGATTTTAATAAGAAGCCTTTAAATATTTTTTTTGCAAATCATGTCATGAAAAACTTACCTTGAGAACATTTTACTATAACTAATGCACAAGATACCTAATGGCTTATCTGTTTGTAAGTTACCTTAATTAATCTGTTTGTAGCACAACACATATGTGGGATGGGACAAGTTAATACTGACTCATCAAACCTGCTCTCTTTGATAGTTATTAAGTTGCATATACACTCTGACACAAAGAGAGCAGTAATGCGAGGTGCTTGGTGTTATTTCTAAAACTCAATCGCATAAAGTGCTGAGAAAGACACATATTCTATCATATATATAAATCAAATATACCAAGTCCACAGCAGGGATAACTGTCACAGAGATACCAAACAGTTTCTACGAGGCAGCATGCACTCAAAACTAGTTACATGAAAGGTTTAGTTTCACACCTGCATGAATACAAATGACAGTTAACTTTGACGATCATGATGATCGTTTTTAACAAATCCATGTGCGCAGTGTGACACAGCACTTCTGTCAGCAACCTTAACTAAATGGTAAGAGGTGTTGTGACAGTTTACACTCATGGATATATTAAAATGTAAAGTAACTTTACATTAATGTTTACCTGTCTTTTAAGTTTACCCCACTAACAACAGAAGCATTTATGAAGTCCACGTCCACATAGACCATTCATGGTTGGTTCACTGTTGCCAGCATTAAGGTTAATTAGCAGTAATACCTATGCTTGTCTGAGCATACACCCCCACACCCCGTTACCATCTTCCTTACCAACTGCGCGGACTTCTCAGCATCTCCTTTCCTTCCTTTCTTCTCGTTTTTCTTCCTAAAGATCTCCTGAAGCTGTAATGAGAGAAAAGACGAGGAGCTCATTGACAATTCAAAGTCAGATCTAAAACGCTGTTAAAAAAAATGAAATGCTCAAATGAGTTCAAACAAGGTCATTCACTCTTTCAAGCACATCTATGATGTCATTCAGGAAATGGTCTTTTGGCAGCATGATTAAGGGAGTATTCAGGTTTCACTCTGGAAGTGATTTATGTTTATGCATATGTGTTATTAAAGGAAAAATCAATGCTGAATTCAATATGAAAAAAAAAACTGCTTCTACACTACAGTGTCGGGTAAGTTTTTATATACTTACTTATTCAAATTTAAATTAAAATACTAATTTCTTTGAAATAAAATAACGAGATTTGTAATATAAATGTTATAATTAATTAAGAGTTAAATAAAAAATGCACAACCACAAAAACAGCAACCTGATGTCTACACAAATACAGATACATAAACGCTCTCTAAGAGCATATGATCATAAAAGACAGCAATAGTCACTGGTATTGTTCAATTTCCATTTAAGAATATTTAATTACTCTGACAACCAATATCACATGTAAAACAGAAAAATCTGTATCTAAACCCTCAATGTGAAAATCTTTTTCTGTCCCACACCTGCCTGCTCCCACAGGATTTTAAATCATTACCACTCCCTCCTGCTGATGTGCCATCCCACTCCCACCAACCTTCAGAGATTCTGATCCCTTCATGCCTGCAGCGGTGTTTTGACTTGAAAACGTGTCAGTTCTATCCCACAGGGAAAGAAACACATGTGTAGCCCTCAAGAAATCCTACAGTTAGTCTTCTCAGCTTTGTAATAAGCTGCCTTTAGAAGATGCAAATTCAAAGTCAACCTTTTTAAACTGCTTTAAACGTTAAAATATAGTTAAAGCTCAAGGCACTGGGAATAAAGGTATATAATAGTATATTCGCTTAGGGTACTACAATGTTGGCCAAACATGTTTTTTTTATTGATTAAGATGATGGAGACACTTTAATAGGGAAAAGACTTCTGTAAATGATGCAATCTGTGAATGTATTGTTTGAGAGCGCAAGGATGCTTGCATGAGACTTGAGGAACAGTCTTACAGGCAGATAAAGCTGAAACACGACCAAGCATTAGTCCAAATTCTGAAATGATTTACTGAGTTTACAAACGTAATGTAACATGCTGAGAATCAAGATTCATTTCAAGCTGTCAGTCTGTTAAGTTTTCAATAAGGTAGTTAACAGTAGCAGCAAATGTTCTCAATCTTGCCCATCTGTAACATGGTGATGTTAATTTAACCAGAGAGCACAATTATTTGTATCTAAAAACTGTTAAATCTCTTTAAAAATCCCAGACAGAAGCTAGGAAAAGTCTAACATCAAATAGAGCAGCCTACCTTACCAACTCTACTCGATTAGCAACAAAAATGTGGAGCCAAGTCACCAGAAGCACAGCACTACCACAGAAAATCAAAAAATCTTGTTGTCTTTTTTGGGGAGTTTTGACCTGTGATATCAAAAATGGTAGAATGTCAGGTATTAAATTTATCAGTATTGAGCTTGTAGTACTGTAACAGCCCAAGTCACAGTGGGTAAGGAATCATTTTAGTAATGTAAGGTAGACAAGATTTGACATACTGACATTTGATCTATAAATGTGATCTATGACAATTCAAGAGTTTCTACTATGCCATAGAAAACAACCAGGCAAGGAAAAAACATCTAGGATGGACTGATTTGTGCAATCTTGTTTTTAAAGCTTCAAAATGAGGATTTCTGGTACGCCAGTCTTTACTTTTCAAAAACCAGACATCATGAGTCAGAGGGTGACACTGGATGAACTGAGGGTCTGCACTAAAGCCCGTCATTTGATGTATAAGGTTTAGTATCCTTTTTCCTGTAAATCACATAAACATATTTGTACTATAAGAGTCCAAGAATTAAAATATTGACTTGAAAATGAGCAAAATAGGGCCTCTTTAATTTTAGTAATTTAATAAACTACATTAAAACACCATGGTACAAGTCAAAATTAGATTTTCAAAAGTAAGGTTTTGTCTTTTGTCCACTCTAAAATCATGGATTGTTATTTAATACTAAAGCTATTCTTTAACACTCCTTTTTAGTAAAAGGAGTAACAAAAAGGGTTAATATTAATATGTAAATTCAGGTTTCCTCCCAATATCTGCAACTCACCACTAGGAACTCCCTCTTATCCACCATCTGGTTGCCGTCTGCATCAAACATATTGAAAGCAATCTTAAAGCCAGCATGAGGCTCTGGGGAACAGAGAAGAGAACACATAGGGTGAGTGTGTGCATGTGTTTGTTAAAGGCAATTTGAAATCCATAAATAGTAAGTGGAAAAAGTGTCTCAAAGCGTCGATAGGAGGGAGAATGACTTAAATGAAGCCGCAGTTTCAAACACAGCTGCTTATCCAAAGAATACATTAAAGTGTTAGACCAGGTTAAAGTTATTTTAAAAAAAAACAATAGCAGAACAAATACATTTGCTACAGACTGACCTTTCAATTTGACATTTTATTCTATTTATTCAACCATTTTTAAGGCCAAACAAGGAAGCATGCATGTAAAAAGAAAAGAAAAGAAAAAAAGACGGTAATTTCTATTTAAACTAGTTTCACATGCTGGTCATACGTCTAAGAGATGAAGTAAAATGTAATTTCAATTATGGTCTTATGGTTTTTGGTTTGGGGGTGTGCGCTGCCTTTCACCCTGTGGCAGCTATGACAAACTCCAGCCCCCTGCAAGCAGAAACTGAGCAGTTAAGATCAAGTATGCTTATTTTTATTCACTATAACTTCATCCATCATCTATTTAGGTTGAATTAAAATTAAAATTTGTGGAAAAATCATTAAAAGAAACAACTTTTTATTGATCCCTTATGTGTCAGTACAGCTGAGATCCATATTTGTAAAACACCCTAAAACATGCTATGCCAGTGACTGGCCCACCCCCAAGCATCAGAGCAATACAGTGTACACTCTTAAATGTCAAGAGGATGGCTGTAAATTATACACCGGGGACACCAAACAACCTCTGGCTAAGTGGACGGCGCAACACAGAAGAGCCTCGTCCTCTGGCCTTGACTCTTTAGTCCACTTAGACACACGGGCCAATGGTCACGCTTTCAATTACAAGGACGTGCACATCCTGGACAGGGAGGAACGCTGGTATCATCAAGGAGCCAAGGAGGGCATTTATGTGAAAAGGGAATGACAATGTTGGAATTGAGGAGGCCTTAGAGAAAATCTTTAACCATCTGATCGCAGTCATTACCCAACTGTCTGTGAAGAGTGCAAGAGGCTACTGATTAACGGTCACGACAATTTGCATATCAACCATTATGAAACTGATCTCATCGCTCATTGCTATGCAGTGGCGCTACTTTCAATCGTTATGCAGCTGGACTGTTTGTAAGGTTAGGGAGAGACTGGGTCACTTGGATGAGTGCTGAAAGTACTGAAATTGTTGCTTCCAGATGAAAAGAATAAACTTTATGGAATTTTATTGCCACTTTCTTTTTTTCTTTTATTAAAGAAATTTATCTATTACTTTTCTTCATCTTTTGAGAAGATGTTCTTGCAATTTTCCTTACGTTTACATTTTTTTCATCTTTGCTCTGTCTCTGTCTCTTTTTGTCTTGCCCCAAGGTGAAGGGGAAAACCACAGTATTTGTGAGATCAACATTTTTTAAATTTCTATATGTACTTAGCGCACTTCGCTTTGTCACGTAATTTTTCTAAAAATAAGAATATAATAATGCAAACAACAACTGGGTGAAAGAGATATGATAAAAAGGTGCAGATGAGCTTAAGTGAAAGGAGAATGTGTGCAACTGAATTGACTCACTTGTCAAGATGCAGAGGAGAAACAGGTACTCTGTGTATGAGATGATGCCTGGTAATGAGATCAAGACAGAGAGAGTTAAGGAAGAGGTCATATTCAACTCACACACACACACATACACACATACACAATGTTTACAGATGTTCAAAGACTGTGGGCCTCACACAAAGACATACACACTAACACACATAATCCTTCCTTTCATGGAGATAGCATCTTAAAATGTGTCTTCTCAAAGCGGAGCTGCCAGCGGCCATTTGGCCACACACCGATTCTTTTTCTACACCCCAAGTGTCCAGAGTAAAGACACAGGCTAGCGTGTGTCTGTGTGTGTATGTGTCTTGTGTTTGGATAAGCAAGTGAAAAATGTTTCAGGAGGTGATCCTTTCTTGCCTCAGGCACATTCAGGAATCTTTGCAGCTCCATCTACGCTCTCTCTCCCTCTTTTTTCGCTTTCTGTCTGATCGTTCAGATAGTTCAGGGTGGTTCGCTTGAGTGTTACGGGAGACTGCTCCCCCATTTGTGTGTATGTATGCATGAGTGTGTGTGAGGGTGAACACGACACCAGTTAAAGTCAGTGTGAGCCTTGTGTTTTGCTGATGCTTGACTGCTTTGTGTAGAGGAGCTGGTTTGGAACTGAAGTCTTTTTCCCCCATGTAGCCTGAGCTCTGCATAGACTAGAGCATACAAAATTGAAGCTACTCAGGTTTCTATAATACAGTCTGTTGTGTGTTTACGCTCCCATGCTTTCAGTGATATACCACAGAATAAGAGGGATTAATACTGATCTCAAGGTGATATTTAATCATGATGGAAAGGGCTGTAAACAGGCATTATATGTCCTCTCCAATAGTTTTAACAATAACATATGTTCCATATGTTTGTTGATTTTGCCTTCCTTTTCTTTTAATTGTCAGTGGGTTAAAGATGTTAAGAGTCCATTGTAATCCAATAATAACAAATCTGATGGTTTGAATCAGCCCCAAGAAATTTAATTAACTCAAAAAACCCTGATATTTACCTCCAGAGAAATTTATTTAACTTTACAAGTCTATATCAATGCATATGTTAATACTAAAGCACCTTCCTCTGTTATGGACATCTGCTATGGACTCACTAGAATAGCATATATTAAGAAGTCCAAGAAGATCTAAATTTTGTGTTTGTTGTGCAGGTCAACTAAAGAAAAATATAAGGGTTAGTTAAGTACATGTGAACCATGATGACATTACAGTAGTACTAATAAACCGTTTTAAATGGAAAACATGAATGTGTCACATGAGTATTAACATATTAGGCGCAGGTAACAATGTTCCATGTTGCATACAGGCAATGCAAATGACTGCAATGAGTCTTTACTGCTTTAACCATATTTCCAGTTATATTTTCACTGCAGTCTGAAATTTTTTTTGATTTAATTATCCAATGTGTGGCATTTCACTTACTTTATCAAAGTCAGAAAGTCAAAAACCAAAAAGGCATTCCCAGTTAACACAAATGCTTTATACTGGTACTATGAAAGGAATATTTACTCAGCTGTTGTGTGTGACAGATGGAAACATGGATTAACATTGTGTTAAATCTGCGATATACATACCCAGCATGTTACTGTATACTTACACAGTCAATTTTTCTAAAGCACAGTAATGCATTACCCATACTGTGGTAGTCATAAATAACTGATAATCAATTAATCAACCATGAATTAATGTAGTGTGTTCTGACATTAACACACAGACACAGTGAACCCCTTTGAGTCTTTGTCTGATTCTCAACTCTATCGAGCTCAGAAATCCAAAGACATTACAACGATTTCAACTTTCAAACGTACTGGGCCACGTACACATCACACCCACAGGAGCTGTTCAGCCACTGAAAAGCCATGTCATGAAGTTCCTGAGAACAGCTTGTGTGCTGATGTTAATGTCACTGGAGTTTTGGAGCTTTACACATTATGTACCTCAGCACTCGGTGACCCCCGCTATATAACTTTATGGGGTCTGCCACTTCATGGCTGAGTTTCTATGGTTACTAAGTCCCTCCACTTTGTAGTAAAACCACTTACAGCTGATTGTGAAAATATAGGATTTAAATTTAATGGACTGACTTGTTGCAACAGTGACACGACTGAGTTCAGTGAGCGCTGTAGAAGGACTCATTCTTTTACAAATGCATGCAAGGCCACACATTTTATACACCTGTGGGAATGAGACTGAAAGCACCTGAATTAAAAAAAGTAGTATGAATTTTGTGAAATCTAGGTAACATATGCAGTAGTTTTGTGACCCTTTGTAATCCAGACTGATAGATGTCAATGACTTTGTTTTTCGGCTGTTTCTTTATATCGTGGCACGTTGTGTTGCTTTTTGCAACACGTTCTCATCCTGACGCGTAAAATAGCAAGTTGGAATGAATCTATAAATGTGTTTTAAGTGTGAAATGAAAATAAACCGAAAAAAGCATTACGTACCCTAAATCTGTTCACTTTCAGATCCTGAATCACTTTAGAAAACACAATGTGATGGCCACAACATGAAGCTATTTTATTGTTGAATTATTAGTCATACTTTGATGTGTTTGTATTGGAATGGATGGCTGGAGCCTTTGCTCTGAGCGTCTTTTACAGCAGCGAGCTTGTATTTACTCAGGTTATCTTTGTCTAACATTTAAATTTGTTTGATGTTCTGAAACATTTAAGTATGAGAAATATGTAAAAAAAAAAAAACTAAAAAAAACCTTGGAAATCAAGAATGTTTTACTGTATGTGAATGAAAAAAATCAGCCCTGTTAAATCTTGATGGTGTGTGTGGTCTCAGTAGTGCTCCACCAGGAATGAATGGTTAAAGTACAATAACCATAGATTACCCTGAGGTTTCTGTTTACAAACTTTCTCTTTTTCCTCTCTTACCATATTCATTTCTCTGTCTACTTTGCCTGTTTGTCTTTTATAGCCCATCTTTTACACTCCATCTGTTTCTTATATTTCTCCCACTCTCCTTTTAAATCTCCTTTTCACTCCCTGATTTGATTTTCCTACTCTATTCTTTTTTTCCCTCCATCTCTCTGATGAAAAAAGGAAGCAGACCACCCTCCTGGCTACTTGTCCCTGTAGACTAAATCAAACACACTCAAACGTTACAAGCTTAAGAATATACCTTTGTTATTATGGTAGAGGAAGAGAGGGGATGCATCACACATGGTTCGCTATATTTAGCATCTCCCAGTGTGTGTATATCTGTGTATCTGTGTAATTATCACTACAGGGAATCAGTCCCAGACTGTGTTATTCCTCTGTTACATACTCCTGAGGCAAATGCTTAATTAGGGTGAACTTTTCTCTATCTTTTAGTGTTGCATAAACTGTAGAGAGGAGAGGAGAGGAGAGGAGAGGAGAGGAGAGGAGAGGAGAGGAGAGGAGAGGAGGGGAGGTTGTTCAGCTGTACGGAGTAACAGCATGGCACAAACTTGGATTAGAGACCCCTACAGTGACACACAACTCACAAGTATGATTTTATCACACACAGAGAGCCAAGCACTGGGAAATATGCACAAAAGCACAGTTAGGTCATGGCAGTTACTGTATAATAATGTAAGAACCCTGACAGTCATGCAGGTGTATCACCTAAGAAATATAACATGATGCAAGAATACCTCTTAGATTTCTACTACCTCTGTTAGATATTTGTTGGCTGAATGAAAAGAAAAAATACATAATAAAGATAATTAAGTTAATTGCAAGGATGCATAATTATATGATTATATTTGCTCCTGTCCTAAAACACAGACATATATGCTAATTTATCATGTTATTCTCTTTATCTTCATTAATATCTTTTTATGTACTCATATGGCATAAATGGCTGTTCATAAACACCAGACAAATGAATAATAAATACTTGTATCTATTCTTCTTTGCAGGCGACATGTTTATTGTATAAGACAAAGCAATCAATTCCAGGTACTATTAGTGTCACTGTTTGATGAACACTTATTTACATGTATGCATGACAGCTCATTCCAGTAACCCAAAGTGTCACTGCACTAAAATTTTGATTACCAAAATGTATTTCCGAACAATGTACACATACATAATGTGAATGTAATGTCACAATTTGTTTTGACATTAGTTACTACACATAATATATATGACTTATAAGAGGACAAAGTATTATATTTAGCACTCAATTCATTTGTGTGTTTTAAAAATAATTTCCAAAAGCTAAATAAATGATAATCGTGGTGCTCTAGGCAGTTTATAAAGTTTCATTCAAACTGATTAAGGTGACTGATTAGGAGGAGTTAGGGAACATACAGACATAGAGAATAGACATTATACATATACATGGTCTTAAAATGACAGTCATGTTTTTTACAACATTAAATTCTCTGACAGTGTATCAGCAAACAATTGTTCAGTATTTTAAATAATCTTTAACAACTTGAAAGCTGAAGAAAATTAAATACTTTACCGTGTTTACTCATCATATAAACCGAGTCCTATTTGACTGACATTCACTGACCTTGTTATTATCTGACTCTTACACTCCTACTTATGTGCTCTGATAACAATTAAAAGAGAAAACAGTGTCAATGGGTTTTGTGTACAGTGCATGTGTGTTCCTTTTTTTATTTAGTGAAAAGGTATTTTGCTCCTGTTTTGTGTGTATGTGCGTGTGTGTGTGTGTGTGTGTGTGTGTGTGTGTGTGTGTGTGTGTGTGTGTGTACTCTCTCTGACCTCGTTCTCTCAGGTTGCGAAATAGTTTGGATGATCCTCTCCACACGGGAGGAGTGTCTGATAGGATCTTCTCCAGCTCCTTACAGACACATACAAACACACAATAAAAAGGTAAGATAAACTCTAAAAACACAGACCTCTAACTTCAAACTTCAACTTTTACACACACCGATCCAGCGCAAACAGGAAAGGTTAGCATGCCGTGGAAAGAAGGAAAAAAAAAAACCTTGGCAGGCCAACTATTTTAGTATTGTTATTAATGTGGTATTTTATATGACTTGTATAGAAAGGAATGTATGCATATATATATTTTTTAATTGACACAAAGACTGCTTTTAAGAAAGAAAAAAGAGAAAAAATAAAGTACCAAAAGTAGCCTGTGGAGGTTTTGACCATTTGTGGTGCTGTGAATTAGGGTTTGAGTGGAGTCTGCATTTTTCTTAAGATTTCACACTCCAGCAGCACAAGAATTTCCTTATGGATTCTTAAAAAGAAGGTACAACACTAAACGAAAATGTAAAAACCTCCAAAAGTTGATTCTGTTCATCTGGACGTAGCGTTTTCAGTGGGAGAAACGTTTCGTCACTCATCCAAGTTCTTCAGTCTCAGCTGACTGCAGGTTTCCCCAATCTTAAAAAAAAGTTCATTTGCATAATGACCGAAACCAGCCCACTGAAGGGACAATGGGAGGTCAGTTCCTTCATCTTAATTATGCAAATTCTCATGACCATTGATCAACAACCACTGATCGAAGTCCACTGATCAATGGCCACCAGTACCATTCACAGAGAGTTGGGGAATGGCTGCAATCACAGCATTGTAAGATGGTGAAAGATGTACCCTTAGGCCCCCCTCCATTGAAAGAGTGTCCACTGGCCTGTAGGTGTGAATAGACTGCAGAGTCCTGGCCTGACGAGGTAGCTCTTCTGTGTTGTGCCATCCGCTTCGCCAGAGGTTGTTTGGTTTCCCCGATGTATAAATCCTGGCAATCGTCCTGGCACTTAACAGCATACACTATGTTACTGTGTTTGTGTCGGGGCACCCGATCCTTGGGGTGGACCAATTTTTGGCGCAGTGTGTTTTGGGGTTCAAAAGTCACAGAAACACAGTGTTTAGAAAAAAAACCAGAATCAACTTTTGGAGATTTACTTACCTGGATGATTGAGCATTCATCAAAAGAATGTAAAAATTACTTGTGTCTAAAATCGCTGTTTAAATGTTCAAATCCTTTTCAAAATCTATTTTATGGACAGCAATTTTTGTAAACTGTGGTCTGATTTTACGTTAAACAAAAGATTAAACAAGTTGTGCTTCAGAATGTAGCCATCTTGTTATTAATAAGATGCTGTATTATGGGCATGTGTAGCATCCTCAGGTTCCCTTTCAGATTTGATGGATGTTATCAAATTTGAAAAATTAGGATCACAATAATGCAACCCTTCAACTCAAGACTTTTAAAAAGTGGCTGATTTTATATACAGTTTATATGATTAAAACTTAATGTAAACTGTGTCACAAACTGGCTCAAAGAAGGTGAGAAAGAGGGATTTCACACAAGAAGCTCACGTAGATATAAAATAATTTATTATACATAACCTAACCGAGACACAAAGATTGCTAATAAGTTGATGTCAGGTGGAGTGGAAGAGAGAGACTGAGTGGTTCACCTGGGCCGGCTTTTATAGCCCACAAGACACAGGAGACCTGCATTAAGTGACGATTGTCCAGTGCCAGCCAAACAGCAAGCCATAGCTTTCATGAGTGTGGAAGGGTGTGCAACATGAAAACTGAACAGGGTACTGAGATTACAACCAGGTGAGTACTGATGTGGCGATATCCTGTATTTTCACATTCAATGGTATGATCTACAGTTTAAATAAAGCTAAAGACCCTATTTGTGCTGTATGAAATTTTCAGAGCCTCAGTATTTTGCATACAGTATTTCTTTAATGCACTTACATTTTTACATTTGGATTTTAAATTAGTAAACCTGATTATTGCTGAACTTAAGGGATAATCTGCAATACATACGTATGAGGAATCATGACATTTGTATGCAGAAACTCATGACAAATACTAGGAAAATAGGTTTTAAACTTTGCAGTGTATACTGATTTAGTTGTAACATGTAACAGATGTCTGTCTGCAATATAGAGGAGCACGAAAAACAGTTAGAGTGTGTTTCCCACCTGTTTTGTCAGGGACCTCCAGGGCCTCTTGCCTGCCAGGGAAATGAGACAAAAGAGAAGAGAAGAAGAAGGGAAAGAGGAGAAGAGAGTTTGGGTGGGCTCAGTCAGATAGCATCTGTGTGATCTAGAAATGGGTCTTAATGTGCCAGGTACAGTCACAACACACACACACACACAGGCACGCTCATTTTATATACACTGTCATCATCACAGGCCCATTTGTACCATCTCAAGTGCCCTGTGCTTGTCTTTGTAGTATGTGGAATGTCCCTGTAAAAGCACATACTACTTTTGTTCTGTTTTATACAACAAAGTTCATCTAATTCAACTTCAAAGGGGCCATTCGAGGATGTCAGCTGCCGAGAGGGCATGTGCGGCTGTATCGTATGTCAGCGAGCCAAGGCTAGATGTAAACACACACATACAGGTGCACAGTTTGCACGCGACGCAATTATATATCCATTAAATAAATAAATAGCAGCTTTTTGTTTGTGATAACTTCCACATGTGAAGAGATACTTAAAGCAGTGGTCGCACAGGAAAATTTTAAGATGATTCTCCAGATTAGATATTTGCAGGGTAAGAGAAAGGGTACATGAGAGCAAATGGAATGTGTGTGTCTGACTAACATTAACCACAGACTAAACAATAGCTTTAAAGCCACCTGCTTTGAAGAAGCCAGCCAGGGCTAATCTGTTACAAATGACAGTGGGCCAACAGAAATTGCAAAGATGTGTTTTCAAACCATATTTTTAAAGTTTTTTAAGAGATGGCAAAAAATTGTATACCTGGCACTGAAATACATAGTTTAAAATACACATAAATATTAACAAAATAGCCACTTCACGTGGTTATCAAAGTAAAGTAATACAAATATAAAACCTGAAATTGTAATATTTAAAATCAACCACCAAACAGGGATCAGTAAACATGAGGTATTCACTGTCAATTAAATTATAAAAACAAAGGGTTCAAGTATCCAATCAAATCTTGCTTAAATTTAAATGTAATTTATACCTTAAATTCTTGAAGTATAAATTAGCTTTTCCCCGTCCTACACTATAGACTTCCTATCATTTTATGTTTCTCCATGAATCCCAGGAACCTCTGAGGTTGCTATTTTACCTTATCAAACACTATGTGTACTTAAGAGCCATTTGAAGAAACGATTTGTAAGGCAGTCATTTGTCTTACTTTTCATATTTACAATTTCTCATTGAAGAGAGAGAGGCGCTGCCATCTAGGCTTGTGTAGAGTAGCTGCATAAGACTTTAGACCCAGCTGGCATGTTCATTCATTAAAAATGAATGATTCATTTAATCGACTTGTACTTCTAGCACCGATTAGCAAGAGCAGCAACATTTAAGTCAATTAATAATGTGCATAACTAAAATAAAATGTTTCAAAATATGACAGAAAGCCTCTTTAGATGTCAGTGTTAGCTATTACAAAAAGGTGGAACGCTGCTTTTAAATAGCAGACCTACTGATTGGTGGATAACTTTCTGTGAACATTCAAACTCAGCTGTTCAATCTAACCTTTAACTGACAGCTTTTTAAGTCTGTCTGTTATAGATTTTCTTTAAAACATTTAATTATCCTTGCAGCTGAATTGCAAAGAACTTCGAGTTGTATTTATATAAATAAAAGTTTTTAATGGCAAAAGAAGCATAGCAGTTTACAGTGGTGACTGATTTGAGCATTTTTCCTGCATATTTCCATCTTTATTTTTAGCACTCTGACAGAACTAATTTATTTGTGGACAACCAGCTAGCCCTGCCCCCTTCCTGTGTTTTCCCTACGGGAAGACTCACTGGCCAGCTTGTTTGCTCAGTCTCGGCCGTGGTTGGACAGATTCCAACTCCACCATTTTGGACTGCATGAATAGACCTTGTTTTGCACCAGAGATCTGGAAGCCACCCTAACCTGCACCAGGTGGACAAATGGTTCATGTGCCACTATGCAGAGTTCACTGAGACTGCAGAGCAGAAACAGGTCTACCAGCTACAGTCCAAGACCATGGAGTTAATAATATTCAATAATAGGATATAGGAGAGACTCTGTGAAGATACAGCTGATGATATTGTTTGGTTATGTGTTTCATAGAAATAGCCAGCAGCACGATGGTTTAGTGGTGACCACTGCTGCCTCAGGACAATTTAGGTTCATGCTTAACACCCCTGTAAAAGATATTCTCAAGACATTCAGTTCTTGGTTAAATAAACTTCCCTCCTCCTTGGATCTTGGTTGAGGAGGGGAGAAATTTACAAACTGCATTTTCTGGTAGTTCCCCTGTGAAAGCAATCGGGCCTTCCTTTGCAGTGCTGAGATATATACACATCCCATCAAAAGCAGAATATAAATTTGTGTTAAATGATTGATTTAAATGAAGCAGTCAAGTACTTTGGGTACATGTCATATATGCAGATTAAGCAGATAAAATAAGCCCCAAATATTTTTGTCTTAAGGAGACACAATTTTGAGAACAACTGAAAACAAGCTATTTTTTCATACGTACTTCTCGGTTCACTCATGGTAACCGACTCGATGAAGTTTTGTGGGGTCATGTACAGCTGTCCTTCATACTCCACTGAGCTGAACAAGCGGAAACGATGTTCATGGGAAGACATGTACACATCTCCATCCTCAAAGTCAAATGGACGTGCCTGCAGAGAAAACCCATAATAAAGAAAAGAAAAACAACAAAACAAAGTATATGGATTCCACTTATACTGTTAAATAATTATCCTAATTCTCATATTAAGTGATTAAAATCAGGGATAAGCAATTAATGTTCCACTTGTGTCACAGTGGACATAATGTGAATGCGACCTGTGACAGATTTCTGTGCACACAAAGCAATTTCTATAATGAGGAAGCTCATCTATTCTTGGCATCAACTCTCTCCATTTAGCTCCCTGTGGTTATAAATAGAGCGAGCACCGCTGGCACAGTGCAGTAACGGGAAAATGGGCACACATGCACAAAAATACTTTGTCACTACTTTCTACTTGATTAGCATCTGTCTCTCACTCTCTCTCTCTCTCTGCAAGCAGCCAGTGCTTCAACTTGATTAGCTGCAGAGTAGGAGAGCTTCTACACCAACCGACTGTACTGCGTGAAACTGTATAATTAACAGAGAGGCTTCCATATTTAAACCTGTTTAGCTGCAGGCCCCAGCACACAGTGGTTTCGGTTCAGCCCAGCTAACATGCTAATGAGCATACAGATTCATTCATAAAGCTTTGATGATGCCTGCACCAAGGGGGGTTTTGAAAGCGTGAATTGGAGATCAGTGCTTGGTTTCATGGGAATGCACCCCACTCAAAAGTAAGAGCATAGGCACCCATGGCTTTAACTCTCACTAATGAATGAAGTTTAGAAAGTTTTGCAAAGGCAGCTAGGTTCACATGCCATGCTGCACAACATGAAAAAGAAATGTAAGAAAAACCAATTAAATTGCAGAGATTAGAAAGTAGATTCAGTGTGGCTCACTGCTTTGTGTCTTGACTACAACTAAAACTTTCTGTTGTCTTTTCACAACTGCTCAGCAGATGCTCCAGGTGTTTTCCCCTCGGGCAACGTTGTGTGTTCCCTTCGCAGCTGCAGCTCTGTAACCCTTCTGCTCAGTTTCACGCTTAAAACTGTCACTGTCTGCTAAACTTTTGGATGAATAATGATGATATTTTATCCAAAAATCCCAGTATCAATTCTGCTTATAGGTGTGATTCTTCATCAGTTGACTTATTGATCCATGAACATTTTTTTGAACGAAAAAAGTGGCTTTTGCAACAACTATTTTGTTCTCTCTGAGTCTAAACACAGTGAAGCAACAATACAAATGAAAGCATAGGACTGTTTGCACATGTGGAAAAGCACCACTACCATTATTATTTTAATGTCACTATTCTGCACCATTCTGTCATTTACAGTACCATTTAGGGTACATAAACCCTTTTATATATGAGGTGTATTACCACTCCAGGTTGCTGGGCTCCCTCCCATGTGTGGTTAACTATTAGTGTGTGCTGCTCTGCTTTGGTGCCTGAACCTGTTCTTTGTCGTCCAATTGCCATCTGTGATTGGTCCATCCCAGTCTCCAGCTACAACCACAACACGGCTGATTATGGCAACTGTTTCACAAGTCAAAGCTTGTAATTTGTAGCAGCTGTGATTTCAAGTGAGCAGCCTGACCTGTGCCTCTTTCTGGTTTGTTCTTAAATTTCAGGTTACTTCTTGTCTTTTACCTTTGTAAAAGATAGACTGTATCTCAACAGGCTTTGTGTACCCTTGGATGGTTATGTACTTGCTTGTAATTTTGGGGTCTATATTTGTTTGTTTTTCTCCATCTGAGACACCTTCAAGGCACTTACAGCCAGGCAGGAAACACTGTAACACATTACACTGGTAGGAGCTTCTTTTGTCAGATACAATGGTCATAGGTGTGCAGCTTCCTTTTCTAGTTTATATTTTTGATAGGACGGTTTTAATTTCTTTCTTACGACCTAGAAAACTCAGGCTTAGCATTTAAACTTTTGCTAGAAGTCATTTTTTATATTAATTGGTTATTTTAATTAGACATTGGTTTTGTAAAGGGGTAATCCACCAGTTTTACACGTATTAACTTTGTCTGCAGGTATACTTCTTCATATGTTAAAAAATACTATCCCAAACATTCTTTGATAAACCCTCTATGCCACCAGTGAACTCACCCTTACACTTCTGAACCCTTTAAGAGCCAAATGATCGTGTGAATATATATCCCATACCCATTCAGCACAAGTCTCAACTGCCCCATATTTTTCTCTGCCTCTGTGGCTTTCTTTTACCAGAATAGCTGCAGTGTTGTTCAGTCACTACAGATGAGTCATCCAACTTTTTGAGGCAAATTATTCAGATTCCATTTCCTTCCCCAGTAAAGTAAAATTTATGTCTGCATCTTCTAAAATGCCCCCCTTCCCCACCCCAACTCCCAAAACACTAAAAAAAACCTGCGTTTTCATCTGAAAACGCTCTGCGTCCACACTAGCGTTTTCAGCTGTTTTCACAGAGTTGTGCGTCCACACTGAAACGTCCGAAAACACTTACGTTCCAGTACTGAGCATGCGTGAAGCGCAAGAAGATTCGGCCTGCCTCATTTCTGTCAGCCGTTTATTTACTTTGAATCGTTGAAACGTCGCGGCAAAAGGTTGAGGAAAAGCAACGAGCTTTTTAAATGGACTAACAATGAGGTGAAGTTGTTGCTGTGAGTAACACAAAAGTACAAAGTTGCAAAAGCAAGTGAGAATTAAATAATTTGAAGAAAAGCTATCTGGAGCATGTACAAACTGATATTCATCTTTAATAGGGCTGTCAAAATTGAGAGCAAACAAAACAACTGCTGTATAATGCCCTCCGCTATCTTTGTTTAATTGGTCACATGACTGCATCACATGACTAAAATGCGTCACGGTTCTAGAAAGTCTCCGTTTTCACTGTCCACACTGCAACGCAAACGCACCGTCTTCAAATGTATTCGTTTTCGAGAGCGTTTTCAAAATGCTGCGTTTTTCCTTGTGGACGGGAGGCCAAAACGGAGAGAAAGTGTGGACGTAGCCTAAAGAAGCAACAATGCTGGCTGAGAAGACATAATTTTACATTTGCAATCTGGATAGATATGCAAATGGTGTCACTGGGCTACTGTCCACTTCAGTGAGCTACTAAATGCAGTTTGTATCTGTAGCCAATTATGTGCAAAAGTCTTAGGCCACCCTCCATTTCTTTATATTTTGCTTCCAAGGAGCCAGGCCTTCCTATATTTTTTTAAATAGTTGTGAGCAGTACTTCTCCAGATTTTCTGAAGGTCTTTCAATGCTTTTCTTTGATTTTTCACTCTGCTTTTAAATTCATTTTCAGTCCAGGCCTTCTACCTGACCATTTTCAAAGAATTTTTTGTTGTTGTTGTTGTTGCATTAGAAGAGCACCTAACTTAAGGGATGAACCAGTATTGTGTTTGCACACAACAGACAACTTAGCAAAGAACCAATTTGTAGGAAAATTAAATAGTTGCAATGATTCATTGAAACATGCTAACATGGAAGCGTGGGATATAAGGCAAAAACAGAGTTTGTACATTCTCATAAGCTGGAAAGGCAATACTCTCTTAGGCAAGCTTTCTGAGGGACATTTGAAAGCTTTTTTGGATATTGGTGGCTCCACTGCATTAATAATATTCAGGTCTGGACTCTGGGGAGGCCAGTCCATGACTGATGGTGTTTTACTGTGTGTTTTTCTATCAAGGTATGCTTCACTGGATTCACAGTGCATTTGTGATCATTGTCACGATGAATAAATGAAGCCATTGCCATTCAAATGCTTTCCAGATGATTTTAATACCTCACCCTTTTCTCCATGTTTCTCTTCCTTAAGAATGGCTTCTTGACAGCCACCCTTCCATTAAGACAATTTCTAATGGGGCTTTGGCAAGCAGTAGACAAATTTCCGAGCTACTAGATGCATCTCTCAGGTCTTGTGTCGGGTCTTTGGAAATGTTTTAATGTATGATTTTTTAATAAATATCAGATATTGTTCAACTTATGTTGATAGTTTTTTTTTTTAGGTCTGCCATTTTAGGCCTGCTAAGGATGCACTGCATAAATAGTTAGATATGCCTAGTTTTCTGCTAACAGGTCTTTGAGAATCACCTTTTGATGCAAAAGTATAATTTTATACCTGTTATACTTTGTCATCGTTGGTGCTTTTTAATATTTTCAATAAAAAGGAATTGCAACAAACTATGTGTTTTTACGGCAGGTTTCTAGTGACATTAAGACTAAAAATACAATTTAAAATAGGTCTATGCTAATTTACCTGTTATGTGTGGACACAACAGTAGTACACCCCTTGATTTAGGTCCTCTTTTTATGCTTGAAATAATTATATCCTAATTCTGAAAATGATCAAGTAGAAGGCCTGGACTGAAAATGAGTGAAAAAGTAGCCAATGTCCAAAGAAAAACTTTGAAAGACCTTCAGAAAGCCTTAAGAAGTATTTTTCATGCTCAGTATTGCTTTTTGACTTCTGAAGCATGGCTAAAAGTCTTGATCATTAACTATGCAACAATTGCTAAACAAATGTAGATGATTTTGCCTGGCTAAAAATGGACTTTAAACAAAACTATTCAACATATCTTAAGGCAGGGAGTCTCTGTTATCTTACTTAACAGACATCCAAGGATATCGTTTCAGCCCATTTGGGAAAAGAAATTATTTTATGTTCAGATAAACGAAATCCTGATTAGAAAAAATTCTCAAAACATTACTCTTATTAAAATCACCACCACAAAGTGTCATTTGAAGCATTGCATTCAATCCACACTGTAGTGGATGACCTGTTTGTGTGCATGTATGGCTGTGTAATGGTGTATCTGTGCTGTTCTACCCTCACATTATAAAATTTGAGAAAAAGGAGAAACAAACACCTTTAGCTGAAACACTAGCAGAATATTAACTATTTTATTAGCATAATGAAAAAGCTAATGAAAAATACAACACAACATATTTCTTTCATTATACTGTGGATATGCTGGATATTGTTTCCAAATAGACACATAGACACACTATCACATTTGCTGAAGTTTGCATTTCTGCAATGTGTAGTTACATTTCTGGGAAGGTGCATATACATTATGGTTTATAGATTTAGATTAGATTTAATGTAGTACTGTAATGAAGGAGGCAGAGGTTTGTTAACACTGTCTCACTAGTAAGAAAATCCTAGGTTCAAACCCAGCCTATGGGCCTTTCTGTGTGGAGTTTGCAAGTCTAAAGTCATGCTTAGGATTAACTGGTTATTCTAAACTGACCACCTGAATGCGGCTGTGAATAGTTGTCTGGCTCTCTGTGTTCGCCCTGCAAAAACAACCTATCCAGGGTGTACCCCACCTCTCAATATATAACAACTGGGATAGGCTCCAGCCCCCCCACAAACCTGAACTGGTCAATCAAAAGAAAATGGATAAATGAGTGGATGGAAGGACTGTAATTAAGCATGGCAAGGAAATCCATTTAAAACAACTACATGTTTTAATAATGTGTTGATATCTTGGCCAGCTTATATACAACAAATTGTATATTGACTTATCTATATTGTGGGTCATCCTAGCATAACTGATGCTTTAAGTATAAATGAGTCATTTCAAGTTGTACTTCCTACACCTTTGTTTCAGATTGAAATTACTGATATCATATGGCTCATGGTTATTAATACTAATATCATAAATGAGTTATTATAGTGCTTTACATTTGAGTGAATCAACAATTATACTCAATACTATAATATATATTTTTTGTAATGTGCAATGATTTACAGGGATAACTTTAACTTTTAGAACTTTGAATTATAGTATGGTGGGGTTTTTAAATTTTTTTTTATTGTATCAAACCTTTAATGTATGACTTTATTATTTTCATGGAAATCTCTGAGATCTTCTGTCTGCCTGACCTGCCTCTGCACAAAGCTGTCTGATTGACATCTCGAGCCTGCTGTCATTTCAGCACCAGCTCGAGCGGAGAGCGCCCTTCTTGCATCTGCGCGCGCACATCGCCCAACAGCCAAGCAGTGAGCAAACTGTTTCCACTGAGCGTCCTAGGAATGAGTGACACACTTTATCCACCCCAGAAAAAAATTCTATAAAAAACAAGCTCACCATGGCTACAGAAAGAAAAGTGGGCCTGTCTGACTGGGCCTGTGTGTCTAATCTTAGCGGAAGGAAACGAGGAAATACCCAGCGCTCTTTGCCTTCTCTCCCTCTTCTCTGTCCTTCCACAGTCTTGAGCACTGAGGCCCGTGTGTCAGCAGTTACACATTTTCGACCAACAATCAACCACCTCGTTGTGTGTCACGGCAGCTTCGGTTTTGTCGTTATCTGCAGCAGCTCAGTTTGTGCCACCTACCTTCTCTTTGGCTTCAACAGTCGGGATGGACGGGAGCAAACCGTTGATGCTGTGCCTCCTTATCCTCTTCCTGCCTCCGCCGCTTATTAAACCGTTGTAGAAGTAAAGTACGGCGCCACCCGTTGCAACGCAAACCCCGGCTGCCAGACACCTCCAGGTCCTTCTTCCATTGGCCGTCTGCCCACCGACCAGCTCGTTTCGTGTCGCCGACCAGAGGTTGAGCTTGCCGGCCAGTGCTGCCACTCTGCGGAAAGCAGCCATTGCTGCCGTGGTAGTAGCTTCTGCTTGGCTGCTGTGATTGTAACTTTGAGGGCAGCTCAAAAGTATCGCGTTTCCCTGATTTCATCGCGAGATTTACGGCCTTTCTGTTCTTGGCATGACAGAGAACAAAGTCCCGCACAGCGCGGAGGATTTGATGCTTCGCTGAGTGATTAATTTTAACCAAGGTCAATTATAAACACAGAGAGATAAACTATTATGAAGCTAAAGTCAACCTTATCCAGTTCGCGTAAAAGAGGCTATATTAACAGCCTACGCCAAAATCAAAAATACTGAATATTAAATTAAAATGCATGTGAAATATATATAGACAGCTTTATTTTCTAAACGGATTAGTGCGTCTGAGAAGTGGCATTGAATAAAGTAGAACATATATACGTTTTCTCATTTAGAAGTTAGGCCTGCAATAACCTAATAGAAGTATATAACGACTACTCTGAAGTATTTTAAAAATGTGCAAAGACAGTTGTACTACTTCATAAGGTACTGGCAGCTGGCAGACTAACTGTAACACACATGGAAAGAATAAGAAAAACGACTCAGTAAAACATATTCCACGGTATCATCTTAAGTATCTTGTCAGGTGAGCATGGGCACATCTTGAAATAAATTAAAGAGACTGTATTTTTTTTGTGGGGGGGGGGGGGGGGGCTCTAAATGAGTAATGATATTATTGATATCGATATTTGTCAATATTCACGAAGGGTCAATGTAGTGTCGAATTTCCAGTTGTAAGTGATGGATCAAAGGAGCCAAAAGAGCAGATATCAAACAAATATCAAAGATGAACTCTTCATTTAAGTCCTCACATGTAGGGCTAATGTTAACCTGATGGGGCTTTTCTGATGACTTTGATGCTGAAACAATAAAGGGAAGAAGTCTAATAGATGGCCTGTCACCTGTTCACACATGAAGCTCAGTGGATCACTTGGCCCATAAGCTGAAAACAGATCAAACAATGTCTAAAACCTCTTGATAGAAATCAACCATTTAAAAGACTGAGTATTGATATTAAACACTTCAATTATTGCTTTGATTTCTATTTTCTTCACAACCCAAACGTCATTAATGTATCATGGTGACTAATCCTAATTAAGTTTCCTGGTTTACTGGTTGCATTTTTTTTATGAAACTGCAATTTGAAAAGCTGTAAAATGTCTCCAAATCTTTATTCAACTTTAATTACTTTGACACAAAAAAATTCAATATTTTGCTGGATCACAACAATAAAGGTATTCATAGGGGTTCAGGTAGATACAAGTACCATATCTGCATGCAGGCCACTTATTTTTAATCTATCTATACATGAAAGATTGCAGAAATATTATTTTCTTTTTTTCTGCATTTTCTGACGGACCTATGAAGATTAAAATATGATGAAATTAAAGTCTGCACTTTCATGGGGCCCTCTGAATCGTGCCCTGGGTTCGCTAGACCCTAGTTTGGAGACCACTTGCATTAATAACCTCTAGGCTACTTATTCAGTTATTCCATTATCCAGGCATTCGATTAGGTTGTGATTTCTTTGTGTATGTGTGTGTGTGGGTGAGGGGTTAGAGGTGGGGGTATAACCCTAGGGACCTCCTCATCATCATCGTCACCCTCCTCCTCCATGACAGCTATGTTCCTATATGCTTGGCTTCCCTCTATGTCCCACTTGCAGCGTTGTAAAAGAAAACCTACGCTGGAGCGAATCATGTGGTCCTGGGAACTGATCACTTGCGCCTTGTGTGAACAGTTCCCAGGACGATGTGGCGTAGTAGTTGACGTCTTCACTGAGGCCAAATCGATATCCAATACTAGACCAGATCGGCCTGAGGCGATTACGATTGATCCTGTCGCCCTTTAAAAAAAAGTTCGTTTTGTGCTGGTCATAAATACTAATGAACCGAGGGAAAGAGGGAGAAGGACACGCGCCACACACATAGATGCCCTCTAACTTGTCTGTCACACACACGTGTGCAAAGGCAGTGCAGAAAACTGGCGTTATAAGAAACATTTTGTACTTAATAAGTATGTCAGGTCCTGCAGCGTGACAAGTAGACCCGTGTTATTGGTGTGGGTATATGACTTTTTGTCATGCTGCAGGACCTGACATGAGTACAAAATGACCCGAGTATGGCACAGCAACACCTCTGGACCTTCAACTCATTTATCAACGGGACTCCCAGGGGAAGGGGAGGCAGTGTGAGCGCGTGCGTTTGTGTGCACGACCATGTGTCTGTATTGCTGCCCCAATCAATGCCATGATCTGGAACATAAGACCATGCTTCGTGCCCTTGGTTTAAATAAAACCACAGTCTGTATTAGAGGATAAATAGTGTTGAGCAATTCAGAGCTAAATAAATGACGTCGCACCATAAAAATTAAGAAAGGACTGTTTAGCCGGTGTTTCGCAAAAGCGTCTTTTTGGAATCTGGCAATCCACAGGCTTTTATTACCAAACCGCCATGATCACGGTCAACTTCAGTATAGTAGACTGATATTTTACACTAATCTGATATACTCAGTATAACGTTTCCCAAACTTATAACCACTGGAGCGTGTTCATTGTTATGATCACTAAAATATTTGTTTCCACAACAAACTCCGTTTTTTCTCTCTCAAAATAGCACTTATTTTACACCCCCCCCCCCCCCAAGTCCTTCAGTGTCAAGTGTCGGGGTATTTTCTAAGCGTGTGGTTCAAACAGGTATATTCCCGTTCCCGTCTTCTGGTTGTTATTGCCTGATCCCCTTACAAGATCCCTGCGCTTTGAAGCCTCTGTTTCTTTGATTCGTCTCGTAAGACCACAATTAAGGGTATATATGAGCTCCAGTGTTGTTCAAAGCATCGTGGAAAGATCAATGAAAGGATTGACAGTCAAGTGATGTCGTTTGCACAGGTGTGTGTGGGTGCATGTGTACGGCTGTGTGTGTCTGTGTGTGCGGGTGCTGTAAATGTGCGGCTGGGTTACATAAAACAGGAGCAATAAATCAACAGTCGAGTGCGAAAATTACGCAAATGGGGGCTTTCCTCGCCCCTCTTTCTCTCTGCACCTGAGCCATTTCGAAATGGGGGCACTGAGATGTAAAGCATTTAAGATAATGGCAACATCACTTTCATGCCTATTTGACATGCACACGCTGTTTCTTTCTCTCCACGACTATTTCACACCCAAGTTGCAGAGACGCGCGCTCCGCAGCAACTCTTATAAACACCTGTACAGTTTAATCTGTTTAATCTGCTGCTGAAGTGTGCACGAGCAAAATGACATTTTGTCCTTTTGTGAGTCAGGGAAACATTCATGTAGCTTGAGGGGAAGTAAGGGAAAATACGCCTGTCATGCTAATTTTTATTAGTGGTTATTAATTTTCCTCTCACGTGCCCCTGCGCTAAGACTGAACATCAAAGGTGAGACGGGAGAATAACGAGAACAAAAATTAGCCATAAAGAGAGGGGATCGGGCCATATTTGCATAAAAGGCAACCTGGGGTTAATAGGAGGCAGTGCGCTATAAATGTGGAGTGGTTTGCACTGGTTTCACTGCGCTACACACTGCTGCTGGGGGAGGTATCACTTGAGAGAAGAAATAAAAGACTGAAGTGAATTTAGCGAGAGAGAGCAAGAGAGCAAGAGAGGGGGGTGAGAAAGAGAGCGAGAGAGAGAGGAAAACCCTGGTGCGCACCGGAGCAAAGGGGGAGTATCCCGAGTTGAAGAGGAGAGAATAGAAGAGAGGAAAGAAGGATAAATAGCAGAAGAGAGGAGACGGGGGACACACGCTGCAGCAAGCGGGGATGCGTACGCATCCAACATCAAGATAACGCAGGAGTTTAATCTCAATTAGATGCCAGTCTGATCACAGGGATTTTCTCTGCACGCACGGTCAACTTTTTCCCTTTCTTCGTCTTTCGTCTTGACCTTCGCTCACTTGCTCATATAGAGGCTCTCTACTCATTTGGAACTCGACTTGGAGCTCCTACGCTGCAAACAGGATCTGGTGTGTCATCTGTGATGGGGGCAGCGGCCGAGGTTGGGAGCTTCGCCAACGGATTTTTGGACAGCTTTGGTGCCGTTCCGGCTCCCGTTGGCTCTCAGTTTATTCTCACCCCTGCCGGGGCGGTGGACTACAATTCGGCGACCGGATTGATAATGGGGGGACATGGACAACAGCAAGAGCACCTAATGTCTGCGGAGAGGCTGTCCCGGAGCCTGGCGGACCTCAGCCATCTGAAGGGGATTCTGAGGCGGAGGCAGCTGTACTGCAGGACCGGGTTCCACCTGGAGATTCATCCTGACGGCACCGTGCAGGGCACCAGGAAAGACCACAGCAGATTCGGTACAGAGCCTGTGAATTCTGGCAGCACAAGTAGTAGTAAGAGCATAGAAAAGCTATTTTGAATTTTCAGACTGATTGACACACTGTCAGGTATCTTTGTGGTGGAGACGCTGACAGACTCACATACAAACAGAATCTAAACAGGGGAGGAAATAGTGATAATCAGCATACAGCAGCGAAAAGCTTACTGGATTATATACCAAATAATATATAAAATAGAGGTGGCCATGAGTTATAACAGAGGACTTATAACTCATACGGGAAAATAGCTGCATCACTCCTACAGTCACAGCCATCGTGACTTGAAATACCCATGCCAATACAGGCTGCTGTAATCAAACGCTAATCATGAATGCAGCCGCTATTTCCAGGTGGAACAACATTTGAGATATTTTATGTTTGCACATTTTTACCACGTTTCCTCTTTCAGATTAGATTGGACGCTTTTACAAACTTATCTCCAGCTATCAAGATAAAAAGCTGCAGGTTGCGGCACATCAAAAGTAGATTATTTATCGCTGCAAGGTTGTAGCGCCTCTGGTACTTGATTCATTTCATTTGAGATTTGGTTGTAACCTCATACCAGAAACCACTCTAACCTAACTTGTCAGAAGCATTTGATGGACATACTCTACGAATTTGTATGGAGAACAGACACAATTTAGTAAACTGAAACGTTGTCAGCAAGACTAGTGCTCTATTATACCAAATATGAATTGCTATTTAATATTTCCATGTTGCCAGATATGCTAATGATTGCTTAATTAATTAATGATTGATTAATTAATGTAATGTAATGTGTGTTTGCAGGTATACTGGAATTCATCAGTTTAGCTGTGGGACTCGTCAGCATCAAAGGGGTGGACAGTGGCCTTTACCTTGCCATGAACAGCAAGGGAGAATTGTACGGCTCTGTAAGTATACACCTTTGAACAGATACATATTGGCACACACATATTTTTTTTTTTCAAGAATGATGTCCACAGCCAGTAGGTGGCACATTTTGCACCCTAAAACTCATCCTTTGTTGTCCTCTCTTTCTGCAGGAGAAGCTGTCAGCAGAATGTGTTTTCAGAGAGCAATTTGAAGAAAACTGGTACAACACCTACTCCTCTAACATCTATCGGCATGGAGAGAAAGGTTCATTTTATTTTGTTGCTTTGAACAAAGATGGGACGTCCCGTGATGGAACAAGATCAAGGAGGCACCAGAGGTTCACTCACTTCCTACCAAGACCTGTAGATCCAGAAAGAGTTCCAGAGCTGTACAGAGACATACTGGGTCAGAGCTGAGGCAGAATGAATTAGCTGGTGAAAAGCAAGGTTAAAAGCAGAAGTGCACCCGAGGTCATCCCCTTAAGGGAGATGGATGATCTTGTTTATGTGGACAAAATAGGATCGTAAAAGTGCACCAAATCAACACCCCCCACTGCTGGCATGGAGGAAGGAAAGAAAACCCGACTGGCTGGGGAGTGTGACTGAACAGCATCAGGGATCTTCTGTGGAACCTGTGAAGAGCCCCATGACAGAGACTACTGGGGCTCCACATATTTTCACCTTATCAGCCTATGCAAAAGCCCTGGTGGCCAAACGGATGGTCTTTAAATTTTTATTAAGTTTCACTAATGAAATCCAACTATCTGCTTGCCCAGACTGCATGTTCAAAAGGACAAAGCTGTGAACTTGATAGCTGAGATTAACCACTGGCTGCTAGTAACCTTTTACTGCTGTGTCTTGTCAATTTTGATGTTTTGAGTCGACCTTTTATTCCAACATTACTGTGGCTGCTAAGTAAACAAATAATTTACATGCAAAATCCACTATAAAGTGTGGCTGGTTTACATTAAAAAAAAGTTCATGCACTGGAAAGCAGCCACATTTGTTCTGCAAAACGGGTCTTAGAGCTGGGATAATCACATGTACTGAAATGACTGGCATGGGTGAAGTACCCTTTGAAATCAATCCAGACTATGATTTTTCTGCAAAATGCATGAGGAGGAAGAGAAGAATAACAGTGTCCTGTGTGTGGGATGGTGCGTTTTGTAATGGAGCTCTTATGGAAGCCAGTGAAGGAATTCCGACTGCTGTCAAACAATGGATGGGACTGACAAAGACACCTTTACAGACATTTTGAAATCTTTATTCTTATTTATGAGTTTTCCTTTCCAAGGACATACAGTATATTTATTTCATATATTTATTTATTTTGAGACTATATTTTTACAGCTATGAGATAAAATAAAATAAAAACATCCAGAATATGCACGAGATTTTTCTTATTTATTTTATCATCATAGTATAAACTGTTGTTTTGTGGTCATTGAAGGAGGTCTTTTCATAGTTTTTGAGACTTTGTGTTCTGCATATTGACGCTATGACTTCTTAAACTGCAGTATCGATCATATCAGTCTTTCCAATCTTTCCAGTGCTTTGTCTGTTTGAGCCAATGTGGTTAACTTAATCTGCATGTTGGCAATGATATTAAAAATGTTGACTTCTTTATGACTAGTACAACATTTATCTGGAGAACTTGTCTGGAACAACCAATCACTAACCTTAAAAATAGACATCCATAAGAAATAGATGCACTTTAAGTCTTTTGCAATGTTAAACTGTGGTGGTGTAGCATTTTTGTGTGAAAAAAGTTTATATAAGACTTCTGCATAGCACACATGTGTGATTCCTCCCTCTCAGCTCTTCTAGAAGCCTCCTTTTTTGTCAGTCCCTGTCTACTGGGAGGCAGGGGCAATATCCAGAAAACAGGAAGAAAGAAGATACGAGGAAGTAAAAGTTGAAAGCTACCCTATTCTGTGATTCAATCACACACACAGAAAAATTCCCATATTTCAACTTTAATATTTGTTACTCTCCAAAAAAAACCAAGACAACTGAAATGACATCATTTGGGCATTTTTCCATTCTTAATAATCACATCAAGAGCTGCACATAGTACTGATTTATACACTGATATTAATTTAAGTTATTTATACAGTTAAAATAGTCATTTAAAAAACTGGTACATTGTTTTTGACAAGTAATATTGCTAGATTTCCCCTTCAATATACTATACATCATGCTATACATGTTACATGGCACAGATAACCTGATAGCTGGATTATCAGCCCTCTCTTAGTTAACAACGTCCACAAAATTTGTTTAAAAAAAAAAAAAGCCTGAATTGGAAAAAAATATTTAGCATCTTTTTTGTAGTTAAATGGGTCACAATTTGAAGTACGGAAGACAGTGAGATGGGGCAATGAGTTACTGTGATCTCCAACTAGACACGTGATTGACAGGGCTAATGTTATGGCTCTTTCATTCACATATCCTGTGTGAGTCATCCCTCATTCTTAACACACCTGAAACTGATTTGGTCAAATGTCACAATGGCAAAAGTAAAAGAGAGACTGCAGACCATTGTTTGACTTTCAGCCAGCTTTAATCATCATTAGAGTCTTCACTGCCTTAATCATTTATCAATCACAGTGTTCAGTTATCTGTATTACTAAAAAGGTAAAGCTAACATGACAAAGACGAGTATGATGAAGGAGAAAGTAAATCTCCAAAAGTTGATTCTGTTCATCTGGACGTAGCGTTTTGTGGGAGAAACGTTTTGTCACTCATCCAAGTGACTTCTTCAGTCTCAGCTGACTGCAGGTTTCTCAAATCTTATAAACAGTACATTTGCATAATGACTGAAACCAGCCCACTGAAGGAACAATGGGCTGGGGACCTCCCAAACCTGCAGTCAGCTGAGACTGAAGAAGTCACTTGGATGAGTGACAAAACGTTTCTCCCACAAAACGCTACGTCCAGATACCTCAGAATCAACTTTTGGAGATTTACTTTCCTGGATGATTGAGAATGCATCAAGACGAGAAAGCATGATGTTTGTTTAGTAGTGTTTAAAGCATTTTGCACAGAATATTTCCCAGGTTTCATTCAACGCGGTGTGTTGAGTTCAGTATCGATATTGACCAAACACTATAATTCAAAGGATTATTTACTAGCTGCTCACTTCAAAGTCCAGTTAGCAGCTGTTCAAAAATTATGATCTTAAAGTTCCCCTTTTTTACTATAAAAGGCCCAGTCTTATGAAATCATCAGTTCTTAATCACAGAAAGTTGATTGCATTTGACTTGATGGAACTCAGGGAGGCTTTATATGTGAAAAGGGAATGACCATTGCTTTCATCATCACCATCCCAACTTTGTGAATAGTACTCATAGTCACTGATCAGTGGTCATGATAATTTGCATATTAACGATCATGAAACTGAGTTTGCAACTTGGTCCTAGTTTCAGTCATTGTGCAACTGCAGTGTTTATAAGGTTGGGGAAACCTGCAGTTGGCTGAGAGTGAAGAAGTCACTTGGATGAGTGATGAAATGTTTCTACAACTGCAAAACTTTGCAGCAGATATACAAATAACAGATAACTAGAAGTCTGGGGCAAGACTTCCCGTTCCTTGTTTACTATAAATACAGATAAATTAAAAATGTGTTTCATCATCAGATGACAGTGAGTGCTTTTGAGATTGCACGTCAGTGAATGTGTTCTTCATTTACTGTTTTTTCCCAAAGCCTCCTCTACTGAAGCTTGTATTACCAAAATCTGGCTCCTTTTGTACAGATTCTATATATTATTGTGTGGTTGTATAAACATTATGTAAAGGCTTAAACCTCTGTGGAGGCAAAAACAATGTTCCCAGTGAGAACAACTTAACTTCGCTCCTTCTTCAAACATCTCATGGAGCTACCAATAATTAGCAACTTAACTAGCTATAATAACATTTTACAGATATGCTACTTAAAGTGCACTGCAAGCTTTTGTGGGTATAGCAAAATAAATTAAAGGCAAAGGTGCTTAGGATAGTCCAAAAAATAATCCAAATCTATCTTTGGATAAAAGCTGTGCATGAAGATCAAAAGCTAGGGAAAATCGTGTAAATGGCCCTTGAGGTAAGCATGTTTTATCACTCTGTGCATCTGTTTGTTAAAGTTTAATAATTCAAACAAAATTTAATTAAGGAGAGTGAAACTGGAGTAAGCTAGTTAGCATAACCAAGAAACATGTCAATCTTTAGAATTACTTTAGCACACCTTAAGTACTCTTCACACGGGACTAGAATTACCTGAGGCCCACGTGTGATTAAGGGATTTGCCCCCCACGTAATGTTTGGTAACCTTTAATCTACTTTGTGCAGGCTAAGTGCTTGAACAGGCTCTATAGTTATCGGAGTACTGAATAACCCCCTGTTGTGACATCCACAGGACCCCTGTGTACTGGGGTCAAGGCTAAAACGGCCTAACAAAGCCTAACTCTGTACAGTACTGATGGAAGACTACCTGTACCCTGAAACATCTGGCTGGTGTGAAACTGGGAAGAGAGCAGCTCTTTCTTATTTGCCTGAAATTCTTTTATGTGTCCAGCTGCATTTCACATCAAGGAGATACTGTCATGCATAGGATGGTGCCAGCATACTGGCTCATCAGCTTGGCAACATGTTTCAGATAAGATTACATAGTGCTTTCGTTCATATCTGCCCAGTTGTACAGGCTGGAGCACGGTTACATTGTGTCTAGTTAGGACACGGTTCAGTGTGTGTATAATCCTCTGATAGGGGTGTACAGTGTAGGCTAAGAGGAAAAGAACATCACACAAACGGTACCTGAGTACCAGCATATGGATACTGACTGAAACTTTATGTCAGACACAGCAAGAGAGAAACATCTTAAAAACTAGGAAAAAGAGAGAGGCATGTATGACTTAAAAGTTTTCAAGAAACAGGTGGGTTTCGGAGAAGATAAAATAGAGAGGAAAAAAACTATATGGGTTCTTAGTGCTTTGCTGGTCTGTCGGGTTACAATCTTCCTTTGAAGTGTGTGTGTGTGTTTGCAGGGAGGGGGAGGCATGTTTATGTGACTCAAAGTGACTGCACAGATTCATGTCAGCACAACTTCTGTGTGTGTGCGTGTGTGTGCGTGTGATCTGTGAATCTGTGTGAAGGTGAGCCAGGGGTTCTCCTGACTAGAGGGCTGTCTGACTGATGTGTGAAGGCCTGTGTGTGTGTGTGTATGTGTGCATTGCCATGCCTCAATCCTGTTTCTTCTTTCTCTGTCTATCCTCTGTGGGGTTTTCCACTGACTGGTTAGATCTCCACTGCTGGATCCATGCAGGAATCATCATAGAAAACAGGGGGAAAAATGTGGTAAAATTCTTTAAATCTCGTCAAACCTCCCACTAATGTTTCTCTCCTTTCTCTTCCAAGTAGTGGAAAAAAAGCTCCTCTGAGGCATTTGTCTTACTCTGTTACACATACTGTTGTTTCTGCTGGAAGGCTAAATGTTTTATATCGCCACTAAAATAGCAAGAAAATTCAATATTATCTGCTTCAGGAGTACAGTATCTTATTTTGACACAAAATTTTGAACTCGTGGGCAGAACGCTGAAAGTAAATTAAATTTAACCTTCTTCAAACGCTACTTCTTTAGCAAAGTACTTTTAAGCCAATGTGCCTCTAAATGTACTGTTCTGACAAACTATAAGCTCTAAGCGTAACAGTGATAACGTATTCCCTTAAAAACAAAGTGTGTGTGCTGGTACGTATGTGCAACAAGCAGAATCCACACAGGTGTTCTTCCTGCAGACGTCAACACACACACACTCCTAAGGTGTGCGTACTCAAGCTTTCATCAGGTCTCTGTGTGTGAGATTAATGGTTCTGTGGGGGTGACTCAGCTGCGATGAATTCACAGAAGAAAAAGTGTTCATCCCAAATTCTTAGACATATTAGACAGCTATGAACTCATCCACCTTTTGATAGATACGTCTTAATAAACTTAATTAAGTGCTGTTCAAACTAGAAAGAAACAACTGAGTAGTTGAGCTTTAGCCTGCCTTAATGATGGACCTTTTGGGGATCTTTTTTTTTAGCTTAATGAGAACATTTTCAGTTTCTCTCATTTTAATGATCTCAAGGTACTTAGTTTGAAAAAAATATATAGTTTGATTAAAGATGCATTGATGAGTACCAATAGATCGAATGGTTGGATATCATGATGGAACATTTGGCAGCTAAGCAGCCAAATATCAGTGGAAAGTAAAACTGAAGAAAAGGGAGAGTGAATCCTGGAATGGTGTTCTTTGGATGGTCAGCAACGCAACTCAAAATAAATAAAAATGTTGTGGCTGTTGCAAGTTGTGATGTGTGTTATATGTTGTTGTAAGGTTGTTGGTGGTATCTCGTAGGTGTAGATGTTTATCTAGCTTTAAGCCTCAATCAGACAGACCTAGACACTCATTCGGCAGAGTCATTTTGCAACCACTGGTAATGAAGAGAAAATGAATACTCACCAACCTGTTACGAGTGAAGGTTGCTGGCAGTCGTTGTGAAATCGATTGCTAAAGCCCCAGTCAAACAGGCATAGACTGGTCAGTGAGCCTTTGGCACAACCTAAGGAGAAGTGTGTGTGCCGTGTTCAATTGGAAAGTTGTTTGTAGAGTTTACCAGCAGCCACTAGCATTGGTCTCAAAGAGGTATATGTTGCTGGACCAAAAACCTCCTTGTGATTACTTTGGTTGCCAAAGTAATCCTGTAGTTTGACTTGTTTATAGACTAATTGCCGAGTGGTAGTCAAACTGTCAAAAGTGTGACGCAAACCTGAAATGTTCTGATTTGCATTCACCTTCAAAATAAAAGTTTTACCTTTTGAAATATGCTGATTGCAGTGGCAAGGCACCACCTTTACTTTGAAGGGGAATGTTCACCATTGCCATTGTTTGTCACTTTTATTCCAACTTCTCTACATCTCAGAGAGTGAAATGGTGAGTGTTTGTAGACCAGCTGATGTTTTTCATGCAAACTACAGGCTGCTTGCAACCAAAGCAATGACAAGGAGATCTTAGTGCAGTCTCCTCTTCACCCAGCATCAGCTGGCAACCTTCAGGAACCACCAGCCAACTGGTTGGGAAATACTGATTTTTGACTTGCAACTGGAGGATCTAGTGGTATTCTGTGTGACTGAGGCCTTACTGTGCACCAAATAGAAGTCCCAGATAAAGAGAACTAAAACCAGGGGGAAGCCACACAGCTTTAAAGCCATTTGCGTATGTCTCTGCCATTGGCCATGTTGTTTTTAACAAAATCTTTCTATTCTGTCTTTCCAAAAAATAAAGCTTTAAAAAATAATTTCTAAATTTTGCTTTAATTCTTTTAATATTTTTTCCACCAAGGACAAGTTCAAATGGCTTTTTTGGTCAATAGATGTTAATCTAATACATATTATATAGATTACTTAATGCATTAAAACTACTCACAAATTTACAAGCAAAAGCATTTACAATAACAGAAACTAAAGCATAAAGGACATGAAAAAACTAGAAAAAAATAAGCGATAAATTATCTCAGAAGACACAACAATACTGAGGTAAACCACATCACAGGAAAAAGTAAACCAAGTGTACTTGAAATGCAACTCCACACCCTCCTGCTGTTTTTGCTGGGTCTGTTTCAATGAAAGAGTGTTACCTGACATATTGCAGATGAAAGATTCACACCGGTGCACACATTTTCAACCCTGTTATCATCAACAGTTCTTAAGCAGTCGTTGAACATGTTGTTAAGCAGAAGGTAGAGTCCATGTAAAATACCCATCTAACCACTGACTTCAGCTCATATCCACACACCTAAAAACCACAAATTATACAAGACATGGGTAGGACACGAGATTGGGAAAAAAACGAAAGGTGAAGTTTTGTAAGATCAAAACATTCTACGGATTTTATTTTAAAAATCAACCTTTTTTTTTCTTTTTCTTTTTTTTTTGCACAATCACAATGTTTTCTTAGTTTATAGAGACTGCTGACAGTTAGCAGCTGGCAGTAGTTTAATTACCTTACCTTTTAAGTCATGCAAACATATCAACAGGGCATAATTGGCAGTGCAAGAGTTCATAAAATCAGTGGTTTTTCCTCTAACTGCAATTTCTGCCTTCTTTTTAATTAATTTAGATGACTGAATGATGCTTGTGGTGTCATTTAATGCATGTTTTTGCACAAACAGAGGTATAAAGTGGATGACAAACTCAGTCCAACCTGCAGGTGTGACTAAAAAAACAACAGGAGCAGAGGTATTTGAAAGCCGTACAGGAAATGCACATTGTGGGAAAGAAGTCAAGCAAAATAACCCATTAAGCTAGCCAGGTTGGATGTTTTCTTTTGGACCATAAGATAATTTAAGTTCATTTCCTGCATTTAGTCGTACTCGTACCTCAAACTGACTAAAAGCACCTCAGCCACTCTAGCTTTTTCTTTGTTTTCCTTTTTTGTACTGCTATTAAATTATTTGAAATAAAGAACAGTGAACTCAAGTGTAGAGTAAAAGAAGACTCAAGCTAGAATTACCCTCCTCCTTGTGTGTAGATGCATATAAAAGTCAATTATAGGCTGCAGAAGATCGCAGGGAAGCTAGTGCGCAGGCATGCACTACATGAGCTAGTACACTGGCTGATTCTTTCTGTAGTAGACACAAAGTGTATGTCATATTTTCTGTCTTAGAAAAAAGCACACACAAACATGCCATGTGTCTACGTGCAGTATGTAAATCTGTATCCAGCTAGCTAGTTTTGTGAATCTATACAGCAATGGTTTGAGCTAAATGCTCTGCTGACACGGTAATATTAATATACTTATGTTCAGAGAGTTAAATAATTTACATATCTTTACCATCTTGGCTTAGTCTGTTAGTACTCTATTAGCTGTGGCTGATGGGAAAGTTTCAAAGCTGTTTGGCCAAAATCCAAAATATTGGAGAAACTAAAATTGTCTCTTTTATTTTTACTAGATTGAAAACATCATTGAGATCACTAACGTTGATCACAGTTCATCCTTAGGCAAAAAAAATTTCCACCTTTACATCCATCTGTCCATTGTCTTCACTTCTTATTCGTTTTAGTGTCATGGGGGTGGTGGATTTATTTATTAATTAAATAAATATATCCAATTTTTATGCTGATGATAGATGATGTTAGGGTGAAGGAAAGTTAAAAACAGTAAGGCTGAGACTGTGCAAGAGAGTGGTGCAAATTGCACTACATCATAAATCTAAGAAACATCCGCAGGAAGGTGTAATGCGCAATTCAAATTCCTGTCTGGACCAAAATGGTGAAAATTAGTGTGTAGTGCAAAATGGTCAGTGTTCCAGTAACTGCCCCTTAGGTGATACTTGTACAATTTTCTTTTGATCACAGAAATAAATTTTCAATCAGCTTCATTTTGAATATAATATTGTTAACTTTCACATCAGAGTGGCTGCATTGAAATTTTCAATACTACCACAAGTCTCAAATCATTTTACTCATCAAGGTAAGAACCTGTACTTGTGGATTACAGGTGGGTTTCGGATGCCAGGTTTCTGTTTATAGTGGGTTTTATAACCTTTAGTTCCCCTCATTGTGAAGCTTAAGAAAAAAAAAAGAAACTTCTAGATCAAATAAATTGGATTGTTTTCCCTTTTTAACTTATGTTACATTTTATAGATGGGAAGTGATACCGTAACTTGAGAAACAATGGAAATGTGGGGGGGAAAGTAATGAAGGAAAAGAAGGGATTAAAGATAAGACAGTAGACACTTAATCCCCTGTGGTTCTCCACCCTTGTGATGTAAAATTATTTATGAGGCTTACTGTGAACATGTTTGCTCAATGTTATGGATTCGTGGACAAATTCACTCTTAAATTCTTAATAGGAGGGGAACTATCCATTAGCATACGACACAAAGGGGACTACAGGGAGAAAGAGTGCAATGAGGAAGAGAAAACAGAAACATCTAATTTGCATTTGAGAGAAAACAGAAGAGAACAAATATGAATGCTAAGAGGATGATAACTACCAATATTATGCTTGAGTAGAATATAATATTCACCATTTACAATACAATACAATACAATTTTATTTATATAGCACATTTAAAAAACCACAGGTATGCCAAAGTGCTTCACAGAACGAATTAGAGCAATAATAAATACAAATACAAAACACAAAATACAAAATACAACTAAAATATACTAACAGGCGGGTGACATAACTAAACCAATAATACACCAGGCATAGTATAGGCACAACCCGAAAGGCTGAAGGTTAAAACATTATAAATATTACAGCATATAAAAGACAACATTTGATTAAAAAAAATCTTTTTTAACAATATAGATAAATATGTTGAGTTGATATTATTCAGTTTCATTTAAAAAACTACTTTGAAAGGTCAGTTTCCAGTTGTTTTGGCTTTGTTAGCTTGATGTAAAAGAAGCAAGTAAAAGGACATATTGTGTGCGCAATTACATTTTTTGGGAGTAACCCATTCACCACAGAGGAAACAGACCTGGAAGATCCCTTTGTAAAATAAAGGGACTGTATGTTCTTTGCTTTTTAATTTAAAGATGTATGTGTGCAAAACAGATACTCTCCATCCCTGAATTTTTTTCTCTTGGGAAACTAATACTTCCTCTTTGAAAAAAAAAAAATCATAACTCTCACCTTTATGTTGCTTGTCCATGTCTGGAGTCTGTGTCCTCTTCTTTACCTCATTGTGGTGCATCAAACCCTAGTAGACTTGTTAATTCTTCTTATGACTGGACAGTTGTAAACACCAGTCAGAGTTTGATGACTGCTGAAAAAAGCAGCAGCAGTGAGTATTTTCTCGCCAGCAGGGAGAAGTGTTAACAACATAGCATTTTGTGAAGCGACACAAAGGTGAGACAGGCATTTTATTGGGGTTTCAAAGAGTGATCCAAACATAAAAACTCTAAGGATAAAGAATCATAGGTTAGTGTGGCAAATGTCCACTTACTCACTTGTTAGTGACAGCCTGCTGTGAAACTTCAAGCTGTGCATTTCTGGCATCAATAGCTTGGTGTTTTAAAACCTGACATGACTACCAAGGGGCTGATCTGACTGAGTAAACGATGAACATCCCACGCTCGCTGGGAACAGTAATTTTACAAAATAAGCATCGCTTTGATTTAAAAATGACAAGAAAGCAGTGAACAATATCAAAAAGCCAGCAGGTATGTGTTTACAAGCAGGGAAAGGCTGCTGGGCTTTTTCTCATGGACATTTTTAAAATAAGACTGCGGGGAATCCTCCAGTGGTGGCCTTTGGAAAAAAAATGTAGGTTTAAGGCAGCTCTGTATTGTTTTGTTTTGGGAGGGGGGTTAGGTCAAAGAGTGAGCAGCGGTGCAGATACCTTGTTGATACCTGAGGTGAAAAGAGAATGACCACACAACTTTGAGATGACAGGAAGGTAGTAATTTGTTACTTTCAACATATGCAGAAGAGCATCTTTGAATGCACAACAAATTGAATGTTGAAGTAGATGGACAACAGCAGCAGAAGACCACTGGGTGCCACTCCTGTCAGCTAAGAACAAGAAACTTAGGCTAGAATTTAAACAAGTTAGACAAAAGAGTCTTAAACGTCTTTTTAAAAAAATGGTGCCTTGTTGGATGTGTCTCACTTTCTGCTGTGATATTTCGATGGTAGGGTCTGAATTTGGCATAAACAGTAAGAAAGCTTGGATCCATCCAGCCCTGTATCAATGGTTCAGGTAGTATAATGTGTGGGGGACGTTTCTTGGCAGACTTTGGGGTTCTTAGTGGGAACTGAGCATCTTCTAAACACCACAACCTACCCAGGTGTTGTTGCTTTAAATGTATGACCAATTGTACGCATCTTCTGATGGTTGCTTTTTGTTGGATAACTAAAACTCAGTTTTCAAACATGACACTGAGTTAATTGTACTGAAATGGGCTCCACAGTCACCAAATCTCAGTCTAACAGGCCATCTTTGGGATACGGTGGAATGGGAGATTCTGCGCCAACTATAGGTTGCTTTCATGTCAATATGGACCAAAATTTCTAAGGAATGTTTCTACACCATGAAGAATTCAGACAGTTTTGAGGGAAAATGCTTTGATGACATGCTCTATAAAACTGCACTCAATCACATTACACAGTTTTCCGTAAGCCCTGTCTACACATTCAACAAACTCCGAGATCAGTAATTTTATTATTAGTGTAATGTGTTCTAACACACGGACACGCATACACACATACACACGGTGGAAGTAATTAAAGCAAGTGGAGCTAAATTGAAGTGTATTGAACTCTTCTCTCACACGCTCCTACTTTGTCGATAGATCACTCACCAAGCGCTATCGACCGCTACAACGAATTCCCACTGCAAAGCCCTTTGCAGTCCATGTGATATGTTGGAGCCTACAGAACATAGGGCAGGGAGGCAGAAAAAACACTGAAAAAGTCAGGAAAACAGTTTTTTTGTGAAGAGGAATTGGCAAAGGAAATTTATCTTCACGTTGTTTAACTTTTTATCTCTTTCTCTCCTTGCATCGGGATTATTTTATCGGTTCTATGTCATTGTGTGCCCCACTCTGTCTTTCCAAGTCCTTGTTTTCTCCTCTCTCTCTCTAAATCCCTATATCTCTATCTATCTTGTGGGAAGGGTAATGATTTTAACTAAATGAGACTCTTGCACTTCTCCAACCCACTAGATTAACAGATCAATGGAATAGCATTTGTGTGTTCATCTGTGGGGAGAAGCCTATGTGTGTTCTCGCCGTCTACACAGTCTGTATAGTAATCATGAATACCCAATAACCCCAGTGACTAGTTATGACATGGAGGACAAAGCTCTGTTGATGGGAAGTGACAAGGGAGAAAAGAAATGACAGCAGAGATTTCCCACAAACAGTAGGGGAGTAGGAGGCCATGGATTTTTACTGAATAATTGGTAGGAATTTTTCACAAGGTCTCGACATGACAAATGTGCATCAAGCACACCATCAGTGGTGGAGTAGAAGAACGCCTCTGCTCCTCTGTTGAAATGCATTTCCCCTGTGTGGGTCGCCCCTTGTGCTTGATGTGAATTCAATTGGAGATAAATTGATTATCTCTTATTTGTGATCAATGCTAAATGTGTTAACATGTATTGGCTCTGCTCTTTCAGTGTGCACCTGTGCTTGTATGAAGCTTTTCTTCCAAGAGGTTTGCTATCGCTCTTCATCCACACACCTCTCTAAATGCTAGAAAGGCTGTAGAAATGTAGTAGTTAGTGAGAAATATTCACACAGCTGTAAGTAGTTAATTCCCCTGTTTGCCTTATAGGCAAAGAAAAAACATTTATTTTGACGATTCAGTTTAAAGAAATAAGAGAAACCACTGCAGAAAACAGACATTTAAAATTACATTTTCTTCTTTGTATTTCATTACCTGAGTATTTTCTTTTTTTTTTATTGCTTTCTTAATACTCAGTAAGTGCTCTCTTTTTGTAACTAGCTAAGTGTTTTCATGCGTGATTGAATTTTTTAATCACACTTGTAGATTGCATGATGTTCTGATATAGTTATATACCGTCTTACACATCAAGCTTTTGATCTCGTGATTAAATTTAGTTCAAAAAATAACAAAATGTGTACTTTGTCAATTATTTCTTTGATGTAACAATGCTTCTTTGCAATAACCTTGAAAGCCTGTTTATTTCCCCTCAAATAGTGCCACATTTGTAAGGATTCATTCACGGGTTGAGCAGCAGAGTTGAGTATGTGGGTTGCACCCATGCCAAACAGCTTATTTTGCTATTGACTCTTGTTTGGCATCATTTATTGGATTGGATGATTGAATTCTGAAGAAACAAGACATATTGCCAATTTAATAATTTATTTTTTTTTAACAAACAGTAGGATGTGGAAAAAACATATACAGTCACAAGAGCCTGGCACCACCTCCTCATGCTCATTTTGATATCTCCCAGCATTGAGATTTCCTCTGTATTATGACAAGTCTGGTTTTTCCGTTGAGAGAGATGTGGCCCAATCATAATAGCATTCTCTGTGTATTCTACACACTTTGACCGTATGATCCAACTGCTGTAGGCAGAATCTGGACTCTGGCCAAACGACCTGATTGTCAGGTCTGTTGGGGTACCAGAAGCTCAAAACAAGAGTCAGTAGCAGAATAAGCTGTTTGGTATTGGCAGATAAGATTTGGTTTTACATGAGTGCAACCCACATACTCAACTCTGCTGCTCAACCCAGCATTTTCTTTACAAATGTGGCAAAATTAAAGGGGAAATAAAAAAAGGCTTCCCATTGGTATAAGAATTATTGCCAAGAAACTGTTTGTTAGAAAGAAAAATATCAAATAAGCACAAACAAAAGTTTATATTTTTTAGTCATGTGGAAGTCGTGGTATTTTTTGGTATTTAATGTTAATATTTCTTATGAATTTTTTTTTTAAAAAGGACACCAATACACATTAATTAACATGAGCACTTACTTTTTTCATTCATGGACGCTGGCAGGTTTAAAAAAAGGAATGTACAAGTATCTAACAAAAAAGAAAAAATACATTTTCACAGGACTCTGTTCAATCATGTACAAAATTACACACACCCTGCCAGTAATTAAGAGAGTAAGTTGCAAGGTGCTGCTAATCAAATGCAATTAATTAACTGATCATCAGCAAGTGTGATCACCTCTATAGAAGCAGAATTTTTGTAATTTGATGGTTTGGAGGATTTGGTTATGTTAACACAATGCGAAAAGGAATAAATGCATCACCAAACTCACTCCCAGGCCAGAACCTGCAGTGCTCAAAGAAACTGCAATGTTGGTCCAGTCAAAGTCCAGATTTCAACACGAGTGAAATATTGTTTTGGCACCTTAAGAAAGCTGTGTATGTCTGAAAACCTCAATGAACTGATTTTTTTTTTTTTTAAAGGTGGGCTTAAATTCTTCCGGAATTATGTGAAAGACTGATAAAGTAATGAAAATGAATACTTCAAGCTATTGCTTATTACTAAACATTGTTCCCCAAGCTATTGAATCATGTATTATAGTTTTTTATAGGACTGTAGTGAGTCCTGCAGGGTTTACTATCTTAGCTCTGTGCTGCTTAATAAGAAAGACTGACTGCCCAAAACGAATTTTCTGAAATGAATTTTACAGTCCACTTTAGAAAATGTTTAGATACGTGTGGGTGTGCTTTTTTTTAATACATATTAACTTCCCCATTTTTGTCCAAACAGTTATAAAAAATATGCAGCGACTCAAAATGTTACTCAGTAATCTGTGTGCCCCCAATGTGCTTGTATTGCTGCCTGAAAATGTTGGGACAAGCTCCTAATGAGATAAAGGATGGTATCCTGGGGGATCTCTTTCCAGATCTGGACCAGACCATCACTGAGCTACTGAACAGTGTGACATGTCATTGAACTGAAACATAATATCCCAGAGGAGTTGATTTAGGTCAGGTGACCATTGAGGCAAGTCACTGATCTTCTAGGAACTGCCTGCATACTCTCGTCATATGAGGCTGGACATTCTCGTGCACCAGGAGGAACCCAGGATCCACCTCAACAGGTAGAGTCTAAGAGTGGGTTCAAGGATTTCATCCCAATACCTAATGGCAATCAAGGTGTCATTGTTTAGCCCAGTGATAGTCCCTCCCTGGATATACCTCCCCAGACCATCACTGAGCCCACCACCAAACCTGTAACGCTGTAACGAAGTTACAATAGTGTTATCCAAGGTTTCTCCAGACCCTTTCATATTTGTCACTATACTGAGATGAACCTGCTCTTATCTGTAGGACCCACCAGCCTATAAAACCATTTCGTTTTGCCAGTTGTCTCACTGTTTCCCCTCTAGTTCTCATGTTGCTAATTTCATTAACACCAAAGCAGTTGAAACTGATTACCAATCCCCTCTGCTACTTAACGGAGTTGATATCAGTTAGCCTTATTGGCTGTGGAACCTGACATTACATGATGCACTGAAAGCACAAACACATAAGCACACACATGTCCAAGCATGCTGTGTTCAGATTTCTGTTCAGTATGGAGAGCCTATCAAAGCATGGTGATTTCCTCCTTTTAGTGTGACAACTCTTAAGCCTCAAATGTGAAAGATTGACAGGGAGGTTTTATTAAACCTCTTCTCAAAGTATATGTGAGTGCACAGAGGTGTAGACAGCAGCCAAATTTTCAGAACAAAACATGTTGTTCTATATAACAACAACAGATTTCCTCAGGGTTTTTGTCTGTGTGCTCTTTTCTGAAACATGAAACTGCGAATTCAAATATAAAGGATTATATCTTGCACACTACGGGTGTCATGACAACACAGTATCCATAATGATGATGTTTAAAAATGAAATGCTAATATTATTTCAATAACGTGTATATATTGTTTGTAACACTGGCACAGAAATTGCAGTAATTTATTTTCCTCTGTTTGCAGCTTCAAAGCCATTGGTTTCTGGTTTCCTCATTGACAGATGAACCCAAAATAACCAAGACCCAGAGACTATTTTGAATTGAGTCTTTGCATAATAATTGACAACAACAAAAAGGACAAATGCCCTTGAAAAATGATATTGCCCTAATAAAATACTTGAATGCACACATGACACAAATGATTAGTTTTGGTCATTGTTGCTTTGTTAACACAGGCACAAACAAGCACACAGACAGGATCATGTCTATTTTGTGGTTGTGTCACCTCCATCTAGCCGATGATTTCATTTATAGTGAGAGAAACTTCAACAAAGAAGTACAGAAAGACACCGGGATGCGTTTGGCTGTGATGAGAATATCCATACCTGAGGAGTTAGAACATGTGGAGGTGACAGACAATATTCGTAAAAGCATTGGTGAGCGTGTGTGTGTGTGTGTGTGTGCGTGTGTGTGTGTTTGGAGAACAAATGGCAGAAGAGCTCTGGAATGTGTGTCTTATACATACTGCTGTAGATCTACTTGAATGCAGACAGCAACTATGACAATAGATAACATCTTAAACACTTATAAAAACCACACACACACGTGCGCACACACACACATACACACACACACACACACACACACACACACACACATTGTTATCAGAAGATCAGGATATGAGTGATCACCACCTTCCCACATACACAAACAGTTTCCTTTCATGGTTGCTTGTGTGTGTGTGTGTGTGTGTGTGTGTGTGTGTGTGTGTGTGTGTGTGTGTGTGTGTGTGTGTGTGTGTGTGTGTCTGTGATTCATACATATATTACATGTTGTGGGGACTTAAATCAGTCTACTTCTGCTGATTATTCACACATGAACTTTGGACAATGCCGCAAGAATTGGACAATGTCCAATTCTGTCGCAAGAATCGTGTACCCCGGCCTTGCCCGGACAGATTGATAATCTGCTGCTGAGAGATAGACAGCCATTCACACACACAGGCAATTTAAAAGAATCACTGACTCTAACAAACACATCTTTGGATTTGGAAGTAAGCTGGAATATCTAGAGAGAATCCAGTGAGGCACATTGATAACTTCAGTGTCACAGAGTAGTGTGAGAAAGTAATACCCAATGTTGGCTAACTGTTTACCTTTAATACGTTTTTAAAATGACTGACAAATCTTGAACGTAAGCAATGATCACACTTTATCATGAATTAATTCTGTAGCAGTGCAACTGTAAATGACTGTAAATGAAAGTAATTGCAGTTTTAGAAAAAAAAACCCCAAACAGATCTGAAAACACTTGGACAGGACGACACATTCGATTTTAATGGGATTTAGATTAAAACCAGCAAATGTCAATTTTTAAAAAATAATATTAACAGTGAAATACTTCCTATAAAATTCCTCCACCACATCAAAGACAAAGTCTAACGTACACGTATGCAAGGAAAAATATTCCTGCATTCCATTTTTAGTCTGGTTCTTTCTTCCAGCAACTCCAGGCCGATCTTTTGTGCTGGGCCTGGACATGTCAGGACACGTATATCCCGTGAACATCCACAGAGCTAGTGATTTATCTGTGTGACTTTTGTGTGTTTTAATCACGGACAAGGAACACACACACACTCATGCAGGCGCATGCACAGATGCAATGACAGGTGGGGTTTGCAAATGCAGCATGTGTATGTGGGACAGTGGTGCATGGGTGCATGAGTGTTCGTGTCCCTGTAGCCATGTTGAAATCAGGGTCCAGGGTCCTCTTTGAAGGTGTGTTCATGTACACAGACAGGCACACATGCACTGACCAGCTGTTTCTACCCTTTGATGTCTGCACTTTTTTCATTCTACCAACCATAGTTGCATCTCTCTCTCTCATCATTCCCCAGCGCAGCTTTCACCTTTTCATCTCCTATAACTGCAGCTTTTTAAAAAAAACAATAGAAATCCTCTGTCAACGTAATGTCACAGTTTGTGCAGTCTACACAATTCCATAAAACCTTCCTTGCAAACAATTCCTTTTTGCAAAACAGCCCACAATTTACTATTAATGCATTCTAAAATGGATTTTTTAAAATTCGGTAATCCTTAATAATGATCAAAAAACTAATCACAGAAAACTCTATTGGGTGAAATTTGATTCAATTTAATTGTGATTTATGGAGCAAATCACAACAACTATTGCCTCAAGGCACTTTATATTGTAATGTAAAGACATCACAGCATTAGAAAACCCCAACAATCAGACCTTTGTGCAAAGGGATTGATTAGACTAGATTAAAAATCTATTTTGCAAAAGTGTCTTGGCCAAAATATCTCAAAACTTGCACTTCAGTCATATTTTCTTTGATTTGAAATCCACTGTTGTAGCGTTCGGTGCCAAAATTACAAAAAACCGTGCCACTGTAAAAATATGGAAATCTTTTCAAATGTGCGAAAGATGGACCTAATTTATCTTTCAAAGATGGACCTAATTATATGACTCACACTAATTGATCTGTATCATTCCTGAGCACATCTGACTTCCAAAGTCCAGTTCGTTTGACAAGTGTGGTTTCTGCACAGGTGCAGGAAAGCATATTGTGCGCTGGACTGCTTGAAGAGGTGAGTCTTGGTGTGGTTCAGTTAGATTTCATGTAGTATAATCATGAATGTTCACCCAGTACAGCTGCCTTCATGAAAAACTGCTTTGTTAAGTAGTTAACAAATGTATATAAGGCATGTAAGGATGGTGTTTCACTGTCTATAAAATGTCCCCAATAAAGCCAAAAAATGCATGAAATCCTGAAATTCATTTTTCTCTTGAAGTGTGATTTTCAAAGGTGCATGTCGGCACTGTTTTATGAAAGCGAGCCTACGAATTAGAGACAGGAGGCTGGATTGTTACGAGAAGTGTGAGTGCATGTCAGCATGGGAGCAGGGACAATGTGCTTTGGCACGGAACAAGGCAAACATGCCTGGTGTGAGTATAGCCTTAGACCTTGTTTTTATTTAATCCTCAACAAAAAGTTCTGTACGTCTGTATGTCAGTGAGGTATGATAATTATTGTTTAGATTTACTTTACTGCAGTAGGTATGTTTCAGCAGCAAAACGTACTGAACAATGCAGAAATCAAAACGTCTTTTCTTTCATAAACTTTATTAATGGCGTCTCAGAGGGAGGCTGGTGCTGAAACAAGGATCGGTTTCACACACACACACACACACACACAATCTCTTTCAACAAGAACACACACAGAGATGTAATAGAATTACATTAAACAATTTTTTCCATCATTCCAACACAGCTGAGCATTTGAAGTATTTGCACAAGACCTAGTCTCATCTGTTCACTCCTTGATGTAGGCCTACTTGGATTTTTTTTCCAACTTCACAATCAAAAACAGCTGTAAGAGTTTTTTTTAAATAACTTATTATATGACATGAATAAGACGCAAACCACTGTTTTGGTTAATATTTTGTGAGACATCACACATGCCATTATTAGCAAGGCTTGTGGTGAGCGAGTGTTCTAGGTTTGAACTTTTTCACCTTTAGAGTATCATAATACAAATGTGCACATATATGCCTGTTAATACAACATGTGAACCATCTCCCCTTTCTATTATGACTTTCTATAATTACTGTTATTCTGCTTAAAACCAATTGGGCAAGTTGGGCAATACCATTATCTAATTTTAGCTGGAAACATGGGGTTATAGGGTTAACCTCTCCACTAACCTGGACTTTTTTTTTTTACCCTTTTTATTCAAACAAAGGTTAAGAACTGTGGGATAATCTTTTATGCAAATTAGAAATTTTGGAAACAAATAAATGCAGTATTTTTCCGACTAAGAACAATCTCCGGAGTAATCCTTATTTAAAACTTCCTGATCGAAACATTTAAGCATTCCTTTGTTACATCTAAACTGGTCTACTGTACTGCTTGGTATACTGGAATTAGTCATCTATTGCTTGTTTTTAGTATTTTTTTAGTAACTAGCCCAAAATGCTGTCGTCAGATTACTGACTGGGACAGAAAAGAGAGAGGACATTACTCCAGTGTTAGCAGCCTTGCACTGGCTCCCTGTGCATTACAGAATTCAGTATAAGCCTTATATGGTCTTGCACCTGCATATGTGGTAGATATGATGTGCCCTATACTCCTTTGAAATTATTAAAGTCTGCCTTTCAGTCACTCCGGATGATCCCACAGTCAAAGTGTATTTGTTGCACCAATACCTTGGAATGAGCTCCTCAGTCACCTGACACAGACGAGAACTGTAAGCTAAAGACATACCTCTTCTGTCAAGCTTTTATAAACTTCTGATTTCTGAATTAGCTGCTGTTGAGCTATTGAGTTATTGCATAAACACTGTACATACATGTAGCATACATTTTTTAGGAAACTATTTATTCTAGTTTTTTATAAAGCAGTTTGGTTTTAATTGTGCTATATAAATACAATTTACTTACTAACTACACTAATAAGGTTTCATTTTTACTATCCCTTCCACAAAACTAATTTAAACCAAATTCAACATGTGTCTGTCTGCATTGCCCCAATTATAGAAACAAAATTAAAAGAAACACTGATAATTAATAATAATTAATTTTAAAGATGTGTACAAAAAAAATAAAAATAAAAATAAAGAAAATTCATATATTAAATTTTGAAAAAAGCTTTTTATAAACTGATCAGAGTGCTCAGTGCATGAAAGGCACAATTTGCTTTTTTTTTTGCAGTAATCAGATAAATTTGGTCTTTACATTTTTTAATCACACAAGTAATGAAACTGGCAACACCAGGTGTAGTCTTGCAAAAACTGAACTGGTTTCCGAGAATCAACATTTAAAATAGCAGTGTGGGAAACAAGTCACGTTGTTGACGGCAGCACCTCAGATCATCAAAAAGCCGTGTTTTTAACCCAACATTTTCCCATGTTGTAATCTTTCAACCATCTTCCCTTCATCTTGGAGCCATTAAGACCTTCTAGGGTTACTTGGTTTGTCTGTGGCCCAGCAGAGCCCCAGAGCCCCAGTCTTTGTCCAGATCCAGGCAGCAGGTGAATAGGATGCCCATGTAAGGGGCCTCTCAGCCTAGATACACCTGATACCTGGCTCAGACCCCCACAATAAAATCTATCCACCACCTAACCTTCCAAAGACCTGACTGGACTCCTAAAGCCCCCCAACTTCTCTTGACAGCCTGCCAGCTGCTTTTTTTTTTTTTTTTTTGGTACGCACAGACTCACAACAAGAGTGAAAGAAGTTATTGTTGACAGTATCGGCAATGCAGACCCCCCACCACACGCACACACACACACACACACACACACACACTCTGTATGTTGTACGTATGTTCTTAGTTCTGCCCCGTCTCTTTTTTGTATGTCTATGTGGGCTCTGCCCTGTTGTCTGAGCCTCGTATCTGTGTGAACTCTGTGTTCACCTTTGAAGTTCTCTACCATGCATCTCTGCACCCCCTCCGCCCCGCCCTGTCTCTCTCACTGCTTTGATTCCCTTTCTTGTTACGGGGAGTTGGCTGATCCACAGATAATGCCACTTGGTCTCTCCGAGGCTGCATGTTACTTGAAAAATACAAATCAATGTATGATTCAGGAGCAGAGCCTATACAGCTCAGAGCCTAACTAAACTTTGTTAATTTGTGGATTTATTTGCTTAAGTATGCAGCCACAAATTGGGACCAACAGGTGCGCAGGCTAAAAATGGGTTAATAAAATGGATGGATGGGTAAGAACCATGGCACCATTACTGGACTGGGTTAATTGGTGCACTTTTTCCACAAACTCCACGTTTTACAGCGTGTCACCAAGGTGCTGAAATAGCACAGCTGCTTTGAAAGCACACAAATGGATTAAAACAAGACTAACATTTGCATGCTGATGATAGTTTGACTGGACTGGCCCAAGAACAATATAATGAAACGTCTTCATTCCCTTTTACTACATCCACAAACAGTTATCACAGGTGTTAACTATCGCACATCTGTGTCAAGTTGGCACAGCAGTATCTTTCTTTTCAGGACAAAACGCTGTACTTATGTTGCCTTCATGTTTCAGGAACACTCTTATTTTTGGTTTGTTCTCCTGTGCAGTTTACATCTTTGACTGAGAAAAATGAAAACTTAAATTGGATTTCTGCAGTGAATAACTTTCCTGAAACAGTAGCTGTGATTTTATCTAAAATGGAAAATTCAACCTTGACTTTGAAGCAGTTCTGTATTCTCACCAAGCATCAGTGTAGCATAATAAAAGTCAAAAACCTTCATGAAATATTCTTTTTCTCGCTAGTTCACAGAGCGAATGTAAACATTTCAAATTTCCTAACCACAACTGGTCTGACTGCAGCTGGTATCAGTGAACAGCCAGTTTTTTTATAATTCATCAAAAATAAATACACACAAACTTGACCGATTTTGTGTTTACAGCAACATAAACTTGGTATATTTATACATATTAATGTAGCAACATGGGCAAAAATCAGGGAATTATCTGCTAAAAGTACTGTATAGACATGTGGTGTGCATGGCTGCACAGCAGGTATGCTTAGCTCTCCGGATTTATGCATTTCAATAACATGAAGGCAGAAAAGTCTGTTCAACACATTTGACATCAGAGGAGTATGACAGCAGGGCAACACGATCCAGGCAAATTGTTTGGTTCTCCCGATACTAAAGCCTGACTACTTTATATCTTTTTCATACAGTACACCAGAAATGCAAAGAGCTGCATTGAATTGCATTTTTTTAAAATCAATTTCAGTTACTAATATTAAAGAATGAAACGATCCGTTAATTAAACCCAGCTAAAAAAAATGTATTCAGTGTTTCTTAAGTTTTCATATATTTTTTTCCTTAGTTGCCTGATTGACAGTAAACATCTGTTGTGTATTTATGTGAATGTCTGCATTTATGTGCACACGTAACAGTGTTAATGTGTAGTTTTAAAGTAAATGATGAATGGCTTTCGATCTCCCAGCTGTTGAGTCTGTCTATATAGACCAACAACTATGGCTTTGTCAGCAAAAAGAAATGATCCATCAACACACACAAACACATGCACACACACAAACACAATTCTGCAGCCTGGTCAGTAATGAGTATGATGGATTGCACCTGAGGTGTGTCATGTCTGGGTTATTGATAGGCAGGTATTGGAGGGCCAACATGAAATATTAATAGGCAGGAGCTAAATGCAGATCTGACATAGAGCGAGAAGGAGAAAGAGAAGGGCAAAAAAAGAGAGATGTTTGAAATGCAATTGGTTGTACCTGAGGCTTGATAGCAAGTACAAACTGTGCATAGTGATAAAAAAATGCAAGCATTCATGTAAGTTTGTTTGAGAATTTGAAAGATGTCTAATATCAGTATCAAATTTTTGGTTTTCTCAATGGAAATTCCCTCCATCTTTGACACATCTCACATAAACACACACACTCAAATCTCTCTCTGTCACTCTAACCCATATCCTGTTGTGGTTCTTGCTCTCTCCTCGGCTTTGATATCTGAGAACCGCTGACTTTCACAGACAGACAAGGGACACCTTTGTCTTTGCCACACTGCACGAGTGTTTGTCATCGTTTTTGGAAATGCGTTTGTTCGACTGCGTCCAGGCCATTTCTAAAAAACAATAGCGACTAACACACTTAGAACAAGTAAAGTCCTGCCAAGAATCTGTCCTTGGTAATGCACTTTAAACAGCAAAGAGGGCTGCAACATATCTCCCCTGCTAGAAGTGGGGAGGGCATGTTATCTTGATGTCTGTGTGGGTGTGTTTGTGTGTGTGTGTATTGATGCAGCACTGCAGAGCAATCTATACTAATGATTTCCCATAGACACCTCAAGTTGTTCTGAGAATCAGGGAGGATGGGAGGGAGAGAAGTCAAAAGAGACGAATGATAAGATAGATCTATAGGGAGACAGACTGAAAGAAGGAAGGGCCAACACGGAGGAAGGGAGGGAAGTTGTAAAAGGATTATTACCAATATTATCACACTTAATGCACAAGCCACAGTTTAAACATGTGCTACCTTTTAAGCTGCAACATTGAGAGCCCTGCACAGGGTTTATAAGCCATAAATGATGACATTACTAAAAGGTAATGAAATACTTAGAACTTTAGACTTACCTTTTGCTAGTAAGCCATTAACTGTCATTATTAGGATATTAGGGAGGCTTTTAGTAAAAATGTTATGTATAAATGTTGTATAAAGGTAAATGGTCACCTTTACTTATACAGTCATAGACTACAGAGTAGATACACCTGTTTAACTGTTTAACACAAATATCTAATCAGCAAATTGTAGTACAGTAACTCAATGCATTTAAGCATGTAAACATAGTCAAGAAGGCTTGCTGAAGTTCAAACTGAGTTCAAACAGAATTGGGAAGACAGGTAAAATCACTCTGGATGTGGCAGGTTTTTGGCTTAAGACAAGCTGGTCTGATTATTTCAGTAATGGCTGATCTACTGGGATTTTCACATTTTCACAGCCATTTACAGAGAATGCTCTGAAAAACTTCCTTGTTGATGGCCAGGGGACAGAAAGACAGAAAGCAACAGTAACTCAAATAAGTAAAAAATAACTTGTAACAGTAACAACCAAAGTATGCAGAAGAGCATCTCTGAAGGCACCACCTTCAAGCAGATGGGCTACAGCAGCAGAAGACCATACGTGGTGCAACTGATGTAAGAATAGGACATAGGCTACAGTTCACACTGACTCATTAAAAATAGACAAAACAAAATTGGAAAAATATTGCAACAACATTGCAAAGCTCAAATGACCTCAAACTAGTTTCTTGAACAGTGACAGTGAGTTCACTGTACTCAAATGGACTTCACAGTCACCAAACCTGAATCCAGAAGAGCGCCTTTGGGATGTGGTGGATTTTGTGGAATGGGAGATTCAGATGTGGTGTCGGTAAATCTACAGCAACCAGATCAACCATCATGTCAGTATGGACGTCTGAGATCTCTGGGGAATGTTTCCAGCACCTTGTTGAATCTATGACACAACGAAGGCAGTTGGGAAAAGGTTCAAACCCACGTGTATCTGATGAAATGTTTGTTGAGTGTAAATGGCAACTCTCATTCTAGCAGCTGCTAATAAATTCTTAAATACAGTTTGTAGTTTGTAGCCCAGATGCTGTACCAGTAAAAGCTGTACCGCTCATTCAGTAACAAAAATCTTGGTACTAAAAATCTTTTAGAAATACCTCACAACTGACCAATAACGCATCAATAAACAATGTATTAATCACCGTAATGATTATGTGTCTTTTTGTGAGCGTAAATGTCATGCTGCACTTTCATCATATAGTAAAAGTTGTCCGTGCCATTAAAGTACACTTAACATGGTAAAAGGAAAAATATGAAAGGGACTGGTTTTACAGTACTGAAAGTCCCCAAATATGAGAAATCACTTTGCATGTGTCCACAAACTCTGCCTATATGGCAAAATATTAGAGGAGCATTTTAAGAAACTCTACTTTCTTCATATATATCATATTGGCCTTGTCCTTCTGTTTGTTTCCCTTGTCTATATCTACCTCTGTCTTTCTTTCCCTTCTCAGTTTTTATCTGTTTAGCATTTCTAATATATATGTTGTGGGTTTTTTCATTAATTACTAAAATGCATTTATTGTGTTTGCTTGCTTTGTCATTTCATTTGAACTTTTTTGAAATGTTTTTATTTATGGAAAACTGTTAAAATTGAATTGAAAGTGATATTTAGTCATTTCAGTACATTTTTACATCTGTAATTTGGTAAGAAATGTTTTTATGATAAATTATAAAATTGAACTAATACTTTTCTGCTAAGGTCTGCATTGGAGTTCCTGATATATGATACTGTGTTGTGTAAGAGCAAGCATTCCTGCTAACTTGTATGTGGGCTCTGTATGTATGGTGTGACTGTGTGAATGCCTTGAACTTGCACAGTGGAATTTCCTCCAATCACTCCACATTGTTCACACGAACAACGAGTCAAAGCAACAGGGCAGGACAGAAACACCCCACACCCTCAGGGGTGTCTCTGAGGAACCATAAGCACTTCCAGGTCAAAAGTCCAACAGAAACACACACATGGTAGCACACTCTAATTCACCAGGTAATTGTCCAGAAAGTTCACATTTCATTAAACAAGTGGGTCTTCATAGAGAGGGATGCCTTAAGTCTTTGTGTTTCTTATAACACTTTTGCTGAAGGCTCACAGCTGCTTGGTTGTCCACTCAAGGACATTCTGACCTCTCAATGACAATAAAATAAGTTGTCAGAGAGCATGAGAAGTCATTCATCTCTATTATCCTCTGTGGTTTCCTGTATCTGACAGTAACAGTGAAGCAGGACTGAGAAAACAGCAGAGCCGGAGAAACAGACACAGGGAGGGATGACACAAATGGAGAATTTACTTTCTTTTTCCTTGTTTTATAATAAAATTTTTAATGATTCATTCAAATGACTGACACTGATGTATAATATTCAGCATCAAAACCTTTTCAGTATAACATCTGCCTTGTAGCTGCTTGGTGACCTTCTCAGTGGGCTATACAGGTGGGCAGAGGTCGAGCTGCAGTGGGCTGAGCTGTTATATCTGTATAAATAAAGCACATTTAAAGTAAACCTGAGCTGGATAGATTTATGTTTGCATGCCTTATTTATATATATATGTGCGTGTGTGTGTGTGTCAGTTGGTGTGGGAAAGACTCTTGAGGTGCTGCATTAGAGGAAACAACTGTGATGAGCATTGTGTTGTGCGTTTGATTGTAGGCGAGGAAGTAGAAAAAATAGGTGTGTTTATACAGCACAGTACAGCACATGAGTCTGAGCCCTTACAGTCGCATGACCCTCTGCGTGTGTGAGTGTTATCAAGAGGAAGTGATTACTGTATAACTTGGTCAGAGGGAAACCTCTGACTATTGTTCGGCCCTTCCTGGTCATTACAGAGGAAGACGAGACTCCATCACTGTCACTTTTTCTCTAGCTAGCTTTCTCTGTCAGTGACTTTCTTCTCTTTCACTACTTCGATCTATTTATTTTCTCATTTTCACTGTTTAGCTCCACCTTTTTTTTCTTTTTCTTTTATTCTTCATACTAAAATAAACAGCTGAATTAAAACCAACTGTTCGATAGGCACGAACTAATTAATTATACATTTAAAATCTTCTTTTTATTTAGCAGGGACTTTAACTTCGTCACAGTTCTTTTGATCAAATGCAAGCAGTTTGTCTGTTATGTTGTGCTGCCCTCTGCTGTCTAAGATTAATCCTACGCAAAAGCGTCTGCAGCCCCCAGAATTTCCAGTGCGAGGAATTTAGGCTGCTAGCGTTTAATTATTTCTCATAACTGTGTACATATATATATGTATTATTATGCATGTATCATGTGTATTCCAGAGTGCATTATAGGAAAAAAAATATTTAAAAATGGAAATCCACAGCCTTTAATTTGAGCTATGATCCGTATAAAATTAAAATCTAGTAAAAGGCAGTCTGTAGTAGAATTACATTTTTTGCTTTTATTTTATTTTATTGTTTTTGCGAATATTTTTAAAAGAAGCAGTTCGTTCTATTCTTGCTATAGACTGAAAGTGACCTTGCGGGAGCCCTAAACTTCGTTACTTAATTGAAACCTGCACAGCTGCGCTTGCATGAATCAGCACGACTCCTCCAATAATCACATCTAACTTGATTCACCTGAGGCGGCTTTGACAAATATAATCACCCGGCGGTTGGTTTCATTGAGTTTTTATTTCAGGAGCTTGGATTACCGTGCGCTCAAAGGCCAACATGCCCACCAAAAACGTTACCGACGAACGGCTCTCCAAATTTAAGAATAAGGGGAAAGATCCAGCAGTAAGTTGACTATGATTTTTTTTTTTTTTTTTTTTTTTTAGGTTCTATGTAATGGGTTATTTTATCTGAGCTACACCATCTACTCCTGTAGAAACTTCGGGAGAAAAGGATCACGGAGTGCGTGGAGTTGCGCAAAGCTCACAAGAATGAAAATTTCTTGAAAAGAAGAAATATAACGCTGTCGTCCCTCCCGGACGAGGAGGCCCTGTCTCCAGACTACATCCCCAACGAGCTGGTAAGTTTCCAGAAACCTTTAATAACTCTACTAAAACTAGCAGAGACTCTAACAACATACCTGTAATCCAGGTGACCCACTTATCCATTGAGGACATAATTAAAGACGTGAACAGCGACTGCAGGAAGTCCCAGACCCGAGGCTGTCAGGCAGCCCGGTGAGTGTTCAGGGATGATTATGATCTGTCTGATTCTGTCTTCAAATGTAACCCTTGCTTTCTGCCATCTCACAGATGATTACCAGCTCAGTCTGTCTGTAAAGAAAAACATCAATTTCAGGGATCACATGGGACCTGTGGGGAAACCGTAATGGGCGTTTATACAATGTTAATGACACCCAAGAATTTATTGGGTACAAGTGAACTGAGTAAAGCCTGTACCTTAACTTTTATTTTTTTTAATCGTCTCCTCAGGAAGCTGCTTTCTCAAGAGCGTAACCCTCCTCTGAAGGAGATTATAGATGCTGGTTTGCTGTCTAACTTTGTGTCCTTCCTGTCTATGGACGATGAGCCAACTCTGCAGTTTGAAGCAGCTTGGGCTCTAACAAACATTGCCTCCGGGACCTCCTGGCATACACAGCAGGTATTAAAGCTGTCTGATATTAATGTTATGTTGGACAGATTTCACAGTAATCTATCAACATGTTGGATATTGTCAATATTCAACATATTATAGTCACATGTCTGCTTTGGGTTAACCTTGTAACCTCAAGCCATTTTCAGAGCAGACTAAATGTGTGTGTCTACCCTCAGGTGGTGGAACATGGGGCTGTACCAGCTTTCATCTCTTTGCTGTCCTCGCCAATGCTGCACATTAGTGAACAGGCTGTCTGGGCTCTTGGGAACATTGCAGGTTAAATCTTAAATGCAATGTATTGTCATGTCTGGCTTTGCTCTAACAAAGGGGGGTGTTGAAAATGGGAGTCTGAGATGAGTTTCAAAAAGCGCCTCAGTTGCTGAGTAACTCTGAGGTCTTTCCACTAAACAAAGGAATATGGAAAATAAAATCCAGTCTTCTACTTCAGTTTCATTGTTGCTTATGCTTACAATGTAATTACTACTCAGGTGATGGTGCAACTTATCGCGATGTCCTGATTGAGTGCAATGTCATCCCAGCCTTGTTGTCTCGAATCTCTCCAGACACACCGGTCAGTTTTATGCAAGCTTTGTTTGTGCTTGTCATTTTTCTCTTTTTCTGATAACTTCTAAATATTCTGGATTTGAGATTGTCCTGCACTTGGTAGAGTCTAGGTTTAGCTTTGCACTTTAACCACACTGCCAAATCATGACTGGTTTAAATGCATTATGCTGAAAAATATACGGTTTTAATTTGTCAAACTGAAGTTCCCACAAAGGAACTTGACTGCCTTTAACTGGTTCTAGTGTATAGTAATTCATGTTGATGGCTTTCAATGCCAATGAGTGCATCAAATTGGTCAAATGTGATCAAATAAGTTCTGAGGATTATTGTTAATAATAATAATAATAATAATAATAATAATAATAATAATAATAATAATAATAATAATAATAATAATAATAATAATAATAATAATAATAATAGTTATAGTTCAACTGCATGATTCTTCAACTAAAATAGTATTATCAGATAACTAGTAAAATGGTGAAAGAAACTTAGTCTAAACTGTAATTGACTCTAACTCTAGGTTGGCTATTTGCGCAACCTGACATGGACTCTGTCCAACCTGTGTCGAAACAAGAATCCATTTCCACCCTTGTCTGCAGTCCAGCAGGTAAGATCAGGAACTGTTGTATTGACACGTGATCAGATTGCACATCTTAATTCCAAATCCACCAGTTGATAAGCTACTAGCTAAGCTAATCTTCTGCTTCTGTAGATGCTTCCTTCACTGGTCCAGCTGCTTCATCTAAGTGACAAGGACATCTTATCTGATGCATGCTGGGCAATCTCCTACCTTTCTGATGGTGACAATGACCGCATTGAAATTGTAGTGAAAACCGGTATTGTTCCTCGACTGGTGGAGCTCATGAGTCACCAGGAGCTTGGTGTCATGGTAGTGTATACACACACCTACTCTGAACTTAAGGGTCTGTCACTTGAGCATAAGTTAAAAATCTGACATGAGATACGAAGATTTAATACTTCCCCTCTGTCATTACTCAGTGTTGCATTTGAATATGAATGATCACTTCATATAATTTTTCTTTTTTTTTTTTTTTTTTTTTCTTTTCATAAATCTTTGACAACCAGACCCCAGCTCTCCGCTCCATTGGGAACATAGTGAGTGGCTCTGACCTACAGACTCAGACTGCAATTGATGCTGGAGTTCTAAATGTCTTACCCAAGTTAATGAGGCATCCAAAGGCCAGTATTCAGAAGGAGGCAGCATGGGCCTTGTCCAACATTGCTGCAGGTCCATGCAAGCAAATCCAACAGCTGATCACCTGTGGTCTGCTTCCTCCTCTAGTACACTTACTGAGAAATGTGAGTAGCCTTCAATCTGTAGTCTGAATTTAAAGTGTAAAACTGTTTAGTATACCACCTTTGTGTTTACTGGGTTACTTGATCCAACGTAGTTTTAATGAGCCATCACTCTGTGGATAAAGGCCACAATGAAGTGTAGGAGTTTAGTTCTTTTCCAAGTGAAGTTGTGATAAATGGTCTGAAATCAACACCGAAGGTTGGCTTGCAACTTAAACACTTGTGCCGTTCAGATTCTGAGTAAGCTAGCCATCAGTGTGTTAGGTTTTTTGTTTGGACAATTTTCTGTATTAAAGAAAAAACAATTTCACAAGTAACAATGGGCTTATCTGTTCAGCTGCCAAATAATTTTTTAAATATTCTTCCTCGTCTCAGGGTGACTTCAAAACTCAGAGGGAAGCTGTTTGGGCTGTGACAAACTTGACTAGTGGGGCTACTGTGGAGCAGGTAGTCCAGTTGGTGCAGAGTGGTGCTCTGGAAGCAATCATCAACCTACTTCAGGTCAAAGATGCTAAAGTCATTCTGGTCATATTGGATGCCATAAACAACATCTTTATGGTGAGGGCAGAAGATGTCGCAGATTATAAAATGCATTAACTTGGCTAACTGAAAACTTAAAATGCAGTGAGATTTGAGTCTAAATGATACTATGTTTGGTGGGTTTGGCTGTGACTTTTTCAGGCTGCAGAAAAGCTTGGTGAGATGGAGAAGCTTAGCCTTTTGATTGAAGAGCTGGGAGGACTGGACCGCATTGAGATGCTGCAGAACCATGACAATGAAATGGTGTATCAGGCTGCACATAACATAATTGAGAAGTACTTTAGTGATGTAAGTCTTAGCTGTGTGGATGAACGGTTATAATGTAAGCCTTAAACTTTGTAATCTGAAGTTAGGAACTTGTACTAATATTTGTATTTTATTTTTGCATTTTGATTTGAAAGCTGACTAAACTTTTTTTTTTTTTTTTTTTTTTTTTGTCTTCCCCTCTCTATCTAGAGTCTCACTCATGGTGAGAAGGCTGATGCAACAGAGGATGAATTTGCTTTTCAAAGCCCCAATGTTCAGAAAGCCTTTGAATTTTAAAACTGACTATGTTTTGAATTCATGTTGAAAATTTGAATAAAGGAATGATCTCAATGATACTCAACAGTCATGGGTAACTTGGGCAAATCTCATTGCACCTGTGAACCACAGCAAACTAAAATGTTACAAAAGTTTTCCAAAATTTAAAACTGTTAAATCTGCAACTTTTCAAGTGTAAACTTGAATAAGGGCTAGACGTCAACTGCATTGCTGGAATTTGGGTTGCTAGTTTCACTTTACTACTTTCCTGCGCTGTAACTTCATTCTGTGTCACTCTGGGCAAATCATTAGCTTGCAGAAGACTGACAAGAAAATTGGCCTCACTTACAGGTGCTTTATTTCTGCCTCTCGAACATTTGTGGCAATCTCTGCTTTATCCCGTCCCCACCTGCTTCATCTTTACCACCACCAGTGTCTAAACTGTCAGGATCATGTCCTGCTTCCTACAGTTGGTGGTGACTCTGAAGTTTAAAACTGAACATGAGTTGGCAATCCCTCATTTATTGAAATTTAAGCATTCAAGTCTGGCTGACTACACTCTGAACTGGTAATTCAAACAGACACTCTGACGTGCAAACAGTATAGTGACGTACACTTTCCACCTCTCACATGCACTGTTCTCCCATCTGGCAGACTGTTTCGCAGCATCAAAACCGTAACAACCAGACACTGCAAGAGCTTCTTCCCCCAAGCAGTCAGAGCCCTCAACTCACTACCACCAAAGGACTGATATACACATACACCTCTACAAACACCTTACAATACTGACCAAAGGATTCAAACCTTCCACAAATCCACTACAAAATGGACCTGGGAACAATATACTATATTTTGCATCTTGCGCATGTCTTTGTCTTGTCTACAATATCCTGACAATAACTTGAACCTGGTATTCAATACCTACTGCACAATCCACTTTGTATTGTCTGTCCTGTTTATCATACAGTTAGTATTGTAGTTATAGTGCCTTTCTATCCCTTTTACCGAAATGTAGCATGTTATTTATTTGTAAATCCTAGTTATCTCTTGGAGATGTATTTATATACTTAAATGCATCATGGGGGGCTTGGGGTGAAACAGCATTTTGGTACGCTGTATACTGTTGAATTGACAAAGCTCTTGAATCTAATTTCCCTTTTCAGCCCAAGGAAAGTGCTAGGAGGAAGTAGAAGACTAAGTCAAAAGCATGAATTGCCAAAGCCACCCATCCTCTTCACATACCGCTGAAATGTAGTTGAGATGTGGCTGCACACTGATCACGAACTACAGCTTTGCTCTGTAGAATAGCATTACAGACGACCTAGCTAACAGAAGTGACCTAAAAATAAAGCATTTTCAGAACTTTTTTTAATTACATCGTTACAAATAAAGAAATTTACACATTTCCTTAAAGCTAATACAAAATTACATTTATAAAAACCAAGATGTGAAAATTCACAATGGTCAGACCAGGCTGAAGTGTGTGCACTGGTGCATCTGTCCACTGCTCTTTGATAATGTCTTTATCAATTGAAAATTGATACTCTTGGCAGACTGGCACTGGACTGGCTCCCAGAATGCCTTGAGCATAAAGCCATGATGAAAACAAAACTACAGCAGGTGATGTGAACTTCTACTCTTAGACATCTGGCAACAGCTGCAGACTTCTTTCATAACTGCCCTCCTAAGATATGACTTTTTCTAAGAAGGCAGCAGCTTTGGAAAATATCCTATTTGTCACAAGGAAGACCTACAATTTTTTACACAACATTTTACACAAAAAGTTTCAGTATCATGCTTTCCTTGACTTGCCAAATTTCAAATGATGCAGAACAATGAAAAGCAATGTGCAAAGGTATGGCTAAAAATACAACTGAGTCAGCAATCAAGCTAAGATGTGCAACAGCCATTAAAAAAATAACTTACTGCTAATGTGTTGAATACAATGGTGATTTTGGCCCCTATTATGTGAGCTAGGTAGAGCATTTTATTGCTATTTATTATAAATGGAAAAAATACAAATAGGAATTTGGAAACTTGCGTTCCTGTCGAAGCACCAGACATCAGTCTTTAACAGTGTTTGTGGACGTGTGTCTCTACATTTTCTCATAGCTAAGCTCATGTCCACAAGTGAGGCACGTTTTCTTGTAGAGGTCTTCCTCTTCATCTACAACCTCTTCTGGTCCGTACTCATGCTGGTGAGCGGTGGTGTTTTTGGTCCACATACTGCTCCTTACTGCTCTGCGTAGCTCTGATACACGCACAGAGACACACAGCTGATGTTTAACAGTGCTCAGTGTAACCCATTTGGGAGGGGAGAATTTTGGCTCAAAGCAAACACCAACCTTTGACCTTCTTGTTGAAGCGTTTCTGTTTCTGCACCTCTCTGTTCTCTTCTCTTGTTTCTCTGGCTTCTTCTAGAGCTTCCTCTGAACCCCACACCTCCATACATCTTTTCTCCACCTGTAATATACAAAAACCTTTTAGCAGGTCCATAGACTGTACAGGTAAGATGGACACTGGCACCATGATGCCCCCCTTGGAATTGTAAAATTCTGCTTTAAAGTTGAAATTTAAGCATTTCGCTGTAGCCATCTTTGGTTTTGGGTTGAAGCTAATATCTGGAAAACCGAGGACTAGTCAGCCACACTGTAGCCAGTAAATTCTAAATGTTTAAAAGTGATTAACAAGTTATTAAACCAAGTGGGAACTAAGTTTTTTTTTCATAGATCTTTTTGTAACCAAAGGAATCGCCCCCTGCTGTCCATTAGAAAGACTGCAAGTTTAAATCACTTTTACCATCTTCTTCACTTTTAGATTATGTAAAAGAGACTTTTACATAATCTACAAAACATACACCCTAATACATTTACTGAACATTTAGCGGTACTTTGGTTTACTCACACCTCAGCCTCTCATTTCTTGGGTAATAGTATTTTCACATTATTTATGTTATCACAAATCTAATGACTAACGATTTTTAACACACAGTGTGTTAAAATTACAGTTAATTGGTAAGCTTGTGTCATAAAACGTGTGCATTGTAAACTCAAAACAAAACAATTATCTGCTTGTTTTTAGTGAAGATTTGCGAACCAATCACTTCGCATTTTTTATATGAATAAAGTTTCACATACATTAAGCTTTTTAAGACAGAAATACTATATTTAAGTTCACAGTGAGCAGTCTAGCCACACAACACTGAATGCTAAAGAATATTAGCATAACGTGAATATAGGTTAAAAAAGTTGTATGAACTGCCCTTCACATATTTTCATACCTGCAGCTGGAGGTAGAGCTTCATATCTCCCCAACGTGGGTTATGGGGGTTTTTCTTCAGTATAAACCTGAGAGGAGGCTCCCTCTTGTCCAGGTCACAGTCCTTCAGCAGGTAGCGCTGCTTAGCCTCAGTCCTGGAGATCAGCTTGTGCTTTTCCTCATTGTCCCTGAAAAGGAAATAGGTTTAAAATAGATCTTTAGTTGTACGACTATATAAAACAAAGTTGACAGTTATACACAAAAAAAGTTTGAGGCAACTAAATGACCAAAACATTGCACTTTAAAGCCCCTAAATACATAGACTGTGATGGACACCAGCACAAAATGTTTAGGTATCTTAATGCTTAATATAAAATGCACAAGCAAATACAGTAAATGACAGCAAATCATCCTCTTTTTACATTTCGTCACGATGAAGCCTGAGTTTAGTTTTGTTTAAAAAAAAAAAAAAGGTTCAGTACATGTAACATGTAACATGAGGAGGTGTTAATTCATCCTCCAAATTCTTCCAGATCTCAGGGAGCATGACTGTAAACAGCTGTTAAACACCGGAAATCAGTGAGGCTTGCAGGTGTTTATGGTTCAAAGTTTTAAAATATAAGTCACCAAATAAATCTAATAAATATAAAAGTATTAATTGTGCACACAGACTGCAGCAAACACATCAGGTGTGTGTGTAAGTGTATACCTGCAGTTGTCGCACACAGACAGGTCAAAGCTGTTGCTCAGGTACGAGTCCATAAAGGGTTTCTGACATTCATCACACATCAGGTACTCTGGTTCAATCACCGGAGCTGAAAACAACGCAGACCCACAGTGATCAAGAACAAAGGTAAATAGTGTAAGTACGAGACGAGCACGTATTTGTCTAACTAAACACACACCTGGCTGATGCACCACTACCTTGATCGTCTGCTCTCCCTCTATATTTCCCTCCTCGTCGATAAAGAACCCAGCTCCGGAGTCGATGGTCTTGGAAACTTTGGCCGCTGTTGCGCCCTCCACAGCGCACAAAGGACGACTCGCAAGACGGGCTTGTCGCAGCATCAACGCCCGCTGTCGGTTCCTCTCGATTTTAGCCCGCATCGCCGGGGAAAGCTCGAGTTTGGGACTCGAAGCACCACCATCCACTGTCTCGGCCTGTGACGGATCCATGGTGCTCTCTAAACACAGCGATCACGGCAGAGCAATGAATTAAATTACTCTGCAGAACTTACCCCGGTCCCTCTCGCTCCATGCAAAGTCCAGCACTAGATTGTTGTTACAAAACTGACAGCTGTATGCTTCCGGCTTCTTTTTCTTTTGGGTCTTTTGGTGATTTTCAAACAGCTTTCGGGGGCAATACCGCCACCTTCTGTCTGACCCCGTGTGGAGTAAAGCACACCGCTATCGGACTAATAGTAACTGAATTAAAAAACGTCCACATATCTATTTATTACACTTTATATAATAAAATATTGCATATTCATTTTGATTATTATGGTTTAGTGATTGTAAAACCAGAAATTCAATATTTCCAATTATTATTATTATTATTATTATTATTATTATTTTCTAAACTTAGTCAAAAAGAAATGATACAATGTATCCATAAATAAAGCTCCCAATGAGCCAGAGTTTCTTAAAATGTTTCAGTTAATCTTTAGTAACAGCTATCCAGACTTTTTCTTCATTCAAAAGAATTGTCAGGCCTGAAACACAATCTAAACTATCTACAGCATACAGTATCTGAAAATCATGTCTTGAAGAAACAACAGAGGCCCAGGGCCTGACAGGTGCATATGGTCCTTCAGTAGCAACAGGGTTTATGGACCTGATGGTGGATATTAGGAAAGAAGAGCTAAGCAGAGCCTACAGTCATTTGTCAAACACAAGGGAGGCACTGTTATTGTTTGGTGTTACATTTTAGTCAGCGGTCTTGTCAGAATTGATGGATGTACAAACAGGAAAAGTATGGTAAGATTCTGATCCACTGTGTATTATCATCTGGAAAACATCTGATTGGCTGCTCAGATTGGAAGATCAGATTATCTACTAATCAGAAGATTGGTGTTTTCATTACTAGCTGCTCCAGTCTGCATGCCAAAGTATCCTTGTGGAAGATATTGAACCCCGAGTTGCTCTCAGATGCTTTCATTGTAGTCTGTATAGAAAGCACTTAGGTAGAAATAGCATTTAAAAAAATTGTATGAATGGGTTTAAATGGGTCCATGAGTAATGTCATATAAAGTGCTTTGAATACTCGAGTAGAACAGTGCTACATAAGAACCAGACCATTTACTATTAACAATGATCCCAAAGACACTGGTAATGCAGTGAAAGCATTCCCAAATAGAAAAACACACATTACTATCAGTCATGAATTGGCTTCCCCAGAGCTCAGACCTCAATATTAGTGAAGTTATGTGAGATCATCTTGGCAGAGAGTGGAGCAAAACACCGCCAACATCAAAGAAGAGCTTTATATTTGTAAACTTCTTAAAGATTGCCGCAAATTACAGCATCAGCGTAGCATGGCCTGGAGACAATCAGCTTGTGCCTCTGCTGAGTTATTATTAATTTATTATTAATTTATCCAACAGTTATAACCAGTCCTGTCATACTAATCTAAGAGTAAAGCATTTTGACTGGAAAGCGTCATGGAAATATGAATGTAATTTTTTTTTAATTATTTGTAATTTCAAGAAGTATTAGTCAGAGGAATTATGGCTAATATGATATCTCACACCATTCAAAACTCTTTTTCTTAAATAATCTTGCTTTCTTTTTTCTTTTTCTTTTTTCTTTTAAACGATCTCCAATATGAAAAGGAACCTGCACAAAAGTAAAACACTTGCACCCTTAATGGCTTCTAAATATAGTATTTCAAATTATAAATCTTTCTTAATCCTGGTTTTGTGAGAATGTAAACTCATTATCGCTGCACCAGAATGCCACTCATGATGCCACGACTTTCACTGACCTAATGCCGTTGAACCTTTACAGGGCAAAACTCATTAGCTTGTGTGTGTCCACACTCAACATTAGTTATATTCAGTTCAGTTATTCAGTTACTCCCTAACAAGCACATTTTAAATGTCATCATACTTATATCTGTATACAACTTCTGTAATCCTAAAACAGTTCCACCCCAAAAATGATCATTCTTTTATAAGAATCAATAGCACACACATTTACTCAGTTACTGACAAAGACACTTGATACATATATGGGAATTTGGCTGGGGTGATTTTGTAGCTTGTTAACTGGCAGACAGGTACTTGAGTTACTCACAACCTAAATTTATAGGTAGTGAGTAAATGTCCTCAGATATCCCCCAAGAACAACCTTTACCGCTATCCTCAGCTGTCCATTTAATCTTGGTTGCATCTCACTGGTCTTTGCAGCGGGCCATGCCTGCTTTTGTAAGAGGCTTGTGTCTATGTAAAGCAAACCACATCCTGATGGATGACACTGCTAATCTGTGTTATGAGGAAGGTTGAGTGGTAAACTGACCTCCCTATTTATGTGATTTAAATATGTCAATGTCACATTTTGTTAAGAATCTAGCAGGCAAAGTATTCCAAGATCTGCAGAGTAATTCATATGATTTTCATTCACAAATTGCAAATATACTGCAGTTAAATTAGGCTGACAAGGCTGTCGGGAGCATCTATTTCTTAATATTAACTAAAAAAGTTCACCGACATTGATTTTTTTATTTTTTTTTATTTGACCATATAACATTTTATACAGAGATAAATTATATATGTTTTTACAGTATAATACATGTTTCAAGTAGAACATTATAACATTGTTGTTGAAACTGGTCGGAATGAATCTTTCTAAATGCACTCATTCACATACATTCCTCACATTCTTATGATCCATCAAAGCACGAAAAATGTAGTAGTGATACTGCATAGACTGGCTAAATCTGAGCTGGAGTCTGAGAACATTGTGCTGAGTTTTATAAGCTGCTGTATGTTATGACTTTGACATACAAACGCTTACAATCACATTAGTCTCAATTAACGATTACAAAAAAGTAGTATACATAAAAATACACAATAAACACACATTTTGACGTTCGGAATAGTTGGTATCAGTTTTATGGAAATAAACTGTACACTTATTTAAAAAAAAATAAGAATAAAGTTAAAGTAAAATCAAAAGAAAAATCAGAAATATATATGCATATATATATGTACCTGAATAAAGCTGATATTTTTCATGACATCTTTTCAATATTAGCATACAGAATTTTAAAAAAAAATCCAAGAATAATTTTAACAAAGATGTGATATATTGTTTCCATTATTTATTTATTTTTTTACTTGTTTTAACTGCTAATGTTTGCACTTCCAAGAATTAACAGCAGAGGGAGGTGATAATGGTCTACAGCTCATTTAACTAGCAAGGACCCCAACCCAAATGACAAAGGTTTATTCAAATGAAGCAACAAGGTAGGCCAGAGACAACGTTTGGGTTTGGGGAAGAATCAGCAGAGGCTGACTAGAGAAAAATGGAAGGGAATGCAGAAATATATGTGTAGGCATTTATAGGTGTATGACCGAAAGGGCATTGTTTGCGGTGTGGACATGCTCCTGAAATTCAGATAAACTATTTTTCATTTCTTCAAGAATTATAAATTATTGCCCAGATTAAAGTCTGCTTCAAATTCTCCTGAGAACCGAGGGGAAAAAATTTTTTCCTTTAGAACTTTTTTTTGTGTGATTTATTTATTTTGAGCATTTAGGGGCAGGTTAGAAGAGATTTTAAGCCATCCGTGGTCTATGCTGTATATGAGGACAGGCGGTTGGTAGCAACAGGTGGTGCAAAATGCTCAAGATGGACAATATGGATACTAACTTGCCTTTTTAGCAAGGCCCCATGTTACTAAATGGGTCACAGCAGTTGGATTTTGCTCATGAAACAACAACAATAGAGTAAAAATTTTGCACCATCAGAGAAAATGCCAAAGAAGTAAAAGCCTTTCTTCAGTTTAACATTTCTTTATTGTATTTTTCTGTAAGTATTTAAAATTACAACCTCCTTAAACATTTCCATTCAATCCCGAAGAAAAATTTTTAACATTTGCATACATTTGAATGGAAACATTGTACTGTGTTTTCTTACTACTACTAGGGATGTAAAATTCCATGCTTTTTACTCAGCGTTATGTCACTAACTGAACAATGGCTTACAACTTGTAAGTCTAACAGAAATAACACAAATCTGTGTTATCTTTTACAGTACATTAGTTGTTTTACATCAAAATAATACAGATGAAAAGCAGTGATATCGCTTATATTGAACACTCTTTTTTCAGGAACATATAAGTTGAAAAATAACCTTGAAGTTTAACAAGTAAAATAAAACAACCTCTGTTAATCTTTAGTCCAGCACTCGTTGTCCAAACTGCATCTCTGGGGATCAACACTTCACTAAAGTCATGCAATGTAAAGGCAGCCAGAACCGAAGAAGTCATGTTCACAAGCTCGTTATAGATAGTTGGAATATACATATTTAGGCAGTACTGACAACCTTAGCCAGTTTTATCCATGTGCAGCAACTATTTAGTATTTGATATGTGCTACAATAGATTTCAGTGGATGGGTAGCAATTCTGCCAAATATGACCCCAAATGTCAAAATGTATTTAAAAACACATAACATTTCTCTGATGTAGCAAAGTACGTGGAGTATTGGACATCGCCCTCATAATGATCTTATGTACTAAATATCTGCTTGTAAGAGTAATGATGTCTCATACTTGGTTTGAGACAGCTTCATCAACAAACCAAAAACAGCTGAAGATTTCTGAGATCTTCAGCTGACATTTCAATCTGGCTTTTCTTTCACTGACCATCAAATATTTTCAGCATGTTTCAGCCAACACAGGAAACTGCTTGCAGTCACGTCGGAGAAAGAGAATTCTTCTTATTCGATGGCATGAAATCCATAAAAGAAGCACAGGTCTGTTTTCCACGGATAAACGCCTGTGATGCACCAGCCTGAATTTGCAAGATTGATTTATGTCACGGCTTCTGCCTAGCTGACATCAACAACCGTGTGTGTGTGTGTGCGTGTGTGTGTGTGTGTGGGTGCAAACTTGTATGTCTGTGTGTGGACAGTGGCTATGCAGACCTCTACTGTGTGCATATTGAGTGACAGTGTGTATATGTTTGTTTTATGTAATGGTCAATATGTGCTGTTATGCTTAATTTCTGCTGTTTGACCAGCAGTTAACCAGAGTCCCTCCCTCAGACTGTAACGGGGCAGACAATAATTCTGTCCTCCAGCATGACACTGACAACGAGGAAAACAAAGTACAGCAAAAACATAAGAAAGCCCAGACTCTTGCTCATTCTCCACTTGCAAGCGGCAATGGACATGATGACAAACAGCAGCATGAGGAAGAGAAGGACGATGGCGCAGAACAGGCCATTGCTGCTCACCTCCACTGGCTTCAAGTCATTGATAATGTTGAAAATGAGCCAGGGGAATGGCAGACTGGAGGGAGGACAGAGGCACAGAAAAGACAACAGAGAAGAATTGGGTTTTCTTGGCACATTCTTATTTAAAAATGAATGGCTTGTGTGTTCTTGTTTATTGGCAGACTCACCCCACAGTGATGTCAAAGATGTTGGAGCCCACTGAGCTAGACACAGCCATGTCACCGAGGCCCTTTCGAGCTACAATCACACTGGTGATCAAGTCAGGAATTGAAGTGCCAGCTGCTAATATTGTCAAACCCATGATTTCTTCTGTGATCCAGAAAGTTTCTCCAACCTAAAATGAATAATATTCCAACTCAAATCTTCAGTTCTTTTCAGCCACACAAAACCTAAATCTACTAATGTGACAGCATCCTGTCAAGGAAAACATAGGTTAAAGTTATGATAACTCTGTCATTCAGACGTATACATGAAAGTGAAAGACAGGGCCCCTACACTTCACAGTAATTGTGACGTGACGTTACATTTAGTTTAGTCAACAAGTGTCACTAAGAGCAGGGTTTGTAAGTCTGTGTGTGTGTGTGTGTGTGTGTTGCACACTGTATCAGCTGCTCTTGTCCCTCACACAGAATTTCAGAAATTGAGAAATATCTTCTGTATCAGGAAAAATCACCAAGAAGAAACATTTTAAGTTTCAGATGATAAATGTAGCTGATTAGACATGTCCAGTTCTAGCTGTGTGCAGTTTCATGCATTCAGGCTTGCATATTACTGAAAATGATGCACAAAACATTACTTTCTTCAACCTAATAACACTTCTAAAATTAATACATATAGACATGAAGTCTATAAAGAAAAGAGTCCCTGGCTGAAAGAGTGATATATTGTCTTATTTCTTTGTATTAATCAGTTTATTTTTTATGGGTTGACTTTCATCCATCCATTAGTTTCTGGTTATCCAGTACAGGGTTGGACTGGTGCTGGGGCCTATCCCAGTTGTCACAGGGCAAGATACGTGGCCCTGGACCACCAGTCTGTTCCAGAGCTAACATAAAAGACAGCATCAGTCGCACTCACATTCACAACTACGGCCAAGACAGAATAACTAACTAGCCTAACATACATGTCTTGGACTCTGGGAAAAACCTGGAGAACACTCACACAGACACAGGTAGAACATCCAACCTCTTTTTTTTCCATTAATAAATATTTCTGGATAACGCACATTCATCTGCATGCATTGAGTTAAATCTGCTATACAAAAAAATAATAATATTTAAATATAATCTAATCCTATTTCAAAAAAATTATTATAATAATTTCATTAAAACAAACCTAAGAGAACAATTATATTTCATGTATTTTAGAAGATAAAAGGAATCAGTCCATGGATGGTGCTTTAAAAACTAAAAATGACATGAGGCTTTCAATATCTGAAAATGTACTCATTTACTCATTGCCACTCACAGGTGAGAGCATAATGACCAATTCTTATTGCACTTTTGGCAATGCTTTTTCACGTGGCGTGCTGCACCTGTAGAAGCTAAATTAGCAGGTGCACTTTGTCAGTAACCTTGTGCTTTTGTCCTGTCGCTGCACTTGTGCTCTTAAAATAGAGTGCTACAGGTTGATCTGACTGTGGCTCAAGACAGATTAGCCAGGATTAGTTCCCACGGTCACACATTTAACACCCTGACAGCTGCACTCTGACGAGAAAGGCCTCAGATATAGTGTGTATAGACAACAGGGCTGTTGTATGCTGCAAACAATCATACTCTAACATTTGTTTGTGAGTGCGTTGTGTGGGAAATACCTGATGAGCCCACCACACCATCAGGTAGGAAAAGAACGCAATCCAAAAGATGGAGCCGAGGAAAGTGACCGGGAAGAACCTTTCTGAGGTCTAAAAAACATAAAATAAAGCAATGTAGCTTCTTAGTCTATCACTTCTTTTTCATCTAACTTAACATGTAAAATCAAGCAGTAGAGAGCATTCAAAGCACAGCCCTATACCCCTAAACTAAAGCTGTGTGTAATATTCAGTAGAGCTGTGGAGCTCTACTCTATTTTCAAATAGGGTTTCAGTTTGTATTTTTATATTTGGTTGTGTGTATATCTACCTCTCTCCTGACATCAGGCAGCGTGAGCCAGAGAGGGAGGATGATTGGCAGGATCAAGAGGTAGGTGATTTGTTTCCTGGGAGTGTCAGGCCATGCCAGGCTCAAAGGCTTGTCTTCATCTTCATCTTCCTCACCACCCTGAGGATTAGTTCATGATCTTACATTGTAATATTGTGCCTATGTTGTACATAAATATATTTGGACATATTTCTTTGGGTAAACATAACTAAGTTAAATTTCCTGATTGTTTATAGGTCAAACATTTTGCTTTTGAAAAGGAGTGATGCTTCCATACCTCATCTCCTCCTGCAGCACCATTCATTGGTGGTGTAACTTCCACTGCAACATTTGTACTGTTTGTGATCTTTTTATCAGCTGGAGGTAGAAAGTAAGTAAAAAAAAGTAAGTGCATTTTATTTATATAGCACAGTTAAAAACGGTGCTTAAAACAAACAATAAAAGGTGTGTTGAAACAAAAAAGAAGAAGAAAGAAACAAGAAAGATAGAGGGACAATACTAGCAATAAAAAAAGAGCAATAATATCATGGCAATAATTTATCAATATTAATTATAATATAGTTAGTTAATATAAAATAACAAATTAGAAATAAAATAATCAAAGATCATATTTAATCTCCTCTACTGAGAAAAAGAAAAGATAATCTCTTTATTTACTTTTTTTTTACAAGTATAAAGCAGTTTGTGCATCTTTGTGTAAAAATTCTTGGATGATAACAGATCAGCTGTTCAACTAAAATGTATTGAATGAAATAAATCAGAGATTAATCCACAACCAGAAAAAAACCCCTCTAAATTACAGCCTGACACATAAATGTATTAATGCAATCACTGTCTATAAAAATATAAAACTTTTATCATTTTAACTGTTTCTTTAACATCAGTGACGCAAGGGACAGTCACGTTACTTACATTAATGAGGGAAAACATTAAAAAAAAAAAGATTCAGTCTTCTCGTGAAATGAAAAGGTAGCATTTAGTTTTCTTTTTCAAAGCTTTATTGCCTGAACAATTCTTTCTTGTGTAGCCTGCCCATGATCTATTCCACTATTTTCTAAATTAACATACTGATAAATTTGTGTGCCATTTCAATCATTCATCTATAAACTGATAAATAACTGCACAACTGATTTGTCACTTTATCGATGGGGGTTGACCAAAAGTACATTGGCGTTTCAGTATTCACTGGTACACACCTACTCCGTTGGCAGTGGCACCATCTTCTTTACACTTCTTCTTGGCCATTTTGTGAAGGATTGAAGCCTTCTCTTTAAAATGTCCTAAAACAAAAGAAACAGTCCTTAATGCAACATGTCTTAATGCAAGCTCAATCATCCAGTTATGGAAATCCCAAAAAGTTGATTCTGTTCATTTGGACGTAGCGTTTTCAGTGGGGGAGGCGTTTCGTCACCCATCCAAGTGACTCCTTTAGTCTCAGCTGACTGTAGGTTTCCCAACCCTATAAACAGTACATTTGCACAATGACTGAAACTAGCCCACTGAATGAACAATGTAAATTGTCATGACCATTGATCAGTGGCTATGGTGTCATCATGGAGGCAGATGAAACAATGGTCTCGTATGATGTTACATCTCTCTTAACTTGTGTTGTTTGTAGTTCGTAAGAGATTTCAGGATGGCCCTAACCTCAGCATCAGGACCACTCTCAGCACAAACAGTGTGTTTGTTCTTGGAACTGTGTCTTCATTACGCATATTTCACATACAAGGGTCATTACTACAGGCAGAAATATGGGCATGCCGTGGGTTCCCCTTTTACACCCACTGTGGCCAACTTGTACATGGAAGAAGTGGAAAAAAGGGCTAGGGTTAGTATTGGAACAGCTGAGACACATTTTTCTAAACACAGCGCCTCTGTTGTTTTTAAACCCCAAAACAGGCTGCACCAAAAATTGGTGCTCCCCAAGGATCTGGTCCCCTGGTAGTACTATAGTATAATGCCAGGAGGATTCCCATGATTTATACATCAGGGAAATCAAACAACCTCTGTTTCAGCCGATGGCACAACACAGAAGAGCCACCTCGTCAGGTCAGGACTCCTCAGTCTATTTACACATACCAGCCAGTGGACACTCTTTCAGTAAGGAGGACATACACATCCTGGACAGGGAGGAACGCTGGTTTGAGCGAGGAGTCAAGGAGGCCAAGGGAAGGACCGTCTCTGAATCAAGGAGAAGGCCTAAGGGTGCATCTTTATTGCAATGCTGTGATTGCAGCCATTCTGCAACTCTCTTAACTGTCTATGCTCTTAAGCCTAATCCTAGATATAAACCTTTCATAGGATATCCTTTTGATCTTGGGCTAGGCTTAATCTGTTTCTTGGAAACCTGAAGTTATTAACTTTTATTTAATCTCAAGAAAATTCACATTTGAATTTGTTGTGGTGAAGGAATGTAATCTTTATGTCAGCACATTGTATGTGTCACATTCTGTGTTTATTTGAAACATTTCTAATTTGGGAAGATTATAATGTTTGTGAGAGTGTACGTGATTTGTATCTGCGCATGCTCACTCATACCCTCATTACTGAGGGGATCCAGTGTGTGTATCATGAGCTGGAAGATGCTGTTTCTCATCAGCGAGTTGTGTAGAGAAGCACAGCTGCCTTCCCTCTGCAGCCTGGGTTTAGCCTGTAAAACATAAAACCACAAATACCAAATGTTTTTATGGATTCAAATGTAAATGCACACTTATTTTACGCATCATTATTTCTCTCTGTGTCCACTCATGGGCTTATTATAGTCTTAAACCATTATCAGGTGGAGCTGGTCACAGCTTCAGTTCTTTAAATAAATAAAATTAAATTTGCAATGTTCCAAAGGGGAAAAGAAAGATAATAAGACATTAAGCTACTATTTAAAAATTAAATGAAAGCACAAGAAACACATTTTTAAATAAACCTCTTTGAAAGATTTGAAATATAGTGAAATATAGAAGCGGTATACTATGTTATGCATATAAAACAGTACAAATAAACTTACCGTAAGCTTGTTCTCGTCATCACTTGGGGCATTTACCTTTAGGAAAGAACACAGAGACAATAATATAATAAAAATATAATAATAGACATAATAATAGATCACTGTAATGGAGAATATAATAAACATATTAAATATGTAGTCATATATTCAGTATATTTAATAAAATGCTACCAACACTTTTTGTATTTGTGACACTGGATTGGATTGCATTTAAACAAATGTTAATTAAAATAAACATGGAAATGGTGATGGAATAGGGAAAGAATAGGACCTGAGCTTGAGTTATTCACAAAGCACTTTGGAAGGCATTTTTAGATCAAGTATATGTAAATTATTTCTAACAGCAGGGAGGGTAAAAACACCATTAATCAAGTAATTATGCAAAAATGAAAAGATAAAAAAATATTTACTCAAGATTTATCATCACCTTCTTTTTCAGTATCCCAGCTATTTTAGATGTATAACTTCAGTGGAGATTACATCAAGCTGTTCATGTCCAGTATTTATTTAAACTTCCTCATGAAAGTAAACCATTGCACGTTTTAGGCACCTTTCCAACACGAAGACTACACACACAGGAGGATCTCACACTAATCTCAATCCCAGCCATGTTTTTAGATGGCGTATACACCACAGCCATGTCACTATATAGCCACATACATATATACATGTCAAAGCTCCCTCAGTCCTAACTCACACTGTGCCACTGAGCTACACCCGTGGTGAAAGAAAACAAAAAAGCTGGATTTTACTCCAGAAAAACTAGCAAAGATGAAACAAAGAAAAGAAAACATGCACACAGACTAAAAGGAGAAACCATGAGTAGCATAACTATATATACAGACTACCAAACCATTTGGCTTTTGGGGGGGGATCACAAATTGGATTCATATTAAAGGCTATAGAAGAGTTTTTGCACCATATCCAAGGTGAAAGGCAAATTAAAATTATATAAATTCTCAGTGTTTACTGTTCCAAAGTTGTCTCCCAAAATATTACGTCTGACAGGTTTGTATAAACATGATAATGCTGTATTTTTACTCACTTTGTTCCAAAGATGAAAATCTTATTAAAGGTAAAATAGCTTCCAAAGAACCAAAGAACAAGATAAATGAGAAGATATAGTTACTATCCTGAGTGCAATTAAAGCTCCATTAGCAAAGCAACAGCCAAAAAAACCCCCATTTAGATGAATATTAGATTAGTATAGATTTTCTGGTCCTTTTACCTATTTGTTGTGTGATTGTGCTTGTCTGTTGTTTATAATCATGACAGTGTGGTCCAGAAACCAGACTGGGTCACAACTGTGCAAGAGGAAGCCATGGTACCATAAAGTAGTGTAAATGATGGTAAATGGCCTGTATTTGTACTGGTAAATGATGCAAGTAACATCATAATAAAGTACAGTTTCAATACTGGATGTGGTCCAAGACCTCATTGTTGTCACTGCTGGTGTGATCCTATTGCTAAATGGTCTCCACTTAATCTAAATGAGGCGTTTTACAAACACAGAGTGAACATGCTAAACTCAACAACAGAGGGTTTTCTAACTAACTTGATGGTTGGTTTTGTTTTTAACAACAGGTACCCTTCCTGCCACAACACCAAAATGGAATTTATGTCTCCAAATGAAACAAAACCAGCAACATTTCACTTGCCAAGCAAAAGCTTAAACCATTAAACCGGCACACTCTGGAGCCACAAAGTCATCTTATACTCAACAAGTATCTCATGAACAAAATCGAGCACTAAAGTGGTCTCTGAGAAATATACAAACACAGACAAAATACCACACCTGGCACGTTTTCATGACTGAGTCTTCAGAGATTGAGCAGATAATCCCTTTAATTAAAACACCTGCTGCTGCTAGGGTTGCTAAACCAAGACACGGGTGGTTAAGTATTGTTTTTTGAAGTCATCACTACCAAATTGCTCTGGTCCACCTGGTTGTTTGGTAATAACAATTGTGTCTAATCTTGATAGAGATCAGTTTTCAATTTAAATCTAGTAAAACTATGTATCTTATCAGTCAGAGCCTTTTCTTCCTTTTTATATTGTTGTGAGTTCAAACATTGTATCATATTTCTCATTAGACTTATTAAACTCAGCTAAACAACATAATTTTAGAAAGTTTTGGCCAATCTTCTAAAACCATTTGATGGTTGAAGATGGAAGATGTGAATACTTCACAGCATTCATCTTACCCTTGTAATAAAAAAAATTATAAAATGAAATAATAATATGGATGATGATGATGATAATGGTAATAATAATGATGGTGATGATAGCGAGAAAAACATGGTCAAATGAAGGACCAAACCTAAAGTTAAGGAAGCTTGCCTTTTGTTGTCACCTGTCTTTCTTGGCCTCGTGATTTCTGAGCACTGTAAGCAGAAGCCAGCTTGGCATTAGGTCATGTTAGCTAATGCTCACATGGCTCATAAGAGTGGCTGGATGACAGAAGACACTTGCAGCCTGCTGTAGAATCTGTTGAGCCTGAAGCTGTTCTTTGGTAATTCCTCTTTGAAAGAAGCATTTTTTTTATTTCAATTTATTTTCTGATTGAAGTTGTTAATTAGATACTGCAATCTGACAAGTAACTATCATTTATAAAGTTTGGGTGTTTTTTTGCATTTTACATAACATATTAAAATTTTACCAAGCTCTTATTATGTGTCATAATAACAAAATCCCTATTGTGTTAGTAATCTACATTTAATAAAATTGTAAATAATGGAGTAATTTTTTCTCTTTGCAGCACAGTTTCAGCCCACATGCTGTATTTTGAGATTTCTAAAAATATCTTGCCCAAAATTTCTATAAACATTGTGATAATATCACATGAAATTCTTCTGCAAGTTGTTTACACGTAAACCTGCCCTGCACGACAACCATCCACCACAGCTTTTTAAAATTGAATGCCAGCAGACTCAAAAATGTATAACTAACCTGTATTTTCCAAGATGTGATTTTCAGTAGTGACATTTCCTGTGACTACAGAGTGTTAAATAAAATTTTATGAATGACAGTAATTTTTGTTTTGGTATTTCTAATAATACATTTGTAAAATAGAGAACCAAAGAGAGTACCTAAGAGAGTACAAATATATGTGTATATGTGTAAAGGTTTTGATTTTGGACTGTTGATATGTAAAACAGATGTTAATAACATACTGGTTTCGATATTTTTTACGTGTTTATTGGGAAATAATACACTCGCCTCCATCTCAGCTATGGTAGAGCTAGTTGAGGTGGAGCTCCTTGCGCCAAGGGATGCTATGAGATTAGTTGAAAAACACGTTTTACACATTTTTCTTTTAGATGGCTTACTTTGTGATATTTAGTGTTAAGCACTTCCTCTGTGCTATGTAAAAAATCACCAGCTCAGCACAGGCCAGTTTCTGGATTAACAGCTATAACTTCAGTAAGTGCATATAGTCTTGTTTTTCTTTTCAGGGTCAGCTTTCCTTATGTTGGTATAGCTATTGAATAGAATAGAATAGAATTCAACTTTATTGTCATTGCACATGCACAGGTACAGGGCAACGAAATGCAGTTTGCATCCATCCAGAAGTGCTTTAGTGATATAGATATATTACAATATATATTAGCTATTGTTTAGCTATTAAAGCTATAGCTATTAAAAGATTTACTAAACAATTTACTAAACAATTTACTAAACAATTTATTGTACTAAGCTGCTGTTCAAGTTTGGTGATCTCATCTTCTCCGAGCAGGAAACTATAGACACTGGAAGACAGCCAAGATGTAAAGTGCTGACCTCAGATCAGCACGTTTACACATAGATTTCCCATCATACTACTGACCATCATGTCACTGATGCAAAATCAGATCACCTTTTCATAATAAACATAAAGTAGAAATTACATAAAGTACACGTCTCTCTCTCTTCCTCTCTCTTCCCCTCTGTCTCTCTCTTCCTGACCATTTGAGCTGTGGGACTTAGCCAGGATTAATCAGCAGAGATCACCACTTTTAGACCAGCAATTTTCAAGCCCTCATGTGAAGTCTTGCAGAAACCCTCACAGGTCAAAGTGCTGTTAAAGAACTTGCTTCCACTCTCACCTGTGATATCATCCTTACTGCTTTAAAAATTATTATAAATAAATAATAAAATATTCACAGCTGTACACTGACTCGCTCTAAAAACCTGAAAAGATCAGCTACAATTTCTATCATAAATAAATCAAATGAAATTTGCATTCTGGGTAACAAGCATTTAAAAATGTACTTATGAACCACAGCAAAAGTATTAAAAATCTAGGACAACACGATGCAATTTCAAAATATCCTCCTTCTTTATTCATGCACTAATGGAAAGGTCTTTTCTGTTTAATCACACTGCCCTCTGCTGCCTTGTAGTAAATGAGAGAAATGTCATTTGAACATTTCTTCAGTGCTCTGCAGACCCTGTGTGAAAGTGTGCTTGAATGTATGTTTGCTGTCGTCACTGCAGGTAAGCAGTTGATAAGGGGATTAGAGAGAATTAGCATCTTTAGTCCCATCAGTAAGCAAACCAGCAAGTCTTCTCATCATCTCCTGCTACCCAAATGAAATGCATGCACTGAGCAAACCAACTTGAAAAAGTCCAAAGTACATACAAAATACAAGCTTCACAGCACTATGAGCATAACTGCAGGCAGAGAATGAACTGTGCAGGATTGTTTCTCTCTGAGATCTGCTGATTCCTGCTCCTCCAGGTACCACCTGACTATTATTAGTGGCTCTAATGGGATTAGAGAGCATTAACCTGAGGGATTATTTAGGAGCTACCAACACATGAGAGCAAGACAGCTTGACATCCAGTGCTGGACAGCAAAAGAAGAAAGCTGTTCTTTGGTTCAAGTGAGGCAGCTTGGGGAACAGCTGATTCCCAGAAGGGCACAGATGTCAAACAGAGCTTCTGTAATAACAGTGATATTAAGTTTGATTAGCACACATATGTATGTAATCAAAGGTTTAAATAATTCAGTATGAACTAAAATATAACAACTCTACAATGGAAATTAATTCTTAAGAAATTGTGTTGAAAAAACTTAAATATTTTTATATCATATTTCATATGCCATTTGCCATTAATGGCAAAAATGCTAAAATAAAACCACTTGGAGTAATATTTGGAGAACATTTTGTCTGGTTTAGACCTACAAGAAAATTTCATGGGAGGAACTTTAAAGCAAATACCATCACATCAGAGGTCAAGAGCTAATATGCAATGTAAAATGTGAGTATTACTGAAGCAGCATGTATAGCAATGGATTGAATATGACCCTGATGGACTGATAGTGGATGATGGCAGATGAGGTTACACACATATGATTAAGAAATCGCAGAGCAACAGATTCAACTCCAGCTGTACCCAAACAATAATAGGATAGATGGTGAGTCACTGAACAACTGTTTCTGTTTCCATTTGTTTAAATTATTAACGATGTGAATAACGACAGAAACTGATGCTTAAATAAAAAAAAACATGGCCAAACATTACTCTATCATAGATAACAGCTCCCGCCCACTTTTTTTCTAATGTAAGGACACAGCTGGGAGAGCTAAATGAGGGACAGGACTTAACAGAGCAGAGAAATGCACACGGAGGTTTGTACTAATAGTACTTTTCCTTCTCACATCATTGCTTCAGTTTTGGCGTTTTAGACTATATGGAATACATGAAGGAATTAACAATAAAAGAGTCCAATTGATGGTTAAGTCATCACAAAAAAATCTTAGTGTGGCACTTTGGTGACAATTTCTGCATGACATGCCTTTTCCTGTTATTATCTGAAATAAATTGTAAAGTGAGTGTATATGTTAAATCTGTTCAAGCAAAACTTTGTGGTTAAGTAGTTTGGACCACCAACTTGGCTGATGCAAGTCTTTGGCAAATGTTCAATAATACCTGTGATGATCTCGATAGATGGGAATACAGTAAAACCCTAATAAAAATACAAAGTTTGAATGAAATTAAATGCGTGACAGATTAATCTAATCTTTAACTTACTTAAGTTTTCAAACATAAAAAATCTTAAGTCTTGTAATCCAGTTTAAATGGGGACATTGACTAGCACTGTTACATCACTCCTGTTCTAAGAGCCCTGCTGGACTCTGGTCTGAACTCCATTACTAAAAGTAATGATTAAAGATGAAGCCTGGTCTTAGTCAGCATGAATATGGTGTAATCTGGCTGTCTATCAAACATCATCTGAAGTACACAGGTGCACAAATGTTTATATCCTTTGAAAGTGAAATTAAGGAGATTTTGATGGATGACAGAATGCAGTCTGTTTAGTACTCAGGTCTCTTTTAACACCCTCTCAAATTCTCAAACCATGAATACTATTATTCTAAGGCTCAGCAGTCTATGTAAGTTTTCCCTGTTATGTAATTTACTTGGGAAAATTTTTAAACAACAAAACGACAAGAGCAACAACAACAACAACAACAAAATAAACCATTTTGAAGCTTATACTTTGTACCACTCCTTTCCAAGTATGCAAATCAAGTGGTATAGTGTTGCTGGAAAAGATTCAGTGTCCTTTTTCTTTGTTTACCTATTTACAGTGCACTTATTTTGGTTAATTTTATATACATGTTGTTGTTGTTTTTTGATTAATTGATTTCATGTAAATCATTCATTCAATCTATCTATCAATCAATCAGTTTCTTCATTTCAAATTAGGCATTTTTCTTTCTGAGAAACTCCCTAGTTTTAGTATCCGAGATGTAAGACTCATTCTCCTGATACACTCTTTTAATTTAAAGTCTTCATGGTTGTTTGACCCAGTAGATTGAAGTGTGGATGAAATCTTTTGTGAAATTTTTTGGCATTTCTGTTTACTTATTTATTTATTTATGTTTTACGTTTTGGAACTTAACCTTGGAAGAATATTTATAGTCTATACAAAGCTGTCGCTTGACAATGATCAAGGGTGTTGTGGAGTAGAAAACATCTGGGTAAGAGTAGGGAGGATAAATGGATGGATGGATGGATGGATGGAGTCAGCTCACCTTCTGTGCATTCTCCAGCTCGTCCACCTGGTTGCTGCCCAAAATGCTTCTGATGATGAATTCGCATTTGGCATTGAACTTCATGAAAGTTACATAGAAGGCGTAGAATAGCAGCAGACTAACACTTTCTTCCAACACAATTTGATTATCCAAAAAGAAATAGATGAGCATGAGCAAGCCAACGATATAGAATGAGACATCTCTGAACAGAGGCCACCAGGTGAGATTCAGCACCTCTTTGGAGAACAAGGCGCACATCCCAATTACAAATAGGATGTTGAAGACAGCCGATCCCACAATGGTACCAATACCCACATTGCTGTGGGAGATGAAGACTCCTATAACAGATGTGAAGAGTTCTGGGGCAGACCCACCTGCAGCCATAAAGGTGGCTCCTGCTACATCATCAGAGATCTCCAGCTTCTCTGTGATGACCGTGAGTGCAGGAACAAAGAACTCATCACAGACAATGGCTAAAGCTATGAACATGTACAACATGCCAAACATATGAAACGCTACGTAGCCCTGGCGCCTGTCCTCCACACTGAAATAGTCCGTTGGGTAGTCCCCATGATTCATCTCTATACTGGAGGATTTCATGGCCACCGGTGTATCCTCTGGTGCTGCTGAAAGGTTCCGGTACTGCAGAAGAGTTCTTTGGGGCATTGCTCCCTCAGCTGAGCGTTCAGCAGCTGAATCTACCTGAGTGGTCACTGATTTGGCCAGCATCAAGGCACTCCATGAACAGACTGTGCAGACAACCACCAGGCTGATGATAAAGCCCAAAATCCGTCCAGGCCGTAGCTTTCTCTTGACACCATGGTACAAGTGCATGGTACTCCTACTTTGAGGGCCCAGGCGAGGTGGTGAGCTGGAATATGCTATCAGGTCTTGATTTCTTATGGGTAGGATGAAATCCATTCTGTTTGGTGCAGGTTGTCAGAGTGGAAGTGTCTGGAATCCCCCAAAAGCTGGGTTGGTGGTGATATTGGCTATAAGGGTGGGGGTTTGACAGGCCACGGCGGTTTACCAATTGGTTTGCATGCTGCTGCCAGGTTTAAACACAACGGAAGCCCTTCAGTCTGATTCCAGGATCTATGCCATTTAAAGGTTTCCCCATATTACACACTGCAAGACAGAGAAAACAGAAGTTATAATACAAGTGTGCAAATGAAATATAGACATAAAAAGATATGCATAATAATTAACTATTTATCTATCAAATGGAAATCACACGAGCCATTTACCTCCAATGACAATAATAATCAGCAATTTTGATGAGTATCCTTTTTTTCCTTTTATTTCTTTCCTTAAAAAAAACAAACATTTTCACTCCTGCTATCAGCTTTACTGTGGCCTCCTTGGCTCGAGTATGCCCATTCACCTACTTCTTTGCTATTTCTCAAAGAGAAACTTTGTTGGTTTAACTTTACTCAAGTGTTTGATGAGTTGTTCCCTTCTGATTCTTTAGTCTTTCAAGCATTCTTGTTTCCTTTCAAGCATCCCTGCAAGTATTGTTTTTGTAACAGTGTCACAACTAAAACCCTTGTTAAAAAGCAGCTTCAGAAATAGCTATTCTCAAATCTAGAGTAAATCATATTTTATTCAAACACATAAACCTTCAAATATATTATTTTATTTTGGTAGAACTTAATTTTAAATAACAGTCAAAATCACATATAGCAACATTTTTTTTTCACTTGTAGTTTTTGTAATTTTGGTGTTGTAATTGGTCCTGAGAAGATGCAGTGAAAGCTTTTCTTTAACTGTAGCTAGAACATTAGTGAAATCGCATTAGAGAGCTTTTTAATCCCCCATAGGATATACTTAGATTAGCCTCACGTCCTGCACACAGGTACCAAAAGGTAGGCACCAACAAAATGAACAGAATGAAAAATGAGACCTGATGAGATTATTTTGCACATTAGAGTTATTAAACACTTATTCTATTCTACAAAAGCAACAATAATCTCTGAAGTCTTACAATTTTGTGCAGCCTCATTTCTATCATTTAAATGTTTTAAACAAGCAACAATTTGCTGTCAGATGAATACTAAATCTTTTAGGTTATTAGAGTGAAGACAAATTGCAGCTACACACCAAACACACACATTCATCTTTTAGGTTCTCATACCACTCTTGGATATCTCCAGTTCAGTGGAGAAAAGTACAGCAGTCAACAGCTTGTAAGATCCTGAATCTCTGAGTGAATATTCCTGTAAATTGACTCTAAAAACAAAATGATCCCAGGTGTTCAGTGCAGGTCTCAACAGTAAATCCTCAGTGAGATTTTCTTCTCTAAGCACAGAAAGCTTCAGGACAGCATGTCCTGAAGGAGCTCCTCCCTCTTTTTCAGTGTTCCTCCCCCATTGACACTGGCCACCTCCTTTTACTTTCTCCTCCTTCCTTGTCCTCTCTGTCGCCAAGTCACTGTTAAAAAATGAGGATCACTATATCTGTCAATCGTATCTGCTTCCTCTGGCCACCCTTCCTATCGCCCCACCTCTCCACATCACCTGCATAATTCCTTCCTAGCTCCACAAACAAGCGAACAGATAATGGATTGAGAACAATAAGCTTACAGCTTGATGAGGCTGAAATTATCAGATCACAGTCTTGTGTATAAAGCGCTTGAAAATGATCCTACTTACTCTGTTATGCAATACTCTGCAGCATAGTTCACAATAGATGCTGCATGATATTTGTATGCGTTAGAGGTTTATAACCTATAAACAGGATGCCAAACTATTTTAAAAAATGAAAGTTATAGGACGTCATTTTGCCATTTAGTTTTATTAATTTAAGTAATTTTTTTCTTAGAGGGTTAGAAACCTTATTAAGCTGCATAAAACATATTTACATGTGAGAGAATAGATTCTGAGGTATGTATATACTTTGAAAGTACAAAATAAGTCACTGTGATTTCTTACAAAGATGGACAAACCATAAATTTCACATTTCAAATTTGAAATATGATGCAGCTCTGCTTTTTCTTACCTAATCTCCCCTACTCCCACACCAAAAAACTCAATTAACAGAGAAGAAACCTAAATAACTTAACATTTATTTTGTAGGTAGCAAAACCAAAAACAATTTAAGAAAAACATTTAACCTGATGTATAAATACCAAGTTTAAATAGATCAGAATGATTCATGAAACAAGATGCCTTTGGGTGCTTCTTCCCCCAAACTTTAGATTTTATGTTTTTGTAACAAACTTCAGCATATATCTTGTGTGCATATTAGACTGGTTTTCAAAATAAATTAATAAATAAATAAAAAGGCTCTGATGTATGCAAGCATATATTTTCCTTTTAGTGGCGAATTCTTGGATTCTTGCTGGACAGTACAAAGCTGCAAAAGCTGTTCAGGAACTGCTTGAGGAACATAACAAAGAGTCCAAATTGATGACCTGACCTCTACACTCCCTAGAGCCCAATCCAATCAAGCATTTGGAAGATCCATTCAATGTAGTGGGATCCAAAGATGTCCCACTCTGCAATTCACTGCTAAGATTTAGCAGTCAAACAAAACTGACCTTTAACCCCTCCCCCCCTCAAAGAATTTACATTAGAGCTGTTTTGGCAGCACAAGAATCATCTGATATTAGGTAAGTAGTTTTGATGTTGGGATTGATCAGTTATGCTAATGCCATAAATAACAAGTTGTTATGGAAGTGATATCACCATGCTGTCTTTTATTTACTGAATGTATGTAATGGGCTTTGAATGCCGCACCCACTCTTAGGAAACAGTCCCACACTCTTAATGTCAGGTCAGGGTTAAGCCGGAGCAGCTACCTGAGGGCAAGATCAAATGATGCTGCCATTTCTGTTACCTAGCATGTCTCTAAGACAGATGTATGAGGGAGAATAAGCATGGAACAGGCAAATGTATTGTAACAAAAAAATACAGATTTAGCCTCGTTATAAAAAATCTCATCAGAAAATTCTTCTTAAGACATACTCATTTTGAATCGTGTATTCAGAATAACATGTAGAATAAGAATAATCCGAATAATGCTGTTTCTGTTCCCTTACAAACCACAAACCCTGCTGGGATTAAATCCTATGGGACCTTTCTCACCTCCAATTGCTCTTATCCAATTAAATGGGAGTATACTTAATGGAGTGGACTGCTTATTTTCCTTTGTAAGCAAAATTTGCATCTTCATTTCTTTGTTTTCTCACCAAACCAAGACTATTTAAAATCTTAATTACCTTTTAATATCATGACTGAGACTTTTGTTAAATTTTCTTGAAAGGATAAGAAAGATATTATTTCTAATGTTTGTCCAGGTGGTTTGGATACTCTCTAAGACCATGTCACATAAAGGAAGGAAGGAAGGAAGGAAGGAAGGAAGGAAGGAAGGAAGGAAGGAAAAAGGAACTTACAAACTATAAAAACTTTGCATTCTCTCTGGTTATATATTTCCACATGGGAAAGCATAGTATTGCCATGTCCTGAAGAGACACTTGGTTTTGTGCAGACAAGTTTGACCTCTGTAGTGACTGTGTATCTGTAGCTGAGAGATTAAGAGCTATGTAAAGTCCTAGCAAGGCTAAATGTGTTGCATAATCAGCCAAGCTAACCTAACCTTTGGGGTAGGCGAGGTACACCTAGTATATAATTTGAAATATAAATAATTACAATCACAATGAGCAATAACACAAGCTAGGGAATAACCCTTAAATAGATGTAGATTCCGTGCAAAGGTCTAGCCACATCTGGGTGACTGAATTTAATCAAACCTAAGCAAACATAAATATACCTGCAGAAATTTTGCATGAAAAAGAAGCTGCACAATTAACTGCATATATATTTTTTATATTAGGTCAAGAGCTGAAGTGGGTTTCCTTGATAGGTCAATGAAAAGAACGCAAAATGGATGTTCCTCTGTGAAGCTAGGATCAGCAGCAGCTTATTGGCTAAAAGCTCCTGTCTGAAATAGCAGCTAAGTTGGAAAGGGAGGGACATTTTCTCTGTGAACAGGGACGGCCCAGGTAATTGGTGAGATCTATATAATGAGTCTATGAATAGCTGAGTTCACTTACTCTCCAAAAAGTGACCTTTCAATAAGCTCACCCCTTCAGTCACCACACCTGCCAGGCACAAAAGCAATTTACAGTCATAAAGACGTCTAGATATAACACTCATTTAAAAAAGAAAATGTAATTTTCGCTGTTAGTCTCTCTCAACTGTTAGTGGCAAATTTATCAGCTTTAGCTGTTAATAGAAATATAGAAATAATTTGACATAAGAATAATTGCTGAAAAACTGAAAGGTTTGAACACAACATTTGAAAATGACCAGGAAATTCAAATGTATTTTATATTATATGTTGTATATTTATATATATCCAAAGATATGAACTAAAACAATAACAATAATAATAATTCACCAAATATTTATGATGCAGCCTACTGATGATTCAAACAGGAAAAAAATGTTTAATTAAAGGGTTACAGTGACCAATTAAAATAAATTTGTATTGATTTGCAGTAATTCTTTTGTCTGACAGGACAAGGAGACCCATGCTAGCAAAATGTCTCGCATCACATAACAGCGTAACCAGATCATCCACTGTAGAGTTTACATTTTCAGATTGCAGATAGAGACACTAATGTATAGCAAATTCATGAATGCATGTTTTGAGCAGATAATGATGCTCAGTTCAAACATTTCAATCGTTAGGATCACAGTAAAGTTTGCAGGACTGTCCCTGTTCACACATGAGTTTTATACTGGCCTCTGAGCAGGTCAGATACAGTCTTTGTACTTGTCATGAATAAGGCTTCTCACTGTAACGTAAACCCTATAATGCATATAGCTTATAACACTAAGCCTTGAGCTGAGCTGTTACTATTGAGCTTAGTTCCCTATAACAAATAAATGAATTTAAACCATGCAGATTGCGGTTTCTGGAGAAATGCAAAGCTAGAAATATCTCACATTTCTTTGCGGCTGCTAAGCTACAGTGCTCAATCAGAGAAGTAAATATTACGTCAAATTTATTTAATGTGTCAAATGTATCTAAATGATTTAACTGTGATGTGGAAAAAATTCAACTAAAGCAAAGCTGCACACAGGCATAAAAATATTAAACCTCGACAAAAGAAATAGTATGAAATATATTTAAATAACAAGTACAATATAAGAGTGTATTAGAGACTTACTTGGAAAAAAAATTAATATAACCCAGTATATATAACCCTAGCAGTATATAACCCTAATATATACTGCATGTTATTTGGCATAATCACTTAGCATACAGAATGGGTAAATTCTGTATGCTTCGTTCTTACTGGAACGAAACCAACATTGACCACAGGACTGCACCTGCTTCCTCTGCAGCTGACACTTTATTTTAAGATTGTGGAGCAAATGGTTCTCCTCGTATTTCTGTCGACAGCAGTTAGAGATGAATCTTATTTTGTCAACAGGGTATTTCCTCTCAACAGCAAACTGATAAAGTTCTGTTACACATGAAGATTGTGATATTAGTAGCTAGGAACGATGTTAAAAGGCCAGACCAGAGTAGTGATTAGTTTGCATTAGCTTCAGTTTAATTTCCAACCCACACCACAAAACCAGAATGTTATATATTTTATGATATTGTCAGGGAAATCAGCAGCAAGTTGGTTCAGCTCTGGCTCAGGGGGCCCAATAGGACAAAAGTTTCTTATCTGATATATTTATGTTTCACATTTACTGAAATGGCAGTCATGCTGTGAATGGAGTTACGGGAGGATCCAGAGCAAACATCTCCATCTAGTGGAGAATGAAATTAGTTTTTTACAGTCCCAATGTAAAACCTTTTCTTTACAGAAAATACTCCATTAACATAAAAACATGTTTCACAGTGATTCACAGATCATGAAGCACTGATTTATGATTAATGATTAAGGTACTAGAGAGTAGTCCTGCTTTCCGGTTAAGGACCTCTACAGTCCTGTCCACCTCCCCTAGAGTAACTGTCTGTCTCCTGGTATCTCCTTGAGACTGTGCTAGGAGACACAGCAAACCTTCTGGCAATGGAACGCATTGATGCGGCATCCTGGAGAAGATGAACAACTTGTGCAACCTATGTACGATCCAGGTATCGCCTCATGGTATCACAGTGACACTGACCCAAGCCAAACGCAAAGTTTTAAAAAAAAAAACCAAAAAAGAAACACAGTCAGAAAAGATGAGGGTAAAAAAAAAAAAAGTTCAGTGGCCCCAAATCATATCTGTTTTGGGGGTTGTCTCATTATTGCACTAAATCAACTGAAACTAATTAATAACCCCTTTTACTACTTAACTGACCAGATCAACATGCCATGAAGTAAATATTCAGTCAAATTTATTTAATGTATCAAATCTATCTAAATGATTTAACTGTGATGTGGAAAAAGTTCAACTAAAGCAAAGCTGCACACAGGCATAAAAATATTAAACCTTAACAACAGAAATGTTATTTAAATATATTTCATACTAAGTACAATGTAAGAGTGTATTAGAGACTTACTTGAAAAAAAAACTCATCTATAAGAATTCACTAAGCATTTACTTTGAAAATAGTATAATTATTCACCTCAGTATTTAAAAACCCAGGTTCTTATTTTTCCATTTCTAAATAATGTATATTACCCAAGATGTGGAAATTATTATATCTTCATACATGACAACTATAGTAGTAGTAGTAGTAGTAAATGATCCATGACATGAACATTCTCATCCATGAGAATTAGTTCATCTATGTAAAGAACAAAAAACAAAACAACATCAGTGTTGAGGCAAAATTTTAATTTGAAAGATTTTCATTCTTCCATTACATTACAGACCTCAACAGATATCAAAATGTTGACATTTACAGGTGTAAACAAACATTTTTAATCTGAAAAGTAGAAGTGCAGTGTGTTATAAGTACTGGAACAAAAATGAGGAATTTTCAATTCATGACCCCCCACCAAAAGAAATTAATAAAATAAATGAATCAAGAATGGGTAAAAGGGCAAATGCATGTGTAACGTGTAAGGTGTCTGATTTAGTTTTGCTTCCCTCTCCCCATTAGTCTCATTTTCCTCTTTCTGAAGAAACTATATAAATACAACTTCTTTCTGGCAAAAGTTGACAACCTCAGCTGGTCAATGAAGTCGTACACAAAGAGCAAATAGGCTCCGTGACCTCACTGCTATGGGATGAGATGATGGGGCCACAGCAGTGCATATTCAACATTTATATAATCACTCAAGGTTAGCGGTAACAACTCTTGTGCCATCTCTCAAAGTGTTGGACTTAAACCGGATGCTGAGATCAAAGTGTTTGCCAGAAAGTGCATTATGTGAGACCACTTGTAGAAAATGTAAAAACTCTTTGGCTAAAGAGAACTAAAGCAGGGGCCGTGATAACATTAAAACCATCTGATGAACTGTCCAATTATGTAACAAATTACTGATCACCCATGCCTTTCAGCAACACCAAGCAAAATAACCCTTACTCTCATCCACGTTTCAGATTAAGCACCTTCAGAACTAACCTTCAATGAATCAACTACACTTTCTCTAGTGACTTCGGTCTTTCCTTCAATTTTCAGTACTTTGCCTTCTTGGCATAACAATCGACGACCTCAGGCACGATGCTGTCGTCCTCTTCCACGTCATCTTTGACGGTCTTTCCGACCAACTGGAAAATGTCCTCAGCTACAACGCCCATGGGCTCTGCCACCTTCACCGTCAACATGTCCTCAGTCAGAACTGTTCCTTTGGGGATCTTTACTTTGGCTACCACTGACTTACCCAGCTGAAGGAACAGCAAACAAAGCAACATTATTAAAGGAAAAAGTTCGACATTTTCTTGAAAAGCTTGCTAAACAGTAAAGCTGAGTATTTTTAATTAATTTTTTTTTTAGAGAAAGGCGTTCTGACCTTGTCGTGGCACGGCTTCTCACAGGGTAACATCCGCTTGATTCTGCTTCCCAGTGCCCTCTCCACCAGTCGGATAGAGCGAACCAGCTCAGCCAGTTCAGCGGGCTCAAGTGATGCTTCATGGTCACTTCCTTTCCACGTCTTGTCCAAGGTTATGTGGCGCTCAACAACCTTTGCTCCCAGAGCCACAGCCGCCACTGTTATACTGACTCCAGACTCATGGCCTGAATACCCAATGGGAATATCTGGAAAGTCCTTCTGGTATTCCTGCAGCCAACAAATGGGTGACATACATGTTATTCTTAAAAGTTTGTCATTTTACAATTTGCAACATGTACTCATGTTCATGTGGGGTTTTTTTGCCAAGATGGTACAGGCAGTTGCTATTGACATGATATAAAAATGCTGTTGTGCAGATCACCAGTCATTTTAAGTCCAGCCCACACTGCCCAACCATCCACCTGGCAGGGTGACAACAATACCCCAAGCCTTTCAGGCTGAGGGATAAAAAAATAAGCTTCATAACCTGTAAAACTGGATCATTCTGGACTCTCTGGATTATTTTGCTCATACCCAAAGGAACACACCCTTCAAAATAATCCCACATGCAGTTTGGATTAGAAGATTCACCGTAATCACTCTGAGGTTGACATCTTCAGCTTCCAGAGGATAGGCGCTGGTACACTGCAGGATGGCAAAGTTTTTGTTGTGCTCCTTGACCGTCTTGTAGACCCGACGCATCGTCTCCATGGACTGCATCCCGCTGGACACCACCATGGGGCGTCCTGGCAAATGAAAGACAGCAACACTAACACTATAAGAAACCTCATGTTACTGGCAGTAAGCTAAGCGCTACGACACCCCTCAGTATTCCTCTGGAGTTATTGTACACTGCCTTGCTTGTACAGTGTAGAGTTCATGTCATCCATATTTATGCAGAATGAAAACAGACACAGACTCCTCGAGGTCCAACTATATTTAAAGTTTAAATTACATTCTAAATATTAAATTGTAATTCTGTGTCACATTTTATAAAATTATAAATGTATGCTTCCTTTAAGACCCATTTTATATGTTACATGGTGCATGTATTGAGTTGTCTATCGTTTTCTCTTTTTTGCCTTTTTAAAGTGTACCTGTGCTTTTTCGTGATTTCTGTAATATAGTCTATCTATTTAATCTATATCTAATTAAAATGATGGATGGTCAAATTAAACAAAACCAAAGCTTTAAATGATGAGGTATGTATATGCAAAGGTAATCTCTGAGCATTAAGTTCATGTTTTAAACAACTTTAGCTGAACAATTTCACAGTTTTTTCCTAACATTCTACTGCTGTATAAGAGCAACTATTCACAGAACCATAATCTTAGGTATACAACTCTGGCTCTGGTTACAGAAGCCTCAATCAGGTGCTGCTCAAATCTTTTATTTGTAAGGGGGAGCCAGAAGAAATGTGACTTAAAGGGACAGTGGCCTTAAACAGAGAGGATGAATTAGGTGTTCACTAGGGGTGCAACGATACACAAAATTCACGGTTCGGTTCGGTTCGATACTTTGGTGTCACGGTTCGATATTTTTTCGATACAAAAAAATGTTCATGCATTTTTAATTTGTCATTTATTAAAATTATAAATATATATTTTAACTCAAAAGTACAGTTTTTAAATGTAACCCTAACCCTTGTGCGTGTTTTTTATTTTGACAGCGAATGCGCACCTGCGGACCACTTATGTGCAGCCCTGGTTATTTAGCTCATCATATTGCAGCCACAGAAATTCTTTTGTCCATGAAACCATAAAGCTGCACTTTCTTTTTGCCTTATAGTCTGATTTGTCATAACTTCTCCGTTTTGTGGTAAGCTTTTCTTTGGCTGTCACTTCTTCACCCTGACCTGTCTTATTTGACTCAGCAGAACTGAAATGCTTTTACACGCTCACTCACATAAGCTCAGCGATTCTCTGCGCGATCAACCTCTCACATGTTTAAGCTTGCTGCGGGAGATTTCACTTGTCATGTTTGCATAGTAAGCTAACGATTAATAAGACGATGTCAGAGGAATTGGTGCACAAATTATCATCACTCACAGATCAGTGCTGTCGCTCTCTATACACAGTTCGCACGATTGCAAAGTGAAAGCAAAAAAACAAGCGCAAATTCAAACGCGACTTCAATATGTCACATATTGACAGTGGCTCACCGATGCCAATGACATAATTACCCAGCTACATTTCTGAAAGAATGCAAAAGCATTGACATATATTTTTCCTACAATAGCCCGACGGGCAGGGAAGAGATAGATTTTGGTAGCCCGACTGAAAAAATCGCTAGCTCCGGGACGTCGGGCTAGCGATATTGCAAGCCCTGTATCTGATTGAGGAATCACTCATCTTTGGAAAAGAGAGTTTATTACAGAGAAATGGCTCTTTCCAAAATAAAAGCTATACTATCCGCTTCTTCTGGGCTATATTCTCAGCAGCATAAGGAGAATCATGTGCTAACAGCTGTCTAAATGACTCGGCTAAAGTTAGTAGCATGCTTGCTTTTTTTTGTCTGCTTCCACTTGTCTTTGCACTAGGATGATGTCGGCGTAAATGTGCAGTCATATTCGTTGTGTTCCCACTAGTGCTTTCAGGTTAATCTCGTTGAAATGACCTTAACGCCACAACACGGCAAATCTCCGTTAACGAGCTACCGCCGATCGCTCCGTGCATGGGGCTAGACAGCAAACACGTTAACGAGCTAACTGCGCTAACACACTAGTTCACACCAATGTAATTGAGCATTGCATGGCACATCCAACATACTGTTTTACTTTAGTCCATGACTCGCTTACCTTCAGGGTCATACGTCACATGAAAACCAAAATAATTCCAAACGCCAGATCTGAATGTTGCAAGTAGAGCTTAACTTCTGTCTCGCTAGCTTGCCCTGCGCTCTTCCTTCTGACTATGCTGTCTGTGTTGAGCGCTCAGTGGATCTGCGCTCGACAGTGCAGCCTAGGAGGAGTAGTCGAACACAGATTCACTGAGCGCTCAACACAGACAGCATCGTCAGAAGGAAAATTGATAAAATAAATTACAAATGTTGTATTGTTCGATACATATGCGTACCGAACCGAAAGCACTGTATCGAACGGTTCAATATCGATACGAATATCGTTGCACCCCTAGTGTTCACTAAGAATTTGTAGAATTTAAATCAGGATTTAAAAATATATATATATATATATATATATATATATATATATATATATACAAATTTTGAACACTGATGCCGATGATTGAGTTTTAAACTTGAGCCATTTCTCCACACGTGGTATTTCACTCTCACCTTTTTTGGCAGTTTTAACTAGATAGGGGAAGTTATTGGTGTCTCCAGAACCCACTTTGAAGAAAGGCACATTAAGCTCATGAAGAAACTCCACCGCCATCTGAAGACAGAAAAGCTTATGGTTAAACTTCTCCACTGAGTAAAGTACCATAATACTATGAACAAAACTCTCCCTTACCTCATCCATTCCCGATGCAGTAAAGTAGATCCCCACCTCTTCTGCATATTTCTGCAGTTCCCTGTACTGATCGTGGCTGAACTCCAGATGGCGCTTGTGCACACCGTAGGTTTCCCCCCAGGAGTGTTTGGAGGTGTATGGGCGGGCCAAGGCTTTCTTGTTGAACTTAAACTCTAATTCACTCTTCTGAAATTTGGCACAGTCTGCACCACAGTCCTGAGGAGGTGGGGAGAAGATTTTTGATTTTTTTTTTTGAATGGTACTAGTTTCTTGAGTTGCTCTCACGTATCTTTTAAGATCCTACAAGACACACTTGATAAATACCTGTAACTTGATAGTGTTCTGGAAAAAAAAATTGTAAGTGTTGTACTAAAAAGATGTGGACATGATACAAATCCTTCATAACAGGTTTAATGGGCACATGAACACAGCTAACGAATTTAAGACAAATTTTACTACAATTGAATACAATTCACGTCTGGTTTGAATCAAGCAGCAGGCACAAGAGGGCGCTATAGGACAGGCACAGAATGAGAAGCCAAACTCCATTCATAAATCTAGTAATTTAATATTTTGCAACTTATGCCAGAAACACCGTTTAAATGGCATAAACTGGTTAAATGAAGCATCCAACTTTGATTTCAGGATTTCATGTCTGAAACGAAAAGTTTATGATTTGCTTGGGTGAAGCATATTGCTTTCTTATGAATGAAGTTCAGGAAACAGACGGTATATTGTGTGCGTGCGTGTGTTTGATTGTCTGTGCGTAAATATACCTAAAAGACAAACCGATACGTGTTTGCTTTTTTACATTACCTTTGCCATTTTTATCATTTTCTTTGCGATCTCAATGTCTCCCTGGTGGTTCTGTCCAATCTCAGCTATGATGAAACACGGATGGTTCCCTCCGATCATGCGACCGGGACACAGCTCAAACTCTAACGGCATTTTGTTGGTAGAAAAGAAAGCGAGTACAACCAGTGAAAGTAATAAAGACAACTAAAAAGTGTCAACCCGGGTAGATAACCGGAACAGTTAACGTCATGCACAAACAGGATGTGCCGCAACTTCCGCCTTTGTGGGTCAACGTAGCAATCGCGGATTTTCTTTCAAAATAAAAGCAACCATTCTGTTCTGTTTTTATTTGCATCGACAAATTTATAGCTATGGAAAATCATATTTATGGGTATGTACATTTATATTTATAGATATAAACTTCCCGTGAAACAAGTGGTTGAATAGACATCTTCCAACCAAAGCTTTGGGCTTTCCAACCAAAATTCAAAGCTACAAGCAAAGTATATATATATATATATATATATATATATATATATATATATATATATATATATATATATATATATATATATATGAAATTTAGCCCAGTGACAGGGCACATACCGGGCATTTTCCCGGTGAGCCGACTCACTTTTGGGCCGATGGGCCGGCCTGAAGTGCCCGCTGCGCACCAGCCATACAAGAAATGGCAGCAGCCCATTCGTTCATTTTCATTAGTGAAATTGGATTACCCAATCAAATGTCCTAACGCTACCGGCCCCTCTCCTACCTTCGCTGCACCTTGAAGAAAATGTTTGGTGTGGAAGAAGTAGCGAGAAAGTGGAGCTGGAAAGCCGAGAGAGAACACTGAAAGAAACTAATATGAGATGCAGCTAAATGTGTCAGATTAACCGACATGTTAGCATCGGTCTGGCTGTGACTGTAACAGAAGTACCAGCAGCATCTAATAATCAAGCTTTACAATCACAGAAGGCTGCTGGTGCTGAGGAAGAGACACGTGAATTTCTCACCAGGTGAAATTCACGTGGTAAGAAAATAGATGGAGGGACATAATTAGGAAGGGATAGATTCAGGGATTCGGGTAAAATCAATGGCTGCTTTGACCATAAACCATTTGCTAATAGTAGATTTTAATTATTATCACACACTGCAGTGCAACTGAGAAATAACCCAACAACAACTGTACCGACCCGATTAATACCTATATTAATATCAATAGTCAAACAAAATGAAATGATATATAGAGATCATGGTGAGTCGCCTGGACCACAAATGCCTGGGCTGATTATTTTATCTCAGTTCAGCCCTGCCCAACAGCAGTAACTGATTTAGCCTATTCAAAGACATGAAGGTCCTGGTCTCACATAAACAGCCTGTGGTCTTAAAACAGAAAGTAAAACAAAGAGAGGACAGTCTTAACACAAAGCAAACAATGTCTGAAGAATTTATTAAATAAATAAATAAACCCACTTGAGATGACTCAGTGCAGACAAACTGAAAATTCATGTTTAACCTGTTTATACAACAGAATTAAGAAAATGGTTCTAGAAGAACATGTATGAGCAACTTTTCAGTGTATGTAGCAAACCTGAGTACTTTAATTTAATGTAGATGTGGCAGGAAATACTACAAATAAAATCACAAAGATAACATAAGAAATATTTATTTGTTTTTGCTACACAAATTGCTCCGTTTGAAAGACAATAACAATTTGAACATTGCCTTCTGTTGCCTCAAAGGCCTCTTCCAATCACTCTTCCTCTGTGCTCTTGCTTCTCCATCTTGTTTCGTAACACCTGTATAAGTCACTTGAGGCCTTGTTTTTATCCTGACACATGGCTGAATTGTCCTTCCAATTGAGTGTGCTCAGGCACAACATGAGTAAGATTAATTGGTATTCAGTATGTTGCATTTTGAACACCAGTGTTTCTACCTCGACCAAACACATCTAAATGATGGAATTTTTAAAGATTTATAAAGTTAATATTGGTGAGACAAATAGAACTGTATTTGGAGTTTTGAAATCTTGAGTCAGTTGGTTGATACATACTTTCAGAACTGTGTGAATAGTCAGTGAAGCTTTGAATGTAAGTACAGTATTCTCATACACCAGTTAATCAAGCCTTCTATTTCTGAAGAGAAGCCAATAAGAGTTAGTGTTGTTTTTTCAAAAACCTCCACCTTTTAAGTGTATTTATTATTGTGTTCTTTAAATCAACAGTTATTAATGAGAAAGGATCTGAGGTTAGATGTGTTTTGGTTTTTTTTGTTTTTAGATGGGGACAACAGCATCAATTAACTATTCTATATCTTTGCTAAGAAATTATTATATGAATTCAAAGTAATTTCACAATAATTTTCCTCTGGTTGTCTGCACCCATTCTTAAATGGCTGGATGGCCACCAGTAGAGGGCGCCCACAGTTTGAGAATCATTGCTCACAGAGAAGGGAAGATGGCCTTAAACGGGGAAGACCTGAAATTAAACAAACGGACACAGTTTTTTCCCTTTCTTTAACATTTTTTCAAAGAGTTTTTTTTAAGAGACTTGCTTTAAAGACACTCAAGGAGTGTTATGGTGTTGTTTGGTGGATGATACATGGATGTTCTGTGGTGTCCTCTGCTGTCTGGTCTGCATATTTGTTTCTTAAAGGATGTACAGATTGTACTTCTTATTTATTTATTTGTTTCTGTATATTTTGAGAACCCCAAGACAGAAAATGCAAACAAGCTGGTTCATATCACACATTAGTACCTATATAATAACACAGGGCTTCTTCAGTTTGTTAGTCAACCCCATAGGAATTGTAAACAGAAATAATAGAATAGAATAGAATAGAATTCAACTTTATTGTCATTGCACATGCACAGGTACAGGGCAACGAAATGCAGTTTGCATCCATCCAGAAGTGCTTTAGTGATATAGATATATTACAATATATATTAGCAATAATATAGATATGTGAGTATATTACAGAAATGGGTCTATTATGGTATGTTATAATGTACACGGTATGAAGTATGTTGTGAATATTCTATAACTATAAGTATGTACAGGCTGTAGTGAGTACAAGCTATGTACAGGCTATGAACAGGATATAAATATGAAAAACTATACAGAATATGAAATAAATAACTTTACAGAATCTGAGATATACAGCTATACAGAAATGGGAACTATGCAAGTTGTAGGATTAAAGATTATCGAATGTACAGAATGATTATTTACACAGAGCTATACAGTAGTGCAGTTAAGATAAGTGAGGGTGTAGATAGTTTCTACAGAGGCTATATAAAGTGCTAGTGGTTGTGAGTGGTGGTTCAGTCCATGTTATTATTGTGTGTTTGAGGGTACAGTTGTCCATTGTGGGTGTGTGTATGTTCAGTCCATGAGTTTAACGTGGGTCAGATGTCAGGAGGCAGAGTTCAGGAGTCTGACAGCTGTGGGGAAGAAGCTGTTCCGGTACCTGGTGGTCTTAGTCCGGAGGCTCCTGTGGCGCCTCCCAGAGGGCAGGAGGGTGAAGAGTCCATGTGATGGGTGACTGGGGTCTTTGATGATTTTCCCAGCCCTTTTCAGACACCGCTTCCTGTAGATGTCTTTTATGGCAGGAAGTGGTGCTCCGGCGATGCGCTGGGCAGTTTTCACGACCCTCTGCAACGCCTTCCGGTCCGAGGCAGAGCAGTTCCCATACCAGACTGTTATACAGTTGGTCAGGATGCTCTCGATGGTGCAGCGATAGAAGTTCACCAGGATGTCTGAGGACAGGTGGTTCTTCCTCAGAGTCCTCAAGAAGAAGAGGCGCTGGTGAGCCTTCTTGACCAGCTTGGAGCAGTTGGTCGTCCAGGTGAGATCCTCGGAGATGTGGACTCCCAGGAACTTGAAGCTGCTCACACGCTCCACAGCCGTCCCCTTAATGTGGATGGGTGGATGTGGGTCAGCATTCCTCCTGTAGTCCACGATGAGCTCCTTGGTCTTCTCGGTGTTAAGCAGCAGGTTGTTTGTGTCGCACCACTCAGCCAGACGATCCACCTCCTCCCTGTAGGCGGCCTCATCGTTGTCACTGATGAGGCCAATCACCGTGGTGTCATCTGCAAACTTAATGATGGTGTTGGAACCATCAGCAGGTCTGCAGTCGTGGGTGAAGAGGGAGTAGAGGAAAGGGCTCATCACACAGCCTTGTGGTACGCCGGTGTTCATCGTGATTGTAGTGATTGTAGATGAGCAGCGGTTATCCAGCCGGACATGTTGGGGGCGGTTGGTCAGGAAGTCCAGTAACCATTTGCAGATGAGGGAATTGATGCCCAGGTCTGTCAGTTTCCTGATGAGTTGTGAGGGGTGGATTGTATTGAACGCTGAACTGAAGTCTATAAACAGCATTCTGGCGTATGTGTTGTTGTTGTCCAGGTGTGAGAGGACAGAGTGCAGTGCGATGGAGACTGCATCCTCTGTGCTCCTGTTCTGGCGGTATGCGAATTGGTGGGGGTCCAGGGTGGGGGGGAGACAGGATTTGAAGTGTGCTAGGACCAGCTGCTCTAAGCACTTAGTGATGATGGGGGTGAGTGCTACTGGGCGGTAATCATTGAGGCAAGATGGGTTGGAGTTTTTGGGTATCGGGACAATGGAGGTGGATTTGAAGCAGGCCGGTACCACAGCGTGGGCCAAGGACAGATTGAATATGTCTGTCAGCACTCCTGCAAGCTCCCCAGAACACGCTCTGAGAACACGCCCGGGGATGCCATCAGGGCCTGCAGCCTTGTGGACATTGATCCTGCTCAGCACCGCTCCTACATCGGTGGGGGAGAGAGTCAGAGGTTGGTGGTCTGGCATCACGTCTGCTTCGGTTGTGGTTGTGGGGTTCCCTCGCTCAAAACGAGCATAAAAGTTGTTGAGCTCATTGAGGAAGGAGACATCAGAGGATGCGGGGGAGGGTTTGGTGGTCCTGTAGTCTGTAATGGTCTGGAGTCCTTGCCACATGCGTCGGGGGTTGGAGTTGGAGAAGTGTTCTTCTACCTTCTTTTTGTAATGGTGTTTGGCTTTTTTGATGCCCTTCTTTAGATTAGCCCTGGCTGTGCTGTAGGCGTGTGCATCTCCTGACCTAAAGGCAGTGTTGCGGGCCTTCAGGAGGAGACGAACATCCCGGTTCATCCAAGGCTTCTGGTTGGGGTATATGGTGATCCGTTTCTGGGTGGTGACACTGTCTGTGGTTTCGGAGATGTAATCCAGTACAGATGAGGCGTACTGGTCCAGGTCTGTGTGGGTGAACATATTCCAGTCTGTGTTTTTAAATCTGTCCTGGAGCACTGCGTCTGTCCCCTCTGGCCACACTTTAATTGTCCTCACAGCAGGTTTCACACGTTGGATGAGTAATAATAACCAGATATCCTCTTTGATTCTATGACTAGCTAGCTTTTTTGTTTGTTTTTTGTTTTTGTCTTGTAGTTGGGTTTAAATTGAAACAAATTGAAGCTGCAGTAATTTTTACCTGGCAAGCAGCAGTTAGAAAGTAAGAATTTTATTATTCATTTTAGCTCATGTCTTTTTCATTAGAGTAAACTTCACGTGCTATTTGCTTGCCAACTTAATTAGAAATGTAACACTATTTATTATTTATAATAGTTAGCTTTTTTTGTTACCTACAACCCGATGTTTTACAACATTAAAGTGGTGTTTGAGTTTACTATTTAAAGCAAAACCTATGAAATGTCCAAATTGCCCCAAATTCCTCCATGCTAACAATGAACTTTAAGCTATGCTGTGGGACGAGCTGCCCCTCAGCTTCTGTGCTGCTGTGGAAAATGAGTCCACAGAAGCATAACCTAATTAACGTTGAATTTTAACTGCAGGAGGTTCAGTATATTCAAGCTGAGAGTAGCCTGTGCCTTAAGTTGCTCAATGCTTCTCTCATAAACCCCTCCCAATCCTTCACACTCTCATCCTACATACATTGCAGTATTCTGTAAAGCTGAAGCGGGTTAAGGTTGACTCTTGCAATAAAGATTTGTATGCTGTTTATCACTTTGTCCTTTGCCTGTTTCCATTTTTTTCTTTTCTCTTTTGTCATGTCAAAAATAGCCGAGACTTTTGTGGTACTGCTGGCCTTCCACTAACAAATGCTTAAGCGATAGATGATCTTCACTTTTGATGAGGTCACCCATTGTATTTCACTAACAACTATTAGCTCCCTGAATTAGCCATGGATTGCAATAAATGTTTATAAAACCTGACAAAATTTGTTTTAGTTATAAATGTACATTTAACTATTTTGCATATAAATACTTTGACCATTTTTGTGATGGCATGAACAATTAATAGAGACAAGTGTTTAAATGTTGATTCCACTGTTTCCAAGGTTAAAAAATGTCATTATTATATTTAAACTTATAAACTGCTTTTGTAAACTGTGTTTGTAAATTACACACTAATGTGTACCTAACACCTAATTATACTCAGTACTGCATACTTATATCTAATGTTACCAGCTTGGGTTTATTAATCTGTGTCTAATTGGTGTGAAGCCTCTGTATTGACACATTTTGCTATATTTAAATGTTTGGATGGGAAGGGATGAATCACTCCAGAATAAAGATGATGCAAACTAGATGTTTTCAGAACTTTTTTATTTAAAGGATAATTATTAAAAAATCCAGGACCATAATCATTTCTCCAAATGTAAAGCCTGCAAAAATGGCAGAGGTGGTAAAGGTGTGTTTGATTGGTGTGGAACCTATATAACCATATATCACCATAATCACTCAATAATGTGTGCTGGGAAAACAGAAGCAGGAAAAAAATCACTCACAAAATAGTGAAGGTGTTTGTATATTCTTATAAAGTGCATGTGTCAGTTTTGACAAATCTCATACACAGTTGTTTCCTTATTTTGGGGGAAATGTTTGCATATCAGATATATTTGCATCTGATGCTATAAATGTAAACATTCATTCCTAACATGAGAATATGCAGATATTTTTGCCTTTACATGCAAACAGTGCATGGAAGCATACAGATAGAGCACCTTAAGCTGCATTCTAATTCTGAAGTACAGACATGTTCACATTTAATTTGCTTTATTTGTGCAAATTATGCAGAGGAAAGACAATTCAGCTCTTCCCATTAATTTGACCAGATACACACCTTATCTTCATTTAAGCCCATATTTTCTTCCCTTATTTGTTGTTTCTCGATCTGTTCACATCACCTGTCCAATTTCTTTCTACATTTTCTAACCCTCTCTTTCTGCCTGCCTCTATTCCAACAGTTTTGAAGGTTATTCATTCTATCATGTCTGCCAAGATGCTGTCATCTTCCTTCACATCCACTTTGATCTTCTTGCCCACTAGGTTCTGCATGTTCTCTGGAGGGATGCCCTTTGGCTCACCAACCTTCACGGCAAACATGTCGGGGCTGAGCACTGTACCTTTGGAAATGGCCACCTTAGCTATCACTGACTTGCCCAGCTGTGCAGAAAACAAAGAATACAGAAATCACAGATAGATTAACAACATATAAATACTAAACATTTATCATTTTTATGGGAACAACTTGATCTATCTCACAAATAAGGTAAGAATTCAAACTGAAGAGGCATGCTGCTAACACAGAAATTGAACAGATGATTCAAATTCAGATTGCAAACGACCAAAGCATCCGAGTTGCGAGAGGACAGGAAGTGGTTACTGCTGTATGTTATACACCCGAGGTACCGCCTCCACAAACTTTTTTTTTTGGACACATAGGCAAGAATTCATATTTACTTATCCCTACCTTAACCTAAACCAGATTTTTAACATTTTTCATAACACCAAGTTTGAACACTTAATTATATTTTGGTTCATTTCTGTATTTATCAGGGATTCTTTAAGCTAAAAAAATTAAATAAATACTAACAGTGATTTTAATGGTTGTTGGCTTTGTTGTAGCCAATGAAGTTATCAGACGGAAGGTCACATGCTTGAATGATTGAATCCAAATATTTTCATTTTATTTGAACAAAATATTAAAAAAGAAATTCAAAAATGAATTTTGCACAACTGATTTTCCATCATTATCAGAGTTTTTTGAGCCACAATATCTACTGTGTTAATTGCTGTCTGCAATATGCACTTTAAATGGGAAAACAAAAATGAATTTTGTTGATGTTTTCATAAGCCGTGAATGTTATTATAAAACGTCCTCTATGAGTCCTCTTCAGTTAAACATTTTCATCAGACACACTTTTCACCACCTTAGGTGTACTATAACATAAAATTCAAGAATTACAAATAAGAAAATAAATTTAGTAATTCAACAAAATACTGATAATGTTTGACAGATACATTTCATGGTTTATTAGAAAATATGAAACTGAATAAGGTTACCAATAAATGTTGCAGTACTGCATTACTAAATGCTTTTGATTATGCCATATCTAGGGGGGGTTTGCATCATGAATGTTCAACAATTTTGCGATGCTAGTATTTAGTGATAACAAAAATGTGCAATGTTTCCAACACTTTTGGAACCTACAGACCACTAGAAGCAATTACATCAGAGTACCGACTGCTTTAATAGTCTTTTAGATATTCATCCTCAAACATTTATGAGTGTTTAATGTGTGAAAGAAAGGCCAGTGGGTCAACTGACCATTTTTCATAAAAGTATATCTTAAAGTATTAGATATATGAAGCTAAAATTTCACAGCACTCATACATGTTAAAAATTGATACCATTATTTTTTATGCAAATTTGAGACCGTTGAGCAGATGGCATGTGCTGCGATGGAACGCCTTTTTTGAAAAGAAAACAAAACTTTTTTTTACAGCGTATTCACCTCAAACAGACTGTTAAGTGGACAGCTGTATTAGCTTTTGGGTGTAGTAAACATATACCTTAGATGAAGAAAAGAGTTTATGATATGCAAATATTTTCCCAGTTTTATAATGGTTGTACCACTTGACATGCAATGCAACTGTCTATAATCTGAATTAAGCTATTTAGATCTATATTTAAGAGAGAGGTCCAAAATTCAACCAGTAATAAAGACCCCTCTGGATAGTAAAATATACTTTGCATTATTGTTATCTTTTTACTTCGAATTAAAAGTCTCATATGGCAACATCAATTTCATGACAAAATGCTTGCTTATTTTAATTATATCAACAGCTTTAAAACTGCTTATTTTTACATTAATATAAATTATATACATTTATTTAAAAATGAAATATTATATATAAAGCATAATATAATAAGAAAAATAAAGTAAACAGTTTATATTTTAAATTTACTATTATTATCACTTAAACACAATTTTAATAGTCTCCATTGTCTTACTTTACATGGGCTGCCTCACTGTCTGACATGTTAGGGGATTTAGATATCAAAATCTGAAAGAATTTTATGAATGCACTGAAAAATTATTCAAACTAAAAATGTTTTATAGGTTAAACCCCTAGAATGTTTTGCTTGAAGTAAATTAAAAATATTTATACAATTATGCATTTAATGTCAGTGACCACCATGCCTAGCACTATGTATTCACCCTGTATTTCTGGAAAACAATAGGGTGGACATTTTAAGTAAGGCACCTATTAGTAAGCTGAGAGAATGTATCTCCCAGATCATGTACTAGCACACAATATAGCTGAATTGTTTCTCTGTAAGAGTGTCACACACATATCTGTTCCCAGGATAACGTTAGAAAAGACGTTTATAAAAAGGCTCAGGAAGATTGCCCTGATACGCACTTACATAGACGTTCACTGTGTATGCTATTGCTCCCTTGCAAGTAAAGGAAGTTTATAATGCATATAACTTTAAGTCAGCAATTACTGTTCGTCATGCTCAACTAGCACAGAAAGACTACAAAAATGATTTTTAACATGTTTAAAAGGCATATATTTAAAATTACATGAAATATCAGGTTATGCTGTAAATAACGGTGACAAGGTTGAAATGTTATGCTTTAACACCAGTCTAAAACCTGCCACAATTAAAACCATGCCACATGCAATAGTAGCAAACTGGTGTGGCTTTATATTTGCCATTAAACCAAACAATAAGATAAGCTTATCTTGTCAAGATTTTTTATGTGGACCTATAACTCTTGAAATTAGTTTCAGGAAAGAAAGACTATTCGTGTAAAGGACTAATGCAACATATACGAATCTGTGGCGGGGCTTGGTCTGCGGTGCTGCTGGGGGAAAGATCGGAACAGCGCCACCATCACTAACATCAACGCTAACATCAATGTTAGATCTCAATTAGAATTTTAGGTTACCCTAACGTTGCATTAATGACTCCTGAAAAGAATTTGGAAGTGTTGCTGAAGGATGAAAAGAAAGAAAATTGGAGAAACAAATGACACAGGATAAAGGTACTATTTATTGATTCTGTGTGAATTAATTTGACAGTTGGATTTTTTACATCAAAGTTGTATTTGAAAATACTTAATAGTCAATAGCCACAGTTAATGCTAACCTGACCTGCTATTTAGAGGATAATGACTGCGAAACATTGTTTTTTTTTCTTAGAAGCACCTTGAAACATTTGGTATTATGATTTGGCACTACATAAATAAAATTGAATTGAGAAAATGCAGTTTTTTGTCAGTTTGTTAGTCAACCCCATAGGAATTGTAAACAGAAACAATAACCAAATATCCTCTTTGATTCTATGACTAGCTAGCTTTTTTGTTTGTTTTTGTCTTGTAGTTGGGTTTAAATTGAAACAAATTGAAGCTGCAGTAATTTTTACCTGGCAAGCAGCAGTTAGAAAGTAAGAATTTTATTATTCATTTTAGCTCATGTCTTTTTCATTAGAGTAAACTTCACGTGCTATTTGCTTGCCTACTTAATTAGAAATGTAACACTATTTATTATTTATAATAGTTAGCTTTTTTTGTTACCTACAACCCGATGTTTTACAACATTAAAGTGGTGTTTGAGTTTACTATTTAAAGCAAAACCTATGAAATGTCCAAATTGCCCCAAATTCCTCCATGCTAACAATGAACTTTAAGCTATGCTGTGGGACGAGCTGCCCCTCAGCTTCTGTGCTGCTGTGGAAAATGAGTCCACAGAAGCATAACCTAATTAACGCTGAATTTTAACTGCAGGAGGTTCAGTATATTCAAGCTGAGAGTAGCCTGTGCCTTAAGTTGCTCAATGCTTCTCTCCTAAACCCCTCCCAATCCTTCACACTCTCATCCTACATACATTGCAGTATTCTGTAAAGCTGAAGCGGGTTAAGGTTGACTCTTGCAATAAAGATTTGTATGCTGTTTATCACTTTGTCCTTTGCCTGTTTCCATTTTTTTCTTTTCTCTTTTGTCATGTCAAAAATAGCCGAGACTTTTGTGGTACTGCTGGCCTTCCACTAACAAATGCTTAAGCGATAGATGATCTTCACTTTTGATGAGGTCACCCATTGTATTTCACTAACAACTATTAGCTCCCTGAATTAGCCATGGATTGCAATAAATGTTTATAAAACCTGACAAAATTTGTTTTAGTTATAAATGTACATTTAACTATTTTGCATATAAATACTTTGACCATTTTTGTGATGGCATGAACAATTAATAGAGACAAGTGTTTAAATGTTGATTCCACTGTTTCCAAGGTTAAAAAATGTCATTATTATATTTAAACTTATAAACTGCTTTTGTAAACTGTGTTTGTAAATTACACACTAATGTGTACCTAACACCTAATTATACTCAGTACTGCATACTTATATCTAATGTTACCAGCTTGGGTTTATTAATCTGTGTCTAATTGGTGTGAAGCCTCTGTATTGACACATTTTGCTATATTTAAATGTTTGGATGGGAAGGGATGAATCACTCCAGAATAAAGATGATGCAAACTAGATGTTTTCAGAACTTTTTTATTTAAAGGATAATTATTAAAAAATCCAGGACCATAATCATTTCTCCAAATGTAAAGCCTGCAAAAATGGCAGAGGTGGTAAAGGTGTGTTTGATTGGTGTGGAACCTATATAACCATATATCACCATAATCACTCAATAATGTGTGCTGGGAAAACAGAAGCAGGAAAAAAATCACTCACAAAATAGTGAAGGTGTTTGTATATTCTTATAAAGTGCATGTGTCAGTTTTGACAAATCTCATACACAGTTGTTTCCTTATTTTGGGGGAAATGTTTGCATATCAGATATATTTGCATCTGATGCTATAAATGTAAACATTCATTCCTAACATGAGAATATGCAGATATTTTTGCCTTTACATGCAAACAGTGCATGGAAGCATACAGATAGAGCACCTTAAGCTGCATTCTAATTCTGAAGTACAGACATGTTCACATTTAATTTGCTTTATTTGTGCAAATTATGCAGAGGAATGACAATTCCGCTCTTCCCATTAATTTGACCAGATACACACCTTATCTTCATTTAAGCCCATATTTTCTTCCCTTATTTGTTGTTTCTCGATCTGTTCACATCACCTGTCCAATTTCTTTCTACATTTTCTAACCCTCTCTTTCTGCCTGCCTCTATTCCAACAGTTTTGAAGGTTATTCATTCTATCATGTCTGCCAAGATGCTGTCATCTTCCTTCACATCCACTTTGATCTTCTTGCCCACTAGGTTCTGCATGTTCTCTGGAGGGATGCCCTTTGGCTCACCAACCTTCACGGCAAACATGTCGGGGCTGAGCACTGTACCTTTGGAAATGGCCACCTTAGCTATCACTGACTTGCCCAGCTGTGCAGAAAACAAAGAATACAGAAATCACAGATAGATTAACAACATATAAATACTAAACATTTATCATTTTTATGGGAACAACTTGATCTATCTCACATATAAGGTATTGCCACATTGCCAAATGTTGCCAAGGTTTAGTCTTTGTTTCTCTAAATAAAATTTATACCATAAGTATGTATTTTATGGTAATTATAAGCTGCTATTACACAACGTGGCACTGAAATTGTTAGCACTATTAATGTATGAATCTATTTGTGTTTGCAAGTTCCCACAGTGAGTTTTCTTCCAAAGTGCAAGGACTTCTTAGGTTAATGATTGATTTTAAATTGATCATGGATGTGACATTGTATTGTTGTCTCTCTGTTTGTCCAGGCTGTAACTTGTCTCATGCCCAGTGATGGTAGGGAGAGGCCCAAGCCCCCTTTGGCAGAAAATTCAAAAGGTACTTTAAAATAAACGTGATGGATAGACCCTACATGAAATGAGACTTACTATAAACCTTATATTATGTAACAGCAACCAAGTGTCTAATTTCTGGCACATATGCACTTAAAGTAAAAAGATAGACATATTTGGAACAGAATAACAGAAATATCTTGCACAAAGACATGTGAAATGTGTGTGGTTGTACAAAAGGGACCCCAGTAATTTTTTTGTGCACCTTAATTCAGCTATGGAGGATTATGTGATTATTGGAGTTTTCTCTGTATTATTGTAGCGTAATTTATCTTATAATATAATGTGCCTTGATGCAACTGTTGTTGTGATTTGGTGATATATAAATAAAACTGAATTGAATTAAATTAATGAAGTGGCACTTGTGAGAAATAATAAAAAATCAAGCTTGAAATGCAGACTTCCAGTCTCAACATTTAGCTTTTTGCTAAAGTTCATCCTAAATGAATCAAACTAACCTTATCATGGCAGGTCTTCTCACATGGCAACATTTGTTTGACTGGTGATCCCATTGCCGTCTCCACCAGTCGGATTGCTCGGACCAGCTCTGCCAGCTCGGAGGGCTCCAGGGATGCCTCATGGTCATTTCCCTTCCAGGTCTTATCTAGGGTCACATGGCGCTCCACAACTTTTGCTCCCATTGCAACAGCAGCCACAGTGATGTAGATGCCTTGTTCATGTCCAGAATATCCAACTGGAACATCTGGAAATTCTTCCTGGAATGTCTTCCAGAAAAAATGGAAAAATCAGTGTAAAAAACTTTTGCATTTTGTTTGCTGCCTGTTTGTGTACCCACCACTTTCATACAATACAGTGGTCACACATACACAATTTAATTTAACATCTAAGCAAAGTGTGTAAACAAACACTGGTTTCTCAAGTCTTTCATTGGCAGGTTCCTTCTCTCTAGAAAACAGTACCTACAAAACTTTGTGATAGTGTAAGACGACACTGTAATATCATATAACATTTAAAGAATGGATTTGAAGTTAAGTAACTGTTGAGCTAAATGTTGTGTTAGCTTGTACGTCTTGTTCTCTTGTTGACAACAAGATGTTTACAGTTGACAAGAAGGACTTTCGAAATTATTACTACAATGACCTGCTCTACTAATGTGGTTAATGAGTCTTCATCTCTGGCAATGTGCCATGTATGAAGAGATGGAAAGTTGCGAATTAAAGCTGTCCTCAAGCAGAAGAGGAGGGCCTTCAAATCCAAAGACAAAGAGGAGTTGAAAAGGGTGCAGAGAGAGTTGATTGGACTGATAAGGAATAGGAAGGACAGCTACAGGCAAAAGATGGAGAACCAGCTTCAGCAAAACAACGTTTGTGAAGTCTGGAGAGGCCTCAGAACCATCTCAGGCCACAAACATCAGAACTCTCTGCCTGGAAGGGATGTGAGGTGGGCAAATGAACTGAATCATTTCTTCAACAGATTTCATTCAGCCATGAGACAGTCTCCAACATCGGCTGCAGACTCACCCACCCCCACTGCTGCTGTTCCACCTCTGACACCTCAGACACTTCACACCTCCTCTATTCACCCTGCTCACTCCTCCCCACCCCCAACAACAGCATCCAATACGCACTCAACACAAGGCTCCAGCCTGTCTCTCTCAACCACCCAGGTTAGGAGGGAACTGAGGAGGATTAATGGCAAGAAGGCAGCCGGCCCAGATGGCATCAGCTCGAGGGTCGTCAGGTCCTGCACGGACCAACTGTGTGGGGTGATGGAGCACCTCTTCAACCTGAGCCTGAGGCTGGGAAGAGTCCCACAGCTCTGGAAAACCTCCTGTGTTGTACCGGTGCCAAAGACTACACACCCCAAGGACCTCAACAGCTACAGGCCGGTGGCTCTGACATCCCACCTGATGAAGACCCTGGAGCGGTTGGTCCTGGCTCAGCTTCGGCGCTTAACAAGCTCATCACTGGACCCACTTCAGTTTGCCTACCAGCCTGGCATTGGAGTGGATGATGCCGCCATTCACCTCCTACATCGTTCCCTCGCTCACCTGGAGACCGCTGGAAGCACTGTGAGAATCATGTTCTTTGATTTCTCCAGTGCCTTCAACACTATTCTTCCCTCGGTTCTGAAGGACAAGCTGGAGAACTCTGGAGTGGACCATCACCTCACTACCTGGATTTTGGACTACCTCACCGACCGACCACAGTATGTGAGGACTCAGGGCTGTGTGTCGGACAGGGTCGTCTGCAGTACGGGGGCCCCACAGGGAACGGTTCTGGCTCCGTTCCTCTTCACCATCTACACTGCAGACTTCTCCCACAACTCCACCCAGTGCTTCCTGCAGAAGTTCTCTGATGACTCTGCAGTAGTCAGCCTCATCACTGATGGGGACAACAAGGAGTACAGAGGACTGACTCAAGACTTTGTGGACTGGTGCCAGCTGAACTACCTCCAGATCAACGCCAGTAAAACCAAGGAGCTGGTGGTAGACTTCCGCAGGCACAAGCATTCTCCACTGCAACCACTGAACATCCAAGGTATGGACATTGAGGCTGTGGACAGCTACAGGTACCTTGGTGTTCATCTGAACAACAGACTGGACTGGACTCATAACTCAGACGCCCTCTACAGGAAAGGGCAGAGCAGGCTGTACCTGCTGCGGAGACTCAGGTCGTTTGGAGTGGAGGGCCCACTCCTGAAGACCTTCTATGACTCTGTGGTAGCTTCTGCTATCTTTTATGGTGTGGTCTGCTGGGGTGGCAGCATCTCTGCCAGGGACAGGAAGAGACTGAACAGGCTGATCCGAAGGGCCAGCTCTGTTCTAGGATGCCCTCTGGACCCAGTGGAGGTGGTGAGTGACAGGAGTATGGTGGCTAAGCTGTCATCACTGTTGGACAACATCTCCCACCCCATGCAGCAGACTGTGACAGCACTGAGCAGCTCCTTCAGTGGGAGACTGCGGCACCCACGGTGTGGGACAGAGAGATTTCGCAGGTCTTTCCTCCCCACTGCTGTCAGACTCCACAACAAAGACTTCAACTGATTAAACCCACACATCCACACATGTGCAATAACATTAAGTGCAATAATCTTTTCTGGCATCGTTGTATTTTTACTCAGTTGTATGCAGCATTTGTATTCTATTATTATCTTATTGTATATTTTATTCTATTTTATTCTACTGTATATAGTATTTTATTTTATTCTATTCTGTACAGTTGTGTACTGTATTTATTCTTATTGTATTCTAATTTTTGCTTCATAACTTTTGCACTGTCCACTTCCTGCTGTGACAAAACAAATTTCCCACGTGTGGGACTAATAAAGGTTAGCTTATCTTATCTTATCTTATCTTATCTTATCTTAAAAACAATCCCACACCCTGCCTCTCCAGTGCACTCCATTTCATATGACTTTTAGTTTCCTTTGGGACTGTTCACCATATTCCAGAGAGAATTTTCTTTATTGTTTAGACAGTTTAAAACCTTCTCAGCAACCACAGTGATGTGATTACTTGAATGGACACAACACCGGTCACTAACTGGTCCAGCTGGAAACTGCCAAGGCTCCATAGACCCTTGATCTGCTATTTTCAATGATTTCCTCTTTCAGCAAACCAAGGTACATTTACTTTTTGTAAGAGCATTTAATGATCTGAATGACCATTTAAAGCATGGTATAGACAGTGGGATATATAATGTGGGATCTGTTTGGTATTAGTAACTTTAAGAAGGCATGTTTCAGAAGGCATGCTAATACAGCCGATCCTTATAACAGGCTAAGCTAGCATACATTTGGGCAGTCTTTTCCTTAATTGCACAAAGCTGCAAAATCTGTATCGTTAATGATAGGAGCAATTAATTGTATAATTGCAGAAAATAATAAATCTTTAAAAAGGCACTAGAGATTAAACTTTTTGCAAAGAGTCAAGTGCAAAAGGCTAAACGGCTCAGTACCAACCAGAGTAGAACAACATCGAAGTTTATGAAAATGTATAAAATAGGGCAGAGTAAAGAAAATACTGTATTTATTTTATAAACTGTTGATAAGAATTTAACAATTCCAATTCCATTATTGACGTCACTTATTGATTCTCACTGCGTTCTCAGTGGCTCTGATTTGAGAGTGACCACCAGTACTAAGCAACATATCTAAGACATTACATTCACGCAAATTAATTGTGTGCTGTGGGTCACATGTTCGTGGATGTTGGAGACATTCCCATCTTTGTTGTGATCAGTGTTGAGGTCGTTACTAAAAAAAATAAAAAATAATTAAACATATTGTACAGAAAACTTTTCCATGCCCATATCCACACTGTAGACCGTGCTGCTATTTTCCTCCTCCAGCACTCAAACTGAAATCAGCTGATTCCAGTGCAACTGAACCCATAAGCACAAACTACAAATAATTACTTTTACTAAATGTCTTTATTATTAATCTCACATTTATTTTGTTTGATCTGTTAAAAGCATTTCCAGTATTGTGATTGCTGATAGATGTTAAATATAATTAGTGGTGCGAAGAGTGATTCAAGAAGATTCCTGAGGAAGTGATAACACAAGAGTTAGAACTGTGAGTCCTCCTTGCACTGTGGGAGCAGATCACCAGAGAGTAGCTATGAGTGAGGTCAAATGGCTTCTTAGAAGTGTCAGTTGCTGCCACATTTAAAAAAAAAAAAAAAAAAGAAAAGAAAAGAAAAGAAAAAAAAGAATAAATAAGATAAGTGAAAAATTGAAAATATATTATAAAATAGAATTGTCTGACAGAATTTTTTAAATTAACATAATTGGCAATGGGAAATCTTCCTATGCTTAAGAAACTAACTAAAACCAAACTTCATGTGTGCAGCAACAGCTAGAGCAAAAAGAAAAGGAGAGAAAAAACAAAACAAAACAAAAAAAACCCGCCATGAGTAGCTGCCACTGAGGACAAGATTAATCCGAATGGGGAAACTGAAGGTTCAGGTAGTGTCCTAAGAATTGTCATTTTTACTAAAAGGGTTGGGGAATGTTGCTTGAAGGGATTACCTTTTTTGGAACATGAACTTTCCCTTGTTTGCTGCTATGGATTGCAATAAAAGCACATAATCAGAGAACATGATGACTGAGTATGGCAAGGCAAGGCAAGTTTATTGGTATAGCACAATTCAACAACAAGGTGATTCAAAGTGCTTTATGAGGAAATTATTCACCAATATTACCTTGATCACACTGAGGTTGACCTCTTTAGGATCCAAAGGGTAGGCGCTGGTGCATTGCAGGAGGGTGAAGTTCTGCTTGTGCTCCTTTACGGTCTTGTAGACACGCCGTATGGTTTCCATAGACTGCATCCCAGTGGATATCACCATGGGTCGCCCTGACAATGACATATGTATTATGTAATCCAATATACTGTTTAGATGGGCATAAATGCAAGATCGGTAGTTAAATTTAATAATGAAAATTAGCTAATCATGACAGAGCAGACAAACAAAACTGACAGATTCAGAATAAAAGAGAAAATTCAGGTGATATTTATAAATAAAATATCAGTGTAGCAGTATTTTGTAATTTTTTGTTGTCATGTTGTTGTACGTTTTAATGGTGCCCACTATTTCAGCGCTCAAATGAGGTCTCTATCAGGGAGCTGGGGTTTTTTTTTTTTGTTTTTTTTTACTAAGGCCTACACCCACAAGGTGGGATCAGCTATAAAATGCACTGTACATTGCAGATTTGCTGTTTCCCACGACAGTTTAGGTAAGAGTGATTTGAAGTACTCGCAAAATGCCTTGTACCTTTTTTGGCAGTTTTCTCAAGATATGGAAAGTTGTTCGCATCACACGAGGCAACTTTGAAGAAGGGCACATCCAGCTCATGAAGGAACTCCACAGCCATCTATGGATGTCAGATACATATATGCACTGAAAAATTCAAACATATAACCAAAGAAAGCTAAGATGGAGTACATCAGGCCTAATGGCTTTATTGTGTCTCGGCACTGAGTGTGTAAATCTCCCGAGATCTACAGGAAGGACGGAACATTATCCTGCAAAAGATTTTGCCTTTGGCCATTATCTCTCATAGGTGTTCAGACAGGTTACGGTGTCTCAATAGGTCATAGCATACTATTCACATCATTTTCTCAAATTATTGAGGGATTCCTTGTGCTGTGTGGAGTGGAGTATTTTTTTTTATCTTGGAAGAGACCACAATGACAAGGACAGAGGATAAAGGTAATTATTGACATCAACTTAATATTGATTTGCAATAAACCTTGATTTTGTGTCCACTTAACCCTTGATGGGGTTTTACAAAATTTAAATTTCCCCCCACAACACAACAGAACATGTTCTTGCATCAATACTCAGCACATTGTTGAGTACCACACTGTCCCTGTTGATTGAAGTGAAATTCACTGCACACTCTTATTAATCATAATTTTTATCCTATACCTCATCCATGCCAGAGGCGGTGAGAAAGATGCCGATGTCTTCTGCATACTTTTTTAGTTCCCTGTATTGATCATGACTGAACTCCAAGTGACGCTTGTGGTCACCGTACGTTTTCCCCCAGGAGTGCTTTGAATTGTAGGGGCGCTCCAAGGCTCGCTTGCTGAATTTGTACTCTAATTCACTTTTCTGGAATTTTGCACAATCGGCACCACAGTCCTGAGAAGAGAAGAGAAGTATTTTTTAAATAATATTCTTGAAAAGCTCTTTAAGGACAAAATTTCATTTAATTTACCTTTGCCATCTTGATCATTTTTTTAGCAATCTGAATGTCTCCCTGGTGGTTTTGTCCAATTTCAGCAATGATGAAACACGGATGGGAGCCACCGATCATTCTGCCGGGACATAGTGCAAACTGAAGAGGCATGCTGCTAACAGAGAAATTGAACAGATGATTCAAATTCAGATTGCAAACGACCAAAGCATCCAAGTTGCGAGAGGACAGGAAGTGGTTACTGCTGCATGTTGTACTTTATACACCCGAGGTACCGCCTCCACAAACTTTTTTTTTTGGACACATAGGCAAGAATTCATATTTACTTATCCCTACCTTTACCTAAACCAGATTTTTAACATTTTTCATAACACCAAGTTTGAACACTTAATTATATTTTGGTTCAAATCTCAAACAACCCTTTAAAGTCCAATTGAATCCAAATGTTTTCATTTTATTTGAACAAAATATTAAAAAAGAAATTCAAAAATGAATTTTGCACAACTGATTTTCCATCATTATCAGAGTTTTTTGAGCCACAATATCTACTGTGTTAATTGCTGTCTGCAATATGCACTTTAAATGGGAAAACAAAAATGAATTTTGTTGATGTTTTCATAAGCCGTGAATGTTATTATAAAACGTCCTCTATAAGTCCTCTTCAGTTAAACATTTTCATCAGACACACTTTTCACCACCTTAGGTGTACTATAACATAAAATTCAAGAATTACAAATAAGAAAAGAAATTTAGTAATTCAACAAAATACTGATAATGTTTGACAGATACATTTCATGGTTTATTAGAAAATATGAAACTGAATAAGGTTACCAATAAATGTTGCAGTACTGCATTACTAAATGCTTTTGATTATGCCATATCTAGGGGGGGTTTGCATCATGAATGTTCAACAATTTTGCGATGCTAGTATTTAGTGATAACAAAAATGTGCAATGTTTCCAACACTTTTGGAACCTACAGATCACTAGAAGCAATTACATCAGAGTACCGACTGCTTTAATAGTCTTTTAGATATTCATCCTCAAACATTTATGAGTGTTTAATGTGTGAAAGAAAGGCCAGTGGGTCAACTGACCATTTTTCATAAAAGTATATCTTAAAGTATTAGCTATATGAAGCTAAAATTTCACAGCACTCATACATGTTAAAAATTGATACCATTATTTTTTATGCAAATTTGAGACCGTTGAGCAGATGGCATGTGCTGCGATGGAACGCCTTTTTTGAAAAGAAAACAAAACTTTTTTTTTACAGCGTATTCACCTCAAACAGACTGTTAAGTGGACAGCTGTATTAGCTTTTGGGTGTAGTAAACATATACCTTAGATGAAGAAAAGAGTTTATGATATGCAAATATTTTCCCAGTTTTATAATGGTTGTACCACTTGACATGCAATGCAACTGTCTATAATCTGAATTAAGCTATTTAGATCTATATTTAAGAGAGAGGTCCAAAATTCAACCAGTAATAAAGACCCCCCTGGATAGTAAAATATACTTTGCATTATTGTTATCTTTTTACTTCGAATTAAAAGTCTCATATGGCAACATCAATTTCATGACAAAATGCTTGCTTATTTTAATTATATCAACAGCGTTAAAACTGTTTTTTTACATTAATATAAATTATATACATTTATTTAAAAATGAAATATTATATATAAAGCATAATATAATAAGAAAAATAAAGTAAACAGTTTATATTTTAAATTTACTATTATTATCACTTAAACACAATTTTAATAGTCTCCATTGTCTTACTTTACATGGGCTGCCTCACTGTCTGACATGTTAGGGGATTTAGATATCAAAATCTGAAAGAATTTTATGAATGCACTGAAAGATTATTCAAACTAAAAATGTTTTATAGGTTAAACCCCTAGAATGTTTTGCTTGAAGTAAATTAAAAATATTTATACAATTATGCATTTAATGTCAGTGACCACCATGCCTAGCACCGTGTAATCACCCTGCATTTCTGGAAAACAATAGGGTGGACATTTTAAGTAAGGCACCTATTAGTAAGCTGAGAGAATGTATCTCCCAGATCATGTACTAACACACAATATAGCTGAATTGTTTCTCTGTAAGAGTGTCACACACATATCTGTTCCCAGGATAACGTTAGAAAAGACGTTTACAAAAAGGCTCAGGAAGATTGCCCTGATACGCACTTACATAGACGTTCACTGTGTATGCTATTGCTCCCTTGCAAGTAAAGGGAGTTTATAATGCATATAACTTTAAGTCAGCCATTACTGTTCGTCATGCTCAACTAGCACAGAAAGACTACAAAAAATGATTTTTAACATGTTTAAAAGGCATATATTTAAAATTACATGAAATATCAGGTTATGCTGTAAATAACAGTGACAAGGTTTATTCTGTCCCTCCTGTTATTTCTAAGGTATGTTTTTTATAAGTTTGTTATATGGCGGGTCATAATCATTCGTTCTGTAATTAACTGTTGCAACATGTCAGAAAATATGTTTATTCCTGATCTTGTCTGGGCAAAGCCATTCCATCTAGTGGGTTGACAGGGTAGCACCATGTTAGAGCGCAAGCAGTGGTTTTCTCCCAGCGCTCGACAGGGAAGGTCCATTTGGCTGTGTCTCTGTAAATTCCTGCATCTGACGCCCTTGAAAAGGCATAATCTGTAAGTGTGGCAAAACGGTTTATTGTTCCCACTTATTAGTACCTTGTTCAGCAAAGTAATGAGCTTCTTGTGTGTTTAGCGAGTTTGTTACATTACTAGCACAAGCTAGCTGTTAGCCCTTTGTTTAGCCTGCTAACATGAAGCATACCAGCATGTGGTGTTAGCTGTATCTCTTACCATCTCTGTATCTCTTGATTGTGTAGTGACTGTTTACATAAGTCAACAATAGTTAATGTAATCTTTGTGTATTTGTATGGAGAGTGAATACACTGTATTCTGTTTCTGTTATTACAGTTTTACAAAAAAAAAGGAAAATAAGGATCAGTAAAGCTCTGAAGAATGCCACGCGGTCTCCTGAGTGTTTACTGAAGCCATTTAATGTTTAGCTCACTGCATAAGCTGGATAGAGACGTTCAGCTGAGGGCAGAAGAAGGTTGAAATGTTATGCTTTAACACCAGTCTAAAACCTGCCACAATTGAAACCATGCCACATGCAATAGTAGCAAACTGGTGTGGCTTTATATTTGCCATTAAACCAAACAATAAGATAAGCTTATCTTGTCAAGATTTTTTATGTGGACCTATAACTCTTGAAATTAGTTTCAGGAAAGAAAGACTATTCGTGTAAAGGACCCCAGAAGCGGGGCACGGCAGACCCAGGACCGGGGCAGCCTGGGAAGGAGCTAGCCCGAATGGTGACCGAGCTGGCGGCTGCACAGAGGGAGCAGGAGGCAGTGTCGTGCTGCCAGCATGAAGAACTCCAGGAGTGTATTGAGCGCCAGATGCAGAGGATTGAGAATCTGGCGGCTCGGCTCGCGGCCACGATTGCTTCGCCACCGGCGCAGCATACATCACCAACATATTTCAAATTCGTGCCACTTCTGTTATTATAGTACATGTGCAGTATGTCAATGTCCAAACTGAAAGGCAGGATGGGAAAGAAAAAGGAACAGGGGAGAAAAAAGGAAGAATGCATAATAAAAGCATAAAGCAAAAATAGAAAAGTGTGGGCTTTTTTTTTTTTTTTTTGTCTTTTTACAGGGATTTAAATGCACATGTTGCATTCAGCCCTTTCCAGGAATAACCTTCCCTTCCTCGAACTAATTTCAAAAGTTGCAGGCACACACAAAAATGTTGCAGAGATAAGCTTATCTCAAGGTTCAAGAAGTTCATTGTCATGTACACAGCCCAACACAAATGGTTACACAGAGCAATGAAAGTCTAACTAAAAGCAAAGTAATAAATAGGGTAAAACAAGTGCTTTGTAGCACTTGTAGATAATGTGTGGGTGTAATAAGAATTTAAAGTGCAAGTAGTTGCAACACTGTCACAGTGATAATATATACAGAGTATGCAATATTAAGATGTTTATGTAAAGATATATACAGAATTGCAAATTTACAGTTATGGATAATTAGTGAGGTTGCTATTCACCTCACTGATGCTGTTAGGAATCTTGGAGTTTTTATGGATAGTTCCTTCAAACTGGATAAACAGGTGTCTATTGTGGTAAAAAGTAGCTTCCATCAACTATGCCAAAAATCTAAGGCTTAACCCTATATACCATGGTATATAGGGTTAAGCCTTGGATTTTTTGGCAGGGTCAGCAACCTTTAACACCCAAAGAGCCATTTGGACCCGGTTTCCACGCAAAAGAAAACACCGGGAGCCGCAAATACTTTTTGACATCTAAAATGAAGATAACACTGTAAATGTTTTTTTTGGGGTTTTTTTTTACTTTTATGCTTTGTGTGAACAACTAAGGTGTGTTGCTTATGAAATCCTTGAAGTGCTATAGAGAAAATTACATTTTATTTATGTAATTAAACACATTTTGAACTATTAAAGAAATATAACAAAAGGAAAGACACCCAGCTGAACTAAAATGATCGATGTAGAACAAAACCTGTTGTGAGCCGCCACCCTTATATCGCTTTTGGGCTTTTGGAGCCTTGGCCTGGCTTTTAAAAAAATAATTGGAAAAAAGCACTATGCTGCTAAAAACGAAAAATAGATATTTGCAGAATTCTGCCTAAATGTGTATTTTACCTTGTTAATGTGTGCGGCGGGGCGTCGTCTGCAGCGCTGCTGCAGGGGAGGAGGACGCACCTGAGCGGCACCCGCAGTCACGCCTCGCCACCTTAACGTCTGTGCTATCTATTCTGTTGTGTTGGTATGTGTCGGGCTGTGACACTTAATTTACTTAAGTAGATTTTAATTTCAAGCTATTTATGTAAAATATATATAAAATGTTTATTAAATTTCAGCAAAAAACAAAAGTAGATAAAATTCTTTTGTAAATATGTGTTGAATTTAGGGATAAAATCCCAAATTGAAGGTTAAAATTGCCTAATTGTAACAAAAAATTTACTCATTTGAAATTAATCTCTGAGAAAAATTATTTTGAATTTACTAACAATCTGGCAGAGGTTTAGTTAAAAATGACTAAAATATCCATTACAAAGAAATGAAATGTTTTTGTTTTCATGTAAAACTCAAATTGGATTCAATAATGTTCTAATTAAACTTTATAAATAATGACTGACTGATAAGAGAAAATCAAATTAATTTAACTTCTTTTCTGAGTAAAATGAATCAATTTCACAAAGAGAACATTCAAGCAGTAATTGTTTTTATTGTGGAATATAAAATGTATAAAAAATTTATAATACAACATTTTTCTGCTTAATTTACATTGTATGCACTGAAATCTTTCACTAGTGCTTGCCCCAAAATAATAGGAAGAATGGGCCATAATTGAAAATACAGTTTCAGCCAACTTCTTGACAATGTCAGTCTTTATTTTGGAGGTGGGCAGAAAATTTCCATTCTTTTTATATACTTAGTGGCTCTTTCCAGTTACATTTCAGTTTCGTATGCAGACTGTGGAATGGGGAACAGCTTTGTGTGAGCCCTGGCCTGGTTGACGGTTGATCAGAGCGGCTGCTGAAACTGGCAGGATGACCAGGGTGATGCCAACAACCTTCACAGCGTCTTTGTCTTTTATCTGGTCACTTCTGCGAATAGTGAAGTAGTCCTGAAATTCTGGGTCAAAATACTGAAGACTGAAGTCGTTTGAAATCCCAAAGGTATCATTCACAACACTTTGCAGCTCCTCTACTTTTGGTGCGATCCCTGCTGGAAGAACCAATTTCTCGATTTGGTGATCAGTAATTACATGGAGCTTTATCTTGCTCAACCTAGAATAAAATGTAAATGGGCAGAGTTAAGTTAGATTAAGAATGGTCAACTTGGTCATTTTCTGCTGCTTCAATTTCAAAACTAGTAGTTTAATACAATCATCCATCACCACCTATTTAAAATTTATAGTCTACATCAGTGTTGGTCAAGTTACTTGAAAAAAGTAATCAGTAACTAATTACTGATTACTTCCCCAAAAAAGTAATCCCGTTACTTTACTGATTACTTATTTTCAGAAGTAATTAATTACTTAGTTACTTAGTTACTTTTTAAAAACACGATTTACAACCTGAATAGATGATAAAGCAATAGATCTCTCAGCCCAATTCTACTTTTTCTACATAATCCATCATACAAAATGTAATCAAATGGAAAAGTCCCTTTTTAAAACTTGTTTTATTAGTTTTAATCTTTTAACTTTATGCATCAAGCAAAAATGTAATTATATGCAACATTCACTGACTGGAAGAAATTTGTTTAATATTTAAACCTATTTTCTGCACATTCCAGCACATAATTTTTTTGTGTGTGTGTGTTTACACTCAGTCTTTCAAATAGATGCAAGTAAAACACAGCAGAAAACAAATAAAGTCAAAGACTAGCGGTCCTTTTGCTCTATTTTCACCTGTAAAGCAGGAGCAGGGTAGGCGGAGGTTTACCCAGGTGCAGGTGTGCCGCAGCGGTCAGTGGAAGGATATGGCAGTTTCTCTGTGAATTTCCCATTACGTGGTAGCGCACTCGGTGCTTGCTTGGAAATTTAGGGGTTTTTTTCGCTGTAAAAAGAAGTTTTCTTCCCACACACAACGGACGCTAATGTTTTTGTCACTTTTTATGGAATCAAACTTAAAGTAAGGTCAGTACTTCCACGCTTTAAACGCTGCACGCTCATACTCTCTCCCACACTCGATATATGATCCACTGTTGATCTACACACAGCTGTTGTCACAAACGTCGTACTTGCTTACGTCACTGTCATGAGACATTCTCGCAAAAAAAAATCACGGTTTTAGTAACGCAGTAACGCAGCGTTCCTACGGGAAAGTAACAGTAATCTAATTACCGTTTTTGCAATAGTAATCCCTTACTTTACTCGTTACTCGAAAAAAGTAATCGGAAGTAACGCGTTACTGCCCATCTCTGGTCTACATACTGATCAGCTGAATTTAAGTTGAGGGATCTTCCAACAACTGAAAAGAACACAACATTAATAACAATCGCACTCTCCGAAGTAAAAATTTTACACACACAAATTGTTAAAGACAACTTTGAATTAATACTAAAATGTTTAACGGTGAGGTTCACATATAAAACAATTAAACTCTTTATTAGATTAAAAAGGGGATAGACCCTATTTTCTGTACCAATTTGGTGACAGATCATGACATGAAATAACACTATTTTTGTATTTATATACTGTATATATCTTCCCATATTTGAAAAGAGGCAAGTTGCGGAGGTAAGTGACAGAAGTGACGGACAAGGTAAGCGACTCATGTTGTAACTGACGTCAGACGCCGGAGATTTTGGCGGAAAATTAAAGCAAAAAATGGGAGCTTAGATTTGAACAAATTCCTTTAAGCTTCAGTATTACCAAATACACTTATCAATTGTCTTATAACTAACAACATTTGTCTAAATCATCTCCAACACCCTGGAGAACAACGGGGAGAGTTTAGAGGCTCTCCAAGCAGAGGTGGAGGCAGACATTTGATACACCCGGGGCTTAGCCCTAAAGTTAGAAATGACTGAAAGATTAATAGGCTCTGTTTTGAGTTTTGTTCAAAAAAGAATGACTTCATATAGGGAAAATATATATCACATATGCAGGACACCTTAAACTAGCTTTTTAATTAGGCAGCAAGGCAGAACAAAACCAGACCCAGAACTGATCCGGAATTAAAACAGGACTACAACAGTTCAAAATCAGGACTACTTAGGACTTAACAAGACAGAATCAGAACTAGATGATAGTAGCACTAAAAATCATCATAGACCTGCACTACACTTATTTTTTAATTCTACCAAAGTCCACTATTTAGATTGAGAAAAGTTTATATAATTATTTAGCCTTGTTGTGCAAACAAGCCTGCATAACTTAATAAATGTAGAATTTGAAAAATAACAAACCTAAAAAGAAACACTAGGTACGAGATACATGAGTCCCTATGATACTTTTGGTAAACAACCATTTGACTAACACGTCTGTCTCACCTGCTCTTGTTCCCTCTCTGTTCCTCTCTCTCCCTCTCTGTGCTGACAATCAAGCCAAACACCAACATCATCAAATATACAGTTGAAACCAGATATTTACATACTCTTCAGATAAAAACAGATATACCTTTCTAATTGTAACATCAAATCAGGATAAATGTTTATTTTTTTTTAGATTGATAAATATAAAAAACATATTTGTTAACTTTAAGAGTAAAGAGAGAAACTATCTGTATTTCTTAATTGTAAATGGCACCAAATTGTTGTTTTGGTTGACATCTCTTGATTTTCCCATGTCAAAGAAACAGGCTCTGTGTTTTGCCTTATATGCATCCACAGGTGTGCCACCAATTTACTCACATGGACTCTACTAACCTATCAGAAGCTTCTTCAGATCAGAATGGAATTGTCTGGAGTGTTCTTATTAATTAACAATAAACTTAGTGTATATGTACTCCTAAATTTGATGAAAGTGATAAAAATAGACAGCTCTGTCTCTCTTTATTCTGACATTTAACTAATTCAAAAGATATTTCAATGTTTATTTATCCAAAACAAAACAAGTTTACTCTAAATTGAGTCGCTGAGCTCGGATTATACCAATATTAGGGGGGATTTACGCACAGTCGTAAATTCCCACAGTGTGCACTATGTGCTTCAAATATTGTGTGTAGTTTTTCTTTTATACAGTTGTCAGCCAGGCATCTAACTACGAAAAAATTACACTCCAAAAGAGGGCTTCTGAAAAAAACAACCCGGGCTTAAGCCCAATAAGCCGCCGCCCCCCCCGCTCCGCCACTGTCTCCAAGATTACATTGATCAGTGCTTCCAGGATCTCCTGATGAAGGCCCAGAGTGCAGCTTCCCCAGCCAAATCTGAGACGCTGTCGTTGAAAAGACTTCGCCCGGCAGATTCCCCCGGCACAACATCGCCAGCCGGCAAAGATATTGTCGACATACCAACGATTCTCCAGTTTTGATGCAAGGCTGTCCTTGGTGGAGATTCTTCACTGAGAATTTAAATCCTTGCGAGAATCCCTGGAGTTCAGCCAGCAGCAGGTAGAAACGCTCTCTGCTGAAAATGCCACGCTAAGGGAGTCAGTGAAATGTCTCACAGACAATGTTACTCAGCTAAATAGAGAAAATCAAAAAATAAAAGAAACAGTTATTAATCTACAAGCTCATAGCATGCCTGATAATCTGGTATTTTTTGGTATTCCAGAAGCCGCTGGAGAGGACGCGGAGACTACAGTAAAAAGCTTCATCAAAACCCACCTGAAGCTGTCGGAGGACAGAACTTTGTCTTCGATAGGGTACATCGCCTCGGGCCCATGCGGGCTGCGGCCGGGAGACCAGTCCTATTGTGGCCAAATTCGGCCACTTCAAATAAAAGGAACATGTGAAAAGCCGCGGCAGGGAATTAAAAGGAACGGACTTCAGCGTGAACGACCAGTTCCCCAAAGAGATCCTGGAACGACGCAGGGTCCTTTTCCCAATCCGACGCGGCTTCATCCAGAAGGGCTCCCGCGCTGTCATCGCTGTGGACCGGGACAGCTCCACCGCGACCCCGACATCACTCCGTGGCTGTATTAACTTCACACCAGATAAGAATCCGCTACACCCTATACACTCACACTAACTTGCATTAACATCTGTTTAACTTACCGGTATCAAATCGCATCTTAAGTGTGATATGATAGGAGAATTAACACCGTCACTCTCCGTCAATGGTTTGATTGGAATGTTTCCGGTTTGTTTTTTTTTCCTTCTCCTTTTTTTTCTCTCTCTTTTTCCCCCTCTTGTTTTTATGCTGCTCACCCCTGTCCTTGGTTTCTTTCTTTATTTCTTTCACTGCTTCGATCACCTGCTTCCACACTCATCCACAAACAACATCCTTTATTTCGACACATACGCACTGCACGATCACACACAGTCATGCGCTCAACGGCAGCACATTTACATCAGTCAGACAGCGCACACAGTCGTATAGGATATGAGTAGCCAAGCCTACTCATATTAGTAAATATGCACACACATAGTCAGACTCAGGGAGCATCTCGCCACACATTTTTTCTCTCTTTCCTCTTTATTTATGAACAAGTGATGTATTCTCTCTACCTGTCTAAGCGACACACACAGCATACACCCCTAGTTATACACAGACATCTATGGGTGCACTAAGGTTCGTTACATGGAATATAAATGGAGCTGGCTCCAGAGAAAAGAGGTTAAAAATATTTAACCAACTCAAAAAACTACAGGCAGATGTTGTCCTTTTACAAGAGACCCACAGACCTCTTAGAGGTTCGAATGACCTTAAAACACCTGAGTTTCCTAATGTGTTCTCAGCTTGTTATAATTCTAGACAAAGGGGAGTAGCAATTCTAATACATAAAAATATTATTTTCACAGTACTCGATACAGTTATAGATCCAGAGGGCAGATTCTCTATACTTGATAAAAAGCTTTGTATTTTAAGTGTATATGGTCCAAATGTTGATGATCCCTCATTCTTTCACGTTTTTTTCAGTGCACTCTCTGAACACTAGTGATGGGATTTCCGGCTCTTTTTAGAGAACCGGCTCTTCAGGTTGTTTTGTTGCTTTAATTAATTTATTATTAACAATAATATAAAATTATGCACAAAAGGAATTACTAATGTGTAAAAAAAAAAAAAAAAAAAGTGGTTTTAGTTATATGTTTATATATAAATATATGCGATGGCCCCTAGAGACAAAGCACGTACAAACCCCAAAGCACGTACAAATTCCAAAACACATTCCTAGAGTTAACTGAATTTCCTTAACAGAGCTTCCTAAATCACTTAAATTACACAATTGAAAGCATATGTGTATGGTTTGTGTATTTATACACAAGCACTCATATATATTCAAATAATTTAAAAAAAAAAAAAAAAGTTCATTTACCTGCTACTACCACACACCAAATCCAGTCGTTGGTACTTGCTGGCTTGTGTAGCCACTAGGTAACAAAAGCTCAACACTGCTCCTAGCATCCTGGAGCACTCCTGTTGTGTTTTGTACGTGTTTTGGAGTTTTTACGTCCTTTGTCTGTAGGGGCCACTGTAAATATACTTTTATTTATTCACTCCACATAAAATGTAATAAATAAATCATATAATACAAAAAACAACTAGTCACAGTTCAACTTTTAACTATTTAAATTTTCAGCTTTTTCCTTTTAAACAAATTTAACATGAAACACAAAAAGTCCCTGGCTCTCTTTCTCTCTCTTTCCCTCCGGCTCTGTTCCTGTGCTACTGCGAGTGTAACTACCGCCTTTCCCCCCTCTGCTCAGCGAAAACACAATGCGTCGTGAAGCACTAAAAAGTGAGAGAGAGAGGGTGAGAGAAAAAAAAAAAAAAAAAAAACACGGCTCCCAATAAGGAGCTGGCGCCCTTTGTTCACTTCAAAGACCTGAGCAGTTTTGTTCGCGACCGACACTAATCACTAATTGTGACGCACTGGGAACATGTCCAGGCTGTACCCTGTCTCTTGCCCAGTGATGGCTGGAAGAGACACAAGAAAATTGGGACAGAAAATTCAAAAGGTACTTTAAAAATTGATGGATGGACCTGACAAAAATCTATCACTATTGTTTTTTGCATGGAATGCCTGTATGACCGTTGTATGATTGTAACGGTCACACATTGTCACACAATTTAACATCTAAACATAAAATCTGAGTGTAGATACTGCTCAACAAAAACACTGGTTTTGTTTAGTCTTTCATTGTCAGGTTCCTTCTGTCCAAACAATAGTACCTTACAAAGCTTTGTGATAGTGTAATGTCATATAAAATTTAAGGAATGGATTTAACTAACTGTTGAGCTAACTGTTCTGTCTGATTTACTGAGAGCAAGACCTAGACTCTTAATGTTTAAAAAAAAAAAAAAAAAAAAAGGACATTTAAAATGGTATCTTGATATTTTTCATTTTAACTGCAATGACCTGCCCGACTAATGTGGTTAATGTGTCTTCATCTCTGGCACTGTGCCATGTAAGAATAAGAAATGGGGGGGGGGGGGGGGGGAAAAACAACAAAAAACAACCAGCTGTCTGCCTCTGCAGCACATTCTATTTTGTGGATCAAATGATAGTACAGAACAGTCATTGGTACAGACAGTAGGATATATAATGTGGCAACAATTTGGTATTAGTAACTTTAAAAGGAACCCCAGCTATTAAGACATGTTTGCACTAAAATATGTACTGTGCTTTCAATAATATATATGTACGGAGCCCCACAGGGGACATGGGAGAAAAAAAAATTAAGACGGACTTTTCCAAAATTTTTACGAGATCCCGAGTTTGTTTTGCGAGATCTCGCAAAAGTCCGTCTTAATTTATTTTTCTCCCATGTCCCCTGCGGGGCTCTGTATAAAATACGCTAAATGTTTTCCTTTTACGCACATTTTATATGAAACTGATTTACCAGTAGGCCGCCATTGTTATTTACTTCTAGTGATGGGTCGGTTGCGAACGAAATGGCTCTTAGAGCCGGATCTTTGAAGTGAACAATGCGAGCCGTGGGTTTTGTTTTTTTTTTTCCCCTCTTTCTCCTGCCCTCTCTTTCACTTTTTTTTCGCTTCATGCTGCAAGTCACCCTTGTGTTTGCACTGAGGAGAGATGGCAAACAGAGCCTTGCGTTTGCACCCCTCTGCTCAACGCTGAGCTGAGGGGGTGGGGCGGTAGTTACACTCGCAACAGCGGTAGCACACAACAAGAGCAGGAGGGAGAGGGAAAGAAAGAGAGCCGGGAGCAACAACAAGAGACAACACCGTCACATTGGAAAGGTACAGTAAAGAAAAAGAGTGACACCAAGAAAAGAAGCAAAGTCTGGAACCATTTCAATCTTATTGACAAAACAAAGGCAGAGTGTAGAGTCTACAAGAAAAGGATATCATATAGAGCCGGCTCCACAAACAACACGCACAGGCATCTAAGAACTGTCCACCCATCAGTGCAATGGGAAGATAAAACGCAGTCAGTTGAGTGTGATATTAATATTTCTAAATGCCAACCTTTGCCTTAATTAAAGATCTGGGCGTTCTTTTTTTCCCCTGTTTTTCAATATTTTAATTTAGATTTTATTGTGTTGTGGTTTGCAGTGTTTTGTGTTGTTTCACTTTAAATTTGTTTAAAAGGAAAAAGCTGAAAATTTAAGTAGTTAAAAGTTGAAATGTATGAAACGTGAATAGTTGGCTTGTGTATTTTATAATTTATTTATTACATTTTATGTGGAGTGAATAAATCAAAGTATATTTACAGTGGCCCCTAGAGACAAAGCACGTACAAACTCCGGAGCATGTACAAACTCAAAAAGACAACAGGAGTGCTCCAGGATGCTAGGGGCCATGTTGAGCTTTTGTTACCTAGTGGCTACACAAGCCAGGAAGTACCAACAATCGGATTGGGTGTGTGGTAGTAACAGGTAAATGAAGTTTTCTTTTTTGAAATTATGTGAATATATACACATATACATATATACACACACATACATATACATATATATATATATATATATATATTTTAGGGGTGCAACGATATTCGTATCGATATTGAACCGTTCGATACAATGCTTTCGGTTCGGTGCGCATATGTATCGAACAATACAAAATTTTTAATTTATTTTATCAACTTTCCTTCTGACGATGCTGTCTGTGTTGAGCGCTCAGTGGATCTGCACTCGACAGTGCAGCCTAGGCGGAGCAGTCGAGTGCAGATTCACTGAGCGCAGGGCAAGCTGCACTCGACAGTGCAGCCTAGGCGGAGTAGTCGAGTGCAGATTCACTGAGTGCAGGGCAAGCTAGCGAGACAGAAGTTAAGCTCTCCTTGCAACATGGCAAATTGAACCTCCCCCATCCTCATTCAGATCTGGCGTTTGGAACTATTTTGGTTTTCATGTGACGTATGACCCTGAAGGTAAGCGCGTCATGGACTAAAGTAAAACAGTATTTTGGATGTGCCACGCAATGCTCAATTACATGGGTGGGAGCTACTGTGTTAGCGCAGTTAGCTCGTTAACGTGTTGGCCGTCCAGCCCCACGCTCAGGGCGATCCGCGGTAGCTCGTTAACGGAGATTTGCCGTGTTGTGGCGTTAACATCATTTCAACGAGATTTACGCTGACAGCACTAGTGGGAACACAACGAATATGACTGCACATTTACTCCGACATCATCCTAGTGCAAAGACAAGTGGAAGCCGACAAAAACAACAAGCACGCATGCTACAAACTTTACCCGAGTCATTTAGACAGCCGTTAGCACATGATTCTCCTTATGGGGACCTGATATGTTTAATATGCTGCTGAGAATATAGCTCAGAAGAAGCGTATAATATAGCTTTTATTTTGGAAAGAGCCATTTCTCTGTAATAAACTCTCTTTTCCAAAGATGAGTGATTCCTCAATCAGATACAGGGCTCGCAAATTTTTTCCAGTCAGGGCTACCAAAATCTAACTCAGCCCTGCCCGTCGGGCTATCGCAGGAAGGAAAAATATATGTCAATGCTTTTGCATTCTTTCGGAAATATAGCTGGGTAATTATGTCATTGGCATCGGTGAGCCACTGTCAATATGTGACATATTTAAATCGCGTTTGAATTTGCGCTTGTTTTTTGCTTTCACTTTGCAATCGCGCGAACTGTGTATAGAGAGCGACAGCACTGATTGGTGAGTGACGATCATTTGCGCACCAATTCCTCTGACATCGTCTTATCAATCGTTAGCTTACTATGCAAACATGACAAGTGAAATCTCCCGCAGCAAGCTTAAACATGTGAGAGGTTGATCACGCAGAGGATCGCTGAGCATTATGTGAGTGCGTGTGTAAAAGCAGCAGGATATATATTTTAGTTCTGCTGAGCCAAATAAGACAGGTCAGGGTGAAGAAGTGACAGCCAAAGAAAAGCTTACCACAAAACGGAGAAGTTATGACAAATCAGACTATAAGGCAAAAAAGAAAGTGCAGCTTTATGGTTTCATGGACAAAAGAATTTCTGTGGCTGCAATATGACGAGCTAAATAACCAGGGCTGCACATAAGTGGTCCACAGGTGCGCATTCGCTGTCAAAATAAAAAATGAGAAAAAGATAAGAAGTTGCAACGCGTGTTTACGTACATAAGATTTTCAGGAGGACAGACATTTGTTTAGAACTCTTAAAGATGTCGAAGAAGCTCCTTGAAGCAATTACTTTGGTGTTCCTCCACCTCCAAAGAAATGTCAGAAGGAGTCCGAACCACAAAAGAAGCGCGTATTCTCGGAAAAGTAGTTGCAGGAGGTGAGCTGGCTTCAAACAAATGATGAACGCACAGAGATGTGGTGCGGAATGTGCCGTGAAAATTTAATAAATGACAAATTAAAAAGGCATGAACATTTTTTTTTGTATCGAAAAAATATCGAACCGTGACACCAAAGTATCAAACCGTGAATTTTGTGTATCGTTGCACCCCATATACATACATATATATATATATATATACATACATACACACACGAGTGTTTATGTATTAATACAAAAACAATAGACAATTGTGTAATTTCAGTTATCTAGGTAGCTCTGTTTTGGAAGTTCAGTTAACGCTAGAAATGTGTTTTGGAGTTTGTACATGTTTCGTCTCTAGGGGCCCCCATAAATATTTATATATAAACATACATAAAGAAAACCACGTTTGTTTACATTACTAATTCCTTTTGTGCATAATTTTATATTGTTGTTGATAATTAATTAATTAAAGCAACAAAACAACCTGAAGAGCCGGTTGGGAGCCGAAAGAGCCGGCTCTTTTTAGTGAGCCGAGCCGAAAGAGCCGGTTCTCTAAAAAGAGCCAGAAATCCCATCACTAATTACTTCTCAATGCACTCTGGGTAGTGACGTCATACGGCTGCACCGCATCGAGTTCACAGTTAGCAGCGCACTGGAAATGGCTTCTGTTCAATCTTTCCAGTTTGAACCAGAGCAAACCGAGAGAGAGGATGAAAATAGTCAACCAGTACTTCGATTAGATCAGTGGTTCCCAAACTTTTTTTGCTAGGCCCCCCTTTGTTTTACAAGAAAAATGTTGGCGCCCCCCATTACATGAGATGAATTGCAGAATGGCAGATAGCGACAAAATACTGTCAATCTGACAGGTTTTACACGCTTACATACACACGCGCAATTACTGTCCCTCTATTTTGAAAGGCAGAGGCGTCACGGTGTAATTATTTTACATGTAGTTGTTTTTTTCCTGTGTAATAATATTCAACATTGCTATCAATACATTTTCAAAAAAAATGCCTCTCTGTGCAAAATGGGTTTAAAAACATAAACAACAATAGGATTCTGTTTGTCCGTAATTTAGACAGGAGGAACAAATCGTGGCAGGATCAGTCTGATATTATTTGTATCCCACTGTAATATAAAGAGCTAACATCTCCAAAATGTCAGGAGTATTTAGTCATTACAACAAGTGTTTGTGAACTAAAAATCAAGAATGTGGGATACTGTTTGTCCGTGATTTGAAGAGCCCAACGCGTGCTCCCGACGAACTGAAACCCAATTATGCAGGGGAGACCTACCTTGGCACTTGTGCAGCCCTTGTTAACCTCCCGGTATAGTGCTGGTCTACCAAGTTGTAACCAGGTCACTAATAGGCAAGTTAATTAATACCGCTACACTATAAAAAAAAAAAAAAACAGGTTAGCTGAACGAAAGCGCTTATACTGCCGACAACCAATACATGTCATCATCCCAGAATCCATTGTGTGCGAAAAAACATGGCCGCTCCCACGGCTCCAAAATAGTTTTAAACAACAAAGATTTAATGAATAACAAAACAATTGTAGTTATTCTCAAGTATGTTTTTATGTAGTGGAGATAATTTGTAACATATTTAGAGTAACTTGTCATAATTGTCACGGACCCGGCTCTGGAGGACTCGGGGGTCCGTGACCAGTTTTGACTGTTGTTATTGTTGTTAGTATTATTATTATTTGGTGATGTGTGTTTTCTCCACAATGCTGTGTTAGTCTGTGTCCCACTCGTATGTATAGGCAGGGTGTGGGTGTATACGTGTGTATGTCTGCGGGTGTGGCTGGAGGATGGAGCACAGCCACCTGCAGGCCTGATGGGTGTGGCCCTGCGAAGGACTGGCCACACCTGAAGTTCCTGCCACACCTGTTGGTGATCAGGGCTCGTCGGGGGAGCTACTTAGGAGAGTGTTGGAGCTCCCACCGGCGCGGGATCATTGAGTTATCGTACCAAGTTAGTGTGTCAGCATATGTCTGTGTTGTTCGTATATGCCCGCCGAGGGTTGGTGTTGACGGCTGCCTCTATGGTTTCCCTGCAGGAGGAAGAGTGGTCCAGAAAGGCAGCACGCACGGGGTGTGCGGAAACACAACAGCGGGGAGCACGAGCACAGACGTCGGAGGGAAGCACGCACACGGGGTTCAAGGGAGCAACGGGGAGTTATTGTGTTTACAGCTTTTCACTGTGAATAAAGAGCACTGTTGCATCGCAGAGTCTGCGTTTTGGGTCCTCCTTTCCCCACATCCCCACGGTCTGCCAGCCAGACCGTGACAATAATAGTCGGGGTTTCTTTTAAGAAGGCATGCTAAGCCAATTGACCTTTATAACAGGCAAGGGTAGCACTCGTTTTGGCTCTCTTTTTTTCCCCATGCAGAAAACTGAAACATTTTTATTTTTAATAATACAACCTATTAATGGTATAACCGTAGAGGAAAATAAATCTTTAAAAAAAAAAAAAAGCACCAGAGACTAAACTATTTGTGAAGAGTCAAGTACAAAGAGCCCAAACTGCACAGTACTAGAGCAGAACAATGTCAAAATTTATAGAAATGTATAAATTAGGGCACAGTAAAGAAAACATGAGATTTGTTTTATACATTGTGGATCTGTAGCTGACAGTTGATACCTAATGACCTTAGGCTAAGGTCTTGCAATGTTCACATTGTGACAGTTTGTGAACAGTTTGCTTTGTCTTTCATTATCTAAGAAAGCACCATGAGTAGATGTCACCAAGGACAGTGTTAATCTGGGTGGTGAAACTAAAGGCCATGAAATATTTGAGGAAATTCCTAACACCTGCCCTAACCCAACATCAATAAAACTTTCATATGCAACTGTCGGTTTTCTGCCTCAACAGGGAGAGTGAACCTTCATGTAACCGCAACATTCCCTTTTTTACTACTACTACTATTACATACTACAATAAAAGCACATAATCTGTCATTGTGATGACTAAGCGCACACCTTGATCACACTGAGATTGACCACTTTAGGGTCCAAAGGGTAGGCACTGGTGTACCGCAGGAAGGTGGTGTTCTGCTTGTGCTCCTTGGAGACAGTGTTTGGTTTCCATGGACTGCATCCCAGTGGATATCACCATAGGTCAAAGATAAGCAACCTTTAACACCCAAAGAGCCATTTGGACCATGTTTCTATGGAAAAGAAAACACCGGGAGCCGCAAATACTTGTTGACATCTAAAATAAAAATAACTGTATATATTGGGGGGGGGGGGGCGCCTGCCATAGGTCGTCCTGATATTATAAGATGTATTATGTGATCCAGATGAACATGGGTGTGTACTTAAAATAATAAAAATTAGCCCATCATAACAGAGCAGACAAGAGAAGATTTGGGTGGTATTTTAAAAGAAATAAAAAATTCAGTTTTGCAGTATTTGTAATTTAGCTGTACATCTTACTGTTGTACTTTTTAATGCTGCCCACTTTTTCAGCTTTCACATGCAGTCTACATCAAAGATAAGAGGTTTTTGTTTTTTTAAACCAAGAACTACTCTCACAAGGTGGGATCAGCTATAAAATGCGCTTCAAACTGCAGATTTGTTGTTTCCCCACGTCAGTTCAGATAAGATTTGAGGTTTTCAATGAAAAGCCTTGTACCTTTTTTGGCTGTTTTCTCCAGATCTCTCTCACATACAGCTCATGAATGAACTCCACAGCTATCTATAGATATCAGATACATGTATACACACACACTGAAAAACTCACACATAACAAAAAAAAAAAAAAAAAAAGCTATGATGGAGTATATCTGGTATAATGGCTTTGTGTCTCGGCACTGAGTGTTTAAATCTCTGCTAGTTGTACTTCTAGTTCTACTGGAAGGCCTGAACAGTATTCTGCAAAAGATATTGCCAATATCTTTCATAGTTGTTTAGATAGATTATGATTTGTTGACTGCATAGATCATTGCATATGATTTACATCATTCTCAATAAATTGTGTGATTCATTGTGCTGTATGGATTGGGATTGTTATCTTGGAAGTCACCACAACGACCAGTACAGAGGTGCCTCAACGTAGGATAAAAGTAATTATTATCTTACTCAGTTGAATATAGCATTTCTATTCTATTGTACATAGTATTTTATTCTACTCCATTCCAGTGTTTTCTAATTTCTGCTACATAACTTTGCACTTTTGCTAACGAAACAAATTTCCCACCTGTGGGACTAAAAGGTCATCTTATTCATTCATTGAATTGCATTAAACCTTCTTGTCCAGGAGGATAATCAACACAAACCATATATTTAAAATTCCACCCACAACACAGCAGAACCTCTTGACTGCAATGGCTTAAGTCTAAAGGTTTTTCCTGTAGTTTGGATCTCTGTATTTAAAACATCTTTTCTTTCATTGCAGCTTTAAGGAATATGGCAGTGCATCAATACTCAGTACCATACTGTCCTCTGTGGGTTGAAGTGAAATTTGCTGCACACAGGATTCATTTTTTCTTGTACCTCATCCATGCCAGAGGCTGTGAGAAAGATGCCTGTGCTGGTTTGTACACATACATGAGATACACAAGAGTTCTTCTTTACAGATGTTTACTGTACTCCTTTTAATATACACAGGTATAACGTAGAACTGGTGAACATAAATGTACAATAAAATTATATTTCAACACTAAAACATCTTACAATATACATTTCACAAAAATAAAACAAACACGACACTTTGGCCTGCAAGTGGACAAACCGGCGTATTTGGAAACTAAGTACTTATTTCTTTCTTGGCTTGATATTCAAAGGCTAGACCATCACTATAGCTGTGTCTCAATTCAGGGGCTGCATCCTTCAGAGGACCTGGCCTTCGCGGTCTACGTGGGCCAGGACCTCTGAAGACCGAGAAGGCTGGAAGTGTGAGGCTGTGAAATGGGACGGTCTAGCCTTCAGATTTGCGTCACTGCTGTAATAAACTCAGCCGTCGGCTCCTTGCTATATAAAATATAACAGGACATTGGAGTAAATTCTCTACCATCGCACACTTCTGTTTAATCTGTTTTCTGTTTGACATTTATTCAGCTGTGTGAAAACTAACTTTAATCTCAGCCAAACCGATTTACTCAAGAATAAATAAAACACTGAAAAAAGCCAAACAATAACATTTTTAAGTTATTTAAGTGATTTATATATCATGTTTAACTTTAGTAGCAAAAGACGCCGTGGGGTCTGAAAACATTACTGATGAGGCACTCATCAGTAATGTTTGTATAGTGTGCCTAAAATGTTGCATAATTTTACTGAAAGATCTTTTACTTTGTGGTAATCTTAGATGAGTAGTTTTATGGACAAAACCCACCAGGTCATTCAGTGTTCCCTTAGTGCTAATCAGTGTTGGTCAAGTTACTTGAAAAACGTAATCAGTAACTAATTACTTTCCCCCAAAAAAGTAATCCCGTTACTTTACTGATTACGTATTTTCAAAAGTAATTAATTACTTAGTTACTTTAAAAAAAAAAAAAAAAAACACATGATTTACAACCTGAACAGGTGATAAAGCGATAGATCTCTCAGCCCAATTCTACTTTTTCTGCATAATCCATCATACAAAATGTAATCAAATGGAAAAGTCTTTTTAAAACTCGTTTTATTAGTTTTAATCTTTTAACTTTATGCATCAAGCAAACATTAAATTATATGCAACATTCACTCACTGGAAGAAATTTGTTTAACATTTGAACCTATTTTCTGCACATTCCAGCACATAAAATAAAATATTTTTTGTGTTTACACTCAGTCTTTCAAATAAATGCAAGTGAAACAGCAGAAAATAAATAACATCAAAGACTCAGGGGTCCTGTTGCTCTATTTTCACCTGTAAAGCAGGAGTAGGGTAGGCAGAGGTTTGCACCATCTCTGATAAGGGATGTTGGTGTACTCTAACTGAAGTAATGATGTTAAGTCCTTAAAGTCATATTCTTTTGTTGTCATGACTGTATTTGAAGCTATTTTTATTTTTGTATGATACCTGATTTATCTGGAATATGGCTGATGTAAACTAAAGTCTAAAATACTTAGTCATTTCTTTAATAGTAATTTAACATTATATAATTCACATATAAAACTATGAATTGTCATTTTAAAAAAAGCATGTAGAATAGCATATGTAGGCAAGTATATTTCTCCTGTTTTTAAAAAAAAAAAATAAAAAAAAAATCAAGAAGCAAAGACAAAAAGGAAAATAAATAAATAAAAGAAACAGGGCAGGGTTCGGTGGTTGAATCATCCGTCCCCACCAATGCCAAAACCAAATCTACGCCCTTGGTTTAGATACCTTCGACAAAACAATAGGGCAATACACAGCTGTTTTTACAACTTTGGTCTCCCCAAAAGAAAGGGTCCACACTAACTTGTCACCTCTTACAGTGGTTGATTTCCTTTACTTACATTGTGAAGCCGGTGGCGTCCTCCCAACACCCGCTCTACATCACTCCTCTCCAGCACCCACCCACAAAGGGCAGCGCTCCAAACTCTGCCCACCTCTGCCTTAGGCTCAAGCGTGTACCAGGGCTCTCGTTTCCTTGTCCTCGGGTCTAGCCGCTGGCAAAATATCCTCTGGTTCTGCTCGTCTCTGTCTCAGCCCAGGACGCCGGGCCTTCCACAACCTGCCACCGCCACCAGTCGCACTCCACTCTCTCAGAATGTCCTCTGTCCTCTCACCTCCCAGGCTGCCTCTTCTGGCTTCTGTGCTGCTCCCCACGACAACTACCTGCCACCAGCTACCACTCCATTTCTCGCCTTCTCTCTGCTCTGCCAGGCCCTTTTATTCACCTCTGTGCCTTCCCAGGTATGTCCAATTAGTGATTAGAAGTGGGCGGAGTCTCAACAGTGCACATCAACAAATATACGCAGTTAGAACATGCAATCACTGCAAGGATAACAACACTGAAAAAGAAAGAAAAAACGCAGAGCACTGCAACACATGCATAACAACATATGCAAAGTTAATACGGGTCAATTGCGCCCCGGGGCGCAACTTCCTTTTTTTTAAAATCCAAAACAATTTGGATACTTTTCATTGGTCCCCTCCCCAGTCTTACAAGGCGTAACATGTTGCTGGCTGAGTGGCATCCAAAAATAAATGTGGGTTTTATAGATAATTGGATAACTTTCTGGGGAAAACCTTCTCTTGTTAAGTGAGACGGAATCCATCCCACTTTGGATAGAGCAGCTCGTTTTCTAAAAACCTGTTGAAATTTATTCTGTGGCACCAAAGAGTAAAACAGTTAAATGTGGACTATTAAACATGGGGTCTCTCTCTTTTAAGTCCCTGTTGGTATATGATTTAATAATTGATCAACATATTGATGTACTCTGCTTTACAGAAACCCAGTTACGGCACCATAATTATATTTGCTTAAATGATTCCAGACAAAGTTTCAATTAATTTGAAAGCCGAATTCTTAACCTTGTCCACCCTAACAAGATGTATTATGTAGCATAGCATAGCATAGCATAGCATAGCATCTTTATTTATAACGCACTTTACATCCAACAATGTTGACCAAAGTGCTACAAATATAAAACAGAGAGGAAACAGTTTAAATTACATATAAAATATCTTAAAATTAAAAATAATATAATTAATAAGAAACGTATTAAGAGACATCAACAAGTCCTGCTGTGCTAAAAGCCAAGGTAAATAAATATGTTTTAAGACGTGATTTAAAAACAGATAAGGAAGGTGCCTGTCTAACATGTAAAGGCAACTCATTCCACAATTTTGGTGCTGCCACAGCAAACGCCCGATCCCCTCTGAGCTTACGATTAGTCCTGGGCATGCTCAGGAGGAGCTGGTCTGCCGACCTGAGGGACCAGGAAGGTATGTATGGATGAAGAAGCTCAGAGAGGTACACAGGGGCAGCATTGGACAAACATTTAAAAACAAATAAAAGCAGCTTAAAATGGATCCTAAAATGCACGGGCAGCCAATGAAGTGAATATAAAACTGGGGTGATATGCTCGTATCTACGAGTGCCAGTTAAAAGGCGTGCAGCAGCATTCTGGACTAACTGCAGTCGAAAAACAGAAGATCGACTCACCCCAAAATAAAGAGAATTACAGTAATCCAGCCGAACGGTTACAAAAGCGTGGATTACTGTTTCAAATTGCTGTCTCGTAAGAAAGTGCTTAATTTTGGCCAGTTGTCTCAGATGAAAGAAACTAGACCTTACAACCAACCCGATCTGGCTTTCAAGCTTAAGCTCAGGATCCATTTTAAAACCCAGATTAACAATCTCTGGTTTACAGAATGATTTCAGGGATTGCAAATCAACACACGGAACAGCAGTGGAGGCAGGTCTGAACACCATTACTTCAGTTTTAGAATCATTAAAACAAAGAAAGTTTAGCGCCAACCACGACTTGACGTCCTCCAGACATGTTTGTAAACGATTTACAGACGACCCATCTTTCTTTTTAAGAGGAACATAAATCTGGCAGTCATCTGCATAACAGTGAAACGAGAGTCTGTGTTTTCTAAAAATTGAGCCCAATGGAAGTAAATAAAGTGAAAACAGGATAGGGCCCAGAATGGAACCCTGTGGTACTCCATGAGACAACGGAGCACGGGAGGACTCAGTTTCCTAAGCGAACTGAAAAGGTTTGGTTTGTTAAGTAAGACCTGAACCATTTCAGAGCCACACCTGTTATACCGACACACTGCTCCAAACGTGAGATTAAAATTTCATGGTCTACAGTGTCAAATGCAGCAGTTAAATCGAGTAAAATAAGAATGACACTTTCACCAGAATCACATGATAAAAATATATCATTAAAAATTCTTAAAAGTGCTGATTCAGTGCTATGCATTGCTTTAAAACCAGATTGAAAAATCTCCTGAACATTTTGTGCATTCAAGTATGAGATCAATTGGTCATATACAATTTTTTCCAAGACTTTAGATAAAAAGGGCAGCTTAGATATTGGTCTAAAGTTCTCAACAGCGTTTGTATCTAGCCCAGGTTTCTTAAGTGGTTGCACAATTGCATCTTTGAAATTCTTTGGAACCACACCTGAAGTAAGGCTGCTATTTAAAATGGTTAAAATAGTTGGATCTATGGTAGAAAAAACTTCTTTCAGAAAAAGGGGAGGGATAAGATCATAAGGTGAGCCTACAGGCTTTAAATGATCCACCACCTCCTGTAGCTGAGCAAGAGTAACCGACTCAAACTGTTGAAAGACAGCTGAGCAAATTGGAAGATCAGAGGGGTCAGATGTGGGCAAAATAATCTGCGCCCTAGCCGAGGCTACCTTGTTTATAAAGAAGTGCAGAAACCTTTCACACATTTACAGCGCTAATGCTTTAACGTGCTAACACGTTGACATTGTGCAGCCCCACGCACAGGGTGATCCGCACTAACTCGCTAACGGAGATTTGCAGCGTTATGCAGTTATGGCATTAACGTCATTTTAACGAGAGTAACGCTGACAGCACTAATATTAAGTAATTCATAGTATTCAGAATACGTTACTCTCATTAAGTAACTTAACGGAATACGTTGCAAAATACATTTTGGGCCAAGTATTCTGTAATCTGTAGTGAAATACATTTTAAAAGTAACCTTCCCAACACTGGTTGTAAGGTAAGTGAGGTTCTTGTGATCTGTCACTATAGTAGGCTACTCGGCTCCCTACAGCTAGTGATGCCATTTCTCCAGCGCCAACTTCACTGTGAGCAGCTTCCGATGAGTCATGTCATAATTATGTTCTGTATGGGCATCTTATGTTTTGTGTTAATTCATATTTTGTATTAGTTCTTAGGGTTTGGTTTTTGTGTTTAGTGTTTTATCAGCCCTACCTGTGTCTGTCCTCTGTGCTCTGTTCGTATCCCTGAGTTTGTGTTGTAAAACGGTCTGTGTGTTTCCTGTTTTACTTTGAAGGTTTGTGTCTTGTCTTGTGAATTAGGTTCAGCTGTGCTCCCCTCCTGTGTGTCATTCCCTTATTACCATGTGTGTATTTATAGTGTGTATTTGGCTGTGTTCCTTGTCGCATCGTCTGCATTACTCTGTGTTACTCAGTGTTTCTCTGCCCCTCTCTGCCCCTCTCTGCCCTGCTTTCTCCGCGCTGCTTTCTCCATGTCTTTTCTGTGTACCTTCATGAGTTATGGTTTTGTTATTATTAGCTTTTCCCAGTTTAGGTTTATGTTCAGTTCTGCCCTTGCCATGGTTATTTTTCACTGTAAATAAACTCACTTGCACCTCTGCCGCTGTCTCCTATTTGGATCCTCCTTCTCACCTCCACACGACTGCTGCCCCAGCTGTGCCACCACCTGGGCATGACACAGAGTGTCTCTCTGATTTCTCAGACTTTTTATCTGATAGTGCTCAGCTCAGATAAAATAATTATTGTTGGCGATTATAACATCCATGCAGATGCTAAAAATGATAGCCTCAACACAGCATTTAATCTGTTATTAGACTAAATTGGCTTTTATCAAAATGTAAAAGAACCCACACACCACCTGATAACATTTACATTTACAATAATTGATTACAAACCAGTGGAGAGTAGATTTCTTCACAGACGATGTCTTTCTGAAAGTGTTGTAACTGAGTTTAAGAAAATAATTTGCATGCTGTTATCATTGTCAATACCCTGTACCAACACAGAGCAGAGCAGCTACCTGAACACTAAAACAGAGGTTGATTATGTTGTTAATGATTTTGCCTCCTCACTACGTATGATACTGGATACTGTAGCTGCTGTCAAGAATGAGCCTCAAATCAGAAGTACCGTATTTTCACGACCATAAGGCGCACTGTGCTAAAAGGCGCAGTCTCAGTTATGTGTGCCCTTACTGTATTTAACACACACATAAGGCGCACTGGACCATAGGGCGCATACAAGTACCGTATGCGTATTTAAAAATAAAGCGGGAGCAAACCTGAATTCGGTACCTTACTCACATTTCTATTGCCGGTAATCGTCATCATCAACAACACACAAGCATACAAGTGTGCATATTTAAAAATAAAGCAGGAGCAAAACTGAGTTTGGTACTCACATTTTTATTACCAATAATCGTCATCATCAACAACACACAAGCATACAAGTGTGCGTATTTAAAAATAAAGCAGGAGCAAAACAAAGTTTGGTACTCACATTTTTATCATCAATCAAACCCATCGAAGTCCTCATCCTCTGTGTCTGAATTGAACAGCTGCGCTAGATCTCCATCAAACATGCCAGGTTCACTGTCTTCACCGTCAGAGTCACTTTCCGTGCCGTGCGGCTCCTCGGAAACGATGCCGGCTTTTGCGAAAGCTCGAACAACAGTGCCAGCAGACATGTTAGCCCAAGCATCTACAATCCATTGGCAAATTGTGGCGTAACTCGCCCGGCGCTGCCTTCCACTCTTAGTGAGACTGTGGTCTCCACCGGTCATCCATCGCTCCCAGGCCGCTCGCAGCCTTACTTTGAACGGGCGGTTCACACCGATGTCCAGCGGTTGGAGTTCCTTTGTCAGGCCTCCCGGAATGACAGCAAGCTCACAGTTCATTTGCTTCACAAGTTTTTTCACATCGGCTGTGAGATGGGCACGCATAGAGTCACAGATCAACAGCGATGGTGATGCGTGGAAAAAACCACCTGGTCTCCTTACATACACCTCCCTCAGCCAGTCTTTCATCATTTCCTCATCCATCCAGCCCTTTTCATTTGCCTTAATGATGATTTCTGCTGGAAACTTCTCTTTAGGCAAAGTCTTTCGCTTAAAAATCACCATAGGCGGCAGTTTCTGTCCATTAGCATGGCAGCCAAGCACAACAGTAAAAGAAGACTTTTCATACCCCGTTGTGCGTATCGCTACCATGCTGGTCCCCTTCTTCTCCACAGTGTGACTCACCGGGATGTCAAAAGTGAGCGGGACCTCGTCCATGTTTGTGATGTGGCTGGGCTGGATGTTTTTGTCGCCGATGTGTTTGCTGCAGTAGGAGCGGAAGATGGCCAGCTTCTCCTTATAATCCGCTGGAAGTTGCTGCGCTACCGTAGTCCGGATGGAAAAATGGCACCGTTTCATAAAACGAAAGCACCAAGACGGACCTCCTTGGAAATGTTCAATGTTCATCTCTTCAGCTAGTGAAACTGCTTTTAGCCGAATGGTGACCGTCGAAACGCTTCTCCCGCTCGCTCTTTGCTCCATGATCCACCGCTCGAGTCTTTCCTCCAACTCGAGCCACCTCGCCTTATGTCCGCGGAAACTCAGCTGCGTTTTCTTGACCTGCCGGAGCTTGTTTTCCAGCTTCCTCCATTTGCGAACCATCGATTCGTTAATCTTAAATTCTCTCGCCGCTGATCGATTTCCATGTTCCTCCGCGTAGCTGATGGCCTTCAGTTTAAACTGTGCTTCGTAAGCGTGTCTCTTTGCCATTTTCAGGGTTGTTAAAACAACGATGTCCTGCATAATGCACATACCTGTTCTTTTATACAGGGTATGTGCGATTGTCCCGGTATATACGATCAACGCCCACACTTCACCCTTTAACGTTCTCATGGTGTTCTCTACTACGTCCTCCTTACAACACATAGGGCGCACCGCGCTATAGGGCGCGCCGCACTTTTTGAAGAAAATCTAAGACTTTTAAGTGCGCCTTATGGTCGTGAAAATACGGTACTTGACTCCCTGGTATAATTTTCAAAAATGTAGCCTAAAGCAGATAACTAGTAAGCTGGAGAGTAAATGGCGCGTCACAAATTTAGAAGATCATCATTTAGCCTGCTTGTTGTTTTATAAGAAAGTCCTAGAACATCTTACTATTCGTCACTGATTGAAGAAAATAAGGTTTATCTTATCAACCCTAGGTTTATCTTTAGCACTGCAGCCAGGCTGAATAAAAGTCATAGCACTGTTGAGCCAACCATCCCTTTAAATTTAACTAATAATGACTTGTCTGTCAAGGTTCTCAGTCATCCAGGTCATGAAGTTGCTTGAAGACGTTTCACCTCTCATCCGAGAAGGTGATAGGGTGGGGTGGGGCCTCACATATGATAGGGTGGGGCTAGGTTTCACAATGAGCTCACCCAAAACCTTGGCTGATTGTGATCTACACCCATTTTCACACCTTGGCTCAGAAATGACTCCTATCCATCTCACAGATGTAACATTATCTACAGCTACTCTTTCTCCAATTGATCTTCCTGAGTTAACTTCAGTAATTACTTCCTCCAAACCATTAACGTGTCTTTTAGCCGCCATTCCTACAAAACTGCTCAAAGAAGTTCTGCCATTAATTAATGCTTCAATCTTAAATAGGATCAACCAATCTCTAATAATCAGCTACAGTGGGGCAAAAAAGTATTTAGTCAGCCACCATTTGTGCAAGTTCCCCCACCTAATGATGACAGGGTCAATGCACAGAGGTACACTCAACTTGAAGACAGAATAAAAAAAATCCATGATCACAGTAGGATTGTAAAGAATTATTGTAAATCAGGGTGGAAAATAAGTATTTGGTCAATAACAAAAATACAACTCAATACTTTGTAACATAACCTTTGTTGGCAATAACAGAGGTCAAACGTTTACTATAGGTCTTTACCAGCTTTGCACACACAGTAGCTGGTATTTTGGCCCATTCCTCCATGCAGATCTTCTCGAGAGCAGTGATGTTTTGGGGCTGTCGCCGAGCAACACGGACTTTCAACTCCCGCCACAGATTTTCTATGGGGTTGAGGTCTGGAGACTGGCTAGGCCACTCCAGGACTTTCAAATGCTTCTTACGGAGCCACTCCTTTGTTGCCCGGGCGGTGTGTTTTGGATCATTGTCATGTTGGAAGACCCAGCCTCGTTTCATCTTCAAAGTTCTCACTGATGGAAGGAGGTTTTGGCTCAAAATCTCACGATACATGGCCCCATTCATTCTTCCTTAACACGGATCAGTCGTCCTGTCCCCTTGGCAGAAAAACAGCCCCATAGCATGATGTTTCCACCCCCATGCTTCACAGTAGGTATGGTGTTCTTGGGATGCAACTCAGTATTCTTCTTCCTCCAAACACGACGAGTTGAGTTTATACCAAAAAGTTCTACTTTGGTTTCATCTGACCACATGACATTCTCCCAATCCTCTGCTGTATCATCCATGTGCTCTCTGGCAAACTTCAGACGGGCCTGGACATGCACTGGCTTCAGCAGCGGAACACGTCTGGCACTGCGGGATTTGATTCCCTGCCATTGTAGTGTGTTACTGATGGTGACCTTTGTTACTTTGGTCCCAGCTCTCTGCAGGTCATTCACCAGGTCCCCCCGTGTGGTTCTGGGATCTTTGCTCACCGTTCTCATGATCATTTTGACCCCACGGGATGAGATCTTGCGTGGAGCCCCAGATCGAGGGAGATTATCAGTGGTCTTGTATGTCTTCCATTTTCTGATGATTGCTCCCACAGTTGATTTTTTCACACCAAGCTGCTTGCCTATTGTAGATTCACTCTTCCCAGTCTGGTGCAGGTCTACAATACTTTTCCTGGTGTCCTTCGAAAGCTCTTTGGTCTTGGCCATGGCGGAGTTTGGAGTCTGACTGTTTGAGGCTGTGGACAGGTGTCTTTTATACAGATGATGAGTTCAAACAGGTGCCATTCATACAGGTAACGAGTGGGGGACAGAAAAGCTTCTTACAGAAGACGTTACAGGTCTGTGAGAGCCAGAGATTTTCCTTGTTTGAGGTGACCAAATACTTATTTTCCACCCTAATTTACGAATAAATTCTTTACAAATCCTACCATGTGAATTCATGGATTTTTTTTTCACATTCTGTCTCTCACAGTTGAAGTGTACCTCTGGTGCAAATTACTGACCTCTGTCATCATTTTAAGTGGGGGAACTTGCACAATCGGTGGCTGACTAAATACTTTTTTGCCCCACTGTATGTACCACAGCCTTCAAGGTGGCAGCAGTAAAACCACTGCCTAAAAAGCCATGTTTTGACCCAGTGGTCATAGCTAATTATAGGCCAATCTCCAACTTTCCTTTCATGTCAAAAATTCGGAATCTGATTATTTTTTCAAGTAACGAGTAAAGTAAGGGATTACTATTGAAAAAAAGTAATTAGATACTGTTAATTTCCCATAAGCACGCTGCAATGATGCGTTACTAAACTGTGATTTTGTTTCTGAGAATGTCTCATGATAATGAAGTACGAGCGTGCGACATCCGTGGTAGCAACAGACATGTGTGTAGATCAACAATGCATAATAGGGAGTGTGGGGGAGAGTACGACCATGCAGCGTTTAAAGCTTTAGAGTACCAAAAAGTGATAAAAAAAACATTGGTGTCCGCTGTACACTCTGCGTGGGAAGAAAACTTCTTTCTACAGCAAAAAATTTCCAACACATCATAGAAAAAATACAGACTAAAAGTGGTGTCAAGCTGCCCCAGAGAAAGTGATTTGTAAGATACCTTGAGAGAGAATACGATATAATAAACTCTAATTTGAAGGCTACACTCTGAGAGGTAGACTTTGTTTCCACCACTGCTAACATCTTGACAGTAAATAATAAAAGTTTTATGGGTGTAACATTTTACTGGATTCATTCCACTTAACACTGCAACAAGGTCACCCTAGCATGCAAGAGAATCAGAGGCAGCCATACCTATGATGTAAATGGAGCAGAGATTCCCATCATATGGACTTCAAGGTTGCCACTGTAACTGTCAATGCATCCAATTTTGCCAAAGCATTTAGAGTATGTCAGCCCTGGATTTGGAGTCTGAATCTGAAAATGAAGAAGGTGATGACGATGAACCAACTTTTACTGATGTCATAGAAGCTCTTTCAACCTCATCTGGTTATTCACAGTTTAGCCGCCCTCCACAGTACAGATGTTCATCGCACACAATAAATCTGATTTCAACAAGTTGACAAACATCTAAATTCCCGTGCAGACAAAAAGGCTGTATATAGGAGTAGCATTGCAAAATGCTCTGCTCTGTGGCCTAAAGCATGTCAATCAACATTAGCCTCTGAACAGGTGGAGGAAGTCAGCTGCAGGAAGCTAATGGTACCCACATCCAAAAGGTGGAATTCCCTTTTGGGGCCATTGCCAGAATCATCACAATTCCCTTGAATTAACTTAATCCCCTGTGTCTAAAAATGAGAATTAAGTGCCTTAACGAAAGGAAGTACAAATTCTTGAAAGAGTACTGCACTGTGATGAAGTCCCTGACAGTAGCTCTGGACATCTTACAAGTGGATGAGTGACCTATGGAGCTTTACTACCAATACTCACAAGCATGATGTCAAAGACACTTGCCCTGAAAGATGACCTCTCTAGAATAACCAGATGTCATTGTAAAGGTAAGATTGCTTTGAGTGGATTTGTTGAATTTATTAGACCATTCATGGTGGGCGGATGTTACACTTTGTTTTAAGCTGTGTGTGCAATTATAAGACAGAATAAACTAAATATCCACCCCTTGTTAAATATCAGGGATATTGATCATCATTAATCATGAATATTAATCATAATATCAACAGAAGCCTCAACAAAATTGAAATCTCATACAGTATTGAGAGCACAAAAGATGGTTTAGGGCAGTAAAACCTACAAAATAATTACAACAGCTAATTATATAGTAAATTATTGTTATTCTTAGTTGCATCATATTGTATGTTAAAGGGAATCGAGACTTGTTTTGATGCTGTTCTGGATAGCTAAGAAGGACTTCTCGCAGCCGCCACTTGTCCCAAGTTTAAACTTCCTTGACTGAGAGATGAGTGTTGGAGAGAGCATGTGAAGGAAGAAGGAAAGATGAAGGAACTTCTCACAGCAGAGTGTCATAAAGTTGCTCCTGCAACTGACAATGTTTATGTGTCCCAACGGCCAGCCAGCCCAGCCGAAATTGACTTGTTTGAATTTGAGAACCAGCCCTCAGTGTATGAGCTTGAGATTCTGAATCTGTTCCCAAATCTCATAAAGATGTACATGCAATACAACACTCCAACTCCATCCAGTGCACCAGTGAAATGGCTGTTGAGTTTAGGTGGATTGGTGCTTTTCTTTGAGAGGTACAGACTATCTGATAGAAGGTTTGAGAAGCTTCTGCAGATGCGATATAATCACTGTGATATAATCACCATAAGAAAACAATAAAGCATAGGTAATTTTCTGGGTAGCCACAAAATGAGACTGTATCAACAGCCTGAATGTAGCATGCAATAGCATTTTCTGTTTTGTTAATTTGGTAAAGTTTGGGGGCAGCACGGTGGTTAGCACTGTTGCTGCCCAGCAAGAAGGTCCTGAGTTCAATTCTTTCTGTGTGGAGTTTGCATGTTCTCCCCGTGTTTGCATGGGTTCTCCTCAGGTACTCAGGCTTCCTCCCACCGTCCAAAGACATGCAGTTTGTGGGGATAGGTTAATTGATTAATCTAAATTGCCCATAGGTGTGAATGGTTGTCTGTCTCTGTATGTTAGCCCTGCAACGGACTGGAGACTTGTCCAAGGTGTACCCCGCCTCTCGCCCTATGACGGCTGGGATAGGCTCCAGCGCCCCCCGCGACCCTGAAAAGGATAAGCGGAAGCGGATGGATGGCTAATTATTACTCCTCCACACTGTACCAACTGTTAAAAGGTATTATTGTTGTATTTTATTGCTGTATTTTACTTGCATCTATTTGAAAGAGTGAGTGTAAACAAAAAAAGTTCATTTAGTTAAAGGAAATATTTCAGTGTTATTTGTAAACTGTTAATGAACAATCAAGAATACAGAGCTCTTTAAAGCCTTGTTTATTTGAAGTATTAAAATTACAGAAACATTTGATTACAGTTATAGCCCCACATGTGACACCTGGATGATTAAGAGAAATTGTATATGAAGTCCCCCAGATAATTTCACAATATTTTTCCTGACACATGCACTCCATGCATATAGGTGTTTTGTATAATTGGGAGAAATTGTGTCAAATTGGATTAGTATGACAAATGTGTGAATCTTATCACTGGTTGAGAAACTCTGATGTCTCAATTTGGACAAGGCTGGTAGTGTGAGTATTTCCTCATGAAAGGCCTGTGGCCTTCAGAAAATAGTGTTTACATTTATTCAAATTACATAAAGGTCATATAACTGCCATGTAACTTCACCCAGACATATGTTTCAAGTTCAATAATATTCACATTTGTCTTATCCCTCATTAAATGCACCATATCCCTTTCTGTTCACAAATGACATCATTATCTGTCCATTTTCGAGCTACCTGCCTATGTAACTCTATTTTATTTTCTATCCTTCTCTATTTGCCTGCCTCTCTGTCCCAATAGTTTGGGAAGATCCTTTATTCTATCATGTCTGCCAAGATGCTGTCATCTTCTGCAACGTCCACTTTGATCTTCTTGCCCACGAGCTGCTGCATATGTTCTGGAGGGATACCCTTTGGCTCACCAACCTTCACTGCAAACATGTTCAGGCTCAGCACTGTTCCTTTAGGGATTTTCACCTTAGCAATGACTGACTTGCCCAACTGGAGTAGAAAAAGAATAGAAATACATAAAAGATGTATTTTAATCCAGCTCATGTACGTTTTGCAAATTTGTACAGTTATGGATGTTCAGTGAACTGAAGAGGGTGGAAGTAAACACAGTTAACAATGACTGGTTTGATAGTGTTATGACATGATAGAATTTCAAAACTCAAGTCAAATGACTCAAACTGACCTTATCATGGCAGGTCTTCTCGCATGGTAACATTTGCTTGATTGGTGACCCCATTGCTGTTTCCACCAGTCGTATTGCTCGGACAAGCTCCACCAGCTCGGAGGGCTCCAGGGATGCCTCATGGTCATTTCCCTTCCAGGTCTTATCCAGGGTCACATGGCGTTCCACAACTTTTGCTCCCATCGCCACGGCAGCCACAGTGATGTAGATCCCTTTCTCGTGACCAGAATATCCAATTGGAACATCTGGAAATTCCTCCTGGTATTTCTTTAAAAAAAAAGAAAAAAAGGAAAAAGAAAAATAAACCTATAGTATTACACAGACTAAGTCTGAGCATATTAAAGTCAAATGTCTTGTATTGCCCAACACAATCGCTGGTTTTCATTGACAGGTGTCTTTGCTCCAGAATCAGCACCTACTTTGTGATTGTGTTATATGATACTGTAAAATCATATATCATTTAGGGGCTGGATTTGAAAGTAATTGTTCAGCTAGCTGTTGTGTACTATAAAACTGCTATGGTTTATAATAATGTGCCATGAAATGCCCGGTGCACTGGCCATTTGTATCCTCGGTATACTACGGCAATGAAGCTTTCATTCATTATATATGTTAATAATTATGTTCTAAGCATCTGTGAAAAACAATGTAGTTTGTCAACATCGTCTGTCAACAGTGTTGGGGAGTAATGGAATATATGTACCGGTGTTACGTATTTAAAATACAAAATACGAGTAACTGTATTCAGTTACAGTTGCTATTTAAAAAGGTGATATTCAGAATACAGTTACTTTGTTGAAATAAATTGATTACACAGTGGTCTTATACAATCATATGGGAGAAACAATATGATTGTATGTGAGAAACAATGCAAAAATATTTTCAATTACATTTCATATTGTTTCTGCCTCTTTTGGGAACGTCCATCATGATCCTGAAAGGATGTTTTTCACTGTCTACCAGTCTAACTAAAAAATAAAGTTGAACAATTATGTACCTGTAAGTGTTAACACTGGTTACTAATTGGATCTGTGTGATGTTCTACAAGGGAGTCATGTCTGATACATCCCAGTAATTATAAAATCTGAAGTGGAAAATCAATCCTAAAATGGCAGTGGAAACTAAAGAGTCAAGTTCATAGGGTGGGTATCTTTTTAACATGTAAACTAAATTAGACAAAACAAAGGCAGAACACACAGTCAGAATGAATTACTGTATTAAAAAAATGTAAAAAAGTGGGGAATAGGGGCATATTGATTATTTCACCACAGTTGACCCAGAGGAGATGATTATGATGTTCATTCGTCTTACCCTGATCACACTGAGGTTGACATCTTTAGGATCCAGAGGGTAGGCGCTGGTGCACTGCAGGAGAGTAAATTTCTGGTTGTGCTCCTTTACTGTCTTGTAGACACGGCGTATGGTTTCCATGGACTGCATCCCAGTGGATACCACCATTGGTCGCCCTGAAATTGATAGATTTGATATATACGTAACCCAACAGACTGAAAAAATGGGATAATAATAATAATAATAATAATGGATTGCATTTATATAGTGCTTTTCGGGACCCTCAAAGCACTTTACAATTCCACTACTTATTCACTCTCACATTCACACAATGGTGAAGGCAAGCTACAGTTGTAGCCACAGCTGCCCTGGGGCAGACTGACAGAAGCAAGGCTGCCACATCGTGCCATCGGCCCCTCTGGCCAACACCAGTAGGCGGTAGGTGAAGTGTCTTGCCCAAGGATACAACGACCGAGACTATCCAAGTCGGGGCTCGAACCGGCAACCTTCCGATTACAAGACGAACTGCCAACTCTTGAGCCACGGGATGTCAGGGATCACAAGCCATCAAAGTAAAGCTGGGCTTACACTGTGCGATTTTTGGCCCATTTGGGCCGATTTTTGAGTCGTGCGACCGTTTTGGTGATCGGCCCGATTTTGGCCTTCATCATGCGTTGTGCATCGTGTAGTATACGTGGGGTAATGAGAAGCAATTAACACCTCAAGACCAGCTACCGATCATCAATCACTTCCTCACGACCGCCGTGAGGGTGTTACTAGTGATGTGTCGGTCGCGAACGAAACGGCTCTTAGAGCCGGATCTTTGAAGTGAACAACGCGAGCCGACTCCTTATCGCGAGCCGTGGGGTTTTTTTTGTCTCACCCTCTCTCTCGCACTTTTTTCTGCTTCACTCCGAAGCACATTAGACACATTAGAAAGGTATAGTAATCATCCACAACTAGTTTCAGTTGCAGATGATAAAGGATTCAGAAAGTTTATTAATGCAGGCCCATGTGACAGAGAATATGCATCCTCTTTCTGTTTTCATATTTTAATTTACATTTAATTGTGTTGTGGTTTGCAGTGTTTTGTGTTGTTTCATTATAAATTTGTTTAAAAGGAAAAAGCTGAAAATTTAAATAGTTAAAAGTTGAAATGTGAATAGTTGGTTTTTGTATTATATGATTTATTTGTTACATTTTATGTGAAGTGAATAAATAAAGGTATATTTACGGTGGCCCCCAGAGACAAAGCACGTACAAACTTCAAAACACTTAAAAACTCCAAAACAAGTACAAAAGAAAACAGAAGTGTTCCCGAATACTAGGCGCAGTTTTGAGCTTTTGTTACCTATGGCTACACAAGCTAGGAAATACCAATGACCGGATTTGGTGTGTGGTAATATCAGGTAAATGAACGTTTTTTTTTTTTAATTATTTGAATATATATGAGTGTTTGAGTATAAATACACAAACAATACACATATGCTTTCAATTGTGTAATTTAAGTGATCTAGGTAGCTCTGTTAAGGAAGTTCAGTTAACGCTAGAAATGTGTTTTGGAGTTTGTACATGCTTTGTCTCTAGGGGCCACCGCATATATTTATATCTAAACATATATAAATAAAACCACTTTTTTTTACATTAGTAATTCCTTTTGTGCATAATTTTATATTATTGTTAAAAAAAACACACACAACATATTAAGGATTGTACATTGACATAAAACTGTTGTCGGAACCATACTGAATTTCACCAGAGAAACACACACATACATGAAGACAGAGAGTATGCATAGTATGCAAACAGCTACCAAACAGCCATCATAATTCGTCATACAATGAGAACAGGACAAATCAACAATTGACAATGACTAATTAATATTAAAATCTGTAACATAATGTATTGTTTGGAGTTTAGTCTGTTACTGTTACTATTTTTACAATTTCTTCTTAGACCAACTGTAACCCACATAATTTCCTTGGGGATTAATAAAGGATTCTGATTCTGATTGTTTCAGGATACATGACCTGCCATTATCCAATGACACATCTGCTTATCTGTATCTTTTGCTCGTTTCTCCTCCTCTTCTTTTCTCTTTTTTCTAAACTGAGCGCCTGATGGCTTTGAACTTTTCTTGTCCATCTTGGTTTTAATTTTGCACTCCAGTATAAACACAAATCCCCCAACCCGAGGATCACCACAACATAACCTAATAGACCTACACCTTAGTTCACAGATTCACTTTGTCTAGGGTTTATTTCTGGGATTTCACACAACCCAGGATTTAAATCAAGAATCCATAATAGGCTTGGATTTACAACATTATGAATAAAATGTGTTCTATTTGGAAGCAGCCGGCCCCTCCCCTTTCGACGGGTTGTGTGTGTTTAGAAAAAAGAGAAAAGAAGAGGAGGAGAAACGCGCAAAAGATACAGATAAGCAGATGTGTCATTGGATAATGGCAGGTCATGTATCCTGAAACAATCAGAATCAGAATACTTTATTAATCCCCAAGGAAATTATGTAGATTACAGTTGCTCCAAGTAGAAATTGTAAAAATAGTAACAGTAACAGACTAAACTCCAAACAATACATTATGTTACAGATTTTAATATTAATTAGTCATTGTCAATTGTTGATTTGTCCTGTTCTCATTGTATGACGAATTATGATGGCTGTTTGGTAGCTGTTTGCATACTATGCATACTCTCTCTCTTTTCATATGTGTGTGTGTTTCTCTGGTGAAATTCAGTATGGTTCCGACAACAGTTTTAGGTTAATGTACAATCCTCTGTCTGTGTGTGTGTGTGTGTGTGTGTGTGTGTGTGTGTGTGTGTGTGTGTGTGTGTGTGTGTGTGTGTGTGTGCCCAGGGCGCCACGCCCCGGGCAACCGCCCGTGTCGCACGTATCAAAAACCGGTATTGGTGGTGTGCGTGTCTGTGTGAGTGAAAGACAGACAGGGAGAGAGGGGGAGAGCGAGCGACAGATTTTCTGTTATAACCTTCATTTTATGGACGCAGAGTGTGAGCACTCAGGTCGCATCAGAGCATCGGGCCGTATATTGTGAGACCCTGCATCGTGACCTACGAACTTATAACCCCTGCGAGTCAATCGTGCAGTTTGAGCAGAAGCTGAATAACGCGACTGAAAAAAATCGGACAGTGTATGCCCAGCTTTAGAGTCAGTTTCTGCTTTGATTGTTGTTTGTGTTGTAGAGTGTTTCGTGATGCAATGTCAATAATCTGAGGAGGGTTAAACTAATGATATAATTTATATTCTACATTTAATTTATTATTAAATGTTGTCAATATTTTAAGCAATAAATAAATTATAGCAAACAAACTTCTGGTAAGAACAGAGACTGTGTGTGTGTGTGTGTGTGTGTGTGTGTGTGTGTGTGTGTGTGTGTGTGTGTGTGTGCGGGTGTGTGTGTGTGTGTGCGTGCGTGCGCGCGTTTGTGTTTGTGTTTGTGCGCATGCATATGGATGTATGTGGGGCGCCGTGGGCCGGGGTACACACACACAAACACTCAAATTAGCATCTATGGCCAGGCCTTTTTTTTCCCTTCAGCTTGTAGAGACACATTCTCATGCATGACATCAGCTCACTGATTTAACACTGATGAACTGAATTAATAATTGAATAAAAAATAGCCACAAATAGCTTAAAAACTAGAGAACCGGTGAAGGAGACCATTGCTATTGTTTGAAATTTATCGCCGTCGTTACACTTTTAATCCTGCCCACTTTTATACCTGTCCAATGCAGTTTCTCATTTTTCGTTTCGTTCTTTTTTTTTTTTTTTTTTTTTTTTTTTTACTAAGGACCACACCCACTCTGTTACACAGTGTTTAATTCGCTGCACACCGTCAGTTTCATGTTTCCTTAACATTGAGTGCTGTTGAGGTGTAATACAACAAAGGCCTGTACCTTTTCTGGCTGTCTTTTCCAGATATGGGAAGTTGTTTGCATCGCAGGACGCAACTTTGAAGAACGGCACATCCAGCTCATGAAGAAACTCCACAGCCATCTATGAATATCAAGGTAATTGAGGCACAGAGTATTATCAGTGATCTGTGATATATGTACTGTTCTATGTGTTAGTTATTCAGCTACATTCATGTAAAAAAAAAAAAAAGTAAACATTCTATTAATTCTGAATTTTCAGGAAAGAATGAAAAAAAATCACTTGGTACTTGGCAGGTCTTAAAATTAGGTAAATACAACCTGATATTTAAGGAACAAAATATGATGTGGTAACTGCGAAGGTCATCTAATTCACTTCAATTTGATCAAAACTCTCATTAATCGCTGATAGTCTATGCATGGTGACATTATCATCATATAAGACAACACTACACTACACTGTACATTTTGTTCTAAGTTTTGTTTATCAGGTTAAGAAAAACAGAAATGTATCAGAAGTAATAAAACTTTCCTGAAAATCATGGTTATTTGCAGCAGCTCATACCTCATCCATACCAGAGGCGGTGAGAAAGATGCCGATGTCCTCTGCATACTTTTTTAGTTCCCTGTATTGATCATGACTGAACTCTAAGTGACGCTTGTGGTCACCGTAAGTTTTCCCCCAGGAATGCTTTGAATTGTAGGGGCGCTCCAAGGCTCGCCTGCTGAATTTGTACTCTAATTCACTTTTCTGGAATTTGGCACAATCAGCACCACAGTCCTGTTGAGAGAAGAGATGAGAAGAGATAGCAAGGCAAGATTAGGCAAGACGTTTTACAGCCTAAATATTTTTTCATCATCATTCATACTCAGACTACCACTGCCTGAATTTACCTTTGCCATCTTGATCATTTTCTTGGCAATCCCAATGTCTCCCTGGTGGTTTTGTCCAATTTCAGCAATAATGAAACATGGATGGGAGCCCCCGATCATTCTGCCAGGACACAGTTCAAACTGCAGAGACATAGTGGCGACAGAAAGTTAACAGGCTAAAATTCTGAGTGGAGTCAAATTCACAGTTGAATCTCAAATGACGAACGCTTCCAGGTTGAAAGTAAGAGGAAGATGCTCTTGGATGCACTGTCTTTTATAGCCCTATGATGACCCGCCTCTGCAACATCTGCAACATGCTTTTCAGGTTTGACTTCATGTTTTTTGTTTGATTAATCCATGAGAACTAGCATTGAATTTAATTCCTTGCTTCAACCACTTGTCATGTTTATCTAAGTCAGATTTTGATCCTGAAGTCAGATCAAAATGCAAATCTCTTCATTCCATGTCTCAACACCTAAAAGTATCGACTAAAATAATAAACTGAAAATGTTACGTCCAGATCAAAATGATCACCTTAGGTTTGCAGAGCTGATTTTCTTTTTGCAGTAGTGTTTTTTTTTTTAAAGATGGATACTCTAATTTCTTTCTAATTCTTTTCATCTTTACATCACCTGATGTGCAAGTTGCTTGAACTGTAAAGGCACATCACCAAAAGTGCAGCCAACACATGTATAAATACTAACAGTGGAGACTTGTCTAGGTTTTTGTGTAACTTCTACATAAAATCCCATAAGAAGTATAAAATATATGTTAATCCCAGATATTATTATATATCACTGACATACAATTTTCTAGTTTCTTGGAGTACTTTGAAAATGATCGCTACTACTTTCTAATTTTGCTACTTTTACTTTCAGTATTTTTTATAACATTTTAAAGTATGCTAGGTTTATACTTAATTACAAATATTTACAGATAGTGTGCTCTGTGGTTTTGGTTTGGCTCTTGACTTGAATTCCAGAGTAGGGTGTAGAAGTGTCACAAAAAGAAAATACCTCCTGGAGTTGTTTACAGGTTTAGCAAGACACAAATTGTAGGTCTCTTTGTGATTCTTGCAAAGGAGAAACACTTGGTAATGACAGAATCTCAGCTAGGATCTGAAGCGCATTGTGTTGAGTTCCAAAACTCTGACAGTAACATCAACACAAAAGCTGTGTGCCAGGACATTCATGGCATGGGTTTCCAGGGTCAAGCAGCTATTATAGGTGTAATGTGTAGCTGGCAAAGTACTTTTGTAGTGTAGTTACTGGCAATTGACTAACAAGCAGCCTCATGCCCAATAGAAACCTGTTCTCTTGCTTTTCCATAACAACATATATAAGTAGCACTGAATTTGTGTTTGGCTGCGATTCACTGGAACTCTTGATTTGCATTTTACAAATGTCAATTTAAATCAGGGGTAGGGAACATTAGTCCTCGAGAGTAGTGATGGGATTTCCGGCTCTTTTTAGAGAACCGCCTCTTTCGGCTCGGCTCACTAAAAAGAGCCGGCTCTTTAAATTTTCAGCTTTTTCCTTATAAACAAATTTAAAGTGAAACAACACAAAACACTGCAAACCACAACACAATTAAATATAAATTGAAATATGAAAACAAAAAGAAGATGCACATTCTCTGTCATATGGGCCTGCATCAATAAACTTTCTGAATCCTTTATCATTCTCAACTGAAAATAGTTGTGGACGATTACTATAGGGCTTTGGAGCGTGATGTCACGGGGGTGGGCGTGGAAAGGATTTTGGCCCGATCTGCCATTTGGGGGGTCTAGCGCAAGTGAAAAGGGAGCGAAGGCACACACAACAGCCATGGTTCGTATTTGGTGTGTGGTCGGCTGCAATGTTCGATCACACGACCGGCAAGAGAATAAGCTTGAAAATGGTTTATCTTTTCATTCTTTCCCAACCTGGAAGCAACATGAGGCAGCTCGTGTATCGATGTTACCAAACGAAGGCGTCTAGCCTGGAGAGCAGCTGTGAGGCGAGCTGACATGCAGTTCTCTTCCATCTCCAAATATCTGTTGGTGCTCCAGACATTTTCATTCCGGTAAGTTCTAAATATGTTCATATCACTCTTTATAACCTATTAGTTTTATTTTCTATGCGCTCTGAGGTCATAGCAAATTAGAACAAACATCCTACTGAGTGATTTTGCAGAACTACCTTCTATTTATAGAGTTGCTAATTATTTGGCATTATTGCAGCAAACCAGCCTATGAAATGTATGAAACATCATGACTGGGTTCCAGCGCTACACAAGGGACCTGCTTCAAACATACCACCATGCCAATCAGATTACTTCTTCCATGTGAGGATGAAGAGGTGACCCTCCTGGATAAGATGGTGAAGGTTTGCTGCGTTTGGTGAACAGTGTGATAATAAAACCAGGGGAGAATGAAACTTGCTCCTGTTAAATATTCTTAAGTCTTGTGTTGTTAAAATTGCTGTATTTTTTCAAAAGATACAGTAAATAAAGTAATGTTAGTAGTGGGTGATATCATGTAAACACACATGATTTTGTGTAAACATTTTGTCATTTGTAAACTATAAATGACATGGATTCTACATTGTAACTGATGTGATGTTCTATAAGGTGGTTTTAATAAAAAAAAAAAAAAGAGGCAAAAATTAGTTTGTTTCTTTATTCAACTTTTGAACAGTGGGACTCAGTCAGTACATATTCAGTAAATGCAAATTATTTACACGGCAGTGCACTACAGGCATAAATCTAGACCCCTAGATAAAACATTATGGGTCATTCCCACAACCCACAGCTTTACTGTGTTCCAGCAAAGTATCCAATAGCGGTGACAACTCCTCCGCAGTAGCAGGTGGAATTTTCCTTTTTTGAGGACAGCTCCTTTTACCTTTCAATACGGATGGTCTGTTTACATTTTGATCAAGAGCCTTTTTTTGGGCAGCTGAAGAGGAGAAGTTCATCTTATGGCCAACCTCTGGCTGTATCTTGGTCATATTACCCAGCAAAACCCAGTATGTAGGTGCATCTGTAACAGTCCTTGTGCCACGGATCAACACTGTTGCTTCGAAATTAAACAGAAGAGCAGCAACATGGCTGCAGGTCTCTGCGACTCCGGCCATACAGGTGCAGTGGGCGGCTTCAACCTTCCCTGTGATGCTCACAGTGACCCATGGCTGCAATGCTGGTTCATTCAGTCTTTGAGAGTGCAGTACCTGAAACACACACAGACAAAGTTCATTTAAAGACCAGAACTAATGAGCCAAGGCCGACACAAATGTGTTTTATCTACTTTATCATAAATGTAACAAAGTGTTTAGAAAGTTAGCACATACATGCAATTTTTCATTTCTTTATGTGTCCATCTGTAGAACGCTGCATGTTATAGTGTAAATCTGCCTGTTCTCTGTCAGAAACCTGCCTGCAGAAAATGAACCTAAAGTATGTAATGCAAGGATGTCATCACTTTAGAGATGGAGAAAGCATAAAGTGACAATTATGAATCACTTAATATGATAAGGAGATTCTGCAGGTCATTAATCAATGTATAAAACTAAAATAAAATGTATTTTTAGTGACACAGGATACAAACATGGAAGCAAGATGTATAATTAGGATTATTTATAATAAATATGAATAAATTAGTGCAATTTCTTTAACCATAAAGAATAACTAAATCCTTCAGGACAATGTCACATCAATGCACTGAACTCACTATGTTATCCCTCTAACAGCCTCCACATGTTCTCACTGTAATTTCCCCTCATGAATGAATTTATGCTGCACTAATCTGAATGTTTGCAGGGAAATCAAACGCATTTCACACGCAGTACTCGAGCTGACTTACCTTTGTTTGAATGACGACTTGTACGCGCTGACTCCACAGACAAGGTACGAAAATATGTCAGGCTACGGTCTTCAGGGTTTCTACTCCACAGCCGTATTTCATACGGGTCCACATTTCCAATGCACGCTATTTTCTGCAAGTACCACTGCTTCACCTCTGGACGCAATCGGACTCTATACAGTTCACTCTCTTTTGAGCTGCTTTTAAGCATCTTTCTTGTAGTCGTTCCAACACAGTGTGTTTGTTTTGATTCGTAGACCCCGAAAATGGCGCTGCGCTCCCACAATGCATTGCGGCGTGACGTCAACTCCAAAGCCCTATACCTTTCTAATGTGACGTTGTTGTCCCTGGCTTTCTTTTTCTCTCTCTCTCCCGCTCTGTTCCTGTGCTACTGCGAGTGTAACTACCGCCCCTCCCCCGTCATCCCAGGGCAAAGCACAAGGCTCGTGTGCGGAGTGAAGCGGAAAAAAAGTGCGAGAGAGAGGGTGAGAGAAAGGAAAAGAAAACCCAACGGCTCGCGATAAGGCTCGCATCGTTAACGTCAAAGATCCGGCTCAAAGAGCCATTTCGTTCACGACCGACACATCACTACTCGAGAGCCATGGTCCTGCAGGGTTTAGATCTCATCCTGGGTCACCACACCTGAATCAAATAAATTCAAATTCAAATTCAAATTCAAATTTTATTTGTCACGTACACAGTCATACACAGTACGATATGTAGTGAAATGCTTGGACAACTGCTCGTGACCTAAAGAAAACAAAAAAGGAAAAGGCTATGAATAAGATAGGAAATAAATATGAAAAATTAAAAAGGGTAAATTTAACTAGGAAGGAATAAAATATAAATTAAGGTTAAAAATGAAATAATTTCTACCAGGCCTCTATTCTTACTCTGGATGACATTATCTTGGCCTCCAGTATCACTGTGAGAGCATTTCACTTACAGACTACAGGCTTACTTGTGGTTCCTAGAGTGTTTTAAAGTGAAATGGGAGGGAAAGCCTTCAGCTTACAGGCCCCTCTTCTGTGGAACCAGCTCCCAATTTGGAAGAGAGATACCCTCTCTACTATTAAGATTAGGGTTAAAACTTTCCTTTTGACAAAGCCTATAGTTGGGACTGGAGCAATTGACCCAGAATTCTCACTTAGTTACAATGCAATAGGTGTAGGCTTTTGGGGGCTTCCCATGATGAATTGAGAGCTTCTTCTTCAGTTGTTGTTGTGATTTGGAATTGTACACATAAAATGTAATAATAATAGTAATAATAATAACAATATAGAACAGACTGTCTGGCTAGTCACCTTGAAAAGTACTGGAAAGAAGAAAAAACATTTTCTTTGTGTGACAAGAATGACAAGAATCACATTGGGTGGTGACTACAAATACTTTTTGTATTTCTAACCTATGACATTTTACTAACTATGTCATTAAACTGTCATGCCTTGGCTTCTTGTCACAATCATTTGAGCCAGTGTCAGAGAAAGAAAACATTTAAAGCCTAAGTGTAGTTTGCAAACTATACTTTTAATCCTCTAAAATGTTTTAGTCTTGTTAAAGAAAAAAGTTTGTTCTGTTTTGTTCTCTGAAACCAGTGCTGAGTATGTTGTGATGAGTGATTGGAGGTGATCATACCACACATAATCTATTAAAGCTTGTTTCTGTTTGCCAGTGTCAGTTGGATATTTCCATGTCTTGATCAGAATTTTCTGTCCTGAAGCAAACTTGTTAGTCTAGTTAGGCTGCATATCCATTCTTTAAGTGATCACGCGATGAACCGTGCTTCTGGGCCCAAACTACCCTGCGTTTATTAAGGTCTTTGTGTTTTTAAAATGTTTTAATGCTTTGTATCTTTTCCTATTTAATCTCAACAAGCCCTAAAACCAGTAAGCAATCACTGTTGGCCTCTGTCAGTTTTTATTACCTCTATTCTTTTTACAGCTCAGTTTTTAAAACCTTACGATGTAACTACAGCCCAGCCCATGCAGCAGTGAATTAATGACTAACCTGGTAATGTAGATGGATTATCTCAGTTGTTCTCCTGACTGAAGTTTCGTCCATTTACAGCGTCCTGTCATGCGATTGCATTTGTCCCTAACCATCAGGAACCCCACGTTAACGTTTATCGAGTGGAAAAATGTTACCATCCTCCAGCTTCACACAAGGGAGTCTAAGACAAAATATACTGACGGCATCGATGGTTTGACTCATCCACTGGAGCACAAATTGGGTGTCATCAGGAGTAGAAATGGAAATTGATAAGAATTTAGTAATTCTCATTTCATTATCAATATCACTTATCAATTCTCATTATTACTGGTTTTGCTTTGAGTCACCACCCTCTCTAAGCAGCTTATCAAAGATATCAAAGATATAGCAAGAAAGATATTCTTGCAAATGAACTTCTTTCACACGTTTGTGAATGTTGGAAGTATTACCATTCTTTTTTGTGCTCAGTGTTAGGGTCATTACTCAACAAAAGTTATTATTACACATATTACACAGAATACCTTTCCAAAAGCAATGGCGTACATCTTTCTCTAAAAATGACCTTAAATTAATTATCTCATAATTACCAGTTAACAGTATAAATGTAAATACAGTGCCGTATGCCAACAGAAATCCATATCCTGATGAGTAGATACAAATGATTTTTCTCTTAGTATTATTAAATCTGTTCTTTTATTCTTTTACTGGACAGAGAGAAGACGACTCAGTTAGTCAAAGTATTTATAATTATTTTATTCAGTCATCTTCCGGAAGAGAGACGTGCACAGCCCAAAGCCATTTACAGATCTCTGGCCTTAGAAGCCAAAATGTGTATATATAATTAGTCATATGCAGTGTTGGGTAAGTTACTTTAAAAAAGTAATTAATTACGAATTACTTAGTCAATATTGTATTTAAAATACTTATCTAATTACTGTGTCAGAAAAGTAAGTTAATTGCTAAATAAGTAATTTAACTAAATACTTCTTAAATTCCCTATAAACCTTTAGTGGACAAACTTTTTTAATTAAAATTAAACTTTTTAAATAATAAATATTTTTTTTAAAAGACGGAGACTCTACAGTACGCAGCGGTAGCATGTCTTCCACAATGTAGCCTGCAATCATTTTTTAAGCTCACCTACAGACGCTTTCTGTGCTGCTGAAGTAAAATCAAGTTTTGCCTGCTTAGCAGGAGTTGCTGCGGTGTTACCCATGGATGATGAACAAGGATCACTCAGAAGTGTTCGTCTATGCTTTCGTGTCAGGCGCTTCAGTAGATTACTCGTGCTATTAACAACAGCCGATAGTCTTTTCTCCCCAGGACATAGCTTACATATTACTGTAATGTTATTGTCTGCTTGTTTTAGAAAAGTGAAGAGATGTCCATTTCATAAAACAGCCACTAGCTTCAGCCGAGTCCGACATCTTCCGCTTTAGAATACGACTATGCAGCAAACTGGCGCGAAATGACGTGCATGATGTTAAAGCAGCAGAGTTTACTTCTACGTTTAGAAGATAAATTATTGAAATTAAATAATGATATTCAGCGAGTTTAATTATTTTACAGTGTAACGCAAGTACATTGTAAGTAACTGTAATTAAAATACCTAAAAATGAACAGTAATATTAGTTACTCTACTTTTTCAGTGGAAAAGTAATTTAATTACAGTAACGCATTACACCCAACACTGGTCATATGTCACACAGTTTCAAACAAAACAACTTCTTCTGGCCTAACTTGGTGTGTGTGTGTGTGGGGGGGGGGCTGGGGGCTTAGTTCCACTTTTTTTCTGTCTGCATGTTCCTGTTCTTATTAATATTCCTTATTAATATGCCTCTGCAGCTCTGCACAAGACTTCCTGTTTTTCAGTCTGGCTGAGCACTTGGTTTGTGAGTCAAAGCTGGCCTTGCTTTATACAGGCCTTTATTATTAAAATACATAAAACAATATAATCAGAAAATAAGTACTAAGAATATATATTTATTCTTTAACAGTATTTAGATATGAAGATAAAGTCAACAGCACAAAGCAAAACCAACAAGCACAGAGACTTTAAAGCGATCGGCACAGTGATTCTACTTTAGAAACATGAGCAGGTAGAGATGGAGGCTGCAGCCTGAATGCTCATCAGTTTGTTACCAGTTCAGGGTCTGGCCCATGGGCTGTGGTCGGCCTTCACTCAGCTTTAACACCACTCTGGCTTTTTGACTAGCTTAGTGTTAGCATTCTTTATGTGCAAATGCTTGTGTTATGTCCCCTGGCTAGTTTAGGGGGTTTGGAGGGACGAACATGAAGGTGGATAGTGAAGGAGGAGCCAAGATTATATTTTTAAAAAGATTTAATTTAATGCTAGTGATGAAATTTGGGTTCCGACTGAGGTATAACTTCAGGGAGAGCCAAGGCCAACATAACAAACAAAACATCCCTGATGTGAAAATAAAATAAACTTACCTACAGTGGGGCAAAAAAGTATTTAGTCAGCCACCGATTATGCAAGTTCCCCCACCTAAAATGATGACAGAGGTCAGTAATTTGCACCAGAGGTACACTTCAACTGTGAGAGACAGAATGTGAAAAAAAAATCCATGAATCCACATGGTAGGATTTGTAAAGAATTTATTCAAAATATACAACCTATAACCATAACCTACCTAACAACGCATAAACAGGATTAAACAGGGTGTCAAAACAAAAGGCAGCTCTCCCCTACAAGCAGTCTGAACATGAAAACGAAAATGCACATACAAGTCACAAAGGCATGCAAGCCCGTACAGGTATGGCAACCAAAATGGCCAGAGGGCCCAGAAACATAGCTCCACAGGCCTTAAGTAGTGCTCTCTGATTATCTGAAATTTGTTTTGTCACAGCAGGTAGTGGACAGTGCAAAAGTTATATAGCAAAAATTAGAATACAATAAGAATAAAATGCTGTAGACAACTGTACAGAATAGAATAAAATAAAATACTATATACAGTACAATAAAATAGAATAAAATATACAATAGGCTAAAAATAGAATACAAATTCTATATACAACTTAGTAAAAATACAACTTTGTAAGAAAAGAGTATTGCACTTGGTCTTATTGCACATGTGTGGGTTTGTGTGGGTTTAATCAGTTGAAGTCTTTTGTTAAAGTTTTGGTTCGGTTTGGGTCAGAGAAGAAAGCAAGTCTCAGTCCGAGGTGGTGTCAAAAAATAGTGATCTTTATTACACACCTTTGCGCAGTCAGTGTGGGAAGACAATTTGCAATACAATCCTTCGTCGAATGGAGCGTCCCGTCTCCTTATATTACCATTATGACATCACAGTTAGATCTTTACTGGAAATGATAACAATGGCCCTCCTCTTTAAAACATTGTCCTAATATAGACATCAACTGCTACTCTTAAAGAAAAACAAGTGTGTATTACATTGTGCATTTTGTGAAAGTGTATCTATCAGAAAAACTGTCCTCAGACGACCCTCCTATTATTACTAAATGTGTATGTGAACGTGCGTGTCTTATACAAGTACGTGCATGTGGTTACAGGCCGGCGTACGTGCAGAACTGAACGCAGACAGGCCCGAATCCAACAGGACTGGTGTGATTGCAATGTGGTGCAACAACTTAAACAGATACCAAGAATAATACAGAACCTCAATAGACTAATTAAAGTGCTGATAATCTGTGTGCATTAATATTTGCTCAGAGTAACATAGATGTGATTCAAAGATTATTCTGTCAACTGATTCAACAATGGTAAATGATTAATCAAGGATAACTGATTATAAGAATACAAAATAAAATATCTCCTGGTCACACTTTGTTGTGGAGTCTGACAGCAGTGGGGAGGAAAGACCTGCGAAATCTCTCCGTCCCACACCGTGGGTGCCGCAGCCACTGAAGGAGCTGCTCAGTGTTGTTAGAGTTTCCTGCATGGGGTGGGAGATGTTGTCCAACAGGAATGACAGCTTAGCCATCATACTCCTGTCACTCACCACCTCCACTGGGTCCAGAGGGTATCCTAGAACAGAGCTGGCCCTGCAGATCAGCCTTCAGTCTCGTCCTATCCCCGGAAGAGACTGAGCCACCCCAGCAGACCACACCATAAAAGATGGCTGAGGCCACCACAGAGTCATAGAAGGTCTTCAGGAGTGGGCCCTCCACTTCAAAAGACCTGAGTCTCCACAGCAGGTACAGCCTGCTCTGACCCTTCCTGTAGTGTCAAACTGGACTGAATTATGAGTCCAGTCCAGTTTGTTGTTCAGATGAACACCAAGGTACCTGTAGCTGTCCACAGCCTCGATGTCCATACCTTGGATGTTCAGTGGTTGCAGTGGAGGATGTTTGTGCCTGCTGAAGTCTACCACCAGCTTTTTGGTTTTACTGGTGTTGATCTGGAGGTAGTTCAGCTGGCACCAGTCCACAAAATCTTGGGTCAGTCCTCTGTACTTCTTGTCGTCCCCATCAGTGATGAGGCCAACTATTGCAGAGTCATCAGAGAACTGGAGGAGTTGTGGGAGAAGGGGCGGGACCAAGCGATTCAGCAATATACCTAGAAAAACTAAAAGAGAAAACATGGCAGACATAAACACTCCTTTCCATTGCCCAAAAACAGATGTGATCCAATCTCCCAGCCTCGAGTTCACACCTGAGTGCTCATGCATGGTTCTAGATAACGATTTCAAATTCTCCAGCGCCCGCGTGACCGTTCCGTCCGGAGCAGTATTGTTGGGAATAAAGGTGCAACATAAGTCTCCAAACATCGCGCATACACCTCCCTTCTCAGCCAATAACATGTCCAGAGCCATGCGATTTTGAATTCCCATTAACGACGTCGGACCTAATTGTTCTGCAAGACCTTCCACCGCGTCCCTAGTGAGATTAGAGAGTCTCAACACATTATAATGAACATAGTTAATGCGATCAACATTTTTATTTGGAGTTATCCATAAAAACACACTTTCAAAGCCGGCCGCTATCTGATCAACTAACTTATACTCATCTGGAACTCCTCTGGGAACTCCTATTGAGTCAATCCAGGTTGGCGAGTCCCGTCTTGGATCATACCTGTGGATACCCCCTGTGGCTCTCCTTCGTCTGGCTGTTGACACATCCGCGCCTCGCTGTGGAGCTGTCTCTAGCCTACTTCCTATGAGCATCAAAGGTGCACCTAAGCGCACCAGAGCACATGTTCCCACACTCCCCAAGGGAACCTGCACCAAAAGGGTGTACTCCCCACAATAATAATATAGCCCACCTCTCGCCCAGGTGCCTATAATTGTACTTGGGTCAGTTACATCATTGGTAGTCCTACCTGTGATCGTCCTCTGACACCAGCTTGGATCAATCCTCCCTAACCTAAATCTCACTCTGTCTGTAGAGAACTCAAAACATGTATAATTATCTCGTTTTGGTGTGAATGTACCTGGTTGTGTATGTTTATCAATTGGCGGATATAAACCTGACAAAGTAGTGCAGTTACCTGTGTCCACCGCCTCTCTAGTTAATCTCAGCATGCAATTATAACCCCACTCATCCTCTGGATACAGAGGAGCGGGTTCAGTAAACAAATGAGGTCGAGCGGTAGCACAAGCAACACAATCAACCACTTGCTGCTCTTTAGCATTTTGAGCCACCCAATCTAACCAAAGATTCCTATCTCCGAAACCTGTGGCACGCTCTATTAACTCTTGAGGTTTTAATCTAGTGTAATCTGCGGCAACAAGCCATTTCTCTGGTGAGTCCTTGTAGGTGACTATCTCTAGAGGATCTGTTTGCTCTGTGAGATTCACTGTAGCGTCATTCCCTATCAGTTTAGATCTAGGATTGAATAAATTCACCCGAATTACCCCACTTGGATCTGTCCCTGCTTTATCTACCCCTATAACGAGATAAAACGCGCCCCCGTCATACCCTGCTTCCGGGAGTTTGCTCCATGGACCTAGGGAAAGAGTGACAGGGTTATTTGTTACAGAGTAATCTCTTTGAATGGCTATCCCTTCAAGGGCCGGTGGCACTGTTGGCTGCCATCCTACTCCTGTCCACGCAACCACATCCTGCCAAGAACACCACTGATCCGTTATATAAGTATAAATTTCTCCGTTCATTGATGGACCCCATACCGACTTGGGATAACAAACCATAGGGTGATAACAAACCCACACATTATATGTTCTCCAGCTACTACCGTCACCCGAGCATTTAATTACCTCACACAAGTCGAATGTGAACGCCGTCGTGGACCCATTTACATACCCAAACTCGACTCCGCCACTGGCTTTGAGACACTCATCACTCCCACCTGAACCAACCGCGCGCTTGACTTTTTTCGACGACTTGATCGGTTCGGGCTCTGGAGCGGATAGACCTCTGCGTCTGGGCAATTCACCTGTCTGCCAAAAAACAAACAAACACGTTATAACACTTATTAACCCCAACATCCCCGTTATTTTCCAATTTTCCCACAGTTTCATGATGCTCCCAGGCTCGTTTTACTTTTACTTTAAACTACGTAATAAGAATATAAAGTTATGAGTATAAAAGTATGTGATTAACATACAAAACTATTAAGATTCCTTTAAACTATCAATTACTTCAGACTAGAGCCCTAGCCTATTTAGGAGCCTCAAATGAATTGATACTTGGCGTGTGACGCTCCTCTTCTTTTCTTCGCCTCAACTCAGGTTAGACTACTGAGGAGGACCGTGGCCAGGGGGAGAGGATTATTCTGCCTCTATGTTCCCCCCTGGGTTAGTGGTGGAGCTTAGCTCCAGCAAGCTCTCGTCCGCGACTGCACACTGAGACCAATGGAACCAGGTCTCCCCTTTCCCCTTCAGACGGACAGCACTGGTGGTTCGGGCAGTTACTTCGAAGGGTCCGGTCCACCTCGGGTCTCTCCACTTTCGCTTAATGACCTTCAGCCACACCGCCTTGGCATCGGGGATGGACCTGTCCTCCGCTTTCACCCCTTCTCCAACCTGTTGTGTGAAACTAGACACAAGAGCTTTTAATTCTTTCCAACATTCAATATGTTTTCTGTTACTTTTTATACTTTCTTCCGCCGGAACTGTTGTCCAAGGACCTGGAAACTGTCGTCCTGTCAACAGCTCATATGGTGTGAAACCTGTGGATTGATTAACACAACATCTTATTATCATCAATGCAATTGGCAGGGCTGCTACCCAATTTAGCCCCGTGTGAGCAGAAATTTTAGCAATTTTATTCTTCAGGTTTAGATTCATTCTTTCTACCTTTCCCTGCGACTGGGGGTGATATACAGTGCCAAATCTATGTTGCAACCCCAGCTTCTGTTCTACCTCTGCCAAATCTTTGTTTTTGAAATGAGTCCCATTGTCGGACCTAATCCGCTTAGGGAAACCATGGCGGGGGATGTAATGATTGATTAAACATTTAATCACACTTTTTGCATCCTCCCTCTTGGTTGGCCATGCCTCAGGCCAGCCCGTCAAAGCATCTACACTTACCAGTAGATATCGAACTCCTCCTGGGCCTGGATCAATCATGTCAGTGAAGTCAATTACAATCTCTTCACCTGGTCTTTCTGGAATGGGGAACTTACCTGCCTCTGGTTTAATCACTGGCTTCGGATTGTGCCTCCCACAGATCAGACACGTCCTGGCCTTCTCCTTGATCATATCCTTCAAAAAGGGATGCCACCAATGGCACAGATGTCTCCCCATATGGGCGACACCTACATGTCCAAGGCCGTGCGCTTCGGCAATCTTCTGTTTTGCCAAGTTGGCTGTCAACACTGGTCGACCGTCAGGTCCCCGCCAGAGACCTCCTTCTTCCCAGGCTCCTCGATTCTTCCAGACCCCCTTTTCCTCTGGGGCCGCCTCCTCTTGGGCCTTCCTGGCTTCCTCTAGCATGTTGACCCCTAGTTCTTCCTCCACCGTTATTTGTACCATCTGTCGTGATGCTTTATAACCCGCTGCCTCTTTTGCAGCTCGATCGGCTTCCTGATTTCCTCTGGCCATCAGGCCGGTCCCTGAGGAGTGGCCTTTGCATTTTATGATGCTCACCTCCTCTGGATCTCCCAAGGCCTGCTCAAGTTCCTCCATTTCCTTTTTGTGGCAGATTGGTGCATTATCTGCTGTCCTGAATCCTGCTCTTCTCCATTGGGCCAGCTCCACATGAGCTGCTCCAAAGGCATAAGCTGAGTCCATGTAAATGTTGACTCTTTTTCCTTTTGCAAGTCTCAAAGCTCGACTTAGAGCAATTACTTCTGCTCTTTGGGCTGACTGCTGCCCTTCAAGTCTTCCAGCCTCCTTTACTTCAAATTCAGCTCCGCTTCTGCAAACTACCTATACTTTAGACTGATTTAAAAGCATCTATAGCCCAGGGCCGCGCCTTGCTGATCAATTACACGCGTCGGGAACGCCCTCGCCGGCCGCGGTCTAATTTCTAAATACTAATTAATTTATAACCGTTTCCCGCAGCTGGGAAGGAGCTCCACCTCTGGCGCTAGTATCAAACCCACGCCTTCAGCTTTACTTAAAGCTCACAGGCCAACGACGTTGAGTGGTCCCGGCCGGGTCCGCGACCCTGTCGATCAATTTAGCGCAGTAAGAAAGTGATCTCCGTCGATCACTTTGGTCTGTTTGGGATGCTCGAACTTCCCCGGCAACCAACCGAGCAAATAGCCTAACCACGCGTCCGCGATCAGGAGTCGCCGCCACGGCGCTGAGCAGCTGCGCTCTTAGGGGACCGCCTCCCCTGTCCTAAAAACCTTTAATTGTTTTAAAAGCCTCACTGTGGGCACTCTGCCCCCCCAGTTTAGTTATCTGAGGCCCAAAACCGCGTTTTTGCTACTCAATTAAAACCAAATTCCCTACACTACCGAGCGACTGGCTGGCATCCAGTCAACCCACCTCTTCTTTAAACACTTTAAACCGTAATGTCTTAAACACATATAACCTCTTAGCTCAAAATTCACCCCCAAAATAAACAACAATGAATTTAGTGAGACCAATATGCCCTATTTTAAAACTAATTACTCAAGATCACTATGGACCAACGCCAGAAGCCTATACTGAGTGAATATTATTTAATTAAATTTAGTTTTAACTTCCAATATAGCGCCTTTGGATAAACATCAACAGGTGGCACTACTCACCTTTCTTATTCCGCCTGGCGTCACTCAGATAAGCTGCTGGCCTTCGCCCCTTTGTCACCTCCACGACGAGCTGCTGACGCCACTCCTCCCCAACCGGGTTTCCGGCACCAAGATTGTTAAAGTTTTGGTTCGTTTTGGGTCAGAGAAGAAAGCAAGTCTCAGTCCGAGGTAGGTGTCAAAAAATAGTGATCTTTATTACACACCTTTGCGCAGTCAGTGTGGGAAGACAATTTGCAATACAATCCTTCGTCGAATGGAGCGTCCCGTCTCCTTATATTACCATTATGACATCACAGTTAGATCTTTACTGGAAATGATAACAATGGCCCTCCTCTTCAAAACATTGTCCTAATATAGACATCAACTGCTACTCTTAAAGAAAAACAAGTGTGTATTACATTGTGCATTTTGTGAAAGTGTATCTATCAGAAAAACTGTCCTCAGACGACCCTCCTATTATTACTAAATGTGTATGTGAACGTGCGTGTCTTATACAAGTACGTGCATGTGGTTACAGGCCGGCGTACGTGCAGAACTGAACGCAGACAGGCCCGAATCCAACAGGACTGGTGTGATTGCAATGTGGTGCAACAACTTAAACAGATACCAAGAATAATACAGAACCTCAATAGACTAATTAAAGTGCTGATAATCTGTGTGCATTAATATTTGCTCAGAGTAACATAGATGTGATTCAAAGATTATTCTGTCAACTGATTCAACAATGGTAAATGATTAATCAAGGATAACTGATTATAAGAATACAAAATAAAATATCTCCTGGTCACACTTTGTTGTGGAGTCTGACAGCAGTGGGGAGGAAAGACCTGCGAAATCTCTCCGTCCCACACCGTGGGTGCCGCAGCCACTGAAGGAGCTGCTCAGTGTTGTTAGAGTTTCCTGCATGGGGTGGGAGATGTTGTCCAACAGGAATGACAGCTTAGCCATCATACTCCTGTCACTCACCACCTCCACTGGGTCCAGAGGGTATCCTAGAACAGAGCTGGCCCTGCAGATCAGCCTTCAGTCTCGTCCTATCCCCGGAAGAGACTGAGCCACCCCAGCAGACCACACCATAAAAGATGGCTGAGGCCACCACAGAGTCATAGAAGGTCTTCAGGAGTGGGCCCTCCACTTCAAAAGACCTGAGTCTCCACAGCAGGTACAGCCTGCTCTGACCCTTCCTGTAGTGTCAAACTGGACTGAATTATGAGTCCAGTCCAGTTTGTTGTTCAGATGAACACCAAGGTACCTGTAGCTGTCCACAGCCTCGATGTCCATACCTTGGATGTTCAGTGGTTGCAGTGGAGGATGTTTGTGCCTGCTGAAGTCTACCACCAGCTTTTTGGTTTTACTGGTGTTGATCTGGAGGTAGTTCAGCTGGCACCAGTCCACAAAATCTTGGGTCAGTCCTCTGTACTTCTTGTCGTCCCCATCAGTGATGAGGCCAACTATTGCAGAGTCATCAGAGAACTGGAGGAGTTGTGGGAGAAGGGGCGGGACCAAGCGATTCTGATGCTGACACTGCATGTGTGGATGAGGACGCTGACGCTGAAGCTGCTGCTGCAGGCAAGGATGAAGCAGCAGACGACGGCGTGGGAGCCACAGGTGGTGGCGCTGTAGGCAACGGTGATGGTGGGACGGGCTCTTCGGACCCCTCAGCAAAAACAGTCACAGAACCAGCAGGCACAGGGGCCTTTGGCACACACAGAGCAGAACCAGCAGGTTTGGAGACCCCTGGCAGACACAGAACGGAACCAGCAGGTGCACAGGCCTCTGGCGGGGACAAAACAGAACCAGCAGGTTTGGAGACCCCTGGCAGACACAGAATGGAACCAGCAGGTGCACAGGCCTCTGGCGGGGACAAAACAGAACCAGCAGGTTTGGAGACCCCTGGCAGACACAGAATGGAACCAGCAGGTGCACAGGCCTCTGGCGGGGACAAAACAGAACCAGCAGGTTTGGAGACCCCTGGCAGACACAGAACGGAACCAGCAGATGCACAGGCCTCTGGCAGGGGCAAAACAGAACAAGAAGGTGCGCTTGCCTCTGGCAGGCACAAAACAGAACCAGCAGGTGCAGGGACCTCTGGCAAGGTTGACGCTGGACTGGAGCCGAGCAGCACATAGGTTTGATTCAGGCACCGACAGCAGGGTGCAGTCCTCTGCTGGCTGAAAGAGTTCGCAGAAACTCCCAACAGAGGGCGGAGGTGGCTGAGTTAACTCTCCCAGGCTCTCAGCAGAGAATTATTGCTGAGAGGGTTTTGAGTTCTCAGGTAACACGGGTTGTGCTAGCTTCTTGGTCTCCAGGGGTCCAGAGTCAGCTGAGGGTTGAAGCTCAGCCTCTGGGAAGGCCCTGGGGAGAGTTACAGTCTCTAGAGAAACCAGCTTTTGAGGGAACAAGACAGTCTTAATGAGTGCATCTCTTTGTTTAGCATGAGTGAGTGAAGAGGGCGGCTCAGCAGGAGACTGGGCTGTTGAAGGCTAAAGTGCTGGTTGAGGTGAGAATGAAACTGGTGGAGGAGCAGATGATTGAGCTAAGGGGTAGCGGGTACACTGGAGACTGAGCTACAGGTCGGGCGGCTAAGTGGGCTAACGGCTTTGCTGAAAGCAGTAATGATGGCTGTAAAGCAGGTGGTGGAGTGGAAAACTGAGCTGGCGGCTGCTGGGCAGCTAACTGAGGTAAAGACAGCTGAGCCTGAACCTGAGCTGATGATCAGAGTGACGGTTGTGTAATAGTAATATTCCCCGGCTCAGGAGGAGCAGAATACACACCGTCTCTTAACTCCAACGCAGCCTCAGGAAAAACAGTTTTTGACTTCCCCGGCGAAAAAAAAAGTTTCTGGAATGATAGTTTTTATATTCCCAGCCCCCAAAAGAGCACAAACAGAAGAGTCTTTAACGTCCAAAGAATGGGAATAAACAGCATCTGAACTATCAGTGTCATGTCAGCTGAGACAGTCTTAAAACCTCTAAGTTCAGTTTTGCGACAGCCTGAAAAGTCAGATATGGGGTTGTCAGCCAGAGGAGAAACTAACTCAGGGTAAACAAAGTCCGTTGAAGAAAGCTCCGTGTTCTGCCGCTGCTGTGTCGCAGGAAGCTCATGCAGCTTCACAGCGAGCTCCTTCCACTGCTGCTGTGGTTGCTGCGACTTCGGCATGGAGTACTGGGAGCGAGCAAAGGTTGCTAGCTCCCGAGCTTGAAAAACCTCGTGGGCTTCGTGCAGCTCATCCAACATGCTCTCGAGGATTGCTTCGATAGCATTTATCCCTATTGCAATTGCCTTAGTACCCTCGATGTAGGAAATCAGCTTCACCAAGCTCATGATGCAGGCGAGATCGCTCTCCCAGGAGGAGCCCGCTGGGTCCAGGTTCTGGTTGCATCTTTCTGTCATGGCTGTGTGCTACGCAGGCAGGCAGGATTGGACCCAAACGCAGGACTCACGGAGGCAGAGGTGACCTTAAGAAACTTGGTTTATTACAGTAAAATACTACAGAAAACTAACTGAACTGGGAAAACAAATAAACTAACAGGTAGGCAAGCGAGCAAACGGAACACACAGAGAGAATGAGGGTGAGCAGACGTTAACGACGCGACAGAGAACAAAGGAAACACAGGGGAGTAATCAGGGAATGGAAAACAGGAGGGAGACACAGCTGGGAGGGATTGGGCTAACAAGACAGGAGGCAGGTAAAACTGAACACCCTGACACCAGACACGAACTTTCAAAGTAAAACAGGAAACAAGAAACAAGAAACAAGGATGCAGACTGACAGTTTCTACAGTTTCCAAGAATGGTTTTTACAAAGGCATATATGAAATCCATAATTTTTTTGCAATTTCACATTGAAAAATATTATTCTTTAAAACAATTTACCGAAATAAAATAATAAGGCCATCACAGGTACAGCCTATTCTTATCAACTGTTTAAATAACTTACACATTTGAGAATAGGGTTGTCAAACATCTAGGAACAGGCAGGACTCAAATGCAATTTTAGCCTTCAGTTTGCTTATTTACAGTAAAGTTTCAACAACAATATGGCAAATGGACCGGTTCTTATATGGCTCCTTTCAGCTCTTCCTGACGACTCAACGTGCTTTATACAGCTTGAGCTTATTCACCCATTCACACACACAGGACATCACAGATCCTAGAGCTTATCCTTTTCAATTGTTGAAATGACTTGCACATTTGGGAACAGGGTTGTCATTTGAATGTATCTACTGTAGAGAAAATGTTATGCGAAATATGAAATATTTCAAATGTGAATCTCACACACCCACAAACACACAAATGTTGGAGAGATACATTTATTTTAGTATTGGATTACTGGCAAATATGAACCTGAACAATTCTGGGAGTTTTGATTTGCTAGGTTTAGTAAACACAAGAAAACCACTCCTCTTTTTACAATACTTTTTAAGTTGTTCTCTGTGACCTTTTAGATTTTGCTCTTGAATTTTGATTTTTTAAAACCATGAGGTTTCGGAGTAGCTCGGGTGACCAAGTTTAATTATGTGAATTTTTTTGTGCTAATGTTTTCTTGAGCAAGCTGTAGAGTTTTTCCCACAATAATATCAATGTGGATATTTAACATTTAGTAGCAACTCAAAAGTAACTAAACTGCCAAACAGTTCTGTTTACAGAGCTGTGTTCTAGTCCCTGCACCACCTGATTCAAGCACACCGCTGAAGGGTCATGGTTTTCTAGCAAAAAGTGAAAATAAGTCACTGTTTTCTAATGTTGTAGCACCATGACATGGGATCTTTTCCTTTTTGCAAAAAAAATCAGAAGCTCTTGGGGGACAATGAACTAGAGTTTGTTATCTGGGTGCACGAGGACTGGTGCTTAAATGAAGAGTTCCTTTAATTTGGAGAAGGCTGCTGTGGCTTCTGGGCACCAAACAAAGGGCACCTCTCCAAAAGTTGTTGGAGTTGTATATCATTTATATCGCCCACCCCTACGGTATGCTATGTTGATAAATGTAAAATTCACAATAAAGAATCATACACCTGTTCATGGTAACTCATGTAAAAACAACAAACATTCCATTAACCTGATTACAGTTTTGCATTGTTAAATACAGTGAAACTGTGAAAAATAAATATTAAAAAGGTCAATATTATGGTAAAATACTGGCAGCTGTGGTTGCCAGAATTTCACCGTGGAAAATATAGTGATAATGCAGAATACATAACGGTATAATTTGTTGAGAAATGTAAAATTCACAGTGAACTTTGGTTTTTGCACAATAATTATATTGAAATAAAAAACGAATATAATGTAAACCTGTTAAAATCCAATTTTAATAAGCTTGATTACCGTCTCCTATTGACAAAGCACAGAAGAGCTGTATAATACAAAACATGTTTTTTTATTCAAAAGTTCATATTTACAGTAAATTATTGGCAGCTGTTTTAGCCAGAATGTCGTCTGAAAAATTTAGCTCCAACAAATGAGGCAATAAATATAATAGGGCTGATTGGCATAAAATTTACATTCTATGACTTTTTGTTATAATTTGTTAGAAACATTAATGAAAAACCAGTAGAGACAATGATTAAATTAAACAGTTAATATTAAATAATCAAATTAATGACTAAAAAGGCACTGATCTAATTAATATCAAACTTAATACAACCAAAAACAAATAAGTACATAATAAACAGTCAAATAAAATTTAAAAAGCTTGATACTTGCAGTGGTTGACAAAGTTTCTTTTTATCCAGACTTGATAGTAGAGGGCTTTCAAAACAGTCTCTGATGGTGTCTGAGGGATTGGAACAGGTTTTGGATCCAATGTGTTTGAGGAGTTGCATGTTGTTCTTCTGATGCTCGGTGTAGATTAGCATTCTTTCCTTGCAGTCTGAAAGCAAATACAAAACACAATAAAGCAAACTGCCCATTTCAAAAACATATAGACATGTATCAAGCATAAATACAATCTTACATTTAATAGAGCTGACCAATCGTATAATGATTTACAATTGTGATGCATTGCAATGCGGACAAAAAGCATTTTTAATCCATTCAGAAGAAACTAATCCATTATTAAATACGGTCCTGATCAAAAAATTTAAGACCACTTGAAAAATGGCAAAAAATCATCTTTTGCATGGTTGGATCTTAACAGGGTTCCAACAACATGCAACAAGCAGAAATGGGAGGTAGACAACATTTAACTTACATTTAACAAACTTAAACTGAGACAGGCTGTTTTACAGCTGATCAAATGTTTAGGACCACATGCCTTTAAAAGGCCTAATCTGTGCAAATATGTGGATTCATTGTCATTTTCTGTCAGGTAGTCACACTGTCATGATGTTCTGATGGCAAAAGCAAAAAAACGTTCCTTTTTGAACATGGTCGAACTGCATAAGCACAGTCTCTCACAGCGTGCCATCGCTGCTGAGGTGGGACGCAGTAAGACAGTCATTTGGAATTTCTTAAATGATCCTGGGGGTCATTGGAACAAAAACGTCAAGTGGAAGACCCAAAAAAATCCTCAACCCAAATTAAGGCCATTAGTGGTGCCAACTGCAGCAAACGGCATCTGAGACTGAAGGGCTTCAAAAACAAATTCTCTGATGAGAAAAAAATGTAAACTTGATGGTCCTGATGGTTTCCAACATTTCTGGCGTGACAAGCAGATCCCACCTGAGATGTTGTCTACGCGCCACAGTGGAGGGGGCGCCATAATGGTCTGGGGTGCTTTTTCCTTCAGTGGAACAATGGAGCTTCAGGAGTTGCAGGGGCGTCAAACGGTTGCTGGTTATGTCCAGATGATGCAGAGAGCATCCCTCATGACTGAGGGCCCTCGTCTGTGTGGTAACGACTGGGTTTTTCAACAGGACAATGCTACAGTGCACAATGCCCGTAGGACAAGGGACTTCTTCCAGGAGAATAACATCACTCTTATGGACCATCCTGCGTCTTTCCCTGATCTAAATCCAACTGAGAATGGACAACAGTTCCAGACAGTAGACGCCCTTCGTGTGGCCATCTTCACCACTTGGAGAAGATGCATTGGGATATTGAATTGTATCGTTGACATGAAAATTGCAATTGAATTGAAATGCGAGTAGGGCTGGGTACCGAAACATGATAGCTTTTTAGTACTGACTAAAAACATTGAGTAGGTATTGATACAGAAAAAAATTATATTTTTGGCGCAAAATTTCTTTACTTTTCTAATTAAATCTCTGTTATTGAGCCTCACAGGTCCTTTACTTCTGCTGCTGCACATCACATGCCAGCAGTGGCTTCGCACATGTGCGATTCATTTGCAGTCTGGATGCAGTGGAGCAAAAATCATCTGTTCCATCTTCCACTTTGTCACCAATTATGAGAGACAAAAGCCTTAAAAATTTCCAGTTTTGTATTAACTGTCCTGAGAGTTTGTTTGAGGACTGACCTCACACGGCTTTAAAGAGGTATCAGAGTCAGAGTATTTAAACTGTTTAATGTTCCGATTCAGAATGGAATGGGTGAACCACTCTTTTTTTTTTCACAAAAAAATGAAGAAACAGCGCAGCTTCATATGACAAAATGCCCTAAAAATGTTGTGTCCTAAATAGGGCTGCCACAAACGATTATTTTGATAGTCGACTAGTCACCGATTATTTATGCGATTAGTCGACTAATCAGATCATCATCCACTGGACGTAAAACTACAGCTTATTGCACCAGCAGCATCTGCTCTTATATAACTATCATTAGCTTACAGCTTTAAGCTTTTAAGGTGCTAACTAAAAATAAAGACAAGATGATAGTTTATTCAATTTTAATGAAATTTGCAGATTGTTTCGGTAAAGTTTAATAAACTCCTTGCTATCTAAAATATAACAGGACACCGGAGTATATTCTCCAGCATCTCACACTTCTGATAATCAGCTGTCTGCTTTACGTTTATTCAGCTGTGTAAAAACTATAACTTTAATCTCAGCCAAACCGATTTACTCAGGAACAAATAAAATACTAAAAAAAAAAAAAAAAAAAAAAGCCAAACAACAACATTTTTAATTTATCTAAGTGACTCATATATATTTAACCTGAGTCGCGAAAGACGGCGGTGGGTTTGAAAACAATTTGCCGGGAGTCCGGTGTTCTCACGGCGCTAGTGACCTAGCCCCCGGCTAGCTATCGAGCTAGTGGGTAACAGACGTCTCCGAAAACGTCGGAGCGCTTTTGAAAATATGTGGTGTCCTGATAAACTGAGCCGATATTTGAGGTTTACACAGCTACATTCTCGCCTGAAAATATGTTAAACGTTTATTTTGTGACCCAGAAAGAATAATAAGAGTAATATTAAAACTAACTAGCTACCGCCATTGTTGGAAACTAAGCTGGGCCGCGCTATGAATTCTGGGACACAGCTGCTTCTTCTTCTTCGGGGTTTAACGGCAGCTGCCATCCTTGTACGTGCAGTGCTGCCATCTTCTGTTTCAGTCCGTTATTACACTCTTAAATCCTGCTACTTCTGCGTCTTTTGCGATCTTACAATGCTTCAAACGACACGTCGACTATTAAATCAGTCGTCGACGATTTTGATAGTCGACGTAATCGTGACTAGTCGACAAATCGTGGCAGCCCTAGTCCTAAACAAAATGGCAAACCTGGCTGACAGATAAAAATATTTTAAACAGTTGAAAACTAACTCAAACTTTACTCCTTCTTTATCTGGTGTACCTTCAGTCTTGAGGTGTTCAACAGGAGAGTTGTACATCTCTATTGTGCATTCTGCTCCACACTGATTTGGATCACCACCCTGAAAAACAGATTGTGTCATTAAACAGTATCTACAGAAATGATGTGTACGACTAAAGCAGAGGCCACCAGTGCAATGTGAGCCCAAATTATCTCCAGCATGCAAAACAAGGTTCCTTTAACTACAGTTTTATCTATTTATTTCCATAACCTAAAGGATTAAAAACTTCAAAGGCATCTTGGTATAACAGTAGTTTGAAACATAATGGATTTTGTTTAAAAAAAAAGTACTACTTTTGAACATCTTACCATCACTAATGTCACACAGTACATCGATGAAGACTGAGCTGAATGCTCACCTGTTACACATCTCTGCCACAAATCAGAGTCTAACAAATATTTCAAAGTCTCTCTAAGAGGTACATAGTATACAAACTGATCTTTTCCATTCTCACTTTGTCCAAAAATTTTTTTTCTTGAGCTCCACATAGTTCAACATGTGTATGAAGGACTGTGTTCTGGAGTATGTTGTAATCAATGGCCCTTTATGACATGCAGAAAACAGCCTGGATATCTTGACCGCCTTACAAAGCTTGGTAATACCTTCATCAGATAATGTTGTTTCAGTTTTTAGGAGTGTAGTGAGCTTATTCAGTGAATATGACTGACCCAACTCATGTCATTTTTTAAAATTTCCTCTACAATAGTCAGGATTGCAGAAGCAGGTCACAATGAAATACATAACCCTAAATAAATCAAAAAGGTACATTGTCTTACCTGCTCCTGGTAAATTAAACAGGTGTTTGTTTTACAGTAGAGCTAGCTAAAATCTTAAACCTGCTGCATTAGCATGAACTTTCCAGAAAACTAACAGGACTGAAGGCAAAGCCTGTGACAGAGGAACACTTTCAACGCAACAAGAAAACTGACCAAGCGAACTATAGTTACAGTTTATATTTCATGTCTAATGTTATACTTGCATTGAAATAGAAGGTTGTTGGCAGTGGCGGTCCTAGCCTGTTTGGCGCCCTAGGCGAACACTCCCTCTGCCCCCCCCCCCGTTACTATGCAAATGCAAACGGAGGGCGCCCTTACTCCCAGCAAATGGGCGATAGAAACCCAATCGGTGCCTACGACATTCCCGATATGCACTGGCATGATATCGGGGCAGCATGAGTACGAGTAATTTATTTTTTTGGCCGATGCCCATGATGCCGCCCCGGGTAACCACCCGTGTCGCCCGTATCAAAAACCGCTACTGGTTGTTGGTTCAGTGCAGGGTGCTGCTGGTACTCCCTTGCTGAGCTGAGTCAGTCTGGACCGTTAGAAGTGGCACTGTCTTGGTTTGGCGGACTACACGCCACCAAGGAGTATTGGTGCCCTCTGCTGTTGCAGTACCTCACAGTCAGACAGCTATCTCTCTGTGACAATAATAGTACCCTCCTCGTCTAAGCTTCTTTTTTTTTTTTATGTAAAGGTAATGGTTTAGACATGTGATGCAATTTCTCCAAAACGTGCATATAAATGAGACTTTTTAAAGAAACTGATTGTTACAGCTTTAATAATATACTCTTTGACTGCTCTTGACCTTGCAAGCTACACCAGTTATTTTATTAACATTATTTCATTATTTTTTTGGACATTTCATTTTTATCAATTAATTTTAATTTCAGCAGGTGGTACCACACTCAAACAGATTGAACAGTGGTAAATTCATGATTTAAATCTCCTGTTCCACCACATCCCAAAGGTGCCCTTGGTTTGGGATCTGGTGAATGTGGAGGTTGATGGAGTTCAGTGAAGTCATTGTGATGTTTAAGAACCCAGTTTAACATGATCACAGTTTCGTGATATGGTGCATCATCCTTTTGGGAGTAGTCATCAGAAGATGGGTACACAGTGGTCATAAACGGATAGACATGAATGGTGGAAGTTCGAGGAGAGGAGTAAGCAATTAACTAATAAGAAAAATTATGTTTAATGATCAAATCAAGTTAACTGATGAATCCCCGAGATTCTAAATTTGAATGTATTTTTTTTTTTGGAAGGATAAGGAAGATTAAAAAACAATCACTTGTGACTCATGATGTGCATTAAAGGGTTAAAAAACACTGTAGGCGAAGAAAGATACCCAACGGATTTACTTTACCAAATGGACCATCCCAGCCTTGCTGTATTGGTCTATTTGATTCACCTTTTATTGTTTTGTTTTGTTTTGTTTTGTTTTTATTTTCACTTGCTAAATACGGGACAGACTTGACTGGGGAAAAGAAAGGGGAGAAAGAAAGAGGGAAAGAAAAACAGCGGGGTAGAGGAACAGAGATAAAGGGCACAAAAAAACAAAAAACTAAATAAGCAGACAAAAAATACATCTATCAATCACCTGGATCACCTGTTGAGAAGGAAAACAGAGAAAACAAGCGGAGAAAAAAAAGAGCAACATAATAAACAATATCATTGCGATGATCTATGTGAATATAACAGTAAATACTAAATATTAAACATCATTGTGCAGCACGTAAGATCGACAGCGCACAGTGTGCTTTTGAGGTAGGAGCCAAAAAGGGTGTAGTTTGTGTGTGTGAGCACCCGTGTGTACACCTCTGAGCATGTGCGCGCTTGTATTTAAAACGTTCCTTCATGTAATGATCTGCTAGAGGGTGTGGGGGGGGCCATAGCCCTGTCCTCCAGGGCATGAAGCAGGTATGGAGGAGATCAAAACTCCAGACATCCAGAGGCCCTCAGAACACAAGAGACCAAGGAAGACCAACAGAGGGGCAACCGCACCACTAAAAATTAATATATTTTCAACATAATAGCAGTGTAAAACTAAAAACAAATCACAGTTTGTCAATATACAGAAATTTAATATAGATATTACAATCATTTAATCATTTTTGATTTAATGGTAATTTACCGTTGCCATTTTACAGTTATTTGGGGTAATTGTTACGTACATTTCTTACAGTTTACATTTGCATAATGACTGAAACCAGCCCACTGAAGCAACAATGGGCTGGGAGGTCAAACAAAGGGCACTTTGGCTGAAAGGAGAAGTGCAGCTACCTGACTGAAATTGATGATGAAGGAACTATAAAAATTCCATGTTCCATGTTCTTAGTCTTAGTTTTGCCCACTTTAGTTTTCCTAAAGACACATGTTCACTAAACCAAACTGAGATCTTTGGAATTTTGTGTCTTGGTACATGTAATATGGTATGTTATCCATCCCATCAGAAAATGAGCACACTGTGGTCATAAAGGGATGGACTTAATCAGCTACAATACCCAGGCTGTGGTGGATAAATAATGCTCACAAAGATCTCAAGGTGTGCAAAGAAGTACCACCTACACTATTTTATCATCAGTAGCTAGTGATGTGCGGATCGATCCTGAAATATCGATTCCTCCGATACCAGTCATTTATGTTCTAGAATCGATTCTCACATTAAAATATCGATATTTTTAGTAATTTAGGGTTAATTTGTAGTTTATCATTAACAGCAACACAGTGGAAAGAAACTATAACATTCGGATTGTCTACATTCAAAGGAACTACTTCCTCTTCCGCCTTTCATAGTCATGTGCGAAATACGGCTGTATAAATGGCTCGCAGCCCCTTGGCGGCGCACTCACAACAATGGCTGAGCCTAATTGTGCGGACGTATTTTACCTCCACAAACAGCTGAGACATGGTTTGCGATACATGTGGCAAAAAAGTGCTCCAAGAGTGAGGTGTTGTGGCTATACTTTCCCAACCTTGAGATCTCAGAATTAGGGAGAGAATCAAAAGGGCACATTTTACAGGGTTTATTTATCGGATAAAATACGTTAAATGTCACCGAAACAGCGGGGATGTCCAAATTCAGAGGCTGCTTCCACCTGAGGACCCGCCCTTCGCGGTCTAAAGAAAGCCGGGTAGTACGTCATGAGTTCCCTCGGTGGAGTGAAACTCAGCCGTCTGCTCCTTGCTATCTAAAATATAACCGGGCGCTGGCGTAAACTCTCGACCGTCTCACACTTTCTTTAATTAGTTTTCTGTTTGATGTTTATTCAGCTGTGTGAAAACCCCGGAGGAACCCTCCCGAGGGATTAATAAAGTTAAATTTAATTTAATCTAATCTAATAACTTTAATCTCAGCCAAACCGATTTACTCACGAACAAACAAAACACTGAAAAAGCCAAACAATAACATTTTTAAGTTATCAAAGTGACTTATATATCATGTTTAACCCGAGTAGTGAAAGCCTGCGGGGGTTTGAAGACGATGTGTCGATCGGCTCAGATAATTGAAGTTTACACAGCTACAATCTCACCTGAAAACATGTTAAAAGTTGGGGGTTTTTTGCGACCCAGAAAGAGAAATAAGAGTAATATTAAAACTAAGTAGCTGCCGCCATTGTTGGAAACTGGAATTGGCTCGGCCACGCTATGAATTCTGCAATATGGTTTTTCAATTTTGTTGTCCAGGTGGAAATTCGGGAGAATGGTGGCTCCGGGATTCTCCCGGAAAAATCGGGAGGGTTGGCATGTTTGGTTGTGGCAACATCACTAACCTTGTCAAACACCTCAGAGTAAATCATATCACAGAATATGAGGCGCGTATGTTGAGACGAACTGAAGAGGAGGAGAGGGACAGGTGCTGCTAGGGCGAGACACACGTCTCTCACAGAGTCCTTTAGTGCTGCAGGCAGGCAACTTGTTCAAATAGCGCACAACTTCAGTTTTTTTTTATTTCCATATGATGAACTTTGCATTATTAAGTGATAAGAACAAGTAATCTGATGTCCTGTAATCATTATGACGCTATAATTTGAGATACAATAAATAAAATACGTTTTTTTGTGTAAAGTATTGGTATCGGATCAGTATCGTCGATACCACCCTGAAAAGTACTTGGTATCGGACCGGAAAGGAAATCAGTGGTATCGCACATCACTATCAGTAGCAGTCTGATCCATTGAGGAGGGATGGCTCTATGCTTTCGTGTCATTTACTCCCAAATCTGATCCTTCCATCCAAATTTTGTTGCAGAAATCAAGACTCAATAGACCAAGAAATGTTTTTTCTGTCTTTTGGTATATAATTTTGATGACACCTAGTTTGTTAAGAATGCAGACAAATCGGAAACATGAGGACAGAAAAAGATATGTCTTGCTAACTAATTTATTACACTACAACAACAGTTATTTTAATTTTGTCTTTTTCTATATTTTTAATGTTTATTTTACATTTGATCATTTTACAATTTATAGGCTCCTTTAGTTAAAGGAATGTCTCAATGTTGTTTGTAAACTGTTGATGAAAAGTCAAGAAAACAGCTTGATTACAGTTAAAGCCCCACATGTGTATATGCAGTCCCCCAGATAATTTCACAATAATATTCCTGACACATGCAATACATGCATATGACCATCCTGTGTAACTAATCATAGCTTTTTTGTTATGATTCCATCCTGGAAAAAATAGGCAGGGAGAGAAGACATCAAAATAGCGAAGAATGAAAAATGTGGCCTGTGGCATTCAGAAAATAGCCTATGACTGCATATAGAGTTGGCATCATGATCTAATTTCAATATACATCTACGTTCTAAAGTGTTTACATTTATATTATTACATTTACTCAAATTACATAAAGACGTAGATTTCAAGTTCAATAATATTTATATTTGTCTTATCCCACATTTAATTTACCATATGCATTTCACTGTTCACACATGATATCATTTTCTGTCCATTTTCTAGCTACCTGCCTATCTTACTTCATATTTATTTTCTATCCTTCCCTATTTGCCTGCCTCTCTGTCCCAATAGTTTGGGAAGATCCTTTATTCTATCATGTCTGCCAAGATGCTGTCATCTTCTTCAACGTCCACTTTGATCTTCTTGCCCACGAGCTGCTGCATATGTTCTGGAGGGATACCCTTTGGCTCACCAACCTTCACTGCAAACATGTCCAGGCTCAGCACTGTTCCTTTAGGGATTTTCACCCTAGCAATGACTGACTTGCCCAACTGGAGTAGAAAAAGAATAGAAATACATAAAAGATGTATTTTAATCCAGCTCATGTACGTTTTGCAAATTTGTACAGTTATGGATGTTCAGTGAACTGAAGAGGGTGGAAGTAAACACAGTTAACAATGACTGGTTTGATAGTGTTATGACATGATAGAATTTCAAAACTCAAGTCAAATGACTCAAACTGACCTTATCATGGCAGGTCTTCTCGCATGGTAACATTTGCTTGACTGGTGACCCCATTGCTGTTTCCACCAGTCGTATTGCTCGGACAAGCTCCACCAGCTCGGAGGGCTCCAGGGATGCCTCATGGTCGTTTCCCTTCCAGGTCTTATCCAGGGTCACATGGCGTTCCACAACTTTTGCTCCCATCGCCACGGCAGCCACAGTGATGTAGATCCCTTTCTCATGACCAGAATATCCAATTGGAACATCTGGAAATTCCTCCTGGTATTTCTTTAAAAAAAAGAAGTAGAAAAGAAAAAAGCCTATAGTATTATTGTCTGCTGCACGCACTGCCTCTTTGTGTACCTGTAACTGTCATACAATACAATGATAAGACATACCCAAACAATTTAATTTAAAATCTAAACACAAGTCTGAGTATATTACAGTCAAATGTGTTGTACTGCCCAACACAATCACGGGTTTTCATTGACAGGTGTCTTCTCTCCAGAATCAGCACCTACTTTGTGATTGTGTAATATGACACTGTAAAATCATGTAATATTTAGGGGCTGGATTTGAAAGTAATTGTTTAGCTAGCTTTTGTGTACTATAAAACCGCTAATGTTTATAGTAATGTGCCATTTGCAGTGCACTGGCAGTTTGTATCCTCTGTATACTACTGCAATGAAGCTTTCATTCATGATATATGTTAATAATTAGATTCTAAGTATATATGAACACAAAGGACAGATAGGAATTGAATTTAGACTAGTTTATGTTGATCTGATTAGAGCAAATCCTTGACTCTTGGAGTAAACAAAATAGTATCTGCTGAACCTATTTCCCACTTCAAATCTATAACTAATAAAATGGCCTGTATTTATATAGCGCTTTACTAGTCCCTAAGGACCCCAAAGTGCTTTACATATCCAGTCATCCACCCATTCACGCACACATTCACACACTGGTGATGGCAAGCTACATTGTAGCCACAGCCACCCTGGGGCGCACTGACAGAGGCGAGGCTGCCGAACACTGGCGCCACCGGGCCCTCTGACCACCACCAGTAGGCAACGGGTGAAGTGTCTTGCCCAAGGACACAACGACCGAGACTGTCCGAGCCGGGGCTCGAACCGGCAACCTTCCAATTACCAGGCGAACTCCCAACTCTTGAGCCACAATCGCCCCAAAAAGCTAATATAGCTGATACAATCATATGTAAAAAACAATATAAAAATATTTTCTCGTACATTTCATGTAGTTTTTGGCATATTGATTATTTCACCACATTTTACCCAGAGGAGATGATGATGTTCATTCATCTTACCCTGATCACACTGAGGTTGACATCTTTAGGATCCAGAGGGTAGGCGCTGGTGCACTGCAGGAGAGTAAATTTCTGGTTGTGCTCCTTTACTGTCTTGTAGACACGGCGTATGGTTTCCATGGACTGCATCCCAGTGGATACCACCATTGGTCGCCCTGACAATGATAGATTTGTATATATGTAACCCAACAGACTTATTAATAAATGTAGTTAATATTTTAAGCAATAAATAAATCATATTAATAATTGTTTTATTATAGGTAAATAATTCACAATTAATTATTTATTAAACTTAATTACACATAATTAATTCATATTTAAAATGTATTATGTCATTATTTTTATACTCCCACTGGATTTATACAGCTGCATGTTGAAATAGTCTGCAATACAAACAGCAAACAAACTTCCATTCACAGCGCGTGTGATTCCTGACAGTTGAGAATGTGTGTGTGTGCGTGTGTGCGTGTGTGAAATGTTTGGTGAAAAAATGTTGGATGACGTGAAATGGGTTTTGAAGTTAGCAGGTAGCCGAGCTTATTTAAAATATACATTAGAAAAAGCTGACTAATTACAAAAGAAAATTTTGAATCAAAAACCATCTAAATGAATATTGAAAGTTCATATTCTTTTATTCACTGAATGACTGAAATGTGGGAGAATCCAGGCCTGGCCATAAATTAGCATCTATGGTCAGGCCTTTTTTTTCTCTTCAACTTAGAGACACATTCTCATGCATGACATCATCAGTTCCACAGAAATATGCCCTTTCTACATTTGTGTTATTGTACAGTTTAAATTCATACTATATTTTTACATTGATGAACTGAATCAATACTTGAATAAAAAATAGCCACAAATAGCTTAAAAACTAGAGAACCTGTGAAAGAGACTATTGTTTGAAATTTATCGCCGTTGTTACACTTTTAATCCTGCCCACTTTTATACCTGTCCAATGCAGCTTCACATTTTTCTTTTTGTTCTTTTTGTTTTTGTTTTTTTTACAAAGGACCACACCCACTCTGTTACACAGTGTTTAATTCACTGCACACCCTCAGTTTCGTGTTTCCTTAACATTGAGGTAAGAGTGCTGTTGAGGTGTAATACAACAAAGGCCTTTACCTTTTCTGGCTGTCTTTTCCAGATATGGGAAGTTGTTTGCATCGCAGGACGCAACTTTGAAGAACGGCACATCCAGCTCATGGAGAAACTCCACAGCCATCTATGAATATCAAGGTAATTAAGGCACAGAGTATCATCAGTGATCTGTGATATATGTACTGTTCTACGTGTTAGTTATTTAGCTACAGTATGAAAAAGAATGTAAACACTATTAATTCTACATTTTCAGGACAGAATTTGAAACTTTCATTAATTTCTGATGCTCTGTGCATGGTGAAATCATTATCATCATTTTTTGTACATTTTCTTCCAAGTTTTGGTTTTTTCAGGGCTACACATACATTACCGCATCAAAAGTAATAAAACATTTAAAGTGAATGTTCCTGACAATACATAGTTATTTGCAGCTCATACCTCATCCATACCAGAGGCGGTGAGAAAGATGCCGATGTCCTCTGCATACTTTTTTAGTTCCCTGTATTGATCATGACTGAACTCTAAGTGACGCTTGTGGTCACCGTAAGTTTTCCCCCAGGAATGCTTTGAATTGTAGGGGCGCTCCAAGGCTCGCTTGCTGAATTTGTACTCTAATTCACTTTTCTGGAATTTGGCACAGTCAGCACCACAGTCCTGATGAGAGAAGAGATGAGAAGAGATAGCAAGGCAAGATAGTGATTTTACAGTTCAAATATTTTTTCATCATCATTCACAGGCAGACTATCACATCCTAAATTTACCTTTGCCATCTTGATCATTTTCTTGGCAATCTCAATGTCTCCCTGGTGGTTTTGTCCAATTTCAGCAATAATGAAACATGGATGGGAGCCCCCGATCATTCTGCCAGGACACAGTTCAAACTGCAGAGACATAGTGGCGACAGAAAGTTAACAGGCTAAAATTCTGAGTGGAGTCAAATTCACAGTTGAATCTCAAATGACGAACGCTTCCAGGTTGAAAGAAAGAGGAAGATGCTCTTGGACACATTGCTATTTATAATCCTGGGAAGGCCCGCCTCTGCAACACCTAAATTTGCATGTTATTCAGGTTTGACTTATACACCTACTGTTTGTTTTTTGTTTTATTTTTTTCTATCCATGAGAACTAGCAGTGGTCCGTTTCTTCTGCCCAGATAGATTGTTGAGGATGACTGGATGATCCTGTATCTAAATAGGTCATTTAACAATTTCTGCCAAATTTCAATCAGGCACCATGTTTCCTCCACAAATGGTGCTGGTCTCGATAGTGTGGAGTGGTCCTTGTTTGTCATCATTTCTACGGTTGAGCCTTTGTGGTTGTGTATATGTTGCTGCAGTTTGGGATAATCTGTGTAATCACTTGCTGTGTGGTGTATGAATGGCAGAACAGATAGAAACAGAGGCTACAAGCCTGATTGCACGACTGAAGCATTTTGACGCAGTTTGTTACCAGTTTGTTAGCTAAGCTCTGGCTGGTGGGTTGAGATTGACATGCACTAAGCTCTATCATTACTCCGGGTTTCTGGTTCGCTTTGTGTTGTGTTAGAATGCCATCTGTGCAGATGTGTACAAAAAGCTAAAGTTGTATTAGCAGTATGCTACAGGGATTTATGTCCTGCATGCATTTTCCATTCTACTATTTCACTCTTGTGCTTTGTGCAATAAAAACAAAAGACATGCATAAGGCATGCATTTTGCTGAAACAAAAAAGAAGTTTATTTGGCAAAGAATATATTGACAATGAAGTCATTAAGTGCCAAGTGTTTAAGTTCCAAACAGATAATTCGTTTCAGAAGCTTTCTAGGAAGAGGTGTTGCTTTTTTAAGTCATTCAACAAACCAATAAGCCACGTGTACACAAAGAACTTAAAATCTAACTGACATGATAAGACAAACAAATAAATGGAAAATAAAATGGATCAGAACCACTATATAAAAAGTTGTGACACCACACCTACAATTGTCATGCTTGTCATGTTTTATTGAGAAGGATCATTTGTAGTCTCTGTTTCAAAGACATAAGCTGACATAAACTGAGATGCTAAATGAAACACAGTACACAAAGTCAAATAGGGGGTGAGAAGCTAATGTGCATGGAAGACAACAAAAATGAACACAAATGCAGATGTTTAAAGCAGGAATTCAATACTGACATTTGTCTTTTACTTTTTTTAAGGAAGAACATTTTCTATTCATACTCCAACTGAGTCAACAATTTTGTTAACAAATATTGTTAAAAGGAGTGCCGGCAGAGACTTGGCGTCCCACTACTTCAATGCTGCAATCCATGCCAACCCTAAAAATATAAAACTGCACAGACATGGATCAGTATTCTAGTTATAGTTTGCAATTTTGTGCAAGATTAATGAATTATGTGCAAGCTACTTTTTACATTTTAATAATATTTTTAATGAGAACTTTACACATTGATTGGTACCTTACACCAAGTGCAAGTAAAATATACAATTATTTGTTGGATGAAAATAAAATCTCATCTATAAAATGATGTAAAAGATATTTTTTATAACTTAAGATATTGGCAAATATAACTGAAATAATCCTTTGGATATCAGTTTCCAAAGTATAGTCAAGTAAAATATATCTCTGCATCTCAAATACTTTTAAATCTGTTTAAACTTCTCCAAAAATGCCTTGTTTATGTGGGATATAATGAAAATGCATAATTACAAAATAGTGTGTAGAATAAATATTGATTTGCCCAGAGGCCTTCTTCAATAACATATCTCACCTAATTCTTCACCTACTACATTAGGGATTATTAAAGCATTCTGATTAGGATTTTTCAGATATCAGTGCAACTGGCAGTCAGAGACTGACTGGATAACCCTGTTCTAGCCCTGTGGTATGCTTTGGATCATGAGCTGTTTCTCTCTTTTTCCAAACCTTCTTCTTCCCATTATTCTGATCCAAGTTAACTTTGGTTTCATCTCTCAGAAATGTAAAAGTCAGAAATACCCAGGCTGTTTTAGATGTTGGTGGCAAAGTCCAACCTGGCCTTCTTGTTCTTGGTTTCGACCTTGTTCTAGACCCTCTGTATAAGGTGTGCCTTGATTATAAAAATTGAAAAAAATGACAGCCCTACCCCCAGAAAAATTGTCTAGATGTTGTAAAGTTGTTTTCTTAACCAAGGAAAGAATTCTCTCTTCCCACAGTTCAGTTATATTCTTTTGGTGTTGCAGAGCTGGCCAGTTCATTCTTTCTTTTCAAGAATCACGTCTGCCAGAATGTTGATTTGGCCAGCCTTAAAGTTTTTTGTCATCATACTAATAGGTTTTGACTTGGACAGAATGTGAAAACAAAATGTTTCTTCTTCTGTGCTTGTAGAAATTGTCGATTTGCATAACCGAGATTAAGATGCAACTTTTGCAGAAACATCTAAATTATAGTGTTTCCTTCCAATCAGGTTGTTCAATGAATTCTTAATTTATTCATTAATATGTGAACATTTTCTTCTGCTTATCCAATTTGGAAAGCATGTTATTTTCTTAATACTTCTGCAATATTTTTCTTACTTGTTTTAAGTCATCATCGTTTTGCAACGCCGAAACACCATCACACCACACACAAAACCTGAACCCTATATCTAGGCCTGTAACCCTGATACATACTAACCCCTAACAGCCTTTAGTTTTTTCCCTGAGTGGAAATTGGTAAACCTATAACATCATTACAAGTGTGACTGACTTGCAATGTTGAACCTGGACAAACCTTATGCTGATTCAGGAACAACGCTAATTATTTCAAACCAGTTATATTAGATACACCCTGTGCAAACAGTTTCATCTCCAGTGACTTTTTATCTTCAGTTACTCTGTTACTTTAATTCATCTCTATGACTCCCATATAACTTCAAACTTTGAAGCTTCCATTATCATTGTCTTAGAGGACAAAGAAAGAATGCCCCTAGGAAACCAAAAATGCTTACTTAGTTCGTGAAGGTTCACTTGTATTATTGACCTTATGAAAGGGTCTAATTCAATCTATGTTGATACCACAACGACTTTTATGGTATTACATTATTATATTCCACTATAACAAAGCCTTGTAGGTTCTGTTGTCCAGAGAGTAGGCACCTGCCGTTGCAAACAGCACACCATTTCAAGCATTAGTGACTGTAATAGATTTTTGCTCAGCCATCAGATTTAACAGACCTAGTCTAATCAATTCAACTGATGGAAATGCATTGGTATTACTTGTCAAGCATGGGGGAATACATATAAAAATGTGTATAATTCTCAAACAATACCTGAAAGCTGAGTTTTCACTTCAGGCACAACTTACTGTCTGTGTTTTTTACTCTGTACACCACATACCAACAAAAGTCAGCACAACGAAAATAAACTCCACCTAAACTTGGTTTATATCTGACCCAGATAGACTGCAGGTCATAACTTCTTATCTGAAGTTCAGTTCACCTGACACTCGGACCGGCGGCTGCCTCGGGTCTCTCCTCCTGCCTCCCCTTACCTCATCCACCTGCTGGCCTCTGTGGAAGCCCCGCCATAGCCACCACCAAACAACTGAGTTATTTTTACACATCGACCTGCATCTGGCCAATCCACCACCTCTCATTGTTCATGCCATTACAAAAAAAAAAAAAAAATAAGTCACCGGGCATATGCCCGGTATGCCCGATGGCCAGTCCAGCTATGTTAACCTGCAACCAAATCTGCAGCTCCATACAGCAATGTTACGACTTAATTATATCTTATAACTCATAACTCTTATGTTAGCTGCCCTCAGTAGCATACTGTCTGATATATTCCACGGCTGCAATAATTCTTTAAGTGTTATTCTTTCCTTGGTATTCTAATTTCACCGAAGTTTACTAAACTCAACAAACTTAATATTACTTACCGGGACATTTATTCTGTCCTCATTTTCTTTCACCGAAAAATTGTTTCCTGCAGTGCCGTCTTTCGTGCTTGGCTCTCCTACCTTTGCTAACGTGATAGCGCAGAAGCCGATGCTGCATTCAATTACACTCGGATATCTGAGCTTCACTGTGAAAACATAATCGTACATTTGATATTTGATTGAATTTTATTGTTTTGCCTTTGGGGTGGCACCTGGGGTGGCCAGTCTGGTTGGCGAAACCAAAAATGCTTACTTAGTTCAGTTGCTCTGTTACTTTAATGCATCTCTATGACTCCCATATAACTTCAAACTTTGAAGCTTCCATTATCATTGTCTTAGAGGACAAAGAAAGAATGCCCCTAGGAAACCAAAAATGTTTATTTAGTTCGTGAAGTTTCACTTGTATTATTGACCAAGGGCGTAGATTTGGTTTTGGCATTGGTGGGGACGGATGATTCAACCACCAAACCCTGCCCTGTTTCTTTTTTTCCTTTTCGTCTTTGCTTCTTGATAATAAAAAAAAGGAGAAATATACTTGCCTACATATGCTATTCTACATGCTTTTAAACCATTTAAAATTACAATTCATAGTTTTATATGTGAATTATATAATGTTAAGTTACTATTAAACAAATGACTGACTAAGTATTTTATACTTTAGTTTACTTCAGCCTAGAGCTGGGCGATAGAACGATAACGATATGTATCGCGATATAACTTTTTCTCGATAGAAAAATTAAACTATTGCGATAGACCTCGCCGCTCTTGTCCTCTTAAAAAAAAAAAAAGAACAGCCAATCCAAATTACGTAGCGCAGAGCCGAACCAATCACAGCCGCAGCGTCACGTCACGTGACTTGTTACGTACAGCACAAGTGCCAAGCCGCACGTGTGTATTTGTTTGGGAAGCAGCCAGCCACCGTACCGCCCGGATAATGGAGGAAATGAGTGTGCCGACTAGAAAAATCAACCGAGCGTGACCGAAGAGAAAACAGATGATGGTTCCAATGCCGGCGAGATTGTCGAACGGAAGAGCCATAGAAGTTTCGTAGTGTGAAGGTATTTCGGCTATTTCAAGTCTGACTAAAAACAGAGTAGCGCGCACTGTAAATTGTGCCGAAAGCAAGTCTGGAAATACAATAAACTGGTGCATGCGCTACGTCCACACGTACCCGGGTATTTTTGAAAACGCAGATTTTTCTATGCGTTTGCACCTTTCGTCCACACGTAAACGGCGTTTTTGGTCACTGAAAACGAAGATTTTTGAAAACTCCGTTTTTGCATTTACGTGTGGACTAGAAAAACGGAGAAAACGCAGCGTCAAAGGTGTGCGCATTTTTTGACGTCACACTGTGCGCCACGTTATTGTTTCGGTGAAATGAATTTCTACAATACTGTTACTGTTAATTCTACTCTCTGCATTGTTTAAATGCGTACATACACACACAGTTACTGTCCCTCCACACATACGACTGGGTTCTGCTTCTATGCCCCAGCTTCGTTTACTTTTTCCCACCGAGGCTTCTAGACTTCTGATTGGCCAACATTTCTGCACGGTTAGGAATCTAGCTCCACCTGCTGCTTTGGCATGTTCATAACAGCGTTTTCCTTCATTTCTCCCTTTATGTGTGGACGGGATTATTTTTTATAACGAAAACGGAAAATCTCCGTTTTCAAAAATACCCGTGTACGTGTGGACGTAGCCTCGGTCTCTGACTGGAAGCGCTAATTCGTCATTCAGCTTTTGTCAGACTAAAGTAACTGTTAAAACTGTTTGAAAAGCTAAGCTATACAACAAGGAGAGATTGAGAATTTCCTTTTAGTTCTCAGTTTATTTGATATTGACAAAAGTTAGTCAATTTTGTCTGTTCTTCTGTAAAACAAACTAAGATTTATTTTTAGAATTAATATTTTGTTTCTAAGTGGAATTGACAATTTAGTAGTCTGTTTCGTTTGTTCTATTTTGAAACTTAAACGCTTTAGCGGCTGCCTTTTGTGTAGTTTGCAATATTTGCCTTTATTTATCTGAAAAAGTCTCATGTTCCTTAAGTACATCTACCCTGTTGAACTTATTATGGGAAATAAATATTTAAATAAAAACAAGCTGCTGATTATTTCACAGTTTACTTGTGAGCAACGGCACATTTAAATCTTACAAATATAGTTATTTGGCTTATATCGTGATAGATATCGTTATCGCCTGAAATGAAAAAAACATATCGTGATATGAAAAAATCTTATATCGCCCAGCTCTACTTCAGCCATATTCCATATAAATGAGATATCATACAAAAATAAAAATAGCTTAAAATACATTCATGAGAATAAAAGAATATGACTTTAAGGACTTAACAACACTACTTCAGTTATACTACACCAACATCTCTTATACATTAGCACTAAGGGAACACTGAATGACCTGGTGGGTTTTGTCCATAAAACTACTCATCTAAGATTACCACAAAGTAACAGATCTCTTAGCAAAATTATGCAACATTTTAGGCACTATTGCCCCTATCAAGTCAGTGAGCTGGGATGTTTTACTCTAAACATGAACTACTGTTACAGCAACAGACATGGACTGCTGGTGTCCCACACAACAACTCAATGTCCACTATGTGAAGGAGCCAAACACATGCCTGCTCCTCTCATTAACTGAGATAAACTGCTGGCATATTTGTTTTACATCTATACTGTCCAGTCTCTCCTGGTGGACATGGCAACACGTTATTCATGGTTACATACAATTTTAGACTGATGTGGGCCAAAGCCTAAAACGATGTGCTGGGAGTTTGCTGTTCTCCCCGGTTCAGATATTTGAAGTTTGCACAGCTACATTCTCGCCTGAAAAAATTTTCAACGTTTATTTTGCAACCCAGAAAGAGTAATAAGAGGGGCACTGAAATTCGGGATTGTCCGAGAAAAAACGGGAGGGTTGGCATGTATTGCCTTGCATAGCCTGTAACGTTATTATGATGGACAGATTTTATGAGTGAACTTGACTTTAAGTGACTTACAGGTTTCTTTGAAAATTACTTTCTTATATCCAGGTTCTTTTTACTGCCATCCTCCTCTCCTCCTTGCAGGTCCTTGCAGCGCAGCATTGCCGCTGCTAAAACTAAACAGAGCTCCCTGAAAGGCACAGCCAATCACATTGGCCATATTTGTCACATGATATAGGACTCCAGTAGAGAACGTAATTTAACTCTTTCTGCACCGCTGGGTGAATGAGACGTTGACAGATCGCTTTTTTTTCTATCGGTTTTGTTTTTCTTTACTCGAAGAGATCAAATTATTGGTGGGGACAATTCAATAATCGCTGGATATTGGTGGGGACATGTCCCTTCCGTCCATGCCAAATCTACGCCCTTGTTATTGACCTTATGAAAGGGTCTAATTCAGTCTATGTTGATACCACAACGGCTTTTATGGTATTACATTATTATATTCCACTATAACAAAGCCTTGTAAGTTCTGTTGTCCAGAGAGTAGGCACCTGCCGTTGCAAACAGCACACCATTTCAAGCATTAGTGATTGTAATAGATTTTTGCTCAGCCATCAGATTTAACAGACCTAGTCTGATCAATTCAACTGATGGAAATCGTATTACTTGTCAAGCATGGGGAATACATATAAAAATGTCTGTAATTCTCAAACAATACCTGAAAGCTGAGTTTTCACTTCAGGCACAACTTACTGTCTGTGTTTTTTACTCTGTACACCACATACCAACAAAACTACAGAAATTATGTCTTTGTGTAAACTGTAAACAAAAAGCAAAACAAAAATACCCTACACATCTTGTATTTACAATATAGGACACATAAAACATATCAAATTTTTCAACTTTAAACATTTTATTGGGAAGCCAATGTAAGAGAAATATGCTTTCTAGTCCCAGTCAGGACTCTTGCTGCAGCATTTTGAATTAACTGAAGGCTTTTCAGGGAGTTTTTGATAATAATGAATTACAGTAGTCCAGCCTGGAAGTAATAAATGCATGAACTAGTTTTTCAGCGTCACTCTGAGACAGGATATTTCTAACTTTAGAGATGTTGTGCAAATGGAAGAAAGCAGTCCTACATATTTGTTTAATATGTGCGTTGAAGGACATATCCTGGTCAAAAATGACTCCAAGGTTCCTGACAGTGTTACTGGGGGTCAAGGTAATGCCATCCAGAGTAAGAATCTGGTTAGATACCATATTTCTTAGATTTTCAGGGCCGAGTACAATAACCTTAGTTTTATCTGAACTTAGAAGCAGAACATTATAGGCCATCTAGGTCTTTATGTCATTCTTGCAGTTTAACTAATTGGTGTGTGTTATCTGACTTCATGGATAGATAGAGCTGAGTGTCATCTGCATAGCAGTGAAAATGTATGTTATGCCTTCTAATGATACTGCCCAAGGGAAGAATGTATAATGTAAACAGAATTGGTCCCAGCACCGAACCCTGTGGAACTCCATAATTGACCTGTGAAGAGGATTCTCTATTTACATGAACAAATTGGAGTCTATTAGATAGATATGATACAAACCCACTGCAACGCAGTACCTGTAATACCTACAACGTGCTCTAATCGCTCTAATAGAAAATTATGGTCAACCGTATCGAATGCTGCACTAAGGTCTAGCAGGACAAGCACAGAGATGAGTCCACTGTCAGAGGCCATAAGAAGATCATTTGTAACCTTCACTAAAGCTGTTTCTGTGCTGTGATGAGCTCTGAAACCTGACTGAAACTCTTCAAATAAACTATTCCTCTGCAGATGAGCAGTTAGCTGTTTGACAACTACTCTTTCAAGAATTTTGAGATCAAGGGAAGGTTGGAGATTGGCCTATAATTAGCTATTACAGCTGGGTCTAGAGATGGCTTTTTAAATAAAGGTTTAACTACTGCCAGCTTGAAGGCCTGTGGTACATAGCTGATTATTAGAGATAGGTTGATCATATTTAAGATTGAAGGATTATTTAATGGCAGGACTTCTTTGAGTGGTTTTGTAGGAATGGGGTCTAAAAGACATGTTGATGGTTTGGAGGAAGTAATTATTGAAATTAACTCAGAAAGATCAATTGGAGAAAAAGACTCAATGAATATCAATGGTACTAAAAGTAGCCACACATCTTTGAGATTATTATGAGTATTTTTTTTCTCTAATGGTTAAATTATATTTGTGAAGAAGTTCATGAAGTCATTACTAGTTAACACTAAAGGAATAGTTGGCTCAGCAGTACTCTGACCTTTTTTTTTAGCCTGGCTTCAGTGCTAAAAAGAAACCTAGGGTTGTTCTTATTTCCTTGAATCAGTGATGAATAGTAAGATGTTCTAGCTTTACAGAGGGCTTACTTATAAAGCTTATAAACTATTTCTCCAGGCTAAAGGATGATCTTCTAAATTTGTGACACGCCATTTCCTCTCCAGCTTACGAGTTCTCTGCTTTAGGCTACGTGTTTGAGAATTATACCACGGAGTCAGGTACTTCTGATTTGAGGCCTTAGTTTTCAGCGGAGCTACAGTATTCAGAGTCATACGTACAGGGAGTGCAGAATTATTAGGAAAGTTGTATTTTTGAGGAATAATTTTATTATTGAACAACAACCATGTTCTCAATGAACCCAAAAAACTCATTAATATCAAAGCTGAATGTTTTTGGAAGTAGTTTTTAGCTATTTTAGGGGGATATCTGTGTGTGCAGGTGACTATCACTGTGCATAATTATTAGGCAACTTAACAAAAAACAAATATATACCCATTTCAATTATTTATTTTTACCAGTGAAACCAATATAACATCTCCACATTCACAAATATACATTTCTGACATTCAAAAACAAATCAGCGACCAATATAGCCACCTTTCTTTGCAAGGACACTCAAAAGCCTGCCATCCATGGATTCTGTCAGTGTTTTGATCTGTTCACCATCAACATTGCGTGCAGCAGCAACCACAGCCTCCCAGACACTGTTCAGAGAGGTGTACTGTTTTCCCTCCTTGTAAATCTCACATTTGATGATGGACCACAGGTTCTCAATGGGGTTCAGATCAGGTGAACAAGGTGGCCATGTCATTAGGTTTTCTTCTTTTATACCCTTTCTTGCCAGCCACGCTGTGGAGTACTTGGACGCGTGTGATGGAGCATTGTCCTGCATGAAAATCATGTTTTTCTTGAAGGATGCAGACTTCTTCCTGTACCACTGCTTGAAGAAGGTGTCTTCCAGAAACTGGCAGTAGGACTGGGAGTTGAGCTTGACTCCATCCTCAACCCGAAAAGGCCCCACAAGCTCATCTTTGATGATACCAGCCCAAACCAGTACTCCACCTCCACCTTGCTGGCGTCTGAGTCGGACTGGAGCTCTCTGCCCATTACCAATCCAGCCACGGGCCCATCCATCTGGCCCATCAAGACGCACTCTCATTTCATCAGTCCATAAAACCTTAGAAAAACCAGTCTTGAGATATTTCTTGGCCCAGTCTTGACGTTTCAGCTTGTGTGTCTTGTTCAGTGGTGGTCGTCTTTCAGCCTTTCTTACCTTGGCCATGTCTCTGAGTATTGCACACCTTGTGCTTTTGGGCACTCCAGTGATGTTGCAGCTCTGAAATATGGCCAAACTGGTGGCAAGTGGCATCTTGGCAGCTGCACGCTTGACTTTTCTCAGTTCACGGGCAGTTATTTTGCGCCTTGGTTTTTCCACACGCTTCTTGCGACCCTGTTGACTATTTTGAATGAAACGCTTGATTGTTCGATGATCACGCTTCAGAAGCTTTGCAATTTTGAGACTGCTGCATCCCTCTGCAAGATATCTCACTATTTTTGACTTTTCTGAGCCTGTCAAGTCCTTCTTTTGACCCATTTTGCCAAAGGAAAGGACGTTGCCTAATAATTATGCACACCTGATATAGGGTGTTGATGTCATTAGACCACACCCCTTCTCATTACAGAGATGCACATCACCTAATATGCTTAATTGGTAGTAGGCTTTCGAGCCTATACAGCTTGGAGTAAGACAACATGCATGAAGAGGATGATGTGGACAAAATACTCATTTGCCTAATAATTCTGCACTCCCTGTAGTGAGGAGGTAAAATTATTAACAAGATAATCAACCTTATTTGGAGTAACGTTCAGGTAGCTGCTCTGCTCTATGTTGGTACAGGGCATTGAAGATGACAACAGTAGGTGGATTATATTCTTAAAATCAGTTACAGCACTTTCAGAAAGACATCTACTGTGGTGAAAACTACTCCCCACTGCTGTGTAATCAATTATTGTAAATTTAAATGTTAGCTGGAAATGACCACACAGGAGAGGGTTTCCAGGAAACACTATTAAAGGTTCAGTTTCTATGCCATATGTTAAAACAACATCTAGAGAGTGATTAAAGTGGTGGGTGGGTTCTTTTACATTTTACTAAATCTACACAGCATTTAATCTGTTAGTCTACTAACAGATTAAATGCTGTGTCGAGGCTGTCATTTTTAGTATCTACATGGATGCTAAAATTGCCCAAAATAAAGATTTTTATTTGAGCTGAGCACTAAATCAGATGAAGTCTGAGAAATCAAACAAACTCTGTAAGGCTCAGGTGGACAATAGATGATTACAAATAAGACTGGTTTTTGAGTCTTACATCTGACTGAGGAGCAATTACAATCTGCAACTTCCACATATGAACACCCAAACCATTTTGAACAGAGTTCTAAGTAAAATAGTAAAATCTGTCTGTTGAAACTTATTCATCTTGTGAGTATGAGAATATGAGTTTGAGACTTTTACATCATTGCGTTCTGTTAACGGTGTCCCAATAATGGGGGGGTTGTGTACTTTTGATAGTGTAATAGTACATAGGTGTTCATATCATTTAATAGCAGGTAGACAGTGTTGTGACCTTATAAGGTTTTATGACATCGGCATGATGTTGCAATGTCACCATTGTTGCAAAAAATAAATAAAATGTTGATCAATACATTTACATTAGATGACAGTAAAAAGGAGTCTTCAATGTGGTAAAGTTCATATAAAAACATTTATGCAAATCTGAGATAGTTTTCCCTTAGTTTGAAGCAATATCGAGTTATACTCTGACCTCGAGATAAAAAAAAAAAAATAAAAATAAAAAAGGTAAACAAAGACTAGATATTCAATATGAAGTTGAAGGACAGCAGAAAATCTTTAATTTACTTTTTATTGATATTGAAATCAAATGGACATCGAACAAACATGGTCAACCAACATCTGGCTAGGATCTAGTTCTCTTTAAACCCACAAATGTCTAATTTTAGTGACAAATGTTTTATATAATGTATATATATATTGCCTTCTGTATATGTACATAGGTACACACATCAAGTACATACACTGCTGAGGTTTAAACACACATACAAATAGGTCACATTTATTGTAATGACTGGACTTCAGTTCAGTTCCTGACTAGGAGGGGGAGAGGCTTTCAAAAGAAATGCATAGTTTAACACAATATGCCACAAGCAGGCTCTACACACAGTTCAAAGTACACACACTGAATTTGGAGTTCTGTCTGAAGAGTTTGGTCCTTCAAATCATAATCAGAAAGAAATACTTTGTACTGGACATTCTGCGGAAAGAAATGTGAATGAAACCATGTAATATCAACCCTCAAAAGTAAAAATATTAATGAGGCTGACAGATTAACAGTGACAACACAGCATTATAGGAATGATATCGGTGGGGGGGTGTTGGGGGGCATTGTAAAGCACTGTAGTGTAGCTGTTGGCCCAAACAAATGTCAGCCCTTCCCTTTTAGTGTCCCAACTCACCGCCCTTGCACAACTGTCACACACACAATGAGACCTTGTGTAGATCTGTCCTTGATTTCATTTTTACTAAACAACAAGGGAAACAAAGTCTTGACTGATTTATTAAAGAGGTGTATAGGTAAAATCTTTAAGGGGCAGAAAATAGTGAGCAGGTACATCAAGGCTAATCTTTACAGCCCTGCCAGGAGGAAATACATCAGGGTAAGGCAAGTGACTATACCCTGTGAGGTGGGGAAACAAGGCTGTGCATGACTGACAGATATGGACACAGGGGTGTAAGTGCCCCTTGATATCAGCATACAAATTGAGGGGCATGAGTAGTTGGTTTCGTTGACGTGTCATGGAAAAAGATGATATGGAATGATTTCCCGAGCAGCCTTGGGTGTCTAGCGGACTAGTGGGGACTGCTTCAGGGAGATGAGGACCGAACGCATGCGGGACACATCCTTAGCCTGCTTGCTGGACTTGGGATTAAAGTCACAGAGCCGTGCCACCCGCTCCCACTCTGTGCCTGGGTTGTTCTCATCCAGATCTGAAATCATGGCTTCCTCAGCCGCCCTGTAAGCATTAAAGGAGGAAAAGACATAGAAGAGCGAGCCCATCAGTGTGTGAAGTCGTAAGATACACAGCTGTGCAGCCCTGAAAAAGATCTCTGCTGACTAACACCACATACAAGTTCTTTAGACAAAGTCAGAGGTGCCAACAGTGAAATTTTGACTCAAGTTCTCAGTTTTGGTTACACTGAAATTGAACTTTAAGCCTGGCATTAAAAACTCAGTTTTTCCATCTGATTTTGTCTGGGTTGGACTTTTTTAGTTCAGCAGCGTCTACCTCAGGGCTGGACAGTCCAATCACTACACACAAACATCCATCTATCTTTACTCCCAAAACTGAGTAATCAACAAGGAACAAGCTTTCCCGGCTACATTACCTGTGGCATGCCCCCCACTTTACAGAATACAGCAAGTCACCTGTATATTCTACTCTCAACAACATCAGGGGGAGATATATACACAACAATGAGAAATCAAGCTCAAGCCAAAAACAACCAACCCACCCCCCAAATAATAATAATAATCATAATAATAATAATAATAATAACAATAACAACAATAAATTAAGAAAAATGTATTTCTGGCTGGATAAAATTGCTGTTCATTAAGGAACTCAACAAGAACCAAGTATAGTGATATGTAGTTATCTGTATACTTGTCCTTGATTAATAGGAACAGTAATACATGTTCAGATTTTTTAATCAAGCCTAGCAGAAAAACAACAAAACGAGAAAAAAAAAAAAAAAAAAAAAAAAATGCATTAGGCATGCATTGGCAAGCAGAAAAGCGGGGTGTTTCAGCTGTGGCAAGGAATGCGTTGACGTTGAAATTATGTGTCTCAAATGCCAAACAGATAATTAACTTTAAAATATTTAGGCACGGGTGTGGCTTCATTAAATCCATCAAAGACCAAAAAAAGGCCTTTACAAAGATTACTTATGTAGTTAAACAAATGCAAACAAGAACAAAAATAAATAAATAAAAATAACTTAAATTTTTTTTAAATGGATCAGTTCCACTATTACAAGGCAATTTGAGATGCAAGCCACAGATATGGCTAAACTCTTGTGACACCCCACCCACAAACATGAAACTCAATGCTATTCTTTGGTTCTACTTAAAAGGATCTTTTGTAGTCTCCACCCCACCTGAGCTAATAACTTAAACACAGTACACAAAGAAAAATAGGGCAGGTGAGAAGCTAATGAGCATTCACTTTCACAACCATCTACAATACACAAGGGACTAGAAGGACCACAACATCACAGGAGGAACATTATACCAAACTCTAGGCTCTGGATCTAACTCTTGTGCTATTCAACTGGGTACCTCTGCAATGCACTATAAACACATACACAGACAGAACTGCATCTGACCCCTGTGAAAATGATAAAGTACTTTGAAATTCTGGGGTTTTATATTTTTACTTAACTGGTCTAGGCGGTAGCAAGGATGGTTAATATGTGTGCTTTAAGGTGCATAGGAAAAGAAAACAGGGAGAAACAGTTTCACAAGTCAGAATTTAGGAGAGAGAGAAAGAAAGAGAGAGGGGGGGGGGTGAAATAAAAGACAACAAAAATGAGCTCAAATGCAGATGTTTAAAGTCAGCATGCAAAAGCAACATTTTTCTTTTGGCTTTATTTTCCTAAAAATGAAAATGATTAGTGTGCAGCCTTTGGTTTGCTAAACTGAACTGATCTTCTATGTTTTCTATAAATAAAATATCAGCTTCTCAATCTGTAATAAAGTTAATAAATTTAACCATCTGCATCATCTCAGTAATCTGATCTACAGAGTCCAACAGCTCACTTATTTTTCATGAATTATAAACACACAATTTTTACATTTACATTTGCAAATAACACTCCAATTCTCACTTCCTCCAAATAGTAGGTATAGAGTGACACCAATCAGATGGAGGAAGACGGAAGTAGAGCGATTAAGATTCAGTGTTATTATGCAATACTAAGACTAAAATTTCATTCTGTGTTTAGGTGAGTACAAGCTAACAATAAGTTGGAAAGCTTCACGGGTGTGCACATTTTGAGAAAAGACTATTCAAATAACACAAAGACAGCGGAAACATGATGCTAGTTTTCAGATGAGCAGCTCAACAAGAAAGAAACTAAACACTTTAAAATGCTGGAGGCAATGTAGGAATAACAAGAGGCCTGGAATTTCTTTACATGAAACCAGGTTTTGCACCAATCTAAATTCTTACATTTGGCAACTAAGCTGACAGCAACAAAACGTGCACACCACAATGAAGGCTAATGGATACACCCAAGTAATTTGATAGCAGAACCAAAGGCTGTACAGCTCAAGCTATTCGATAGCTAGCTGGGCGTATCAGCAGGTCATCTTAACATTCTAATAAAGCATGAACACAGCTCAGTTTGAAGCAGTTGTGTATCCACGATTTGATATCTTCACATTTCTTATAGATATATAAAAAAAGAAAAAAAAAATCAATAAATGCAATAATTACTACTGTCTGGAAACGAACTCCAGGCTCATTCAGCATTTAAGAAAAAACCTGGCATGTGTTTCTAAATGATTAAGGTTTTCTTAATTATTTATATGCTATCTGATGTTTATATAATACTAAGAAACCTCAAAAGTACCATTGTGAAGTGAAATTATTTACCGTCTACACAAAGTTTGCTGCTTCAGTTTAGCAATTTCCTTCTTTGCCGTGAAAACGAACGAATACGAGAGAAAAAAAGGCGCTTCAATTCCAGAGTTTGAAATCTGAGAGGAGGACAGATTTCCTATCCTGAAACAAACAATTCATGGGGGAAACGGTCAACGATATCAAAAAAAAATTCTTTAACCGTGAGTGTCAGGATTGTCTGAAGATATATCCGGCTCTCGAGGCCAGGAGTTCAACACTCCTGGCCTATGGCATTCACCCAATAAAGAATGCTACCAAAACATCCTGCAACAGCAACTTCTTCCAACCACCCAAGAACAGTTTGGTGAATAACAATGCCTTTGCCAGAATGATGGAATACCATGAGGCCAAAGTGATAACTAAGTGGCTCAGGGAACAAAACATTGAAATTTAAGGTCCATGACCAGGAAACTATCCAGGCCTTAATCCAATTGAGAACGTTGGTCAATCCTCAAGATGTGGGTGAACAAGCAAAAACCTGCTAACTGTGACAAACTCCAAGCAGTGATTATGAAAAAAAAAAAAAAAAAAAAAATATGTGTCGCCATCACTCAGGATTTGGCTCAGAAGTCGACTGACAGCATGCCCGGGCGACTGCAGAGGCCTTGAAAAAGAAGAGCCAGCAAATATTGACTCTTTGCATAAAGTTGATGTAATTACCAATAAAAGCCTGTGAAACTTATGAAGTGCTTGTAATTATACTGGTTTACATCACAGAAACAACTGAGAGAAAAAAAAAATATCTAAAAACAATGAAGCAGCAAACTTTGAAAACCAGTAAGTGTGTCATTCTCAAAACTTTTGGCCATCATTATAATATATGAGATTAAGGAAAAGAAAAACCACACAATTGCTTCAAACCATCTCTACATATCTTACTTGTAAGTAAAACAAGAAAACCAACATTAATAAAGTTGTTAAGTGGAAAAAAACCCAAAACATTTTCATTAATTTTTTACGCAGTTGGTTTAAGCAGGTGTTAATTGTTAGAAATTTATGAAATGCATTTGGATAATGAGTTGCTGAAGAGAATCAAAGAGAAATGAATGAGAAATTAACATGGGCACAATTGTGAAAGTATTCATTTGATTTCCATGGATGTGATGGCATGCGTTACTGAAATATACCGACAGGCATCAACTCACAAATGCCATGCAGATGATATGGATATGGAGTTCAAATTATAAATGCAGTTTATATTTGAAAAAAAGTTCAAGCTGGATAGGTAAAGTAACGATTATGAATCCAGGCATTTCAAATGTATGACTGAAGGAGAAAGTAACACATGGCAGCAGAAAGAAGGTAAACTGATGCTCTAAGAGATGTGTGATGTCAATGGCTGTTGACAATGGGGAAAAAACAAAACAAATAAACAATAAGAGGAGGATGTTAGTTGGAGCAACATACACATAACCAATGAGCTCAGAGAAGGGTTGCTTGTAGAAGTCTTCATCCAACACCCTGGACAAATATCCACCCAAACGACAAAGCAGCAAGAAGGCAGGAGAAAAGAGAGAAAGTGGTAAAAGGGAGAAGAGGAATGGAAACACAAGCACTGCAAGTTACCGTACAATAATATGCTTAGGGATATAACCAATCGGGTGTTTGATCAGTGTCAGAGGGATTTAAAGACTGTTTAAAGAAAGTTTTACATCTTTAATGCCATGGCACCAGTCATGCACAACACACTTTTAGCTCTTCATACCTCTCACATTTTGAATACTTGACACATTTTTAACTAATTAGCCTAACAGTGGAATCTCTTAACCCAGTATGTTATAGCTATAACAATAAGCATAACCCCACATCAGTGCATGCAACGCTGTAAGAAAAATCATGTGACAGGTGAAACAGCTGCTGTGCTGAACAGCAGTGCAGTGTCTGACACATAAGCGCAACTTTTGAATCATTCGCATTTGTGCTGAGGAGTAAACGAGACCATTTTAAGTGCCATTTGTGTTTTTAAATTTTTGGCTTGTCATCACCCACTACACAAAGGGACCATGGAGGAAAAAGAACATTTTTCCCCCCAATCTGGGATCGTTTAACTCCCGCCCACATACACAAGAAAAAAAAAAAAAAAAAAAAAAAAGATTTGTGAATTCTGCATTTGACATACTAATAATAATAATAATAATAATAATAATAATAATAATGGATTGGATTTATATAGCGCTTTTCAAGGCACCGAAAGCGCTTTACAATACCACTATTCATTCACTCTCACATTCACACACTGGTGGAGGCAAGCTACAGTTGTAGCCACAGCTGCCCTGGGGCAGACTGACAGAAGCGAGGCTGCCATATCGCGCCATCGGCCCCTCTGGCCAACACCAGTAGGCGGTAGGGTAAAGTGTCTTGCCCAAGGACACAACGACCAGGACAGAGAGCCCAGGCATCGAACCGGCGACCTTCCGGTTACAGATGCGCTTCCCAACCCCCTGAGCCACGGTCGCCCTATATTATTCAAATACATTATTTTGTTATAATCAAATTAATTGGACTATATCACCAGCTGGTTACATAAAGGACCCTTCTCTCATTTAGTGTTCAGAACCAAGTTCAGTCTCTCTCCACACTGCCTGCAATGTACTGTTAAATCCAGTAGATGTCGCTATTAATGAACACCTCAACACCCCCATCGACACAATAGGGGTAATGTGCTTACACACTCCATGAGGCACCATCTACCTGTCACTATTGTATAGGTATACCTCTGGAGTATATCGGGTTATAAGACATGCAATCTCAATTTATTCTTTTTTTTTTTCTTCTTTCATTTTTTTAAACCCATTACCCTGTTCTACACCTTATACGTTTCTGAAGCCAGAATACGGTAAAAGGAGCTCTGCAGATTACCTCGAAAACTGTTAGTCACCCACAGGATGTGCCGTGAGATGTCATGACCTTTTTAGTAAATTACCTGCATCAAGTCATGAATGCAAAAGTAGAGATGCACCGATTGACCGTTCATAAATTGGAATCAGCTTATTTTCAGTGTTTTACACCTTGTCTGGTGATCAGTCAGACTCCCATATGACCAATTATAAGCCAGTCCTTTGAATGCACGTATGACTCGCATACAGCAGCACAGGCTATTAGTTGCACACCCACCCACATGCTACACTGTTAGCACGGAAGTGAGATAAGAAACAAGGGTGGCTTAATCAAACAAACAAAAAACAAAAACGTTCAGAACAACAAATCTAAAGAGATATTTAAACTAGAGATGGACCGATCCGATATTACGTATCGGTATCGGTCCGATACTGACCTAAATTACTGGATCGGATATCGGAGAAAAATAAAAAAAATGTAATCCGATCCATTAAATATCACGAAAGCACCTCACAAAACTTGCAACACGCCGTAACTCGCCTCAGAACGTTAGCACGTCGGAGCAGTATGCATCACGTGATAGAGCGGCTGTGGCATGCGGGACCTGTCCGTGGTCTGGATAGCATTTGGAGCTTCGCTAGCAACCCGGCATTTCATCTCGGACAAAGTTATCCCCGAGAGAAGTAAATATATATATATATATATATATATATATTCTATTATATATATATATATATATATATATATATATCACATACATATACATACATATATACATACACCCTAGTAAGCTATAGTACTTTTTCCTTTGGGAAGGTACCATCTGTGCAGTCTGCAATTTTGTTGAAGAAAGATGTTGAATCTATTTAATATTTTAATATATTGAAAAATAATTGATTTCTGTGCATTTTTGTTTTTTCCCCCCACACTGCATCAAATTAAGGTTGATTACGTCGATTAAGCATCATGAGGTGGAGCGTGAGGGGTGGTTCCCTATTTTTTATTTATTTATTTTTGTTGTTGCTGGGAGTTGGAACCCTATTAGTTAGGTTGCTTAATATTTACGCTAAGTACTCTTTAAAATACCAGAATAGGGAGGATGGTGTAGGTTTAAGTTTATTAGATTGATCAGTATTGCTGAACTATGAAATTTTTTTTTTTTTTTTTTTTTGCATACAGGTATAACAGAATAGCTGTAGTGTAGTTGTTTTAAACTTGAGTATGAACTTATACAAAATGCAGCAAGATATTTAAAAAAAAAAAAAAAAAACAATTTTGTTGATTAAAAAACACTATCGGATTCATATCGGTATCGGTCATAAAAAAGTGGTATCGTGCCATCTCTAATTTAAACATGGACATTTTAAAGAAACTAACAGAGGAAAAGTAGCTAAAGCTATCCAGAGCTCAGAGGCAGCCTGAGGATGAGCAAAGGATCAAAGCGGTTATGAGGAAAATTACAGAGAAAAAGAAGACAATGTCTTGTTATCTGGTGAAGTCATTTCAGGTAAATGTGGGTGTACAACAGCTTATTTTCAGTTAATTATTTATACTGCACTGAAGTAGTTTAAATTTTAAAAAAGATCCTGTAATTGTCAAGTTTATTGACAATTACAGTTTATTTTACACGGAAGAAAGGTGGAGTTTTGTTTGTAACTGTTGTCAGTTAAAAGCCTGCAAAAATCAGTAACGGCAGATCAGAAAAACATCTAAACGGACCAAGAAAATTGCAATCGGTGCATCTCTATACAGAACCTTCCTTTGATAATAAAAGACACAGTAAAAAGTGTTTTTACCTCACAGGAAATATTTGACTCCATTTGTTTTCCTTAAAATATCACACATTAGTTATTAAATTTCCAGAAACACCAGCAAATTGCATAGACTTGTCTTAGGTATAGGTAATTTTAATGACTGAAGACATGCAGTGAACAATAACTCCAGTGTCTGGGAAACTTAATAAAGTGGAACCCCGACTTACGAAATAAATTCATTCCAGAGGGTCTTTCGTAAGTCAAAATTTTCGTAAGTCGAAGCACCTTTTTCCATCGCCTTTTGAGTGAGACGATGCTGGCTGAAGACGAAGTTCTTGGTGGAGGAGGACCTCGCTCATATTTATCAATAATTTCTTTGTTTCCATCGAGAGCACTTTACGCTTCTTCTTTTCACTTGCAGAAAGTTTTTTCGGCCACATTATGAATGAACGACAGGCTAATTGCAAACGAAAAGCACACGAAATAGCGCACTGCAACAACAATACGTCTTTCACGTGGAACAGCGAAACGCAAGTACGAAAGCCAAGGAGTTTCACATGATTTGGAAGGCATTGTGAGCATTCTGGGCTCAGCCAGCGGATTTCGTTACGCGGGCATTTTGCTGTACCACGGGCAGAAATATTGCAGTTAAGTGCCTTCGTAACTTGAATTTTTCGTTAAATGGGGTCTTTGTAAGCCGGGGTTCCACCGTATTTTTTGGACCATAAGGTGCACTGTCGATGAATGGGTCCATTTTCATACATAAATCGCCCCAGATTATAAGGCGCACTGTCGATTTTTGAGAAAATTAAAGGATTTTAAGTGCGCCTTTTAGTGCGAAGAATAAGTGGAGGTCAAATAGCATTTTAACTAAAAAGGTGGTGAAAAGCCACATGAGATTTCCCCTTAGAGAGAATGGATTTTCTTTAAAATATGAACCTGTAGACAACTGAAACAAAAACTGATGCCACACACAAATGGGGAGACCAGCATACTGTGTTTCTTGAAATTCAAGGATAGGTTATTCCGATTCTTCCTGAAAAAACAACATATGGATACAAATTTTAGTAATTAGTTGTAAACTTACTCAAGGATACAGAAGTTGAGTGACCGGATGGCCATCATTTCTTCCCCTGCCACAACTGACAGATCTACATTCTTTTTAAGCCGGGATAACTCACATATCCCCACAGTCTTCTTTCATTTTTATTGATCTTCCATCCTGTTTCTATGCGTCCAGGACTACAGTACCTGTTATTGGTTTTGGTTTTCTCCAGCTGCTCATTCTGCCTGGCATGCCATTCCTCCAGCTCCACCTTGGCCTTCTCCTTCCATTCCGTCTCCTGCTGGCGAGAGTTAGCATCTGCAGAAGGAAACGCAAAAATACAGAAATCACGCACAAGAGCAGAGACTGATAAAAGAATAAACATCCCCAAAAAGATGATAAACATAATGATGTGAAAGGAAACAGGGACAGAAATAATTGGTTAACACTGTATGTGGAATATCCAGTAAAGGAAGGTCATTTAGACAGAAAAATTATACAACAATATTTCAATAAAAAAAATCTGTGATAATATTTCTGATGATACTTGCATACAGTGACACAACAAGACAAGTTGATGTTACAAAAGTGGCTAGATCAAAAACTATTAAAAAGGTACTAAATGTCATAAGGATCTAATGCTTAGCGATCAGAGATGCCTGGGGTTCACACACTGTCACTCACAAAGAAAGTAAACCCCTTGCATTGCTATAGCAACGGTATTGCAACATGATAATTTATATCATGTAAAAATTGTTACCAATATTATCGTTGACAATGTGATATAGCACAGCCCAAATCTCCACCTTTACTTATCACATCTCACAGATCAGTGTTCTGTCCTACCCTATAATAAAGCGTTCTTCTGGGTGCTTACCTAGCTCCTCCAGCCTCTCTCTTTGCTCCTCCCTCCACTTACGTAGACTTTCTGGTTCAGCCTGCAGTCGGTCTGCATTAGAAATTGCTGCATAGGCATCTGATGGACCATTGCTTTCCTGAGAAAGGAGCAAAATGGTAAGCACAGTTTACAGTTTTATCAATATTTCCAATGATTTGGCTATTTATCCATTCATGTTCAGTGTTTCATTTTTCTAACCCGTATGTGAACGTTGTCATTAAAGTGGAATTGGCTTCCCCACCCCCACACCCCAATACGCATACCGTACATGTACTCTTAGAAGATTCTCTCACTGACAGGAAAGGAAGAAATGTTGCAATGACAGCACAGGAAAAGGAAGCTGAAGTGACTAACAGACAAATATTCAAAAGCTCGGCTACTAAAAATTACTGTTACGGTGTTAAAAGGAAATTAGTATTTTCCACAATGACGCACACAGTGAAAATTCAGCAGAATTGATATATAAACATCTCTTGAGCAAATCTTAGTATTCAAGTAAATGAATTTCAAGGATAATTGCTGTTTGTTATATTTATATAACAAACAGCAATTATCCAGGAAATCAAGGAACATAACTAAAATGAAATGTGTCAAGAAGCAAAGAAGTTTAAATCCAAACATGAGAATCTTCAATGTCATGTTTTTAAACTGATGCTAGTAAGCTGTACAGAGTGAAATGTTTTGTTTTTTTTAAAATAAATCACCCCCTTTGATCTTTACTGAAGGCCAATTGCCTGCCATCAGGCACTACTTTGAGTCACTGAACTGGTTGCAGGTCATCCATGAGCAGCCATGGTGCTGAAAGTCTGCAGTCTGACCAATTTCAAATAGGTCTGTACCAGAAAAGGCCCCTCTCATTGTTGTATATCAATGCATCCGTGGGCCCTGTACTATGAAGCAACTTCAACACACTGAGGATATCTTTTTGTTTTGTAGATTCAAATCCTTCTTTATGGTGCAGGCATTTAGTACAGACCATCCTTTTCATCCCTCTATTTATTCTTCCTTTAACACTATACGTTAGTGCATACACAAACAATAATTTCTGTATTAAAAGATTTTAATCCTTTGTGCACTTATACACACAAAACACAGGAACAAATACAAGGTGATTTCCAACATGATAACTAAAGAGCAGATGACATTACCCCATGAAGCTCTCCATTGATGGCACCATCTAAAACAGGTAGAGGTGAGACTGCAGTTAGAAATCAAGCAGACAAATAAAGGCATAAACATGACAAAACATCTTGAAATATTAAATGTCCTAAAAGAGATTTTTACCATGCCTTGAACTTGTCTAACGGAGCACCAATTACTGTTGCTAAATGCACTCCTGTTTCGTAATAATGGATGTCAGCATTTCTGACCAACAATTCCTACAACTGAGGCTAGATTGGAGGAAATGAGTAAGTCATGAACAAAGGTTGTTAAGCTGTGCCCATTTCCTAAGTGGCTGACACAAACTGCTGTAAATGTAGCCGCAAGCAATCAAGTTAATTGGAAAGCAATGAGTGGCAGTGCCAGCAGCAGTAGCTTATTTCAGCATAAAATAGCATGTATTAATAAAGGACTTCAAGTTTCACCTGTACGTGTTCCTTGTGAGTTCAAAGTAATCTTACACAGGTTAATATCAACGCTAACCATGTCCACTTGGCTAATCTGCTAGCTCAGTTAGCCTTAGCTTTAGTGTCCATTCAGGGCCAAAATAGCGTCTAGATTAACCGCATGTTGAACGTTTAGCTACACGTACACAAAATCCTCTATCACTAATGACGCCAAACAGACAACATACAGCGACATTTTCTTCGCTTGAGGATAACAGCCACGCACCGTTAGTGTCTCCTAGCGAAGAGGGGACATCTCCACTGTCCAAGATGCTGAAGCCTTCGTCGTTTTCAATGCCCGCAATTTCGCTTTCCTGCTGGGCCAGGAAAGCGGCAGCGGGGTCCTCCTCCGAGCCGACACCGTTTCCAGCACTGGGCGCGTTCAGCATGTCAAAATCGTCCATGTTGTCTGTAGTGATAGAGGGATAAAAGTGTGAAACAACGAGCAGGTGTAGCACCACTGAAACCGATTAGACCAGCAGGAAGAAGGACGAAAGGGGAAAACGGTAAAAGCTGGCGTAGCGGAAACAGCAGAGTAACCAATCACAAGCAAGAATGGATTACTGGCAGTAGTCATGGCCAATCATGTAACAACTTTCTCATAACGGGACCAATCAAATATTTGAAAGCGTTTCATGCGGATCCCATGACCTGCTGGGTGCTGCTGTCAGAAATAGAGAAAAATCTGCAGTATTTTCTTTTTAATCTGCTGCACGTTTAACACACAACTGTTTGCATAGCCATGATTGGGAATTCGTCAGATAAGAAAAATAAAATTAAAATTTCAGCATTTTTTTCTGTTTTATTTCCTCAGGTTTTTCGTTTACCCTCTAACTTTACAAGGCCTGTTATTGATTTAACTCCCTGATATTGCTTAACCCTTATATTGGAAAATTGTCTTGAACTGTCTTATTCGATCACAGACCGTTATTCCAGTTATTTTAGTCTTAGGACTAAGACTTCTGTCGTCTTCTGTCAAAAAGTTTTCCAGCTTCCTCTTCATAACCCTGGCAGCAGTTGTGTCCCGCCCCAGTATAATTCTGCGCTGGTTAATTATTTACAGTTCTGACAGTATCAAAGGGCTCAGGTGGCAAGCGTTCACCTGGCTCAGGTTATATAGCTGGGTGCAACTGCTGTTTTAAAACAGGAATACTATCGGAGTTACTAAGGGAAGACTTAAACTATTAGTTTGTTTATTTTTATAGTAATTGAAAGATAACATTCAAAGAAGTTCAAAAACTCCACCACAACTGATTTGAATTACTAATACATATGCTGAGTGAACTGTACACTACTGAAATATGAATTACTTTACTGACAAAAGACTATATTATCATCGCCATGACTTCTCCATGAAAAATCGCCCTTTACAATGCTTTTACCTAAATTAATATTATGCTGCAATTTACTGTATCAGCTAGGCAACTCCAGGCCTCGAGTGCCGGTGTCCTGGAGGTTTTAGATGTGTCCATGATCCATCACAGCTGATTTAAAGGGCTAAATGACTCCTCAGCATTTCTTTAAGTTCTCCAGAGGCCTGGAAATGAACTAATCATTTGATTCAGGTGTGTTAACCCAGGGTGCGATCTAAAAGCTGCAGGACACTGGCACTCGAGGCCTGGAGTTGCCTACCCCTGAGCTAAACTCACAGTATTCACAGTTTCACAGGTGATAGCTTTGCACAATAGTCGCAGTCTCTTAAACAATACATTTAAGACAGTCAGTTATGTTTGTGACTACAAGCTGGTATGCCCCAAACACCCCTATTTAACTACTGTTGCAATCTACATTATGGAAGTATTTGCTAAACTAAGTAAAGATTTTTTTAAAAAGTCCATCATTATTTTAGACAGGAAGCCTCTTCAAGCACATTCACAAAAATTAACTGCTACAACTACAAAGCATGAATGCGATGATGGAATTGAATAGTAAAACAATGGGCAATGTATTTACTACAAGGCAATCTAATCCAGTTTGTGTTTAGTGGGAGAAACCGTGCTGCTTGGTTCCAGAAAGAAGGCAACAGAGTCGTGAACCACATGACCTGTAGTGCAGCAGATCATCTAGCTTCTCCATTTAGGGGTTGCCACAGCAGCTCATCTCTTTCATCTTCTTCTGTCACACCAACCCCTTGCATGTCTTTGTTCACTACATCCATGCACCTCCTCTGAGGTCTTCCTTTTTTCTCATGACTGGCAGCTCTATATTTAACATCTTTTGCTCAGCGTATCCACTATCCCGCCGTACATCCAACCCAGACTCAGCCTTGTCTTCCAACTCCTCAACCTGAGCTGCCCTTTTGATGTACTCTTTGTAAATCTTGTCCATCCTAGTCACTCGTGATGAAAATCTTAGCCACTGGAATTCTACAGGCTCCACCCCTGTCTTTTTGCTAATGCCACCTTCACCAAACAGTACATCAAAGCAGGTCTGACTACCATGTAGACTTTCTCTTTCACTACTGCTCCCCTGACACTTGTGCCCATCCACTTCACCCTGGCTGTACTCTCTTCTTCACCTCTCTTGCCCATTGTCCATTGCTTTGGATGGTTGACCCAAGGTATTTGAACTCATACACCTTTAGATCCCCCTTTTATTTGTGCAAATGTAATTGTTTTTCATTCCACTTCTTTCCAGGCTCTCTTCCACTTGCTCCCTTAAGATTATAATGTTGTCTAGAAACATAGTCCACTAAGACTCATGCCTCCTCTGTCCAATATGCTGAAGCCATCATTGTTTGACCTTATCTGTCAACCTGTATATCACAATTACAAACAAGAAGGGGCTCAGAAATGACCCCATCTGTCACCCCTACCACACACCCCTCCAGTGTCTCTCTGCCCACAAACATGTCCTGCACCAGCCTCACATACTTCTCTGTCACTCTTGACTTCCTTATGTAGTACCACAACTCCTCTTTTGGCACCCTATCATTTGTGTTCTAAAGAACACAGGGTGGCCATCCACTATTTGGTGGTTCCCAGCTGCTCCAGCCTGCATGCCAAAGTATCCTTGGGAAAGATACTGAACCCCAATTTGCTCTGCAATGCTTTGATTCAGTAGTGTTTGATTGTGTACAAATGTTAGGAAGCACTTGGGCATAGAAAAAAAGCACTTGTATGAATGGGTGAATGAAGCATGTTCTATACAGCACTTTGAGTGCATCACTGGAGCAGAAAAGGACTGTATGAGAGACAATCCATTTACCGTTAGATCCACAAAAATACATTGAACCTTCTGTATGTGCCTTCTTTAACACTTTCAAAACAAAAATTTAATTTGCAGTGTTCTTTCTTGGCATGATGCTTTACAGCTTCTCACTGATCATTGCCCCTTTTCTCAGAATGTGAGTCAAACCAGAAGAAACCAAAATGGCTTTTGGTCTATCCCCATCAAGGGCCAGGGAGGGGGGGGGAGCAATAATTAAGAACCAATTAGAAAAACAAGCCAAACAGGGTAGTTTGTATAAATTAAAGGGTTTATATATATATATATATAAAGACCCAACACAAAGAGAAGCCTACACTACTATAGCAGCAAAGAAAAATACCTCAGCAAACCCAAACTGACACCCAACTAACACTAGTCTCAAGGACAGATGCACAAAGGACACCTGAACACCTCTCCACTTTCAAGGCCAGTTCACACACTAATTAACCAAGTAGCTCCTAGCCAGCATTTATATTGTTGGGCAGCTGCTTGGGGACAGGTGGACACTGAAAAATGTGTGGCAGCTGAATTCAACAGAGAGTCAGAATACACCGAAAACACCCACACAACACAAAGCATGCTAAGAGCCTTTAAGAGCCTTTATGTCAGTGTGCTTGGATCACCAATGTCTGATAAGACACATTTCTTCTGTCCTTTGAAGTCGGCAGATCTTTCTTGGGGATTCCACCCCAACAACAAGTACTAGCAACAGTGGAAAGAAAAACACTCCCTTTTAACAGTTAGAAATCACCATCTAACAGTTAAAAATCTGGTGGCAGTAGCCTTTCACTGCGGCCAGTAGGGGGTCAGGGTAGGAAGACTTATTTTTGAGGTCTGGTGGCTTTGAAAGGGATCATAAATGAGATGAAAATTGATAGCTTGATTTTTTTTCATAGACTTACACTCTACTACAAGATGCACTTTCTTTCAACAACTGCCTGGCAGAATTTTGCATACATTTTTAGTGCAATTCATCTTTATATTTGTCATTGGACGTAGACCTAACTTGTTAGAAGTTATCACCATTGGCTTTTTTTGACTTATTAATTCTTGCTTTTGCAGTCATTGATTTCATCAATGAGCAAAAAGAACAAAGGTGTAAAAAAACAGCCTCATATTCTCGGCAGTGAAACTTGCAAACGGTGGTAATTAAAAGTTCTTTATTACACAAATATCAACAGCCTTTTAGATTCAAAACTGGCATAACCGTTGGTAGCACAGATTCAACAAGATAAAATAAACATCTTGGTCCATGTTGATAGCCACACGCAGTTGCTGCAGATTTGTCGGCTAGACATCCATGAAGCCATTCTTCCCCTTCCACCACATCCCAAAGGTGCTGCGTTGGATTGAGATCTGGTGACTTTGGAGGTTTTTTTTGACTACACTGGCGTGTTCATGAAACAAGTTTAAGAAGTTCTGAGCTTTGTGACGTGATTAGATATTTGCGTTAACAAGCAGATGAATCGGCGTAAAGTGTTCAGTGTTTGTTCGTTAATATTAAAACTGATCTGGTCAACAGATAGGAGAGGAGCCACTATCGAGTGCTCAACATTTGTAGGAATTCCTTCAGGTCCACTGGAAAAGCATTTCAGGTGAAAACCTCATAAAGACCTCAATGCATGTTTAATGCATAAATTAAACATTTATAAGTTTTAAAACAAAACTGAAGACATCAAAATTTGAAAATTAATTTTTAAAACAAAGAAAGAAAAAATTGATTAAATAGGTGTTTTGCCTTCTAAACAGTAAATGTTTTAATCTGGTCAAATGACACCTTGGATGTATACTCACTGTAACATTTCAAAGATGCAAAGAAAAAATGTTTGAACTGCTATGCAGTTTCAATTTTTCTTTGGACACTAACTAAAAAGTTGAATAATAAATACTTAATTAACTTCAGTCTATTTCTTACAATTGTCTAAAACTTATTTTCTCGATGAATATTAAACAAACATCCACAGAAATGTATTTAAAACTTACAAATAGCATGTATTGTGCAATACAGTATAAAGGTGTACATAAAAACCATGTTGTACATCTTCAGAAGAATAACATCTTCATAACAAGCCTGGGAAAAACTTAAACAAAACAAACAAACAAACAAACAACCCCCCCAACCTCTTATCATACTATAGCATCCATAGATCCAAAGCAGTTTTAATCATGTTTATTATACACCAAACACCGACAACATTAAAACCACCTGCCTAGTACTCTGCATGTCCCACTTGTCCTCTAAATGGGGCAAAGGTCTTGTGGGTTGAATCTTTATAGTAAGGCAAGGCTGGTGCTGCTGTTGGGGACTACTACCACATTGTTGGGTATTCTTCATGTAAGTGAGTTGTAGTTTTAATGTTGTGACAGATTGGTGTATATTTAAAGTTACTTAATACCATTTTAGATTATTTCATTCATAAAAAAAGAAGAACAAGAACAACAACAACACACACAAAAAAAACTAAAAATGTAAATTGTGTAATGTTGAAAACAGATACAATTGGAAATGCAACATCTGCACGAAATTGATAGAAAACTAAAGTTACAATAGAAAGAAAGCAACAGAAGCAAGATTCAGCTATAATTTGGTCACAAGGTTTCTATAAATAGACTATTCCATCCATCCACACCACAAGCACAGAAGGAAGGTTCTAGCTTGTACAGATGGGTTTTGGAGATTAATTCAACCTCGATACTATAGGCACTGTACAAAAGAGAATTAGGATTTCTGGCCCATGCACTAGACCCACTCCCACTTCACATGTGTTTCCGGATTTTAATCCGACTAACAGACTTCAACTTTGGAGAATAATAACTGTACTTGTATGTTTGTTAGACCACAGGGACAAAACTGCCTTGCAGGTTTTAATGATTTTGTTCTTTAATATATTCTTCTGGTTGCATAGTCTAACACCATGCTGGCTGCTCCAAGTAAAGCTGGTTCTTCCAAGTCTGATGTTACAACCTTGATGTTTTGGACAGAGAAGAGCGCTCTCTGCGAGATGACATGCTGCACTGGCGCCTGGTAGTAAGAGGCCAAGACTCCAGACAGAATCACCTGTGAAGGGTTGACTATGTGGAGGATGTTGATGATGCCCACACCCAGTGCAGTGGCGGCTAAAAAGGGTAAGAACACATAAGGAAGTTATATTTTATCTTTTTTTAAATATATCTTTTAAAACATTACCACATAATCTAAATAACAGGCTGCCTATTTCCATCTGTTTCCACGTGTATGCCAGGTTTTGAGATTTCTTTCATATAACAAAAGGGGTGTGTTATAAACGGTAACACACGGCTGTGTTAACCCCACAGAAGAACTCCTACTCAAATAATGCCTACTGTAAATGTAAGATGCCCAGTAATATGTCCACGAGTAATTTATTTATAGTATTGACTCTTAAGTTAAATTCAGGCTGTTGTGTACATGTGAAAATAAATCAGATTTAGACTAGAGATGGACCGATCCAATATTACGTATCGGTCCGATACTGACGTAAATTACTGGATCGGATATCGGAGAGAAATAAAAAATGTAATCCGATCCATTAAATATCAAAAAAACACCTCACAAAACTTGCGACATGGTGTAACTCGGCCCATAACCGTAGCACGTCGGAGCAGTGTGCTCACATGATAGAGCGGCTGTGTGTATTTGTAGCCTCAACCAGCATTTCATCTGTGATCCCAGAGAGAAGCAAAGCAAGTGTGTAAGTTCATCTCTGAATGTTTGTAAAGCATTCCCACATTAAGCTTAACAACTGATATATGGAGCGACTGCCTCTTCTCTCTCCCTCTCCTGTTGCTACTTCAATCATGAAACTGCTTAATGATCAGCTGATCGGCTTTTCTGTCGTGAGTCCGTCTCTCTTCTTTGTTTTTGGCCCACTTTGCACCAGAAAGAGGAAACCAGTGGCTGAACAACAGCAGCACGTTTAAGCTTGATAAGCTGTTGTTAGAATTTATTTAATATTACTTTCTAGACCAGGATCTTTTTCTACGTAGCTGACGGCTGGTAACTGTGCAGGGGCGGATCTAGCAAAGTTTAGCCAGGGGGGCCTATAGAGATTGAAAATGTGACGTCATTCAGGGGTAAAACCGCAAAGAATTCTGGGAACTCGTGGCAAGAGGTACTAGCGCACGCAGGCTTTCAATTGAAATCAGTCACACAGCGATAAAATGAAACACAAAAATGGCAAGAAGCTGTTGTATTATTAACTGCAATAGCCGGTCGCATGACAGCCACGGGAAGCCGACGGGTAAAGAGATCGGTTGTTATCGGATTACGTCGTTGAAGAGAAATTGTTCGAGCCATGTTTCCTGAAGTAACAAAGAGGCGACGGGTGGCCTGGATTGCAGCCATTCAAAGACCAAATATAAAGTCTCAGAACACTCCAGCTCACATGTTAGTCTGCTCCAAGCATTTCCACAAAGGTCAGTCTGCTGTTGTAGTTAATACGTCATTTTTCTTGATATAATTGGTGATATAGGTTACAAGCAAGTCTGGCGCTGAACAGAAATTATCGCGCTATGCTCCTTTGTTTATTGTGCATAAATAGTGAATTGTCCTGACACAATATTGCGTTTCGCTTCTGTTATTATGGTACATTGACAAAAACATATACTTTTATTCACAGGATAAAACAGGTTTTTTGAATCACTAATTGCCCAGTACGATTACAGCATACAGTATTATTGTCACTGCTACATTTCTGTAATGCGTACCAGAAATTATTTCCACTACTAATTAATTACCGTTGAGCTCAAAGGTCCTATTAATAAACGGTTAACGAATGTGAATTTATGAAGACGATTTGTGAGACTGGTAAACTTATGATACATACGATGGTCTTTCGTTCTACGCGGTGTATTTCAAGGTCCTCTACCCATCCGTTGGTAAACTGTACCTGGGCTTGTTGCAGTGACCTGAAGTTACTAAAAACTTCATGAGTGTATGCACTCACTCCAAGAAGCGTATAATTATAAATCTGAGCGTGGTGAAAGTTGGGCAGCATGCTAACGTCTTTTGTCCACTCTGTGTGCTCGTACGGGTCTGACCCTTTCACTCCTTTGATTTTTTCCTCGTATCTTTTCTTTGACTTTTCATCAAGTCCGTCTTTGTACGGACCGACATTGTTCTCCTTCGTTTTGTACATTCCTTTTTTGGGGGGGCAAAGAAAAAGCAAGAATTTATTGGAACCGGAAAATGAACGTTTTGCGGTGCTGCAAATGCTTGCATTTGATGCGGTACTTGGATTGTTTTGCCACGAGTTCCCGGCATGCAATGTGCGAAAGTCACGTGGTCTGTCAATCTCTATATGGCATTCACAGGGAAAAGGGGGCACAAAGACATACTTTTCTTTCTTATTCTCATTTAAAATGTCTAGCTTTTAATAAATAATTATCTGAATCTTACACCCAAAGTTTTAATCTGATGTAAAATGTCCATTACTGTATATAGTAACTGTTAAGTCTAATATACCCTAGTAAGCTATAGTGCTTTTTCCTTTGGGAAGATACCATCTGTGCAGTCTGCAATTCTGTTGAAGAAAGATGTTGAATCTATTTAATTATTCTTGAAAAATAATTTATTTCTGTGCATTTTTTTCCAACCTGCATCAAATTAAAGTTGATTACATCGATTAAGCATCATGAGGTGGAGGGTGGGGGGTGGTTCCCTATTTTTTTTTTTGCTGGGAGTTTGCAACCCTGTTAGTTAGGTTGCTTAATATTTCTGCTAAGTACTCTTTAAAATACCAGAATAAGGAGGATGGAGTAGGTTTAAGTTTATTAGATCAGTATTGCTGAACTATGAAATATTTTGGGTGCAGTGTATTTTTTACATACAGGTATAACAGAATAGCTTTAGTGTTGTTGTTTATTTAAACTTGAGTATGAACTTATACAAAATGCAGCAAGATATTTAAAAAAAAGAGTTTTATTGATTAAAAAACACTATATCGGATTCATATCGGTATCGGCAGATATCCAAATTTATGATATCGGTATCGGACATAAAAAAGTGGTATCGTGCAATCTCTAATTTAGACCACTGCTGAGGTAGAAATATTGTCAACCCCATTTTCAAGCTAGGTGAACCTATTATTCTCTACTATTTTCTCTGTGTTCTTTGTGAACTAACCCTTGGTCAGAACAGCGTCGGCTTTGGAGTTTCCCATTTTGGCTGCACTGATAAGATGTGCAGCAGTGATTGGCTCTGAGAGTTTCATATCCATCCCCTCCACCTTCAACAGATCCTCTGTAAAAAAACAAACACACAAACAAAAAAAAAAAAAACACATGGATAATGAACATGGATAATGATAAATGGAATAAAGCCACTTGAGACATACAACAAGAAGGGTTATGCTTAATTACTTCCTGACGTCGCTCATTCCTGTGCTGGATTTAAACTGACTTTACAGCTTAAGAAACAGGAACTAGCATTGCAGGATACAGTTTTATCTAAATAATACCAATCTCACTGTTTACGAGATTATCATGTGATGGATGACTGAGTTGCTAAACAAAAACTCAATAAATATATATTTGTTTAAAAAGATTATAGAATACAACATAAAACCATAAGAGTTGAGGTACAATTTTCTCTACCCCATCAAGAAAATACACGCCCCAATTTAAAAACAAACAAACAAACAAAAAAAACCCCACCCGGCCTTCTGTGTAAAATGTAAATAAAAACAGAATACAACACTTTCCCAAACCCATAAATCCACATTTTACTCAAAACAGAAAATATAAAATCGTATCAAACATTTTAACAGAGTCACTTTACTATTTAATGAAAAATATTTGCTCATTTTGAATTTGATGCCAGCAACGCATCTCAAAAGTTGGGAACTAATTATACTAATATTAACTGGCAACAGGTCAGAAACATGATTGGGGATAAAAGGTTGACCACTCCATCTATCAATGCAGGTTAAATCTCTATCACTCAAAGAAGGAGCCATGTGTTAGCATCTGCTTAAAATTTCCTGGGTAAACACTACTTAGGCTACTTCTGTGCTTACATTGAACTTATGCTGTTTCAGTACTATTGCACTATAATGCTGATTGCTGCTGCTACCACTTAGTGTCAATACATTCACACTCTTGGGTAGGGATGGGTACCGGTGTCCGGTGCCATGATGGCACCGGTTCTGACATAAACGGTAGTAACCAGACAGAAAAGCAGCGCACATTTCGGTGCTTTTTTTTCCTGAGCTGTGATACACTTCTAGCCAATCATTTTACCTTTGCGAGGATAGTAGGCGGGGCCAGGTACGTACGTTCTTTTAGAGCAGAGCTACAGATTAAAAATGCCCAAAGCGAAGCGGTCAAAAGTCTGGCTGTACTTCACAGCAAAATATGCAAACTCAGCAGCCTGCAACAAGTGCTTTAAGGTGATACTGTGATATGAATGAATGAATGAATGAATGTCTTTTTATTCGAGCAACCAAATAATAAAGTTATTGTAATGTACAATTACACAAAAAAAGAAAAAAACAAGTTTAGCTCGAAAAGGAGTGGGATGAAGACAAGCTTTTTAACTCCCACCCCTACAATCTTATCTGAGTTTTAAATTTTGTAGTTGCGCAGTACATTTAAATATTTGTGGCATACAATTACGGTTATAAAATGATCGCATTGTCATAATTACAACATACAGTAGTGTAAATATTTAGCATCAATAATACAGTCTTTGTTACCACCGTTGAATATCACAGTCATCACCATCATGGTCATTACATTACCATTACATCTTCTCCGTATATTATTTATATTTTAGCTATGAAAATATCAATGAAGTATGCTTCCGTTGTATAGTTGTAACTTCATCAATTTTACTTTTAAGAATTAATTCTGGTTTACTGTTTCCTAATAATGGAGATAACAGTAATAACAACAGCGTAAGACAATATCAACAGTGTCCAATTCAACTCTACAAAATAATTGTTTATATAAGTATTTGTTGTTATCATTCTATATATAAAAAAAGAAAAAAGAAAGAAATAATACAATGAATATATTATTATTTACTATCATGGATAAACAATCACACACTCGGTTCCTCTTTGTACCTTGACAATATACATTTTTTGTACCTCGATTTAAACAGATGAATATTTGGACATTGCTTGAGCTCTACATCCAGTCTGTTCCAAAGTTTCACTCCACACACAGACACACACAAACTTTTCCTGGTAGTTCTAACTATCTGCCTTTTAAAGTTACTACATCCCCTCAAATTGTAACCTCCTTCTTTATGTGTAAAGAGCTTTTGGATATTTTCTGGCAGTATACCCTCATTTGCCTTATATAGAAGTTGAGCAGTCGAGAATTCAACTAAATCAATCAATTTTAATAGTTTTGACTGCAAAAACAAAATATTAGTGTGACTATAATATCCTACCTTATACATTATTCTTATAGCACGTTTTTGTAGTATAGTCAGGTGATGCAGAGAACTTTTGTAATTATTGCCCCACACCTCTACACAATAAGTCAAGTATGGTAGGACTAGTACACAGTATAACAAAAACATTGCATGGCAGTTTAAGAAGAACTTGGCTCTATTTATGATTGAGATACTTTTGGACACTTTATTTTGTATATGTCTGATGTGTGATTTCCAGCATAATTTGCTATCAATCATTACTCCCAAAAATTTTATTTCTGATACTACATCAATGACTACACCATCTATTTTTATTACAGTATCTACATTTACATTGTAATTCCCAAAGAACATTACCTTGGTTTTGCTCAAATTTATAGATAATTTGTTAACATCCATCCATATTTTTAATTTCCTTAACTCATTGTTAATGTTAAGTACATTAACAATACTGTCAAAGGAGGTAACTCCTCAAATCCGATGAAACACCTGGCGACGCATAGCGTGTTTTTTTTTTTTTTTTTTAAAAAGCCGAGAAATGCGCCGTATTTGATAGCTTGCTGCGAGACCTCACACCGAGCACATCTACTGCGGGTGGGTTGCCTGTTATCGGACCCGGATTTAGCAACATCCCCCAAAAACCCGAAGAGGAGAGTCCTGGCCCCTAGCCCTGCCAGTGTAGCAGAAAAGATGACGGATGATGATGGCAGCAGCAGCCGTTCTTCTCTGCGTGAGTAGCTTAATGTTGTTCGTGTGTAATTTACGTTGAGTAGGCTAACCACGTTATTACATTAATGCATGTAAGTTGAACTAGCAAACATCATCATAGCTACATGCGGCTGTCTTCTTGTTTGATGGCAGGTACTCCCTTCACCCTGGCCAAAAAGGCTAAAATGACCAAAGAAAAAGAGGGAAACAGCTAAACATGAGAGGTTTTTGGATAAAGTTTGTGTTTTTTCCATTGTTTAAGCACTGCTTCCAGCCAAGAGTGATACCATATATGCCCCATAGCTGCAGAAAAGGCTAACATTGTTATCTTTTTACAAAAAACCGGCTAAACATGAGAGGTTTTTGGACCAATTTTCTGTTCTCCATTCTTTAAGCACCGGTTTCGTTAGAGGCGATCCTGCCAATGCTCTATTAAAAAAAAAAAAAGTTGATGGTGTAAAATTTAGTTGCACTTTCTGTTGCTCTGGTATCGTAAGAAAACTTGTAAAAGATTATCTGCTGGATAAAGATTTATTTTGTGTTTATGTTTTTGTGGAGAGATTTCAATTTTTACATTTTCAAAGGTTTCTAAAGCCAAGTGTTGGTAAGCGCATAGCCAATATCCACTATTCAAAAACAAAAAAAAAAAACCCAAAAAAAACAAAAAACAAATCGCTCACCATCATGCAGTTTTTTGGCCTCTCTCTGAAGGGCCATCCCGGATGCATAGGCCTCTATACAGCCACGGCTGCCACACATACACTCTGGGCCTTCCAGGGAAACCATGATGTGACCCAGCTCAGCAGCACAGAAGGTACTACCATGGACCAACTCATTGTGATGGATAATTCCTCCTCCAATACCTGCACACAGAGTCAAAATATTTTTTACTTCCTGAGACTTAAATAACCAGACGATGTAATTTACAAAAAGAATAAGGCAGTAAATATTATTTCAGCTGTAAAAATCATCATCGTAGTTTGTTTGAATTCATACAGGTCTCACAGTTATCATTAGTGGTGCAACGGATCAAAAATCTCACGGTTCGGATCGGATCAATTTTCGGATCAGCAAAAAAAGAAAAAAGACAAAAATTTAACATTTACTTATTGAAGTATTTTTTGCCTGTTAAAAACATTCACCTCAAGACTCATTCCGCGCAATTATTAAAAAAAAAATTATGGTACAATATAGGGCAGTATAGGGCTTTGTATCTACCACTCAATTCAATTCAATTTTATTTATAAAGCGCCAAATCACAGCAACAGTCGGCTCAAGGCGCATTATATTGCAAGGTAGACCCTACAATAATAGACCATACCACTCATTATATTGCACTCCGCTGTGATATAATGAGCTGTCACATTGCTTTCCGTTGCCCTGGAGGTCCACCCATTTGTAGTTAGGGCAACAGAAGATGCCTGGGACAGTTCAGCCACAACTTAAATCTTTTCCTGCTCATACATGCTTGGAACGATCTTGCCACTAAAGTGGACGCGAACGGGATATCATAGCCTGGCTCAAGCACGTTCATCATAGTTTAAACCCCTTGTTTTGCACAACGGAATACGGCCTCCCGTCTGCAGCTAAACACCCCAGTAGCATTTTGTAATAGCTTTAGCCTGATCGGACTGGGCAGCAAAGGGCTGCTTAAACACCGCAAACTCCTCTGCTCCTCCACTTGGACCGCTAGCGCTGGCCATAACTATTGCTTGACAGACCCACCACGCGCACCATACATATACTTTTTTTTTTCTTCTTTTTCGAATCTTCGGATCACGTGCGTACCGAACCGCGGAGTGGGATCGGTTCGGATTACGGATCAACCGTGATCTGCTGCACCACTAGTTATCATGCAAATAGATGAAGATCCTCATCTGAAAAACTTTAAAAAAACAAAAACTTCTCACCTGTTCCTGTGATGACTGTGACAAAGTTCTCCACTCCTTTGCCGTGACCAAACTTCCTCTCTGCCAGTGCAGCACAGTTGCCATCATTGTCAACCCAGACGGGTAGGTGTAAAGCATCTGATATGGGCGTTCTTAGGTCCACAGAAGACCACTCCTGAATCAGCTTTGTGGAGTGAAGGACCACACCATCTTGGGGGTTTACACGCCCACCAGTGGACACTCCTAAAGAGCAGAAATAAATCTGAAATTGTTTTGCTGGGTTTTTTTCCTATGTGTAAATGTGTTTTAGTATTAGTGTGTTTTCATACCGACACCAAGTATTCTACAGTTAAGGCCCACAGCATCCCGCATGGCATCATTGCACATCTTTAATATGAGTTCCATTCTGGCCTCGAAAGTCTTTGGATTGGGCTGGCTGTATTTCTTCACTATGGTGCCCTGGAAAAGTTTAAAAAAACAAAACAACAGAACAGACGAAAGCTTTTGAAAGTGAAAATGAAGAAACATTTAAAAAAACATTTAAAGTTTAGTGTTCATCCAGCCTACCCTCATGCAGACAATGGCCACTCTGAGGTTGGTCCCTCCCAGGTCGACGGCCAAAGCACTTTGTGTCTCTAGGATATGATCAATGTCCTGGGAAATCGGATCTTTCACAGGAGGGAAGCAGAAGGTCTTTTGGAGAGGCTCATCCAGGTCAATAGAACGGAGAAACTTGAGAATACGAGGCACTGCGTTGCCATCACCATAAATCTTAGAACTGATTTAAACAAACAAACAAACAAACAAACATATTTGCGTGTTTGCATATTTGCTAATATAAACATTTTTTAAAATTTTGTTTTGACTCCAAATACAGTTCAGTGTAACCCATTGTTACATTATTACCTTCTCCTGATTCTCAAACTTTTTTTTTTAATTATGTCACGGACAGTGACTCTGCCATAACCCCTTTTTTTTTAAATAATTTGGATAAAATCTGCCTTATAGACAAACAGTTTGGTAAAGTAACACAGTTTTCTTCTTTCTAAGACTGCACACAATAATCACAGACGTATATAACATTCACCTGCATGTCTATTGTTGGTTAATGAGCCTGACCTGATTCTGTACAAAACATGTTATGTTAAACATACCCTAGGATATACATCTTGCCATTTCCTGCTACTTCTAATATCTTAAAGGGCTTTAACAAAGACAATTCATCAACTGACTCATTTGATAGATATGCAAAAAAGTAAGTACTGGCTGGCAGAGGAAAAACAGGTCACACAACTTGAATGTGACAAACTGATAATGACAGACTGTAATTTCCAACATATTTTTGAAATCCTGTTCAACAGGACTTTCAACTGGCACTGTAAGTAAAGTTACTGAAAATATACAGCAGTTCCTTCATTGAAAGAAGGCTTGGCAAATGAAAATACACAGTTAAAAATTTTGGTCAAACACCCAGGGGACAAATGAAGATTGTACACTGGCCATACCAGGGGTATCTCTTTCCAAACTGCAGCTCCAGAGCATGGTAGATTTTATTGTGAGTGTCGGCATCTCTGACATGTAAAACATTTTCACCTGGGAGAAAAAAAAAATGTCCTCAAGTTAATAAGAAAAACAACCTGAGACAGATTTAGCAGAACAATACAGCTTGGTAGGTTGAGGAAAATAACCTTGATGTTTTTGTACCATTTTGTCTTCCAGCAGCCTCAATCCTTTAAATGTTCAGGACAATTAATTCATGTCCCAGTAAATGATTCTTTCCAGCTATACCACACATACTGACATTATATTACTCAATCATTAACATATACTAAAAAAATAAATAAAACATGAGTCTCAGTGGAGTCTTTTGGACTGTGATGACCTGACTGTCTACTAATAGCGCTGGGTGTTTGTCTCCTGGAGATGGGATTGATAGCGGATATTATGGGAATAGTATGAGAAAGTTCATGATGGGATAATCATTCCCGCTGTAACTTGTTTTCACCTTTTCCTCTTGATATTGCATGACTTAAAAAAAAAAAAAAGAAGAAGAAGAAAACGTTGCGCCTTTGTTTAGCTCCTGTGAAGCTTTGTATGAGATAAGCTCAGGGCAATTGACATTCTTGTTACACTTACCTGTTTCTCTGCCTGTTTGTCTTGTTCCCAGGTTAATGACAGGTGTGCCAAAGGCCCCAGCCTCTCGTACCCCGCAGCTGCTGTTTCCAATCATGCAGCCAGCATGTGACACAAGCTGGATGAACTGCTCAAAAGGAATGTGCTTCACTGCTCGGAAGTTTGGGTGTTGCTCAATCCCCTTTCTTCGCATAACACGTACCATCTCCTTACTTCCTGTTTATAGGAGAAATGCTTATGTTATTTTTCTCAACTTTTGTTTGAGTGTCCAAACCTTATTGAAAAGAGGACTTTAAAAACAGTAACCACAGGTGGAGCTAACCGGCATCAATGTTGGGAAAGAGGATGAGAGTCTTCTTGTTGAAGGAAATCAACGCATCCAGCATCAGCCCATAGATTTTAATAGAGTGCTGGATGTCCGTCGTGACCGGGTGCTGCAATGCTACAATATAGTCACCTTCCTGGACCTTGTCACCTGCAAGATGCAAATATCACATAAAATACAAACGTAGATTTATTTCTCATTAAATAATTTTGTCCTGTGAATATATTTCTGCATACCCAACCAGCTTTTGATGATATCCATGTAGTCCTCTCTGTGATGAGACAATAGCAGCTTGTCATATGAAGGGCAGCCAGCAAGGAGGATACGAGAGTGGTCCTCACACATAGCTATGAGGTGCTGCTCTGCCATCCGTGTGCAGCAGGCGTGGTAATGGGCCAGTTTACTGATAGCATGGCGGATTGAGTCATCAATTGTACCACTAACCTGGAACAAGCAGCACAGGATAGAGTTAAAAATAATAATAATACTGATGTAACCACCCCCATCCTCCAGTAACTAGTGTCCCCTATGTTTTAAATTCTAGGTGACTCCCTTCTTTTGTTATCACATTAACAAGATTTTCAGAAAACTTGACCTCTGAACTTGATCTCAAGGTCAAGGTCACCAAAATTCAAACTCCTCTGGCATGTTTTTGAAGATGCACCTATTGTATTAATTAGAAAACTCTAGGTGACAACTTTTGAGATACTGTTATGACATAGTTGGGTGTCCAAGCTGTCCACCTGCCCATCCCATCAGCCTTTTACAGCTGAGGGGTAAAACAAAAAGAAGAAAAGACTCTGCACTGGCAGAATGCATAAAAAATCTAAGTACTTATGATGTAATATTGCCCCCATATTTTAATTTTCTTTTCATTGTGTGCTGCTTTCAAGAAATGTAATTGCCTCTAATGAAGGAGAAACTGTTCAACTGGGTTTCCTCACCTCTCCTCCCTCCAGGTGAAGTATTCTAATATTCATTAATGCTGCAGCAGTAGCCAAAGCGAGAGCATCGAAACGATCACCGTGTACAACCAGGATGTCAGGTTTCAGTCTCTGTATAACATCAGGGAGTTTTACAAGTGCCAGCCCAACACTTTCCACCATGGCAGCCTCGTCCTCTCCTCTCACAATAGTGTGGAGCTTCGAGCCAATGTCAAAGTCGTCCTGCTCAATCATCCGAAAAGTGTTCCTGCAAAAACAAAACATTTCGGTAAGTTGCAAACAGCACAATGTATACTGAAAGTTCCAAATCATGGGATGGCAACAAAAGGTTTCATTTTTGCAATGTTTTTGAGATGCAAGAAAGAAAAAGAAAAAAGACTGGAAGCTTATTTTTGGAACTTGGCAATGTGAGATTCAAATTTTAAATGCTGACCAAGTTATCGGAGTTATCTTTTGCACACAAATATTGAGTGAGTATGGAAAATATGACACGTCTCTATGAATATTCTAGGCTTATATACTCTGTCTTGCTTAAAACATGCAGACCATTGTTATACTGTCTGTGCAGTTGTTTGACTCCTTTACAAATGTTCGAATCCCATCCGTTAGACACCAAAACTGGATTAATATCACAAATCTCTCAAATCTCAAACTCACTATTGATATCAATGTTTTTTTGCCGTCACTCCACAACTGTAATCTTTTCCTCAGCAACCAAACCCCATGAGTTGCTATGTAATTTTACTCCTAGTAAATCAGTTATGTGGTTTGGATGCACTGGTGTCCTTCAACTCTTCATTTATTTTACAGGTCACCGAGCAAACAAAATGTTGTTGGCTATTTTGTGAGCATCTTCTGAAGGTCCACAAGTGAAAAAGAAAAGAAAAAGTGGCTTTTGCAAAGGAAAAAAGTTGGGTCGTCTTACCCGTAGTCATCAATGAGATGTGAACCAAGCACCACAACTTCCAGTTCAAAGTCTTCTGGGTGGGATTTGATCCCAGACATGATGGGGGCCAGCTTGGAATAATCTGCTCTGTTGCATGTTGCCACACACACCCTCAGTTTCCTCTTACACTAAACCAGAAAACAGTGTAACCACCACACGCACACAGAGACACACACAGACACACACAGACAGTTTTTGTCATTTTAATTTAGTATGCAAAACAAAGAAATACGTCTCTCAGTTATTTCACTGAGGTCTGAAGGAATATTATCAACTATATACTACATTTGTATCTGCTTCACAACAACTGTATACATTTTTTTTTAATTGAGCCAAGACATAAAATCATACCTGATTTGACTCTCCCATCTTTTCCATTGATTTCTTCTCTTTGTTCCTTTGCATTCTCAGAAAATACTGCTCCTGGGGGAAAAATAAAAATGCTGTAGGTAAGACCAAAATAAGAATGTGTAAAAAATTATCTTATACATTATTTTCTTTATACACAACACCCACAGATCATACTCACTTGGGCCTTCCAAATATTCAGAGGCTGAAGCATGAAAATAAACAAAACTACACTAAAAATGATTCATATTTAACATGAAGAACACACGCTAACACATTATTTACCCGCCAGAAAACATGCTCTACAACAGTGCTTTACTTTACAAGGCCAAAGTGACACACCTAGTAATGTGACGTAAGAAAACCTGTAGCACCAGCTATGCAGCTAATAACACTTTCAGCTTAACAGAAACACAGAAAGACGTATGCGAGAACTTTGGATTGGCAAAGACATAATTTATAGTACTTTTTAAATGTAAACTGTCATACTGTCTTCTGTGAGAAAAAATTATTGCTCCTCTTCCATTCACCCCTTATTCTGAATAAATACCAGATCCTGCAATATGTCATTTTAAAGGATTTATAGCTCCTCCAACACAGCTGAAATATAATGTCCTGAATTCCTCATTGATGATAGCTTTGTTTATTCACTAGACAATATTGCTTCCATTTGCTGCAAGGAAGAAACCATATCAGTTGTGTTTTACCAGTCTGTCTATATATTTAGGCAAATGAGGTATATCACTAAACTAATGCTGGTAACATATAATATTCAAGGTTCAAGGTTCTTTATTTGTCACATGCATAGTTATACAAGTATAACACACAGTGAAATGTAGCCTGACACGCTCCTCGACATGTGGGGGGGGTAGAGGAAGAACATTATATATTTATATATATAGTATATACATTGGGTGAATGTGCAGTAGTAGCAGCAAGCAGGTGAATTCTGTACATTAATATGTACAGAATTCACCTAATATTCATCATAAGTCATAATAAAAGTGCTGTAGGAATGCGTGCTGTATAATTTAGTTGATTAAATCGAGCCTATTAAAGCAAAGAAAGAAGCATGTGAATGCAAGTTAACACAGTATCACAGCCCCATCAAGAAGACAGAGACTTTACAGAGCAAGTATTGAAAAAATAAATAAATAAAATTTAAAAAATCAAACATAGGCCTAGTTTAGCTGCTTTAGAGTCATGCTCTCTAATTTTGAACATACCAATCTATGGGGCAGTTCAGTTCTGCAGCATATTTTCAGGGGTGATATACTCTAGTAAGTGAAAGACCTTTAGTTTTAACTGCTTGTATTGTTTTATTTTACTACAAAGTTATCTGGATAAGCCAGAACTTTGTATTACATTTAGTTGGTCAAATTACAAAGTCTCAAAAAATGTCTCAAAAAATACTTTTTTTTTTTAAAAGTCCAGGATAAGGTGGAGGAGGAGCCGTGGCATGGATGAAGGTTTCAAAACCCTGTTTGTCCATAATGTGCTTGAGATGTTCTGTGAAAGAGCTTAACAAAGCTACAAGACAAACAATTTGGATGGCGTATAGAATTGAGTCCAAGTTTCTACATAGTAAAAACATATCTAAATCATAATTCTGCAACTCAGAATGACCAACCCTAAAATGTGTCCAGGTAGTTCAACTGCAACACAAATGCAGCCATAGACAATATAAGTATTAACAGGGGGCTAGTCCAGAGGCCATTATTATGAATCAGGATTTTGGCTTATCCAGGTAACCTTATGGTTAACCCGCGTTTTTTGTGCTATAAGATTAGAGATCAGCAGCAACAAATCACCACCTATTGACCAATTCATTCTTAAATGCAACTTTATTTTAAACTGCTGGAGTTACATTTACTAATCCACACTAAGAATGCCCGTTCAATCACTGAAATTGATTTCACTTTTATCGACAAACAAACTAATTTCCATGTCTCATTTATTAAACTGTGGGACAGTAAGCTTCAAGTTTTTAAATGGATCCAGTTTAAAATTTCAGAGCTCTAATGTGTAGCCATCACCTTAAAAATAAACAGCAGCACTGAAAATATGCTAGGCCATACATTAATTAACTGGAATTAAAATGTTTATCTTACTGCTCTGCATGATAAATAACTAGATTTATGCATTTATGCAGCAATTTCTTCTGCCAGTGTTGCATTTTACTGTTTTTTATTTGTTCTTTATAGATTTTTAATCACCATTTGATAACTTCTGTAGAACAGCTGTCACTCATAGGGATCGTTTTTTGTGGAGGAGGTCATATGACCTGTGAAATACTCCTTTTAGCTTGGGTTAAGTTACCCTGAGTTAAACACTTTTGTGCGCCTGTTTATCCTGACTGCTAATGTAAAATACCCTGGTTGTGATGATCTTGCCTTGTAGTACCATCTAAGAAACATCCTCTGTGTCTTTCTGTTGCTTAAACAGGTAGTTCCAGATCCTGCTAGTCTTAAGGAAACAACCTGAATGATGTCAATTAAGGTATGCAATAGGCACATAAACGACACACCTAAAAACACAATAGTAAAAGATGAGCCTGTTCAAATCTTGACATTCATCTTCCTTTGTCACTAAAGATAAATAAGACCAATTTACATAAGGACATAAAGGGTAAGAGTTCCAAGCTGTCAAATTTGTTCTTAATTTTATCGATTCTATGATCTCTGCCTTATAGAATAATGTTATGGTTACAGATTAGAGAAAAAAAACAAGTTTGAATTCAATTCAGTACTTTATTGTCCCACAAGGGGAAATTTGTTTAGCACCAAGGGCAATGTATAGTGTATACACACTATATCGTGTATACAATATAGTGTGTTAAATCTAAATAAAATCACAAATAGATGTTTTTCAAATTATTTAAACCCATGTTTACATATAAAAATGCAAATAAATCGTGAAATTGAGAAAGATTTGAATATGAAACGACAACCAAGTTAGTCTATCGTTATACAATAATGTAACTAATGCAGTGATGCTTAACATTTTCTTTTCCTTGGCATTTGAGTACAACGGTAAAGATTTAAACATTTCACTTGTTAGCATATAGCTCTAAATCAACAGTCTTGCTCTTGTCAGGTGCTAACACCATTTTAAAGCAGAAATCCTAAAACTTTAGCCAATATTTCTTCCACAGAACATACAGCTAGCAACTCACAGATAGTCAGTGTGTTGTTATCATTATGCTGCCTCTGTTGCAAACTTTTGAATTTAATGGAAATAACACAAGAGAAACTAGTAAGCTAAGCATGGCCTTGAAGAAATAACTGCAGCTAGTCTATTGAAACCACATCTGACAATCAAGGTTTGAGACTGAGAAGCTGAAGTATCATAAGATGGTCCTACCCTGAAGGACAGAGCCATGAATCTAGCCACTGAGCTCCACTGAAAGTGTTTACTGGGGTCACAAATCAAATGGGTAGTAGCGCTATTTTCCATGTATAGCGTTCTACACAATCCACTTCCTTCTGCTAAATTAGCAGGTATAAGGTGTATCCACATTGGCTTCGCTTTCAGGCCTGGACCTCTACATCTTTCAAATATAGTATGTTTTAAGTAGCATTTTGTAGCTTTCCATCATTGCCTCCAAAATCAAGTACCTTGAAAGAAATGTGGATGATGTCTGTTGTTAACCGTTAAGTAATAGAAAAGCTGGTTTTGTTTTGTTTAGAATGAGGGCTTTGCTGCAGGAAAAGGCACCCTCACTTTAATTATTAAGAATTCAATCAGCTATCACAGAAGTGTGGTGCACCATGTTCTTCAACCCAATTTTAACCAAGTATTCATGCCAAGTGTTATATCTGTGATTTAGTTAAAGCAACATTAATTCTGGTGTTACATACACGGGTAAATCCTGTAATTTACCCTAAATTGTATTCAGCATGCGGTTGGTTCCACTCAAGCATCACAAGACAGCATCAGCAGCCAGCATTAAGGTATGGGAGGGGGCAGGGATGCATGCAGAACGCAAAGGCAGGAATGACACAGCAATAGGAGGCAGACAGAGATGCTCAACGTACAGAAGGGAGAAAAGAAAATGAGCAGCAATAATCAGATGATGATTTAAAACAAACGAACAAAAAATATATATATATGGAATCATGCTAAATGAGAAAAAGGCCCATCTGACTTACGTGAGGACTTATCTGCACAGAACCCAGATGCATATCCATGCCACACCTCTACAGATTCTTGGCTAAAAAGCAATCTTTGATTGTTATTATTGTATTCTTATTATCCAAGGATTTGTTTTTGCCGTTATCATGGATGTATTGAGGAACGAAGGGAGAGCATGCGCAACCCAGCACACAGCAGGAGAGAAAGGAAGTGAGAGAGGTAGCCCGACACAGACATAGAGCTGGGGGAGGAGCTGCAGGAGATGAGGGTAAGGTTCAATTGAAATAATGCCAATGATTCACCGAGTATGTGACAGCAAACAATGAAGAACAAAGGCTTGGCACTTCATACTGTATATCATATGCCTCTAGTTATTATGACAAAATAAAGTAATTCCCTATTGCAGTAATAGACATGAAATTGTTAAGTGCTGTTTTTCATGACCCTGTTTAAAAAAAAAAGGAAAGAAAAAAATGTCTATGCAATGTTAAACTAAAATGAAAACGCATAGTAATGATTTACTAATAATTTCAAAAAATATTAAAGCAGCTTTAAATAGTGTTTAGCTGCCACTGTACATTTAAAAGGTGCAAGAATTTGACTCCAATTAATTCAGTGATTATCAAACCAAATCTGCTGTCAGCATGAAACTGAATTGAACTGCACAAACTAAATTGAACTACATTAATTAAGTCAATTTAAATGAATGATTAAAGGGGTCATAGTAGGGATAGTTACAGGAAAACATTTATGCACAATATATTGATACAATAACCACTACTGCAAATACTGACTTTGAATTTATACATATAAACATTAACTTTACAAATATATTTTTACCTATATTTTTTAAAAATACAAAGAATAAAAAAAAAAAAAAGACTACAACATTATGTTTAACAAATTATTTGACAACTAATCTTTTAGTCTGTGTCACAGCTTACCTATGTCAGTAGAAGAAGAAAAACAGATCGAAATTTACCGTTAGGCCCTAACGATCCTTTTTCTCTCTCTCTGAATAATTAACGGTCATCAGTGCTGGGCCAAGTGCCTGAAAACATGCAACATTCACATTTAAAGCAGCATGCTATTAATCCTATGAAGCTGAAAGTATTTATTAAAGTCAAATAGCTGGATACAAATACAACCTCGACTTGTAACTGACCAGTAGGGAAAGGTTACATTCAGTGGTGGGTCTAATTATTAACCTTTTGTAAGCAGACATGTGCAACTCAAGCAATTCTTATGTTCAGACAGGTTTTGACCATTCTCCCTATAGGGCATGAGACTTGAGAGAGAATCATAAGAGGAGGCAACCGTACTATATTTTTTAATTATGTGGGGATGTCTGAATAAAGTCATGCATGAGGGACATTTCACAACTGACAGAAACGTCACTATGCATTGCATCTCTTAAAACGGCTTTAAGGAAGCAATGAAAACAGATATGTTTATGTAGTGAAAAATCACAATATCAGGAAACAGCTCGTCCTTGCATCGACAGCTAACACTTTAGCATGCAAACACGTAAATATTATACCATTTGTAAAGGATCCAGTCTTTGTCAGCTTTGCCTGGGCCCAAGCTGACTGAAGATCAATAGGTGAAGCTGAAAGCTGCGTGGTCTTATACAAAAATTTGAACGCATCTTTAAAAAACACGCTAAAGAGGAGTTGGAGAATCTAGCTTGAAATCTGCGTACAGTTCAAAAGCCAGTCATATCAATCACTGAATGTGACAGTGAACTCATCTCCAAATGTTAGGTGTACAAAGAGATAACCGCTTATTTCTGAAATATATCGGTCTTTATGCTATTCAATAAATACAAATAATTCTGAATGTAATGTATTTTTCAATAAATATTGAAGCAGGACTTTCTTTTTATGCAAAATCAATAATATGCTAAGGCAGTGCTAAACAGCTAAGCGGGCGATACATGCCACCTATACAACAAGCTTCCCAAGTTCACAACACGTTAAAAGAAAAGGAAGTGTAACACATTGTTAAGTTGCTTTCTTAAAGAGGTTTTTCTTTTTTGAAACATCTCTCACTGCCATTATATTGACCAAAGAAAGCAAATATTCTGAAATAAAATTAAAAATAAAACAGTGGTGAACATTCCCAGGAGGGGCCAGCCAACCAAAATAAGAGTCTATTGTCAACTCATTCAAGAGCTGTTGACTGTTAACCTACTGATTCAAGAAATCACTTATATAACTACAAAAAGTAAGTAATTTGTGTTTGGTCGATTATTTTTTTTACTGTGACAATGCCTATTCACAGTATGTTTTACATTTGTAAGGAAAATAGATTTTTTTGGTTAAGTAACAGAGTTGTGTTGCACCGATGAAAATCACGCCAAATCTTCTGTGCTAAATAACGCCAAAAAACGTATTCTGCTACTGCTATGATCTAAAGAGACTCAAGAACAATGTTATTGACATTTATCAGTGTAAAAAGGGCTACAAAGTCATTTTTACACTTTGGGACGGCAACAAGCCATGGTGAGAGCCATTCTCCATAAATGGAGCAAACCTGAAACAGTGGTGAACATTCCCAGGAGTGGCCAGCCAATCAAAATAAGAGTCTATTGTCAACTCATCCAACAGCTCACAAAAGAATCCCAAACAACTAAACAACTGTAGGCCTCCCTTGTCTGAGTTACGGTCTGTGTTCATGACGTAAGAGAATATTTCAGTTTTCTTATCTAGTCATCTGACTTGTAATACAATGGCAGGAACCTTGCAAGTGTTGTGTTATTTCAACTCTTAAGACTTCTAAAGCATTTTTATTGTCTGATAAAGACTGGTTGCATGCCAGTGCACACACCCACTTACTGGCACAGATAAACCCTTGGAAAGTTGCAGTTGAACTTGGAATGTGTGTGCAAGCTGTTACATCATGTGTCAAAACCGTCCCAAGTGGCCGCCTACTCCCATAAGACTGAATTACTGTAGGAGTTCAAATTAAAACGGAGACAAATATGATGCACCGTACTCCATTCTGCCATACCGGATCGAGAGTCATAGTGCTCACTGGCTCCGTAGGACTTTGTTTATTTAAGTAGTTCAGGGACCTGCAGGATCCTGCTTCACTCAATTTGCATAGGAGTTCAAGGTAACTTAGAAAAATTATCTATTTACAGGGAAAAAGTGACAGAACACTGAAAAATAGGAACAACAGCAGCTAAAATGTTCATTCAGATATATAAAGTCTTCATTAAAAAGCACAGAGGGAAGTACTTCCTGCTTTGCCCTAAGTAAATATGTTGCAACACAAAGAAATCCACACGAAGAACACTCTTCATCCCATGACAGTAATCTTTGAATTTAAAAGTTGATCTAACTGCTTTCCTTTTCAAAGGTACCCAGTTTCTGTAGTTCTGTTGTGCAGTTAAAATGTTTGCAAAGACACAAATAGGCCAAAGTCCACACCAAATATTTATTAAATATGGCTGCCAAAATGCCAACAGCACCTTATTTGCAGTCTAGGCTTTTCTTGTATTACCAATCTATGTAACACAGTGGTATAATGCCAACCAGTATAGATCACTGTCTTCCAAAGAATAGGGAGCAGTCACAACTAAGCCCAGACGTAGTTACATGATTGCTTCTCTCCTGCACACTGCTCATAAAAACTGCAAATAAAGCCTGACAAAATAACAGTTGAGGACCTTAAAGACAACTACGATGTAACCTTAGTGACACTTCCATGTAAAGGAAATACTGAGAATACTATTACCAAACTTATGGTACTGTATAATGGTTATGACACATGTTAAATATTTGACATCAGGGTTTGCACTGCCTCAACAAGCTGTCAATTCTATTAAGAACTATGCAAATACATTACCATCCGCATACAGCTGGAATATCCTGGTATACAAATTATACAGATCAGGTGTGCTGACTGACAAATAACACAAAAATAGCAATACAGAGTCAAAAGCAGCTCCCAGGTAAGACCAAGAGAGTAAAAGGGCATCATGGATAATCTGCATTTATTCCCATTAAGCTGACCAAGAACTGAATGTAAGGGTCTTCCTGTGTGGACATTGTTTTACACTGTGCTGCAAAGACTTGAACGTGTTGTACAGAGATTTCCAGCCCACAGCCCACTCAGTAGCTCTCTATTTCTCTGTCCATGAAGCTTTCAGCCCAGAAATCCTCCAATCCCTGACAGATTATACCACATCCACTGTTTCAAGATTAGTTTCAATGTAGATGCACACTTATAAAATTAAATAATAAATTAATTAAACTGCTTTAATATTTAAACATTATAATTTATTCAGCTGTTTTCAGCAGGCCAGTAAAAATATACATGGGCCAGTAAAGCTCAGAGCCCGGACCCAGAGCTGTTATGTTGGATACTACATTTTTACTAACATTATTTTTAAACATCTAAATCATCAGTACATCTGTTTTCTACAGCAGTAAACGTGGCATCAAAGCACAGGCCAACTGTCAGCACTGATGATCTTGTTCTACTCGCTTTTCTTCATGCTCTTTAAAAACACACAGACCCACCTACACACACTTTTTTTTTAAGCTCCTCTTAACACAAAGGTTAAAAGCGCTTGAACACTGCTAGCATAATGGACAGACTTTTGACGGGGCTTGCACACCAAGGCAAAGCAGGAGATGAATATAAATATATGCAGGAGATAAATGTGTTTCCAAACCAACTTCCTTCCAAGCCAAAGACTAGAAAATATGGTGAAAATATGGTGAAGCATATTCCATTCGGCTTCACCTGCACAAGTGCCAAGGTAGGGCTCCCCTGCAGAATTGGTTTTCCCTGCGTCGGGAGCACGCGCTGGGCTCTCCAAATCACGGACAAACAGTATCCTACATTCTTGATTTTTAGTTCACAAACACTTCTTGTAATGACTAACTACTCCTGACATGTTGGAGATGTTAGCTCTTTATACAATAAAATTACAGCGGGATACAAATAATATCAGGCTGATCCTGCCACAATTTGTTTCCCCGGTTCAAATCACGGACAAACAGTATCCCACAGCTGTTTATGTTTTTGAACCTATTTTGCACAGAGAGGCATTTTTTGAAAAATGTATTGATAGCAATGTTGAATATTATTACACAGGAAAAAAAAAACACAACTACACGTAAAATAATTACACCGTGACGCCTCTGCCTTTCTAAATGGAGGGACAGTAACTGCGTGTGTATATGTAAACGTGTAAAACCTGCAGATAGTCAGATTAACAGCAACAGTATTTTGTCTCTATCTGCCATTCTGCAATTCAGCTCATGTAAACAATAACGTGGCGCACAGCGTGACGTGAAAAAAAGGCACATACCTTTGACCTTGCGTGACGAACTCTGTATTCCTCGTCCGCACGTAAACACAAAAAGGGAGTTTTTAAAAATCAAAGTTTTCAGTGATTCGAAACGCCGTTTACGTGTGGACGAAAGACCCAAACGCATAGAAACAGCTGCGTTTTCAGAAATACTCATGTAGGTGTGGACGTAGCACAAAAGAGTTAGTAGTTTATTTTAGCACTACCTGTAATTTATTGCTTAATTATCTGCTTAATTGTTGTTAAAGAAGGGTGTGTGTGTGGTTGGAGGATGTGCTAGGGAGGCCTAGCAAAAAATTTTGGCAACCACTGTCTTAACATATTGAAGCATTCAAACAAGACCGAGTAAATACTGCTTGTCTATAATTATCTACAAGGGTGGGACAGTGGTGGTGGAGCTTACATCATATAACACAATCATAAATGACTCTTAAATATGCAGCAACTATTCCCATACTTTTCTGAGCAAACAAAGCAATAAATCAGGAAGTGTGCACACATCCTGCTTCCATCCTTCTTTACTGGTTTGCTATGTAATCACACCTGTTTGAATATATGCAGGAATACCTTATAAACGTATTACAAGTTTCAATCCATTACACTCTGGTATTTTTATTTCACCTTTACATCACTCATTCATAACCCCGACCGGTTATCGCCAATGCACTTGCTCATAGAGGGTCATATGACTTGGGGTTGTTTTCTCCTGTCTTCTTTGTATTATTGTAGGATCTTTACTTTACAATTATGATATTCATTCACTTGTCCTGTAAAGGCTTACACACAACATTCAGACATCTAAAAAATGGACAGAGTATTCTATCCAACCAACCATAATCTTCAAGTCATCCAGTTCAGACAAGTTGAGACGTTACATTAATACCACACTGCCATCTAATGTCGTTTTTAAGAAAGCAAGCTTTTTAGGGCAGTTCTACCACTGGTGTCTTGCAGATGTGGTTACACTACTAACTGGAACTTTCATCCACACCCACCTGCTCAAATTACATCAATGCTCTTGTGTGGATGTTTTATAGGTGGCCGGCGCGATCGGTGCAACATAACACACTAAATGCCAACATTAACCATTATAATTTTTTTCAGTTGTTTTCAGGAGGTCAGTAAAAATATACACGGCCCAGTAAAGCTCAGAGGGTACAGGGACACCCAGTGACTGACCGTTAACTTAACAGCCCCTTACATAATGCCAGTTTGCAAGTGCATGCCCTGATTTCTATTTAAAAATTAATCACCACTACGTATCGCTGAACTCAGTTGCAGAAAGTCATCCTTCTGCAACCAGAAATATTTTTAGACTAGATAAAGATTAAAATGATTGCCTTCGGACTTTTCTAAACGTAAAATAATGTTTAAAGAATTCAAGACATGCTCGGGCGGGTACAATCGGACTAACTTGTTATTTTCGCCTTATGTTCAAACGAATAGCTGTCTCAAGGAAGTTTAACTGTTTTAAATGAGGGCGGCTGTCGCTTGGTTTAGCCAGAAACTTATGCTAGGGTTAGCTAGCACGTTAGGAATCAATATAGTAAATGAGCTAAGAGTGCTGCTAACACCAGCACACCCCTTACAGGGCGCTGTTTCCCAGTTTGAGTGAGTGACACTTTATCCGGACAATCCCCAAAAAGTGAACAAACGTTTCGGAGTGGCCTGACACTCAAAGCTAGCTATGGTTAGCTGGCGAAATTATACTAAAGTTCCGTGAAGTTTCCATCTGTGTAACCATCATTTTAATCAGATTGCTGTGGGAATCCACTTACAGAAACTCACCATGAATCCTCCAGAAACGCCGTCCTCATCTCACGCTAAAACCATCGATGGCCACACTTTTTTCTATTCCGCTTTTGGGTTTCTGTGATTACGTCCCCAGTACTGTACATTGGTGCTCTCACACGAGGGGGTTTCAAGCTAACACAAACATGAAGCAAATCGCGACGACACCAGATGCACATAGTTTGGACCTTCAAAATAAAAGCCAGAGCGCTCACGATCAACGCCTTTTACACGGCGGGACTCAACACAATCTGTAACAATACCGGTCGTGTGTGTGTGTGTGTGTGTTATTTTACCCTTGTAAAGTTACTGTCCTAAAAACACAATTGTGCACGCTTTTAAGCTTTTATTTTATTGAACCCTACCCGGAAGTGCTATTGGTTGAGTTTCCCCCCTAAGCTTTATCATTACTCCAGGGGAATGCTAAGATACGTCAAAAAACCCGGCAACAACGTAGAATTAAACGAAATTACGCATATGGATAACGCAGTTAGACTTTACACGTAGTCAAATATGGTGGGGGAAATCGGAATGCTGCACATCTCTTCTGGAAAGATTTGTACACACTGGTTATATTGTGTAAATGAAAACTGAACGCACGGTTTGGAATTGTTAAAACTGATTTAAAACTATGTTACAGTACATAGTGCAACACGCATGTTGAATCTAGAAACTGTAGCACTAGCAGGTTACAATGATTTAACCTTGAGGAAAACATTGCGACGACATTATTTCTTTGGGCATGAACCTAGTCAGCTAGAGAAACACATAAATGAATGTCTTTCTAAGCAGTACCTTTACACAGCAGTGTTTTCGTCTTGGATGCAGCCCCCACAATGACTGATGCTATTTTATAACTGCTGCATTGCAGAGTTCATTCCCTGAAAAGCAGGACTGAAGTAGAATGAACTGACTGCATCATGGTGGTTTGGATGGACCCAGAGGAAACTCAACTCATACATGCCCTCCCCCCTTTGCTCTTTCCTCCTCCCAATTAGCCTTAAGATTTCACAAAACACCCGGCAGTGTTGTATTGTGTATGTGTGAAATTATGTCGACCTGGTTCAAGGACTGTAATGCAACTGTCTATTACATAATGAACAATAAAATAAAAGATGATATTGCACTGTGTGAGAACATTACTTAAAAACTATACATGACTAAGGTGTGCTCAGCTTTTGTACTATATCCAATTATGATGTGTATTCTGAATTAAACAGCCTGATAGTGGTTGGGTAAAAGCTGTCCCATGTGCTGTCACAACCGACATGGTGCCATCATTTTTAATATATTAAAAAATACTGGTGGCCACCAGTGCTATCCCTTAGCCTCCTAGTAGATGCACCTGTTGTATAAATGTGAAAATCCTGGATGATTTTATGAAAACTTTGACTTTGACCAAGTCAAGATCGCAGTGATTCTAACTTGTCCAAGATTTTTAGATGATGCACCTATAGTATGAATTGAAAATTCCTATGAGGCCTCATTCTCAAGTTATCACATTCATAAACTTTGGTGTGTACGCTGCCTGCCAATCCACCCGCCCAGCATGGTGAAAACAATACCCCATTAGACTTTTATGGCTGAGGGGTAAAAAAAATACCTGTTTTCCCAGCTGCTGAAATGAGCCAAAACAGAAAACAGAAGCTGCATGAGAGTGCTTGCCTGTGTAAAAGAGCAGTCCACTGCATTCAGTGTCAGATTTACTTGTACCATTTGGCAGTTGAAGAGTTGCTGAGGAGCTTGAAAAACATGTAGAAAAATGTATCAAGAGAAAAAACTATATTCATTAAAATCATAAAATTTGCACAGATATATGTTAAATTAATCTCTGATGAAAAAATGTTACCCATTTAAACAAGTTTATATCAGTGTTTTTACCATATTAATAAATTGAACACTGGGAAAATGTGTACATTTGGGTATTTTAATCCTGCACAAATGACAGCTTTTGATATCTGACAATGATTTTAAAAAGCCACTGAACATCTGCTGTAAATGATGGGAGAGAGAGAATGAGGGAAAATAGGCTTGAGTGACACAGTCATGTGGGGAACTTGTGACTGCATCATGTGGATGTGCTTTTGTGCATAGGCATGATTAAAGCTACAGTTCTAGGCATAGTACCATTTCTACAGACCAACTCGCAAAGACAGTGCCTTTCTTTTTACCTGTAAAAGTAAAATCTTTATACAGTGAAATTGGTCTGACAAACAATTTGTTGGAGTTTAAACGATTTTAAAATTATGGTAACAAAGGACCAGCAAAGAAATGAGGGCCGTGAGCCCATTTACACATTACACCTCCTTCCTTATCCAGCTGTGAGCATGTGCTCCAGGATACCCACAAAGCATTTCTTTCTTCCTTAATCACACCACCTCTTCCTTTTATATCCATGCCATTGCAGGCTTGAGCATCTCTATGTTGTATTTCTCTTCGTGGCTAACCCAGTTGGGGTGCAGAAAGAAGCTTATCGCAGCGGCTCTGTGAGATAACAGAGAGTGTCAGATTTCCTGAAGACAAACACCTACACGAGATCAGCAAAACAAACAGCAGACAAACAAAACCCAGATACACATGTTATCAGTTGTTATGGCCCATTGTCACTATCTGCTTTCACTGGTCAATACATCCCTCCAGGTGCATTAGGAATAAATAAAGGAAAAGAATCCAGAATTAAGCGTCAGACTTCTTTTGTCTGGAAAAAAAAAGAATGATGCCTGTTTTTTTTATTTGAGAGCGCTCACCGAAGAACAGGGTAATTTCCTTTTGAGAGCTGCTGACAGATTTGGAGCAGTTTGATATCTGGGTGTGAGCAGCCAGCACAGTAACACACAATATGCTCTGTCAGTAGTGGCTCGTTTTTAATTAGGGTGTTTTTCCCCACAAATTCACAATAAGCCCACATCAATTTTTTTTTAAACTCACATTGAACCCAAAGTTTTCCCTAAGATGTTTAGTCAGAAATTTGTCATACTAAACCAGAGCTTGGGCTCAAGCATCAGAACCTAGAAGCCAACAGCAGTTTTACCAACTCTATTTGAATAGTGAGAGCAGAGTTTAATCAGCAGGTCAGTGGCACTGACGGGTAGTTAATCTGCAGAAGTGTTTGTATGCCAAAGAGGCTAGTGGTGACCAAGATGAGTTTGACAAACTCTTGCAGTTTTTCCCAATTTGATTTGGAGACTTTACTTGTTTGTTTCTTGAGAATGTGATCTGGAGGAGTATATGGGCAGTTGGGATTTCAGGAAAGTGGAGAGAGGTTGGTGGAGAGATGGCAGGTAAGAGAAGAAAAAGAAGGAAAGGCAGAAGAAGAGGTGGGAAAAGGAAGAGATAAAGATAAAGAGTCCTATCTTTACTTGTTCTGGTTTTGTCACACATAAAATTTAACAAAAATAATCCTCAATACACATCTCTCATTTTAATCATCATTATCATAGACGTGGGTAACAGTGCTAGAGGAGCTCAGCTCATATTTAGTCATTCAATGGGTTTTCCCCTCTGTACTTACGCTGAAACTATTTGCAGCACATTTAAAAAAATAAATAAAAACCTCTGCAGTTGCACTTCTTCATTTTGTCCACAGGGGAGCAGCAGCGCAGCCACATTGCTGCTCTCATAGCCATCATCGTGACTGCAATGCAAGCCAAGGTTTCTTTCAAGGGCACACATCATATCTGCAAAGTCACATGTAAAGCAGGGAGAGGCTGTATGGGCGTTTTCGGCTTATCACACAGACTATGCAGTAGGGCAGAGAATGCTGAAGCTTAGTCTAGACAGTCACTAAATATCTAATCACAAATCACTCACTGACACCTTGTTGTAGTTGCAAATATTCAAGGGCGAAACCTTAATTTCCAGTAAACATAAATTGCAAGCATGTAGGTTTAGCAGATAAAGGATGCTTACTAACATGCTGACATGAAAAAAAAAAAAAAAAAAAAAAGGACAGATGCATATATAACAAATGCATCTTGTTTTGCAAGAAATTCGATTTTCAATCAAGGTAATGACAGACAGCATCCTTGCTGCGCTGCTTCTAATGAAAATCTATGTGCTATTACACATAGTGATGCATAGTAAGGTAGAAGCTGTGTTGTTCAACCTGAAAGGGCAGGAGAGCCATCATAGCTCTCCCCCAGTCTTACCTTTTTATAGTCATCAAATATGTATGGCCCCTCTGAGTGTGTATATATAATGTATTCACAGATCTCCAGCACACTGGAAACCCTGCATCAGCAGTTTGTGTGTGCATCTTCAGAATAAGACAGAAAGCCTAATCAATAAAATGATTCATGGAAGACCCATTCTGGAAGAAAGGCGTAGCGTGAGCGGCTTTGGACTGCTTGTTCTGAATATGTCAACAAAAGTGTAATGTATTTTCATTTTAATAGAATAGAATATCCTTTTCATTGTAACATGGAACATGTGCAACGAAATTAAATGTTTTTCTCAACAGTGTGAAGATCACAACAATCATGAGAAAACCTATATAAAAATATAAACTATATAAAACCATCTACGAGATGAAACCACACCAGGACAAACACAACCCTTCTATATTCTCCCAAACTACACAAATCTCTTATTGCACCAAGCACAATTATATGGATATTGTTTTTGCAGCATTTAATGCTTGTACAGCTCTGGGACCAAAATGGTTTTTCAGTCTTTTTATCCTTTTTTAAAAAATTTTCAGTACTATCTAACTGACATTAACAATGTATCCCTTATGATGTCACTGCCCTTTGTTGAGGTAGCCAGACATGTATAGGTCATCCAGAGTAGGGAGAGGAGCAAGAAATAATTTTCCTGGGCTATATTGATAACCTTCTGGAGCTCCGTTATCTGTGCCGCTGTGAACAGGAGAACCACACACAGAAGCAATATGTTCAAATATGGAGCAGCAGTAGAAGGACACCAACAGTCTTTTTTGCTCTTTCTGATGACCCTCGGGAAGTAAAGGAAGCTCTGTGGTGTTTATTTCCCCGAAACCACCAGAAAATGGAAGTCTGTGACTCTGTCCACATACTCCTTGCTGATAAATAAAGGCTTAATATTTTTAATGTCTTCCTGAAGCTAATGAGCACTTCTTTAGTATTAGACATGTTAGAGATCAGGTTTCTGCCTCTGCACGACTGAAACAGCTGCTCCACCTCATCTTGATAAGCAGACTCCTCCCCCAAGAAATAAGCCCCACCACTGCAGTGTCATCTGGAAATTTGGTGAATGTTTTGCTGAAATCAGAGTAATCATATGTGCTCAGCACACAGAACACACAGCTCTGTGGGGCTCTAGTGCTCAGGCTTTTAACCAAATTTCACTAAAAATGCAAACATTTCTGTATATCTAAAAGCTTGTGCAATCATCAAAAAGAATAAAAAACAATGCTTTCTCATATATGGGTTACTAACAAAACTGAAATAATAAGTAAACTTAAAAAACTCTCACGTCCTAATTTTTAACTCTATGACTTTATATATTTTCTTATTAAAGCCTAATGAGAAGTGCATCATATTCCATGACTTCACTGTACTTTTGGGTCTCTGACATTTTGTGCAGGATTTGTATGGTTCACTAAGTGGCAATGTTGGCAGCAGGAAGTAAACCTTTTCATACTTTTAAAATGATACTTAAAAAATGTTTTAATGACACTACTGTCAGTACACCCAAGAGGGCTTATACTCAGTAATGATACATGAAAGAAATGCGCGCACACACACATACACACACACACACACACACACACACACACACACACACACACACACATACACACACACAATCACTGGACATGAGCCATGGGGTGGTTAATGCAAGATTGCTCTGTCAGCAGAATCTTTATCCTCAAAGGATAGGTGCTGTGGATCCGTGTGTGAGACAGAGAGAAAGAAACAACGCACATTGGTGACTGACACGTGAAATAAAAGCAGTAAAAGGACCATAGTGACCCATAGAGTATTGATCACTACAGTCAGGCTACTTTAATCAACATGCACATACCAAAAGACCCACATATCTTTAGATTCACCAATCCACCATATTGCTTAGAGTCCTCCCCTTTGGTGTGGTTAATACTGATCTTGCAGAGGCTTAGAGCCAGAAATGTGACTGACATGAAGCATTTTATTTTCCTTGACATGAAATGCAAAATGTGCCCATATGTCTACTCTTCTCTTCCTCCCAAGCAAATAACCTTACAACACAAGGAGATTACTTCTGATCGGGTCAATTCCAAACTTATCCTGCCTTTCTACCCAATTTAATTGCTTTAGATTGGATGTTGCTTCTCCAATATATTTTTAGTTATGCCAATACATTTGGTAATAGTTTTTGTCCCCATGCCTTAGTTTTTATTTAGTTATCATTTCCTTTTTGTCAGAAAAAGAAAAGTTGTTGACGAAAACTGTTACGGAACTTATTAGTTAACATAATTAATGCTGCTTATGGTTTGAACTGAAAACATTGATCTACAAAGCAGAAGTTTTGCCATCACATTTCAGAAGGCCCAACTTTTCCTTTAAAGGCAAATATTTTCCATTTCTGGTTTAAGTGGTACTTTTCAGTTTCACTATCCCTTGGTGATTAGTTTTTGATTGAAGACAAGTTGACATCTTCCATGCGAAATATTGCCAATCAAAGCAATCGCAAGGTTTTGGGCAGATCACTTTATATCTCTTTACAACTAGTTTCACACTAGCAACTGCAGGTAACCTCCAGCAGCCAGTCACCTGGTGGTCATGGAATACACTTTCACTGGTGGTTACCAGGGAGTCTCCGACTGGTTTCAATGGGGCTTAAGCAATCAATTTCACAGATATTGCCAATAATCATTCAACATCAGTCGGAGAATACACATTATACCCTTGCAACTGATGGTTGGCAGATGGTCACCAACCAGTCTGTAGACCTGTGTAACTGGGGTTGCAATGAAGCATCTATTTAATAGATAGACAGGCAGACTGAAAGACAAGTATGTGAATACAGCTTTGTGTTATTTTGTTTAGGAAAGTAAAACATTCAGAAAAGATATTTTACATATCTTTCAGGAACATAGCAGTAATGTGGCTGCTTTATTCTGGCAAGCTGGACACCAGAAAGCTTTTTCTAATTTAAGAATACTGCTTTAAGCCAAACACTCCTGGCTATTAATTAGGCTGACTTCACAGACCAGCCAAAAACACACACACATACAAACACACTATTCTCAGTCTCTAAAAGGTGGGGGTGGTGCGTCTCTTATCCCATGTATCACACTCACATTTTTTCTCTCTCACCTGAATCACAAGTCTGTTGTGCTCTGCTTTTTGCCCATACTTTCTACCCCCACATCAACACCAGGATGCTGGTGTTGATGTGGGGGTAGATGTAATTTAAAAACAAATTAAAAAATATCCAGTCTGATTGGTCTATAAACAAATGAAGCCATGAAAAAGATTAGATTGCGCCTGAAAAACTAAAATCCTATTTCCTTGCTTTTCATGCGTTTATCTCTTCAATATTTGTGTGAATGACTGCACTGCAGAATGTCTGACAGCAAGCAGCTCTCTCTGGTATCTTAAATGAGAAGCTGGTTAGACAGTCAGACTGTCAGATGTAGTGCACTGGAAAATGCTTCCCCACAGGAAACAAGACACTTTGGACCTGATTCTCTGCGCTTTGTTTTTCATTCCTTTCCAGGGGCTGAGAAGGGGGTGTCACTTTATAAGAGCAGGCTAATTTGAGCATCCACAGTAGCTTTTGATCTAGCTTAAACTTAAACTGCACTTGAACCACAATGTCTTTTATAATTTGTCACGTACAGCCCTATTCTATTCTATTCTATTCTATTCTATTCTATAAAGCATTTCATCATTCATTTTTAATCACGTGTGTCCATTTTGTATAATGGAAATTGACGTATCAGATTCAAAAGATTAACAATGATTGAATCCTTAAAACATAATTCCTTAGACCCCCTTCACTGTTAGTCTGTTTCTTAGTAGGGCTTTTTGAGCTGTAGCTCAAATGTCTTCAGAAAAGCCCCAAATCTCTGGGGTTCCCGTCCACTGCACTAGCTGCAGGCTCATATTTGGTACTGTGGTGGGTGTGAATTCAGCTCCAGCCGTCCTGTTGACAGTTCTACTGCACTAGCTTTCTGGGGCATGATGCGTTCACTCTGGATGCTTTCCAATCGTTTTTGTACAGGAGAGTGGGAAGCCCAGCCTCCTGCAGTATTTTATGCCTTCAGACAGGTACAGGGGAAGATTCAAAAGGATACTGAAGGTTTCAAGAAATTTGCACTGGTAAACAATAGTGTCCAGTGACCTTGCCACCAGAGCACAGTGAAGGAACAAATCAGCTCTGAGTCTTGGCTGTGCTTTCAGTTGGAAATGTCAAGTCCAAATTATGTTTTTTTTCACAGACAGATGGAGGAAAAATATTACTGCACTGTAGCTCGGCTATGACTTAATCCTTTCCTTTCCTTATATTTTTTCTAAAATCTGTCCGTGTGTTTCCTCAAACTGGAGTGTTTCCAGCTGTCACACTGAGATGCTTCCCTCACCACTCCTTTGCCCTGCTGTCAGACCTCAGGAAGTTAATGATCTTCTGACACCACAATATGGCAAGCTATGGTGACATCATGCTCGAGTATGAACTTCTCAGCTATGGGGCGTTTACATTGGTGTGTGAAAGCTAAAATAACGAATAACTGAGGAAAATTTTTACCTTTGTTCAAAATAAGTATATATGTGCATCACAAGATATACATTTGAACAACAGAAAGCTGAACCACCCTTCATTGACAGGAAGGATGAAATTAAATCAAACACCCTCCTTCTGGGAGAAAAAAAAAAGGTAAGCAGCAGTGCAGACTGGACACCGCTGAATGGCTTTCCTGCAATCCTTCACGCCCAGCTTTTGCACTCCTGAACTAAGAGGAAAAATAGCCATTCTCAATCACCTGCTGCACCTTCTCTCTTCTCTTCTCTTCCCTTCTCTTCTCTTAATTAGTAAGTAATGATTTCTATATAAAATTTCATAATTGCCCAGCACTTTCAACTCTCTTCTTTTTACTTTTTTTACTTTTACTTTCTGAGTGTAGTTTTGAAGGGAGAAACCATGTAGTTCATATGAATTTGTGAATATGGGAGAGAAAAAAAACAAAGGGTGGATTGGAAGAATGCTTTTTAGTGTTTTTAACACAGTGAAGATCATCGCATTAACTCTAGGGATGACTTAGATTGGTTTGATGAGGAAAGATCAGAACAATAAAGTAGATTTATCACAAGATGAAGCAGACCAGTGGGTCTGTGATTATGAGATGTGCAAGGGCTGTAAAAGCCTATAAAACCTATAAAGACAGCTCGGTAGTTAACTATTTTGACAGGTTGTTGTTGTTGTTGTTGTTTTTCATAAAGAGAACTGTACTGTATGAAACTCTGATCCCATCAGTCAACCAGTCAGTCATTCAGCATTTCAGTCAGTCACACTCAGTGTCTGCTCACTGCTTGAAGCTGTAATGCCTTTACGCATTGCAGCAGAACACACCTCCCAATGTCTGGGACTTCAGAGGTTGATGGACGGACACACACACACACACATACTCACACATATAGAGACACACACATAAATTACATGCAATCCCTCAACTGCCCTCCCCTCCTTTTTATCCCTCACTTCACCTCCTCCCTTTCATTCTTTCAGCATCTCTGAGGACCTCAGAGTGCAGCAGGAATGATGGACAGCAGACTAATATCCAAAGAAAACCACCCCTCCCCTCTGATTTCACAGAATAGCCGGAGAGAGGCCAGTATGCCCTTCAGAAAAAATAAATAAATAAATAACATGACCTACCACTGAAAGAGAGGAAATGCTGGCAATGATACAGCACTAAGAAAAAAGGGTGGGCTGAGAAGTCATCAATATTGTAATCTGTTCTTTAAAATATGAATACTGAACATCTGCTCTAGAGACATAGACATTTCATTGTCATGCAATTATCACCTTGTAAATGCACTGATTCGCTGGGGACTTTAAATATGACTAATGCACACAATGTCCCCCAGTGAATCATGCTATTTAACATTTTAAGACTACAATTATGGAAGTAGAATGGATCTTACGTTTTTAACATTGTGAAGATCATTAGAGGCACCTTTGACAACACACAGGAGGTGATGCATGAATGCTCTATGCTATTTTAGAACAGTAACTATGTAGAAACTTGCTTGGGTCTGCAAGGGGATAGAAATGAAAGCAGGGATATCATATGTAATGTGATAAAAAAAAATTGTAAATAACAATAAAACAGAAATAACTTTTCAACGAAATACATATTTTAATCTTATTCAATTCAGTTCGGTTCATTTTATTTCAGTTCATTTTATTTCAGTTTATTTAGTGTTAAATCACGAAACCTCAAGGTGTTTATATTCTTAATTTCATAATAACGCTTACCCTTATTCTTCATCATGTGAAAAGGTCACACTTATTTCTGTGGAGGAGGTTTTTTAAGTATTGAATGGACCACCAGTAAAAGGTCATAAAACAGGGGCCTACTGGTTAGTCAATCAGTCTAGGGGGGTGGGATTGGTGGATTTGGGTTGTCTAAGAAGATACAATCCACATATTTACTGATGTGTGCAGGCAGCATTTAAACATACAGCTATGAAGAAGAGTTGTCTGCAATGAAATTAACAGCTGGCTTTTAAAAAACAAACAAACAAACCTTTCTTTAAGAAATGGTACAGCAGCACTAAGGTTCTTCATGTGCCATAATCCATAATTCAACAGCAGCATAAGCCAGAAATTTAGCACCCACTGTGTTGTATTTTACTGTCAGCTTCTCTATTTCCTGTGGCACCAGCTTAAGTAGACCAGGTCCAAGTAACAATTTCTACAATGGAAATTGAAGTTTATAAATTGAAGGCCATTGCTGATTATCCTTCATTTATTCTAACATTGCTGGCGTTTTCATTTATTCCATACTTATAACTATTCTCTGATAAAGATTTTCTAGCCACATACCTTCAAACCTGACAAAATTGCTAAACGGCAGATGTTCACACTGTAAACTAAGATGCTGGATAAGGTAACTTTTGAGGTCACATTATGATGTTGTACAGTCATGTAAATAAATAAATATATGAAGTTGTCAATGACTCTATGGTGCAATGAAAAAAAATACGAACACTGTGAGAATTAGAATAGACCATTCAGGTGTGTGTTGATATGACGCCAATGAAAAAACTGTTGAAAATCTTCACCAGAGTGGACACGCCAGCAAATTAACCCAAAGGTCAAACCACAAAATGCTCAGAGAAATTGCTAAAAAAAAATCCAACTGTCAAATTTCAGACTCTACAGGCCTCAGTTATCATGTTAAACATTAAAGTTCATGCCAGTACAATTAGAAAAATATTGAACATGGAACATGTATGACTTGTTTGGTAGTGTTGACAGACACAATTACCTCATCCAGTTGTCCCACACAGTGGTGCAGGGGTGCTGATCTGGACTTGTTTTTCAGCTACAGGACCTGTGCACCATATATGTAATGAGTTGACTCTGACCTCCCATTATTCTAGAGCCTAATGTGAGCCCATCAGCCTTACAGCTAAAAATTGACCAGAATTTAGTTATGCAACAGTACAATCATCCTAAACCAGCAAGATCTACAACACAATGGCTGAAAAAGAAAAGAATCGAGGTGTTGGAGTAGGCCAGACAAAATCCTGACCTCAACCCAAATAAATGCTGTGATGGGACCTTAATCGAGCTGTGCATAAAGAAATGCCTGAAACCCTAAATGGACTGAGTTAACGTTATGAAGACTAGTGGGCCAAATTTCCTTTAGAAGAACAGAGACGGTTAACATCTTCCAGAAAATGAATACTACAGTTAAAGGTGACTCTACAAGCTGCTGAATAATGAGGTGTCTAAGTAGAAGCCTCAACCCAAATTAGAAGAAACACATTGTAGTGATGGAGGACAATCACGGGACAATGGCGAATCTCCGTGCGTATGCGTGATGCTATTGTTACTAAATATTCTTAGGTTGTAAACTGCATGATGGATGTGTGCGTCAGAGTGTGCTGACTGGACACAGCTTCCTATGTCTTGATTAATTGATGGCAGATTCAGCAGTACAAGCTCCCTTTGGTGCATAGTGTTCTCTCTGCCTGTCTGTCTCACCATGTCTGCAAAGTGTGTCAATGTTGCAATATGAAAAAAAAAAAGCATGGACATTATAAGTAGTTACAAGGGCATTAAAAAAATCTTCTTTTAGAGCTGGAGGTTCACTAGGCCCGTAGCATCTGAAACAAGGTTAAGTTCAGGTGATAAATATGTACTTTGTCCTTTATGTGGGTCATCTCCTAGGGTGTGTACGAGAGAAAGACTCGCATAAGGACAGACTGGAACAATTAAGAGTTTCTAACCTTAGAAATATACAAATGCCTGCAAACACAAGGGTCCACACAGTAAAACAGCTTGACACCGAGGCATAGACAGACAAACAGCCCCAGGAGGCAGTAAAACTGTGGCACAGAGCATTACAAACCAACGAGGAGAAAGGGCAAATATGGTGGTGGGCTGGTAGGCAAACAGGGAACAGGTGAAGATGTGGATTTCAGGTGGAGACAAAACAAGCTATAAACCTAAAAGAACTGACCTGATCCAGCTGCTGTGATACCTCTATATGCTTTCTGGATGAAAATGTGGATACTTTTTGGCTCCGGACATTGTTCACACAGACTGTGGCTCAGGAGAAATAGAGCGGGTTGTCCAGCATACATTGGCAGATTGATCTGAACTCATCCAGTCCACAGGTTAAAGAAGGGGAAGATACTGAATCTCCAGTTGACGCAGCCATTACTGTGTGGGTGCGTGTGATAAAAGCACCATGCACACTGAATGTCACAAAGCACTGCATAAGTACGGGTGAATCTGACTTATGAATGGTCAATAAACCTAAAACATACAAGTTCAGACTGTGAACTAAAGTCATGGTACCGGCCTCCCTGCTCAATTCCGAGCATTGCAAAGAAACAGATACTAAAATTTATCTCATCAAATCTCATCAAAACTGGAGCATAGACTTCTTGAAGGGCCTGCATTGTTGTGTGTTGGAGTTCCTACAAGAGCCTACACAGAGCGTCATCTGCATGTTGCAGCTATGGAGTGAGACCAGGAGGCAGTGTCAGAAATATGTGGAGCCTCTGGCCGTATTTGTGTCTGTGCTTTTTGAGCAAGCTTCAAGTGGCTATTCCAGGAACTGCAGTTTTTGGTATTTCTATCTTCATTTTTTAATCCCTGAAGGTTGACATTTCTTTTACAACATGTTGTGTTTGTTACTTTACTTGTTATCCTGCTTCTTTAAATCCATAGTACTACATAAACTGGTGTGGACATAGCGGTACAGTGGTAACCACTGTCACCTCACAGTGAGAAAGTTCCTGTTTCAAATTGTACGTTATGTTGTTGTTACCTCCAGGAGCTGCAGCTTCCACAGTCCAAAGACATGCAGTTGGGTTAACTGTTAACCCTAAACTGATTATGGATGAGAAGCAGATAAAATGTTTAAAGTGTATAAGGTCACAAATCAGAATAAGGCACTGTATGAATGCATGTGAAATGTGTCTTAACTCTTAGTAGTCAATAAGATCACCAAAGTGTTATATAAATGCTAGTCTGTAAGTACTGTGACACAGTGTATCGAGGAAATAATACGAGGACTCCTTCAGCATCATGACAGTAAACAACTGATACAAAACATCTGGCTTGACTCACTAAAAACAAAACTTGCAACAGTCTGATCTCAACAATGACGGAAGACGTCATAATAACGGCAGTCTACTCAATAATACCTGTTTAGTATCTCGTTATAGCTTTAGTTATTCATTCATTCATTAGTATTATTATTGTTGTTTATAATGAACTTTGAAATAATGTGAATTCATAAATACTAACAAACAAATCTGGAGCATGTTTCTTTTGTGTGTGAACACTGGTCATTTCAATTGAGGTCAGTTTGTATTTATCTATGTATGAATTATTTATGTTAACCATTTCCTGTGCCGTAGTATTTACATTATGATTACGTTCTCTATAAAGAGACAATAAAAATACGAATTTTGAATTGTGAATAATAACGAATCAAGAGCTAATCAGTTAAGAGGTGTGAGAATATCTGAGGTAACGAACCAACGCTGTTATAGCCTACTTCTTGCACGTTGCACCGGGTAATTAAGGCGCTCTTGTTATTTACTGTTACTGTTAGTTTTTAACGTTGTTATAATGAAAAAGAAATGGAGTTTGGAAACTAGATAGACCCTCCAGTTAGCCCGGATTAGATTCATGAGCATCCCTCCTGCCCCCCCCCTCCCCCTCCCTCTCCCTCTGCATGTTCTTCCCTCGTCCTGCAGGAATAGTCTTTCCTCCTCCACCGCTGCAGCCCGGCATGTCCGCAAACTGAGAGCGTGAGCGGTGAGACACGGAGAAAGACACAAGCCAGCCTTTAAGACACACGGCTTGTATTTTGCGCCTTCCCTTTGAAGGAGAGAAGATTTTAACACCGCGACGAAGCTTTTAGAAGAGACTTGGACGAGGATCAAAAACAAGGTAAAGGATGTCCCGAGCAACCACTGGGATGTTGACGTGTGGCTTCACTGTACGGGACAGGGTGCGTGATAGGTCCGGGCACTTGGTACAAGATGCCGATGCTTCCGTCCACTGAAAAACAACAACAAAAAAATAACAAAGAAACAAAAACACTGGCATGTGTGTAAGTTGTGTCCCCTGAAAAGAGTAGGGGATGCATCGCTCTAAGCTTGTAGAGTAGATAGTACATTCTGTGCATGAACTGTGGCGACATGCTGCAGATAATAATACAGTGTTAACTGCGAGGGTTCATATGGGGGGAAGGAAAAAAGGTGCAGCTAAGGAGACTGATGAAGAGGAAGGAATCCAGGAAATGATTTGAGCATCTGAGCATAAAATCGCTGACGAAAGAGCGATGCCGCAACCGTGCAGCAAGTTCTCAAGTGGATTTTTTTTTAAAATTCTGCTATAGTGTGTATTGCAATGTCAGTGGGATGGTGCGAATGCTGCAGAACTTTACATGGTTGTTATGTCCTAAAAAGGGACTTAACTCAGGCTTTGAATGCTGTAGAAATGTCTTTGGGACATTATAATCTTTTGAAATGACTACAAAGTATCCACTTGTGAGCCCCTTAGCAGCAGCGTAGAGAATCATAGCCTTTTTCTTTTTAAAGTTATAAATGAACTGTTGATTTGTTCTGAATACCTACAAATCCAATGTAAATGATTATTATAGGAATAAGACATGCAGTAAAACGCCACAGTTACCAATATACTCACACAAAAGAATCAGACGTACTATAAGAAATCAGCAGAATGCATATTAAAAGCAGTGTGGTCAAGCTTTCTAAGACCCATGCAGTGACACAAATTGTGCCTAGGTTTGCTCATCTTTGACCCCGTGTTTGTTTCCCTTTGCTTCTGGGAGTTATCTCCATGAAGACAAATCGCAGGCAGTCCAGCAATGTCAGCATAAAATGCGCAAGACAGAGCGCAGTTGTAAATTGAGGGCACAGGTGCCTCAACCAAACTCAGGACACAGTGTTATCCTGAAGGGTAACGATGTTTTAACCGCTCGAAGTTTAACTATTCCCTGTTTTATTCACATTTTGAGATGGTTTCTGTACATTTTTAGCACAGCTAACGGAAATAAAATTCCAGAGAGCTACTAAATATGAAGATATTCTCTTTAGAGTGACTCCTTTACCAAACAGGGATCTCCGTCTGAACATCGTGTTGTGTCCGCATTGTGCCTCGTCATTTCTACCCCCACCCCAAACCCATCCCATCAAACTTGTGTAAGAATCACTGGAGTGAAACAGTGGTGTTCCTACAGTCACAGCTTGTGTATTCTGTCTCCCTGGCTGCAGGTCTGTCCCTGTAACGCGACCACTGAAGGAGGAGAACACAGAACTGCTTCATCATGAATTTTGTAATGAAAGCTGCGCTGGGAGGTGAGTAGACTGCCTGGCGTGAGGTTGATTTAACAGCACTGCAGCGTAAAGGATTTAACAGGATGCTTGGCGGCAGTAGCAGCAGTATACTGGTACTGGCCTCATAGTTATGGAGACACTGGACTGCATCCAACATCAAACTACTCTCTATAGCATCATATTTCCTCTTTGTTTTATGCCAACTGTTTTTTAAAACCTCCAAGGCTGCAACATAACTTGTTTCAATAAATGCATTCTGTTGGCCAGTGCTTCATTATTGTCAAGAACTGCTGAGTGTTTTAACCTTGTCTTTATGGCCAGCATATCAGTCTGGAACCAGGTTAAGGACCGCTGCAGATGAAATAGGACGGCGGCAGCAGCAGTGATAGATCTAGTCATATACCAATAATACGTCTGTCAAGCGAAAAAGCCGTGTATCTCCAAAATGTCACCTTCTGAGGATGGAGGCAGCCTTACTGTAGGTTGATTTTAATGCATGAGGTTTTCACATGGTTTTAATACCCAAGCAGACTCGGCTTTTCAAGTCCAACCAGTGGCACCTTTTGAGGCAAGAGAGATAGAGAAGGGCGGTTTTGCCAAGAATTAATGCTGACTTTTGTCCTTTAAAGCCTTCAGGTATTATCCCTTAGAATATTATCTCAGCTATTATTTGCCCCCTAATTAATCCTCATTATAGCTCTGTAATTCATCCTTCTCGTCAGCTATAGCTTCAAGGTGAAGGGCAGGAAAGTGGTACCAGTAGCTACAATGCAGCGGTTTCACTCATACCTGGTCAGTCGTGCATGATGTTGAGCTGTTGTCCAGGTTACAGAGATGTTAGGCAGTTACAGCTGGAGTTAAAGCATAGCCCCAACTCCTCATTGGGATGCAAAGGATGCAAGCGCTGCCTTGTTCTGCATAGCTCCTGTGCTGTGCAGCTGTGCTGTGAATTCTTAAATCAACTGCACTGCACTGGATGTAGTTTTGCTCTGCATAGGTTGGGCTGCACTCCCCCTGCAGACATTGGGAATAGATTTGACAGTGTGGGTGTTTATCTGTGTACACTGCCAGTGCAGGGGCGGGGTAGTGTGTTATATAGATGTGTGCACCTTATAAAAGATAAATTACAGTGAATGCAAAGGCCTGTCTGCGTGAACAGATCCTTGTTGTATATGTGAGAGAAAGGTGAGAGAGTAAGGATGCAGAGAGAAAGTTTGACGATTATCAGGATGGGTGTCATATTTAATATTTAATAATTATTCCTTCTGGGATGCATTGCTGTTAATGCCTTTGTATGTTACACAAGCTGTAGTTCCAGTCTGGACACAGTGACCTCTTTCCACGAAAATGTCCACAAAGTATTGACACTGCAAAACATCATTAAAGCTCCCTAAGGGGGGGTGAAAGGTTAATGAAGGAGGCAAGCCAGTTAGCCAGTTAATCAATGAGCTCAGCTATCAATCTGACGCTCAGAGCCGGAAAATCAGTAAATCAATATTTGTGAAATATTATTGAATTAATTAAGTTGGATCATTGAGTCTCCTCCGTGCTTGAGCAGTTTGAGCTATACAGTGCTCGTGGTTTCATTCCAACCAGTGACCTTTGTTATGTGTCAAACCCCTCTCTCTCTTCTCGCATTTCCCCGAGGCTTCAGTGACAGCTATGAAATTAAAAAAAGAAAAGAAACAGAATAACATGTTTTATTAATTAGCAATGTCTTACAGCGGGTGTCTAATTGAGACTGAAATATGTTCAGTAATACTGGGTGGATTTCTATGACATGAGCGTAACTTAGGTACCGACTCAAGCACCAACATCAGTTCTAAATTTAATCTGTGCAGCACTGTGCTTAATGAGATATCAGGGAAAGTATCAATCAAAATGCTGACCGTGCCATAAATATCACTGTTCCTGATTTCAGTTTTGTCATCCTTTTCAACATTGTCAACTTGTGCAGCAACACACTGCTCCCAGCCCCCCCTGCTATGTGTGGAGCTGTCAAACAATGACTTACAGGCTTAAACATATCCTATTAAATGGTCAGGATGCACAACCTGTAATGTGAAATGGTGTCAATGTAAAACCTCCAACACATGTTTAGGCTAGCCTGCCTAGCATGGGATGTGGCATAGCTTGTCAGGCTAGAAATATCCTGGATGTCAAAATGGAGACTTCGACAAAAGCCTGGTCTCCATAGCACTAGACTAGAGGGAACATCTTGTGGTGCTGTTGGGGAAATATGCTTACAAGTAAGGGCGATTGTGGCTCAAGAGTTGGGAGTTCGCCTTGTAATCAGAAGGTTGTCGGTTCGAGCCCCGGCTTGGACAGTCTTGGTCGTTGTGTCCTTGGGCAAGACACTTCACCCGTTGCCTACTGGTGGTGGTCAGAGGGCCCAGTGGCGCCAGTGTCCGGCAGCCTCGCCTCTGTCAGTGCGCCCCAGGGTGGCTGTGGCTATAAGCTTGCCATCACCAGTGGGTGGATGACTGGATGTGTAAAGCACTTTGGGGTCCTTAGGGTACAAATACAGGCCATTTACCATTTTACTCATTCACCATGTTGGAAGTTAAAAATGCTTTGAGTAGAACAGTGTTATATAAGAGCCAGTCCATTTACCAGAATGGATCTAGCTGAGGTATCTTGGGGATCTGATTAGAACGCCTCAACAATGTTGTCTCCGAGAGGTTGTGTAGTCATGGGCAACCTTAAGGAGACCCAGAAGCTCTGGCTTGGAAAAGCTTTGGTGTTCCCTCAGAAGAGCTGGAAAAGCTGGCTCGGGAGTGTTGACCTTGTTAGTGTTGACCCCTAAAATCCACACTAGCATGTATACACTGAAAAAACTCCTGACAGAAACATTTATATGACCTCCATTTATTCCTGTGACTATTTTTTTTCTCCTTAAGTCAATATTCAGACAATCTTAATGAGACGATTTAAACAATCTGCAGAAAGGTAGCTTGCTGAGAGACAGAAAACAGAATAAATCAAGCAGCATTTCTTCATTTCTACAGCATTCGTTTCCATCCAGTGATGATTTTTTTTTTACCTGTTTTTGGATTTGCTATCCTGCCACTGAGTGTTTTGCTGAGTATGTTTGGCGATGTGCGGATGAGAGTCTGTGTGACAGAGGATGCTGCCAGTGCATTAAGTAATCCTCCAAGGCTTCTTTAGTTACAGATACTTGAAAGAAAACAGAGCGATGTTTAACTGTGATGATTCAGCAGGACTAAGATCCAAAGCTTGAAGAGTGCTGGGTAGTTTGCTGCATTTGCCACAATCGACACCGCTGGTCACGCGACTCCCAGACATATTATTTTTCCTCACACAACAACTAAAAAAAAAAAAATGAAAACCTACCAACGTATTTTTATACTGTTGCTGTGTGCAAGCTGCAGAAAGCTCCTAGATGGGATATACAAACAGTGTAATTGAAAAATTTGTAGGCACCTGCTTGGTGATGCAGACATTTTAAAATACAATGAAACTTCTTTTGTTTTTATAAATTTCCGTCTTACTGAGAAGCAAAAGAAATGCAAAGAAAAGAACAAGATGTAATGAGATGAAACAAGTATTTTAATCCAACTTAAGGAACCTCTCAGAGTAAAATGGCATGTACGGATGGGCACATACAGATGAGGGGTGCTTACAACCACTTGAACATGTATGTTTAGGCATGTTTATCTCATTTAAAAAAATTATTAAATTAAATTAAATTATACAGTACCTTGAGCTTCTTGGACTACAGTTTAAAAGCCCACAGCATCCTAAAAATCTCCATTATGGAAACAAAAAATTATGCAGTTAGATTAGATTTTATTATTATGATTCATCCGTGAAGATCTGTTGCTAGTTCTGAGTTATGGTACAGAGTAACGCAGCTTTTGCTTTCAATCTTAAAATTCCGGATCCACTTTTGTCTCCTTGTTAAGTGATTGCTTCGACCTCTGAGTGCTTGGGTGCGGACTTGGCACCTCCTGACTCCTAACTAAAAGTTGAAGTTAGTTTGACAGAATGGGAAGCTGTTAAATGCGCTAGTGATTTAGTCCCAAGGTCTGGAGCTCAATCAAACTCTGAAGGCCTCAGGCAACAGCAGTGACACCATGACTGCTGCATCTGCAGAAAAGTCAGAAGTGCAATCGTCTAGTCAATAGTCACATTTAATTACTCATTTAACGCACGTTAACGCAAGTTTTATATTTTTTCCATTTGTTCAACAATTTCTTCAGCTATGGGAAGGTTAGATGTGCCAAGAAGATTGTCTTTACACAGAAGTTTGCAATTCGTGTACACTAGAGTTTATGTGTTTGTCTGTTGGTGGCACCAAATGTGCAAAACATAGTCACGAAACTTTACAGGTGTGAAGTTCAAGTACACCTGAAGGCCAGCTTTAAAGATCTGTTTAGGGGGACTTTGCAGTAGGACAGTAGACAACTAATTGAATCGGCACAGTGGAATGATTATTGATATTGATATAATCATATTGATATAATCATCAATATGACACCCAAAGAATAAAAGGCAGGAATTAGAAATTAAATAGAGTGCATGCTTAATATTGAGTATTTTGTTTTATTTGTCAGATGTTGTGAATGATATGGAGACTTGCATGTGAAACCAATGAACAGAAAGCTGACCTTTGTTTGGGTGAAGATCAAAGTCCATGAATGGCAAAAGTCCATGAACAGGTGGTAAAACATAATGTAAGACTGACTAGAAACACAGAGGAGGTTAAACAGATGCTCGTACAAAGGAGAAAAGAACAGACTGGGCCTATATACTCAAAATGGGGAAAGAGGCAAGGGGAGGTTAAAAAAAAAAAAAAAGCGCAAGGAACATATGACTTTCAAAATAACACAGGAGGTAACCAAACAGGAAATCGCCAATAGTGGTGAAAAATTTTACAATAACCCATAGGGAACTCAGGCGGGATAAACAAGGTAAGACTGAAAAATAAAACCAAATAAAAAAGATTTCAAGAACAAAGAAACTAAACACTGAGGCATGACAATTATATGGAAAAACCAGAAGGCCATAGACTAATGAAAACAATGAAAATCAAACTATAACCAAAAGCTGGAGCTAAGAAATCAGACTCAGTCCCAAACTTGAAATGCTTGGTCAAAGACCTGAGACCATAACATGAATAATGTCTCATAATTAAATACACACAGTTCCTTCATCATTAAATTAAAAGATCAGTATGCCAGCATAGCTGAATCGCTCATTTCTGCTGTTGTCTGGAAACCATTAAGGCTAGATACCATCGTCTGACCCATGAGCACCCAGTAATAATTTCTTCACCACATATCTGGTAGTTCCTGCTGCAGTAAAAGACTCCAAGACCACATTTTACCATGATCAAACACGCTTACACACAGACTGCTAACTGTTGGCTAAAAACTACAAAGAATTTACCGCTTCAGCAAATTAGTATTCTACATATTGTAAACAAAATGGGAACATGCTAGTTTTTCCTGGTAAAAATATGAAACCCCATCGTTTCTCTGCTGTAATAATATTTAGTTATTTACTCTAACACATAAATGCGATCATAAGACATTTTCATTAGTTAAGTCTGACAAAACTGTGTTATTTGAGGTGGAATGAACAGAAGAGACACCTTGAGATTTTGCTTGCTCACCCCATCGCCTCAAAGTAGAGATAATCACATTTAGCAAGCTTCTAATATGATTGGCAAAGGGAGTGAGGCCTTCATTACTTGATTGGTGTGGAGGTTTACAGCTGACACCCACACATAATTTTCCCATTTTCTTCTTGTGTTAACTCCAAGAAATCAAATAATTTCCAAAAGTGACCTTGAGCTTTTGCTGGAGTGCAAGGTGTGCGTGACTGCATGTCTGTTTGGTACATCCAGATTCAACAACTAAATTATTCAACCGTATAAGGCATGATTAGTGAAAGAGAGAGACGGGGGAGGGGTTCTGAGAGAGAAAGAAAGGCAAATTCACAGAAAGTATCACTTTTCGAATTCATAGCCTGACGATTGCAATGTTACATCCTGCTGCAGCATTTTTATTACTAATACCATTTTTCCTGTGCTGAAATGGCCATGTACCTTCAGAACGAATCTCAAGTCTTGCTTAGAAGACAGCTCATAAGCTCAACTGCTTCTTAACGCAGCTATCTAATCAGCCAATCACATGGCAGCAATTCAGTACGTTCAGGTATGTGGAAATTTTCAAGACGACCTACCAAAGTTGAAATCAAGCACCAGAATAAAAAGAAGAGTGACAGAACGATAATGAAAGTCTGTGTATTTCAGAAACTGCTGATCTGCTGGGATTTTCCAGCACAACCATCTCTGATTTACAGACAATGGTCTGAAAAAGAAGACAATATCCAGTGAGTGGTAGAGGAGATGTGAGACTGATTTGAACTGATGGGATGGGCAACAGTAACTCAAATAACCAGCTTAAAACGAAGGAATGCAGAAGAACACACATGTTGAACAGTGAACAAGACGACACCAGCTGCCAGTCCTGACAGCTAAAAACAGGAAACTGAGAGTAGAGTTTGCATGGGCTAACCAAAATTAGAAAATTGAAGATTGCTCACCCCATCTTCACTTTAGCTGCAACGGTCAGGCTGCTGTTGGTGTAATGGGGTGGAGATGTTTCCTTGGGACACTTTTGGGAGACGAATATAAGCTGGCATTAAAGCTGCTACCAATTAGTAGGCTAAAAAAAAAAAAATCAAAATCACAGTTAACATGCTCCCCACCATCTCCTCCACCGTCTCACAAAGCTGTTATTGAGACAATGACTTATATCCCAAAGGCCAAACTTGCTGGAAATCTTTACAGCACACTTGCGAACTTTCTCGCCACACACTGGGCTTAGAGGGGATTTGCCCGAGAACTTTGAGTGGGAAAAGAGAGATAAGTACTGTTTATCTGATTCTGTCAAAAGTTGAAACTCTGTGAGAGTTAGCTAAGGTTAGTCTTCTTTGCCACTTTCTCTCAAGACTTTGGATTTAACAAAGATTTACTGAAGAACTTTCAGAAGGAAGGGATTAAAGAAATGACACTTCTTATTAAGCAGGAAATGCCCAAACATGGAGGAAAGAAATCATAGTATATTAATTAAAAAGAGAGGTGATACAGGAAAATGTTGTACCGGTATCTTGGAATTGTATTTTCGATGTGGTCAGTAGCAAGATTATCTACAATATCCAGTGGCACAGCAGGGCATGTCTATGTCTGTTATGGATAAAGTGGCTGATATTACTGATTTTAATTGAAAAACATAGCTCACCACAGCTTTGTGATAAGAGCAAGCTAAATAAATTTACTTTTGTTTAAAAGGGCGTTAATGTATCTGTGGCAAATGGCTTACAAAACAACAGCCAGACTCATTGTTCAGTTTTAAAGCTATCATCCTTTATTCTATTTGAACAAATATGATCTGAATGCACAAATAGGATTTTGTGAAACCAGACCAAGTTTATTTTGGTTTGATTTAGTGTTGTTAAAATAAGAGCTGAGGGCCCTTTTCACCATGTTTTCCTAGGGAATTATTTGACAGTGAGGCTCAGCTAGTTGTGAGTCATTGCATTACTGACAGGATTCAGCGGCATTGTTTACACAGCTTCTGCTGGAAATATTCCAGATCTGGGCCATAAGCTGATCTTGAAGTCCATGTTTATCTGGGATTTTCTGACACTGACAGTATCGATTCATGTAAACATTTATTTCAGTTTCCATAGTTTCGCATAGTGCAGTGCCTTTTTCCTGACTAAACCAGTGGTCAAAGAATAGTGGTGTTTCAGTTAGTAGTAATCATTGTCTGGGCTGGTAACATTCAAAATTTCTTAACTTAATACAGCAGGTTCTCTACTAATTGGAAGGTCGGTTGATTGATCCCTAGTTCCTCCAATCTATGTGGTGAAGCATCCTTGGGAAAGATACGGAACCTCGAGTTACCACCAATGCATCCATTTGAGTGTGTGTGTGTGAATGTTAGATAAAAGTACTATATATTCTATAACTGCTAGTCCATTTACCATTTAAATGACACCTTTTCTCAGCACATATGAAAACAATACAATGTTTATCATCGTGTGAACATGTGTGCACATTTATCACTTGCATTCAAAGACATATAAAAAGAAATTGCATAACCATGCAAAACCTCATGTTTGACCATATATGTTGACAACTAAGGACTTTAGCTGTAACCTGCCTCTCTTTCACTGTCTGATACAGATGCAGACTTGAAAGGAGCAAGTATAGCATGCTCTGCCAGATGTTGCTGTGTTGGCTTCTATGTGCTGCTCATCCAATGCTGATGCAGCTAATACCTCACTTTACCTTGTATTTCTTTCCTTCCCTCTGAATTTATTCTCTTTAATAAAGAGATTCTGACTTTCTCTGTCCTTTTCAGTTTAATACAAGTGGCTCATTGATGCTGTTGATAAATTGCTTTAAATGCTGAAAAAAGTGCTGCTATTGCAATGCTTAAAATCTTGGTTGAGAATAAACTCACTGCTGGTTGGGTGTGGATAAGCAGGGAACACAGATATGGAGTGAAACTAACTTGCATGAACATAATTTGTATTGATGGAAAAAGAAATAGAAGAAATTCAGTTTGGATTGTTTTTATTCTCATTGAATGATAGAACTGAAGGAATTTGGAGTTTGAACTTTTTCAGCCTCTGCAGTGGGAAAAAGGTCTGAGAACCACTGAGCTTGTTAATAATTGTAGCTTTGCTGCTCTACACTTCCCATGCAACACCTGTTCAAACTGTCTTGAGATTACAGTCTTCTTTCCTAGCCCCTGGGCTAGAGCTATTACTAGTTCTCCAGTTGTCAATCCCTTATTTTTGCAAGCCTAGCAAAGTACAAGCGGGTGAAACCAGCCGTAGGTGGTGTAGCTCCAGGGTTAGAAAACTTTTCCTCCCTGTTATAGATTTTATTTTTATGTTTTTTTTAACATTAGAACATTAATGTGTTCCATTTCATACACGAGTTGGAGCTTATTCCGTTGAGTGTACTTTTTTACATAAGCACTGGCACAGTGTGTGTTTGCAACCTGAGCTGTCAGAGTTTTACTGTTGTTTTAAGTCTTCTTCCTTTGTAATAAAGTCTCTGAGAAGCTGTGGAGCCCCAGAGCATTAGAAATAGCCCTGTAACATTTCTAAGACTGATGTCTTTCAATCGCCCTCTTCCTCATTGTGTCTGGAGAGCTTTTTAGATTTTGATATTGTGTTCTTCTAGGCGATCTTTCAGCATACTTAAGTGTAGCCACGGCCCTTTAGCTGAGGTCCTGTTTTGAAGCCTTATTGTGAGCATTTTTACCGTCACCATCCTGTTTAGTTAAATCACGAATGAGAAGTGGATCTGACTAAGAAAATGAGGACACTCAATACGCTCAAGTTAGCATCTTGTCAGTTAAAGTAGTTCTGTGCCAAATCGTACCCTATTTCCATTTTAGGACTATAAGTTGTAAATTATATGTGCTATAATGTGTATGATCTGTTGTATTAAATGTGACTTAAAATAAAAAATGTGACTTTTTAATGTATTTTTATTGAGGTTATACCGGTAGATCAAATGAGCTGTAGGGCCTTTATTACAATTAGAATTTTTGCCAAAATTTTTTTATAATTTGGGGGTTAACTAAGAGGGCAAATAAGCCTACTTCTCCATACAAGCTGTAATGATTCAATGTTACGAGTGTTGTCCAGCAGTTTTACTATTAGTCTGTTCTAACAAAGCCCAGATAACCTTTTTTGCTTATGGAAATACAGGCATCCTTTAAAACTTGTGTTTTGTGGCTACTCAGGTTGCTTTGTTTTATGCTAAATTCTGTTTGAATATTTGATGCAATTTATTTTGAGATGTGAGCAGAAAAACTGGTGTCATTTGTGTTTTGTTAATTACCCAACACAAAAATGTGTTTTTCGTTTTCTGTCCTTCAGCACCCTTGTGCTCGCCCATTGCCAACTCATCTTTTCTCGTCTTCTGCCTTAGATGTCTTTTATCTCTCTCTACATTTTGCTACAGTTTGTTTTTATTATGCTGATGAATCAGAAAAACTAACAGCACCAGGGGAAGACTGAAGGAGTAGTCAGTCTTGTGTCTTGGTTGCTTGATTTTTCTCGTCCGACGTCCTTGCCCGCCTCTTATCTTTTCAATCCCACTCTTCGTTCTAACCTCACTCTCTCGTTTACTTCACTGTTTTCTAACACAACTTATTCCTTCATTGAGCACTTTCTCCATATTGCTTCCTTTCCAACTTTCCCTCTCTCTCTGTCACACTGTAACTTCACATGAACTGTTGGATAATCCCACTAACTGGAACACTTCAACAAATTGGACGATTATTTTTGACAGATTCTCTCCTTCTCATCACACTCTTCTTGCTTCCCTTCTTGTTGTGTCAAAATGTTCGGATGTAGACTGCCTTGATATCCTAGATTCCTTATTCTCCAGTTCTTCTTTCCGCCTCTTCGCTACTTATCTCCTCCCGTCTTTGCCAAGATTCTTCAGACCACTGGTTTTTCTCCTAATCTTTTATATCATGATGCTTGATGACTGTTTCTACTGTTTTCTATTGTTCGTGTTTGCAGAAGTCAACATTTTCTGTACTGAAATCAGGAGGTATTATTTTATTAGATGTATAACTCTGACAGGCACAGGAAGCAGATTTGTGCAAAGCATATTCAAAGGCTTATGCCTTGTAGATTAATATACAGAACTGTGTACTCTCTGAAATCTGTCACCATTCTTTCATCCTGTGTCATACTGATTATACTGTTAGTCTCATGAGTACGTCTTTTTTTCCTGTTTGCTTCTGATTGTTGCAGAAACAGCGTATGCCGTGTCATCTGGCAAATAACTGTATACATCAACAGTGTGCTATGCAAAAACCGTTTGATCCATAGCCTATCTGATATCATCCATGTTCCTCAAATTCCACATTGAGACTTATTAGGACTGCAGCCATTACTGGGGTCACTAACATTTAAACTACTTAGTTAATGCAGAATTCCATTCAGTTCAGTTATATTTACATAGCACTAACTCAGTGTGCTTTATATTGCAAGGTAAGGACTCAACCATCAGGCATTTACCTGGCAGCAACACTCGGCAACAGTGGGACAAAAGAACTCCTTTTCAACATGAAGATTCCCAGCACAACCAAACTCATTAGGGACAGGTTATGGGATGAGGGGAAAGAAGAGGGAAAAAAAGGAGAGCATAGAGACACAAGGACGAAACACAAACTGTGGGAGAAAAGACTGCATTTCATGGCATGCCGTTTACTAGCTGAAGGAAGTCATTTTCAGTGCATCATGGGTCATCTTCCAGCAGCATAAGGCAGATTAACAAAGGGATAGGTCAGCGTCACTGCTGCAGCTATGTGCTTCTTCAAAAGGAAAAATAGAAAAATTGTAATCCCGCTTTTACAAGTAGAGAGCGTGTCTGTTTCCCAAATACAAGCTGGGAGATGGTTCCATAGGAGAGCGGTCAGATAACCTAAGACTCTGCCTCCTGTTTTACTTTTAAAACTCTAGGAACCACAAGCAAACATGCTGTGTGGGAGCCAAATGCTCTGTTTAAATAATGTGATTCTATGAGGTTTCTATGTTGTTTGATTTTTTTTTTTAAAACTTTGTATATCAGGAGAAGTTTATTACATTCAATTCAAGATTTTTAGGGGCAAATACAATAATCCCAGCTTTGTTTTATTTTAGAAGTGGAAGGTTATAGTTCATCCAGACCTTTGTGTCTTTAAGACATCCATTCACGTGAAGTATTCCTTTTTCAGCCTTTTTAGATAAGAACAGCTGGGTATCATCTGCATAACAGTGAACATGTATCCAGTGTTTTATGATAACATGACTTCAGGGAAGCATGTATAATATAAAATCCATTGCTTTCAGCACAGAGCTCTGTGGAAGATTGGAATTTAGAAGGAAAGGGCAGATTCAGCTATGTTTTAATTGCCACCAGTAGCCAATATTTGCTTTTTTTTAATTTTTAAAATGCTTTTAATGATCTCATCTACAAGGGACTTGCAAATGCCTTTCCAGCAATATTAAATAGGGTCCAGCATAAGGTTCTTTTTTGCTGCCTTTTTTGGTATACTTTGCCGTCCATTTCATCAAAATGTGTCTCAGTTTTGTATGAGTCAGATGATTGTTGGGACCAGATCATCTGCACTGGTCTTTTAAATAGGCTTTGCCTGATATGTTTTGGTTTCATTTCCCAAAATCAAGCAAAATGGGCCATACTGTGAGTTCTGAATTAATAACCAAGTGTTACCAGCAGAGGGTGAACATCATGGTCAATGCAGACATCCATTTCCCTCTATTTTATTGTGACACGACATGTGAGGGCACCAACTATAAACACGTTCCCCAAATGGACTGTGAAACAGTATCTGGTTGGAATTAGAATAGAAGAATCAGAGAGCCAACAAAGAGCAATGACAATAAAGCGAAATTATGGGTGCTCCACGGCAACTGTGCAGGACTAAAAAAAATACAAATAGTAAAGACATCAGGAATAATTTCAGTCAGTTGTGGGTAACTGAAGACACTACAGTAGAGTACTTGTTTTTATTGGGTGCCCTTGTAGTGCAGTGTTTGCATTCAACAAAGTGGATGGCATGCTAGATTAATAAGAAGAACTGGGGTGTCCAAAGCTAATCATGAGAAAAGGTAAGCCCTTGCTTTTGTGGTGTAGCTGGAAGTACCACATTTTAATTTAAACCATGCTTGTAACTAACTCAGGCAGCAAAGGAGCTGTGCTAAAACAATCTTTGAAATCAGCTTGTAAACATATTAGAGGTGCCATTAATAACTGCTCAGACAGTATCTGTTTAAGAAAATTAAATAGTGAGTGAAAAGGGCCAACAAAAGACCAAAAACGGAAATGTTTTTGCATTTGATGTCAAATAGCATTGGATACTGGCAGATAATAATAGCTCTAAGGTGAAATGCTGAAGGTTGTACCTGTGTTTGTGAAATACATCTGCCTCTATTTCATTCAGTCAGTTTATCTGCTTGTCATCTCGTGTCTCGCAAACTAATTTGACAGCTCAATCTTGAAAGCCTGCTGGAGCAGTTGTTGTGTCTAATGTGTTTCTTTTTTGTTTCGTGTCTCTCAGGAGGCCCTCCTGATGTTGGCAAAATGCTTGGTGGAGAGGAAAAGGAAGAGGACCCTGATGCAGCGAAAAAAGAGGAGGAGAGACAGGAGGCACTGAGGCAGCAGGAGGAGGAGAGGAAGGCCAAATATGCCAAGATGGAGGCTGAGAGGGAATCGATGAGACAAGGCATCAGAGATAAGGTATAATGAAAAAAATGGATTTTGCTCTGTGGCTAGCTAAGGTAGTCATAAAGTAAAATTTACAGTTTTCAACCCAACAAACAGAACTATAGTAAGTCAGTCAGTCTTGTAAGGAAAACAACCACCAAAACAAAGACAATAAAGAAACAATTAATGCAGAATTAAATAATGTCATACAATGAGCACTGCTTACTGCGCGAGAGATGCATATGGGCAAAAAACTTGGATTTTTAGAAGCCTTTCTCTCTTTTGTTTTTCACGTACCTTCTAAAGGCTTCTCATCTTGGTGGCTTGACAGCACAACTGTTTATTTATATATATATAAAAAACTTGTTTAAAATAGACTACCGTGACATTGTTGTGCTTGCTTTGTACTATTTTTAAAGCTCTCGTACCCATGAAATAGATCAGTAGATCAGGAAGGAGCTGTAGAGAAGTAAAAAGCTGTTGAAAAATGAGATTAGATTGATTTAGAAACAGTAATGGTAGCCAGGATACAATTGAAGCTACATATACATATATATTATTAGGCCATTATTTGGACGTTTGTCTTTTTTCCATGATTACACACTGTATTTCTTTTATACAAACTAGTCAGGGCTGTAGAGACGCTGAAACTGCAGTGGCTGCAGTGTAACCACTTCACTGCAGTGTGAAAGGCAGGCAGTCTGTGGGTGGGACAGGTCTGAAGGGAATAGCCCACTGTGAATCAGCGGGTTGAAAAGCAGCACTCCTCCCTTGGCTCGTCACCTCGTCTATACTTCTTAAGTTCTCCCGGAGGAAAACAAAGAGTGAGGAACAGCTCCTAAAGTGCTTGTCACCAAAAGGATACTGTCAGTTTCCTCCACAGCTTCATTCCTTTGTGCCAGATTGTGTGAAAAATGCCCACACTATGTGCATGTCCTTGCTGGAGCATGGCAAAGCTAGCAGTGTCACATGCATAGCTGCTTTATTTTATGATTACCAAATTACTTGACTGACATTTGTCAACCAGAAATGGCATCTTACAAATGTAGTGTGTAGGCGTCTATAAAAATGTGATTCACAAGAAGCACTCACTCTTTAAAAAGCTGGCTGACAGCGCAATAATACTTCTTTTTCCATGATGTTTTGATTGCAACATGTTTTTTTAAATGGATGCTTTTTTTTTTTCTTTGTGTGCTTTTGTCAAATACAAATTTGCAATGTATTTTTTGTCTGAACTCTTATCAGCAAACTTGTGTTTCTGTTTCAACTCTAGTATGGCTTGAAAAAGCGTGAAGAGGCTGAGGCAGAGGCAGCAGCTGCCCAAGAAGAGTCTGCAGCGGGCAGCTTGACTAGACCTAAGAAGGCTGTGCCAGCTGGCTGTGGTGATGAGGAGGAGGAAGAAAGCATCATGGACACAGTGATGAAATACCTGCCAGGCCCACTGCAAGACATGCTCAAGAAGTAAGCTAGGTAGCTAGCTAACACTATCTAGCTTAGTTCACAGGCTACAGTTACTTTAATTTGTTTTTTCTCCTTTTTCAAACACATCTAAACAAATAACATGAAGTTACATTTTGGCAAGGTGTTATGTTGTTTGGCAAGTCAAGGTTTTGTGATGAAGAAATGCACCAACAGTGTGTACTGCAGCCATTGGACTAAGCTAGGCTGGCTTACCGGCCATGTGAACGTTAGTTATGTTACAAAGCTAACAGCAAGCAGAGGGCAAAGACAAATGTTAGACGATTTATCCTTCTAGTCTGAGAAGTTTTAAACTCCCTTTTCTGTCCCCTGCAAGGGATGCAAAAGCTTTCTTGCACCACTGGAAAATAATACCCTTGTACACCATATTCATTCAGTTTGTACATAAATAAGGCAGTGCATAACAACCCTCCATGTGGGCAAAAAAACAATCAAAAATATTATATATTAAAAAATATTATTCTGTATGTCTGTCTTTCAAAAGAAAAAAAGTAATAACTTGATAAGCCATATTTTAAAAAGGAACTTTAAAGACTACTCTTGTGTGCTCCTAAAGCTCGTTTTATGTTCAGCCTTGTCTAAAATTAATGTGAAACCTTTTGCACACAATGTTAAAATCTCTGTAAAACCTGTCGTCTACCTTCCTCACACACTCCCACAATGCCCTTCATGTAGTATAGTGTTTAAAATGTTTCTATTCTCACATTCTGTGTCTCTTCACGTCCTGCATGCCATTTGTCTGTAAGAGTTAGTCGTGTGAATATGTGCTCCCATCATCTCGGTATCCTTTTATCCTCTTTGTTATCATGCAAAAAATAATATGGCAATAACACCTGAGTTTGACTGTGTTTTCATGTCTATATAACCGTTAATATTATTAGTAATAAAAAGAAATATATATATATATAAATATGTATGCTTTCAGGAAGTTTAATTTACATGTTTGCAGGGTTTTCCTTTTTTTTATTTTATTGTTTTGATGAAGAATGACTGCTTGGCTGTTCATATAATAGCCAAAAACCTTAAGCTTTCAGCCATAAAACCAGAATTTACAGTATATATACACTATTACCATCAGGATCACTTAAAAGGGAAAGAATAATAACAAAACAGTGTGAATAAAAAATGTGTTTTTGAATAAGCAGCGTTGAGCCGAGAGTGAATTATAAGACCAGGTTTCGCATTATACAATGATTTGTGAGGAAAAAGACCGCCTTCCCTCGATACGCACAGACACACAGTGAATACTGCAGTTTGCCTTCTAATTTAGCTACACAGAAAAAAACTGGTGTGTTTTCAAAGACGATTTAAAGTGATGCTTGATTCAGTTTCTTATTGTTGGCTTAGATGTGATGATGGTCCAATGAGGGCAATGCAGGTTGCCATGAGCAATAAAGGTTTATCATGTATGTTTCTGCCTGAGATTCAATAAAAACTTAAAACCTTGTTCACACATAAAAGCGTGTCGCTGTCTTATTTGTGATATTCCATATTTAAATCATGATGGTAAGTTGCACTTTACAGTCTCAGTATACATGCAGTATTTGTTAGATTGGAACAATTAAGACGTTCTGAACGGTACAATAATAGAATATAAATATGTGTTTGTGTTTGCCATGTTGAATTTCACCAAATTAACAAAAACTAAAGACATTCCTTCCTGAATTTTATTTCATTTTAGTTACTTTTGTAATAACAAAATTCCATTTCCATTCCACAATTATCAGGGATTGTAACATCTAGCCCTTTTACTGAATCAGCCTCATTTTAATTTTTTATCACGATTAACTAAAATCGTTTTAGTTCAGTCCAGTTAACTGTAATAACCTTGTACTGAAACAAATGATGCATAAAACTGTAATTTTTCCCTCCAATGAAATTAAAAGAATTTTTTTTCAGATCGTTGCTTACAACCTCCCTGGAATGACAATGAGAACCTGTAATTTTTCATAAATGTGACATATGACGTGGATTTTTTCCTTGTTGCAACCAAGCGCCACCACTGAGGACCGTAGCCAAGAGAGCCAAGAGGGATGGAAAGCTTCACCAGCTTGGTGTAATTCTTCTCTTTCGCCACAGAGTGGCACTGTGGGCCCTGCGGTCTTTGTATCAAATGTGCTGAAGGTGTATAAACAAAGACAATTTTCAAGCTTTATTTAATTCATAAAACAGAACAAAAAAATGTGAACTATCTATGAAAAAACCGAGTCAAGCAGTACAATATGAAAAAAGCCCTACACAGGAGAAAAGAACATGACACACAGAGACTGTGAGAGCAGAGTCCTCTTTCACTTTTAGCTTTCAATTCTTCATCTTTATAATGAAGATATCGACCATTCACTGGACATTGGCCTTGACACTGTCAGTAACAAAGTGGTGATAAATAATAACACTGAATGTGTTATTAGCCCTTAAACATGCAATCAGAATTTTGAGCAAGAGTTGTTCACATTAGGAAGACGTAAACGTTTCCTAAAACAAATAATTCATCGACAGCTAATAAAAGCTAACAAACCATCCTGTGATTTCTACTGGAACTGTTCTAATTCCTGCTTATATAACAGCTAACTCTACTTTTCCCTCATTGCACTGCTGATTTTTAAAGTTATGAGAAATCCCACTATCTGCTCCAAAGTATACAGCAGCATAAAATCAACATTTATTCAGGTGTTTTTTTGGCCTATGATGAGAACCATTTCATTTTGATCTCCAAAGGATTAAGGTGCAATACCATATCTCTGATTTTCAGTACCTGTCATAGCCACACATGCTTGTAAATAGTCTGTTTTTCATACGAATAAGGGGGATTGTTATAGTCTGAAAGCTGCAAAGACATGAAAGGTTTCCTGCATACAAAAATACAACAAACCTGGATTTAGGGAGTAATGTGAAACCTGTAGTAAAAAAAGTCATTTCATACTAAAACACACATTGTAGCTCCAGTAAATACAAATCAACACAAACAATCAACAAACCAGACCTGGCTGAAAGTGTAAAACAAATCCATTCAAATATTCACAAGTTGCTTGGGTTAATGTAATCTGGTGACTGTAAGCAAAAACCCTTTTGCCACTCGGCAGCTATGTAACATTTATTCTAAAAAACTGCATGTAAAGAATCTCATCAAATTATGTTTAAAATTGTTACATTTCTTTGCAGATTTTGTCCCAACACAAAGTTTTTTACTCTCTGGGAGTTTTTTTTCTAACACCATCTTTAGTTTTGGGAATTTCTCTCAGAATTTGTTGAGCTTCTTGTCTCTCTCTCTCTCTGGCGCTCTTACAATGCCGCTGCTGTAAACACTTCTATATAACAGTGCCGTATTCGCTGGATATTTAAAGGAAAATATAAAGCACATTACACTGGCATTTGAATATTGCACATTAACAGGCAGCGAGTGCTAATATAAACGCTGGATAATGTCACAGTGTAATTTGACAGTACATTTTCTTTTACAGCAACATTTTTACTACTGGTTATTTGATTATCCAGCATAGTCAAACCAAGTCATATGAATGGCTTCTGACTCTTTCCCAGGTCTGTTTCAATAAATACGTATGTAGTGACAAATCTCACAGTTGCCAGGTTTATACAGCTATTTGTAAATTGCTCAAGAATCTGTGTAGCTCAGTATCGAAATGAGTCACTAAATACTTTTTTTCACACTGAAAAATGAAAAGAGAAAAACATCAGAAGATGGGGGCAAAACCAGATGTTCTTTTTTTTTCTCAATTCAATTTAAATGAATAATCTGACATGGCAGAAATTCGTAGTCTTGTAAGGTGTCCTGGAAGCAACAGCAGTAGTGACAACACCAGTCATTTACAGCACAGTAGTGGTAATAATAATAATAATAACTATTAAAATTCAACTCAGCAGACTGCTAAAAGTTGCCCATCGCTTTTCATATGGGACCACATTCAAAACCAGACCTTAAGCCCTTCACTGAGGTCTAAACACTCGATGAAGCATTGAAAGACTCAAAATTACAGAGTAGGAGTTGGTTTGTACAAAAAGCTGCAGTTATAGCTGTCCAAGCCTAGAAAATATGTCAAAATGCAAACTTCAGAGCACAAAGTAATAATATTAATGTCACTTTTTTTGTTGTTGCATGCACTGGAAACTCAGAAGGATCTGTTAATTAATCCAAATGGATCATTTAACATTTACTAAGTAAAAGTCTGTAAGTGAAAAAGTTCAGACACTGTCTCTGAAACCAAAACAATTGAACCTGATAGAGTGGAAGGGGGTGACAGATGGCAGGAGTTGAAGGTAGCCCTGGTTTCTACACATTTGTCCGACACTTTGGGAAAATGGGTCCTCCTTCAAGCCTTCTCTTTCTTACTGTAGACAGAGGGAAAATGGAAGGTTACAGGAGAAAGAAAGATGAAAGACAACATCAACCCATCTTAAGCAACAGCACAGCAAAGCTGACCTCTTTAACTGACAGGAAACAAGATAGCTGACAAAAAAAGCAAGGCAAAAAGAACATCACAACAAATTGGTGGCTGCAACGTGTAAGAAGAGTTCTTTGTGAATAAATACACAGGACAAACGTAAGCAAGTGGAAAGAACAGGACAGCGTCTTCTTAAATGTGATTACTTTGTGGTTATTGTGCACAATAAAACAGAATATATGTTCAGCTCTGAAGAAAATTCTGTCTCAAGATCACGTAATAATGCATGTTCAACAACCAGAAACTAATTACTAAAAGGTGATCAGAGACTCCATGAGAGTCCTGTGGGTCCACTTTTGGGGCTTTGGAAAGGAGTGAAAAAACAGGAGGAACCAAATTCCTCCAAAAATGCAGATGAAAAGAGCAGAAAGACCAAAGACTAATCACTCAAAGTCAGTATAGAAAAATACAGCATAATTTCAAAGTCAAATTCTGTGCTACTAGATTCTTTCTTTTTTTTTTTTATACAGGTAGTTATCTCATCTACATGTTTCCAGAATTGCAAGATTTTTGCGCTATTTCAGGAATGCCGTGGGACTAAAGAGCGGTCTCCGTAAGCTAGAGATGATTAAAAGAGTGAAGATGTGGACAAGCAATAGAAACTCTCAGAAGAGTATGACAGGAGGCAGCAGAGCTTCCGGTAGTCCGGATAAGAACTGGGAGATGTTGGCAGCAGAAAGGCAAGGCTGAGCGGTCATACAGTGTGTGACTGTACTGTACTTTTTTTTTTTTTTTTTACTTAGTCTTAGACTTGAACTTTTTCCCAAAGGCCCTCTCCAGCTCAGGGACAGATAGAGTGAGGGTGAAAGAGCCGTCTGTCTCCGACCTGACGACCCGGGCTTAAAGATGACGTGGGGAAGAGAAAGCATCATAAATGATGTAAAGTGGTTTTGAACATTATATATATATATACACAAAATACAAGAAGATAGTAAGACCATTTAAAACAAAACACAAACAAAATCATATCCACATCTAATTTAGTTTTGAAGCTACATTCTGTAGTGTGAATGTTACAGCAGTCGAGTCAGAGAGGATTTATTCTGCCCTAGTTTGTTGTACAAAGTAAATATTTTGGGGAAAACAAGTTGAAAATCAGGTCAGCAAACACAACAATTACTGGTAAAATCTGTGCATGACAGGAAACACTCCACTCACTCGCTTCATTATGTTCTCTCTCACGCTCACAGGCTTTTCTTAGTGCTGAGGTCATAACTCAGGAAGGTACTGTTATGATTGGCTGAGGCTGTTTGGCAGCTCTACTGAGTAACCAACTGATGATATCACTCTCATTCTTCTATTAGCCTCTGATTGAAGTAGAACTCAAGGAGATATAGTGATGATAAAGTGCACTCGTGCCCATACTAACGTCTAACTCTGCCAAATGAAACATTACAAAAAGACGTAACTAAAAGAATGAACATAATATTACTTGAGTATTTACTTGACGTTTTGTCAGTTCGAGACCTAATGCCACATCCATACAGTGATCATGCAGGTGTGTGTACCCACCCAGGTCATTGTTGTTCATCATGGCATTGGAGCCCCGGAGGCGTGGACCCTGCTGGGTGAAATGATACCCAAACTTCAGCAATGTGGTGTTTTTCTCCAGCATGTTGGCTATTTCCATCTCCACTTTGTTGCCTAAGGGCTGACTCTGGAGTTCACAGAGAGTGCAGGAAAGGATGGTGGAGAGAGGAAGACGAGAGAGGAGTAGATGATTAAAGGCAAAAAAAAAAAAAAAAATCAGTGGTGGGATTGAGGGTTTAAAAAAAAAAGTTGATTTCAACCAATAACTGGACTTGAAAAGCAAAAAAGAAAGGGCCAAGAACAAGGAGAGAAATAAAAGTAGGCATTAGTGGGCAATGAGTCACAGATGTCCAACTATGGCATATGAGACATTGCAATGCAATCAGCGAGCATTAGACCAAAGTGGCAATGATGAACTGTGTACACTGCATGACACATACATACTGTTCCAGTGTGTTTAAATCTGTCTGTACTCTATGGAGGGTGTGAGCTTTTACCTGATTGTCTATCTTGAGCTCCAATAGTGTGGTGTTATTCTGCAGCGACTCTATGAGGGCCAGGATTCCAGTCCCTGTTATGAAGTTGGACTCAACGTTCAGACTCTTGAGCATCGTGTTAACTTTCAACATCTCTGCCAGGGCCTGAGAAAACACACAGCACTTTGTATTCAGGAGCAGCTTTGAAGCCAGGCTGTTCTTGTCAGGCTTTCGTTGTGGTTTGGTCCCAGTTTTGATTTTGATTTGGTTTTTCTTCTGTTCATATTGTACAAATGTCTCCACTGTTTCCTACTCTTAGTCTCTGTTTCGTCTGTGTTAGTTCCCTCGTCTTGCTTGTTTCCATCTCCTGCTTCATTTTGGTAACTGCTATTCCTTGTGCGTCATCTGTGCCCTCACTTCCTGTCTTTGTTTTTCTTCTCATTTCCTGCTTGTTTCCATCTGTGTCTTCGCCTATCCGAGTTCCTTCCACTGTGATATCTGCCACTTATGTCCACCTATGTCTCATTCTAAAATCTGGCCACTGAGTATATGCAAGTCTTTTCTTTTTTTGGGGGGGTGGCTGTAGCTCAGGTGGCAGAGCAGGTCAGCCACTAATCAGAAGGTCGGCGGTTTGATCCCTGGCTGCATGCCAAATATCCTTAGGCAAGATATTAACCCCGTGTTTGCCTACTGGTGGTGGTCAGAGGGCCCGGTGGCGCCTGTGTCCGGCAGCCTCGCCTCTGTCAGTGCGCCCCAGGGCAGCTGGGGCTACAATGTAGCTTGCCCTTGCCTGTGTGTGTGAATGACTGAATGTAGTGTAAAGCGCTTTGGGGTCCTTAGGGACTGAGTAAGGCGCTATACAAATGCAGGCCATTTACCATTTTCCCTTTGTCTGATCATCTGCTTGACTCCACATGTACTCCTATTTGCGTCACATTTCTTTTCTGTATTGTTGGGACGAATTTTCCTTGTTGCCTTGAGTTTGGATATCTTGCTCTTGTTCTGCAGAGCTTTTTCTTCTTTTTGTTTACGCCCTGCTTTTTTACCCTCTTGGTGTATTTTGATCTGTTTAGGAGGAACTTTGTCAAACCACATGTTTATTTTAATCTTCATAGTGTTTGTCAAAATAGGACTCATCCCCATTAATGATAAAAAGTGAAAAACTGGGAAGCTGTTAAGATAAAAAGGAAAGAGAACTGGAAAAAAAAAAGCAAGTTAGGTTGAAAAGCATTAGACTTACAAATGCTACAGGGTCATTGCTCCTTGTTCCTACAATACTGAACCTCTCCACCACTGTGTTCTTCATCAGAGCCTCGGCATATGCCTTCAGAGTTGGGATAGGAATATTCTGGGTGCAGAAAAACAAAAAAATTTAATGTTGAAAAACTTATTTCTATGTATTTTTGCATTTTCCCTTATCATAAACAGTAAAAAATATTAATTGCTTTGTTTCATAAGGAAACAAATGCTTGAAGTTTATGTATAAAACTTGAAACCAAATCCAATATACATCCTAATTTAAATATAATTTTTATAATAAATATAGATTATTAAACCTGCACTGTCTCTCTCTTTTTCTTTTTTTTTTAAACACAACCCAGCATTCTTACCTTGATGTTATTGAGGTTGACTTCTACCAGGTCGGGATCATTCCTCTTTACTCTCAACAGAGTTTCCTCTACATCAGTGGAGTTGGGCTCCTCATCAGGGACTGGCTTGTACTGGGTACACTGGATCACACCTGGGGTGCAACACACGTATAATATAAAAATATATTTACAAAATCAGACTTCGGATGGATAAATTTGCTTTACTCAGGGTCTGATTGGACTAAATCTCATTTCAAAAGCAGCACAAAAAAATAACCTCTCCATTAAGTAGTTGACTCAATTTCTGAATCTGCGACTCTAAACACTGTAAACAGCATTTTCTGGATGATTGCTTGAGACTTTGCTTGTGTCAAGCAAAGCGAACACATTTTGTTGGTGAAAGTATAGTTTTCCACATTTAGTGTTGCTTTTGGTCGTGGAGTACTCTGCTGGTTTAGAAATGCTGTTCTTCTTCTCCATGCTTGCCCCCTTTTTATGGTAATCCAGGCTAAACATCTGTGTAGCTTCACATTTATTTTACTGACAGGGGATTGGTATCAATCTTAAGAAGGTGATTAAGCGTACTTCCAACGATAGTTTTTTGCAGAGCACAGTACAGGCAGAGTATTAGTATTTGGCCACAATAACCTCAGGAGATTTTCAAAATGATATTTTTTATACTTTGCAAAAGCTGTACAGAGTACCTCGTTGTAAGTGCTCTGCAACAGAAGATCTAAAATACGGAAAAACTAGAATCCGTTTGGTTTACCAGCACGAGAAATGTGCACCTACTTTAGTAATGGATTGCAAATTTCTGAGATTCAGTCATTAAGGTTAATATGGACCAATGCTTTTGTAAAAAGGGTTTTGTGCCCTCCTCTGTATCACTACTCAAAACAGAGTGACAACTTCAGCAGGAGACTCTGGGTTGCTTTATAAGGTAGTCATATTTGGATGTGAGATGCTCAGTCTCTGTTTAGAGCTGGAAGCGTAACTATAGGATGAGCCACCACACAAGATAAACAATAGCTCATTAACCTGTGAAGGAGAGCTAAAAGTAATCCCAGAATTCAATCGTTTACACGATGTAGCATAACATGAAGTGCAAACAGATGAACCAGCGATAGTGTATTCCTGGCAGGATAATAGCAAAATGTATGTGTGCTTATACTCTTTTATCTACCTATCTAGTTTACTTTAACCTGTTTTACATTATTTGTGCATGTATCAAGTGCAAAACAGAAAAAATATGAGCATACACTGTTTTTGGTCAAATAAACATTCTGCAAACATGAGATCACACTTTATTCCAATCCAACTGCAGCATTTTTCTTAAATGATGCAATTTTTTTGGTACTAGTTGAGTGATCTGCTTTATTTTAGAGTACTTTTACTTGTTCCTCGAAAGTCCCTATAATTCATGTGTACTTGTGTCCAGTAGTATACATTTTGGTAGGTGAGTGCAAGCGTGTATGTGTTTCACATACTGTTAAGGCCTTGCTTGTTGACTATAGTGCTGCTGGCCAGGGCTTCATAGTACTGCTGGTTACTCATCAGCGTGTGCATGCCCAGGATGGCTGGAAGAAGAGAAGGAGACTGAAGAATGAACATTTCTTGAGAAAAAAAAAGGATTGAGAAAGAGAAAGCAAGAGAGCAGTGCTGACACTGAGTGGACTTATTGATTGGCTTGCAACCTTACACCAGACCACCATGCACCAGTCGCTTTCAGCATCACAATCAAGGCGAGCATGAGAAAAAAAAAAAAGAAAGAAAAAAACCTGCACACTGTATGGATTCAGCTCCCGTGTACTGGCTTTGACTTCTGCAACCACAGCTGACCTTCTGCTCTTAGCAGGCCAAAGCCAAATCAATGTGCAATATACTTTATTTGTTATAAAAAATAATGAGATATCAGCCAGCCAAGGCAAAAAATCTATGATGTGCTCTGGCAGCGGGAAATCTGATATATGTTTCCAGCCAAGCAGTTACTCTGAGGACACAATTAACAGAGAATCTTTGCCTTGTTTCTTTGTCAGAGAGATTGAGAGTATCTGACTGTTTATTCGATTACTGAATGCAGTGAAGTGCGTGTATTGCAACAAGCTAAGAGGCTTGTTCACCACGAGCATTTCTCATTTTAAATCCCCGTCTTCTAACAGCAGCAGGGTTGGATAATATTTTTGTCACACATGAAGTATGCATCGTCTTGTAATTACTCTGACAGTGGTTAAAACTAAATGTGTTTACATGGTATAAGTAAATATACTTCCCACAAAGTCAACTCACTGTCATCATTAATATAATAAGTTCAGCACATTGACTGCAATAACTCAGGCAGGCTAAAAACAAACAAACAAAACAGGCAGAAAAAAACCCTGAAACATCAGCAACACTGTTTTAATGGCAGCTCGAGTTTCTCCTGATGGTATGGACATTGAAAAAGTTATTATTTTATATTTTAAGGCAAAGAAAAATAACTTCAAACACTATTCAGACAAAATCCAGCAAATGACAATAATTGCAGTGTGTAAAGCAGAGCTGTGTCATATCACATCATACCTGCTATAGCGGTGTCATGCACTTACATTCCCAACTGCCGCCACCTGCAAGCTGCAAGCTGATAAAACACTGGGTGTTTTCTACATCTTCATTAATATCATTTTTACAATTTTTTGTGATGTAGCTTACATCGTCCTTCCCCACTATGCAAAAAAATGTACCAGCAGGTCCACTCGCCCTGCATGAACCAAGTTTTTTGTTAAATACAATGCACGGTCCGCACATGCAACAATACGTCGACTACAAAGTAAAACAAAAAGCACAAATGTCACAGAAGACCAGTGTTGTTCCATGCAGGACTATGTGCAGCGTACAGATACCCTGGGCGGTGATGAACTAATAGATAGAAAGATCCAGAAAATGAAGGTACGGATGATGATGATGAAGAGTTGAACGGTAAGAGTGGAATGAAGATGAAAGGAGTGCTAGAGGAAATGAGTGAAAGTTAGATTAACAAGGGCTAGGTACACCTATGGTAGTCTACTTACATTCATTAGTGAGAGCATGCCTAAAACCTTCATATAGAAATATATAGAAGCAACTCTTGAAATGGAGAAAAGTTACAGTTCAGCTACATGTGCAGACGTAAAATCCAATTAAACTTAAGTACTTTTATTTGTTCATTTTCTTGGAAAAATTAGCCTACAGAGAAAATTAGCCTACAGAGAGATGTTGTGTGATAGTTACCTGCAATATCACAGAGTTCAGCATCGGTAGCACTGGACAGGGCTTCTTCTAACTCCGGCTCCAGAGTCACAGACTCTATGATTGGATCCACTCTTGTTTTAGGCACCCAGGCTTTCCCTGCAATATGAGGGGATATATTTTATGCAAAGTAAGTGACTGCAAGCACTACTATTACAATGACAATTATCAGTAACTTTAATTTAGCATTTAGCTTACAAGTTACATTTGACAGACTCCAGTTTTTTCCTGGATTTTTGTCAATTTAGGGACCTCTATGGCTACAGATTTGCTTCTTAAGTAGCATTTTTTCTCAAAATTACCCAAAATTTCTATACATTCTGTGTGGTGTGACCGCATGTAGTGGAAATGCAGCTTCATAGTATATGCACTGAATTTCTCTCTAAGGTTGAATTTGTTGAACTGCTGTGTATTGAGGTTATTAAAGTTAAAAATAAAACTAAAAACTAAAGTAATAAAAAACTGAAACTAGGCATGAACACATATTTTTGTGAACTAAAATGAAAAAAAAAAAACTACACCTTTGAAAAAAAATAAAACTGATGGAAAAGATTTTGTGAATTTGGAAAACTAAACTAAAATACAATTACAGATGAAATGTGTTTTCCTTGTCATTTATTATAAACTGCCTGATGAGGATTTGATGAATGCTTCTATTGAGGCCAAAAAGTCGAAAGGTTTGTATTTATATTGTAATATCTACACTGATTTTTCACAGTTCTTGCCTCTGGCGTTTGCCGTAAATGAAATAATAAGAATTAAAGATTGAAACTAATGAAAGCTAAACATTTTCAAACAATAAAAGCTAAACTGAAACAAGCAAACCCACTCTGGAAACAAACTGAAACTAAACAGAATTAACAAAAAGTCAAAATGAAGTAAAATTAAAAACTAGTAAGAAAAAAATAAAATAAAATCTATGATAACTCTGCGATATATTGTTTTTATTTCTTAAAATAATGGAATAAACAACTTTGGATTGTCCCCTCACAGCGAGGTGTGTCAAATCCACTAGACAGTCGGGGTGTTTCTGTGTGACGTTAGCATGTTCTCTCTGTGCCTGTGTGGGTTCTCCTTGGATACTCTGGCTTCCTCCTGCGGTCCTCCCATGTTAGGTTAATTGGACATTCTAAATCGGGTGTAGGTGTGTATGTGAACATGAATGATTGTCTGCCACTCTCTGTTATTCCTGAAACACAGCAATCATTTTCATTGCTACTACCATTAACAAAGGCTCACTCTTTTGTCATAGAAAGTCATGTATAAAAAAGACAGAACAAAAGCTAAGTAAATGTGAATTACAAAAACAATGAAGACCATCAACCTGTTAGAACCTATAACTAGTACTGAATACAGTACATACAGTAGTATGGAATTTGAATGTAACTGTCAGTCTAAGGTGAGGACATGTAAGACAAGGTCAGTCCAGTTGCCAAAATCAGTTCTGTTACACAAGCTGTGTGAGGTGAGTATGCTTTCATGTCACACCTGACAAGCGGCTGACTCTAGAAGCCCAGAGATGTCTTTACCGATAGGTTTGCTATGTCTGTATTTGTGTGGCTTGCTCCTCGAGTTTCAGCCAGACATTTTTTCTGATGCTCATATGAACACGTGGCTCTGTGAGAGGAGTTGTGAGAGCAGTTTTTGGAAAGTCACGTGTGACCTGTCTTGGTTAAATGTCATGGCACCGCTGAGGGCACGGCAAATGCTGCGGCAAGTGGAGTGAGTCCCAAAGCAACAACACCAGCAAATCAGAACGTAACAAAAGTCAGAAAAACAGAAAGAAACTTTACAGAGTTTAAAGAGTTTGACAAGGCTGAAGTTCTTCACCACCAGTCAAGTCTGTGTCTACGCTGTGGATTTCTAATAAACCGAGTTTAAGTGTTAACACCTGAGCTACAGGTTGGCTGTTTTCACTGATCAATTTGCCTTTTTAAAATCCATCCACGAGTCCAGAGATATTTGTTTAATTACAAAGTAACACCATCATTTAAATCATATTTAAGGAAGATTTAAACAGCTTTCATTTATTATTAATAATAACAATAATATCTTAATAAAAAGATTAATCATGAAAACATTTGCCTGATTAACTTGATTTTTATTAAACACACCAGTTCCTACCTCTCTTCTCCCCGGTGTAGGGCACCAGGTCTTCTTTGTCAGGATGCTCTTTGGCCTGTTTCTCCAGATGGGCCAGGAGGTTGTCTCTTTGAAACGTCCCTGTTGGTGCTTTCTTTGTCTGGTCCTTCTGGCGCATCCCAGCAGGCAACAATGCATTCTAGACACGGATTTACATTTACAATATGTTGGTATTGCATGTTGGAAAAATAACCCATACTTTTGCTAATTTGACCAGTCTATGCTTTACACTGTGTGAAGTGTGAAGGAATTTTTCGATGCTTTTAGCCAGACTTGCTCCCTGCTTTACAATTCCGATCCAGCCTAATGTAACTCAAGGATTCATTCTCTGGGGAATGAATGATGTTGAGTTTCCCAAAGTGCCTTTCTACTCATTCTATCATGTTAAAAAGGTTTTCGTTTTTTTTCCACAGAACTTGGTAGCAGAGACTGTATACGCTCCAAGAAAGAAGAAAGAAAGAAAGTGTACTTTATTGATCCCCGTGGGGAAATTCCTCTCTGCATTTAACCCATTCACTCAGTGAAGCAGTGGGCAGCCATTGGGCGCACGGGAAGCAGTGTGTAGGGACGGTACCTTGCTCAGGGGTACCTCAGGGTAGCTGTTCAGGGGAATCGAACCCCCAACCTTCCGATCATGGGGCCACCACTCTACCTACTGAGCTATCCCTGCTAAGAAGCCAATCACATAGCAACAACTTGGTCTCAATCATGCAGACATGGTCAAGACTACCTGGTGAGGTCTAAATCGAGCACCAGAACTGGAGTCAAAGATGATTTGAGCGACTTTGAATGTAACATTGTTGTTTTTGCCAGACAGGCTGGTCTGAATATTTCAGTGAGTACTCATCGACTGGGATTTTCCCACACAGTCATCTCTGATTTATAGCACAAGACCACACCTGCTGTCAGCTAAGAACAGATGAGATGATGTGAGATGATGAGATTTTTTGCTGCTGCAACATTAACGCTCCATGTCATAAAGTTCAAATCATCTCAGTGACAGTGAGTTCACTGTACGCAAATGGCCTCCACAGTCACAAGAGCTCAATTGAGCATCTTCAGGTTGCGGTGATGTGCCGACAACAAATCCGAAGCAACTGTGTGATGCTATCGTGTAAACATGGACCAAAATCCCAGAGGAATGTTTCCTGCACCATGTTGAATCTGAGCTACAAAGAATTAAAGCATTTCTGAGTGCTTTAACTAAGCCCAACCAAGTATCTCATATCTCACCTCATGAGGTGTCAAGATGTATGTAGCTTCTGAAAAGTGAAGTGACTTACACCTGCATTCTTTCTAATGGTCAACAGAGGGCAGCTTCTTTGACTGCAAAAGCAGGACAGTGCAAAGTCTATGATAAAATTACACTAATCAGACTTTTCAATCACATCCTTCAAGCACAGCATAGCATATCTTTCTTTATATTAGGATTAAAGTCAGTAAGTAGCTGTGTTGGCACCGGATCACTTAGTTTTTGTTTCCCTATGTCTCTGTCAGCAGTTATCTCATGCTAAAGTGGTCTCGAACAGGTGCTTATGTGGTTTTATTTTCTTTATCTTGTTCAAATTTCTCTTTTAGTTAAGTCTTGTAATATTTTGAAGCAAAACACAAAGCTAAGAACAAACGACTTTGATTTTTTTTCTTCTGTAACAAGTTTTATGAGCTGCTGAGTGAACTGTATGATGTCAGGCCTAGACAGCATGACACCATATAATTCTCTCTCTCTCTTCTCTAGCTCAACACAGGACCAAGAAATTTCCCAGACCATTAGTGCACACCAAGTTATTTTGAACCTAAAGCAACATTCAAAACCATGCTCTTAGAAGTGCTACTTATAGCTGCATATCTTATCTGCTTCTCAGCACTTAGGGGCCTCCCTTTCTTTATAAGTCTGTTTCTCTTTTTGCTTCTCACTGTTGTTCATCTTCAGTCAGACTCTCTCCTTACATTAGGAGCTTCCAAATAATAATCTGGTTGTACAGCAATTTAAAAAAAAAAACAACCCAACCGAACATACCCAACACTTTGCGCAGTCAGCACAATCTAAGATATCACCAACACAAAGCTTATATCAGCTTTAGATTACAGCGCTCAGTCCCAGTATTTTATTTTTAACAGCATGAGTCGGCCTCTGTTTCTCTCCCATCAACAGTCACGTGTACAATACGTGTGTCTATGTGTCTATGAGCCTGAAGCTGAGATGATATCATTTCAAGATATATGACACATCAAGATCCATTTCAGATACCAGCATATAAAAATGCACAACGCAAATAAAAATGACCACCTGCAACAAATGCAAACAAACATCAGCACAGATTTCAACTTTCTCACGCTCTAATAAACATATCCAATAATACCTGCCAGCAAAACACCACCTCCACCTCCTCAGGAAAATATCCGTCTATTCTGTAGCTACAGGCTCTCTACAACTTTTTGAAAATGGGAAGTTGCAGTCTCAGAACCATTTTGATGGTTTAATCTATGCCAAACTTTTCACTTTGATTGGAACTTTTTCTACGTGTGATTTGTATTAATCCACACAATCAAACAACTGAGTATGAAGCAAGCTTGGGTCAGTACACTTGTGAGGCAGTACTGTGTGTTGTAAAACACAAAATGTTCTTGTAATTGTTGCTGAATAATCAATAATGGCAGACATGCGTGCAAACTTTCAGTCTGTTTACTGGAACTGATGTGGGAAACCGTGCTAGGAATGTTACAGTCAGAGCAAATGGGCACTTTACTGTTGTGTAACAGGTGACCCTCATAAACAGGCACAAACAAGGTAAGGACATACGCACTGCTTCTCTCTGTTTCCTCTGTTTACGTCAGCGAGTCCCTGCAGTCACTCACTGCTGGCATGAGCCTCGCTAACAAACACACGCACATATCTACTCCACATTATACCCTTCGAGTCATCCCCTTGGCACTGAGGGGGACTCCGGTCTCTTTATGAGGAGTTAGACATTCATCTGGCAGCTATTGCAGCAGCTGTCCACACCTCGACCCCTGATTTATTACTCGGTGGTCTGTCGGTGGACGAGAATCAAATGCAGAAATAAACATATCATAAAAAGCAGCAGCGAATAAACACGAGTGCTGATGTAGTATTATAAGTGCTTTAGCTGTACTTAATACAAAAGGAGAAATACTTTGAATAACAGGGAAGACTAAACAGTAACAAGAGGTTATTAATTTAAGGTTAGTATTTTACTTTTTCACACTTTCACTCTTCATTTTTCGATTGTTTCACCATTTTTACACGTATTACTGAATCAAACCCTGCCGCAGACACAAAAGACCTTCATGTTTAGTTGTAATACTTTTACACAGAGAATCTAAGCTGCGCTCAGCAACTTCTAATACAGTCGCGGTCCAAAGTTTGCATACGCTCATTGTGGTAAATGCTCTAAATGATTTATTTGAACTGATATAAACTGATATAGTGGAATGACTATACGGCATCTGTCTTTAATGACTTCAAAACATAAAAATAAAGAATAAAGAATTTATTTCATTTAGGATTTTCTCTAATTCATACAAGGTCAAAAGTGTGGATTACACCCCAACTAATATTTGGTTAAACGTCCCTTAGAAAGCTGCACCTGGAATAGATGTTAAACAAATTCTTCAAAGCAAAATTGGTGGAGCTCATTTATTTTGGCTCATTTTGTGGCACGGAACCAGCTTTACAGGTTATCCCAAACATTTTCAACATGGTTAAGGCTGGAGGTTCGGGAAGGCCATTAAAGAAGCTTAATGCTGACCTGTTTTATTTGGAACACCCAATTCTGTCCATGTTTAGTCTAGTGTGAAGTGAAGTTGAAGAATTCCATCTATTTGAGTAATGTAACAGTACCACTAGCAGCAAAACAGCCCCAGAGCATGATGCAACCACCACCGTGCTTGAGAGTTGGTACAGTGTTCATAGGTTTGAAAGCCTCATCTTTACTTCTCCAAACATGCCTGTTGCCATTGTGGCCAAAGAGCTCAATCTTTGTCAAATCTGACCAAAAAACTTTTACCAAGAGGGATTTTAAATTGTCCATGTGGGACCCTCTCAGTGCATGGTGATGTAAAAACTGGCTTCCCTGTGCAGTTGGTATTTCAGTAGTTTCTGGTAACTTGAACTTGGGGTTTTTCCTGAACAACCATCATCTGAGGGTGACAGTTTTTCAGGTTTTCTTCCAGACCTTGGCAAAGTGGTGACACATCCAGACAAGATGTGCTTGCGCATAACTGTTCTGAATCATCTTGGAATGTGCACTTGTTTAGAAATGGCTCCAAGAGACCCTCCCAACCTGTGCAAATCTACTCTTTTCTATTGCTCTGAGTAGTGACCAACACTCAGAGCAATAGACAACCGCTATGAAACAAATCCTTTTTATGCTGGCAAAGAAAGTACCAGTTGTAGGCCTTGGCTTTGTCAATTTAAAAGAGACTATGGAACCTTCAGCACCGCTTATGAAAAAATGTGAGTGTATGTATATTTTATTTTATTTTGTATATACTTTTGACCAGTGTGGATCAGAGGAAATCCAAAATAAATTGCTGCTTGGGCACCCAATTCTTGTTTTTACAAGTCATTAGAGATATATGCTGTTATAATCAGGGGTGCACATAAGTGGTCCGCAGGTGCGCATTCGCTGTCAAAATAAAAGACGCGCACCAGATAAGAAGTTGCAACGCGTGTTTGCGTACATAAGATTTTCTGGGGGAGGACAGACATTTGTTTAGAACTCTTAAAGATGTCGAAGAAGCAAGCTCCTTTAAGCAATTACTTTGGTGCTCCTCCACCTCCAAAGAAATGTCAGAAGGAGTCCGAACCGCAAAAGAACCGCATATTCTCAGAAAAGTAGTTGCAGGAGGTGAGCTGGCTTCTAACAAATGATGAACGCACAGAGATGTGGTGCAGAATATGCCGTGAAAATCCCACTCTAGCGGACAAAAACAGTGCCTTTTATATGGACGCAAACGCGTGTTGCAACTTCTTATCTGGTGCGCGTCTTTTATTTTGACAGCGAATGCGCACCTGCGGACCACTTATGTGCACCCCTGGTTATAATCAATGCACCCTGGGAAAAAATGTCTCAAAGAAATCATTAAAAGCTCAAAAGTATCACGACATTCATTCCCATGATGAGTTTATGTAAACTCCTGACCATAAATGCCATGGCTTTGTAGACTTTTGTTTTCAGTCCTTTCCTTCAAACATATTTTAACAATTGCTACTGTACTACCACTATAAAAACTAAGATTTATGTTATTTTAAAAACAGTAATTACCAGCTAACAGCAACTCAAACGAAAGCACACTGCAGCTCCAGTGACATACAATGTAATAAATTACATCGTGCTGTCTGCTGAGCATGTATGCCCCCATTAATCCCCACTGATACCAGCATACTGACATAGCTTCTCCTTATGGACTTCAATGTTATAAACTTACATCAGGATCCAGTTCCTCTAATTCATCCTCTAACCGCTGCAACTCTTCTTCTGACAGTTTCTTCAGCAGCTCGTCCTCGTCTATGTCTCTGTACTTCTCCATCTCCTTCCTCAGAAGCGCCATTGTGGACAGCACACCTGGGGGGGAAAGAAGAGTACAATATCTTGGAAAACAACAGAAATAAAATATTTACACATCAATTATGAGCAATGACGGCAATCAATTTGAGAGTTATACTGTTTGAGGGAATATACGTGGCAATAAAGCATAACAGTATTTATCATTTTCTTGTATTCTCTTTGCTCTTTGTTATTCTTGGGATGTGTTCAACATGTGAGGCATATTCAAACTGTTCTCTCACCTCAGCAACGCCTCCAAATGAAAAAGGCAAACTGTAGGAGATCAGGAGCCTAGATTATATCTATGGATGGAAACAACCAAGAAGCGAGTAATTAAAATGAATGTTGGAATAACAGTGGGTTTGAAGGATCAGAGAAAAGCAACACAATGCTTTAACAGTGGAATTCAGAAGACAGACTGACCTTAATGACCCCCACCTCGGGTAAAATAACAGCAAAGGCAGCCAAGTGCCTGTAGCCCTCTTGGGAAAGCAATTACACCTGAAAGAGGCACAAGTAAATAGTGTGAAGAGAGATTAATAGCTCGCAGAATTAGAAAACAATACTATGTCATGAACATGGAAAGAAGTGAAACATCATATTTCTCTGCTTGTCATCTCTTCTCTACTACTCCGATTTCTCAGAAAGCAACTGTCCGGAAATACAGAAGGCTTGAAAATACGAAATTCTTTGAGTGCAAAAGAAATGTATGAGAATTTGTCAAACATTTTCACTGGTAATGCTTTAAATGTTCTTCTTTTCATTTCTCTTATATCGTCACAGAGTTTTTGAGAGCTGTTGGAGTGTTCAATTTCATGTCCTCAAAAGGTTTCCATGTGCCACACTCACATCTTTAGATTAAATATGACGCTACAGCCAGCAGGTTAGTACAACTTAGCACAGAGTGGAAAGATAAAAAGCGCTAACCTAGGCCTTCTCAAAGCTAACAATTCCCATCTGCCAGCAAATATACAATTAAGCTGTTAACAGAATTGCTAGATGGAACTGCTCCTAGCCAAGACAAGTCTGGTATATAACTGCATCTTTAAGCTTTTATGGAGGTTTTTGAATGACTTAATACTAAATATGAATGAGTTTACAAATGCAGACAGGTGAACAAACTGCACCGTTAATTATTATTTAAGGAGAAATATTTTGAAGCCTTCCTAGGTGTTTTATTGTTCTTCTCTGCAAGAATTTTTCCATTTATTTGTCACCATTTCAATTTGATTCAATTAGACAAAAAAAGGTTGTCTGATTGAATTGGATTTGCTTACAAGTTTTCACCTATTTGCTTGACACTTGGTAATTTTGCACATATCCTGCTGCTGATCATCTGCTTATTTTCTCCAAGTGTTGCCCTGAAAACTTTATAAATGTTGGATAGGTCAAATATGCTGTCCGTAAACGTGTCTTGCTCTTGTTTCTTTCTCAAACAGCTATGAAGACTCATTCCAAATCTTGCTCTCGAACTCTGTCTTGGCTCTGTGACCAAATGACTGAAAATGGATGAGCTGCAGTGGAATATTTGTGGACCAGAGCACCAAACACTGGGCGCACACACGGCCTCTAAGCCCCAAGTTCCTTAAAGCTCTAGTTCAGACTCTGACAAGTGTTGAGCTGCTACCGATGGATGCCCACATAACAACATTAACTATAACTTCACTGAGCTTGTATCAGGCGATGGGAATGATCTCAAATTAGGCAGAAAATATTGAGCTGGAGCTCAAAGTGCAGAAAATTGTGTTTTTGAGGAGCACAAATGTGAAAGAAAGTCTATCTTTTTGATCTTAGGGATGTCACCAAGTGTGCTTTGGCTTTAATCCTAAAAAGCGGGGTCAAGCGTGTTGTTCTTTTGTTCTGCTTTCTCTTTTCACTCCATGTCAAGACAAGTTTCCAAAACCAGAGATGAAGAACTGGGCTGCACTCCAAATAGCACTGCAAGCCCACTGGAAGACTGCAACCTGTTCTGATGATATCGAACAGACACTTGCCTGTATTTAGAACATTTCTATAAGCCTCTGCTTCATTACAGGACATTCACTGGGCAGAAAGAGCAAAACAACTAAAAATGACCTGAACCAGAATGTACCCTCTGCAGTCATAAACATCTAACTTGCCTCTTGCCCTTGAAAGCAGGCCTATCCAATCCTTAAGCCTCTAAGAATAGCCCACTGATACGGGATAATTAATCAAGTCAGATATGTGTAAAACCTTGGGAGGGCAACTGGTCTTGCATGAGCACAGCCTTTCACTAACTGAGAGCAGAAGATAAAAAGAAGATTTCAGAATAAAAGTCTTTTTAAAACTGCGTGTATACAAGTTAGCTACTCCTGGGTGAAGGCAAGATTTTTTTTCAGTCATGAAGTACGCAGACATTTCTGCAATATTCACAAATCCTCTCAGAGTGAAGAAAACGGAAATATTCATCACAGAAATAAGCTCATGCAGCAATATTAAAGTAACTTGATTTTTCTTTTTGCAGCTCCTCGTTAACTGCTTTCAAACAGCATACAAATGGCACGTGAAGCCTTTGTTGCCATCTTCTACAGGCTGCTGAAATGACCTCCACAACATCTTTGTGCATAACTACTTCACAGATTCACATTCAAATATAAGCATAACTCTACATATCTAAAAAAGTAAATTGAAAGTGATTTTAATTGATTAAATTACCCCAAACATATCTTAGCTGCTCAGTTTGTTCTAGGTCTGATGCTGAAATGGAATAAAACTACAATAATCACACTTAACTCTGCTCATTTTTGGGAAAGTAGAAGAATTAAACCCTAGTTTTGTGCCACACAATCTAAAGGAAAGATAGCAGTTGTAAAAATTGCACAGATATCTGAAATGTCCCAGCAGACAACAGCTGAGAGACAACTGTTCTCCTTTACTCAGCCACATGTCACAATGCATGTGGCAGAAAATAAGCTCTGTGGAAAGGATGGCGTGTTTTATTACTGGCACTCCAAAGAAAAGACAGTTTGGTTCGTAGATTTAGACCTGGCATTGAAGTTGTGCATACAACCAAAACCATTAAAGGCCACACGTTAAATAATCCTTCATTTTGCTGAGGACATCTGTGGCCACTGGTTTTTTTTTGCTTTGGGGCCAGCACAGAGTCATATATCATGATCTGTATACCAGACCAAGTAGCTCACTTGCTGCCTTGGACCTGGGGTCAGGCCATTTGTTCATTCTGCAGAGGTCAAAGTGTCATAATGTTTTTGTTAAGTGTAATATCACCAATGAGTGCTGTTATACTCCAGCTGATAATATAATACATGGCTAAACCAGGAGGTAAACAGCAGACTTCTGAAGCACCATTAAGAGCTGTGCTCATAAAATAAAAATGACTGACAAACAGAAGTTCCACAGCTTAGTTATTTCTAGAGTGGATGTGTGGAGGTCACAGAAAACCAGCAACTTTTGTATACTTCGGAACTCCTGTTTCTGCAAAGTTGTAATAACTTTAATAATTAAATTAAAAGATGTAGTTATGATTGGTCCAAATACAGTCACAATAAAATAAAAAAAATTTAAAAAAAAACCACCCAATCTGCATCTTTCAGTTTAATATTTAACCTGCAGCAGCCAAATTATGAAAAACAGAAACAGGGAACTTATATTTGGTGTTCATTTTTTCTAGAAAACCACTTTCCCACTTTAAGTAAATGTTAAACTAATCCTGTTCACGGTTTTAACACGGAGAAGTGACCTTAACTTATTTGACTGCTTTGCTGCCCGCAGTATAATAGATGCATTAATTTCCCTACCTCCTCCAGCGCTATTTATAGCCGGCTGGTCCCGCTGGGTGACAGCAACGAATACTTTGACCAGATATGGTTTCCTTCACAGCCGCCTGGAGTCGCAGCAGTGCGAAGTACGGTCCGCTGCAAGCGCGCAACTCCGGGAATCCGCCAAATTTCCCCTAAATCAAATAGTCCATGACCCGCGGACAATCTTGAATCCAGAAGATTTCAGCGCTCACAAAGTTTACTCCCCCGGCTCTGGTCGACTCTCTGTGGACCTGTTGGGACTGAATCTCATCTCCAGCAAAGGGCAAACCAAACTTCTGGGGAAGAGATCCTCCTCCTCTCCTCGCTCACGGCTGCTGTGTCACTCCTGTGATGTCACGAAGATGCGCTGCCTCTATTATCGGACAATGGTTCACTATGTAGCGTAGCTCACGATAACGTTTATGGTTTACATTCGAGCTGCAAGACTCTGGGTAGGATATCGGTTAGTTTGGTGACTGTTAACCGCTTAAGTGCTGGACTCTGGATCCCTATTATTTTACTGTGCAATTAAGTTATTGTATTCTTACAAGTACAGAGAGCAATCTGTACCAATCGGTTTATATTGGTTCTGCAATAAGCACCAAATTAAATTTAGGTGGGCTGAAGCGCAGACAGATGACTGTCTGTTAAAAAGTACTTGTATTTAAAACACTGTGTAGAATAATAAGTGGAGTAACAGATGTTTGTGCAGACACGTTACAGTATATGTTTCTAACACTGAAAACTTAAGTCCACTCAAATCCATTAAAATTGTGAAATTATAATTCAGTCTGATTCAGTTTGTACAGACAGCCAAATAAAACTGTTTAAAATACTCATTTTAATGTGGGTGAAGCTACAGTTCATAATAAGTGGGGGAGGGGGGGGAGATCTGCAGTTACAGAATATTTTGACTACAAATCAACCGTTTTAATAGGACCAAGTTTTTTGTTTTCTACTTTCGTGATTATATAAGTCGTCAACAACAACAACAACAACAACGCTAAATATTATGTAGCAAAACTCAAAGCTGTTTAATAAAGCACCTGATAAACAAGCAGCACTCTCCCAAGGCAGCTCACTCTGAGCATTATTTACTTTAAAGGTAATATTACTGTATTTCATGTATATTAACTTTATGTGTTTTTCTTTTTAAAGTTACTTGAAGACATTTGTAATGCAGTTAGTCAGGTCAGGGTAGCATGACAGATGTTTACTTGATTACACAGACATTATGTAGGACTAAGATAGGTAATGGATAACAGGTATCGATTTTAAATAACTGGACATGAATAATCTGAGCTCCTTTAATATTATAAAACAACATATTTCAAACTTACTAGACAGCTCTTTTGCTTGACAAAAGTGCCTTTAAAAGTTAGAAGAAAGGTAGAAATGTGAAATGTAAAAGTGAAATCAGGGGTTAAATGTGCAAACGCTAACTTTACAACATTAAAACTATATTGTCCATTATACAAAATGATACTGGAAGGCAGAGGTTAAACTTGAAATCTTTATACGGTGCATGCTTTCTATATTTTGAAAATACACATCACATTTGCAAGAATCTGCTGACAAGAAATTGTTCACCCCCCCCCAATATTTGCCCAACAAACCGTTAAACTGACATTGATGATATAAGGAAAAAATTTAATGGATTTATGATCCTATCTAGAAAATTGTAATCAGAATTAAACTTTTTGAGCCAGAAGGTATGGACGCACATGCAAACCTCCTACAAAAACAAAACAAAAAAAAAAACAACAACAATTTCTTCAGAAGTATACATTTCAAATATATATTATATAAATAAACAGCTGGATTCACTGCAATATCAAACTCTGCAAAGTCAGCTCAGCTTAAAGAAAAAGCAAAACATGCAATAAAGAACACATATGGCTTAACTAGAACCAAAAGAAAAATGCAGGAAATTTTTTATTAACTTCAAGACTGTGACCCTACCAAATCCCAAAAGTCTTCGTACAGAATAATGAACACTGAAACAGAACAGAGGACATTTATCCCCATGCTTGTGTTTCCATTCTAGGAAGTTCAAGACAGCTCGACATCAATCGCAGTGATAACTGTGTGGATCCAAAGGTCCTGATTATCCACTGTGGTGTCCACTAGGTAAACTGTCAACCTGCGCTCCCAAGGCTCACCTTTGACCTCCGACACATCTTGCACACTGTCCACCACTGCGACCAGTGCGCGATTCTCTACATGATTTCTGAATAACATCGAGGAATCCTCTGACCATTGGTGCTGTGTTACACCTGTGTGATCAGGAAAAGGAAACAACTAGTATGTGTACACCACAGATTTCATATAAAACATGGACATGTCTACTACAACACCCCCCCCCCACGGCCTTTTGCATTTTGGCTTCCACTATATTGATAGGTAGTAGTGACTATGTTTGGATGGATGATCTCCGTCACACCTCTCTGATCTTTCAACTAACAAAACCTCCAAATAGAACTCTCAGTCAGCTGGTAAGTTGCTTCTGATTTTCCTTGAAGCAGGCTAAAATAGGCCTTTGCAATTGCGGCGCCCAAACTTTGGAACAGTCTGCCTCTTCATACTAAGATCTCTCCAACACTCGACATCTTTAAAACCTTTCTGAAAACACATCTTTACTCACTAGCTTTTAATTTTGACTGAGTTTTTGTTTTGTTCTTTGTGTTTGTTCTACTTTTTACCTTTTTAAAATGTGCTTATAAATAAATTGATTGGATACTAAGTTGGGCTGTCAAGTTAAGTCACATGCAACAAGATTTGCTTGTTGAACACTTCTTTGCAAGCAGCAAGCAGTCCCATGAAGGACATTCCAGGTTTCAGATGGTAGCTAACCCTCAAACAGAATCTTGCTATTCCAATAGTAGACATAATTGTACCTAGGGCTGTGGGATATGACCAAAACCTCATATCCCGATATAAGACATTTATCGCCCCGACAACGAGATATCACAAAAATGTTACATTTTCTGCAAATTCTGTGAATCTCGGGCAACTCTATACTTGCGTGAAGTTTTTTCAGCTGGGCGTCGTGTACCTGGAGTTGAGTGTGTCACATTAGTTGAAAACTGCCACAATTTTCTTTGTATTTATTACACTGCGTGCTAGCGAGACAGAAGCTAAGCTCGCTGCAACATGGCAACTGCCTCAACGCTACCCGAAATTGAACCTCCCCCACCCTCATTCATATCTGGCATTTGGAACTATTTTGGTTTTCATGTGAAGTATGACCCTGAAGGTAAGCGCGTCATGGACAACAGTAAAACAGTATGTCGGATGTGCCACGCAATGCTCAATTACATTGGTGGGAACTAGTGCGTTAGCGCAGTTAGCTCGTTAACGTGTTGACGCCGTCCAGCCCCACACACGGGCGATCCGCGGTAGCTCGTTAATGGAGATTTGCGCCATTATGGCGTTAAAGTCATTTTAACGAGATTAACGCTGACAGCACTAGTGGGAACATAATGAATATGACTGCACATTTACGCCAACATCATCCTAGTGCAAAGACAAGTATAAGCAGACAAAGACAATAAGCACGCATGCTACAAACGTTACCCGAGTCATTTAGACAGCCGTTAGCACATGATTTTCCTTATGGGGACCTGATATGTTTAATATGCTGCTGAGAATATGCCCCAGAAGAAGCGTATAGTATAGCTTTTATTTTGGAAAGAGCCATTTCTGTAATAAACTCTCTTTTCCAAAGATGAGTGATTTATCGATCAGATAGATTTAATTTTTTATTATTTTTTTTGTTTCAGCAACATTAAATTTAAAAACTGTACTTTTGAGTTAAAATATATATTTATAATTTTAATGAATGACAAATTAAAAAAGGCATGAACATTTTTTGTGTCGAAAAAATATCGAACCGAACCGTGAATTTTGCATATCGTTGCACTCCTACTATCTATCTATATCTCCATCTATATGTAAAAAACCAGTGAAGCTGTATGAAGACAATAACTCACCTGCCAGTTGTGCAGTCATAGCCTGGAAGGGCAGCTGTCTGAACTCTTCTATTAAGGGCCTGATGAGCGTACTGTGGACCAGCTCATGCTTACCGTAGTCCAGCTGGTAGACAGACACCAAGCCATTGGAAAGACTCCCCTTCACCTTCACACGGTGCCAACTACATACAGGTAAACATCGGTTAAGCCATTGACCCTGACACAATAGCAACTTATTGATTTTAAACTGTGAACCTTGGCATCACACAGCAAAGCAGTTGAAGGTTTTCCTCCTAATATAAACTTATAAAAGAAGAATTCTTTAAGAATATCTTTTATAATTTTGGAGTCTCAAAAATATGCTACAAAGACAACAATGTGTTAGGGAAGGAGAGAGAATAAATGAAGTAGTTGATTTATTTCGGAAAAACTGACAGACCTTTAGCAGCCATGTGTCGACTTACTTTTTGTCTATTTTGGCAGCATAGATGTGTCCTTTCTGGATGGTGGTGGTTGGGTTGGTCTTCCCTGTCTGGTTGTAATAAAGCATCATCTCCCCCATCAACACCACCAGCTTATGCAGGTCATGCCAAGCCTGCAGCACAAAGTAACCAGGGTGGCATGCCACTGGTACGAACACATCTATATTCTGACCAGGCTGAAAGAAGAGGACAAGGAAAATGACTTCTTGGTACTCCAGCTTTTTTTGGGTCTGGAATTAAACCCATATTCTTTACAAATTTAATTTGACCATAATCTGTAAACCGATGTGAGAAATTGCTTGCTCACACACACACACACACACACACACACACACACACACACACCATACTTTGGACAAATTTGAACAGCAAGATTATGTTGAACTTTTAACTGGAAAATTCTATTCATTTTCAATGCTTCAATGTTACAGTTTTATTGTTGGACTGTAGTAGAGTAACTGCATGTTTCACCATGCAAAACAATTGTTTTATTTTAAACTAAGCCTTGATGAGCTTCAGTTTATTCTCTCTGAAACAAACCACTTTGGCTTCACCATGCTCCCCTCTAAACCAACTTTTTTCAGATTTGCTTCCCCTGGCAACAAAAGCATTTAAAAGGAGTGGTAGGGAGCAGTTTTGTGCTTAAAGCCAGGGCTGTGTGCTTGAGACTATTCAAGCACACAGACTATTCTTGCAGCCATCTTTTACTCCCAATAGAAGGTTATCTCATCTTCACGCACCAAGGGGAGATCCAGCGGAGGTGGCAGCTGAAGTAGTTGCGTCTGAGTTTTGGTGGTAGCATCCCCGCCCCCTGCTACGTGACGTAGCTGCGGTGAAGCCTTCACAGCGGGATTCGAGACTGAGTTGCTGAGAGACGACCTCTCCATCACAGGAGTGAGACCTACCAGTTTAAACAGCACCCCATTCAAAATATTATATTAGAGATTATGATCTTAAATAAAAAATAAAAGTTTCAGGTCAAATGTTGACTGCTGGTAGGAAGTATTTCAGACCCAGAATGTTTATGATGTGCACCATTACCTGTATTCATGTTGCAACTGGTGATTGTGTTGTTGTTCTGTATTGTGAGCTTCTTCCACAACTCTGACTGGGCCAAGTGATGGTTGATGCTCTCGTCCAAATGCTGACCGCCAACGCCAATGAAAAGATACATATAGACAAGCGTGTCCTTTGTGTCCTGGTTTAATTTCAAGATCTGAAAATGAAAAGAATGGTTAAAAGAATGCATGGACAAAATGTACAAATTGAGAGCTTAAATTTATCGTGACTGCTTTACACAGTTGCACTTTGGAGTTAACTGATATTTAACTGCACGTCTACTAATGAATCAAAATACGACAATCAGAAGTCTAACACACTGTTAGAACCTACAAGACCTGTGATTTGCCCTGTGATGTACAGCACTAATACAGTGCCAGCAGATCCTTTATTCTGTGCATTTTGAGTGAAAGAGCCAACACATATCATATTTGGTCCAACAGTCTCATTATCCATCAGAAGTTCATGGTTTGTGGATCGTTAGACCAGTGCTAGTAGATGCTGTCCATAGCTCTTCCACTAGCAATGCTGGTTATGGTATGTCTCAACAGTCAAATCTTTCCTGTTTAGAGATACTTCATCCCATTTACCTAAAAATTTGTCAAAAATCACTTCTTTCACACTGGCCATTATTCCAGAATGCAATTACAAGTTACTGTGCTTCAAAGTGAAGATTTTATTATCAGCAGCATTTACCAAGTCTATTTTTTGATGTAGATATTACCTTCATTTTACAGGCTTCAGAGCCCATAACAGCCTCCTTCACCCACAGAATGGCCTCTTGGCTCCAGTCACCCTCAGGAACAGGAAGGTCAGCTAGGCGACATTTAATAGCCTGGAGAAGACACAATTACAAACCTTTACATGTGTTACAAATCTCGTGAAGCCTGTCTGACCACTGATCTCTCCATCACCTAGAACAAACACAAGTAACTAACCTGTGGTGGGATGATAATGAAGTCTTTCAAAAGAAGAGGGGGGATCTCCCGAAGATCAGTGAGTTCTAGTGTTGCTGGGACACCAAAGTCAATGACAGAAATCTCCATCACTCTGTTACCGTACGTGTTGGTGATCTAAAAATAAAAGCAACAGAAGATGATGATGAAGAAGAAGAAGAACTTACTGGTCATGATTTTTGATATTCTCAAAATATTTCTTTAAATTATTTTTAAGTCTTCAAACAAATACATTGCCAATATTTGATTCCTACCTCAACTCTGGCCCATTTTTCTTTGTAGCGAGCTAGACAGAACTTGCCAATGAAGGGCCTAGACACCAGGAACTCAGATGTGATCTAGTAGGGGAGAAAAGAGAGGAGAAGAAGAAGAAAAAAAAAAAGAAAATCACAGTAACAGTGTTAGAAAGCTTCGCCCATTCCACAGGTGAAACGACAATTGCAAGGAACTCATATCTGAGAGAAGTACAAATAATGAATAAATCCCAGTAAATGACAGACAAGTGTCTGAAGTCTTTGGTGGGGATCAAATGCACTGTCAACGAGATAAAAAACAGGCACAAAAAAAAAAAAAAAAAAAAAAGGGGGAAGCCATTCGTGCTCAAAGGTCATCCTTAAGGAAAAACCTCCAACAAGAACTTTTTTTTTTTTTTTGTAAACTAGATGTTTTTTGCATTCATTGTTCTTTGTATTTAAAGTAAATGCATGCTTCTGAAAAGCAATTTAAACAGCCAATGTGAGGTACAACAACTGCACAAAAACCTCATTGTCCCTGAGGCCCAGTATGGGGAATGTATTTTTCCCCTCCTTATCTTTATCACTACACTCTGAGCTGTTTATAACTTCTCACAAAAACATGCCGAAAAATACAATCCTGCACACATAGTATGTGGAAATACCCTTATTCCACTGTCTTCCACTCTTCCATGAATGTATGTACTATAAAGTATTATATACCTGGGAAATGAAGTAGGCCTCTGTTTCTTCTAGTAACTTGCTCAGTCTTGCAGTTCCACGGGAAGGGAGCTGGCAGTACAAGGTGCCATCTTGACACACATTTGTGACAGACACATCCTGATAGGTAACATTTACCTACAGGCAACAGTATCATATTATACAATGCTGGAAGAATTCATCAAAAACTTGTGTGATGCAGCAATGATGATAATGGTTAGAGTCTCACACACAAAACAGTCTTTGCATTTTCATCTTATTTCTGGCCATTTGATGGGCTAAAATGAGTGCATTATGCTTCAATAAATGAAACCCAGATTAATTTATTGAAGCATAATGAACTCATTTTAAAAAAAAAAAAAAAAAGCAATTTTATTGCTACAATACATTAAAAAAAAACAAAAAAACAATGAAGATAATGAAAGTTTTGCTGCACTCCCGAAGTTATTTTTGTACTCTTGAATTTTTAAATCAAGTAACACGTGTTTCTCAGGAAAAATAACAAGCAGCAAGCTCTGCCTGAGGGCTAACAAATCACTTTGCCCCAAGCTGAATATAAAACTGCAGTTTCCAAACCACCCACATACACACACACCCCTACTGTAACATAAGGCACAATAAAGTACGGGTAACACAGCACCACTTAGTGGTTATGTTGAGTTTATAAGAAAAATATGAAAAGGGGAGGAAAATTATTACAAATCTAAGTCTTCCCCACTAGAACTAATTGTCTGACCACATTTTAATAAAAAAAAAAAAAAAGAAAAAAAGAAAAAAAAAAAGTATATCCTCAATAATATGTAAACCTACAGACAGAGGATTGTTCATGGTCTTGTCCTGTAGAACCTTCAGGCAGGCGGAGTTGATGTTGAGGTCGTCATCCTGTGAAGTATCATAAAGTACTGCTGTAGGTACTTCACTCTCTTGGCATGGCTCTAATGTTTCCATCAGCAGGATCTTTCCAACTGCCACATTATCCATAAGTGAGAGCACCAATGGATGGGAGCTGAATCCTTCTAGGCCTGACAGGAGGATAGTAAAGAAATGGAAAAAGATGAAGACAATGGCAAGAGCATCAGGGTAACAGAAACTCCTAAAAACATTTCCTTCTTTATCTAGAGATTGAGTTTGTTCTGTATAAAACAGTTAAACAGAATTTCCTAATGTTCTACATACCTGCAAGCTGAACATTAGTGGCTTGAAAGGGCAGGGAAAGAAAGTCCCTGTGTAGTTCCAGCAGATTTTTCATGTTAGTCTCTACAGAGAAGCCATAATCCATGTAGTAAACCTGACAGACACACAGAGAGGTTCTTTGGTTTCACATGTCTACGTATACACACACACACACACACACACACACACACACACACACACACACACACACACACGTTAAATATTATAAGACTTTTGGACGCCTTTTAATACACATTGTATTGTGATGGAGCTTAAACATCAGTCTCACGCATGTTGAGACTGAACTTAAAATAAAACAACAACAACAACAAAAACATACAGAGTATTAATTTTCAAAAGTAAGAATGCACTCTTTGCAAGTGTACATAAAGTTGGTTTAGTTTAACATTAGAACCACAAAGGGGGTCATTTGGCATTTAAAAAAAAAAAAAAAAAAAAAATCCTTTTACCTCTGTTAAAATAAAACCCCATCATCTCATATTCCTACACAGGGCTTATTCATCAAATACTGAATTTCTAGGGGTGCTGAATTTTAAACAAATATTTTGACATGAAAGATGCTATAACACGAGCCAGAGCTAGACAGATGTTATAGATAAATAAATGTATACGTTATAGTATTTAGATAAAAAAAAAAAAAAAAAAAAAAATTAACTGCCAAGGTGAGCATGGGATTCTGAACTAAAGCAGAGTGGGTAAGAGGTGGGAGTGTGCGAAACCAAAGCTGAACCCAACTGAGAGTGCACAGTATGGAGAACTAATCCAAGGGAAAGACATTTTTTTGTTGCAGGAGAGGTCAAAATTACACTTTCTGGCAGAGACAGAACAATAAATTCAAATTTCTTTGTATTGTGAGAAACTGGAGAAACCCATGCAAATACAAATATTCCAGTGTGTCAAGTTTAAAACACTTTCAAGGAAAACTATGCTGCCTATCTTAATTTGCGTAAGCATGCCATTTTCGTAAGCCACTTGTCCTTAAACTTGCATTTTTTTTTTTTTTTTTTTTTTTTAAATTTACATAGACTAACAGCCACACTATCAAACTCATCTTCTTCAACTAATTCTTAAGAAAGGGAAACAGTAGTATCATTAGATTTTAATCCATCAATGTGTGGGATCATCTAGACCAGCGGTCTCCAACCTTTTTTGCACCACGGACCGGTTTATGCCCGACAATATTTTCATGGACCGGCCTTTAAGGTGTCGCGGATAAATACAACAAAATAAAACTAGTGCCAGTACCGAAAAAAAAGAAGATTTATTCATAACACACGTGAAAAGACCCAGGAAAACCGAGTTAATGATAAAAATGATAACAAAATAACGCTGAAAACCGATAAAAACCATACATTTCACACCTGAGCCTCAACTTTCGCGGCCCGGTACCAAACGACTCACAGACCGGTACCGGTCCGAGGGTTGGGGACCGCTGATCTAGACTGAGAATGAAATAAAAAGAAGAGCTTTGAATGACCTTCAATATGCCTGGAGAACTCTTCCTGAGCACCACTTAAAGAAATTCCAAGAAACAGAGTTCAGTCTGTGTTAAAGAGTAACATGTGGGCATACCAATATTGACTTTCAAGTCTGTTCCAACTTTATATGCTTTACTTCTATTCATGTTTCATAAATCACTGCCACCATCTCCAATTTTCCCAGCAAAATATAGAGAAATGAGACATGGATCAAGACTTTTGGACAGTTAAATGCTCTTACACTTATAAAAACTGCCTGATGGTTTAGCCAAATTAAAAAGCTTGGCTCTATCAATATAATTTACTGAGACGCATAAAGGGGATTAAAAAAACAACAACAAAAACAGTGACATTGTGTGTCAGAAACTCTCAGGGTGACTAAAATTGTAGTGGGTGCAACTAGATATTTTAAATATAAACATTTAGGACTTTAAGGACTCATAAACACACTAGCACAGAACTATGGTTAAAAATAAATAATTTACCTTGACCTTGTTGGGGCCTGTGACCTCTAACACCTGTCCTCTGGCCATCTCAGCTCCATCCTCACCTCTGACAGCTACAAGCTGACCAACTATGGGATTAGACACAGGATGCTGAATGGAGTTTTGGCTGTAGAAGGTTTGCATGGCATCCTCCATTGCTTCCTGGGCGTTGGAGTAGTTCTCACCTACATACCTGAAGAAAGACAGATTTTCACTTCACTCTTCAATTTGTCATAACTTACTGTGGGGGAAAACATTTTTGTATTTTCAAATTAAATCCAAATAATGAAGGTTGCAAGACATGATTTTAGTCATAATAAATCACAAACAAACAAAAAAAAGACTGAATTGATATTATGTAATAATAATAATAATAATAATAATAATAATAATAAAAAATTGCATTTATTCACTCTCACATTCACACACTGGTGGAGGCAAGCTACAGTTGTAGCCACAGCTGGCCTGGGGCAGACTGACAGAAGCGAGGCTGCCATATCACGCCATCAGCCCCTCTGGCCATCACCAGTAGGCAGTAGGTGAAGTGTCTTGCCCAAGGACACAACGACCAAGACAGACAGAGCTGGGGATCGAACCGGCAGCCTTCCGGTTACAAGATGAACTTCCCAACCCCCTGAACCACGGTATGTTTATAACAAAAGGTTTTGGATTTTTCTCTTCCATTTTGTTGACTGGGTTTAAATTATTTTTTAGATTTAATAATGCATTAAGTACAAAAATGTCTGCATTAATAAAGTCTGTCTCACCTTACAGTAACGGCATTGGTGGTCTTGACTTCAGTAACCAGCACTGATGGGTATTGCACTGAGGGAAGAACTAAAGAGGGAGGAACCACAGGACTCAGGACCTTCAGACCAGAAGGAAGAGGATGCCTTATACCCTGCTGGTTTTCTCGACCGACTGTGGGTTTTATGTCTGCTCTGCTTGATTTGTAGAGGATGGCCTGATCACAGGAAAGAATGAAAACATAACCATTGTTAGAATCATTGTTGTTTTAGCTGCAAACAATCACCATTTTCACCCCTACAGTTTCTGTGTTACCCATCAGAACACCTACTGCCGTTTACTCAACTTATACGTCACCGACACTGCATCAATCTCTTACCTTCTTCTTGTCATGTGGCGAGGGGTACTCCACATTGCATATATCAAGCAAAAGAGACAAGTTGTCCAGCACATGCTCAGGGAATGGCACCTTGTATGTCTCCATAAAAAGTTTGGGCATAGCATGGGCCCACAGACCCTGGCTGTATTTGGAAAGGAGCTCCTTTATTTTCTGACGAACATCAGCTGAGACAACAGCACACGGTTTTGATGGAGGACATGGTGTAGAATCAGAAGTGGGATTGAATGTGACTTGTGTACAAGGGCTTTCAGGTGTTGAGGGACATGAAGAAAAATGTGTGCTGGTAGTGCTTAAATTGTTGAGCGATGCTTGTGAAGTGCTGGTGGTGCTCTTTAAAGGAACAGAAGATTTCTTGGTAGGCAGAGGAGGGTAGACCAGCCGGTCAGCTCGGTTGGTGGAAAGTTCCTCTACCTTTGGAAGAAGATAAATGAGACACAAAAAAGTGAACATCTTAAATAAAGCTGTTAAGCATACAATCAAAGACAGCAACACACCTCCAACTTACCCCATCTCTAACACCCTTCTGTCATTCTAACCCTCTCCATGACTAGGGCTGGGCGATATGACCCAAAATTCATATCTCGATATTTTTTAGCTGGATGGCGATATAAGATATATATCTCGATATTTTTTTAAGCCATAAAGTAAGAACAAAAAGAGAGTTCTTAGTTAAAGCTGTGTCCCAGATGTCACACAGGCACTTTTATTAACATACAGCACAGATGTACATGAAAAATTACTCAAAAATAAATTATGAGCATTCATTAAATAATAATGCTCCATAAATAAAATAAAACAATGTTGTTTTTGTGCATAACAAAGAGCTCACAATTGTGCAGTCAAAATGTAAACTAAAAGACGCTGAGCGTAATAACAAAGACAGACAGATTTCACAGCAGCTCTATTTCCAAGTTTTACTGCGTGACTGACAGCCTGGAGTTTGAAATCCACTTCATAACCACGTACGTCTCTTACAGGTGCTATTTATGGTCCTTATACACACACACACACAATACGGTAATATTATGTTGAAGCACAGTACGTATCACTCCGCGAGGCTCCTCGGTAGCCGTAATGCGCCGACAATCTATCAAGCGGTGCAGCTCCGTAGCTGACCAAAATCTTACTCAAACATTTTTGACAGATTGCTGAGCGCCGCGTACCACATAAAATCGGTTCGCGGCCATCAAGCACAACCAGAATTCATACATAAGGCGCGCTGTCAACTTTTGAGAGAATGAAAGGATTTTAGGCTATGCAGCCCGTAGGGACTAGCGCGGTTAGCTCGTTAGCATGGTTAGCTCATTAACACGTTGACGCCGTCCAGCCTCACGCATGGGGCGATGCGCAGTAACTCGTTAACGGAGATTTGCCGTGTCCATCTTGTCGCTGCCTGCACGTGAAGCGATGGGGGAGGAGGGGGAGTTGTGTTCAGTGAAGGATAGAGGCGAGGCGGAGTAATGTTGCGTAGAGACAAAAGTAGACGAAAAAGAGGCAAACTTGCGGCTCCACAACTATAAGTATAACGTAACATAGACTACATCGATATAAAGGATATTGTCACATCTTATATCTCGTATAAAAATATATCGATATGTTTTAAAAACTCGATATATCGCCCAGCTCTATCCATGACCTCCTTCACTAAATCCAGGAATCTTACATGTACTCCTGCCTGGCAGCTCCATTAAAATTCTTTGTCTAATAAATCCACTGTACCTCATTTGCACAATTCCAAACCATCTCAACCTTGCCTCAAACTTAGTCTCCTCAAACTGACTCATTTTTAATCTTGTCTATCCTGGTCATTCCCAGTGAAATTCTGAGCATCTTAAACTCTGCTACCTCCCTCTCATTTTATACGTGTGTATTCTGTCTTGCATCCAACTTTCTTCTTCACTCCAGTGCATACCTCCATCTTTCCAGACTCTCCTTCACCTGCTCGCTACTTTTACTACAGATTGGTGCTCACAGATGACATCCAGGGAAACTCCTACTTGACCTCATCTGTCAACCTGCCCATCAACACTGCAAGCAAGAAGGGGCTCAGAGCTGATCCCTGATGTAATCCCATCCCCATCTTGAACCCATCTGTCACTCCCATTACACACCTCACCACCATTTCAGTGTCCGCATACATATCCTATACCACCTCACATGCTTCTCCTTGCCACTCCTGACTTCCTCGTGCAGTACAATAGTTAGCTGGCACCTTATCATATGCTTTCTCTACATCCACAGAGACACAGGGCCTGTCTCAATATGTGTACTTGTGCATACTTGCGTTCTCGTGATACGTCATCAGTCGGAGACCAAGTACTGTTCCAATTCAAAGTACGCATCAAGCCGAGAACGCGAAAAAGTCCCGGATGTGTTCTCGCTCCGCCCGTTTTATCGAGCATGCATCGGTGGTGACTTGTGTGGACTTGGTACAGCTAAATATCCCAGAATGCATTTCGTCCAAAACGCAAACGCAGCAATGGCGGACGAGCGGGGCTAAAAACTTTTAAATATTACTCTTTCTGGGTCACAAAATAAACTTTTAAGTTATTTTCAAGCGAGAATGTAGCTGTGTAAGCTTCAAATATCTGCTCGATTTATCAAGATATCATATTTCAAAATGTGCTCTGATGTTTTTGGAGACGTCTGTGACCCGCCAGCTCTATAGCAGATAGCGAGGTTGAGGATCATTAGAGCCGACGAGAGCAGCGGACTCTCGGCGCAACATTTTCAACCCCCCCACGGTCTTTTCGCTACTCAGGTTAAACAAACCCCAGCAGCTGCCTATTGTATTGAGTGTCCACTAAAATATAAATAAAAGCATTCTAACATCTCACCTGCTTGTTTTTATTAAAACATACATGTACACTATTTTTTTATTTTATTTCGCTACTGAGGTTAAACATGATATATAAGTCACTTAGATCACTTCTAAAAGTTAATGTTTGGTTTATATGTTTGGTTTATTTCAGTGTTTTATTTGTTCCTGAGTAAATCGGTTTGGCTGTGATTAAAGTTAAGCTTCATAACATATTACTCAGTTAAATTAAGAGGGGACGGCAGTAAAAACTCCGGACCTGTGACATCATCAAGTACGCTGGTGTTCCAAATGTAGAAATCGTGAGTCCGTGCTCACGTTCTCGGCAAGTCCGTACTCCCGTGCGGTCTCGGCAAGTCCAGTCTCCCCGAGAACACGAGTGCGTACTTGCGTACTTAGAATTGAGAAAAGGCCACAGTGAAGCTCCTTCTAGTGCACTCTTCTGGCATGAAGCCATACTGCTGCTCATTGACTGCAACCTCTCTTAAGCTAGCTTCAACAACTCTGAGGCATAGCATTACTTTTTCCTTTGCTATAGGTCTGAAAACTAGTACTGGTAACGATTTCAACTGAAAATACTATCACTTCCTAAGAGTTTGTTAAAGAAAAAACTTGACTAAAAGTACTTTTTTTACAAGGCATCACGATACGTCCACAACCACCCTTACTAACCCTTTTTTGGCATTTTAAACTACAAGTTTTCAAAATAATTGATTCTGAGACTGCAGAACTGAGTGTGAAATTGAAAACTGTCACTGGGTTTACAACCTAACATAAAACAAGACATTAAAAAGAACAAAAAAACCCCAAAATACTCAACTTACCGTACACACGTGTGTCCATTTTACCATGTCCCTGAGCACCTGAGGATGGAGGTTCCGACTGAACGTATCACAATACAGTTCTGAGAGTTTTGACATCCACAGTCCACTGTAGTACTTCTCCAGGAGCTGACTTATTTGACTCTGCACCAGCTCCACGTCATACTCACTATCCTGCATGGAGGGATTTGAACGATCATGTGTTGCATTGCCACCTATGGGTTAAAACTTTCTACTATACCATATTATCAAAACTATGCAAAAATAACTAAAAGTTATTTTCTTAAACAGAAAGCATCTGATGTGACTTCAGTGATCAAATAGTTTAACTGAAATAGTATAAATATGGATTTTAAGTGTATTTTTTTTACTCAGAAGTATTAAGATTGTCCTGACCATCTAAAGAGCACTTTATATTCTAATATTGACAAAATTAACAGCAACAGACCGTACCTGGGATTGGCTGGGCATAGATACTCGCTGTAGGTTCACTTCTGAAAAATGTTTGACAAGATAGAAATTAAGTAAATACACTTTGATACAAGCCAGTCTCAAAAGCAAAGCACTGCTGTTTGTTGTTAATCTTTATACATATCCTGTATTAACTTCTTAAATCAATCATTAGCACTAGAGCAAAACTTTGTTTCATTTCAGATCCTATGATTATTGTGACCATGCATTGTTCTGAGCACTATAGCTGATAAAAAGTCAAACACTTCAATATGGTGCTGGTTAAACTGTCATCTGTGCAGCTGATTACAAGAGTTATATATTGTGATGCTGCACAGCCAAATTCACTTTACTAACAAGCTTGGTACTGTTTGTACTTTTCTTTAGTAATACATTTCTAAGCCTGACTTGAAAAGATCTAAAAATATGCCCAAAGAGCAGTTTAAAAGCAGATATATGCAAAAGCACTATATTTGTGTAACTCTTGTTATACTTGGATTCAACTTAGAAAGTTGTGCTATCAGAAGAAAAAAAGAAAAAGAAAAAAAAAAAAAAGGAAAAATCTCAAATACCTTTGGAGTTCATCAAGTTCTTCTCTTTCCTGTTAGCAACATAGATATCTTAAAGCACAATGTGATTTCATAACAATAAGCTGTCACTCAACAGTGATATTGTTTTTCATTCAATAGTAAGCTAAATAACTTGGCTTGGTGTCTCACTCAAATGTTTCTCAATTATTCTTTTCTTGGTTTTGTCACATTTTCAAAGCCATCAAATCTGACTTTAATGCTGATATAAGATTACTTGGGCCATGTTTTAGTTTAAACTAATATTATAACTGGAGTAAGGACACAGAATTTTGCATTCATGTAGCTATGATTCTTAAAGGCTATACATACTAAAATTACACAGTACATTTTTTTGAGGAGAGCTTAAGCTTAATTTGCCCACAAGTGTATCTTCACCTGTTAAGTGTAACACATGCTGGTTTTAAAGCTGGTTGAGGAGCTGGTTGTCGGTGTTCAACTGGTGTGATGGAGCTGAAACCTTGGTCCAACTTCCTAGCATTTGAGAAGATTATGACAGAGTGTGACAAAGAATTTCTGCAAAGCTGAAATTATTGTCTAACTATTGCTTATAATTCCTTGAATAAATAAGTAAAGCAGATATTGTTAACCTGTAGTCCCCTGAGGCACTGAAACCTCTATAGCCACCATAGGGCCAAGAACGGTTTTTTGGTGAATAACATTTACTATGAGCAGAAGGTTGGCGGAGTGAAGTCCTTGGCCTCACTAAAACCAAGGAAAGAAAAACAAACCATATAAATAATGACCAATGTTTCCCCACAGATACAGTGTATGAAAATCTGCCCAATCATTATGACATTAATCTTTTTTTTTTTCTCTGTCTAAGATGAGACCATGATTAATTAGTTGTTCCAACTAAGAAACACCTCCTACCATTGAGCATGTACGAGTTGGGAGGCTTGAATCTCATCTTGCAGTTCACAATCTGGGAGCGACCAGATTTCTTCGAGGTTTTCTGCCTGGCAACCAATTGAGCAATGTTGGCAGTCTCCTCATACACTGCAGCTAAGCACTGTAACTAAGGTAAAGATTAATAAAAAATTGTTTAATAAAAATTTCTAGCAGTTATACGTCTCCCAGTTCTTTGATGAGGCAGTAGTGTAGAGGGAAAACATTTTTTTAAACAATACACTCACCTGACCCATGCCGTACTCAAGTTTCACAACGGAGGGAATGCTTCTGAGGTAGTCCTCGAGCTTTGAGAAGCCCAGCTTCTCCAGTGGGATGTTCTCTCCACACAGTGACCGGTACTCCGACTGAAGGTTGTCAATTGACACGCCGTCTTTGCTGGACTGGAGGACAGCCCGCAATATCCTCTTGACGAACTCAGCATCTGCCATCTTGGCAAACTGAGACTTGCATAGAACTGAGAAAAAACAGAAAGCAAAACATGGTCTTTAAAAAAAAAAAAAAAAAAACAAACCAAAACCATAACATTGTAACAAAAAGGTGAGCTTCGACAGCACATTTCTTATTTTCAAAGAGCTCTGATATATTTTACAGTTTGGATACTTTAAAAATCTACAAATCTTTGGTCCCTAAGTTAACATACCAACACGTTTGGGGCACACTCATTATGTCCGAAATCTTTTTTTTTTTTTTTTTTTTTTCTCTCTCTCTCCACTCAGGTTCATGAATTTAGCCTGTAAAGGGAGTCACAGGAGTGACCAAAGATTAGGTAGGAGTTTCAGGTGTCGAAAACCTCACCAATAAGTTTGGTGTGTGAGATTTTGGTAGACCACGTTTGTATCATTGATGCAAAGAGCAAAATCTCAGTGCCTCATTACTGGACTCCTTTTTAATCCTCATGGAGAAAAATGGCGCAAACCGCGGGAGTTGGCTAACGGCTAACTGTTAGTACAAAGTAGCTCGTTCAGAGGTCGGAAATAGTCCTTCATTTCGGCCCACAGTTGACATAAACCATAAACCAGCGAAAAAACATCTATATTGCGCAATTAACATCAACTTAAATTTCGTAATTTTATCGACAGGGAGACGGTTAAAAGTTAATAGTACCTGCACCTGTTAACCAAACGCCTGGAAACTCTTCTCTCGCGAACTCAAAATCTCGCGCACGCCCACAACTCCCAGTAGTTAATTATCCTAAATAACGCAATTTTGAACCGCCTCATATACGTTTAAACATTACGTCGCTTTTTTTTTATTTGTCTCGTAAACATTTAACTAGCTAACACATATTTTCTTACATCACACAAAAAAGGTTTAATCAATTTTTTTGAAAAGCTGCTTTTAAGTGTTGTGGAAAATTTAAACATTTATCGCAGAAAAAGACTATTTCACTATTCTCAAAGCAAATGTTTATTGTAAATTTATTATTAGTAGGCCTATGCTGTTTTGCATCATTCATACAATATACCGGTAATTTTGCATCTGGTATACATTATCCTTGATTAATTGTTCAAAGTATTAATCCAAATAACATCAACTCTAGGATTTCTGGTATCATTTTATTAATTTGTATTTTGATTTTATTTTCAGCTGACAACCTACACTGGCCTTTCTATATATGTACTACTATAAAAAATTGTATGAATGCTCACTATTAAACACAACCAGACATTTAAGGAAAAGTAGTGTTTATTAGCAGTTAGATTTTATGCTGCCAAGACAAAATAAAAATATCAAGCACAATAGCTGTGTAGTGTAGGTCAAGTAACTATATGGCCAGCTCCAACTCGAGATGTTATAGAGGTTGTGACAATATACAAAGGTTTGTTTATCCCTGCATTTATACATTTATATTTTTTTTAATTTGCCTTCACAGCAGATTCTTTCTGAGTCAGGGAAAGAGATGGCATGAACTCATGTTTGAATTCTTATGCCAAGTCTGAGTAAAAACTATGTATTTGTAAAAAACAATACACACATAAAACCCACAGACCCTAGGCCACAGAACTCCATTAAAAAGAAGTACATTCACTAACTAGCAAATTAGTGAAGTTGTTTTAAACTTATTTATGGCACTCTCAGCTGGTGACATAACAGGTAGTGAGATTATCTAGGTTAGTCAGATGGCAGTGCTGAAAAACTTCCTTCTGCTTTATAACAAGTCTCCATTAAAGGTCTTCGTCATTCATTGGATTCCAGCTTATATTTTTTTAAAGAACCGGAATCAAATGTGTTATTAACAGTCTTCTTCTGGTGGCAATTTGATCTCTGGTGGCAGCTCTGACAATGCCTGTTGCCTCTGTGTTTGAGATGCCAAAATCCAAGCCTGCAGCACTGTGTCTGCTGGGGGAGATGATGAGGAGAGGTGGTGCTTTCTTAGCATGATCAGGGGAGGGTTCCTTAGTAATGTGTAAAGCAAAGCCCAACGCCTCCTGGCCCGACTGTTCACAGGGGGTTCTGAACAAACAGAAAGTGATAATAAAACAGAAGTTTGAGAAAGATTAGATGACAGAAAGGTCAAAGCAGTATAAAGGTGTCTATAAATGGAAGAGACACACAGACACACCACTGACCTGACACATTATTGTCGAATGTGGAGTAAGCAGATGAATTGTGTCTCTGCAGCGTACTTGACACCAGCATCTGACAGAAAGATACCATGACTGGGTTGTTGTGATAATGGTCAGCAAAGATCATCCCAATCCATGTAGTGTAGCCTGGATAAAAGGGGAAATACAATTATCAATATTCAGAGATACAAATTCACACACCATCAGACAGGGTATTGCAGTAACATAAGAACAAATGAGCACAAAGCTGTCATTTTACATGTTTTTTACATGTTTTTTGTGAAATAACATCTTTTTTTTGTTGTTGTTGTGTTTTTTTTTTACTAGCTTTAATCAATATTTGACTGATACCAATATTTGCCTTGAGACAAAGTAACTTGTAATTCTCATTGAAATGCTGCCATCTCGTGGATGCATCTGAATGTGGTCTTCTGGACATCAAATAATATGAATGATAAAATTATTTTTCATTATTACTGCAGCATATTAAAATACCAAAGAGTTTAGGTTTGGCTGTGATCTTTTTTTCTTAACTATATGTTTTTAGTTGAATCTAAGCTTACCAGCATCCATGTTCTCATACCCCCTCTGCATAATAGTTCGGTCTATGCGAGACACCAACCATGTTCCCACCACAATGCTTAAAAGAAGCCTCAGTATGCAGGTGGTCATTCCCCATAACCACGTTGTAGAAAAAGAAGAAGTAGTTGAAGCAGTGAAATGCCTTCCTAAAAAGGGGGAAATTGTGATTTCAGGTTAATGTGCTTTGAGTTAAATCCTTTTGTCTTATTACTGTTTGAAAAATAATTGTTAAGTGATGTTAGAATTGGAAATCAATATATATCTATTAACTATTAACTATTAACTATAATTCTTTATGACTCTGGTGGTCATCTGGTTGCTTGTGAATATGCAAATCTCCTTGAAAAAGTGCCAATAATGCTTTCATACTACTTTAAATATTTTGTATCTGCTATCTAATGAGCCACTTACTGAGTATGTGAGATTTACGAGAGATTTTTGGATTTTTAAAATGTGGGTTAGTGAAATTACATCAGCCTTTTGGCATTTTTCTACCATGACTAATTGCTGGCAAATGAAAGATCTGAGTGTTGGTGTGACTCAAGAACACACTTTATATGAGATACACCTACCTGTTGTTGAGGGCTAGAGGTTTCTCTTTGTCTGTGGCATCTATTTTGTTCTGAAGGAAGAAGATCTGAACCAAAATTATTTGAAGAATCACCAGGCTAATTACAATGCAGATGGTCAGACTAAAAGAGACACAGAAAAACATTAAAGGTCAGCCAGAGTGCACATTAATTTATATATGTAATCATAGCAACACGGTTATAAAAAGAAAAACAGCCTTACAATATAGTTCCCAGTGTGGAGAGCATGCTAAGCACTTTCCCATTCAGTATAGGAAGAACCACCATGTAAGCAATCAGCAAAGCAAACAGGAAGTGGACAAAATGGACAATCAGGTAGCCTAAAAAAAGCAGAAATAATTAACAACTGTAAAAATATTTTCCTTATAATAGCTGCCTGTATAATAAGTCAGACAGCTTTTCTGTGATTAATTTCATAGCTACTGTATGAAAATGATTCTTAAGATTTGGTTCTCAAGTCCTAATACAGGATGTCCTATTTAGATCAGGCCAGTTGTCCTTGTTTTGAAAGTTTACGGTAAGAAAAGCTTACCCCACAGTGTGAAAGCGATTTGCCAGCCCGAGTATCTTGCTATGGAAGCCTGGTAAAATTCATGGCACAAACATTTTTGTGTACTTTGTTAAGAATGCAATAATTTAAAATCACTTCAGCTCTACAGTATGCGTGTTTGCATCCAAGTGTTTTGCTTACCACACTCGTAGCAGATCTAGGCTTATGAAACTTCTCAGGAAGAAAGACTTTCTGTCCTTTCCAGAGCCTCCTTAAGTGTTTCCTAAAGCAACAGTAAGCTCATTAAATTACAGACAAATTCAGATGTGTTTGTCTGCTTGCTGGTAGTAGAAATGGTAGTCTTGCTGTAAACTAAATATAGCTAACAGTCATTATACCCGTTTCTTAAATGTCTTACCTGTAACATGCCAAAACATGGAAGGTGTAGGCAACAGAGTTAAGACTGGCAAAGATGGTGGTGGCTAGCCAGGATTCTTAAATAAACAAACAAACATAAATGCAAACATGCATAACTTTATATTACTGTATATTACTTTGTATTCTTATAAATGGCGATGACCATTGTGTTCCTAATATTTAACAAAAATATTATTCAATTTTCTAATAGAGGTTTATTTGGTAATTCCTACTGGCAATATTAACTCTCGAAACAGCAGGAAATAAAATGTGTCTGATATCCACTTTACACATAATATGTGATATTAATCACAGGGTTCATAAATGCTCTCCCTTTAAAAGTCTGAAGGGACTACTTACTCCTGGCCACAACGATAAATTCTTCCAGCTGTGGTACCATGTATCCCAGGGATTCTGTCTCGTTACATGCAGTAACCACATCTTTCAGTGTATTTTTCCAAGTTTCAATTTTGTCAAAAGTAGAACTACTGACACTGTAGTCTGCTAGTGTCATCTAAAGGAATGGAAAAGACAAATGAATATAGGAGTCCCCGCAGAAGAAGCATAAATCATTTAAATAACACCAAACAAAGGGAATCAATTAGACGATTCAAGAAAATCATAAAATATACTTTTCCGTACCGTATATAGGCCTATCAGGGATATTACAACAGTGCCAATGATTCTGCTGGGATACTTGAAGTAGGGGTCCCACTCATAAACCCTCCTTTGGAACCAGGTAAGTGGCATACTGCAACACAAACATGGATGAAAAGTTTCAATTTGTCCTGTTCTTAGGTTCAATAGCAGCTGCAGCATTTTTTTAACAGCACTGAAAATTCTCTACAGAACTGTGACACGTGTGATTTTCAATTAGCTGGATTGTTAACTCTCACATTTTTGATACTAAAACCTTTTGAAATGGCTTGAACACACCAGACTGGACTTTAATCAGTCTGAAGCTCGGTTTCTATAAAATGCAGTCATTAAAACTTAACATCCAATGTTGAGTCACATTTTATATTAGAATGAAACTAGGATACCCTGAAGATTTGTAAAAATGCATAAAAATTCAGGAAATCTCAAATATCTTTCCCTGCTTGGCTTCTCATGTCTTTGTCTAGTCTAACTCTAACCCTCTGAGAGTCTCTCAGTCTTGTTCTCTAAAACTTAAAGAATTATGAATTTCATCAACTGGTCCCTTAATGAAATTGACACCCCATTGAGAAGCGTGGGCTCGGGAGAGCCCAATTGTCCTGCAGAAGTTTGCTGATGGATACTTGATGGTCAGTTGAGTTGTGTGCCTGGTGACACTCTCGATGGAGGAGATTGAACGACATCTACCTATTCAGAACCATGATAACAGAGTTCTGGCTGATCAGACCTGGTTTATCGAAGAACAAAGGAAGAGGTTACAGCTGTTCAAAACCCCACAAGGGTGGCCGACATGACTGATGATGGGCAAGAAATGAGTACTCAGACTGTGTTTATTGAACACAATATGGATAAGATCTTGGAGAAGCTCACAGCTCTTCAGTGGGAATTGATAGACTTGGTGACCAGTAACTTATTAGACCAACTACGAAACTGGAAGGCAGTTGTTCGCACTAACCCAAGCAACCATCTTCTTCACTCATGCGGCTCCAGAACAACAAATTCTTCTCCCTGATAATGGGAGCGTGTTTGGACTCTGGTCAAAACATTCTTCAAGGCCACCTGCATCGACTGAAGGACTGTTGACTTTCGGTGTATGGACACTTTCTCTTAGTTAAACACGGGACACACAGACACACACGCACGCATGTACACTGACACATACATACAACGCACCCCCCCAGATGCATGCTGTCTATGCAATGAGGGGGGATGTCTATTCTGTTCTCTATTTTGTTCTCGAACTGATCTCACTTTAGGAGCTCAGTATCAGTATGGGTGGAGTTCCTTTTTCTCCTCCATTGTTCTACCTCTCTGACCTGTCTTCCCCATGTGATGTCTGTGTAATGTCTGTACGGGAGGAGGGGTAAGATGGCGCTGGTTGCCGGCAGCCTTAAACCAATTTCATTCGTGTACACGAGTGGGTGTATTTACCTATGTCCGGGTGTCTTTCGCAGCAGTCTCTTAACATGCTGAACCTGGTGTTGCTCAGTTAGCTCTGCAGAATCCTGGCAACAGATTCAGACATTCATACTCAGACAAAATTCACTATATTCATAAAAAATTGTAACTTTCTAATCTATTATGAAAAAAAAAACGTTATTAAGATAGCAACTGACATCGACTTCAACCAAGGCAGCTACTATCTGGGTAGTATTCATTTTATTATCTTTGTATTTTTAATGTATGAATTTTGTTTTCTTTGTTCTTTTTTTAAAATGTAAGGAAGTTTGTACTGCAGGCTATTGTTGTTTGCCCTGCTGAAGCCCATTTCAATAGAGAATACCTGACATAATTTTTATTGTAATTATTTTTTAGTAAAATGTGTATGTGTGTTGAAAATACAAACTACACTGGTAAGAATAATAGTTGGTGTGATGAGGTAAATGAGACTTTTTGTCCATTTTTAACCAATAAATCATTAAGTTCAACTTGAAGACCTTGGTGAATGTAAGTCAAATTTTAATGTAATGTTAACACATCCCCACTCTACACCCTTACAAAGTTTTATCAGAATATAAAAAATATGTGAGCTATTGCGTTTACAGGCAGAATGGGGCACATGCAAACAAATTTGCTACCAACAACATAATATTCTTGATGGCAGTAATGACGTTATGTTGTACACGTATTTAGTAGGAATCATCACAATCCATGTATTGGTATTTCTGACCTCTTGTTCCATGTGCAGGCGTATTCGAATAGCTTTGACCAGGATGTAAATAAATCGCCCGAAGAGGAAGATGAGGGAGAGCATACGGGGCCACTGGGAAATCACCTTTTGGTATTTACCCAGTATCTTTAAAACCATAAACACAGACAATCATAAATGTGTTCTTCAAAGCTTAATGCACTAGGCAACTTCATAGCTAAATGTTCAGCAGAGTTGAATGTCTTTAATTAACATGGGTCGAATATTGTGAAAGCTTGATGGACGATACATTGCTGGTTTTCCTACCTTACCACTGGGACAAGTGACTGTTTCCCAGGCTGTAATTCCTATCCTACAACATAAAAACACAAATGTGTAATACGGTTGTTAATAAAATTAAATCACCCACACATCAACCAGTTAATCTATCTATTTAATCGCCAACTTTTTTATTATATTTTGTGTTTTTAGTTCCTGTATTAAATTAACCATTAGTTTATTTTTGTTTTAGTTTATGAGAAGCTTTAAATGATGTTGTAAAACATGCATACATAGACTATGTCTGAATATTTACCAAAATAGAGAGTAGAGTATTCCCAGCACTGCCCCTGTCATTCTGAATGGTGTGGACAGACAGGCAAAGAAAGGGAAATAAACCAAGCCCACTTCTAAAGCTCCAATCAGGTACAGAAAAGCTGAGGATAACAGTCAGAACAGTGTATCTGTCAACACAATTCTTGGAATCTCTACAGTAAAAAAGTAAGAGGATAACAATGTACCTCTGGCCCAGGATGGAACAGTGAACGGGACGTAGTTTTCAGAGAACAGGAGCAAGACGCTGCTTGATACGGCCCCAAAGGCAAAGCCATAAGACCAACGATTACTGAGGCTGCCTACAGTATCCAAAGGGCTGAGGCACAATGATTAATAGAAAAACAACCATAAGTACAGAAAAAGCCATAGTGATGCTGTAGTCATACATTACAGACACAAGTAAATGATTCTTAAAGGATGTCAGTGAAACTTAGTAGGGGATATCCCAAAAAGTTGATTCTGGTCACCTGGACGTAGCGTTTTCAGTAGGACAACGGTTTCGTCACCCATCCAAGTGACTTCTTCGTTCTCAGCTGAATGCAGGTTTCCCCAACGTTATAAACAGTGGTTCTGCATAATGACTGAAACTAGCACTACTGACAAACAACGGGCTGACGAGTAATTGTTCCCATTGTTCATCAGTGGTGCTGGTTTCAGTCATGAGAGGGAGAGTGACGAAAACTTTCTCCCACTGAAAACGAAGAACAAAATCAACTTTCTGAGAATTCCTTACCTAGATGATTGCATAATTAATTAATTTTTACACTAATACATTAGTTTAAAACTACAAACTTATGACTGATATTTACGTCTCGTTTTATTGTATAATAAAAGATATGACACTGACTTGAGGACCCATCTGTTGTTACTACTCCTGTTGACTTACACAACTATAGCAAAACGTCGATCTAGGAATGGCAGTCTGTCGTCAATGGCCAGCCTCTGGGCTCGTTTCTGAAGGAATGACAGCACCCCTGCAATCAACACCTGGATGAAAAGATATCACATCATAAATACTATAATAAATAATAATGTCACGTTCGCATCAACTGTGTGAACAAGGAAATAGGGTGAGCATATGGATCTCTTATAAAGGCTTTATTTGATCCTTATATATTGCTGCACCAGTCAGTGCTGCTCACTTATTGTGGCAGCAGTTTTTTTGTATGTTGCTATGCTGTTACCCTGCATTCCCAGTAGCACTGCGCTAGTGCTACTCGTAATCCTTGGTTACACAATACTATGCAAAAGTTTAGAGTCACCCCAGACTTTCTTTTATTTTTTTTAATGTTGTCTTCAGTAAAAGTGACTAAAGTTACCATTCAAAGTTAGAGTGCTAAGTTTTCTGTTGTGAGCACACACAACACTTATTCATTTCTTGAGTTAGGTGACAGTTTCTGGCTTGTATTTCTGGCCACTGTTGGGTGGTATAGTAAATATAATATTTTTTTTGATAACGTAGTAATTTAACACATTACTTGCATTACAAATGTTTTTCAATTCTCTACAAAAAAAGTTAGTAATAAAAAAAACACCCCACCATGGATAATAGACATCTTTTGAATAAAATAGGCTGAAATTAAGTTGGGACACTACACACTTGAGTTGTTCAAATACAAAACAAATTCCAATTATTAAGGGAATTTCTGAAACTCTGCATTATTAACATGGTCTTATTATAGGCAGTGTTGTAGTTGGCCATGTCTAAGATGCAGTTTTAATGAATGAATAGCTTACTGCTGGTATGAGTGAAAGATGCAAGATTAGCTCCACAGACACTCTTTGGTGACAATCCTCATCCGGAGAGACCCTGGAGACACAACGATGCTATGAACACAATGTAACATAATGCACTGTAACACATGACAAATTAAGGAACACCTAGTTTGTTCCCTTTTGTTCTGCTGAGTACAAATTAATTTGATAGACTAAAAAGACACCAACAGGACAGAGCCTATTTAAACTAAAGTGCTGATCTGAGTGGAATAAGCCTTGCAAAACCTTACCAAAGCTTTACTTACTAAATCAGTTAGAGATAAAAGAGAATTTAATAAAAAGGGTTCATAGTGCACTGATAAAGTCAGTTCAAGTTCTGTCCCTGTGTCTTTGTTTCAAACTCCTAGAATCAGTTTGTAAACTCAAACGGCGACAACAATATACAGCTGATTATAGCAAAGTACAGATCTGTAATGTAACACATTTAACATTTAGTGTTTAAAGTTTGTACTCACTCATGTTCCAGCAAGTTTCTAATCATCTTTCGATAAGTTGGTTCATTACTGTCCAGAAACCTTTGTTTCTGCTGTGCTGTAAAGATATAGCAGGCTGTGGAGTGATCCCACTTCTCCTTTTCCTGGTTTTAGTCATGTGACTAATATGAAGTTGACCTTTGACCTCAGGACTCAACACTTTTATAACTCTGCTGTTTTACTGTCCTCTGTGTTTTTTCTTTTTTCGTTTGCTCTCGCTCTTTGTCTGTCCAGTCCTTCCTCTTTCTGTCACTCTTTCTGCCACACACATACACTATCGACCACTGTGTTACTCAGTGAAAGGAGTGTAAACAGTTAGCTCACCCAGTTAGATAACCAAGTGTTCATTCACCTTGTGTCTTCACTTTACAAAGGAATGTTACACTGATTCCTGTCTCTAAATAACAAATCTCTTCTTTCTTTCTTCTATTCTGCATTGTCTTCACTGAAACATTTGTTCAGTCTTTCGTCTGTTTCGCCCTCCTTATTATTGTCTGCTTTGGTGAAATGTGAATTTGGTGGATAACAAAAGAAAATACCCCAAGCACACTGTTGAATGATATTTATTGATTGCGGTAAGTATTTAAAACAGTTGGAATCATTTCACTTGATTCTGATTGGGCCCTTGACAGTGACTTCACCAGGTGTGGAGGTCAGCAGCTCTGCTCTTTGACAATCATAATGTCCACCTTCGTTGATCTGATAAGAAAATAATAACGACATGACTGGGATGATTTCTGTCAGATGACTTTTAGTTTAACATATGATAAAGAGTGAAAATGAGGTCATGTTAACCACAGGTCACATTTCATCTGTGAACAGAGATAAAATGTGTCAGGAGTTACCGGGTCATGAACAAACAGAAAGAGGGAGAAACAGAGACAGAGATCTTTTTTTTAAAAGAATGACATCATCCTAAAATAGCATTACTTTCCTGTAGCTAAACCTGTCTGTCATTTGAGGAAGATTCAAGCCTATATAAGATAATGTTTTATCTTAATCATTATCTGATAAAAAAAAAAACAACCTCACATTACCGCAGCATTGACTTTATTTATTTTACTCAGACTCACAATATTTCCTATGTAAGGATTTTATCTTATCTTAATCCTATCTTCTATAGTTTTGTCAGTATTTTTTGCAATATTGAATAAGAGCATTGCTGCTAAATTACCTGTTCAAATGTAGAACTTTATCATTTCCCATGATATAACTATTACTTTCCTAAAAAATCACTAACATCTACATACATGCTTATTACTCGTAAAAATGAATCAAGAATGAACTGGAAAGCTTCATTATTTGAATCATGAAGCAATTATTTGTCTAATTTATTTTTTAATTTATTTTCTACAAACAGATGGATGTGCAAGTATTATATCCTCCTTAATGCAGGCTTGGGTGATGTTGAAGTAATGTGTGAATACTGGGAGTGTAGAGCAGCTGTGTGTACTCACTGTCTCTGGGCACACAGCTGACACTCATTTGCATAAGTGTTTCCATCGCTGCCACATACAGGAGAGAGGTTCAAAGGACACGCCACAATCTCTGCCGTGTCAGGACAAGTAGGCTGGCAGAAAGGTAAACATTTGTCATTTATATTCTATAATAGATACAATAATACTAACAACATTTCAGCAACAAAGCTGTAGCTTCAGTTAAAACGAATCCAATCCCTGAAAGTACTCAAATATAAAGTTTCTATTTAAAAATATGTCACCTTTCTCATGAGTCCAGACCTCTCTTCTGCACCTTAAAAAAACCCAAAGAAAACTTTAAAAAAAAAAAATATTAAAAATAGTTCATATAATAGTCAAGAAATAAAGAAAGGCCAAAAAAATAATTTGGTCTTCAAAGAAGTAACTACACTGATTCAAACTGTGCACTAGAATGAGAAACTACTACTGCTGTATTGTTAATATGTAAAATGTTCACTAAGTGTATGAGTGCATAGAATTTAATAACTAAAGTAAAACTGACACACCTGACATAACAGCCCCATATTGCAAAATGCGTATGCATATGTAACCAAGTATTCTGTATTTCCTATTTATAATGAAGTCAACTTAACTATACTTTACAGAGATATTTTGTCTGTGACATTTGACTGTTGTTTTTGGTGATCAGTGTTGAAGCATAAACCCTTCAACTCAGTGTTGTAAAACAATAAAACTTCATTATGTCAGTGTGCTTCTACAACTGCAGCTGCTCCCCAAACTAACTAACCCCGATCTAACACAAATATAATTTCACTTAAAAGTACCCCACATACAGAAGAATGATTGTTTGTTTAGAATAGAGGGCTTTTCTTTGTTACCTGCAGTCATACAGATGAGCAGAAGTCCCAGAAAAACAACTCTCCCGGTCATGATGTTGGTGGATGAATAACTCGGAGTGACAGGAACCCGTGAGTATGCTTCTCTTTTTAAAGGCAAATAAAATGTGTGTGTGGTGGGTGTGTATACGTGTGTGGGAACACAGCAGATGAAAATGGACACACAGACGCATGAAATCTCTAGAAACTTAGTCACCAGCACACATTAACCCACACACCCAAACATAAACTGATCTTTTGTTCATCCAGTAGCTACAAACTTCCATGTGACAAGCCCACCCTTTTTTTCTTTTTTTAATCTAGCACACAGGTACTGTGAAAGCAAAGTCAAAGTAATCACATCGTGAACCTTTTTTTTTGAAAATGTATGAATTTATTAATGTAAAGAATAACTATACATAATGGGTAACAACCACAAACGGCCATAATACTTAAAAATGTAAACAAATAATAATATTGAGCATGAGAAGAGAAAAATCCCTACCTTAGTACTGTCTCGCTCTCTCGTTAACTTGCTACTATCTCTGCTTTTGACTATTTCACTCATTTCTCACGATCACATGTAAGCCTTTGTTCTCTATTTCAAGTTTCAAACAAATCGTTTTATGCAGTGGATTAACTTTGTTTTGTCTGTATTCCAGTGCAGAGATTTGTTTTTACATGTCTCTTTTGCCATGATTTCCACTTTAAAATAGTTGAAATAAAAGACTATACTAAACCTATAAAGTGCTCAAATTTAAAACAGGGGTTTGGTGGGATGGGGATCAGACCCTTGGTGTTGGTAACAGAGTCAGCCCCAGAGCAGTTATCCCCGAGATATTGGAACCCCCTTCCGAGATTCCGCGTGAAACAGAGCACCTGTTATCACCTTAAAGCCTGGATTGGACTTCTGAACTATAAAGCATTACAAGCAAAAGTATTAATTGACATGGTCCTCGATTTTAGCCTGGCTTACTGACTAGCTCTTATAAACAAAATATCTCAACAGCTTGTCCTATATTAGAGCTACTGACAGCACAGATACCTTCAGTGTGGCAGTTTATGGACGTGGACAGAGTAGAATTTGGCAACATGACCAGAGGATAGAAAGAACTTGCAGTCTAAATAAGACTGAATGAGAGCACAAGTTTGTTTCACGCTGTTGACAATGAGAATAGGAGGATTTTGACTGAGCTGATGGATAAAAGCACAACACAAACTTTAAAAAACATTTGCCTCCTCCAGATTATGCTGGTTGGTTAAGGATACATATTCATCTTCATTTGGCACAGATACTGTTTGTTCACTCCACTGGTAACATCTTTTTTTTCGACTTGACGTCACAAAATTGCTACTGTACATAATATCCACATCGGCACTGGCTCAGGTCTGAAAAGCTTCTGTGGTACCCTCGCACTGATGTTTATAAAAGCACATCCTGGTCACACTCAGATCTGGCGGCATGCTTCGGTACACAGAAAAAAGGCCGGACAGTCCAGGTGTGTGGCCCATTGGAAAGCATGCACTATATATTTCCATTTGACTTTCAAAAATTCTTCAGTAATCCTTAGCCCTCCTTTGTCCGAACAGGACAGAGTGAGTAACAACAAGCCAGCATAGCAGACTGTACATCTTGTGCATATAACAAAGAACCACAAGATTTTTTTTTTTGTTGTTGTTGTTTTTTCACGATGAAGGACACACTTTAAAACAAAACAGTCAAGTTTCTCTATACACACAAAGAAATTGGGCTTTTTTTGTGCTTTGATGCATGTTGGTATCTGTCTTATACATTCCTTGGCAGCCTACATACATTGTTGTTTTAATGGAGTGCTCAAATTTCTGTCTCCACCAGTTTAGGCACTATGCTGGACAATGTCAAGGACACCAAGTACGACAAATAAAAACAAAACAACTTGGTTAGCAGTTCTTAATTGTTATTCGAAGAAAAGTAACTCTGTCAAGGTTATGTTTGCCTGGAGGAATTAAATTACCTTTAAAAATGTAATTAGTAAAAATTACTATGCTGATGATTGCACATTTGTGACTGAAAGTGGATTGTAAAAGCTTTTTTTTTAACCATCATTTGATATAGAAAAAAATCCCCCAAACTGCGCTTGGTAATGAAAAGAAATCTAGAAAGGTTTGACCCTGAATAAAAAAGCAGTCAGTCTGTTTTTAACCAGGTTAAAAAGGTTGAACAGATTTAACAGCTGGCAGTGACTGATCCAAATTTGTTTTTGTTTTTTTATATCATCCTGATTTCTCCATACAGGCAAATATATAAACACCCTCACTGACCACAGCCAACTACTTTAGGAAAGGGGTTTAAAACTGAGAGATCTTCTGCCGTCCCCTGGGTCTTGCCCATTGAGTGGGTAGCTAGGCTACACATGCTTTCCAGTCTAATACAGCATTAAAATTCTGCTGTCAGTTCAAGTGTTCTGAGTCTTTCCTTTCTTTCTGTCAATCTAGTGAAGGAGAAGCACCTGTCTCCTACCCTCACAGAAATATCTCGTCATCTTAAACATAATTATATATATATTTCTTGCATTGATTTGCATTGAGCTTTCATTGTTTCAGTGTCTGTCACAATACCTGCAGTCTCTGCCTTTTCAAGAGGCTGTGCATTGAAATGCAGGTCCACTGAGAAATGATGACAATTGAAAAAGACTAAAAAGTAGAAAAAAAAAATGAACGCAGTCTGTCTCCCCAGAGTTTAGTGGTCCATCTTTTCTCGGTCGTGGGGAGGGTGGGCGAAGCATTGCAACTCCCACAGATGGTATGTTGTGGAATCAGACACAGCTCTCCCTGGTCTTGTTGTCTGTGAGAAAAGAGTTCAGCTGGGAAATGTCCACTACAACAGCGTCCCGCTTGCTCAGATGGACATCTTTCAAGTGGTCCTCGTCACTTTGGTCCTTGGCAAAATTTACAAACACCTGGAAAAGGAGGGCGAAGAAGAGGAAAAACAAATGAGCGTGCTTAAATTGAAGTTGGATGTTCATAATGATTGTTTGTAAGTTTGCTTACTTGGTCTAAAGTGGTCTGAGAAACAGAGTAGTCCTCTATGCTGAGAGCCTCTTTGTTCTTTGAGAGCAGGGAGAAGATTCGGGCGAGAGAGGTGAGGGATGAGGGAAGCTGGTACTGGAGCATGTTGCGGTGCTTCTCCTTCAACGTGCTCCCTGGTAGCTCCCTTTCTATGAAGTCCATTACTGGCCTAAGGTCTGGGTCTGGTCCCGCCACCCGTAGGATGATTGTGTAGCCATCTCCAAATCTAACAAGTATATTAAATATATATACATTCAGTTTTTTTTCCCTGCTATGGGGCTGAAGACCAGTCTTTCCTTCATATGAATCATTACTGCAGCTGACAGAAATACAGAATCAGGATTGCTGCCATATATAGTCATAAACATAAAATAATACCATTAATCTTGCTAAAAGTGTAAAACGACTTTTTGTGAGCTACAATGTTGTGAGAGGTGATTTTTTTTTTTTTGTGGTCTGACCTGTTTTTGAGATGCTGCACGCTGCCCAGACAGCGGAACCTGCCGTTGACCATGATGGCCATCCTGGTGCAAAGAGCTTCACACTCCTCCATACTATTACAAAACACATAAGAAAAATATTCATAAGGGGGAAATTAGGAAAAAAAAAAAGAAAGAAAAAGAAAGAATGCCCAGGTAAACAAACACATGGACCGGAAGGGCCTGTCGAACCTGTGAGAGGTCAGGACTACAGATCGCCCCTCTTTGATGATGCTCAGGATGGCGTTCCAGAGAGCACGACGTGCCTTGGGGTCCATGCCTGTAGTTGGTTCATCCTGCGAACATGTAAGAGCAGGTACTCAGCTGCTGCTACACAATCATATTTACGAGACAGTTCACTGACTTTAGGAGCTTTAACATTCAGCAATGCTTTATTATTATTATATTATTATTATTATTAGTTTCACTGACCAGAAACACAACAGGTGGTCCTCCTATTAGAGCAATAGCAGTAGACAGTTTCCTCATATTTCCTCCACTGTAGCTGCCAGCTGCCTTGTCCACATACTTCATCAAACCCAGTTTACGGATGCCCCAGTCTGCCACCTAGTGGAGGGTTAGAGTTTTGCGTGTGTTAAACTGTCTTCTGGCTTAAACATGACACATCATGGCTGAAAGTGTTATCATTATCAGGTAAAGTGTCTAGTTGAAATATAAAATAGGGAAAAAAACCCAAACAAACAACAACACTGCACAAGTAGAATTATAGGTGTAGTTTACGTGTAAAAGGCAAATATGTATCACGTGCGTATGCTTGTTGCTGACCTCACAGACTTCCTTCTCGGGCACTCCTCTCAGGATAGCATAAAACTCGAGATGCTCTCTGCCAGTCAGTAGGTCATTGATAGCATCAAACTGAGGACAGTAGCCCATGTTCTGATGGACTTCATCTATCTCTGTGGTTACACTGCAGTAAGAGAAAATAGATTAAAGTGGGTTTTTTAAGTGATATGAAGAAAGAAAAAGAAACCTGAAATGTAACACCTTTTCATGAATTAAGTAGTGTTGTAATCTACATAGTGTCGTATGATATGACGTCTTTTCTTGTCTCTCACCTCTTGCCAGCCAGGTAGGCCTCGCCACTTGTTACCACAGAATCTCCTGTCAGCATTTTGAAGGTGCTGGTTTTTCCTGCTCCATTCACCCCCAGCAAACCAAAACACTGCAGGAAAGAGGAAGAATATATTCTACTTAATATTTCACATTCAAAATGCCATTTGCTAATCCTTAACTGAAAAAGAAATTACTCATCCTCGTATGTATAAAAGCTAAAAGACAGCAATACCTCTCCAGGAGGGATGCCAACACACAGCCGGTCCACTGCTGGCTTCTGTTTACGCTTGTAAATCTTGGTGAGCTGTCTGAGCTCCAGGATGTCTGACTGTCCTCCACCGCTGAGGATCCGCTGTCGCTCTCTTGCCACATCCTCATCTTCCTCTCCGATGGGCTTCAGATGACTAGTGGATGACCTGAAAGTTACGGAGGAAAGGAGTTAAGTCTGAGTGTTGTGATATGGAGAACAAAGTTTAATGCATTTAAAACAGAATAATCACATGTATGTAATAAGTTTCCCCCACCTGGCCTTGAAGCAGAAGTGATACTGAATGAGGATGGTTATACAGAAGAAGACAACACCCTCAATGGCCATTGCAAACAAGTTCTTTCCAACCATGTCCCAGGCCAGAGGAGAGCGGAACCGGTTTTCACCTACAATAGGACATACATTTTAGGAACAAACACTTATTTTTCGTACCTTGTCAAAAACTAATAAGAACACATTTATTGCTGTAGTTAACAACTGCCTGCTGTGTTTACCGAATCTCTCCAGAGCATCAGCCATTGCTTGATTCTTCACCATGTCAATAAGTCCTCTTCCCAAGCAGAAGTGAGGGAAGATGAGGAACACATTCTTCAGGATATCATTAATGCCACCGATTTCCTGAAGGAGGAATGAAGGCAGCATTTAGCCAAGAAAGGTTGAAAATTCAATGTCAGTCATTCAAAAACCTGCAACTCTAGATATTTTTGAGTAATTCCTTACAAATTTACAAGTCTCCTGCTACTAATAACTGCTTACATTGCTTCCAAACAGCTCGAGAACAAATGTGGACACGCTGCCGTTGATTCCTATCAGTATGTTGACGCTAGTAAGAACCACGTAGGCTGTGCTGGGTATTTTAAAGAAAAATGAAGCTGGGTACATCAGAGGGGTGATTGACCATCTGAAAAAAGACACAAACAGAATTTTATATGAAAACAGGTTAAAGATAAACAAAAACGGAAAGAGACAAAGAAATTGTGTTTGTGCCTAATTTACCCATATAGTAGCAGCAGCAGAGCCAGCACAGGCAGATTGGTGGAGGAGACGTAGGCGTCTTGTTGGAAACACACAAAGATGATGATCACCAGTGTGGCGGGAACGATGTAGTTACACTGCAAATGGGATAAAAAAATGTAATTTCAATAAGCTAGATGTTCTATCACGACTGTGGTTTTCAAGTCTTTTTCAAGTCTTGAGCCAAATGAACCTTAAGTTTAGAAAAACTAAAATGACTTACCATATCCCAGACAAAGTTGGCCAGCCAGTAGAGGAAGGGTTGTACTCCACTAATGAACTGCATGTGTTTAGCCTTGTTCACTCTCTCTTGGATGAGAAAGACCACAAAACTGGCGGGCACAAAGGACATGGCGAAGATGACGCAAATGGACACGAGCACGTCCACCGATGTTGTCATCCTGGAAAAGAAATAACAAAAGACACAACGGGAGTAAGGAGAGGCCAAAGAGATAGTTAAACCTTTGAATTCAGCACTGTAGTCACTTTAATACTCACAACGCGACTTGTGAGAGCTGCTCCTTGGTGAGGTTGAGTGGATGATTGTAGGCAGTGATGCCAAACTTTGTGGGGTCTTTTCCACCTGGCAGACTCACCCGTAGAATGGCGTTGTTCATCACATTGAGGAAGGAACCAATGCTGTGCCAGCCTTTGTTGTTAAACCAAATCTGCATTAAGAGAGGCAATTGTGAGAGTTTCACTTGCTGTAACATTAGAGACTAAATAAAAGGAGCTTAGACATAAAACAGCAGCTTGGAGATCAGCTAAGTGTTACAAGTCTGTAAGAGTAAAGAATTATTATTTTTTTAATACTATAAAAGTCTACAGCACTCATTTATTTTACCCCCTCTTGAGCACTTATTATCTTTCCACAGTCAAAGTAGCACTTAAAAAACCCCACTTAGGTTCTAATGTTATAGTGCATTTGCTGTTATTTTGGACACCAAATAGTGCCAGACACCATTTGCATTTAAAATGTGAAAGTACAAGTACAAGAAAAATACACATTACTTGGTACTCTGTAAGAAAGAAAACATAGGGCAATAAATCTCACCAATGTGGAGGGGAATCTATGTAATGTTCATTATTTATGACATACTCAACATAAATAGCATGTAGGTTGAGTACTACACATTTTGTGTGCAAGCTGCAGGTTTAACAATGGCATTGTTGAAGGAATTGATCAAGGAGGCTTAACTGTAATGTCCAGAGCCACGTGCTGTTGTATAACTGCTGTCTCGTGTGTGCATGTGTGCGTGTGTGTGCTAACCTTGACGTTATTCTTGGTGTCCAATCCTTGGATGAAAGTGGAAAGACTGTGAAAGAAACGATCTGCTGCAGCTCCCTGGAGAATGGGCGAGGCAGCAGACAGAAGAAGTGAGCCAAGTCTTTTTTAGCACATGTGTAAACTGACACTGCTCAGACTTGTAATAAGATACCATGTTTATCATCAGTACAGCTGTAATTATAACAGCACAGACAGACCCCCTGTAAGAGTCTTATCCCGACAAAATCAAAGCAGGCCATTATGGAACGGTTTATGGATTATGTAGTACATAATGTAATAAAATCTCTTACTCTTTCAAGATGGAAACGTCTCCTCAGCTGAGCAATTGCCCGATCAGTTTCATCTGCGTGGGCCAGAAATTGTGAACTCCTTGCACCTAATGAGAATCCGCCATATCTGCAATAGATTACAGCCATTTTAATACTTTGAAAGGACACAGCGGAGAAGCACTCACTCAGTATTATCGATTTGTGAAGGAACTAAAGATGCATCATGTCTGTTACTGTACCTGAACTCGTTGACCCAGATCTTGTTCTTCAGGCTGTAAGAAAGAAAAAGAAATTACTCAGTACTTGATAGTTGCTTGAATGAGAACAATTTGCATTAAAAAAAAATCAAGGTAAATAATAATAACATGTCAGAGGAGTGTTACCTCTTGCCAATGATCTGAGCGTAGGTCTTAACCAGATAGTCTGAAACGTTTCTGCCTGTCAAATTCTGCAGAGTGTCTGTCTCACTGAGCTTCATCTGGATACAAAAACAGACAAATCAGTTATTTCGTGTTCATTATTCATCTAGTTGGTTGCTCACACTTATTATATGACTTTTGTTTTAACTGGTTTTAGATTATATTTGCCATCTCAATTTCAATTATTTATTTATACAGAGCCAAATCACAACAACAGTCGCCTCAAGGTAATTTATGTTGTAAAGTAAAGACCCTAGAATAATACAAAGAAAACTGAGAAAATATAATCATATGACCCCCTATGAGCAAGTGCTTTGGTAACAATGAGAAGGAAAGATCTCTAACCTGTGGTGGTGGAAGCCCCCCAGCTCCAGATGGACACTCGGGCAGCATCCTCTTGCGCCCTTCGCAGCTGCACTCACACAATGGAGACGGATTCTGCATGGTCCAATTTCCTTTGTCAAACATGTCCTTCACACTTTGAGAGACTTGAGGGACCGACCACTCATCTTGAACTGCAGTGCAGGGAATGTCCCTGGAGCATAAAGAGGGCGCTCATATTAAAATCTCCAATTTGTCCATATGCATTGAGCATTCTTCCTGAAATTCTGACTGATTTTTACACGATCTATAATATAGATCTAAATATTTTTCCTAAATGTAAGTTAACTCACGGTATTGGCTGTACTTCCATGCAGCGTGTTCCAAAGCCAGGTTCTGCTGTCAGAGCTCCAAGCAGATTGTTGGTATGAGGGTCTTCAGGCATGTCATTACTTCAAAGGCACAAACAAAACGCATTCCTTTTAATAACACATGCCATTTTAAACTATCTCTAAAAGTAGGAGAAATACATGTTAAAAGAACATCGCCACAAAATTCTACTTAGCATTTACAGCTTTGGTAAGAACACTAAAGGATAGGCAGCGTTATGTAACGTTTTACATCTTTAATGGGCTGAGGAAAATGGGCTATTTTGCAAAACAATGGATTAAAGTTCTTTGCAGACAGATTTTATCTTACCTGATGAAGGTAAACTGTTCTCCATACATGCCAGGATCCAGAGCCAGGCTGGGGTACTTTCCAAATGGAGGAACGATCAGGCTGAAGACCAAGGCAATACACACAAACACTGCCGGAAGCACAATCTGAAAGATAACAGCACTGATGTTAAAAGAGAAAAATACAGCTATTATTTTATAGAATCAGAATCAGCACCAGAAAGACTTTTATTTATCCCCAAGGGGCAATTAAGTTAGTAGTTAGGAAGAGCCTCATGATTGAGCGAGGCATAAACATTCATATAATGGCTAACAGTGTGTGTAGAGCCCATATATGTGGGTTTAATGCCAGTATACCTGGGCAAAAAAGCCCTTCCTAGAGCGTCGAGCATAGAGGAATCGTTTCCACAGTAGTGCTACAAACTGCTGTCTCTTCAGACTCCAGCCTTTCACTTGGTATGACCCTTTGCCATCTGTTCCACTAAGCCAGTCGGTCTCACGGGATTCTGAACACAGACAACATGATACCCATCAGCAAAACTGCAGTGTGACAACATGGAAACATAACTTGTGACACATGGATTGCAATAACTTAATGTCTGCAAATTTGTAATTTTGTTTATATTTATATATCTGGTAAAATGAAACTTTAGGTACAAGCATAGGCTGAAAGATTTGATGAATGATAGCAAAAAAGATCTTTGCTATCACTGCACTTCATGCTGGGTAATCCATTTCTACCTGGGTCACCTTCAGAGTCATTGAAATCAAAGTCATCCTCAGTGAAGGGTTTCAGGCAGCTCTGGTGATCTCCGAACGCATGACGACGACGGGTTCTGGTGGGCACGACTCCATCTGCAGCCACATGAGAATCAGTGAGCTAAGCTAAACTATTTAAATTCCATTGTTTTGTCTTCTCTATGTTCCCTGATGCTTCCTATTTAAGACTCAGTGTACACAGCATTTAATTTCTAATTATTTCATCTAATGTTTACCAACAAATGGTGTTATAATGTAGATTGCATAGGAGACGTTAGGTGTGGAAATGTTGGAATACATATCCCAGATTTACCTGAGAGCTCAACTGAATCCACTCCACTGTCCTCAGCCACTTTCAAGAAAATCTGAAGAGTTAGAGGGAAATAAATTAAAATACTGGCTAAGGTGAAAACAGACTGCAAAAAATAATGCAAATGACATATAAATATGTAAAAAAGTTAACTCCAACCAAATGAAAATGTAGTATCTTACTTCTTCTAGGGTGGTATCAGATATTCCATAACTTGAGATTCCCAAGTCAGTCAGTCGGTCATCAAGCTCATGAAAGAGCTCCACAAAGGCACCATCTTTTGCAGCCTGGTAGGGCAAGACATAGGCGAGTTCATGGCCGAGATCCTCCACCAGGCGAGCCTCAGGGACATGCTTGAAAATCACATTGGAAATGAGGGAGACATCTATGGGGAAGAAGAAGCAGAGAGAGTGAGAAGTTAGTAAACGGACAGAGGTCATTTTACATTACAGCTTTCCTTTTTGGAGCTCAAACTGATAATGTGGGCTTAATTTTATAAGAAAGACAGCCACTTTGTTATTGATTCTTACCAATAGTAGTGGTTTCACTTTCTGGTTCACTGCCAAGACCAGCATCTGAACTGCTTTCTGATACATTGTCCTCCTGTTTAAAAGACAAGACAATGTTAAGAGGGAAGAAAAAGACTAAATCAGTTGTCCTTCATTAGCAATCAGCATGTATATTTTCTATTTTACTATAGTAGAGTATATTTCTGTATTAATGATACAGAAAGTTTTTTTTTTCTTCATTTGAAAAAGCTTAATATTGCTTTTTACATTTCTTGTACCTTTTCTGTTTTCTTGCTATAGGAGACTGTGCTGGCAGAATTCCTGCATGACTGTAGTGTCAAGTCATAGTCTCTCTTGACCAGGGTCAGGTAGTAGCCTGTCCCCAAGTGGGTCTTCAGGAAAAGAGAGGAGCCTACGCAACACAGCTTCCCGTGCGAAATGATGGCAATGCGGTCACCCAGGATGTCAGCCTCGTCCATGTGATGAGTGGACAGGATGATAGTGCGGCCTAAGAATAGAAAAGAATGAATTTGGCATTTCATTCTTGGGGGTGGATTTCTTGACTCAAATTCTATGTAAAACTACAAAAATAACAAGCTAAGACAATATCAGATCTAGTTACCTTGTCTGTATTTGAGCAAGAGATCCCAGATGCCCCTGCGTGCGTAGGGATCAACACCAGCTGTGGGTTCATCCAGAATCACAACCTTTGAACCACCAACAAAAGCCAAGGCCACTGACAGCTTCCTCTGCATCCCACCTAAAAAGACATCAAGAAATAAAAGTCAGAGACAGACTTTCTGTAGAAGCGTTAAACAGAAAATCCCTTTGCACAACCTGCCCACTGAAATAAATCAAATTTAAACTGACCGGACAGGGTGCTTGTGCGAGACTTTCGTTTGTGAGGCAGTCCAACATCATTCACAATTTGTTCCATTTCCGCCTTCACCTTCTCCTCTGAAAGACCCTTCAGGCGGGCGTAGAACCAGATGTGTTCCTCGACTGTCAACCTGCATTACAGCAAGCAACAGTTCACTTAACAGCCAAAGCACAAAAGACTCAAAGTTTCCACAAAAGTCTGTCCCCCAGTAACGCATACGTACATGCTGAAAAGTACGTTGTGTTGAGGGCATACACCCAGATTCTGCCGGATTGTGCTGAGTTCAGAACGAATGTCTTTGCCGAGAATGTAGGCTGTGCCAGAGGTGGGTGGAAACAGCCCTGTCAGGATTGACCTTGATCAGAAACAAGAAGGAAACACAAAAATACAGTCAGCACTTCAGCTGGGCAAACTTTTAAATCCTTTATCAAGTGTCAAACTCTCAGCTCAGCAAAACTTAGGAGTACTGTAGACAACATGTGCACTATCTTACATAGTTGTGGTTTTGCCAGCTCCATTGTGTCCGAGGAAGGAGGTGATCTGTCCCTCATAGAATCTCAGGGACAGGCCATCCACGGCCAGTTTGTTTCCATGGCTGTAGATCTTCACGAGATTCTCAATGTAAACACCTGGCTCTATGTGGCTTGGCTCTTCCTCAATGCAGACAGCTGCAAATCAGACACAAAAAAACAGCATAATTTATCCTGGTATGCCATCCAAACTTTAAGTAGTTTAAAGTGAAGATGTGTTGTATATCTAAAAATTACGATAATGATGATTATGATATGTACCATCAGCGTTACCCTTCTTTGACAGAGGGGTGGAGATGTTCTTGTTCTCTTTTTCTCCACACCAATATGTCCTAGTGAAGGGAAAATACCAGGGCCTAGGGATCCCATACTGACCTGTAACAGAATGTATTGCTTGTCAAATAATTCATATTGCTCATGTGCAATTTGTCCGCTAAAGGGAAAAATACCCAAACTGCAAAGTTTTTGCACAACTCACCAGGGAAAACAGCTTCAATGTACCAGGTCATTATTCCGTACAACACAGCGTCAAACAGCATGAGGCAGATGGAGGTGGTCAGGTTGTAGCTGTCTTCCTCTAGAGGGCTGGCAAGTAGGTTTGACCACTGTATTCCCACTCCTTGCTCCTCAAAGAGGGCAAAGTACTCACATCCAAAACCGAAAGCCACAGGAGAAAGGAGACTCTGTGAAAATGAAAGAGCATTCAAATTTTAGGACAGAAAATTATGCCTGCATACAGCAAGCTTGTTTTTAATCACTATATTCAAACATAGAAGTAATATTTTAAGACAAAGGCACGAGGAAAGAGTACAAAATGCAAACGAATCATGTTTGTATTCATAAGTGTGTAATTAAATCTATTCAACACACCACAACAATTTTTGCTCCAAAGCCCACGTAGTCCTGCCAGGCAACACAAAGCACGTAGGGCAGGTAGAGAGTGAAGTATATAATGCCACCGCAGGCGGCTGCCAAGTTGGCACGAGAAAACAGCGTGCTGATGAGAAAGCACTGCATGATGGTAACTACGCCAAACGATCCCAGGAAGAGAAACACAACGCCGGAGTCACTGTAAGGCAGCAGGTTACCCATCTGAGAAGGACGTCAGACAAAAGAGACAGGGAGAGAAAAGAATGATGTCAGTTGTTTTCCACCTTTTAATTAAATTTGGAGACAACATGGAAAAAGAGTGACTTAATTGTGCTGAGTATGAACATCTGCAATGATCAGTGCGAGCATGTTCACTTGTTTTCTATAATTTGCTGACATTCCTTCATGGTGACATATTGGGCATACGTGTGTGTGCCTGTGGCTGCACCAACCTTCAATAACATCACCAACAACCCAGCGCTGATCAGCAGGGGGATTAAACTGCTGATGAACCAGCTGAGCCAAAGGGTGCCATTGTTCAGTCCCATGATTCTCATGGTCTCTTTGAGGCGTGCCTCTTTCTCGTATACCACTCCCTTGATGATGATAGCTACTGAGTACATCCATGCCAAGGTCATGAAAAGAGGCATTGACCGACTCATCACACGCAGGAATCTGAAAAAGCGCATTGAATGTTACACACATATCCTCTGTAGAACTGAAACACATTCTTTTTTTAACCACAGCATTCACTTACATATCATCAACGTAGCAGGGGTAGGGCATCTGCTGAATGTAGATTCCTGTCTTCTGCTTGGTGCCGGTGACAGCTCTGATAATTCCTTGTTCGATTACATCCTGCAGGTAGGAAAACCCACCCCAGACATACCGCAGGTCCTCAAAGGGGTCTGCCCTGGGACCAGGGTCCCAATATCTGCAAAACAAGATGAAAATCAAGAGGGTCAAAGGAAAAGGGAAAATAAATAAAAACCGTCTGGTCAACACGGCCACTTACCCGTCTTTAATCTTGTTTGTTCTCTCCACATTATCGATGTCCATACGGATTTTGTAATTGACATTGGGTGGCAGGTCAGTGCTGTTGTTGTGGGCAATGTCAGGAAACACGATTCCAGCCCAAAACCTCTGGTTATCAAGAAGACCCATGGACTTGTTGACCAATCGCTCCTCATTAGCCACTGGCTCCAGCTTGTCCAGGTTCACACACTGAAGAATTTTGATAAAGAATGGTTTTAATTACAGTTTAGCTAGAAAAAAGGCACTTTTGCAATAACTTTTATCTGAAAATTGTTCATACTGAAGACGCCATCAGCCTGCAGACATCCAGTTCAAGTGTTAAGTCCTTAACAGCTCCAAAACAAACTACTCAGCTCTTACGAATGCTAAAAAAGTTTCAGCTCAAGTAGTCACACAGTTTCTCAGAATTACATTTATTTAAACTGGAAAACAACAATGAACTTTACACCCGATTGCACAAACTCAGGTGCTTTTGTAACCACACCAGGATTGTTTAGCTGATTTGTTGAGAGCTCCTACAGATTAGCTTCAGACTTTTTTAGTTGACAGAAGCAGACTTGTACCAGATCCTCCCACAGCAAGTCTCTACTATGCCAACAGAAAGCTAGAAAGCATAATGAAATGTGGGTGGACAATAACAATTAAAACACACCATATGCTACATATGTATGTCATTTTTGACTGTGTACGGTTGTCCTCGACACAGTTCACAGTGCAAGAAGCTTCACACATCATATGATCTTAAAGGGTGAAACAGTCAGTAGGTCAGTGAGTTGTTTGTGATTTTGCTGAACATGTAATTGACCCTAAGTGAGGCTTTTTAAGTGATTTGTATTGCATTTGTGCATTTAATAACATTATCCGCAGTGGCTAGAGACAACAGGTCAGACAAAACCAGGTCAGATTCACATTGAGATTCACACTAAAATGATCAATTACAGTAATAAAATTATCTATATATGGGAAGTAAATAGCTGTGAGGATCTGAAAGCATTTCAAATGCACTGAACAGTGGAAGATGATGGCAGATTTGTACTGTGATGCCAAAAAATGTGAAATTAGCGGTTATTTTTCTGCATGCATGAACACCTATTCTACAGACACAACTTCAGACTCACGTTATTATGGCTTTAATCCCAAAATCTCAAAAAACATGGCAGCACATGACAGTTTGTTGTGCACTTTTTATTAACACTAACCTCCATGAAACGAGAAATGGTCTGTATGGCGTGGTTGGTTTCATTGAAGACGTCTCTCCAGGTGTAGACCGATCCTGCATGTTTTTTGTTAACTGAGGTCTTAGAGAGGAATGCTGCTATATCTGACACGCGCAACTCAGTCCCACTAAGCTGGGTGTTAAGGAACATAGCGCTGGCATTATTCTGGAGCAGGGTCTGCAAAAAGAAAAAATAACATTTAATAACAAATAAAATCAAAGTAACAATGCTGATTTTGATTAAAAAAAAATTTAAGATGCTGGAAAAGCTGAAAGTTCTTTTTTTTTTTTCATTTAAATTGTCTTTTAACCTTCTTCTTTTTGTGATGCAAAATGCCAAACTGTGAAAAACTCCTGCATGCATTCTTGCTTGTTCAGGCAGTTTATCCCTGACAGCAACTTATCATTAAACTCAAAATGTAATCATTATCAGTAAGTAACATCAAAGTATTTTTACAACCCTTCACCACCAGGTGGTGCTTTATGTAATTCCCACATGAAAATGCTGAACAGATTTCTCAGGCACAGCCATGTTATAAACTACATGTCTTCTTATTGTGATGTATTTTTGAGAACATAATAACAAGTAAACTGACTCCAATAGGATGAATCCAGAACGATGCTCATTAATCGTGGCAGAACAAGTAGTCAACCAAGCACATGTGTGGTTGGTCCGGCTCTTTTCTTATTTGAACGAGAACAAGTGTGGCCTAAATGAGATCAGTTCTTATTTTTGGTTTACGAGCTTTTTTTCCTCAGCTGCCAAATTCTCATTTCGATAGCTTCAAATAAATTCATCAAAAAAATCCCAGAACATAAACACTCTTTGCTATTGAGGTCACATCAGATATATAATTATACATAATTACATTTCAGTAAAGGCGATCCTTTCATGTAAACAGGAAGCACACAAAGCAGACAGTGCTGATGTGTGCCAAAGGAAAATGCCCCTGCACGCACTCACCCTGACCATGTCCATTTCCTCGCTATTCTCCATGAAGTTCCAAATCTTGGGCTTCATCTCCTCCCACATCCCTCCAAGGTCCCTCAGCACACCCAACTCCTGGAAGGTCTTATTAACCTGAAAGACCCACCAAAGATAATTTCATTTAATGGTTCATACACACCTCTAATGGGGATTTTATATGTTAAGCGATAACTATACCTCGTGGATGATCCTCTGTGTTGCTGGAGTGTCTGGTGTATAAAGGATCTTCCCCATGAGAAGGGGCTTCAGAGCTCGCCAGATCATTCTGGAAATGGGACTGGACTCCAGGTTCTTCATCAAATTGTTACAATAAGGAGCTGAAAAATAAAAACAGAGACATTTAAATGGTGAACCTTGTATTTGTAACAACAAAATATTTGACTAACAAACTGTACTATTGGGAAACTAAATTGATAGGTGAGCTCTGGACACTTACTGGAGGAGTTATCGTAAGTGGAGATGGGTTCACTGTCATTATCGTTGCCGTGGTTTCCAAAAAGGGCCTTGTAGTTGTTGTCTTCATACCAGTTGAGAGACTTGATTTTGAGGCCCCCTCCCTCAGGATGTCCACAGACGATACGTGACACGGCCTGGTACATCTGATTTGGAGACCCTGTAGCATTTGCGGTAAGATACAGGATCTCCTTTCGCATATCCTTCCAACTCTTCATGCTGGAAAGCTGTAGTAGAGAGAGGCAGATAGAAATGTCAACATATTGATGATTGCTAGGTGGCAGTAGGTCAAATTAGAGATCTACTTCTCATGTCCTCAAAAAATCGGTTGACAATCTTTGGTTTGTCTACACAAATAGAGATAATGCTCCTGAAAAGACCTATTTTAGACACAAAATATCATCTTAAAATTTTAGAACAATTTTTATGTTTCAGGCAGGAGGCTTTTTTTTTTTTTTTTACCATATTGCCTTTTTACAGTAAAGTAACTGCATATATTTAAGACTGTCACTTTTATTTTTTTTAATTATGCAGATCCACATGGTTGAAATTCATCCTGAATGACAACATGAGTGTGTTTAATGCACCACTGATCACTTCAAGTGTCTTCCCATACGTGTTCGAAGTTGCTCTGCACACATTTCTTCTTCAGGTATTCTCAAATGTCCTGAATGATTAAACAGATAACGAGCAAACTGAAAATAATATGCCCACATCCTTATTTGAAAAAGGATCGTTTGTGACAACAGTAATATAAAATGTTTGAGTGCCTGTGTGTGACGCTGGAGGTGTGAAGATATTGAAGGTTATCATCTCCTCTATGGTTGGTATTCTGGACGTGGAAGTCAAGTGCTGCACTGAGGGGTGGAGACACTTAGCACTTAGCTGTCTGCCTGCCTCAGATAAATTTAACTGGTGTTCCTGGTCTATCATTATGCCTGCGTATGTGTGTGCATGAGGAGAGGTCAGATAAAATGTAACACGTATTTCTGCACGTGACTTGCATGCTACTGCTGAGCGTCTTACATAAAAAGCAGCTGAGATGATGATATTTATCATATTGTACATCTCACATGTGTACGTTTTGTAACAAATAACACAGAACTTGCATTGCATTTCAACAGCAGTTATCTCTGCTAGTTTTCTGCTGCTTATGCATGTGTTTTTAATGTGCACACAGTTAAAGGAAAGCTGACTTTTAAGTTAGATAAACTTTGTGACATTCACTCATCATTCAGTTAAACATTTGTTTGGCATTGGCACAAAATGTAACAAATCTAAAATGACCAAGATTATTTTCTTTTGCATATCCTTCCAGTTTTAATCTCCAGAAAAACTGGAATTATTGTGATGTCAACATACATTTGCATTGTTACATCGAACTGAAGGAAGCAGGGAGTTCATTCTGGTTCACACTGAGGTTACTACAGGTCATCAGACAAGTCCACACTAGTTCACTGTTAAGTTTCCAAACTGGTCATCAGCTACCTACACACGCAATTATGTCACCGACTCGTGACAGAGAAGGATGTCTTTTGTTAAAGTAAAAAAGAAAGAAAACAGACGATAACTTCAGCAATTCCAGCGTCACACACGCACAAAAAAAATCAAGCATTTCAAGTCCACTCAAAGGGGGACTTTTGTGAAAGGAAGGGGGGTACTAGGGCATACGGTAATTTTGAGCTTTGTGCTTTAAGCATGGAGGATGAAGAAATCAGACCCTTTCTTGAAAAAATAAGATAAAAATGTGAAAGAAAGAAAGAAAGAAAGAAAGAAAGAAAGAAAGAAAGAAAGAAAGAAAGAAAGAAAGGAAGAAAGAAACTGAAGACAAACAAACAAACAAACAAGACAGTGTGTGAGAGGCTGCAGCAGGAGGTAGAAATGAGCACAGAAAGCAGAGGAAGGTACAAGAACAAAGAAAGGTTACTATCGGGCGTTCTCGTAACTGGCAAACATCCGCAGGCTCCACAAGTACAGCCCTATTATTCTGACAACTGTTACTGAGTACATGCTCATTGACACAGAAACACACATGCACACACACAAACGCATATAAACACATTCAAGCCAGACAAGTAGAAACGCACACGCCTTTCTGAAATGCCACGCATTCCTGCTTTAGAATAAAAACCACAATTTTCTCTGTCATCTTTGTCACTTAATATCAGCTGCTCCATGTCATTTTTATTCATTTATTTATTCGCTATTTGCCAGGAAAACAAATATTCAACGTAGTTTTCAAACAAAGAGAAACTGAGCCGTAATTTAAAGACCTGTTGCGTCCTACATTTGCACTCGCTGAGCTCGTTTTGTATGCGGTCGCTTTGCAGCTGATCCTGCAGCCACATCAAATGGTCACATGCTTTCCTGCTCTGTCATGTACAAAGAACTGTGGGTGATGATTTCTGCCAGTATGTGCCTGTCTGTAGTGCTGACTGGGTGCATATCAGAGTCTTTTAGGAAGTTTTGTTTTGTGGCTGTCAAAATACATTAAAAAAATATCAGGCTGTGCATATGTGTATGTGTGTGTGTGTGTATTTAACACTGCATGTAGCCACCAGGCAAAATTTATATATAGGTCTGCATGAGTGCGTACTTGCCTTGTGCTGAAAACGCTTTTGTGTGACTAAATTAATGTGTCATTTCCCTAGTGGGTTACTGCCCATGTTATCTTGGGTGACTAGGTGACTAATACACACATCCATGCAGGAACTTGCACAAAAATACACACACGCACATCGACACAGACATGGAGGCAGCAGAGAAAGATCATCCTAGAGTAACCCCACAGCTGAGTCTACACCAGGTTACTAAAGTTCAAGTTTCCGCTCAAGCACACAGCTATTTAGACGAGAACAGACCCTCGGAGGGCAATCCTAAAATAATTGTGAACATCAAGTCACAAGTATAAAATACATTTACATAACTTCCAAAGAGATCCAAATTCTCAGACAAAACAATAGAATGGGAGTTGCAGGTGCACACAGTTGTTCTTTCTGATAACGTAAACCGATTAGAAAAACACATAACGATACACTGATCATTATAAAGCATGAAAGAGTAAATAAGCTAAGAATGTTGCTGTATGCACTGTAAACTGGGCTTCTTTGTGAAAAATTCTAATGAACACTATACAAGTCAAAAAAGTTAAGTTAAAAGCTTTTCTCTTGTTCATCTGGTCATGTCAGAGATTCAGCTGACTTTAAAAACTCTAAAAAGAGTTTTAAATCCATTTTGCACAAATAGTCTGCATTTGCCAGACTTTTTTTCATGACCCCCTTTTCAATAATTGCCACCAATCATAATGAAGGTTTTAGTATAAATTCTGAGGGGGGATTCCAGATTATTAGTGCACAAATGCCTGCCTCCTCAGCAAAACCAAAATAATCTACTTACAAACTGAGAAAAGGGTTCAGATAAAGTACTTAAGTAATTAGTTTAACAATACATTAAAAATTTAAACTCATCATGGCTAGCAGAGAAATAAAAGGCAGCGATGTCTGAGTCAGACAACGACCATTATGTAAGTCTGACATGGACCATTTCTTTTTGCATAATTTTCCATGTAGTTATGAGATGCTGGTTGATAAGAATAGTTACATCTCATTGCTCCATAATGCCAGGCTCGCTCACACTACTTATCCAGTGTTTAATGAAAAGCCAGGAGGTAGCTAAAACCCTGCCCACCTTGCCCAGTTATGTGAATATTTATGTTTTCAATGCAATTCAATTCAATTCATACCACATGCATTTTGCACGCTGTGTGTACTTTAAAAAGTAGACATTTTTGAAAAAAACCCCCAAACAAACATTTGATAGGTTTGTAGCTTAAACCTATTCGCCTGAACGTTCAAGACATTTTAACTACACAGCAAAGCAAGACACGAGTAGGCAAAGTTCTTTATGTTTCTCGTGCACGGAGAGAACTGGACAAACACCGTTCCTTCGCTTGACCCCAGTTGCTCTCGTCCGCTAAACCGTAACACTGCTCTTTTTTTGAGGTTACATGAATATATATAGGTTCATTAACATATCACGTCTATATACACACAAAGAGTACCTTGCCTGTGCGTTGTGTAAGTATTTGTGTGTGTGTGGGGGGGGGGGGGGGGGTGTCAGAGTGTGACCTCATAAACGACTTCCCTTCCAGTTCATCTAAACAAAAGGCACTTAGAGTAAAACAGATATAGATGTGTTTGCTATACCATGTATCAGCAAGAAAAGATACAACCTTGCTCATGATCCCAAGAGTGATCTATGCCAGAACACTCTGGAGAGGAGTGAACGCACCCCCCTCTTCATGCTACACAGAGTTGTTACAGACCTCCTAGGATGAGACATTCTTTCAATCTACAAATGATTATATACTTCTAAGCATATATGAGTAGATATTTCTAAGCATAAATGACAATCAACAACATAAACCTGACACATTAAAAACATTAACATCTGTACTTTTTTTCATGAGGTTTGTCACAGGGCTGGTAATGTGGAAAAGGGCTTTTTCTTTGCTCCTGAAGAAAAATTCTGAAAATGCATTAAGCTCTTTATGCCATTCAATAGTGATAAGCCTTGGCTTGAAACACAGGCTGTGAATGATTTTTGGTTGGGAACAAGAGGGTATATGATTGCACGTCTCCATTCTGGCAGCTGCATACCTCATCTATCAGCCAGCTAAGCAACGTCATATAATCTGCTTCTAACAAAGTAACAGACTGAAAAGAATTATAGTCTTTTTTGGTCATTATGCCACTGCATGATAGCAATTCATTCCCAATTTCAGCAACCTAAAACATAACCAAGTCTCCAGTGACGTTTAAAAGTTTCTAAGCAGCTGTGGCCAAAATGAATATAAGCATGGTAAATCACAGAGGAAGTTGTACAAGAATGATTTCAGTTGAAATTCTTTTTTTAAAAAACGTTTTTTATGAGATTATGCTTATCAATCATTTACACAGAACAGAGAGTGGAATAATGCAACATCAGCTGCTGAGAAGAGGAGAAGACAGAAGTACATTGGTGTTCTTGCAGCTGCTTAGGAGGAACATACACCAACACATACACACACTTGCATTCACGACTGGATCTTTATGTTTTGCCAACTCACCAAGCAGGGGCCTGAGAGAAAGAAGGTTGTGTTGTAGCTTCTCTCGTTTCTAACTACACTCCAGCAACGCTAAGATACATTAGCTCAGACGTGGAAGTGAGCGTGCATGCACGTGATTCTATACTGCTTGTCTGCAATGATGTGAGACAAGTGAAGACAGTGCACCTGGTTGCCTGCTGAGCAAAGCTTTTACAGGAATATTTCACAGCCTGCTTACTTTTATCTAAGCTTCAACAAGATGCATTACTGCAGTTTTTTATGCTTTAGACTATAATTTATTTTCTGCTGTTTGTACAAAAACGTGATCTGTGGTGCAAAATCGCTTAAAAACAGAGGGACCCTAGTAAATCAGAGCACACTGTGTCAGTAGAGGAGATCTGATTTTATATGAGGTGTTATAAAAGACTCTTATAAGAACAACCTTTTCGAATCAAAGTGCACAGTGTGCTTTCTATTACTTATTACTACCTCGACCCTAACTTTAAATATCTTTAGTGAGATTTGGTTCTTGGTAAGCATTGATTTTATAGGGGACTGAACTTTGGACACAAATACCTCAGTAACCTTGTTTGTTCGTGTTATGTTAACATGGGGGGGTCGCGTTATCTGTATACATCGGCGGTGTGTTTACCTCAACGGCCAGTGCTCCCAGGCTTTCCAGAAGATTGTCGGTTGCAGCTGAGACTTCCTGAACGTCTTTTGGATCAGACCTCACATCCCTCTGTGAGATAGAAAGAGGACAGTTACTGTGCTGTAGAGATTTTTAAGGTAGCCTGCACAAATAAAAATTGATTGGCTATTTTCTAATTGCTTTTGTTCTTGCATAATATACTACTAATGACCACAGGAAAAGATTTATCACACAGGCAGAGAAAGGTGAGAAAGTTGTGGGGTAAAGAGGAGGAATAACATTTGGGTCAAAGGTGAATGAAGAGGGACCCAAGAAAGAACAACGAAACCTAGGTCAATGTTAGTTTGACCTAGGTTTCCATTTGTCAGGCTGCTGTGAGTATACAAGTGCGTGAGAGTGTTCTCATATATCACACTTAGTTGTCAGCTGCTGGAATGTCTGAAATTCGATAAAGCACAGGTGCTTCTGAAGACAGAATGGCTTTCTAAGAAGAGAGAAAGACAATTTAACTTTCTAGTAAGTTCTTTCTCTCTAAGTTGCTCGCTCGTCTGCCTGACTTTCTCTTGCCTTAACAATTTCTCCACTGTCCCTCTGTTTTACACACACACGCATGCACATACGCATGCACAAATGGGGAGAAACTGACTTATGCAAGTTCCGGTCTTCATATGATGCAATTCAAATTTTTTCCTGTTGGAAAAATTTCCCAGTCTTGCATCATTGTTTTAAAGACTCAATTAAAAAGACATACACATGATTTTTTGGCTTGATAAAATCACGCTTCTCTGAGCCAGAAATGTTCCTTATTTACACGCGAGTGAGCAAGACAACACCAGCAATGGTTATTAACTTTACTGACAATGATGACATTCAGAGATATTCTCCATTTCTCTCCTCCTGTGTTTGTTTCTTGTTTGAACATTCTGTGCTGCATAATGTTGGCTGACCTCTTCCCATCCTTCCAATCATGACTCACATTTCTATCATGGGTTTGGAGGGAAAGGGCAGGCGTTTTGGAAACATGCAGGGAGAAGGGAGGTTAAGCTGAAAAGAAATTAAAAAACCCAAAGCAAACAAAAAATAGACATGGGAGCACAAAATATAAGAGATTGTGGTTATAACTATAATTCCTTTTGACCACTGACTGGTCAAAAGGTGTTTTTATAAAGATCATTTGTGATTCTCCTTGCAAAAGAAGGCTAGGGACTTCTAAAAAAAGTACTTTGTTTGACTGAAAAACACTTTGGGGATATCTGAATAAATACATGAGCACTAGTAATAGTTTTACTATAACCATGAAGCGTCACAGTTCCGTGACAATAATGCATATTTTCCATTTTAAACAGGAAGGGCATGTCTTCCTAGTTCTGGGCAGGTACACAAGATACCACATCCCGGTCAAATATGTAAACACAGCTGGCAGATTTATAGTGCTATACTCTGACACACTATTGAGTTACAAGTTTTTCATCTGTTTTTTTATGTTTCATTTTATCCCAGAAATACTAAAATAAGATGTTATATAGGTATTATTAGCAATATTACATTTGATGTCAAAATTAAGATCCATTCTAAACTTATCATTTCATGGATTTCAACTTACCCGAACAGGTTTTAGGAAGTCCAAGTTAGACAGGAAGTGGCTCTGGGCCTTGTTCAGCCAATCACTGGAACTCTTACAGATGATCTCTTGAGTCATGCGGGACACGTTGCGGTCAGCAATGTGGACAAACTCCTCCAGTGGTGTGGTGTTGCAGAGATCTCTGAGATGGAAGCCGAAACCTTTTGTGAGGACCTAAAAAGAGAGGAGGGGAAAAAAGACAAAACAGGATTGAGATAATATAGAGAATAATGAAAAAGAATGCATAGGTGAGATAATGTAACAGGAGAATTTTAATGTCTGTGTGTGTTTTATATATTGAGTTAAGCTACGATGGATTTACAAGTAAAACTGCATCAAAATTTGGTGAATAACAAAGTTTCCTAGGTGACTGTTACTGGCTCTTATATGACTAATATCCAAAAAACACGCACAAACTGATAAATTCCTGAAAGCTGACCATGTAAGCAAAACAATGATGTTCCCAGAAAAAATATTATTGAGCAATTATGAGGTAAGAAACGTTCTGAATGGCGATGCTGGGTAAGCCAAGAACAAACTGGACAAACGTTAAAAGTACTCCAGTACTCCAAGCAAAACTCAATTCTAAGAAATTCATTTTGCCTTAAAAAATTATCCCTCTTTTTCTCTTTTAAAAACTCACAAAGATAGAAAGAAATTTTATTAAGCAGCTGCAGCCACAATTAAGGCCCCTTTTCCTCAAGACTGTAGAAATGTGTGTACTTGTGTCAGTGTCTTGTTTTGTAAATGTCCTTGAACATTTTTTGTTATGCCATCATGTCAATCAGACTTCACAATCTGCACAGACATACACAACTTCCAGTCTTTTCACTGGGAAAACATCAGTGCTTACAGCAGAACGGTCGAGGGACTGGGAATCACTCTCACTTTATACAACAAAGGACACAGCAATATATGGCAAGATATACTTCCTTGAATTTTCTCTCCTCTCCTTCAATAATGCTCTTTATGAAATTTCTGACCAAAAGGACATCGCCCTATCTGATCAATAGCTGTCCGGGAGAGAGGAATGAGATGAACAGATGGTAAAACATGATCCCAGAGTGGGAATTTGTCTCTGAGCTTTGGTCTCTGCACGTGAGGAGAAATGTGGGGAAGGGAGGAGTGAAGCGGCCATGTGACTTCAGCCCTCCAACTGCTAAGTAAGGATGATGTGATGTGCTGAGGTGGGAGCTGTTGTTGAGGGTAGGCAGATCAGTCAATGTATGTTCTATGGAGTTTGTTTGCATAGAAGAAGAAGTGTTCTGTGTGTTGACCTGCGCATGAGCATGTTCTGAATTATGGAAAATTAAACACAAGACGAGAGGAATCGTTTCAAAGTGAGGGAGGTGACAACAGAAAAGGGAGTTTCTAATGTAAAAATAATGGAAAATAATTAAATTACTGACTTAAAAAAAAGAAAAAAAACCAATATATATAAGCATACATGACCTCATTTAAATTGTTTCCATTACACTGGGTTTAGAGAAAAAACAAACTGAACAAAAAGACTAATGATAAGGGGACAACCTCTTCACCCATCTGCCCCTCACCCACTCTGATTTTTCTCTCGGGTATTAAGGGCTTAGCTGTGCCACAGCAGAATACAGTGGCCCAATAGACGCTATGAAGCCAAGGTCATTGGATTTACTTACAAACACTGTGACCAGGGGTGGTTATGATTATCTCATAAAAAAGAAGAAAAAAAACAGTGATACAAGTATTGGTAGTGGTTCTCAGGTTGTAAGAGAAGCTGCACGAAAACATTTAACCCATTGGTGAATGTTACTGAAGAAAGATTTTAAAATAAATAATAATGATTCTAGACAACTGTCTTCATTTACCTTCTCAAGATTGACATCAGCCTCCACTATATGCTTCAGGGCGTGACGAGGAAGTGACGCATTGTGATGCAGGAAGTGAGAAAGGGTTTCATCATCACGCAAAAAGTCTTTCAGCTTGAAACCTAAAGGAAACAAATCCAGATACACTGATTAAAAATAATAATAATAATACCACTTTCTAGTGGTTGATTCTGACATAAAGACAAATAGCAGATATCCCAGGAGAAGAGGTTTAAACAAACTGCTTTCAAAAAGTTATAAGCTCTATCTAAGCACATATCTGCAAAGAGACTGTTTTTATATTATCAAGATTCAATCTCACAATTGTAAAACTTAAAGGCCTTAATTAAAGATTCAGTGATTCGATGATAAATGACCTCCACACACAGATAATCCTTTTTTTTTTGGCTAATTCCAAAAAAAGATAAAGGAAATGAACAATGATGGCTTTACCCAGAAACACAATGTCTCATCTGCACTCGTTGTACTTTGCTGCATTCCAGTGAAGTCAAACCATTTCAGAAACTGGCTTGAGTAAGCTGTGTGGTTAAACACATGCACGCATACACACTGACTTCTCTCTATTCCTCAGCTCCAGGTTTGGAACTCAGCCGGGGTTACTACAGGGCATTCAACTTTGGACTAAATATTGTGTCTTCTTCTCCTCTATAAGGATTTAGCTCCCCAGATTTTCCCATCTCTCCTTTCACACAGTGTTCTGCCCTCTAACTAACATTTTAGACCATTTGAAAGCCATCTATTTACTAGCCGTGAATGAAACTACTAAGTAGAATAATCATGTAGCAAGAACAGGAACTCCTTCAGCTCGCAAGAATAGATTGTTGGTGGAACGACATACTTTTTTATCAACTTTTTCCCTTTAAAAAAAGGTTTACGCATTCTTTTACCACCCTGCCTGATTACTGGCCGTCTATTCTGTTTTTATCTGCTCTCATCTAGTCTGTACTCAACTATAAATCAGGAATGCTTGTTTAAAAAACATCTTCCTACAACCCCTCTCATCTTCCATTCCTTCCCCATCATCTTAAGTAAATCTTTTTCTGCTCTCTGGTTTTTATAACAAGCACAGATGCAAACGCACACAAACTCATGCAGACAGGAAACACTTGTCTCGACTGAACAGAACATCCCCCGAGAGGAAATGAAAGGGAACAGTGTGTTTCTGTGTGTTTGAGGGCACATGTGTGGTGTCACTTTTTTTACTGCCTGCATATCTACGCGCCATAGTGTGTGAATTGTTTGTAAGGGTGAAAGTTTTAACATCTACATCCTTTTAAAGTCCTAAATACCCTTACCAGTCCTTATGGACCTGTGCATGTACAACTAATTGTGTGCCTTTGTGTGTCTTTGTCTATGTGTGACCTCAAGTCCCAGCTGGTAACAGCTAGGGAGTATTAATAAGGTCTAATCAGCGCCCCAGTAGGAAGTCAAAGCTCCCATGGCGCACCGCATCCAAAGACCCTTCGGGACACACCAGTGTGGATGGTGCAACCTTGTTGAAATGGAAAATCTAGCAGTACTTTGTGCAGTCAGCAACTTATCACGTATCAGGAACAGGAACAGTTTTTGAAGTATTTGTTTATGTGTGTTTTTCCTGCGTTGGTGCCAGCCTGATATGAGGGCAAGTCCCATATTAACATTTGCAAGTCTGTACATGTTCCTGGCATTACCTATCAATCTTGTTTGTAATTAAACAGTACTGACACACACCTTAGCGACCATGGCATCACTGGTCAAACTAGTTCAAAATCAAGCTGTCATTTCTGTGATACCAAATCTGTCACAAAAACTCATCTAACAGACTTAAGGTGAAATTAACCTCAAGGGGGAAAAAACCTGCTGGACTGTCTGTTGTATGTTGGCATGTGAGCCTATTTGTGTTGTAGATCACTCTCCATTCACTGTTTATCGATGTTACATAATAAGAACTATAATCACTGTTCTGAAAGTTTTTGAGTGTCTTTGCAAACTGTTGTTAAAGTTTCTACTTCAAAAGCTCGGGCTCAAAAAACAAAACAACACTCAAATAAAGTCTTTTAAAGCAGTCAGGCAGATTGAAGACGGTGGAAGATTCACTATGCAATTGCAATTAAGCTTTACTTCTGTGAAGATTAGCAATATGGTTAAGAATCAAAATCAAAATATATTTACCTCTCATCTACTCTTATGATATTAAACACATTTCAAAAACATATTGCATATATAGCAATGGCAATATGCAGCATATTGGATATTGCAAATTACTGCTGAATTGTTTACTTTGATGTAATTGTCCATTGTCATCTCACACCACAGATATCTGTTAGATCTGATCAATGAAAATAACATACAGTGTCATCCACTTGTCTTGTTATCTAAAGTCAAAAAGCTTATCCGTGTCCACAACACTTCACAATCCACCTTTATCAGTTAAGGTCTTACTGAAATGACCTCCATACAAGTGCTGAATTATTAACCAACATGTGAGAGGCTCCACTCTCAGCTCTTTGATCTAGGCTGTTATTCTTATAGCATCACTCTGAAGCAGCACCAGCTCTGTTTGCCCTCTTTGGCATCACACAGCGCTGTCTCTGCTCTATATCAGCTCATTTCCTTTTGTGGATTAAAAGAGATACTGAGTGGAATATGGGATTGACGACTATCAGACCGCTGGGCTTTCACAAAGCAATTATGATGAAGTGCACAGATACAGAGAAACTGTGTTAAAAAGAAACCCCATGGCTCCCTGTTCACTCCATTTAAAATAAAATGTAATAACGCACAGATAGATAAGATATATCACTGGTTTTTAAGGCATTCCAAAGAAATTCTGAGAGAAAAAAGGAATACGATATCACACGCCACACAAGGCATGGAAACTGAGAAATCTTTACAATTGAAAACTGACAGTCCATATTTTCTTTGTGTGAGGTGATTTTTTCGTTAACCATGCTTTGCTTTGTAGGAATCATTGCATAATGAATTGTATCTCCAGGCTAACAAAACAGCAAAGTCAGCTAAGGTACCCAAAATAACAAGAAACTGATTGCCGTGTTTTATTGCGTAATTTATAATTGCTTTAGCTTCTCAGTATATCAGAAAATAAATGTACTTATTATTGCGTGAGTATAAAAGCAAGGAAACACTAATGAGTCAAACAAAAGAGCAGCCAGATTAATTAGACTTCCTCGTTTCACATCACCAATTAAGGGAGGTTAGTAGTTACATCACTGCTGTTTAATGTTGTTATACACTGTCCTGAAATGCCTTCCTTCTGATCCTCCTTTTTATCCTTTAATAATGTTTTTTTTTCATAACATCATTATATGTTTCCCCCCTAAATGTGCAAACTTTATCGGTAACAGACAGGAAGAAACAATACTCCAATCCAGACAAAGTAGAAAATCCTTATTATGATTATGGTGTGATTGTCAGGGCAGGTTAGACTTTGCTACCACCAGCGACACATAAAAGTGGAGAAGTGCAACACCCACTAGCTGCTCAGAAAACGGGCCCATGACATCTGGTGGACTGAGATAAGGGGCCTCTGAGTACTCAGGGTACCATTAGTTGCACGAGCTGGTACACTGCAAACATGATCTTAAGTCACTTTATCTACGTTTAGCATATTTTTGTCAGTGTATTGATCTGCAACGACTGAAGTCGATCTCACTGCAGATCACAAGACATTACAGCTCTTACTTGTACCTGGAAATATATTCTTGGGTCTTTTTCAGAGTAAAAAGGGAGGAGGAGTGGGTTAAAGGGTGATCAATGATCAGTCACTTGATCCTCAAACACTTACTAACACAAAAAATACCAAATAATCAAAGGCACAAACTTACGAGCAGTGTTTTTCTGAAGATTCCTGAGGGCTCTTAGCAGTCCCTTGTAGCCTTCATAGCTCTTATCATTCTGAGTGTACAACAGGATCTTCTTGGCATCAGTGAACAGACGGGAGATTCTGGTGTTTAGGATGAGAAGGATGAGAATTGGATGAAACAAAAAAAATGTGTTGTTTGAATTCTGTGAATCAGTGCATAAATTGTTAAATATTAATACATTTGACAGCCAAAGTACTCACATAGAATCATTAAAATTTCCCACCACCCCAGGACTCTCTCCAGGTGTGGGATTACGGAAGCAGGGGTTGTTGGCATTACAGATGATACCTTGTACCCAGGGCAGAGTACCTGCTGAAGGCATGGCCTTGTTTGGGAAGTGACCTGAAAAATATACATACAAATTCAGATATAATTTGATGTAATAATATCAGCTTTTGTTAAATGAAGTCATAAAACAGATGACAGACACTGCAGAAGAAAACCTGATAGCATTAAACTACCAACTGGGAACATATACATCATTGCAACATCAGTATTAAAGAGTGCTGATTTTATCTTTAACATAATTTGAACTCTCATGAACTAACATTACCGATATAACCACAACTGACAGAGTAGAACCAGTTATTATAATACAAAAGATAAGAAGAGAAAGCAAACCATTGTCAGAAAGTTGACACAGCCATGATTAACTTTCTGTCGTGAGTTTATTGGGTTAATTGCGATGCAGCTGAATTGAAAATTTGAGGAAATTCTGTTGGAGGTGACAACTTTCCTTTTCAAAAGTGGAAAAAAAAATCTTTACGAATACTACCAGGATAATTTTGTGCTTTCAATCAATGAGTTGCAATCTTATTGACTTAAATGGGGCCAAAGTTGTGAAACCAGCTGTACTGACAGCCAGTAATGTAATTCCCCGAGTCTTATCACATGTTCACTCGGTGCAAGTAAATGTTGGCAAGTCCAACAGATTCTTCTATGAATAAAACAAAAATTCCCTGGATGAGTAAAGTAGTGATCTAACATATTTGGCATAGTTTTCCTGAATTTTTTTTATAAAATGCAGAACAACTGTTAGAAAGTTCAGACTGATGATAGCCAGTTCACTTAAAAGTAGGAAAAACTTGCAGAAATTTTTAAGATGATGCTTTTAACAACACTTACATTCATGTTGTTCATAGGGTGGATAATATATTCGGACTGATATCAGGATGAAAAAGATGAACAGGGGCCAGACGATCTCAATCAGCAACTGGATCTAAGAGACAATGGATGATGACAAAGCTTAATCAATGAAAAGAAAGCAGGCTTTACAATCTTCATGTGAAAAAATAAGTTAATCATCCCAAAACAATGGGTAATCTATTTTTTACTTTGCTTTTGTGTGTTTGTGTATTTACAGTTCATCTAAGGGTATTTCTACTGCTTTAAGACAGAAAAATATCAAGTGCGTGAGGAAAGGGGCTATCAGCTGTTGCTCTTCAAACATTAATCCCAGCATGACTCTAAAGTAAAGTATATGGGTTAATAAGAGGAGACGGAGTGAGACAGAGAGATCTGCTGGATTTAAGGACTGTGGGTTTGTCCATCTGCTCCATATGGCTTCCTCGCTTCATCTGCTTTTGACACAGGCTTTAACAGCATGCTAGACATACAATGTAGGGATAAAGAACAAAGCCAACGTCTCAGAAAATGTACTGTATCCCATTGTTGCAAATAATTGGACCGAAAGTCACGCAGCTAAGCCGTCACTTTGAGCAGCATTTTCGACTTGATGGACAAATGGCTTAACTGTACACAGAGAAGCCTCTCCATTTATAATGGAATACTATTCAACACTTGGGAACTGAATTTCATTTACATAACTTTGAGTGTGTAGGCATCAACCAACACAAGAGTAACTGGATAATGGATCTGACACATAATTGTGTCATCAAGCTGTCTTCAACCGATTCACAGTAAACAGCAGCACTTTTCTTTCCAAGTGGCACAAAGGACAATTACACTGTTGCCATTGCATTGGGCTATGCAATGCAATAACCCGTATAAACAAGCTTCTGCAATGCTTTTATGACTAGGCATGTGGCATTGGAAGATCACATTCAAAGATCACATTTAAAGTAAGCCAACTAAAAAGTGAGACAAAGCATTGCTGGGAAATCATAAACGATGGATCTGTCTTTTTTGTGACGAACAATACCATGGGCAATAGTAGGAAATTATAGCAACGATAAAACCAAACTGAAAGAAGAAAAATAAAAGGTACACAATTTCCTTGTGGGTACTGAATAAAAGGTATTTAACCCCCCAAAAAATTGGTTTAGTGAAACACTGATAAATAGGAAAACATTTTAAGAGTCACGACAAACAGATAAAACAAATACCCAAATACAGGATTAATCAGTCAATTGAGCTACACTGCTACTTACAGTCTGTCTCCGTCGGTAGGTGAAGTTCTTCCAAAGCAGTAAACCCAGCTGAGTGGAGACTGCCATGTTGCCGTCTTCCCAACCTCACTGAGCACGCTCCTGCTCCTCACTGTGAATCCACACAGACAAGAAAGAGGATCAAACACTGTATACAGGACTCATCAATAACAATCTGCTCTGCGTGATAAGTCCACTAATTAAACAAAGTCAGCTAACTGACTAACTAAACCTCTATTCCCTGTGGATAAAGACACGGATGACAAAAAATATACCCCACTGACGCACAAAAAAAAAAAAAAAAAACCAGAACAGAAAGTTGTTACATGTTACATTAGCAAAACCATGATTACCAAGATCACGCATTTCTACCGAATATGGCTGTAAACTCGGCCTCGTCATGTGACAGTAGGCCATGAACATAGAAACAAGAAATCAAAAAATAATAATGATGGCAAAAACATTCACCTATTTAACAAACTGTTTCAATCTGAAACTCAGAGCCAAGCCGAAAGTATCGCTACAGTCGACAAATGAAGCCAACTCTACTGACTGAGGAAGGGTGCTAAACCCTGCAAACTCAGGTCCACTTCATGTAGCCCCGTCTGTACCAAAGTTAAGTGACGCTTCTTCTGGGAGAATGACTGGGTGGGTGGGGGGCAAATTCGTCATCTGGTACGAGTTGTTAGCTACCACCCCCCTACCCCTCCAATCCCTTCTTTTCTTTAATCACAAAATAAAATTCATCCTGTTAACACTCAGTATCGCACACAATACTGCGTCTCGTTTAAAAGTTAAAGTTATCACCGTAAACCCATTTATTCCGATTGTTTAAAACAAAATAATCCACTGATTAATCTGAGTTTCTTTCAAATGCTTGTGAAAATCTGCGTGGGTGGAAACCTTTCCCTGCCTATTTGTTTGCTCTATCTGCAGCTCGAAAAGTCCTTGGATATTTGCTCAGATGTGTTTTATGCAACGTGATCTAATGAGACTACCTATACAGTCACTTATAGTTTTATTTCAGTTTCTTTTTTTTAATACCAGGAACAACTGATGATAGAAAATTAATCAATGTGAATAATTAAAACAAGAAAGCCTTGGAAATCTGAAACACGGCATTATCAAGAATTAGTCAGTAAATTTGTTCTCCTGGTGATCAAAAGTTAACATAAAAACTCTTTAATAAAGAACTTAAGAGTCCCTGCTGCTCAAGGCTGATACAATTATTAATTAAGGTCACTGAAATCTATTTTACTTGATGTTAACTGCAGTTAGAGAGGAAGACGTTGTAGCATGACATATCAAAAATAGTATAAGGGCTCATTCCTGACATCTCAACATTTCACTGAGCTCAAAAACTATTAACAGTAATGCACTTTATGTATTTTCAGATTTGATGGTTTTATTGGTGATGAAGTTGGATTATTTTTGGTGGGAGAATTAATGCTGTGCTGTTTATTACGCAGAAGTCCTTTATACAGAGAAAAGCTGGCTGGATTTCACAAAGAGCAGGATGACAAAATAACAATGTCAAGGACAGGGTGATGTTGAAACGCGATCTTAACTGATCTGCCTGTGGGCTGAAAAACCTTGTCCTTATTAAGCCATTCATACACTTCTCTATGGTTTTACACCGCATTTTTGCTATTTCAAGCAAATAACATTTTAGTCAATCTAACCACATTCTCAGGTGTTTTGCAGCGAATTTATAAGTAATCAGTAAATCCACTTAAATGCATTAAATGTCGCAATTAAAAACTAACATGAACTTTGGGAACAGCAAACAATACTCTAACCCCTGTCCTTATTCAGCTGTACTCCTACATCTGTTTTCTCCATGAGTCACTTATTTTAATAACAGAACTCCGGGGCATATATAACAGTTTCAGAGAAACAATGTAAGATACCTGGAACTGACATGTTGAGAGCCTCTTCACTGAAAAAACAAAACTAAAATCAAAACATCAGCTGTCTGATTTTTCGTTATTATTTTAACGCTGTTGACCATTTGTGATGACCATTCACTGAGGATGTGGGGGAGAATTCTGAAAACCCCGAAGACAAAAAAACATAATCAGCACGATCTTGTGTTTTATCACAGCTGATGGTGAATGCGGAGAACACCATGTTTATTACCATATCAGAGACAGCAATGGTGCTGTAGCAGATGGTGAACTATGCATACAATGCATTCTTTCTATGCATTTCGTCATTTAACACACACAGTGAATAGATGTCACTATTCTTTTCTACTAAATACATGGGATTTAAAAAGAAAAACATATGTTTTGTCTTTTTACTGGCAAAATGTATTGTTCTGTAACTGCCCCCCCCCCCCTTCCCCTCAACTGAACCCCTCGTTTGCGTCCTTATTGCCAATTACAAACCTTTGCATTCATTTACCTTTAATTCTATCTATATTTTCTCCAATAATACAACCAGCTCAACATGACATCCCGATAAATCATTATCGATCAGTCCACCCTCCGGGATTTGTATGATTCTGAGACACGACGTGGTGGAAATGCGTCGCATACAGAGAGACACGAGCGGTTCTGCTTAGTGATGAGAAGCCCGTACAGTGCAGAGCCAATGCGCCTCTAGTGGTAGACACACAAAAAATGTTATTTTTAATACTTGTTTACCATCAATCCTCGCTCACGTGTTATATCACTCTCACACATGATTTTCCCCCCTTGACTTCATTGTCTTGCTTTGTGTAAAACACCTGACAAATCACTCAGAGTTTTTAAAGAGAGCGTTTTCGATATTAAGAAAAAAAGAAATATAAAATCGTCGATGCTTTACTGGAAAGACGCGTTTATGCTTCCCTAAATCACGAATGAAAAAAACAACCTACAGTAATGCATCTCGTCATCACTGCGTACATAGCTGCACATAAAAAAAACCCTACATTCTCGTCACCACTGCGCACATACACATAGATTTAAAAGAAAAAGACTTTTTTTTCACTGACAACAAAAAACTAAAATAAAGGAAGAAATTATAAGCAGCATATAGTTAATAGTCATAGTTGAAATTGGCCACCTTTTGCACTACAACCAAATGTCAACGATATAGCAGACTTCAAATCATCGTCTGACAGAGAGTTTTGTGCTTCTGTTTCATTGTGTTACTGAGCTGAGGTTACTGGCGGTCATCAGCTTTGCGACGCTGACCCACAGCAGCAGCATCAAGTAAGCCAAAGTGAAGGCAGAAGTAGGGTGAGCAAACCTTCAGCATTAAGAGGCAACAAATGGGACGACAAAATATCGATGTAACAAAGACCACCTATACATACAACTGTTACCATGCAAAGCGCTCTGTCGTGGATTTGCGTTAATTGAGGAAGAATGTAGATATTTTTTTTGGTTTTTTTTACGTCTTTAGTTTTTCTTTAAGGGTTTGCAAAAGAGGACATTGCAACAAACTGCCTTTTATTTTTGGTATACCTCACCGGAAGTCCTGTACTTGACTATAGCTACCTTGACATCGCTTTTTTTTAAACACCACATAAGACACTTGCGCCACAAAAGAGCAAAAAATAAGGAAAGAAAAAATGCATTCACTTGTACTTAAAAAAAAAACCCAACAGTACTGACTTAAACTTAAAGTGTCTATTGAGGCACGTTAACGTCACTGGTTAACTCCGCGACGTTAATGCAAAAACGTCGACTAATAATTAGCCAATAATTAAACAATATAAATTTTCATCAAAGAAGAAAACTACATTTTCACTCACGCGGACTGAGAATATTAAGATGACAACGTCTTCATAAATAGTAATATGAATTTTTTTCTTTAAAAGAGATATTCTCACACTCTTTGTTAAACAAAGAAACGCACAGTTTCTCACAAAAGTCAAAACTGCGCTTCCAAATCACCGACCTGTATCCTGCACGGTGTTTATATCCACTCCTTCTCATAAATTGAAATCCTTCGTTCAAAGGTTGAATAAAATGTTCTCCTCAGTTGTTACGGTGCACCGTTGCTCTCTCTCTCACTGGCTGACAAAATGTTTTTTTCTTGTCCGCCAGGGTTTTATAGCGCAGCTCGATGCGGAGCAGAGAAGAGCAGCAGCAGAGGTAACTAACGGTCACCGTTTGTTGCTGCTCCCATATAAGGAAAGCACGTGCGGAGGCAAAACATGTCTTAAAGGGCCAGCGACACTCGCGCGCCTCTGTGCACTGTGCCGCTTTTCAATAAGTGGATGATTCATGGAAAAATTCAATTAGCAACAACACTTCTTTTAGACTTAATCAGATTACTGACCATTGTTCTATATCCATTCAATAATAATAATAATAATAATAATAATAATAATAATAATAATAATAATAATAATAACAACAACAATAATAATAATAATAATAATAATGCGTTATTATCTCTTTCTCTTGATAATTTAAGTAAAATTATGCACAGTGGATTGAGTTCAAGAAATTTAAAATGATATTAGGTATACAACCATCCATCCATCCATCCATCTTCATCCGCTTTATCCGGGGCCGGGTCGCGGGGGCAGCAGCCTAAGCAAAGAGGCCCAGACCTCCCTCTCCCCAGCCACCTCCTCCAGCTTATCCGGGGGAATACCAAGGCGTTCCCAGGCCAGCCGAGAGATATAATCTCTCCAGCGTGTCCTGGGTCTGCCCCGGGGCCTCCTCCCGGTGGGACATGCCTGGAACACCTCACCCAGGAGGCGCCCAGGGGGCATCCTTGTCAGATGCCCGAACCACCTCAGCTGGCTCCTTTCGATGTGGAGCAGCAGCTGCTCTACTCTGAGCCCCTCCCGGATGGCCGAACTTCTCACCCTATCTCTAAGGGAGAGGCCAGCCACCCTTCGGAGAAAGCTCATTTCTGCCGCTTGTATCCGCGATCTCGTATACAACATAATCGTAAAAATGTAGAACACAATATATGCATCTATTAGATTCTGTAAATATAACATTTCCATATCCATATGTTGTGTGGGTAATGGGCATGGATATATTGATAATTTAGAGAATGAATGTTTAAAAGGCCTATACAAACACAGAACAGTTTCTATTTCAAAAGGTCCTGTAGATAAACAAGGGAGTTGCAAAAATACTGGATGTTCAGTCAACAAACTGTACACTTGTATTCTTCCTGAAAAGCAATACTATAGGTGAGTATTAATGTGGCTCTATCTGTATATGTGTATTCTGCCTCCTGGCCAATGTGCGCACAGATAGGCTCCGGCCCTCTGTGACCCTGAAAAGGATAAGCGGCTTAGAAAGCGCATGGATGTTAGCTTGTCATTGCTTCATTTCTAATTGCTGCTTTCATCCTTCAAACCTAAACTCAGATCACGGCAGGCTAAGACCACTCCAGGTCACGTGGAGTGATGCAGTAATGCACAATAAACAGTAGATGCTGTACAGCAACTATGTGCTGTAGTGATTTGGATAAGAAATGAGATTATCCTCTTTCAGAGCTGCAGCAGTGCTATCACAGTCAGCTGGGATAACATTGCTGGGCTAAGTAAATAGATCCACTTCAAAGAGATGCAATCCAGCAGAATCCCCTTCGAGATGAGTTTGAGTTTTGATGTCTTTCACCAAACTCTGAAACTAGGAAGCTTTTATTTGTAATTCTTTGCTTTGTATTGCACTGTGGTCAGATATGTTTAATGTGGCCTGTTCATAACTTACTGACTGACTGAACAATGTTAATATTTAATAACTTGTGTAACTTGACTAATCTCAAAAGTTTAATTATAGCTGCCACAAGTTGCTGCTGGTCATTCATATGCGTCTATCTGGCCATCACTTTCACTTTGATCAATGACTGTGCCCAAGTTTACAAAAAACAACAACTTTCACATCATCACTTTTTAAATGTTCTTTTTCTTTGAATGTAAAGAGAAGCAAAAACAGAAATTCTTGTAGATTCTGTTTAATCTTAACAGAATCTGTAAGAATCTGTAAACTCAGGCTCTTTAATGAAATGCTAATAACCAATGCCTTCAAGAATCAAGAAAAATTGTTATAATCTATTCTAATGAGAGAACACTATCACTATTACTTTGCCTGCTCACTAGCCCCAAAACCTTTGTCAACTTGCTAAGTGTGGTTAAATATGGATAACTGGATAGCTCTGCTGTCCAACTCTAAAACCTTTGCATGTCCACAACGTCAGTGACAATTGGCAACAACTTCTGCTGTAAGAAAAAAAACATCTTTTGACAAATTAAGCACCACTACTGTCAAGTTTTTGCAAGATAAAAGTTTGGACCTCTCTCTCTCTCTCTCTCTCTCTCTCTCTCTCTCTCTCTCTCTCTCTCTCTCTCTCTCTCTCTCTCTCTCTGGTCTGTATCAAAGGGATAAAGACCAGCAATCCCCTCCAACACTGATTCTATTTGTTTACTGGTAAGCCTTTGTTGATGTTTGAGAAAAGCTGCAAGATGGGTGCATGATGTATTACACAGATTCTCTGATGTACAAAGAACATGACAATCATCTGGCAATGACATGTCCTTTGATATACTGCAATGAATTCTGACTAAATGAACTGCAGAATCTGTCCAGAGTCTTATCGTCCTTTGTGATCTTGCAAACTTCATATTACTCAGCTTTAAAAAATAAAAAAAACATTATAAACCTCTATTTAACTAACTATATAACTATAACTGTTCTCTAAACATGGGGTGAAATTAAAGCACCATCTCCTGTCTGTCACAGTAATCAGTTACAGAATCTCCAGAATTTTGTGAATCGGTGAAGATGGATCACAGTTATCTAGGTCATGCAAAAACAGTAATTAATTGACTGAGTTATACAATAACCTGTTTAGCTGTTTATTTTATCTGAAGACTTTGGACTAACTAGGGACAATTTAAACTGCTTCTGGGCTACAGAACTCACCCAGCAGGCATTACAGAGATCTAAATGAAAGCTCTCAGAGTACTTAAAGACAAAACAAACGCTTGTCTGACAAAGCCAAGTGGATCCTAAGATGCATGTCTCCTTCTCAGTTTACTGTAACATCTCTGGACAGTTCATTGTTTCATCAGAGTCTGTGTTTACGTTTTGTTAACTCAGTCAGTGCTGAACTGAAGGCAGCGTACACAAACACTAAGGTAATTAGTCTTTCAGTTAGCTTTTGACTGAGCTGCACACTTTAAGTTCTCTGGATAAATCATTGTTTCTTTTCTCTTTGAAACAAAGGGAACTGAAATAAAATGTAAGATGTGTAATCTCTTTATTGAAAACAGCTTATTTTATCCATAAAGAGACACATTGTGACACAGTTCTGTTGTGTAAAAAAATGTAAAAAATATAGCAAAACCTTGCTCAAGTTTCCATAGTTTTTAAAAACATGTGTCTGCATTAAAATGAGAGTCCAACCACAGCAAGTGTTTTTCTCAAAACTGATATTTCCAATAATTGTCCATTTTCTTTGGCTATCCAAAGTAATCTTGAGTGAAACCAACAATAATCTTCTACTTTATTTATTCCATTGAAACAAAACAAATCATACACCACAATGTTTGAGACACCCAAATCACCATATGAGCCTCATTATAAACTAAATGGTAAGCGGACTGGTTCTTATATAGTGCTTTTCCAATTTACCTGAGCATTCAAAGTTCTTCATACTTCATAAGCTACATGAAGTTTCTGTAAACTCATTCTCCTATGATTCATTCACAGATGAGCCATATAGAGCAATATTCTCTAGACAGATCTTCACTCTGTCTGTACATGCATTCAATTTACAGGGAGTGCAGAATTATTAGGCAAGTTGTATTTTTGAAGAATAATTTTATTATTGAACAACAACCATGTTCTCAATGAACCCAAAAAACTCATTAATATCAAAGCTGAATGTTTTTGGAAGTAGATTTTAGTTTGTTTTTAGTTTTAGCTATTTTAGGGGGATATCTGTGTGTGCAGGTGACTATTACTGTGCATAATTATTAGGCAACTTAACAAAAAACAAATATATACCCATTTCAATTATTTATTTTTACCAGTGAAACCAATATAACATCTCCACATTCACAAATATACATTTCTGACATTCAAAAACAAAACAAAAACAAACCAGCGACCAATATAGCCACCTTTCTTTGCAAGGACACTCAAAAGCCTGCCATCCATGGATTCTGTCAGTGTTTTGATCTGTTCACCATCAACATTGCGTGCAGCAGCAACCACAGCCTCCCAGACACTGTTCAGAGAGGTGTACCGTTTTCCCTCCTTGTAAATCTCACATTTGATGATGGACCACAGGTTCTCAATGGGGTTCAGATCAGGTGAACAAGGAGGCCATGTCATTAGTTTTTCCTTCTTTTATACCCTTTCTTGCCAGCCACGCTGTGGAGTACTTGGACGCGTGTGATGGAGCATTGTCCTGCATGAAAATCATGTTTTTCTTGAAGGATGCAGACTTCTTCCTGTACCACTGCTTGAAGAAGGTGTCTTCCAGAAACTGGCAGTAGGACTGGGAGTTGAGCTTGACTCCATCCTCAACCCGAAAAGGCCCCACAAGCTCATCTTTGATGATACCAGCCCAAACCAGTACTCCACCTCCACCTTGCTGGCGTCTGAGTCGGACTGGAGCTCTCTGCCCTTTACCAATCCAGCCACGGGCCCATCCATCTGGCCCATCAAGACTCACTCTCATTTCATCAGTCCATAAAACCTTAGAAAAACCAGTCTTAAGATATTTCTTGGCCCAGTCTTGACGTTTCAGCTTGTGTGTCTTGTTCAGTGGTGGTCGTCTTTCAGCCTTTCTTACCTTGGCCATGTCTCTGAGTATTGCACACCTTGTGCTTTTGGGCACTCCAGTGATGTTGCAGCTCTGAAATATGGCCAAACTGGTGGCAAGTGGCATCTTGGCAGCTGCACGCTTGACTTTTCTCAGTTCAGTGGGCAGTTATTTTGCGCCTTGGTTTTTCCACACGCTTCTTGCGACCCTGTTGACTATTTTGAATGAAACGCTTGATTGTTTGATGATCACGCTTCAGAAGCTTTGCAATTTTGAGACTGCTGCATCCCTCTGCAAGATATCTCAATATTTTTGACTTTTCTGAGCATGTCAAGTCCTTCTTTTGACCCATTTTGCCAAAGGAAAGGACGTTGCCTAATAATTATGCACACCTGATATAGGGTGTTGATGTCATTAGACCACACCCCTTCTCATTACAGAGATGCACATCACCTAATATGCTTAATTGGTAGTAGGCTTTCGAGCCTATACAGCTTGGAGTAAGACAACATGCATGAAGAGGATGATGTGGACAAAATACTCATTTGCCTAATAATTCTGCACTCCCCGTATGTAAGAGGATGTTTGTTCGTGTATACATCATCCGACATTGCTTTTAAATATCATCATTGTTGGTCATTTGATCTGCAGAAAGACGTCTAAGATATTTAACCTTATTACAGACAGTAAGATTATTATCTGATTATTTAAACTTGAAAATCTTTGATATTCGTCCTCCTTGTTTCTACAAATCATTGTGCAGTGTTCTGGCATTGTGTCTGTTTCTCTGTATTTCTATACTGTTTTCCACACCATAAGCAGAACGTGTGAAGAATGAGAGACTACTAGGACTAAATACCATAAGATCATCTGCATACATAATATTACCAACTATGCACTTAGTGTTATAGGCTCTGAATGGCTTTGATAATTCATAAACATGCAGATTAAAAACTATTGGGGACAAAATTGGTCCTTGTTGAACTCTGTAGCCCACCGAGGGGCCAAAATGATAACCCCCACCCCCCATTTTCTTGCAAAGTTTGTTTTCCATATCAATAAACCAGAATTCTCACACATAAAGACTAATGAATTTCTAATGTTCAAAAACAGTTTAATAAATGCACTGTCAAGAAAAGTAAGAGTTAATGATACAGCATTTGTAGAGGAATGTGTCTTGAAATTACAATAGCATACATTGGTGAGCTGGCAACCCAATAATGTATATATATCACCAGTACAAAGGTAACTAACTAACTATTTTTTTACCAATAAAGAACATTTGAATGATCCAAGCCAACGGTCATATCTTCATGTGGTCACAAGTCTGAATTAGAAGAGATTCCAAAAGCACATTAATTTCCCAAGAGCTTGAAGTATTGTGATCAAGTAAGCGAACTCACACTGTGCCAGCCATGGCAAACTATTGTTCTCCAGTCAGTGGTAATAAAGACACCAACCCTTTACATATAATTGCAATAAATGAAGTGAAGAACACTTCACAGGAACGACAGATATTCTGATCAGTTTTCATGAAACTAACTTTACATCACACAGTTTCTCAATCCTCCTACCTCACTCTAATGAAAACAGGCATCTCCAACTATCCCTCTGGACTGGGCAGAGCTGAAAATGTTGTACTCGTGTGCACCGTTTAGATTTTGCTGTGTGATTTTTGAGTCAGTTTTATTCCTCTTATTCTTGCTGTCTTAAAATACTCTGAAACCAGACACTGTGACTTCTTATTTTTCCTAAATGTCATTGTCATAGCATTTTTGTACTTCCCACTGAAAATGTGAAAAAGTGATGGAAGGGAAATATGCCAGAAAATACTTTTTCTTATTGTGACTCATTGTGACTAAGAAATCAAGCCAATGTTAGCAGCCTTGTTTGTGCTAAAGCGCAATTTGCACAGATACTGTGATGGAAACTCTGAGATAATAATAAGGGTCCACAGTTATGGTGCACATCTAGTCAGTCTCTTTAGAAAAGGCATTGAAAATGATTAATTTAATTAACTGGTTAAAACCTTGAAACCATTGAGAAAGACCATAGTTATTATTACACGGGACTAAAGCCTTCTTTGAAAACAAAACATATCAGTGTCACTGGTGTAGTTTGCTGTTTCAAAAAACACAACACAATCATCATATAAAGCTTGTTATCTGAGACACTTACTTGTGTCTAAAATGTGAAAAACACAAAGAGAAGGACATGGACTTAACAGGGGAACAAGGCTCCTATGTCAAGGTTGACCTGAGTGATGAGGTGAAGAAGCCATAATCTCTTCAATAAGGACTTCTCAAGAATTTCTTGCAGGCAGTTTTTATTCTGGGTTTCTGAATGTGGGTTTCCATTAAAATACAGCTTGTTGATTCTCTCGCTTATGCAACTGAAAGCATATCTACTGATTTTTTCATCTCCTATTTTTGTGAGTAAATATTTTAATGTGTCTTTGTCTCAGTTAATGAATAGTTTCTTTGTTTCGTTTTTGAATAAGGGACCAAATGTGTCTCAGCTTCCTCGTTTTCGGGTTGACCGATAGTAACCCGGGTCTCTCTCTTTTTGCAGGATTTAATTAACATGCAACATGTTTCACTTTCAGCCGTGCAGCTCGTAAATTGTCGTCCTTGGAGAAACATATCGTAATTTTTAAGGAGTACCTATGCTTGAAAAATATGCGGGTCCAGAAAAACAGGAATAAAACAGGTCAGGATGAAAATGAAGAAGAACAGGAGGAGAAGGAGGATGATTTTGTCCGATAGTAACCCCGGCAGTGGAGGAAGGGAGGTTTGTCCGATAGTAACCTCGGCACAGAGAATGATGGAGAAAAGCAGAGTAGGAGGGGGTGGTGTACATATCACCTAAATTTAACTCCGCATCGCAAAAATGTGTCACATCTGTTTGCTGTGCTTTAAAGAAATTACTGCCCTAAAACTGCATGTGTCAGTGCCACATTACACCCGTGGTCTTTTGCACTAAGCAATGCGGCGAGATAAACACGACACGGGAGTTTATTATTATTTTTTCTTATATTTGCATATATTTATCTAATGATTGTCACAGATAACATTGAATTGGTCTAAGTACAATAGGACACCTTTCTCCTAACTGTGCAGCAGTCTACAAAAATGACTCCCGTATTCAGGAGTTCTGTTATACCGACTCCCTGCATGCAACGTAGACATCTTATGTAACATTAAGGAGCTGTGGGAAATTTGATTGACTAAAACATTAGTAACATAAACATAATAATGAGGTTCTTTCCCCCACTTGTCTAAATTCCGGACTATTGTGTTTTATTGTCTGGCATTCGTGTAGGGCATTATCATTTATGATTATGGCAGCAAGTGTCACTGTTCCTTAAGTGCTCCACAGAATGCAGTTTACCTTCCTCTCTTCTCAGGAAGTGAAAAATGCAGAATGGCCTAAAGACACATGCATAACACAATCAGCGTAGTCTTTAAATTCATATTTGTCAGATGTCAGCAGACATACATATTTAGCCTATCTGGAAAAATGAGCCCACGTTAAAGATGTGTGCTAGTATCTACATCTAGATGAAGGTACTAGCGATTTATCTGTGGACATCATTAATGGAATATAACATCAGTGTGGAAGTCATTGCCTTTAATCATTGCCTAAAGCAGGAGGCTGGCTGGAGTTATTAAAAAAAAAAAAAAAAATTAAAAAATGGTACTTTATTCTACTGCAGTCTGTGCCCTGTGATATTTTTTGTGTTTGACTTTTGTGTTACAATATGTATATTTATCATATTTATTGTGTATGTTATTCATTTAAATATTTTTTAAAGGCCCAACAAGGGACAGACATATTTCTTTTTCTATTTCTTTTTCCATCTTTATTCTTACGGTTTTCGGAGGTTAAGAATGGCATTTGAACGCATCGCGGTTTGACCGCAAGTTACCTCGCACTGCAGCCGCCGGAGAACTGGGTGAAAGGGGAATGATGTCACTGCTTAGCCGACGGATGAGAACAATAAAGACGCCGAGACTACTGGAAATGGTTACTGGGCATAAATACAGCAGCGAAGACGCTTGAATAATTTATCACTTAAAGCATGTTTTAAATCTGAACAGGACACAGATACTAAGTTTACATTTCTTAAACTTACAGTATCATTTAACGTGGAGTCAGTTATACCGGATAGTTTTAGAACAGTTTTGTTTCCCTTTCCTTTTTCCTGTTTCATAATCATAAACAAAGAGGCTTTTCATCTGTCAACTAATGACATGTTAATAGTTCACTTATCATGTTTGTTTTTATTTTCATTGCCACACTTCAACACTTATATAAAGATCCGTAGCTGCAGATAATTTAAGATTAAATCTCAAAATCGTTGCTGTTTGTTTCCTTTTTAAACAAGTTGTGTGTTGTGGATCCAACCAGGTCACATCAACAGCAGAAACTGACACAAGCTCAGCTCAGAATGAACTATATATGCTGCGAGGTCAATCCGTGCTTCACTGGATAAGTAATAAATCAGATTTAATTGGCTCTAATGTGGCAAGAAGTTCTAAGAGGACCGGGGGTTTTAAATCACAAGAAAGGGTCGAGAAAGGATCACAGCTTTGAATCCATGACCTATGACAGAGTCAAAGGAATAAATAAACTTTTCTGTATTGTAATTTAAAGATCTAAAGAAAAAAAATCACCAGGAAAGCACATAAGTAAGCTTTGGGTGACCGTACAAATTTTGTGTTGAGTACACTGTGGTCACTGAGCTGCTTTCTTGTGCGTATGTTGTTGTTTTTTGATCATGTGGGCTATTATCAGTTGCTATTAAATATCTCAAAATCTTAGCGACAAAAATGCAAACTGCATTGTTTTCCTTTATTTTGTCTCTTTGTTGATTTATTGCATAAACTCATGACCAGTAACTCACACACTGAATAATGATTTTCCATGTAGCTGCAATGAAGCTCTTTCACTCCACTGGGGACGAACTACATATTTGCAGTTGTTGAATGAGCCTGTTGTTGTTGTTGTTGTTCCACTGGGTTTCAGATTTTTGATTTTTTTTTCTGGGAACCATCTGAAAGAATGTATTCTCACAAGTCATGACCCCAAACTAATTTGTATTCTGTTATGTGCCCTATGTCCTGCTTTATTTCTAAGCAAGCATTTCTAAGCAAGTGGTAAACAAGTGTTTCAGCTTTTGGGACCAACTGTACAAATAGATCCATGCACAATTATAAAATGTTCTATTTTTTGGTTCCCATTATAACATCTCTGCAACAAATCCAGCTATGATGAAGCTTATAATAAGCTTATTGGCTTCACAGCTTGTTTATACTTTGTTTAATCATCTCTAAAATGATATCAAAGGCCCTTTTGAAGGGTGTGAAAAGTTAAGTCTTGACCTTTGAAATAAAAGCATGGGAAAAATATAGCATTAACTTCATATAGTGACAAAGTGACAAGTGAAAAGTGGACAACTGTAGTTTCTGGTATGGCTACTGAGGGTTTCTTCTATGTTAAAACACCCAACTTTAGTCATGAGAAGGACATGTTTATAGTCTGACACCAAAAAAGCAACAAGAAAAGGTTTAAATATGTGTATGCGTATGTGTGAGAATTTAAGGATGTTTATTGTGAACACATTTATATGTGATTTGATTTTATCTCAATGGATATCTTAACCGCAGCTGCACTCACTGAAAACTCCTCACAAAATCAGCAAGCAGGAGTCAGCAAAGTGTCAACTAAACTGTTGCACTTTGTTTTTCATTCAAGTTTTCATTGCTTTGATGACCTTCAAAAAAAGTTGTAAAATATTTTCTCACTCACTGCCAATGGGCTGTAAACCACACCACGATGTTACTTTTTGTCAGTTTATTCCCGACCCTGTACAGGAATTCCTTTCCTTATAAATGTGGAGAATTTATGGCCACATGATCAGATATCCTTTTGGAATGCAACAAGTCTTGCATCTTTGGATAACTCTGAAGAAGACTCTTCTGCAGGTCACAGAAAGCAGGTCACAGAAACAAATTTATGCATTAGAGTTGCGCTTTTACTGTAAGCTGCTTGCATGTTTTATGTCGTGATCACAAAAAGGACTTAAATGTAGACACACTAAGTAAACTGGAAGGTGAAATAAACAATAGTGACTTAAATAATAGTTTTTGGCAAACAAAAAGCCTCTGGAAGAACAGATAAGTCCCAATAAAACCATCAAAGAAACATCTGCAGATTAAAGCTGAAAATCTAAAGGCCTGAATTTGTATAGTGCTTTACACATTCAGTCATCCACACACACACACACTGGTGATGGCAAGCTACATTGTAGCCACAGCCGTCCTGGGGCGCACTGACAGAGGCGAGGCTGCCGGACACTGGCGCCACCGGGCCCTCTGACCACCACCAGTAGGTAACGGGTGAAGTGTTTTGCCCAAGGACACAACGATCGAGACTGCCTGAGCCGGGGCTCGAACCGGCAACCTTCCGATTACAAGACGAACTGCCAACTCTTGAGCCACGATTGCCCCATACACAAAACATAAATCATACTGGGAATAATAAAAGCCAGCTGTTGTGGATCTGTGCCACTGCTTTTTAGATATAGCAGAATAAGAGAAACTGGAGTCTAGTTTACCCTATTTTTGCATTAAATTAGAATTTTAATGTAGATATTTTATGCAAACAAACAAAGCAGTCACAATTATAGTAATGGTTGAGTCAGTAAAATGGACTTTCTCACAGAATATAATAATTCTAACTGACCTCCATTGTGCTGAATGTGTGAGGAATACAGGAAAGGGACCTCAAACATCTAAAATGATATAGAAGTTATTATATGTGATTAGTCAGACAGTGGGCAAGTTTTCATATTTTGTCATTTGAATGTGTAAATAGTGTGTGTGTGTGTGTGTGTCAGTGCTGACTAGCCATCTGCCGCCCTCTGTTCTATATAACGGTCTTCTCAAACAGCTGGCGACCACACTGACCTCCGCCTATTCTCTCTCTCTGTCTGTCTGCTTTTCTTTTCTCAGTCTAGCATTTAGTAAGTATTTAGGTCCCTACACTGCATGTGGTATCCCAGCCGCACCATTTAACATCTGTTTAAATGCTCTTTACTTTTTCAAAGGTAACGCTCGAGGTCACATTTGTATCTTTGTTTCACTACAGAGCGATCTCACTGAAAACAATAAGTTGCTGTTGTGTTGTTGTCCTCCCTCAGTGTTGTGCTAAATGTTTAAAACACTAAGAGTGAGCCTGTAACACAGGGGAGTGGAAAGTAACAAGGCGACAAGATTACTGGGTTCAAGATTAAATGTAACAAACCTACCAATGTCAAACACACTGATTTAACTGTGGGCGAGACCAAAATTAAGGGTGTTTAGTCTTTTTTGCTCGAGAAGATTTGAAATTGTGCAAAATGCATCTAAGTAGTGGTCAAAATATGAGCCTTGAATGCTAAAAAAAGAAAAACCTGTTTCAAAATTCTTTTCAAAAAGCCCAGTGCAAGTAGAGGTTGAAGGAAGATGAAGTAGAAAGACAATGGGTGTAATTTGTTTGACTGAACCCAGGAGACCTGCTGGCTGATGCCAGCTTTTATAATGTAGAGCTAGGTTCACCAGTTTTCCTGATAATTTTTAACTCAAAACAGATGAGTAACCTGTAGGTGGTGTCATTATTACATTATATCTATGCATCAGAATCAGAATCAGAATCAGAATCAGAAAGGGTTTATTGCCAGATGTTGAGGAGGTTTACAACATTAGGAAATTGCTGCGGTGCAAGCAAAGCTAAAGTTAGCTATAAAAGCATAAAATATGTTGTTGTTTAAGTAATCTTAATGTATTCTATGTTAACCGCTGGTGGTCTCACAGTCTAAAAAGGTGAACAGGAACATAATTTAAGAATGTTTCTGCAGAGATAACCTGTTTTTATGTGTTCAGATCTTCTTTTCGTTTCCTTTATTTTGCTCCTGTCTCTTTAAACATTTCACCCCTGCTGACAACTTTCAGCCATTTTAGGAATCTCTGCACACTGTTTGCAGGGAAGTAATGCTATGTTATTTTGACCCCCTCTTTCTGTTCTGCCTCTTTCACCCCGCCATTTGGAATTCTTGTCCTATATTTTTCTTTCTCTGATTCTGCTGTCGCGGTAGTTTTCTCCTGTCAGGGCCTCTGTCTGCTTGTGCTGATCAAGCAACATTTATGTCCTGTGCAAGTTATTCATGCTCACAGACACGCACATGCACAACCACACGCACAACCAGCAACACACAGGGAGTCTCATCAACCAAGTTCAATGCCATGCTCAGAGATAACTCATTTAGAAAAGCTAAAGGAATTTATTTCCTAATAGGTTTTGGTTTCAGCTGTGAAAGTTCCCCTGCATGTAATAAAACACAGCTGACAGCTATTCTTCTTTAATCTTAAATGATGCTGTGCTGGGGAAGATGTCTCTGTAAACGCTTTTGAAACTAGGCACACACAGATGCAAGCACGCATGCATGTACACAGACATATACAAACAGATTATTACAGCAAAGCTCTGCTGTCGTTCCCAAAGGAGAACCCGTGGCTATTTTTGGCAGTGTGGAGGACTTAATACTGAGTGAGAGAGGTTTATAGAAAAAGGATTGAATAACCCCCGTGATCCTCTCTAGAGTGAGAGAGACAAAATTATTGCTGGTAAGATAATTTGCATTAACACAAAAGACAAAACAGAAGTTTAAAGTTATAAATATAGCAAACAAACAAACAAACAGTCTCCTCATTTTTCTCAAGTAATTTTCAGTAGATAACTGGAAACTTGAAAACCAACAAGTCTATCTGTAAATGCCAGTGATAAAAGTATCTGTCTGTGGTACCTTCAGAGGTTAATTATTAACATGCACAGCTCATTTTATGTAATGTACAACAGCTGAAAAGTACAACACCTTATACTAGAGCTGAAAATTTTGGCTGTGTGAGAAACAGCCTGCTTTCAAAAGAAAAACACATTTGCTATTAAATGCAATATCAATAAAAAAAACAGAGATAATACTAATGAGAGGCCCAATGACAGCAACCAATCTTAAATTGCAGTGGCACATTGTGGTACATAAAGTTCAACATTTTTAAAAGGCTACTTATTAACGAGAAAAAAATATGCTAGTTGAACCTAGTTGCTCTGCTGATTAAAGAAGTAATATATATATATATCATCTTGATCTATACATATACATATATATATATATATATTTAAATATATATATATATATATATATATATATATATATATATATATATATATATATATATATATTAGGGGTGCAACGATACACAAAATTCACGGTTCGGTTCGATACTTTGGTGTCACGGTTCGATATTTTTTCGATACAAAAAAATGTTCATGTCTTTTTAATTTGTCATTTATTAAAATTATAAATATATATTTTAACTCAAAAGTACAGTTTTTAAATTTAACCCTAACCCTTGTGCGTGTTTTTTATTTTGACAGCGAATACGCACCTGTGGACCACTTATGTGCAGCCCTGGTTATTTAGCTCGTCATATTGCAGCCACAGAAATTCTTTTGTCCATGAAACCATAAAGCTGCACTTTCTTTTTGCCTTATAGTCTGATTTGTCATAACTTCTCCGTTTTGTGGTAAGCTTTTCTTTGGCTGTCACTTCTTCACCCTGACCTGTCTTATTTGGCTCAGCAGAACTAAAATATATATGCTGCTGCTTTTACACACACACTCACATAAGCTCAGCGATTCTCTGCGCGATCAACCTCTCACATGTTTAAGCTGCGGGAGATTTCACTTGTCATGTTTGCATAGTAAGCTAACAATTAATAAGACGATGTCAGAGGAATTGGTGCACAAATTATCATCACTCACAGATCAGTACTGTCGCTCTCTATACACAGTTCGCGCGATTGCAAAGTGAAAGCAAAAAAACAAGCGCAAATTCAAACACGATTTCAATATGTCACATATTGACAGTGGCTCACCCAATGACATAATTACCCAGCTACATTTCTGAAAGAATGCAAAAGCATTGACATATATTTTTCCTTCCTACAATAGCCTGACAGGCAGGGCAGAGATAGCCCCGGGACGTTGGGCTAGCGATATTGCGAGCCCTGTATCTGATTGAGGAATCACTCATCTTTGGAAAAGAGAGTTTATTACAGAGAAATGTCTCTTTCCAAAATAAAAGCTATACTATCCGCTTCTTCTGGGCTATATTCTCAGCAGCATATTAAACATATCAGGTCCCCATAAGGAGAATCATGTGCTAACAGCTGTCTAAATGACTCGGCTAAAGTTTGTAGCATGCGTGCTTGTTGTTTTTGTCTTTGCACTAGGATGATGTCGGCGTAAATGTGCAGTCATATTCGTTGTGTTCCCACTAGTGCTTTCAGGTTAATCTCGTTGAAATAACCTTAACGCCACAACACGGCAAATCTCCGTTAACGAGCTACCACCGATTGCCCCGTGCATGGGGCTAGACGGCCAACACGTTAACGAGCTAACTGCGCTAACACACTAGCTCCCACCCATGTAATTGAGCATTGCATGGCACATCCAACATACTGTTTTACTTTAGTCCATGACTCGCTTACCTTCAGGGTCATACGTCACATGAAAACCAAAATAATTCCAAATGCCAGATCTGAATGAGGGTGGGGGAGGTCCACTTCTGTCTCGCTAGCTTGCCCTGCGCTCTTCCTTCTGACCATTTAAATATATATATTAAAAAAAGTTCGACTACTCCGCCTAGGCTGCACTCTCGAGCCTAGGCGGAGTAGTCAAATGCAGATTCACTGAGCGCTCAACACAGACAGCATCGTCAGAAGGAAAGTTGATAAAATAAATTACAAATTTTGTATTGTTCTTTTTTTTTATCCCCTTTGGTTTTCTTTCTTTCTCTCCCTCTCTTTCTTTCATTCTTTCCCCCTGTCCTATCCCACAGTCATGTCTGTCCCGTTTGCAACTGAAAATAAAATAAATTCATAATTATAATAAAGGTCAATCAAATGGACCAATATGATGATCCACTTGGTAAAATAAATCCTCTTGGCATCTTTCTTGGCCTCAAGACAACAATTCTGATGGCTATAGATCCAAACGGGACACATAAAAAAAAAAAAAAAAAAAAAATTAAATTTTTTTTTTTTTTTTAAAATTGTATTGTTCGATACATATGCGTACCGAACCGAAAGCACTGTATCGAACGGTTCAATATCGATACGAATATCGTTGCACCCCTAATATATATATATATATATATATATATATATATATATATATATATATATATATATATATATTAGTCAATGCCTTAAAGGTGCCATACACCTATAAAGTTGTATTTTTTACTTCTTTAATCAGCAGAGCAACTTGTAGGTTCAACTAGCATATTTTTTTCTCGTTAATAAGTAGCCTGGCTACGGATACTAGAAGCCACTGACATCAAGACAAGAAAGCTCCTTACCATGCATGGAGGGTTTCACCCCAAGTCCAGCACCCTGAGGCTGTACGCTAAGCGGAAGGAAGGGGGGCGGGGACTGGTGAGTGTCAGCACCACAGTCCAGGATGAGACAAGCAACATCCACGAATACATCACGAAGATGGCCCCAACTGACCGAGTGCTCAGTGAATACCTCAGGCAGCAGAAACCCAAGAAAGTGGAGGAAGGCGAGGAACCATCATGGAAGGACAGGCCGCTGCACGGTATGTACCACCGGCAGATAGAGGAGGTGGCTGATATCCAGAAATCCTACCAGTGGCTGGACAAAGCTTGACTGAAAGACAGCACGGAAGCCCTAATCATAGCAGCACAGGAACAAGCACTATGCACAAGATCCATTGAGGCTGGGGTCTATCACACCAGGCAAGACCCCAGGTGCAGGCTGTGTAAAGATGCCACTGAGACAATCCAGCACATAACAGCAGGGTTCAAGATGCTAGCAGGCAAGGCATACATGGAACGCCATAACCAAGTGGCCGGCATAGTATACAGAAACATCTGTGCTGAAATGGCCTGGAAGTCCTGGGGTCAAAATGGGAGATGCCCCCAAGGGTGATGGAGAATGACCGAGCTAAGATCCTGTGGGACCAGATACAGACGGGCAAAATGGTGGTGGCTAACCAACCGGACATAGTGGTGGTAGACAAACATGAGAAGACGGCTGTAGTGATCGATGTAGCGGTTCCGAATGACAGCAACATCAGGAAGAAGGAACACGAGAAGCTGGAGAAATACCAAGGGCTCAGAGAAGAGCTCGAGAAGATGTGGAGGGTGAAGGTGACGGTGGTCCCCGTGGTAATCGGAGCACTAGGTGCAGTGACTCCCAAGCTAGGCGAGTGGCTCCAGCAGATCCCGGGAACAACAGCGGAGATCTCTGTCCAGAAGAGCGCAGTCCTAGGAACAGCTAAGATACTGCGCGGGACCCTCAAGCTCCCAGGCCTCTGGTAGAGGACCCGAGCTTGAAGGATTGACCGCCCACAGGGGCGAGTGGGGAAAAACATTAAATAAAAATAATACTGGATGGAATATCAGAGGGGGGGGGGGGGGATTGTAATGTTTTACAAAGAGACAGCTTAAGGTGACTAAAAAAAGAGCATTGTGGAAATTGTGAGTTTGGGGTATTTTAATGAAGGTAAAGTGGGACGTTTGTGCTTGATAAAGGCTACTGTATCATACTCCCTTCTAACACAGCACCACACCCTGTGGACAAACATTAATGAGAGCTGTTTTCCTCCCATAACAGTGCAGTGACCCAAAGCACTGCTCCAAAACTTGTAACAACTATTTAGAAAGTGAAGCAGTCATCTGACATTCTGTCTCTAGTGAATCAGGTAGCACACCAACACCAATAAATTGTTGTGGGACCCGCTTGACCATATGATGCATAATAACAGACAGCTAGAATGCCAGATGTGTGTAAACATGTGACTGATCATCATTGTGATGGTGATAGCTGATTCTTAGATCAAAACATAATCTAAGAAAAACATTTCAATTACATTTTTAAAGATTAGTTCTTTAAGCCTCAGAAATGTCTTTTATTCACTTCAATTTCATGAGTAGATTTTCATTTTTCCAGTCCAGCGACTGTCAAAAACACACAATTCACGTTTATTGGAACCTGCACTTGCCTGCACATGTTTCAGATCTGCTACAATGTTAGTGAAAGCAAATTAAAGGAAAACCTAGTTGAGATCAAAAAGACAAAGCTGAACAACTCAAACGAGAAAAAAATGAAGGAAGCATGGAAAAATGAAGAAAAAGAGCAGAGGTGTATAGATTGTGAGAAGAGAGGACACAAATAGGGGACAGCAAACCAGCACAGCTGCCCCAGTGAAAAAAGATGAGCCTTTTTTTCTTTTTTTAACGTTCCTCCTCATGCTGCTCTCGCCGCATCCACGTGAGAGACAAGGGGAAGGAGGGGAGAAGCAGAGAAATGAGGAGAAAAGGGCTAAAAACCACTGCATGGCAACCTGCGCCATCTCTCAGCCAAAAACCCTCCTTAAGAAGTTATTTGATTAAAGACTTAGGTTTAAAATGTCTTGGTTTAACAGTGAGGTATTTAGAAAATATTATTATTGTGCAATAATATACAAAAAGCACAAGTTAAAGCCAAATATAAGAAAAAAGTTGTGAATTAAATGTTGAATTGATAATAGGATAAATGGAAAGAGAAGTCTAAAAAGGAAAAGAAAAAATGTTAAGAATGGGTATATTTGATAGCAAGATGATGACCCCAAAAGACATCTAAACGCACGTGCTTGTGCTAGGGTTCTTTTGCTGTGAACCCGAGCTGGTTTGCTGAAAGCTGGTTTGGCGATTTTTGGCGAAGCCAGTGATTTGGGGATATAAATAAATCTGTCATGTGATGGCTTTGGCCAGTGGAACCTGGGAACCAGCTACAGGATTCCATCATGATTTAGTCAGCCTCTTAGTCTCCATGAAACCTGGAAGAATCCCTTATCCTGGTGTCAAATCCATGCACAGCACACTGAACAAAACACACTGATGTGTGCATATATAAAACATATTTAACAAGCGAGTCCAAAAACTTTTGACAACGTGACTCAGGCTGAGGCTAGTTATTTCTTTTACAGGAAAAACTTGCAGCAAGCAGCAGTATCATAATGAAGCCTTACCTAAGCAGTCATGCGAGCAGTTATTTTGTGGGAGTGGGCCGTTGCCTCGAGGAAATGCCTGATATCTCATACTGAAACTCCATGAAATTCTCAAGGTGAAAAGTAGGAACATATAACTCTCATTTCTTTCAGCTACATTTACCAATAGGGTGTGAACGTCTCTGCTGTCAGTCTTGTATTTCATTTCCTTTAGCCTGATGTGAGGACGATGTGTTCTCAAAGTAGTTTGCTTTTATATTCCTAAAATAGAACTGAAACTAGAAGAATGGTCTCCAATTTTTCTTCTTTGCACAAAAGGACAAAAAAACTATTAAACTTGAAGAATGATGTCTGCAGCCTCACTAATAGCATTTTCTCTCATCTGTTCAAGTAGTCCTTGTGTCTCCCTCAAAGAAGACTAGAGTTTTGCCACCCCAGAATCTGATGATCTGTGGTTCTCTTTACAGTTTTTTTGAGTTCTCTGGTCACTTCTGTCACATCATAACATTTAGCTATATAAATAGACAAAATCTATTGGTTGACATATATTTACTGATATATGTCAGTAAATATATGTTTATGTCAGTTAATATAGGTATATTTACTGATCGACAAACATGTCGATCAGTAAATATACCTATATTAACTGATCGACATGTTTAAACACATTTCATGACATTTCTTTTTCAACAATATTTTTTAACAGTAGTAAAACTTCATTACGCCCTGCACCCCAGTCCATAGGGACTAAGTAAAGCAGGCCATTTCCCATTTCCAAACATACATATTGCTAATCTGAAAAATCTCATACAGAAAAGGATACATTTTTCTTTCCTCACCTCTTCTCTCTACTATGGTAACAGCGTCTTATTCCTGGTAATGCTTCACTGGCAGCATTTTCCCGTCAGTGCTGTTTTTGTATGAAGGCCACAGTATCTTTGTGTAGTCTGCTCTGGTTGGTCCCAGGTGCATTATGTCCTCTCATGAAGGACAGTCTTTCAGTTTAGTGTGCATTTGTTTTTCTGTGTGTTCTTGTAGAGTCTACGTATATGTTGTTGTCCATATTTGTTACATAATATAATTTCAAAATGACCATGAAGGTCTGGATCCGTGGAATGAGTCATCTTATTCTCTTTGGACTCCAGCTGCAACAGCAAGACCAGCGGCAATGGCAATGCTGGTCTCTAGCGCCATCTGCTGCACCACATTTGGAAAAGCACTTTTGTGAAACAAAACTTCTGTATACATTTTCAGTTCACTTGGTTATTGTATTTGCCTTTTTTAAAAACTTGTTTCGACCTTTCCCACTTTCTCATAATACATAAAGGTACAAAGATATGACGTATGAAGTAATGAGGCTTATTTGATGCTGTCTTTAACTCTTTAACGCACACAGAGTGTCTTTAACTCTGATCTTTAACTCCTGATGATCTAGTGAGATTATCTCTTGCATCAGTGCAAATGCAGAGTTGACATCAATAGTGTGAAATTAGTCACATTTACAGAGAAATACTGTCATCCTAGAAAAATGCTCCATTGATTTAGTGTATTACATACTCTCACAGCAGAGTTAGAGCATTGCTTTTACTATAACAACAGATTTTTAAATTTGATTCAGTTCAGCTGAAGATTGTCAACAAATGTAGTGTATTTTACAACTTTGTCATACAGCTTCGATTTGGTCAGCCTGCTAAAATGTGTTTTAAGAGTTAAAACAGCCAGGTGATATAAGCAGTCCTCAGTTTATTAAATATGTTAGACTTCATGTTCCCACAATCCAAGGAAATTTAATTGCAAAATACTCACGAAGCCTTTGATGGTTTGAAGTATTAATTCACACAGCGAGAGAAATAAAGTTACATTAGAGACTTGAAATAAGATTGATAGCTGTTGTATTTCAGGTAAAATGGAACACTCACTCAAATCATCTACTGAAAAAGAAAAGAATCAGTTTTCTTGCCTTTCCTCATCCAAGGGTGTTTACTCTGAGGGTTTTTTTTCCCCAGTTGCAAAAATGAAAGAGTTAACCAAGCAGAACCAGGCATTGATTTTAACATTTTAAATAGTCAGTGCTGCTTTAAGTAGTACTGAAACTTTTACACGTCAAAATGTTTACTTCAATGTAAAGCACAAATTTAGAATTTAGATAGAAAAATGTGGTACCAACAGGTTTGATGCAACTTTGCTCTACAACCTTTAATGAGACTTCCACAAAAACAACATTCTGTTTTCTCTTCTTTAATGTCACATCTGCAGTGCCAGATGTGAGGAGCAGAGGGAGGACCCAAGTGCAGACATAACTGTGAGTGAGCCTTTATTTACAGTGAGGACAGAATACAAACAAAAACAGGAAAATGTCAAAGACTAAACTAAAGTAAGCAACTACAAAAGCAATACAAAGGAACTAAAAACCTGATTGGAGACATGAAACACAGAACAGGAAAACCTGAGACAAGGAACCCTGGAACAAGCAGAGGATGATTCGCAGGCAATCGAGCAACAAACAGATGAAGACAAAGGGCTTAAATACACAGATGGATAACGGGGGAATGAGACAAAGGAGGAGAGCACAGCTGTGAGAAATCACACACAACGAGACCGGGGGAAGGAAAACGGAAAATGCTAACATAGCACACGAGACTGTCAAAGTAAAACAGGAAACATGAGAGACACGCAATCCAAATTATGTTAATCATATAAACTCCACAAACTGCATCTATGATCCTACAATTTCAATGACCCTAAGACTAGAAGGAATCACATGTAATGTTACTCTTAATTTATTGTCTTAATGGGGCCCTATTTGTGGCTTCTTTTCTGTCCAGTATACAGTGCTTTACAAAAGTCTTCTATCACCCCTCACGTGTAGCAAACACAATGGGTATACATTATATAAGGATTAAACGTAGTTTAACAAGCTTGAAGGTCAATATTTGGTATGACCACCTTTATTCTTCAACACAGCCTGAACTCTCTTTCTTTAAGTAGTCTTCAAGAATAGCTATACCAGCTTCTTGAAGCAAATCCAAAGCTCTTTTTTTGTATGTTGGCTGGTGTGATCTGTCCAGTTGATCCCACACTGTTTCAGTAATGCTAAGGTCAGATTCCAGCAAAGCCAATCAATGACTGATAATGTTCAGCTGGCTGTTTTCTCCTATGCTTGATCACAGAGTAGGTGGCTCGACTGAAGGGATGGAGCGTTCAGGTCCTGTGTCAGGTCTTTGTTGGATTTTTCTCCCCTGTTTCTTAAAGACATGACTTTCTGATACAGTATCATCTGCTGTGGATAATTTTTTCAGGCTTGCCACTTCTTTTTAAATGTTTTCGGAACAGGCAACACGCCAGACTGACAGCTCTTTGGGAATCACCTTGCTGATACAAAAATGCCCTCTTAAGCCAAAGTCAAAATTTGTTATCTTTGACATTTTTCATGATTTCAACTAAAGAAACAAATTATATGTTTTTGCATCAGACACTAGTAACAAAGTGCCTAAAGCTACACTTTAAAATGAGTGATTTCTTTGCTATGTTTTCTGTTATGTGTAGACACAACATTACTTCATCCTTTGAATTAGGTGCCAATTTTATGCTTGAACGACTCAGAGACCATTGTAAAATCATTCCTTTGAAAACAGACAGTAGCTGATCATTTTCAGAGGAATGGCTTGAACTCAAAATGACTATAAAAGCAGCTGATGCTCAAAGAAAAACACTGAAAGACCTTTGAAAGGCCTGGAGAATTATTTTTAAATTATTACTTGTTTATAACTTAATTTCTTTAAAAACCCAAGACAAAGATTCCATAAAATACCACTGTTGTTAATTTGATCATTTTCTTTTCAGGCTTAAATGAAAATTAAATCTTCAAACATTTCACGTACTTCTCAAATCTCTCATGCAGTGTTGTAATGTAACACACACAGCAGCAACACATGTAAGACACAGCAACATATGACACACGTTGTGTTCAAGTAATGTGAAGTACGCATATTAGCAAAGGTATTATTTCCTTGCTTGTGGATTGTTCACATCAGCATAACTTCAATTTTATGCTTGTTTCTTTTAGATATTCAGGCAAGAGCAGAAACATCTGTAACCATGAGGCCCTGTAACCTGACAACACTGGCTTGATCATATTGGATTCAGCCTTGATGGAATGACCTCCTTCAATGCATGAATACAGTCACTGTACAGGCATTTCTCTAAGTGAGCTGTGCCACATCAATGGCCATGCACTTTGTAGATTGGTTTGTAAATTCCAAGTTATAATATTAAGAATGGCATTCTACTTCAGGGCCTTTGCCTTCAGCTAAACAGTCAGATTTGATACAATCAGAATCAGAATTGTGTTTATTGGCCGATTCTGATTACAAAGGACTACTTTTGGAACTTGAGCAATTCACACATCTTCCAGCAGAGGGTATTCGTGAGTAGAATTAGTGGCTCCTCAAAGTGCTGTATAAGAGAATTAGAGTAAAGAGAAAATATCCAGTTAGTGACAGTTCTGGGGTGAAAATGCCTTGCTGATGCCAATGGTCAGAGGGGAATGGCTGAACTGCTTCAAGCTAATAGGAAGGAAAAAATAAATCAAAAGTGACCAAACAAAAAAAAAAAATGTCAGCAATAAGCCAGATTGTGTCATCTTCATGTGGGTCATGAGGATCCAGGGTGTTGTCCTGCTTAATGCCAAAGCAGAGCAGTTTGAATAGGGAGAAGTATCAGTATCACACAGGAATTGTGTGATCTTGTCTTTAATCATAACTCAGTAGAGTTTGATACATAAAGTTGAGCTATTTTTTTCTCTCCATGCAACACCACAGCACAACTGTTAAAAAATTAATAAACAATTGTAATTGGATTTAGAGTGAACGTTTTTGTACAAGAACACAAAGCACGCTTGTAAGGTATGTTCAGTGTTAGAGCCAATGGGTACAAATCCTTATAATAATTTCACAATCTTTTGGGGACATCTTTTTTCTGCACCACACTGTACGTTAGATTTGCAAACAAAGTTCTAAAATGAAACATTGTGCGATAGTCCTACATTTAAACTGTTGCTCTAAGCTTTTGGATGAGGTTAGGCAACTGCATATAAAACTGAGAAAACTGAATTTTGACATTTTTACATAAAAAGTTCCTTCCAAGAAAACATGAAAGAATAAATCGACTTGAACTCCAAAATAATGAATATCAGTAAGGTCAGCACTTATTTTCACAGAACTTAATCTATGGTAAGAAGCCTCACACTGTCAATTAAATCTGTAATAACTGTGGCACGGACACATCTCATTTTCAGGAGCCAGAAGTCTGTTCGTACCATGCATGCATTTCATATTTTATGGATAAGGGCACCCACACGTAAATAGGTATAATTAGGGGGTAAGGTGCTGAAGTTAAAAGATAAACTTTAAAAGTCAGAGATAAAAGGTCAGAAGGTTGAATCCAATATGAGAAAATTAACAAGGTACTAAGGCGCCATGTGTGATTTCTTAATAAAAAAATCCTTGCAGGTACTCTGTATCTATAGAGTGGAAAGTTTTAATAGTAATCTATAATTTACTGGTGCCTTATTAACCTGTCCTTCAAATTGGCTGATAACATTTCAGTAAGTCAGTAAACTTAGGCAGGTAGACATGGTTAGGACAACCTGCTGACATTCCCAGAATAGGAAAAAGAAAGATGGTTTAAATGATTTTGAACACGGCATGGTTTTTGGTGTCAGACTGGCACCGGTGGTCTGAGTATTTCAGAAACTGATCATCTGCTGGGATATTTTGTTGGCACACTTTGGACCTCTTACTACCAATAGAGCATTGCTTGAATGCCTCAGCCTGGATGAGTATTGTTGCTGACCACATCTATCCCTACAGTGCACCCATCTTCCGATGGCTACTTCCAGTGGGATAACACACCAAATCAGAAATATCAAATTATCTTAAACTGGATTCTTGACCATGACAGTAAGCCCACTGCACTCAAATGGCCTTTGCAGTCACAGACCTTCCAATGCAGCCAATGATACCATGATAACATGGCAGATGATGAATCTGCAGCTGTGATGCTATCATGTCAATATGAACTCTTAGGATCTCTTAAGAATATCAGTACGTTGGAAAAAGGTTTCCAGCAGGTTATGGACAAATATAACTGATCTTGCATGGAATCTGCTAGTCCCTCTTAAAAAAAAAGAAGAAGAAGAAGCACAGGACAACCTATAAATGGCATACATTTAAACTGGTCATACATTGAAGACCTGCTGTACATGTCATGTCATTCCAAAATTGTACAAACCTATATTTTTATGACTTTATTTTAGAACCTAAAATACAAAATATATATAAATCATGTTTTTTAAAACGTGCTTTAAAAATTTGAATCTACAAGTGACAGGAGAACATAAGATTTGCAAATTTAAATCTGACTTATCATTTATATAACATCCAGGACTTTCAGATCTAACGCTGAATTTCTTCCTGTCAGCTACTATTTCAAATCAAATTCATATGGCTTGTTTATTAATTCATGGACTCAGAAACCAAAACTTGCCCAGGTATCAGGTTTTCTATCCCAGATATGCTTCAGGAAAAGCCAGTAAAAAAGGCATTTTGCAGACTTCTCAGCTATTTGGCTTTAATGCAGTGTCCTGACCACTTAGGAGACGCCTTCATCTTCTGGTTCAACAGAAAACTTCATTAAACCAGGGAAGGATGATCAAGGTCAGTAGAATCTACTACCACTTGTTTGTTTTTAGATTCAGTTCAGTAAGTCTGATTACCCACAAAAACTATTCTCAGTTGGTTTTTGGTACTTCAGAGGGCAGAAAACACATTAGAGTGAAAAAAAATTGTAAAAGTAAAGATACTAATGCTTTCAAAATGGGCTGGGGAGAATAAGAGAGGCATAGTGTTTAGAAAGTTTGCTGAACTGCACTTTGTATTCTTATAACTTTTAAACCACAATCCTGTGATGTAAAATGCCCCAGTTTTCCATATTTGAAATTTTTTGAAAGAAGGCAATTCTGAATAGCTCAAATTTGAGGTTTTTCATATTTTTTCTACACAGAGTAGATCACTATTATCAAGGCTTCAGTCATCACAACATTTACATTAATTTAAATGTTGAACATTTAAGTGGTCTAAACACAATCTTCAGTCTAACACAACTGAAGATTGTGTTAGACTTTCAGAATTATTGTAGTGTCTTGCTTTACCAGCCCTGTTGCTGTTTAGTCGTTTGTAAAAGATTGTACTGTTTTGGGCTTAAGGATCTGTGAACTCTTCTCATGCTGCTAATAATAATAAAAAATCCTCCTAAAAAAACTAAACAAAAACTGTTACAGACCAAAGTTGTTTTACCTCTGTAATTATTCTTCATCTTGGAAACGAACACAGAAATAGGATTTACCGTAATCCTAATCGTAATGTAATCGGAAGGTTGCCGGTTCGAGCCCCGGTTCGAGTCTCGGTCGTTGTGTCCTTGGGCAAGACACTTCACCCATTGCCTACTGGTGGTGCCAGTGTTCGGCAGCCTCGCCTCTGTCAGTGCGCCCCAGGGTGGCTGTGGCTACAATATAGCTTGCCATCACCAGTGTGTGAATGGGTGGATGACTGAATGTGTAACGTGCCTTGGGATCCTTAGGGACTAGTAAAGCGCAATACAAATACAGGCCATTTACCATTTAAACTCTGAAGAAAGTAAAACCAGAGAGTTTTAATCAGTTCAGTTCTGTGGGTAACCACTGCAAGTGCCAAAATAATACATATTTAGTAGGTTTTATTGAAAATCAGAGCAACAGAGTAATACAAATAACTAGATCCTCATTCATGCTGTCGACTTGCAATTTTAATCAAAGTTAAACGTAAGTAACAGCTTTAAGATTTGATGAATAAAAGATTTTTAATGTCTTATATAACTCCCACTAACCCTAACAAACAGACACAATTCATGAACAAACAACTGCCCTGGGTTCCAGAAAACCAACACCAAGCAAGCACTGAGCAGATAAGCCTAAAGGGTGCTATGAGAAGTTTGCCAAGTTTTAATATATTGAGAAGAAGATAGTATCGGCATTCAGTTTAAAAAAATATATAAAATATAAAATAAATATAAAAAAATTAAAAAAATATATAAATCTAAACTATATATATATATATATATTCGGGGTGCAACGATATTCGTATCGATACTGAACCGTTCGATACAGTGCTTTCGGTTCGGTACGCATATGTATCGAACAATACAAAATTTTTAATTTATTTTATCAACTTTCCTTCTGACGATGCTGTCTGTGTTGAGCGCTCAGTGGATCTGCACTCGACAGTGCAGCCTAGGCGGAGCAGTCGAGTGCAGATTCACTGAGTGCAGGGCAAGTTGCACTCGACAGTGCAGCCTAGGCGGAGTAGTCGAGTGCAGATTCACTGAGCGCAGGGCAAGCTAGCGAGACAGAAGTTAAGCTCTCCTTGCAACATGGCAAATTGAACCTCCCCCATCCTCATTCAGATGTGGCGTTTGGAACTATTTTGGTTTTCATGTGACGTATGACCCTGAAGGTAAGCGCGTCATGGACTAAAGTAAAACAGTATGTTGGATGTGCCACGCAATGCTCAATTACATAGGTGGGAGCTAGTGTGTTAGCGCAGTTAGCTCGTTAACGTGTTGGCCGTCCAGCCCCACGCTCAGGGCGATCCGTGGTAGCTCGTTAACGGAGATTTGCCGTGTTGTGGCGTTAACGTCATTTCAACGAGATTTACGCTGACAGCACTAGTGGGAACACAACGAATATGACTGCACATTTACTCTGACATCATCCTAGTGCAAAGACAAGTGGAAGCCGACAAAAACAACAAGCATGCATGCTACTAACTTTACCCGAGTCATTTAGACAGCCGTTAGCACATGATTCTCCTTATGGGGACCTGATATGTTTAATATGCTGCTGAGAATATAGCTCAGAAGAAGTGTATAGTATAGCTTTTATTTTGGAAAGGGACATTTCTCTGTAATAAACTCTCTTTTCCAAAGATGAGTGATTCCTCAATCAGATACAGGGCTCGCAAAATTTTTCCAGTCGGGCTACCAAAATCTATCTCTGCCCTGCCCGTCGGCCTATCGTAGGAAGGAAAAATATATGTCAATGCTTTTGCATTCTTTCGGAAATGTAGCTGGGTAATTATGTCATTGGCATCGGTGAGCCACTGTCAATATGTGACATATTGAAATCGTGTTTGAATTTGCGCTTGTTTTTTGCTTTCACTTTGCAATTGCGCGAACTGTGTATAGAGAGCCACAGCACTGATTGGTGAGTGACGATCATTTGCGCACCAATTCCTCTGACATCGTCTTATCAATCGTTAGCTTACTATGCAAACATGACAAGTGAAATCTCCGGCAGCTTAAACATGTGAGAGGTTGATCGCGCAGAGGATCGCTGAGCATTATGTGAGTGCGTGTGTAAAAGCAGCAGGATATATATTTTAGTTCTGCTGAGCCAAATAAGACAGGTCAGGGTGAAGAAGTGACAGCCAAAGAAAAGCTTACCACAAAACGGAGAAGTTATGACAAATCAGACTATAAGGCAAAAAGAAAGTGCAGCTTTATGGTTTCATGGACAAAAGAATTTCTGTGGCTGCAATATGACGAGCTAAATAACCAGGGCTGCACATAAGTGGTCCGCAGGTGCGCATTCGCTGTCAAAATAAAAAATGCGCACAAGATAAGAAGTTGCAACGCGTGTTTGTGTACGTAAGATTTTCAGGAGGACAGACATTTGTTTAGAACTCTTAAAGATGTCGAAGAAGCTCCTTTAAGCAATTACTTTGGTGTTCCTCCACCTCCAAAGAAATGTCAGAAGGAGTCCGAACCACAAAAGAAGCGCGTATTCTCGGAAAAGTAGTTGCAGGAGGTGAGCTGGCTTCAAACAAATGATGAACGCACAGAGATGTGGTGCGGAATGTGCCGTGAAAATTTAATAAATGACAAATTAAAAAGGCATGAACATTTTTTTTTGTATCGAAAAAATATCGAACCGTGACACCAAAGTATCGAACCGAACCGAACCGTGAATTTTGTGTATCGTTGCACCCCTAATATATATATATACATATACATATATAGGGCCAGTGGTAATCGGAGCACTAGGTGCAATGACTCCCAAGCTAGACGAGTGGCTCCAGCAGATCCCGGGAACAACATCTGAGATCTCTGTCTAGAAGAGTGCAGTCCTAGGAACAGCTAAGATACTACGCAGGACCCACAAGCTCCCAGGCCTCTGGTAGAGGACCCGAGCTTGAAGGATTGACCGCCCACAGGGGCGAGTGGGGAATTTTATATATATATATATTTGTATATTAATTAATCTGCTAGCATCTGCTAGGATTAATTATGTATATTAATGCTAGCAGAAACATATAAGGTGCATGTATTTCCTGATGTGATAACAGCATTCCAGCAGGTTTCACTGGGTGCTGTGGGGAGTGAATGACAAGATAGCAATGGAAGGAGATGTGATAAACCTGTAATTGGATGAATGCTGAATATCTCACTCCACTAGGCAACAGAAAATGAAAAAGCCTCCTACTAGCTAACCAATCACCAACTTTGCATATGAATAGTAAGAATATGAGAAATCATAACCATGGCTTTAATAATAACTACATCTGGAACATGAATTATTTATGAGGTGTGCATCCCAGACTGTGTGAGGGAGCCGGAACATTATGGACTACACGTGTTACCTTCTCGCCTCCTCTTCTATTTTCTCATTAAGTGTAGAGAGGAACAATAATCACAATTTTTAAAAACAGTATTATTTTTTTGGTGCAGCTCAATCCTTTACTCTTCATATCTGTTCTCCATAAAATGGGCTTTTGCCTCAGAGGGAGAGAGAAAAACAAACAGGCAGCTTTTTGTTGAAGTTGTGATGACAGAACGTGGGCCAATGTTTACTCATCTTGGGAATGAAAGACTCCTCTGACTTTACAGAGGATTTAGAAGTTAGACAAGCATGTCCAAACACACACACACACACACACACACACACACACACACGTCCATACAGCGAAGTAAAGCCTTCTGACTGAAGTCCTTCTCCTTCTCGTCTCTCCTTCTGCCACTTACTCCTTAATTAGTTTCTCTCCCTTGTTCTTCCTGTTTCTTTCTACTAGTTTTTCTCCACTCTCACCCTGCCTGTCCTGCTTTCAAAGCAATACTTCACTTTGCAACAAATAAGTTTTCATGCAGTTTCAGCTAGGGAAAATTGAGCACTCAAGTGACTTAGAATAGAAACATGGTATTTTTCATTTTCAAGATGGAAATAAACTTGTCTCTTGCCTCTTTGATGATGTTTACTATCCAGTCATTGCCGCTTTATCTTGGATGCCCTGAATAGACACTAAGATCTGACTGCAAACCTCTTATTCCTGAAGGTTATCAGCCTTCATCCACCAAGGCAAGAGCTAAGGGGAAATATATATTTCAGTGCTGCTGAAAGACAGCTAGACAATATCTGTTATGCAAATCTGTTATGGTTCATTTCATAAAAACATAACGAAGACAGGCAGCACGGTGGCACGGTGGTTAGCACTGTTGCCGCACAGCAAGAAGGTCCTGAGTTCAATTCCAACATCAGGCCGGGGTCTTTCTGTGTGGAGTTTGCGTGTTCTCCCCGTGTTTGTGTGGGTTCCCTCCGGGTACTCCGGCTTCCTCCCACCGTCCAAAGACATGCAGCTTGTGGGGATAGGTTAAGTGGAAAAATCCAAATTGCCATTAGGTGTGAATGTGAGCGTGAATGGTTGTCTGTCCCTGTGTGTTGGCCCTGCGACACACTGGCGACCTGTCCAGGGTGTACCCCGCCTCTCGCCCTATGACAGCTGGGATAGGCTCCAGCGCGACCCTGAAAAGGAGAAGCGGAAGCGAATGGATGGATGGATAATGAAGACATAGAGCAAAGTGGAAGGCCTAACCTATTGCACAGATCTAAAAGGCTTCTATAAAAAAGCAAGGGCATTTGGCCTTGCAGAGGATGCTCTTTATGAGTATCATTCAAGCTTTTGTTATGTTTTTAAGGCTATTTCTGGTCTTATATTTCTTTAAAAAAAATGTATTTGATTAAAAGCACAAAACAAATAAATAATAAATAAATAAATTAAAAAGTGGGCAAAGTCATTTTTAGGCTAAACTGCTCTATGATGTTACATAAATTATCTTTGTCAATCTGCAGTTAAATAACAATAAAAATGTCCTTTAGCTAAACAATAGAAAACAATAGAAAAAAGTAAATAATTAGTAATGAACTAATAACAGTGTATGTTATAGAAATACACTGGTCATTTTGAGTTAATTTTATTATCTTTATGATTAGAATACTTACCCTCATATTTTCATTTTTCATTACATAGTTTATGCCTCCATATATCCAAAACAAAACACATTTAAGGAAAACAAAAGATCTTTTTTTTTTTCATTTTATCTTTACAATTAACACAATCTATTGAGTTTTGGAACTCAGAAAAACAACCCAAAAAACTATACCACCAGTAATTGCAGCACGACTATATCAATTTGAAAAATAGATATTTGATTGATTGATTTGATTTAGTATCAGATACGCTAGCATGAACATCACTTTTGAAGCTTTTTATTATTGCATTTACTTGACTGCATTATTACTTAAATGATGTGTATACAGCATTGAAATGGTGTAAATTGATAGTTAAGACCAATACCACAAGCAGAGCTATCTACTGAAGTAACACTGGAAAAATAATAAAGATAAATAGAATAAAGAATAAAACATAAGCAAAGTAACGTAATGCCACTTGGTATTGGCTGCTGTGCTACTGCAAAACATCAAGTCCTTTCAGAGTAAATTCATTTACGTACTGGACATTTAAGTGAAAAACCTTTGCAAAAACTCAAATGAAATGAGATCAAATGCCATTAGTAATTACAAGATTAAATCACGTAAATATCATCATCATCATTATCACCGTCATCATCATAATCATTTCCATCATCACTGACCTTCAGAACTGAATTTGAAGCATTTCAAATATTTATAGCATTCAAACAGGTAATCAGAGCCATAAGCAGTTTATAGCCTACACAGACACGCACACACACACACACACACACACACACATGCGTGCACACAGCATACCTCCACAAAGTACATGCAGGTTAACAGCTGCTGAACACAGAGCTGATAAATATTTTAAGGGGTACACAGATTTTCTCACCAGCTTGCTTCCCCTGCTGATGTATTCGGTGGTGTTATGGCCAAAAAGGATGTGCATGACTTATTGATGTGACCGAGGAGACTGCTAGATGATGAATGATGGAAGGAAATAATAAAAATTTATGCTCATTATGAAGGGAAGGATTGCTTTTGTGTGCTCATTAACACTGACTTTGTTTATGCATGCATTATGAATTAACTTAGGTCTTCGAGTTACCTCGAAAGACTGATAAACTTCACTCCGAATTTCATTTTCAACTTCATGAGCAAACACATATTTATAACTGGTGTTCTTTCCAACTTTGTATTTCTATGATCTGATATTTACACAGCCGTTAAAATATAAGATTTTGCTAAAGTTGTTGCCCAGCAGAGATAGCACAGTAGTGTCGTTTTTAGATAAATGCCTGGAGACTGGAGTTCAATCTAGGACTTTCATGTGCCCCTCACAATGAGTTAGGTTTAGGTAGGTTCCTGTCACTGCAGTTTCAGGAAATTACAGTGGCTCACATTCATTTTGTGGGCACAAACCATAACTGCTAAATGCCTAACTAAATCCCTTGTTTCATCTTGACATTAGCATGATTAATATGGTGGGGACTTTCTGGCCTCAGAAGGGAATATGTCCCCTTAATGTGCAATACACGTCCGTGTGTACACACACACACACACACACACACACACACACACACACACAGGGTACAGTACAGTTTACCGCTAAAGAATAACATTTGTGTCTTGTCAGCATTTTCTTGTCACTGTATGGGGTCAGGGCAGCTGTGAAGACACTTAAGCTGACTATAAAACGTACTGAATGTACTTTTATATTGAAGACTGGCAGCAGGAGGAAACATTTACTGCAATACCAGCTGAGTGAGTTGAAAAATGATGAGAAAAAGTTGTTTTTATGAATGTCTATATGAATTTGCAAGTAAACGTGGATACAATGCTTCCACGTTCCCATAACTACAAATTCATTTAGATTTTTTTTTTATCTTTCTTTCTTGAGTTGCCATGCAAATTGCCAAATAAGAAGCACATTTTCATTTATTGAGACTACACTTCCATTTAAAATGTTTTCCCAGTTATAAGTGTGAAGTTACTGACAAACATGATCTTGGTCATCTCAAACCCCTGTGGAGAAAAAGGGCCTTGCTGCACTTTTCTCTGTTCCATGTGCCTTTGATAACTTCAGCTCACAGCTTCTCTCAGGACCTCAGGAGCTATTTTCTCCTTTCTTTCCTTCTTTCATTTCTATCCCCTTTGTCGGACCCACTTCCTGTTTTGATCTTACTCTGCTTGTTTTAGTCCAGCTTTTTAATCATGGTATATGACACCTAAACCATCTATTTTTCTCTTTATCTCACTATGCGCCACTCATTCCTCTCCTTAGATTTTTACCTCTGTTATTTCAGTTTTGCTTGTTCCATGCTGTTCTCTCCACAATGCTGTGTTCTCTTATACCCGCCGGCCTTGTGGTCCAGGGTGATTACAGTATTTATGTCTTTGTTATTCTTGATTTGCAAAGCTGTCCACAGCCATTGCTTAAATTGTTACACTTCGTGCTCGTGAATGCAAAATGAATCCTGAGTGTTTCTCAGCAGCAGCTGAAGCTCAGTTTTACTTATCGTGACAATTTTTCTTTTCTGTCCCACAAATTCAAATGTAGTAGCCTGAATGCAGTGCCGATGAAGAAATTTGTGCTTTATAGATAAATGCACACTCTGCCGTGGACGTACCTGTGTGTGGCACTACACTATTAAATATCGAGCATTAGTAGTGCCAGGAAATAAAGAACTTGGCTCAACCCATTCATTTAGATGAAGCCAATTAGAGGAGCTGTCTGGGGATAAGGCCCTCACTGGGCCATTTATATATACCGCTAATCAGCACACACACACAAACACACACCCATATGTATAGATATGTGTGTGTGTGTGTGTGTGTGTGTATGTGTGAGCTTTTTCATAAGATAAATGAGTGCTGCTTAACAGTGCAGTAAATACTGAGGTCTCACAAGGGTATTGCTCTCTTTATTTCCTGTGTAACTCTCTTCCTTAAACACATGCTTACATTAGGTCTACCACACTCTCTCCCTAATTAATCCCTTAACTTTTTCTTGGTGTCCTATTTTGCCTCATCAGACTTTAAGGGATTAATTCGAGAAATTAGGCCTTTTTAAAAAAAATATAAAACTAAGTGAATAAGAATGAAAAATATTCTGAATGAAAAAATACAAACACAAGAGAATGTGAACTATGAGTGGAAAGATTAGTCTTTATTGAGGCAGATGCTGCTCTCATTGCCCTCAAAGCTGTTTTCTTTTAATCAGAATTGTGAGTGGGGGTAAAAAAGGTGAACTGAAAAGAATTCATAATTTTAGAGCCTGATGATTTATCCCAAATCTTTTCCATCTTAGGATCTGCGCCCACTTTTTGTTAATGTTCCCGTTTGTCTCTTCATGACTGCCCCTTATTGCTTTTCCAGAACCATTTTTTCCCCTTTATCTATTATTACCTTTGTTTTTTTCCTCTCTCAGTCTGCGTCTCCTGTTTTAAGCTGTTCAGGCGTATCATCATTTATCTTATCAGAATATACCATCATCATCTGTCACTGTAGGTTTTGTGGGATGTGAAAAGTGAGTGCGGCGTATGTGCATGTTTCAAAAAGATATTGTAAAGTGGAGTGATAAAACAATATCAACCGTTATTGATGACGAGAACTCGGATGTTTATAAAGGAAGTAAAACTTTACCAACAGCACCAACACAGGAATAAAGTGATTAATCTGCTTGGGTTGGTAAGTGCTTGCATTTATTTCAGACTTCCACTTCAAAATCTGCCATAGTTGACAAAAGACCATGTGAATATAAACAACAGTGTCAAGTTAAAATGAATCCCTAAAGACAGGTAGCGTGAACATAAAAAAGCAGGAGGGAAATGTGATTTTATTCTTCAATCAAAGTGGCAGGCACTTCCTTTTTAATGCAAGGAGCAATTTCAACTCAATTTAGTTTCCCATTAAAAATGTAATTGTGTCACCAGATGAGAAAGTGATTCAATCAAAACTTCAAAATCAAAACTAAAATGATAGGAAAGAAATTATTGCTTTTTCTTAACTAGAGTGCTGGGTGTTTTATACTCATAGCCAGACATTATTTTCATGCCAATCCAAGTGCCCCCAACTCACTCTCCAATCTAATTTCCTATCATTTTCTCTGGGCAGTCATAAGTGCCATTATTTTTATGGTTGGAAATCATCAGGCACATGTAAGCAATTTAAAAAAAAAAGAAAAAAAAAAGAAGTCAAATCATATGGCGTATGAGAGCAAAATTGGTTGAACTGAAAGTGCTTATACCTTTGCAATGAGAGTTTCTAAAGCACATCAATTGTTTCTTGAACTTGTTAAAAGTTACAGACTTCGTTTCAGCTCACACCATGGAACTGCAATTACTGATGGTGGCAGCTCGCCGCAATCAACACTACAGAAATTGTTCAGGGAGAAGGTGTTCCAACTAAAGGTGCAATCTGTAATATATCCTTGCACACAGTGCCTGTAATTTCAAAAAGAGACTTTGTAAATGGACTGGTTCATATATAGCACGTTTCTACTCTTCTGAGCACTCAAAGCACTTTACACAACTTGTGTATTCACCCATTCACATTTTTCTTGGTGCTTTCTAAGTAACATTCACACACACACACACACACACACACACTCCGATGGATGCATCGGAGAGCAATTTGGGGTTAGTATCTTGCCCAAGGATATTTGGCATACAGACTAGGGGAAGCCAGGAATCGAACCACCAACTTTCCGATCAGTAGATGACCTGCTCTACCGCCTGAGCTACAGCCACTTTGTAAATGCTGCTGATCAATGGCAGTAACTCCTCAGTTTGCGACTGCTGCGATTTTAAGATTTTTCAACAGGCACATCCTGCCCAACTGGAAATTTTTTTTTTTTCTAAAGCAACAAAGGTCTTCGCTACAATGGTTCGTTTGGCTATTGTGCACAATTTCATAGATATTTAAAAAAAATTCAACAAGTATTTATTTATTTATTGTCACAACTGCATACGATTTCGTCACTATTGGACGAGATCATTATAATTAACTTATGGCTCAGTTGTTCCTTTCTCTCTTTCTATTACCCTTATGCTATATAACCCTTTGGTCTACCAGTTTGAGCCAGAACCAACCGAAACTGTGATCAGCTAAAAATGAAAATGTAATGAATCCTTTTTTTTCTTTTATCCAATTCAAGGCCACAATGGGCGTAGGGCTATACTAGGGCAACAAGTCAGATACACCCTGGACAGCTCGTCAGACAGACAACAATTCACACTTACTGAAGACTTAGAATCACCAGTTAACCTAACATGTATTTCTTTGGACTGTGGGATGAAGTCAGAGTACCCAGAGAAAGCCCAAGCAGGCACAAAGAGAACCTGCCAACTCCACGCAGAAAAGCCCCAGCTGGCTGGTGGATTCAAATCCTGGTCTTGCTGTGAGATGACAGTGTTAATCCACTGTTCCACTGTGCCTCCCAAACTAAATAAAAATTAAAGAACATTTTGGATGCAAAAACAACATAGGCATTTGATCAACAATCACACCTCTGCAAAATAAAGGATGTGATAGTATCACTGTGAACATTTTGATTATTTGTGACACAATCGAGCACAGAGCATTGTCATGTTGAACTGCCATCTTTATTTTTGGATTAGGAAATTAATTTAAAACTACTGCAGCCATTTTTATATTTTATTTTCAACCAGACAGAAAAGTCTTTGAGGACAAAATATGTATTTACAGCTGCAGGAGATGCCAAGAGATGTTATTTTCCCCACGTTATCTACCTAGAAAACATTTTCAGTTTTCATCAGTCATGATAAAGGAGGCTTAAAAGGTCCCTGTAAAAATTAGAATAAAGAAGAAATGAAAAGCATCAAGTAAAAGAGAAATTTGACATTATGTTACTCAAATCACTTTGTTTTGTGTTCTTATGCTTTTCTGGAGTTTATCGTGAACATGAAAGCCAATATGGTAAAAAGTAAAACATGGATGACTGTCGGTGCAGATGTTCATGTAGTTTATAATGTCAGCCACTAGATGCTCCTGAAGAGACATATTTCACTGACAGAACCTTTAAGGTCTGCACCATGTTCTCATCCCTTACTGTGACTCAGAGTTGTGACCTTCCAATCAGAAGCTGGATTTTTCAATCTCCAGACTACAAACAACCCAGCCTGGCCCTCTCTGTGACCCACACGACTTGTGTATAAATATAGATGCCTCAAGCCACGGTGTGTGCGAGTGAATTGATTGTAACAACATGAGGCTGCTCGTGGTGGATTCAGGCCTCACAAGGGAAAGAATACAGAACTGCACAGCAGCATGTCTCAAACATGTCTTGAACCCGACTGTAATTTTATTGAGAAAACAAAGAATCTTTTATTTTTTCAGCTGGACACAAGCCACTCTCAGATTAGAGTTGCAGCATTACAAACAGAGAGAAGGAATTGAAATTCAGTGAGCAACAATGGCACTGCTGTGATGCTAGAGTAGACTGTTGGGGGAGGAAAAAAATCTCACTATAATCATCTCAAATCACAAAGTGAGTCTGCACGCAGAAGCAAGGCATCCCATTCCCGTTAATTGAGATACTACAGCGGCAACCTATTTACCCAAATTAAATTTTGATATTGAGCATGGGCATTAAGTGAGGATTTTCTTTGGAAGAGAAGTGATGAAATTAAACTGTTTCATAAGCAGAAACAAAGGCAGTGCACTGTTATTAGTGGCACACTGTGAAGCATTCAGCATTCAGCACCATTTTTTTGGATATCTTGGTGGTGATGAACTCTAAAACATAGATCCAATTATTATTCAGTACCATTTGGAGGGAACTCTGAAACCTCAGTGGTTCAGTAATATAATTATTTTTATTTTTTCAGATTTCATTATTTGCAATCTGTGAATGTGACAGGGCGAGGTGGGGGAGGAAAAATGAAGGAGAGGGAGGATGCAAAGATCTAACTACTGACGTTGCTAAATGTCTACATTTGGCCATCACTCATTCCCTGTGGTGTGTGTCTGTGCCTGTGTGTTTTGTCCATTAGTCACTGAGAGCTTTCTTAACGAGGTGCTCTTAATTGCCAGAGTCTGTTGTAAGTTACTTTTCCTTCTGTACATCTCACCATCTTCTTTTCTTTTCTTTTCTTCTCTTTTCTTCTCTTTTCTCATGTAAAAATATTTACTGTTTGTATTGGACAGATAAATGTTTAAGTCATATGCACTTAGAGGTGGCCTTTGGAGTTTTCTTTTAAAAAAGAATATTTGGAAACTTTCAGTGTTATTCACCAAAATGCATTTGTATTGCAATGTATTTCATTCCTCATAAAATATTCACAAACCTGAAATACGCTTTTCTTGAAATCTTGAATATATATATATATATTGCACATATATTTTTCTTCCCACTATCCCTGCCCTTGTTCCACCACAAATAAACAAAATGTTTCTCTGCTTTTCTTTTCTCTTTGTTTTGTCACCTCATCCAGGCTAGGCAGAAGGCTGCCCTGCTATCGCTTTTCTTTCCTGTTAAAGAGAATTGTTTTATCCCCACTGTCCCCAAGTGCTTGCTTAAAGGGTTTTGTTGGGTTTCCTTGTATGTATCATTATGTAAAGCCTCTATCTTACAGTATGAAATCCCATGAGATGACTTGTTCTTAAATGGTAATAAAAGGCTAAACAAATTTGATGTAAAATGTTTAAGCTATTAAATACAATGTGTAAGGTTACGTATTTAACAAGTAATGTAAAAAATATATATTTTTTAGATAAATAATGTTATGTAATGATATGTAAACCTGACAGCTTGGGTGGAACAATGTAACATGTTAACAATATATTAAAATTCAACTTACATCCACCAATGTTATTTTAATGATTCATTGGTTGAAAACTGAAAAAAAAAAGCCTTGGAAACCCAAAAACTATCATTCTTACAAGTGTAGTGTGTATTTTTAACATTGAGAAAGTGGCATTTAAAGATTTTTTAAAAAATTATGTCATGTTTGTCCTCTGATCTCTACTTTAAGGTAAATAAATTGATCTGAAGGTCAAAGTGATAATAATGCTATTTAAAACAGTATTTCTAACTGCCATTGTTTGTAGTGACATCATATAAGCGTACAGAGAATGATATATAGGAATTGTAAGTATCACGTTCCTTTGGACCTCTGACCACTTCAATGTCAAATAAGGTCAACTTTCAAATGTATTTTATCTTTATGCTTAAAATTGTACTGCCTGTTTTGTATTGAGAACATTTATGGAATTACACTGATATCTGTGGATACTAAATATTCGTGGAAATATGTCACATTTGACCTATGATGGTACCTGTTTTTCAAGCTAACCCCAAAATGCATTATAGGCTCAATAATCTTTTTAAAAAGAGAATTATATACATACACACATCATAGCTTGATGCATGGATTAAGAAAAGCTAAGCCAAGTAATGCTTGCTTGCTACATTATTGCAGGCCAAACACCCCAGGCCCCATTCTGCCACAGGCTGATAAACCAGGATGTTATGCACTTTATATATAAGCACAAGCGAGTCTCTTCACAAGGAAAAGCCAAGTGCCACTGAGTGACAGTCTGTCAGGATATCACTTCATTATTTGCATTTGGGTACTTTGAGTATTAGCATGGCAGTGTGCTTACTTATGTGTGTTATTGTCAATGTGTACCAGAATTCCTACATATATTCATGTCCACTTGGCAAAAAAGTGTGTCTTGGTGAGTCAGATGGTTATGTAGCATTATTGCTCCACTGGGCTGACATTTAGATGGTTGGGAAATATCCTGGAGTTGCTGTGGAGAGATATAACCTGAGTCATTGCACAGGGCCTGAATATGAACTAAATTAGTAGACTGGAGGGACAGAGAGAGAGAAAGAGATGTCAAAATGACCGTTAGGGAGAAGTCTTAATACTGTCTTTTAGCTTATCCCAGAACTCCTACCTTCTTCATAAAAGACTTGCCCAGTGGTCAGTGACTGGTGGACAATGGCATAAAAAAAGAGAGCAACCACATAAAGAGCTATACAGCCAAACGACACATACATCACATAAATACAGAACAAAGATGATTGATGGCTTTATGTGTATATGAAAAAGAAAACAGTTGAAAGGTAAAATGACCCAAACTTCATCATCTACTCAGATGTGTTGGATAATCTCCAACAGCTACTTTGAATAAATTACCAACTACAATTCCATCTGCCACTAAAACAAACTTTAATGCTTATGCAGTTTAATTATAACTTGATTTCAGCAGGGAGGGAACATTTTTGATCATTTTACCTTCATGATTGCACGTAGAAATTGGTGCTGACTATTTACACAAACTAAATATGTAAAAGCTCACATTTTTATGCATCTTTTCTCCTCGTCTCTAAACCAGACTTTCCAAAAGTGCCTGCCTAATTTTTCTTTATATGGTAGCTTTATGGATGCTACTTACCACGCAATAGTCTCTGTTTTACTGGATGTGTGTTAAGGCTTTGAGTTGGCCAACTTGAAGCTATAATATTTTCAGTGTCTGTTGTTTGGATCTTTTCATTGTAAGGACGGATTTTTTTTTAATAGTATTATGACTGTTAGATTCTGGAAATCCAAGAATCCTGCCCTAGGCATTGATCTCTGGGATAAAGTGACTTGCTGAGGGTTTCTTTTTCTACACCAACACTTTTTTCTCCCCTCAGGGCTTCCCTTGATTCAAAGTAATCTTGTTGACCCTTGACTCGACTTTGTACTTTGAATCCAGTGCAGTACTCGCCTTACCATTTCTATTTTTCTCTCATTGTCTCTTTCCCCTTGATGCAACACAAATCCTGAGCCAGCATTACTATTCTATTCATAATGAATGTCAAAGCAATGTTAACTTAAGAAACTGAAAACTCCGATTCTTGCACTATGGGGTTTGAGATGAAGCAAAAATTCAAATTACTTTTGATTTTTGACAAAAGAGGAAGTAAATATTGCTTTCTTCCTTCTCCCCAAGAACGGTTAGTTGGCAAAAATAAATTATTTTTCTCCCCTCATTTGTCAGAAGTAAAAATGTAATGGAAATTAAAATGTGGATGAGTCATCTTATGCAGCTGGGACTTGCCACGAGGGAAAAATCCTCCAGCAGAAGCCAATATGAAATTATCTTTTGAGTTAATTGTCATTTTTTCCCCCCTGATATAAATTCCTTCTCGTTATTCTAATACGCATTCTGTCAGTGCAGTTAGTGAAAACTCTTCCTTTGAATAAATATGTGGTATGCAGATTTAGCATTTTCTATTTTACATTTTCTTCTTTATATTATTTTAAAATGCAGCCCAAAATGCAAAGGGACCTTAGGAAAACATAATGCAGATAAATGACTAAATTAGCATCATCATTTCCATATTCCCACCATGAGAATGCTCTCTCTTTAATATGCATATTTCCATATGGCTAGAGAATACTTGAGTGGATACCATATAGAGCAGATAACGATGATGGGCAGATGATAGCAGAATAAACAAAAGATAGTATCATTATCATTAGGATGTTAGCTCTGTTTCACCGTCTTTAATCTTGGTTATCACTTTTCTCTTCTCTGTAAAGCACAGTAAACACAAACTTTGCAATTATTTAATGTGTTGGTTATTCCTCTTTTGCTCTTCCTCAGCTGCAAAACACAATTGAATATAATAATAAAAAGTCAAGAACCAAGAACACGTCAACATGTCTCCAAAAAGATGGGACAGGGCCATGTTTAGCACTGTGTAGAATCCCCTCTTCTTTTAAGCACAGTTTGTAAATGTCTGGGAACTGAGGAGACCAAACTTTTGGGAGAGAAATGTTTTCCCATTTTTGTCTTATAGCTGCATGGTGTGCCAAATGTTATCACTTGGTAAAAGGTGTGGGCTACAGGCAGGCCAGTTCAGCACCTGGACTCTGCAGTATGTGGTTTAATATTGTCTTGCTGAAATATACAAGGGGTTCCCTGAAAAAGACAGTATCTCCATGGAAGCATATGTTGCTCTAAATCATCTATATGCTTTTCATTAGTCCAGGCCAAAGGTCTATCATTAGTTTCACAGCCTTCTTATCTAAAAGACCTTACAGAGACCCTGCCATTCCACACCAAAGGTAGAGAATTAAGCTGATATTTGTTTATGTTACATTGTTAAATGAAAAGAGTGGCATTGATGAGACATGTTTGAATTTTGAACCAGTTTTCAAGAAGACATTTTTCAGTGATGCTCATTAAATGGTCACATGATCAGAATGGACTTATACTCTTTACACTGAAAGAATATTATGCATGAGTTTTACTGATCTAGCCTACTCTGATAAAATTCATCTGCATGTGTCCCACAAACAGAAAAGAGTTTGATATAGGTGGTCCTGAGCAGTAGTTCTCGGTGCTTTCTGAATGTCATTGGCTGCTTTTTCATTTATTTTCAGTCTAGTATTTGTAGCTCAGCATTTTCAGAAGTTTTTCTTCTCTCTGATCCATAAACAGGGGTGCAAATAAGTGGTCCGCAGGTGCGCATTCGCTGCCAAAATAAAAGACACGCACCCGATAAGAAGTTGCAACGCGCGTTTGCTTACATATAAAAGGCACTGTTTTTGTCCACTAGGGTGTGATTTTCACGGCATATTCTGCACCACATCTCTGTGCGTTCATCATTTCTTTGAAGCCAGCTCACCTCCTGCAACTACTTTTCCGAGAATACGCGCTTCTTTTGTGGTCCGGACTCCTTCTGACATTTCTTTGGAGGTGGAGAAACACCAAAGTAATTGCTTAAAGGAGCTTCTTCGACATCTTTAAGAGTTCTAAACAAATGTCTGTCCTCCCCCAGAAAATCTTATGTACGCAAACGTGCGTTGCAACTTCTTATCTGGTGCGCGTCTTTTATTTTCACAGCGAATGCGCACCTGCGGACCACTTATTTGCACCCCTTTCCATTAATCATTTAAGGATAACAAGGGACCTAACTTAAGGGATGAACCAATGTTCATCAGACAACTTAGCAGAGAGCCAATTTTAAATTGTATCTCTATGCTCTTTGTTTCTAGCAGCATACTCCAAAAATATGATTTGTTCCCATTTCTTTGGGGTAGTCTACAAAAAATACACTTTCATATCCAGTTTGACAAGCATAAAATTGTATTTTTGCACCAGCAAGGTGATTCCAAAATGCTATTAACTAAAAAAACTTGGCATATCTTAGCACTGTGTGCAGTTTGTCTTTAAATTGTTTGATGAAACTGGATGGGTGGAGGACAAAGGAAGAACTTCCAGGGCTAATAAATATCTGTAGGAGATAATTGATTATTTAAATAGAAGGAAATACAAACACAGAAAAATCTGGTTTTGATCCCCCGTGCAGTTCCATCTAGGAAGTGTCTCATTGGCAGCATCTTCATTTTAATTATGAACAATCCCAAACACATTGCCAATACAGTAATAGCATACTTGGAGAGAAAAACACCCATTGGAATGCCATTACTCCTGGACTTACTTCCCACAGATCTCAACATTGTTGAATCAATGTGGGATCATCTCCACAGAGAACAGAACAAAAGGCAGCCAAGATCCAAAGAAGAGCTTTGAATGTCCTTCAAGAAGCCTGGAGATCTATTCCTGAAGACTGCTTACAAAGATTATAAGAAAGCTTGCCCAAGAGAGTTCAGGCTGAGTTGAAGAATAAAGGTGGTCATACTAAATACTTACTTTCAAAATCAGAACTGTAGAACTTTAGGAACTCTCTTCTTGCCTTTTATTCTGTATTTCCATGTACACTTGCACATTTTTAAAATTAATTGCTGGACCTATTTTTCATTTTTCCTATTAAAATATGAAGAAAACAGGAGTGGCTCATATTTTTCCACACTGTGCTGTACTTTCAACTGATTCTTGCACATTTTCTCAACAATGGATTTAAGTTAATTTAGGTGTAAATTTAGACTTAGGGATTTTTTTGTCCTTTGCTTTGTGCAACTTTGTTTTACAAACATGCTGCATCAAGAAGCGTATAAATTGATCAAAAAGTTTCTGTTAGAAAATATGAAGGTGTTATTTTTCTGATATTGTTATCCCATATAGAGCTTATAAGAGACTAATGGAAAACACACAGTCACACTTGCAGCTTCTTGTTCCATACTCCTTCTTTTTCCCAACATTACATCTACTTTAGGCAATTAGTCCTGACTACAGTGCTGTTAGTGCACACACACACACACACACACACACACACACACACACACACACACACACACACACACACACACACACACACACACACACACACACACGTTGGTGGGGTGCACCATGGAGAACAACAGCATCAGTTACCTGCCAAGCCCCTGAGAGGCACAGCAAACTCCACCTCCCCTCCTTTACACTACATCTAGATAATTGCCATAGAGCGCAGGCATCTACAATCTTCTGTAATGAACTCCTGCATCCCCAGACACCTTACTTCTCCCCCTGACTCCTCTTCCTTATCCATTTTCCTCTTTAAACCCCAATCTCTCAACTGTCATTTGCTCCCTCTATTCTTCCCATCAGACACCTTGTCTTTCTTCACACTCTCCCATGCCTGTCCCTAAACTCCTCATTTGTTGTCCTCTACTTCTCCTCCTAATATATGTTATCCCCATACCTCCACCTTTTCCAGCTTATTGGATCCTTTTCTCAATTCTTCCTGCTTTGTACTCCTCCACTACTTTTAATAGGATGCCATTTCAAGGCCATTATTGAGCTAAACTACAGGGCTGTTAGCCTTACAATACTCAACACTCTAGACCTTCGACATGGTCATATTTCACAGACTTGATTGTAACCATCCAATTTATTCAATTTATACAATGACTGTTTTATTTAACCAGTATTTTGCTAAATCAGCAAAATACAGTTAGGACATTCATTCTTTGGAAGAATTTCCCCGAGGAGATCATATTCAGAATTGTAAAACCTTATTGTGAAAGTAAGAGCCAAATTATGTGGATATTTTGCATCCAACTCATTGTGTAACATTTTATTCGATGGTATTTGATGGTTTGGGAAGACTAGCAACCACTGTTGTGGAAGGTAATGGGGTTCCTTATAAATAAACAAATAAACAAATATTGGAAAGCTCACTTTCATCACTTTCATCACTTTCATCTTCTAAATCCCTCTTAAAGATGCATTTTTACAAGATGGCTTTTTCATTGCCTCCATCTTGATCTATTTCAATGTTGTTATTTTTATTGTCCTATGAGCTTCTCCTAGTGATCATTTTTAATTTATTTTAATTATTTTATACTTGCTTTTACCTGTCTTTTTAATTAAAATAGTCTTTATTCCTCACGTTTACTCATCTTGTGCTGACAGTATTTCCATACCTTCTCCTCTTAGTTGCTGTTTGTTTCCTATCTTGTCTTGTGAAAAACTTTGTTTTTGAAATTTGCAATAAATAAAGTTTCTTATTTTTATTCTCATTGTCATTCTAAACTGTACAGAGTACTTTCAGCTCATTGTATTGGTATTATTAACAATTTTCACTTGGATTCACAGTTTCCAGCAAAGTTTTTCATAAGCACAAAAATATATATAGTTGTATTTTTGTATATATAGAGACATATCTTGAAATCGAGACTTAGCAAAAAATCATTATATGGGAAAGTTAAACTAAAGCAATACAAACTACTCAATCGATACATAGTTTCAATTAATGAAAAAACTCACTGTACATGTGATACAAAGTTGTAACAAAATACTGTAAAATATAAAATGTAACATGCAAAACATTCATAGTGAAAAATACCCACTTGTTCAAAGCATGTCTGGTTCTCTATGACTGCCTGGTGGTTGCTGCCTAATGAATGCTTTCACAACAGTCAGGATGGTGGAAAAAGGGAAAATGCAGCAGGACAGAATCTGAGAAGCAAAGGTAAAATACAATGAAAACAATTTATGTTTTTTATGGTCCTAGTATAACAGTTAACCACATAAAAATTGCAAAAAAGTAATTTAACAAAGAATCGAAAGCCTTAATTACAGCTGTGAATATTAGCAAAGCAGTTATAGTCTCAGTTGCTGAAGTAGTTGATTAATATGATGTTGTTGCTGTTTGCTCCAACACTTTTTATAGTTCCCAGGAATGCAAAGAGCCCAAAGTAAGCTAAAACAAAGTGAATATTGAAGTACCATAATATTGTTAATGTTGTTGTTGGTCAGATTGATATGTAAACAGGCAAATTTTTTGTTAAATGCTAAAGTGCTAACAGGTGTGTGTGTGTGTGTGTGTTTGTGTGTGTGTCATGTGTACTGTGTGTAATGTTCAGCATGTTGTGTAAGTCTACCAAAATCATCTTTTATGTTTTGATGGTTAATAAGCCAGAATGGGTTCTCAGAGAAGTCCAGATTTGTATAAATCTTTGAGTTTCCATTAACAGTTAGTAAGGTTACAGTGTCCTTTCCTAAATACATTACAAAATAATATACATCCCCTCAAAAGCCCTTGCTCTGTTAGAATCTGATTGTGTATCATATTCATCCAAGATGGGTTGATCAAGGTGACATTTGCAGAGTCGAGTTGAGCGTGGCTCAGGGCCAGTGTTAGAATTGTTCCTGTGTCCTGGATTTGATAATGTGTCTAAATAGTTAGTACAGGATCATTTATCTCAATAAAGACACCACTCCAAAGACATGTTCTTGCCCTGAGACAGGAGAGCGGGGATGTATTTCTGGTACACTCACCGTGTAGTGGAATGACAACCAATAATTGATTACAGTGGCAATTAACTTTTAAATTACTATAGAGATGCAAAAGGTGGTTAAGTGGAACTTGAAGTGGAGTGGTTTTACACTGTCAAGGGAGAGAGCAAATTATAAAATGGTGTGTGCAAGTGAATGCTTGCACCTGTGTAGTGTTATGAGGGCTCAAGCACACACACACACACACACACACACACACACACACACACACACACACACACACACACACACACACACACACACACACACACACACACAGAGACATGCACATATTTCAGTCTATCCCTACTTTTCCTAAATAAGAACCTCAGAGACTTCCTTCAAAATATCCAGCTGCCAGCTTGATGTGCTTCTATATAAAGAAATGAGAAAGAGTGTTTGTGCCAACACTCCCACGCAAATAGAGGCGCACACAAACACAGTGTGACAAACAGTATGAAGGCAAAACTAATTATTCATAGCAGGCAGGAAGATATTCACATGGAGAACACATGCGCACACACAAATGGAGGGACACTTCTTGCTAAACAACCTGCCATGAGCCTAAACCATCGAGGACTGTAGCCTGACAGCAAATGTGATACACAGGAAAGTCTGCTTGTGTTATGCATGTTTGTTTGTGTGGGCCCGTGAAAGTTGCTATCAGTGTTTTGTTATGAAAAGTGGAAAAAAAAAAGAGTTTGAATGAGGATGTTTTAAGTAAGTTCTGGACGTTTTTAGAGAACTGATTGCAATCACAGAAGCTTTCCCACATGACAAAGGAAGAGGATCTGAGAGACTTGAGATCATAAATATTACATCACACGTAGCTTACACTGATCACACTCATGCTGCAACCACATGAAGACCTTGTCAGTTGCCAGCTTGTTTATGCACCGATGTGTGGGGCAAAAGCCAGTCTGTCAATCATTTCAGACACGCTCTTTGATTAAAACAGAACATAAAACAGCAGGCTGGTACTAACTCTACTACTCCTGAAAAAAAAGCAGTATTCCTCGATTAGAATACAAACCGTTTTTTTCCTCCTTTCATTTTGCCCCTTTTGAATAATGTCCAGCATTCCTCTGTTTACAGCTGAGCTGCTATCCTTTTGTCAGAAGTATGAAATCAAACACTCTGTTCGTCTTAGTGCTGACAGCTCGGACCAAATCACAGACCACCTGACAAAATGTACATTTGAAGTGCAAATTTTTCCAGAATATTCCTGTGAGATCTTTACTCATTTAGTTTTTGCTTGGCTTTTAAATGACATGTCTGTGCAGGGATAAGAGAAACTCATCAGAAAGCACAGAATGAAAATTTAAAAGGGTTCTTTTAAGATTTTATTATCTACGTCAACACTTTACCCGTGAAACTGTCACAACAGAGACTGAACCTGCAGGAGATAGAATGGCAAAAACATCACTATAAGAGTCAAAGTCACACCGCAGCACATCACATGCACCAGGATAATAGCTTGGTGAGCCTGATGTTCCTTTAGGGTAACAAATTGCAAGTTTGTGCAATAATTAAGGACTCAAAGGACACGGAGTACCTGAGAGTCTAAACCCACTTAGGTGGTCTATCCATCCACTTTTCTCGCTGTGTGTGTTTGTGTGTGCTTTTTTTACCTAACTGAACTGCAGGGCCTTTATCTGTCCCACCTTTGAGGTAAAAGGCAGAGACTGTCTATTTATTATATGTAGCTCTGGAAGCCTAATCTTTAAAAAGGCATGTTGGAGTTTTAGCTCAAAAAAACATTCATACGAGGAAGGGACTTCTCCTGATGCAGAAGGGAGCACATTGGTGGAATTAAACCAATGGTTTTGTTTGTGCTTCAGCAGCATAGAGCTTTGAAAAACCCAGGAAGTATCGGTGGATGTCTTTTGATTTGCAGCAACTGAAGTCAGTCTTCACTGTTGATATTAATAAGGCAGGCAGACAAAAATTTGACTGGATTTAGTGAAGGTATATGTTGAAAATGTGCAAGCCTAAGCAGTACGAGGAAAGTTTTAAAAGTGGAACTTCTGTTAACGTTATGCAAATTTTAGGCTTCAAATGTTCTCCAATAGTAGGTCTGTATGATTGACATTTGCACAAGAAATGTCCTTATCCAAGTTCATTTTGTATAATTGAGGGGAAAAAATGTTCTCCAGGTTAATCATCATATTAACAATCTCGTTTTTGGCACAGAGTAAAAAGTGAAGCTAAACTTATTAAATTAGAAAGTAAAGTTATGATATTAGCACTCGTGTGAGCCAATCATCGTAACGGTTATAGCTAGCTAGCAAAGCTATGCAGCTGCTTTTTAAACTTGATGTAACTAAAAATAGTGTCTAATAAGTCAGGAAAAGCGATTCTTCTTTCTTTCTTTGTGGAAGTCGATGATAACAGGGACTTCAAAGTCTCCCTCTACTCAACAATGTGTTTATTGATCTGTTTTTCTCTACTCAAACATTTATACTTCACTCTGAAGTGTGTTTTCTGAGTGTCACACTAAAAACATTTTAGTCATATCAGTCTGAGGAAAAGACTGACGTGGTAAAAGGAGAAAAAGGTGCCCTTCGTAGAAGACATGGAAGAACATGATTATGCCCACAAAAGCCAAGCTAATCATAGCCGAGTATGAAAAAGCTTGATCTAACAACATGCAACCAAGCAACGACACTGAGAATGAACTCGTAAAGAGATAAGCCATCTTGCGCCCCTCAATTTCTTTTTGAATTATGGCACAATATTCATCAGAGAGTTTTCATATGTGCTTACATCCTTAGTGTATTTGATGAGAACAGCAAACAGTGAAGCTCTGCTAAGCTGCTCTTCAGTTCTACTAAACCTAACTCAAGTACAATCCAAAGACTGTACTCGATACTCTGTGTTCATCTCTACATTTTGGAATTGCTATAAAAAAAAAAAGATTTACACTGCTACTAAAAATTTACAGTTGGCTCAGTAAGTATTTGTGTAGAGCTTAATGTTGTTGTAATACCTCAGAATCACAACTGTTTAACTGGAATTGAAAGAGAAAATAGTTGCATTCTTGTTTTTGGCAGTAGAACTCTTCCGGGGCTGCTCAATGGATTTATCTGGAATTCGATCATGTACATGTACAAAAAACAAAAAATAAAAAAATGAATCCAGTGTTTGCACTTTTTTTAAACCAACCTAGAAAAATAGCAGTGCTTCCCTGCATTCTCAGGCTGGCTCCTAAAGTAATTGGGTTTATGAGAGTGTTCATTACAGAGTGTTCTAAGCCAATTTTATGCCCTCATTTTAGTTACCCAAATGCCAGTGACACATTTGCCTTGTCATGTTGATTTCCACTGCTGACCATGAGGTGGCAACACAAACCCAGATATCAGGCGCCAGAGTCTTATCAAGGCCAATTCCATACAACCTTCCCTGTAATTCCCATCTTCTTAAGGTGTATGTGGCCACTACGTCTGATTATTGTTTTTTTGAATTTTAAATCAGATAATATTATGATACACAAAAAGCAGTCTGATATCGATATTAAAGTAAAGTCAAGCATTTATGTTTGTTATTTAAACATGCAGATTTAATTAACATTTTTTACATTACATGGAAAAAAAATCTACTTTACGTTTGCGTCACTCACTGATAGGAGAAAGGTTCAAAACTCCAAAGAAAGAAAAATGAATGTTCACGTAGTGAATTAGATCAAATGAAATGTAAGTCTGCTTCTGGCTTTTGCAGATAAAAGGCTTACAAGATCCATGTTGTATGACCAAAACATACAACATAGTAATCCCATCTTTGGGAGCCAGTCACTAAGATATTTTACCAAATTTTTTCAGCAGCAGGAAAATCAGTGGAACTCAAACTTTTTAACTGCAGTGTCAGCTCTCTATTTGGTTAATTAGACATCTGTCTAAGGAGCTTGGAAAGAAAGCTAATAGACTTCTTTAAGTTTCATAACGATGTTTCACCTCTCATCTGAGAGGCCTTTTCAGCTCTGAAACCGATGGTGGAGATTCCTAGGTTTAAACCCTAGTGGGTGTTTTCCCTCAAGAGGGTCATTGATCCACTATTAATCATGTCTCTCATCAAATGAGCCAAGGTGTAAAAACTGCCCCAAACCATTGACAACCAGTGTACACCCTGTCAAACATACGCTCAGCAGTCACTTCATTAGGTATACTTTTTCAGCTGCTCATTAACACAAATATCCAATCAGCCAAAGTTGGATAAGAGAAGACTCGATTACTGTTGCCTGATGTCTGGAGTCTTGATATCTGCTAGAACAGGGGTGGGCAATCTCAGTCCACGAGGGCCGGTGTCCCTGCAGGTTTTAGATGTGTCCTCGAACCAACACAGCTGATTTAAATGGCTAAATTAGCTCCTCAACATGTCCTGAAGTTCTCCAGAGGCCTGGTAACGAACTAATCATGTGATTCAGGTGTGTTGACCCAAGGTGAGAGCTAAAACCTGCAGGGACACCGGCCCTCGTGGACTGAGATTGCCCACCCCTGTTCTAGAATGTTCAGATTTTGGGATGGGATGTAGGGTTTGGTGTAAACCAAACCATGACCATGTCCAACCCTTTGTGACGACAGCGTACCCAAGTTGCCTGCTTTTAGCAGGATAATGTGTCATGTCACAAAGCTGATATCTCAGACTGGTTTCTTGACGATGAAACTGAGTTTACTGCACTTAAATGGCCCCACAGTCACTAGATTGCAATCCAGTAGAACACCTTTGGGATGTTCAAATTCCAAATGTGTTTTAATGTTTTGGAGGTCACATTATTTATACAAGAGATTAATATTAAATGGAAAGGCTTTATGAAAGCACCCAAACAACAAAACAGCATGTTTGTTTAAACAAACACACTAATTAAAGCTGTAATGCTTGTTGTTGTAATTAATTACATTAACAATTGATCTGGCATTTAAATGTCCCTGTAGAGAACTACATAGCATGTGCAATCTAAGTGCTCTTTAAATGGAATTAAAAAAAAAAGCACACCAAAAAATGGATATTATCGAGCATGGTGTGTGCGTGTGTGTGTGCGTGCGTGTATGTGAAATCTCCAGGCAATACTTAGTTTCGTTGTCCTGCATTTGTAGTCCACAGGTGTTACGCAGAGCTTTGCAGACCACATATACATGTTGTTGCTATGTATGGTTCCCTGTGGGCAAAAGAAAAACAAAAAACGTCCAATTATTCAGCCAATCAGCTTCGATGTATGCATAGTCACATCTGGTGAATTGCTGTTGGCTCTTTAGAAGACACAAATATGCCTCCATAGCCACTGCATTGGCTGAATTCCCATAATACTTCTCTCAGTGTGCCCAAAGAGTTATGCAAATAGACACAAATGTGCAACATGGCATCGCTGACCTACATTATGGGTGTCAAGAAATGAAAAGTAAAGTAGTAATATTTAAATTTCTAAAATAAATTGTCAAATTCTTCTTATTTGACAACAATTATTTGTTGTTGTTGAAGAATTAAAGGCCAAGGCACTGTCCTCTTGTGGGGATGTGGTCAATTTCGAGCTGCTCTTGAATATGTTAATGCTTGTTGACAGAGTTTGGGTAAAGAGCGCACAGCCTGAATGGCCTCTGACAAGGGCAATGTTATTTAAAGAAAATTTCAGCCTATTGCAGAAAAACTAGAACTGTTGGAGAGCTTCTTCAGATATGATACAGCATATGGAAAAACAAACAAACCATCAAACAAGAACAGAAAACCCCTCAGCAACATAGCAAGATATTTCAACTTTTTCCTCTTTCACCTGCACTAAACAATTAGACATACAAATGCTGCTCAACTAACTATACTTGTGTTGGCTTTTTATAAAAACAAAACAAAACCCAACAACGTATGTCTCTGCAACTGCAAGCCACACATGGCACTATTAAAGGGGAAGATTTATTCAACGAAGCAGTTTTGGCAATGACTGACCCAAACCTGGAAAACTGGTTGCTTCTTATACAAACTGCAATCAGATGCTTGCTAAGGAGAAGCATTTCCAGCCATTGCATTGCACAGTTTAGCGTGGCATACAGGTTCTGTATTTTATTATAGTCATCAAAACTGAAATTGTCACCATTTTCCAATGTATAGAAATGATAGAATGCGGACCCAAGCGCAGGCAAAATGTAGTGGAGGTGACTGTTTAACAAAAGACGAGCCTTTATTATTGGCTGGACAAAACACTACAAAGTAAAAGGCAAACAGGGAACTGAAAACATGAAGGAAAACCTAAACTGGAGTTTAGCTAAACAAAGGAACAAGTGCAACATAGAAAACATAGCAAAACCTGACAATCGGGAACGAGGAGCCTGAGACATGAAATACTGAGGAGGAACTGCTGAATGAAAACACCGGGATGACAAACAGAGGTAACGCAAACGATCCGACAAAGAACAGAGGGAAACACACATTATATATAGATACACACACACAAGGAAATGAGGAAATGATAGACAGGCAGGGAACACAGCTGAGACTAATCAAACAAGATGAGACAACGAGGAAGCAAAACTCAAAACACTGAACACAGGATGCGACACTCTCCAAAGTAAAACAGGAAACACACGAACTTGGAGACAAGGATGACAAGAAGGAACACAAGTGAGGCACAGGAACACCTAAATCAGCAGTGCTGGATCAAGGACACATCTAAAATCTGCAGGACACTGGCCCTCGAGGCCTAGAGTTGGACACCCCTGCTCTAAATTGATAGTTTAAAATGTTTAGTTTGCAACAGAAACTCTCGCTAAAGCTAGCAGTAAAACCTGATTCTATCTTGTCCAGTGATCGTTACACTAGCAAAACCTCACTTTGAATATGCCGATTTAGAAACATTAGTGACTCTTGTTCAGCAAATAGTTTGTGGGTTCTATTTTACAACACTGAATTCTCTGAACTGTAAACATCTAGTCTACTTAGCTAGTAATTCTCTTTTGCACAAAGAAAAGACTGAAATTGATGAAGATGTAACTACCAGTTGGTTAATACCTCCTCTGGCCATGACATGGCAGGACAGACAATGCTCCCTTTCTCACAAACACACATACACCCCAATACATGCAGAATATAATTGAACAGCACTGTGACAGCACTCACAGCCATTTGGAAGTAAATATGATCAGTTCCATGTACCAGTACAATTTGCACAGCGGACAATGAAACATTCTTTGGCAGAGCAGCCGTAAGTAAAGCAAACAGATTTATTAATGTAACATTACTAGTCACTGAAAGGGAAATAATGAGCCTTAGGCTTTGTTTTCACACCGTCAATAACACACTCAATACAACGAGTGCCTATTATCACATGCTGCTCCACTTGATTTTAATTTATCTTTTTGAGACCCAAAAATAACTTGGCATTCATTAAAGATTGAGAAAAAGAAATCAAAAGCATTATCTCACAGCAGCTAATAACATTCACAATGGGCTTGTTCTGAGACCCAGTAAGCCATGATAAGGTATATATGATCCCGAATGCAGAATACCTGAAAATTTAGCTATTAATCATTATCAACATATGTGTTTTTTTCTATTACAACATGTCAACAAGTCCTCTGGGTAACAGGAACTTTTTTCTATAAAGGAAAACAAAATAATTTTGCCTGCAGGCTCTAATTTAATGATCAAAGTTTTGTAGAGCAATGTTGTATCAGATACACACACACACACACACACACACACACACACACACACACACACACACACACACATATATATATATATATAGGACCCCAAGTTTCTGGTGAGAATAATTTCATAAGGGTTACAGAATTTATGACCATGTTGAAATGTAGAAAGAAAAACAATGAACTTTCTTATTTTAGTTTGAAGTTTCTTTCTTTCTTTCTTTCTTTCTTTCTTTCTTTTCAGGAGACTTTTTATGCACATTTGTGTTACCTTTGTTAGCAATTGAACACCTTTTTGATCATTTATTTGCAGTGCATGTTTTCATTGAGCGTGTACATAGACATACAGTGTGTGCGGTGCCTGTGCTTATGTACACCTGTGTGTGAAAAATTGCTCTGCCACTGCTTCTCTGTGGGGTGGTTTTCATTTAAACAGGCTCCTATTCCCTTACCAAACACTGAGGCTGATAAATGAAAATTGTCCTTCCGTACATAGTGTATACTTCTGTGTGTGGGTGATGTAGTTTCATTATCTCACTTTTGACAATAATTTAAAGAAATAAACTTTGAACTAATTTACCTTGATAGCTATTAAACTGAAAATGTCCCCCTGCTCTCTCCTACATCTCACATGTTTATTTGTCTGTGTCTTGCAAATTTGTGCAAGCTTGTGTAAAATGGTTTGCTCTGTGTGTAGACTAATGCACATCCAGAAATGCACATGTATATGTGTGCTTTGTATGCATGTGTACTGTGTCTGTTTACAAGGTAGAAGCACTAACAGGTTTATTGCTGTTTGTACTGCGTCAGTCTGTCAGTGATTGCTGGAGTAATTATTTCCACTTTGCATTGTGTTTGTGAATAATTTAACAGTGCTGAGTGTATTTTAAGTGAATGCATCCTTTTATGTTGTAATATTTTTGTGTAAACTTGGTTAAGGGAATAAAAGAGATAAATAGAAATGGTACAGTGAGATGCAGATGGATAAAAATGACAAGTGCCAAATGTCTTCATTAAATTCTCATTTCTGGGATGTTTCATTCCATCTGCCTTTGTAAACCTTTAATAGCATCTGTACTTTTGTCTCTGTGTCAGCCTCTTTTGTTTTCTTCATCTGTATCCTCAGCATATTTTCCTGACTTTCTAAACTTTGATAATTTTTGTTCAGAGAAACCAGGCCCTTCTCTAACACTGCATTGTTTCTGGGCCACATCAACAGAACAACCAGGCACAAACTTTCTGTTGCAGATGGCACTTTTTTTCATTTGACATTACAAATCAGCAAATCATGATTATAAAGTATTTATAAACAGTTCTGGTGTGTATTCGGCAATGGCTGGCAAGTGGTTTCTGGTGTATAATTAGCCACAAAGAGGTACTATATATGATTCTGTACTGAAAACCTCCATGTGATTGCTTTAGTTGCTAGCAGGTTTCTATGGTAGTGTAGTCTGCATCAAAGTGTCTGCCACATTTGCAAACAGTGTTGGTCAAGTTACTTGAAAAAAGTAATCAGTTACTAATTACTGATTACGTCCCCCAAAAAGTAATCCCGTTACTTTACTGATTACTTATTTTCAAAAGTAATTAATTACTTAGTTACTTAGTTACTTTTTAAAAACACGATTTACAACCTGAATAGGTGATAAAGCGATGGATCTTTCAGCCCAATTCTACTTTTTCTACATAACCCATCGTACAAAATGTAATCAAATGGAAAAGTCCCTTTTTTAAAACTTGTTTTATTAGTTTTAATCTTTTAACTTTATGCATCAAGGAAAAATTTAATTATATGCAACATTCTCTGACTGGAAGAAATTTGTTTAATATTTAAACCTATTTTCTGCACATTCCAGCACATAATTTTTTTTTTTGTGTTTACACTCAGTCTTTCAAATAGATGCAAGTAAAACATAGCAGAAAATAAATAAAGTCAAAGACTAGTGGTCCTGTTGCTCTATTTTCACCTGTAAAGCAGGAGTAGGGTAGGCGGAGGTTTACCCTGGTGCAGGTGTGCCGCAGCGGTCAGTGGAAGAATCCGCGAGTTTCTCTGTGAATTTCCCATTACGTTGTTGCGCACTCGGTGCTTGCTTGGAAGTTTAGGGTTTTTTTTCGCTGTAAAAAGAAGTTTTCTTCCCACGCACAACGGACGCTAATGTTTTTGTCACTTTTTATGGAATCAAACTCAAAGTAAGGTCAGTACTTCCACGCTTTAAACGCTGCACGCTCATACTCTCTCCCGCACTCGATATATTCTCCATTGTTGATCTGCACACAGCTGTTGTCACCAATGTCGCACTCGCTTACGTCACTGTCATGAGACATTCTCGCAAAAAAATCACGGTTTTAGTAACGCAGTAACGCAGCGAACCTACGTGAAAGTAACGGTAATCTAATTACCGTTTTTGCAATAGTAATCCCTTACTTTACTCGTTACTTGAAAAAAGTAATCGGATTACAGTAACGCGTTACAAGTAACGCGTTACTGCCCATCTCTGTTTGCAAACCATTCGCCAAATGTAAATAAAGCCATAGAAAGTACATTGCAAACCTGAGACCCTAGTCCTTCAAATAAAAATTGTGCCTTATACTTGGTCCCTCTTCTACTGGTGTGAGAGCCTTTCTGTGGATGTGTGGGATTTTGTGTTCCAGTGGCAGAGTGTGCCTGAGGTCTCCACCCTGCTGATCACACACCTGAGCCTCATACCAAATCACACACCTACAGGCTGTTGGACTGATTCCTGTTTGGTGAAAAAAAAAAGCTGGAGCATCTTTTCAGTCATAGCCAGACTGTTGCACCGCATGCGGTATTGCAAGCTTAGCTCAAAACTATTACTCGTCTGTTGTTTAATTATTATTGTGCGCTTTACTCACCTTCATGCGTGAAGTGTCCGAAGAGAAGCTGTGGATAGAGGATCTCATTATGACAGACACGGAAAGGAGAGAACTGCTGGAATTTGATCGTGTAGAAGAATGTTACAAGCAACATAGTGTTCGCCACGGCTTCTCCAGACCCTTTCATGTCTGTAACATGTGCTCAGGGTTAACCTGTTCTCATCTCTGAAAAGCAAAGCGTGGCAGTGGACCTGCCAAATTTTATATTCTGGTTGGGCTCCATGGTCCCAAGCAGTGAGCATAAGGCCCACCACAAGATGTAGGGCCTTCAGGCAACCCTCGTGAAATTTGTTTCTGATTGTCCGGTCAGAGACTTTCGCATTAGTGACCTGATGGAGGACATTCTGTAGGGCTCTGAGGGTGCTCATCCCCTTCCTCTCTGTACAAAAGAGCAGATACTGCTCCTGCTGGTTACGGCGCTTCTACGTCCCTTTCCAGATCTCCTAGAGTAACTGCTTGTCTCCTGGAATCTCCGTCATGAGACTGTGCTGGGAAACACAGCAAACTTTGTATTGATGTATTGATGTGTCATTCTGGAGGTGTTAGACTGCGAAACCTCTGTAGGGTTCAGGTATTCCGAGTCAAATACAAAACTAGTGACAAAACAGTCAGAAACTGGTTTTACAATGGTCTCCATCTGTAAAACCAGTTTCTGTTTTGGGGGTCTCATTGTTTCCCCTGTACTGCACCAGTTGTTAATTTCAAGAGAACCAAAGCAGCTGAATCTGATTAACAACCCCCTCTGCTACTTCACCGACCAGATCAACATCGCAGAGGTTTTACTGACTTGATGCTATAAGTGTTTCTTTATTTTTCTTTTATTTTTGAGCTGTGTACAGCTACCACCTCAAGTTCTCCCCAGAGGAAAGAACCAGGTGAGGGATGTGATATTTGGAGTGAGTGGGTACATTAACTGACTATAGGAGGTTAAATGTAATCACCAAGAATATGAAAGGTGTAATTTAGGTAAGGCAGTGGAGAGGAATTCAGAAAAATACTCTGATGCTTTGATGAAATTCCCATCTTTCTATAAATTACAATAATCACACAATCACAATCTAATCACAAAACGAAATACTTTAAATGCAGTAAAAATACCAGAAGAGCACTTATAAAGAAACAGCTAAAATTCTCCTTCTTCCACAGGGTTGAGAAAGATACAAGTGATTAAATTCTGAAGGTTGTTTTTAGTTAGCAACTTAAATCAGCCTGAGTGCGAGCAGACCAACAACTGATGGAGAGTGAGCTGAAAATATTTGTTGGTCCACGCAAGAATATCATTTGCATTTATCTTTTATTGAGATAACTGGAATGACAGTATCAATCTGATAAGTTGCTCTTTGAACTGCAACAGTTGCCGAAATAGCTCAGTTGGGAGAGCGTCACACTGAAGATCTGAAGGTCCCTGGTTCAAGCTTGGTTTTTGGCATGGTGGTCCATTGACATAGTTTCCTTATGGATTAATAAAGTATTGTGATAATGTTGTAGCTTACATCTGGTGGTGAGATTTACACGGCAGATAATTAAAAAAATTAAACAAATACAATTAATCTATTTTCTTCCACTTATCTATTGACGGGGGCAGCAGCCTAAGCAGAGAATCCCAGACCTCCCTCCAGCCACCTCTTCCAGCTTATCCAGGAGAACAAGATCTTCCCAGGCCAGACTTGAAGGTGCTAATTCTCATTCTTTCCACTGCACATTGGGCTACAAACCACTAGTTATGGTCCTGTAATGCCAACAGGACCACAATTTCTAGCAGAGAAGCCTAGAAATTCTGTCCATAAAAATTATGAACAGAACCAGTGACAAAGGATACCCCTGTGGACTCAACACCCACCATAAACAAGTCCAACTTCTTGCCAGCAATGCAGACCAAATTATTGCAGTTGTTGTACGGTGACTAAATTGCACGTAACGATGGGCCACACACTATATTACCAAAGTATATCTCATATGACAATAAATGAGAAAACTGTTTGTTTCTATATTTTCAATGTACAAAACCTTTTTTTTCAACTAGGATGTAATCATTTCTTGATCATTACCAAACTAACTGGTAGCTGGTTTATGCTGAACTGCCATGGTACAGTTCCGATCAAAAGTTTAAGACAACCTGAAAATTGGCAAAAAAAAAATCACATTTTGCATGGTTGGATCTTAAAGAGATTACAAGTAGAGCTTCAACATGCAACAAGAAGAAATGGGAGTGAGACAAAACATTTTTGAGCATGCAATTTATTGAAAATGACGCTTAATCCCACCTAAGATGTTTTTTAAGCGCCACAGAGGAGGGGGTGCCATAGTGGTGTGAGGTGCTTTTTCCTTCAGTGGAACAATGGAGGTCCAGGGGCATCAAACGGCCGCTGGCTATGTCTGGATGCTGCAGGGAGCGTCCCTCATGACTGAGGGCCTTCGTCTGTGTGATAACGACTGGATTTTTCAACAGGACAACCCTACAGTACACAATGCTGGCAGGACAAGGGGCTTCTTCCAGGATAATGACATCACTCTTTTGGACCAACCAACTGAGAACCTTTGGGGATTGATGGCAAGGGAAGTTTACAAAAATGGACAACAGTTTCAGACAGTAGATGCCCTTCGTGCAGCCGTCTTCACCACTTGGAGAAATGTGCCCACTCACCTCATGGAAACTCTTGCATGCTGCAACGAATTTTGGAAGTGATCAACAATAACACAGTGATGAGTTGTTCATGTGTGTTTGTTTTGTTTGCACATTTTTATTCTAAACAAATTATTCTAAACATTCTAAACATTGCACACGCTTATAAACCTTTTAATATCATAATCCAGAATCTACATTTTTCAGTCTAGTAATTGTAATTTTAAGCATTCATTGCTTTAGTAAAATAAAATACACTATTTGACACCTATGCTAATTAGGAATGTGCTATAAATGGTAAATGGCCTGTATCTGTATAGCGCTTTACTTAGTCCCTATGGACCCTAAAGCGCTTTACACTACATTCAGTCATCCACCCGCTGGTGATGGCAAGCTAAATGGTAGCCACAGCTGCTGGATACTGGTGCCACCGGGCCCTCTGACCACCACCAGTAGGGAACAGGTGAAGTGTCTTGCCCAAGGACACAATGACCGAGACTGTTGGAGCCGGGGCTTGAACCAGCAACCTTCCGATTACAAGACGAACTGCCAACTCTTGAGCCACGATCGCTCCATGAGTGTGAGTTTCTATAAATCATAAAAATCAACTCATAAACAAAATAAGACCTCAAATAGGCCCACATTTTCAAGAAATTACAAGCTTAAAAAAGTTCCAACATATTTCCAAAGTTATAAAAATAATAAATTGCCATCTGAGCTTTGGTTTAAGCCCTCTTTCTGCGCTGTAAAATAAATGTTTTATGGGATACTATTGAAAGGCAGGCAGACACACCAAACAGTGATGAGCTCATTACCTCCTTGAGAAATGTAATAATTTAGACTATTTTCCCAATGAGGCAACCACCTGACTAAATATTTATATATCATGAAGTTAGAAATTAAATGCTAATCCACATATAAAATTAAACAAAACTATGTTGAAAGAATGGAAAGAAGGCCCTAGACCTGAGCACAAGCCTGTGCCTAAGGCTGTGCAAAGATGTAAGCATATATTTAAACAAGAAGCTGTTCAAAATAATGATGTATAATAATTTCAGAAAAATCTAAGAGATACATTTGCAGAACCAACAGAATAAAACTGCTTGGCCTTGAATGATTTATCACACTTAAAAGGCAATAAAACACCAACGCTGGAAAACAGAGAGAGCACTGATGTTGAATTTTATTTGAAATGAGCCTTAATGAGCCAGAAATAGTTGCTAAGCAACATCTGTTTTGACATTCCCAGTGTGCATTTTCTGTCCCTATTTTATTCTACTTTACCCTTTCTTCGTCAAAATATCATTATATAAAACCTATAACACTATCCAGTGTACGCACAGTGAGTAATAGTTCCTAATAGCAGTTATCTTGAATTTTGCTGGCAAGTTTTCCCTTTGAAGTTTTGGTTCCGTGGTATTGCACAAAAACTCATCAAACAGAATAAATATCAGTGGCTTCTGAGCATATTGGAATGATCAGCCAAAAACATTGTCTTTTTTGGTCATTTCTCCAACTCCAAACTGGATATGGCCAGAAATATGACTGAACAGAAATGCTGATGCATAAAAAGAAGTGATTTAATGCTAAGTACTGTATATATGCCTGCAATTCTTAGAAAAAAAAGTGTAAATGTCTTGCCCCAGTCACTCAGGCCTAGAAATTGGTCTGCAACCAGTTGCTAGGGAAAATATTATCTATTTCCTGACCAGTTGGTGAGTGGTTGCTGTAGATGACTCACTCTGAATCTGTTGCTAAAGCCTGAGTCACACAAGCCCATAAACTAGTTAGTAAACATCTGGCAACCACTGGACTCTAGGGAAAAACCTGCTAGTTGCGGTTTTAAGGCACAACTTTGTTTTTAATCACTATCAGATTTTTGATTGATTTTGCCTGGCAGCAACCACCAACTTCCAGCAGCCATTCGCCATCCTGTTAAGCAATATGCAATATTCCTTGGATAGGGCACACAGGTATAGACAGGTTTCTATGCATGTGTGACTAAGGCATTAGCTTATAATTTCATTGTGGTAATTTTAAATACTGGTTTTGCAGATTTTATTATTTTGTTCTGCTATTCTGTTACATGCTCCAAAAACTCACTCAGCAGCAAAATCCCATACAGAAATTAATGCAGACAAACTGAACAGAGAAAACAATTTCCTCGTTGTCCTTGCTTCACCAGTTATACACATATATTTTTATTTTTTCAGTGCTATTAATATGTAAATTGATATCATCCTTTCTGCACAGACAAACACACAAAGGAGACACCTTCATACAAGTGCTGATTGACAGACCAGTATGAGGCACACACTTCTTCTATTTGTCAGCAATCAATGCACTAAATTAAATAGCAATCCAGGGGATTAACTACTGCATGCAAGAAGAGAGGAGGGGTGAAGATAGTGTACACATACACAATGAAGATGCTGACTTTTAACATTTGAAAAAACTACTTAATCTTGCTGTCATTGCAGATATGAATACATGTGCACATATACAGTCAGGGACAGGAGGTGATATAAGTACTAGAAGAGAATACAACTTGTCCTGGCCACACAGCTATCTCTGTTTCAGCTGCAGGACACACACACACACACACACACACACACACACACACACACACACACACACACACACACACACACACACACACACACACACACACAGGCCTTCATGTTCTTGTTTTCCCTCCCTTTCAGGCTCTCTCATACACTAATGGCCTAGTTTCAAACTGCTGAATTAAGGGTTTAGTGACTAACAGACTGTGTTTTTTGTGTGTGACCGCTTTAGGTGCGCAGACAATCATCATTATACTGCCATAAAAATATGCCTTCTCTCACTATTTATTCTGATCTGTCCCAGTCTGGGAGAAATAAGATCAAATTTAGCATTGCTAAAGTCATACAAGGATGCCCTAATTTGGCTTCACACATTCCAAATTGTATCATAAAATGCAAAAATCATGCACTTCTTTCATGTGTTTCTGTGTGATTTGTGAAGTGTTTTGAAGCTAGAAGACTGATTTGATCTACATGCACACAGTTTTCTCATGAGTATGTTACATTTTCATCAGTTAGTTAAAACAAGAAAATTTCGCACTTGTGGAAATAAAGAAGATTAATACTGGCAATTATTTCCAATTATCCTCTATCTAAAGGAAGCTTCATAGTATAGTTGCTTACACATTCGCCTAACAAGTGAAAGGTTCCTCATTCAGTCCCAGGAGCAGACACAAATCCCTCGGGGGTTACGTCAGGAAGGGCATTTGGTGTAAAAAAAATTAAAAAATCTGCCAAATCGAACATGCAGAGCTACCCGCTGTGGCCCTTGGGGTCTACTGTAACAGATAGGCTTACTGTGAATGGGATTTTTTCCTCATGCGGTTTGGGAAATATAACTCTTACTTTCTTTTTTTCCCCTAAAACATTGATACATGATAAAGATGAAAGTTTTCGAATAAATTTGACATTAAAGTAATGTTAACTAAGTTTTTAAATGTTCAAAAGTCATCATATCTATCCAAAGACTCAGATCAGATGGTGAAATTGTGGTGCTCTCAGTGATGTCTCCAGATTTGTTTGACACCCACGGAAGACTATTGATGGAAGTAAATCTTTCTTCATCAGATTCATTATGTCTTGTCTTTTATTTGTTTCTTTTCGTGTCCCTATGAGGCTTTGCATTGCAGTTTATGAGGAAATCATAGCTTTGGTTCTGCCTTGTGAGAACGAATCTTTGATATATGGTTTGGTATGTTTCATAGAGAATTTCTCTAAAAGCAGAGTTCCATGAAGCACAGTAAAGTGTAAAGTGTCTGGTCTTCTTGTTTTGGCAGATCAGACTGATGATGTTACCAAAGAACATAAAGAGGCTTTTAAAGTCTCAGTGAAGTCAGAATTCCAACAACAACAACAAAGAAAAGGTCAAATATTTTGGGAAATACTGATTTTGTCTGTTTGTTTGTTTACTGCATGTACAGATAAACTGTTTAACAAAAAAAATTATTGCATTGAAAATCCTAATTTGCATGACCTCAATACATTTAATGTTACTACCTATTTTGCTGTACAGTATTTCTGATTTTTTTTTTTATTGTATTTGATTTTTCTTGACGTTTTAAACTTTTATATTACTATTTCTAGGGAAGTTAGATAACTAACTGCTCGTGTTAACAAACAAAAGAAAATGATAATTGAACACACAGACCTTTACTTTTCAAAGCACGACATAAGTGATGCTGTCATGGCTGCAGAAGCAGACATATGGAGTGATGAGAGAAGGACCCAATCGCAGGCACTGACGACTGACTTTACTGCAAGTGAGCTTTATTTACAGTGGGAAAGTGAAATACAAACAAAAGCTGAGGGGATAGGAAACAGGAGGGACACACAGCTGGGGCTAATCAGACATCACGCGACAGGGAGGAAGCAAAGCAGTAAACGCTGACATAGGACAAGGACTGTCAAAGTAAAACAGGAATCACGAGACATACGCAAAGACACAGACTCAGAGAGACAGGCTTCACACTGAGACATGGCTGACTCAGGAACACAGGGAAGATAGAGACAAGGGTGACTAGACATGAGACGTGGGACCAGGACTAGCACAGAGAAGACATGGGAATTGACACAGACTAAGAAAAATAGAAAAATACAGAGGAAGGAAGAACTAAGATCACTAAGCACAACAGAAAAATAACCTAAACCAGCACCAACAATAGTCAAATAATATTAAATCAAGATCTGAAACATAAATACTGGGTTGCAGACCCAGCACCATGACAGATGGAGAGGCTGAAGTGCAACTGATTATTTATTATTTTAATCTTGGCATGTGACGTGTCTTGTTTGACTATTATTTTTCCAAAAACTGGAGTAAAGATAAAGCAAAGATAAAATAGTAAAGACAAAAATTAAACAAATATAAAGTAAAAGATGTGGTTTCTACCCCTTTTATCCTGAACTGAAAGCATTCCCCTTTATCTACTTTTCCCTGTTTCATGTATGGTCTTTGATGGAGGGCAGCCAGCAGTGAACGACCCTTTCAGCCACTCACACTCTGAGCTATCAAAGACTGTGATAGATGATGGGAAAGAATTCTCAGTGATGGATTTGGATCACAATGTGTTGTGACACATTGTACGGGGCTGCTGACATAAAAATCCCATTTCTTGACTTACACACATATAACACACACACACACGTATACATAGATACACACACTGAGGATGACAGTATCAACTCACTGTGTCATCTTTCTCATTGACAGCATTTTTAAGTGTCTCTGCAGGTTTGAAAGAAAGAGAATCTCTATAGGTTGGTGTTTTCACTAAAGACAAGTTGCAAGAGAATTTGAGTATCTCCTGTGACTCTTCCCTTACCATCAGGTTATAACACCATCTTCCACTTTGGGAAACACAACTGTCAACTCCCCCCCCCCCATCCCCTCCCCGCCTTTTTTTTGTGAATACCATCTGAGCATCTTATATAAGGCTCTTGTGGCATTCCTTCTTTTCAGCCTTTCAGTCTTTTTATTCTCACCTGCAGGCATTTCTGAAGGAGCTTCCTCAAACAAAGATCAATGCTGAAAGTAGAGGGAATAGCCACATGAGAAAGCTTTTGTGTCTTTTTCCTTTAGCAAAAGAAAGCAGAAAAAGTAGGAAAAAATGTGTGTGTGTGTGTGTGGGGGGGCTTCATTTACTTTATCATCTACATTGGAGTTCAGTGGAAAACCCCAAGGGTAAATGCCATCTTTTGGAAAGATGAATCAAGCACACAGCCATTCATCCACCAAAATCAGAAGGTTTCAAGTTGATTTTTCTGTATGTATGTTTAAAATATACAAAAGTGTGTATTTTGTGTGTATTTTGTGTAATGTTTAGTAACCCTCCCTACATAAATAACCATAGAAATAAAAATAATACAAATGACATCCCTACATAAGAGCTAACCCAAAATACTGCAAAATCCAGGCTTGGATGAAGCATTAATATTCCCCTTGGTCAAAAAACATGATATTAACAAGGACAAAAAATAAAAAATAGGAGAACTCAAATTAATGCATGCTATCAAAACAGGGATTTGCAGATATGCAATGTATACTGTCTATGCTGTTAACTAAGACTATGGAAGGCAAGTTGCCCATTTGCAAGTGTTTTACTTAGTAATACACAATATAAATAAAATAATCTCTTCAGTGTAAACTGCATGAACTGTCTCCTTTTGGCTATCCCTGGGTAATAGATATATGATTGTAGTCCCTGTAATATCCCTTTGGATTGCAGAAGAAAAGGTTTACAGGTCTGCTACAGAACATGAAAATCTGTATTTCTGTAGACTCAGAAATCCAAACCTAATCTCATGCAAAATGACGCAGCGTCTTAAACCATGAATGGAAACCCAACTAAACTGATAGTAGGACACTGCTGACTTTCAAACCAATCATCATGCCTTCTTTGTCATAACCTTTGCCTATCTGACCTTCTGGTTTATATTCTACCTGTACTCCTTGGCAGCAAATAAATGTTAATTTTTAAATACACTTCATCTTAAATGTCATCATATTCAAATGGTAATGATTATCTGAAGAACTGTAGTTTGCTAAGAATGAGATTTTGTTAGAAAGGATGTTAGTCGGTGCCAGGAAAATACTGAATGATATTACTTGTAGACACTGAGCTTTTTTAACTTTATTCTTTCACATCTGTAAGCTGCATTGCAAAAGGTTTCTCTAAAGAGTTGTAGAAGGGAACTGCTCTGCTTGTAATGATTCTTCAGCGGCAAACTGTGTGGGACTTAGTGTCATTCTCAGTAAATGGGATGCTGAGAATCTAAGGAATGCTTCTCTATCACATACCCCCGCATTCATTTCTAAAGTTATGTAAGCATTCATTTAACTTTGGAATCGACTAGAGTCAGTCAGGTTCTGTCATCACAAACGCAAGCCCCAATTTTCCCTTTCAAGGTTTACCAAAGGACACACGACAATTGAGGTTTCAGCATTAGGCCTTGTAATTATTGTGAAGAAATTCAAGAGAAGGAGATTAATGCCCTCTACCATAGCACGTACTAATTTCTGCTCACTGTGTTACGCAAACTTCTTTCAAATAAACCAAGGGCAAAATATAAAATAGCCCTAATCATATTACGGCAACAAAGTATTTTTGTCATGATCAGGCTGTGTGCAGGCAGGATGAGGACCCAAACGCAAACTCACGGGAAAACAGGACTGAACTCAGCTTTATTGCTGACAAAAGATAACGGCGATACAAAATAATACGAAACTGAACTGGGAAGTACTAAGGAACTGACTTACGAGGAAACACACAGAGGGGCACACAGTCATGAGGGAGAACGCGACACTGAACTGAGGGAGATGTGGACATAAATGCACAGAGGGTAAACGAGGGAAGTGGGAGCACATGGGGAACACAGCTGACACAGATAATCGTAACGAGACAGGGCAGGGGTGAACACAACATGACGCATACTGACGAGAGACTGTCAAAGTAAAACAGGAAGTACACAGAGGTTCAGACAGGAGGAGAGAGAGCACGGACATAACGGAAAACATGGAATAAAACACAAGGTGGGGAAACAAGGGTTCAAAGATACATAAAGGGGCACACAGGAGGTAACCAAATAAGGAACATCTTAACTAAACAACCTAGGAACCAAGGCATAAATAGAGAACAAAATACAAAACACACAAAAACTAAGAATACTGGCCCAGGACCATGACAATTTTGCTTTCAGAATAAAAATTAAGTCCGTGGATTGTTCTGTGTCATCTCCTTTAATATAATAATAATAATAATAATAACAAAAACTTTATAGCAATTTCTCTCTACTAGACACAACTAATACACACACTTGTGCTGTCTATGTACTTGCATATTTCTATACTTATTTGCCAAGATGCTTTTGTGTGTTCTGGTGTATAGATGTCCTTCTGTCTCTGTTTGGAAACAGAGGCAGAATTTACTCTGTGTGTTTACTTCAGTACAAACAAGGATTGTGTTCGTTTTCTTATCTAGAGTGTGTGTTTTTGCACACCGGTGTATGTATGTGTGTGACGAAGTTTGTAATTAAATCAAATCCATTACATTACAGTGGGGAGTTTTTCAGGAGGATTCATTTCTACAAAGGCACCACCTCCTCCAAGTCCTTTTAATTTGACAGATAAGTTTATCCATTTTTTCCTTTTGGGGGATAAACTGTACACAATACATCCCTGCATGGTGCCGCACAAATGAAAACTATAATTAAAACTGACATGGCGGGTTTGGAGTAGTCATGAAAGCATTTGTGTGCATTTTGTCTCTCATAAACAACATAGTCATAGTTGACAAACTGTCCAGCACTTTTTGTAGTTGACATTCAATTCAGTTTTTTTTTATATAGCACTGGCTCACAATAATTATAACCTAGAGGCAGTTTCTATTGTAAGTTCAAGACCCACAAATATTAGAGAGAAAACCCCAACAATCAGACAATCATCTACAAGCAGTACTTTGTAACAACGGGAAGTAAAAATCTCTTTAAACAAGAAGAGACCTCCAGCAGAACCAGTCTTTGGGAGGGACAGTTGTGTCCTACTTTGGGATGAAGGGAAAGACAAGAAAAAAGAAGGGCACACAGAGACGAGGACAAAACACAAACTATGGGAGACAGAAGACAAAGTATTTATGACATGTAGCAGCGGCAGTGAGTGAAGAAGAAACACCCAGAAACCTGAGCCTATATCAGCATAAATGAGGACTGATCCAATCCTAACTATCGGCTGAATCACAAATGACAGTTATAAGTCTAATATTAACAGTAGAGAGCATGTCTGTCTCTTGAATCTGAAATGGGATCTGTTTCCACAGAGGAGTGGCCTGATAGGTGAAGGCTCTGCCTCCCATTCTACTTTTAGAAACTCTAACAACCACAAATAAGCCTGCAGTCTGAGAGCAGAAGTGTTCTACTGGGACAATATGTTATTATTAAACTTATAGTAACATAATCAGGCCCCCTCACATCTTACAGATCTTAAAAAATCTTTAAGATGCGACGAGCCATGATGAGGTTTTGTACGTGATAAGAAGGGCTTTAAATTAAGTTCCAAATTGAATGTAGGGAGGAATCTGATCTTTCTTTTTAGTCCCTGTTAGTACTCCAAAAGTGTGACATTTTAAATAAAATTGTAGAATGGCTTGAGATGCCAGTTGGACTGAATAGCCTAATAAGGAATTACACTAGTGTGAATGAAGAAAGCAATTCTGCATATTTATTTAACATGCATGTTGAAGAACACATCCTAGTTAAGAATAACTCCAGTGACTTCTCACAGTGTTACCGTAGGACAGAGTAATGCCACACAGAGTAGGTTTCTGGTTGGATGCCATGTTTCTGAGGTATAAGGGCAAAGTAGAATAACCTCGGTACTGTCCGGATTTAGAAGTATAAAATTACAAGTTATCCAGGCCTTTATGGCTTTAAGGCATGCCTGTAGCACTGTGTCTTACATAGCGAAACACAGAGCTGTCCCAGTGCTTTTAATGGAAATTAAATAAAAAAAGAATTCAAAAATTTGAAATAAAAAAAGAAATTATGTATCTTATTCTGTAATTATAATTACAAGTATACAATGATACTACACCCTTTTATTAAATTATTGAGGTTTAGCAAAAAGTACACTGTCCACAGGTCACAGATAAAACAAATTTACAAAGAAATATGATACCAAAAATACTCATTACACAGGGAAAATTGCAATACATGCATTCAATTGATTGTATATATGTTTTTACCGTATCTGCTATTTTTACATGGTCACTCACTTTGGCCCAACTTCAGTCCCAATTTTGTAATCAAACCAATTTGCAACTGATTTTACAGTCTGGCAAACTTTCTAGTAGTTGTTTTCCTCTGCAATTTACAGGGAGTGTTGATGCCTGATTAAGTCCTAAACCAATCCTAATCTGGATCTTTTGGGTATCTGGCAAGATCCAAAGTCTGATTTCCCACAACCAAGCATGAAATTACCTCAGTGGCCTTGCACAATGACAGAAGTTAACAGTAAGAAACACTGTGTAGACCAAAGAGCTTGTTTTATGGACAGAACACAGGCTAACATTTTTACTTTTCATTTTTTCCTCGAGGACGAGGATACAGCTATCGTCTTGTAACCCAGCTGGAATAATCTTCTCATCATCCAGAACAAGAAAACAGTCTCGAGTGTGGGGGTAGAAGTATAACTTTAAAATTCACACTTATGGTTATTGTTGAAATTTTAGTCAGCAGTGTCCTACTATCAGTTTAGTTGAGTTTCCATTCATGGTTTAAGACGCTGCGTCATTTTGCATGAGATTAGCCTTATTTAATTATATCTAAAAACTCCTGGTGTGACGTGACTCTATGGGCCATGAAAAGAACAAATACCTTAGTACACACTCTCTCTCTCTCGCTCTCTCTCTCTCTCACTCACACACACACACACACACAAACAAACACACACAGGGAGTCGGTGAGTGTTAAATAATGTAAAATGTGATGAGAACCATGTTGGTAGTTTCGCTCACTCGTATGTATGATTTATTCACAAAGCTCTCTCTTTCTTTTGATGTGATTTTGTGTGATGCGTTATGTGAGGTGAGAGACACACTTCCTTTCTTCACCCAAGAAGAAAAAGGGGATTTAGTCGCAGGATAACACAAGTGAAACGGAACGGTCGAGGAAGATGGGGACAAAGAGTTTTCAGGCAAAAAAAAAAAAAAAAAATGCAGAAGCAGGGAGGACAGACAAAGTGCCTTTCAATTACTTTCCTCTAGAGAACATGAAAGAAACTCGTCAGTTCACCTAAATGGAAATTGTTCCAGGTCTGGAGAGACCTAAACCCAAAACATTCCCACCCACATTTAAATAAACTAAACCCACTTAAACATCTTATTAGCAGAGAGGTCCAAATAAGATTAGCACTTACTGGACAGCTGTTAGTGATGTTACGCATTCGCTCTTTCCATTATCTCTCTTTTCCCCACTCACTAAGTGACAATAAGAAGTAGTTGTTTAACAAAAAATCTAGTTTCTGCAATTTTTACTGCCTGTGATTATATTCTACAATAATCCACTCCATAATGCTTCCAAGACAAAAAAGAGGCAGAGAATTTGAATTGGGGATTTGTATTACTCCAGTTACTTTTGTTTTGCATATTTTTGTCTTAGCCTTACTTTTAAGCTTGCATTTGAAATGGAACTCCATCTTAATCTAAGTTTGCACTAATCTAAATGCTAAATGCAGACAGTTGAGATGTGAGGACAAAAACAGCAACATTAACAGGAAAATACACAGAGGGAAAGCAAGTTTAGAATTGCAAGTTTATAATACTATCAACATCGTTTGTTGTTTATTGACCATATTTGTAGATATTTATCTGTATTTGTCAGTGTGTGTGTGTGTGTGTATACACCAGCACTGAGAAATCTGACCTTTACTAGAAGTTGTAATATGTTCCTGCTTTTCTCTCTGGTGTGCTTTAGAAGTATATTAATCTGTGGTACTAAACCAAACTCATATAACTCCAATGTCAAGTACCAAAGGGTAAAAAGGGAGCACAAACCTCAATTTCACCAGGTTATCCTGGCCTTATGAAAACATGAAACAAAAAGGACATCATGTCATTTATATACAGCAGTTTGACAGATGATTAGTTTGAAGAGTCACATAGTAATTCACTTCCCAATTTTGGATATATTCAGTAATAACAATAACAAAAACAAAGTAGTACGTTTGAACAAGGTTATCTGTTTTTGTAGTAAACATGTATTTCTATATTTTTATGTAGACTTGTTCAGAGGAAACATTTCCAACTGAAATCATCATTCAGTCTAGCAGGTGACATTGTGTTGAGTGCTGGGATCCAGTACATCTCTCTCTGTGACAGCAGCTTTGACAAATTGCCTCCTGTTGCAGGAAGAGTTACATATTTAACATCCAATAAATTCCTCCTCCAGCATTATGGATATTGCACTTATATGCAGCATACATAATGTTTTAAAAAAGTATTGGTTTGCAATGAATCACGGTGAAAGTTACTAGTCACAAATGGAATAAACTTGGAACAGTGGTGAACTTTCCCAGGAGTGGCTGATGTATCAAAATGATTCTAGTATTGCATCAACGACTGTTCCAGGAGGCCACAAAAGTACCCAGAACACTGAGGTCACTTAGGGTCAGTGTTTATTATTCAAAATTATGAAAGAAACTGGATAACAATGGTATCCATGTGAGAGCTCCAAGCTGAAAGCCACTGTCCATCCATCCATCCAGCCAAGATGGATTAAACAAGATGGCGCGGCCACGTCCAGACGCCTTCCTGACCGCTCCGCTTGTAACAGTTGCTATCGTAATGCAGTGTATCACCACATGGCGGCGCCTCCTGTCTCACGACTGGTGTCACCCCCTTTTTGTTCTCCTTTGCACTCCTCCTGTAATGGATGCTCACGTGTGTACGCGGACTAGTGTGCTCTTTAGTAATGTGTGGTAGAGGTAGCACTTTTATTTTTGATATTGTAAATAAATGAGTACTTTTTGGAAAGTCAGAAGCTGTTGCTCATTCGCTATCCACCTGCACACCTCCGCGGCTGGCTTCACCTCCACTGCACGTTACACGCTCCGACTATCTACTTTTCTTGTTTTTTACTTATTTTTTGCTCTGGTTTACATCCCAGAATCCTCTAGTCTTATAGTTTACGACAGCGGATCACTTGTTAACATCGGTGCCAAGGTTGCACATCTAATCTTGGACACTTTTAAACCCGACCCTTCCTGGCCGCCAGAGATTCTACGCGGCGCGGAGAACAACAAAGGACGGGCCGCTCATCTGAGGTGCAGAACAAAGAAGCGCCGGGGGAAACGCGCTGGTATTAGGAACAGACTGAGACAGCAGGCGCATCGCGCACCACTGCCCAGTATCCTACTGGCCAATGTACAATCCATGGAGAACAAGCTCGATGACCTAAGAGCAAGGGTCACCTTCCAACGTGACATGAGGGACTGCAACATTCTGTGCTTCACGGAGACATGGCTGACCCCCACCGTGCCGGACCAGGCCGTAACTCCGTCGGATTCATTCTTTGTGCTCCGCACGGACAGAACGGCAGAGTCGAACAAAACCAAAGGTGGAGGAGTGTGTTTCATGGTAAACAGAAAGTGGTGTGATGCCAGGAGCATTTCTACTCTCTCCAGCGGCTGCTCGCCACATCTGGAGTTCCTGAGCATTAAGTGCCGCCCTTTCTATCTGCCCCGTGAGTTCACCTCGGTCATCGCCACGGCGATCTACATCCCACCCCAAGCGGACGCAGGTATGGCTTTGTCCGAATTACATGATGTGCTGAGCTCGCTTCAAAACAAGGACCCGGGCGCAGCCCTCATTGTAGCAGGAGACTTTAACAAAGCGAACCTCAGACAAGTCATACCAAACTTTTACCAGCATGTCTCGAGAGGGGATCGAATTTTGGATCACGCCATACAAGCAGGGCTACAAAGCTGTCTCACACCCGGCTTTTGGGAAGTCTGACCACAACGCCATCTTCCTCATTCCCCAGTATAAACAAAACATACGGAGGGAAGACGTGACCACGAGGGAGGTAAAACGGTGGACTGCCCAATCAGAAGCTACGCTACAGGACGCACTCAACGACGTCGACTGGGACATGTTCAGAGCATGCGCAGTCGACATCAACGAGTTTACGGAAGTAGCAGTATGCTTTGTCAATATGCTAGCGGAGGAGATTATCCCCACTGCGAGAGTCACCACATTCCCAAACCAGAAACCGTGGATGGACAGATCGATCCACACTGCAGTAAACGCCAAGACCGCCTCCTACAACGCGGGTCTCGCCACTGGCGATATGAGCGCCTACAAAGTGGCCTCATACGGCGTGCGGCACGCGGTGAGAGATGCCAAACGCCGGTACCGGGAACGTGTGGAGTCCCGCTTCCACCAGGGCGACACACGGAGTATGTGGCACGGACTACGCACCATTACGGACTACAAAGCCAGGGACACTGCGCCGATCAACGCCGACTCTGCATTCACCAACGAGCTGAATCAGTTCTACGCCCGTTTCGAGGTTAGCCAGGCGGCTAATGCTATCTACCGCCTGACTACCGAGGACAGTGACGTCATCAGCGAGAGACCGGTGACCAGCATCGCGGAGCATGACGTCCGAGCGGCATTGAGGAGAGTGAACACAAGGAAAGCGGCGGGGCCAGACAGCATCACCGGCCGTCTGCTGCGCTGCTGTGCTGACCAGCTAGCAGGTGTGTTCACTTACATCTTCAACGAGTCCCTGGCGAAGTCTGTGGTCCCCACATGCTTCAAAAGATCCACCATCATCCCTGTGCCCAAGAACAGCAAACCCTCATCCCTGAACGATTACCGGCCAGTTGCACTGACCTCGGTAGTAATGAAGGTGTTTGAGAGGCTGCTGAAGAACATCATCTCCTCCTCCATCCCAGACACCACAGATCCGCTGCAGTTCGCCTACAGATCCAACAGATCCACAGAAGATGCCATCGCCCACGTCCTACACACCACTCTCAGCCACGTGGACAAGAAACAGGGTAACTATGTGCGAATGCTGTTTGTTGATTACAGTTCAGCGTTTAACACAATAGTGCCTTGCAGACTGTTCACAAAGCTCAGGGATCTGGGACTTAACAGCCGTCTGTGTGCATGGGTGTTGGACTTCCTCACTGGCAGAACTCAGGTGGTGAGGGTGGGCAGGTGCTTCTCCAACAGCATCACCATCAACACAGGAGCACCTCAGGGATGTGTCCTCTCGCCACTGCTCTACTCCCTCTACACTTCAGACTGTGTGGCCACCCATGGCTCCAACACCATTGTGAAGTTTGCTGACGACACAGTGGTGTTGGGTGCCATTTCCAACAACGATGAGGCGGCCTACATGGACGAAGTGAAGAATCTGGCATCATGGTGCCAGGACAACCACCTCCAGCTGAATGTCAGCAAGACCAAGGAGCTGGTGGTGGACTTCAGAAGGGGTCAGCACAGAGACTACAAGCCCATTATCATCAATGGAGCTCCAGTGGAGAGGGTGCAGTCCTTCAAGTACCTTGGTGTCCACATCTCCTCAGACCTGACATGGGCTGCCCACATTCAGGTCCAGACCAAAAAGGCTAGGCAGCGCCTGTATCACCTACGACAACTGAGGAAGTTCAGGGTCTCTCCAAAGATCCTCAGGATTTTCTATACAGGCGCTGTGGAGAGCATCCTCACACAGAACATGACATCGTGGTTTGGGAACAGCTGTGTGAAGGACCAAAAAGCTCTCCAGAGAGTGAGCCGTACAGCAGAACGCTGCTGCAGGATTGCTCTCCCCCCGCTTCAGGACACCTACACCAGGAGATGCCGGACTAGAGCAGCGCAGATACTGAAGGACCCGTCCCATCCTGGCAACAAACTGTTCCAACTTCTGCAATCTGGTAGAAGGTTCCGCATCTTCCGGGCAAGGACAGAGAGACTCAAGAGGAGCTTCTATCCCCAAGCCATCCGGGCCCTAAACACACACACCCGCCCTCTCACATCATCTATAATTGACTGAGACAGGACTCTCTTCCAGACACTAAACCAAGGAACAATGTACATTTCAAATTCCTTTAATTTTAAATATGTTTATATTGTCTATCCTGTAAAATAGTCAGATGTCTATTCATATTAATGTACAGAATTCACCTGCTTGCTGCTACTACTGCACATTCACCCAATGTGTGTGTGTGTGTGTGTGTATATATATATATAATGTTCTTCCTCTACCCCCCCCACACACACAATTTTTGCACATGTCGAGGAGCGTGTCAGGCTACATTTCACTGTGTGTTATACTTGTATAACTATGCATGTGACAAATAAAGAACCTTGAACCTTGAACCATCCATCCATCTTCATCCGCTTTATCCGAGGCCGGGTCGCGGGGGCAGCAGCCTAAGCAGAGAGGCCCAGACCTCCCTCTCCCCCAGCCACCTCCTCCAGCTTATCCGGGGGAACACCAAGGCGTTCCCAGGCCAGCCGAGAGATATAATCTCTCCAGCGTGTCCTGGGTCTGCCCTGGGGCCTCCTCCCGGTGGGACATGCCCGGAACACCTCGCCCAGGAGACATCCTTGTCAGATGCCCGAACCACCTCAGCTTGCTCCTTTCGATGTGGAGCAGCGGCGGCTCTACTCTGAGCCCTTCCCGGATGGCCGAGCTTCTCACCCTATCTCTAAGCCACCCTTCGGAGGGAGCTCATTTCTGCCGCTTGTATCCACGATCTCGTTCTTTCGGTCACTACCCACAGCTCGTGGCCATAGGTGAGGGTAGGGACGTAGATCGACCGGTAAATTGAGAGCTTCGCTTTTACACTCAGCTCCCTCTTCACCACGACGGACCGGTGTAGCGTCCGCATTACTGAGGCTGCAGCCCCAATCAGTCTGTCGATCTCCGGCTCCCTTCTCCCATCACTCGCGAACAAGACCCCGAGATACTTGAACTCCTCCACTTGGGGCAGGAACTCATCCCCGACCTGGAGTGGGCACTCCACCCTTTTCCGGCTGAGAACCATGGCCTCAGATTTGGAGGTGCTGATCCTCATTCCCGCTGCTTCACACTCGGCTGCGAACCGTTCCAGTGCGAGCTGGAGGCCCTCACCCGATGAAGCCAACCACATCATCCGCAAAAATCAGAGATGAGATTCTGAGGCCACCAAAGTGAAAGCCCTCCGCCACTTGGCTGCGCCTAGAAATCCTGTCCATAAAAATTATGAACAGAACCGGTGACAAAGGGCAGCCCTGGCGGAGCCCATCACCCACCGGGAACGAGTCCGACTTATTGCCGGCAATGCGAACCAAGCTCTTGCAACAGTTGTATAGGGATCGAATGGCCCGTAGCAATGGGCCAAACACCCCATACTCCCGCAACACCTCCCACAGGACACCCCGAGGGACACGGTCAAATGCCTTCTCCAAGTCCGCAAAACACATGTAGACTGGTTGGGCAAACTCCCATGCACCCTCAAGTATCCTTGAGAGGATAAAGAACTGGTCCAGTGTTTCGCGACCAGGACGAAAACCGCATTGTTCCTCCTGTATCCGAGGTTCGACTAGCGGACGAACTCTCCTTTCCAGCACCCTGGCATAGACTTTCCCAGGGAGGCTGAGGAGTGTGATCCCCCCTGTAGTTGGAACACACCCTCCAGTCTGTCAGTCCAGGGGTACTGCCCCTGATCTCCACGCAACATTGTAGAGGCGTGTCAACCAGGACAGCCCTACAACGTCCAGAGCCTTCAGGAACTCGGGGCGGACCTCATCAACACCAGGGGCTCTGCCACCAAGGATTTGTTTAAAGCCACTGCTTAAGTTGAATTTATAGGAAGATTTAGTGATCATCAGGACTACCAACAGTCAAAATTGATGGGATTGTGTGATGGTCTGAGGCTGCTTTGCTGCTTCAGGACTTGAACATCTTTCCATGATGGAACCATCAATTCTACCAGAAAATCCTGAAGGAGAATGTCCAGCCATTAGTTCGTAGCATGAACCTCAAGCACTCTTGGGTTATGCAGGAGGACAATGATCCAAAACATGCTAGTAATGTCACAGCTGGCGAGGCAAGCCGTGTGGAGGTGAGGTAAGGACCGAAATGCAGGCAGAGGTTGTGATGAGAGCGAGCTTTATACACAGGGAATGCAGAATACAACAGGAGCGGAGATGGCATATGCTGAAACTAAGGAAACTCTAGATTGGGAAAACTAATGAAACCTGAATCCAGAGGGAGACACGGAGGGAGACACGTCAGGGTGGAAACACAGGGAGACTACACAGACGAACCAGCAACAAACAGGAGAAAACACAGGGCTTATATACTCACAGGAGTGGGAAACAGGAGGGGAACACAGCTGGGAGAACTCCGAGCTGACGAGACAAGGAAGCAAAGCAGAATGCACTAACATGAGACACAGACCTTCAAAGTAAAACAAGAAGTACACAGAGGCAGCCTGGAGGGGGAAAGAGAACTTGGAGGAGCACATGTTGGGATGAGGAACAGAAGGAGTGGGAACACGGCACCAGAACTAACATCACAATATAAACACAGACACACATAGGAGGACACAGAGGGCAACTATATGAGGGAAACTTATTAAATACTCAGGGAACTAAACAGAGAATACAGGAAACCTAAACTAGAACACTAGACAATATAGGATAAATTAGGACTAACAAAGTAAACTTTGAACATAAACCATAATACAAAATCACAAAGACACAAGAAAACTCAAAACACTGGGTTGAGAGACCCAGGATCCTGACAGGCAAGTCCACCTCTGAATGGCTCACAAAAAAAGACAGTTTTGGAGTAGCACAGTCAAAGTTCTGAGTCGAATGACAAAGAGTGGGCCACAATTCCTCCACTGCAATGTGAAAGACTCATTTCCAGTTATTCCAAACGGCGAAATATTATCACAAAATAGATTTGAATAATGCACCGTACCACCTGGCAACAAAACCAAATAGCTAGCATGCAGCTTTTGAGCGTGTTTTTCAAGAACTGGGATGTGCACAACTTTGGGGAACGCAGTCAATACATGAGATGATCTTCTGACCTTGCACTGACTATATATCTCATCCTTAGCACCAGATATGGGTTCAGACAGGGACCTTGTGGAGGCCTTTAGAGATTGGTACTGTTCTAGAGTTTCCCCCTCAAAACCACTATAACTAAGGAGATGGTGGTGGATCACAGAAGAGCTAGGCCATTCCATCCACCAGTTTCCATGGGAAGGACACTGAGGTGGAGCACTGTTATAAATGTCTGGGGCTCCTATTGAATAACAAGCTGAACCAGTCCCTGCTCTCTACATGAAGGGGCAGAGCCGCCTCTACTTCCTGCAGAGGCTGACATCCTTTGGTGTATGTGATAAGATGCTGCACATACTTTATTAGTCTGTGGTGGCCAGTAGTCTCTTTTATGCTGTTCAGAGTGCAGCCTGATGGACAAATATAGCAAGTGGCTGGACAAGCTGATGAAAAAAACACAGCTTGGTGCTTGGCAGCAAACTGGACTCGCTTAAGACTGTTGTGGGGAAGAGCACAATGAATAAACTGAAAGTTATAATGAACAACAGAAAACACCCTCTCCGCAGCCTCCTGGCAGGGCAGAGGAACAAAGGTAGATGGCTCCTGTCACTGTGCTGCAGATCTGATCAGTTCAGGAGGTCCTTTGTCCCCACTGCAAAAAAGCTTTCTAAGACTCTGTGTAAGTGTGATAAATGAGGAATGGGCAAATACTTTCTCAAAGCTCCTTATGTACAAATGATTTTAAATCATTTGATTTAAAATCTATACTGCTGGTGTAGAGAGGCAAAATTACAAAAGTGTCACTTTCCAAAAACATATGGACGTAAGAGGAATTGTGACTTTCTTTTGTTGAAATGTTTTTCCTTTTAGCATCAGAGGGATTAAATTGCAACAATTAATCTTAGTGCAGCCAAGCAGCTGTCATCCCTTTGCTGCTGCTTCTTTAAAACTTTGGTAGTTTATAAAACTTGCCTGTTTTCACAAATGATGCATATGCGTGTATGTGTGTACATGTGGGTAGTTGTGTTAAATTAGCTGGCTGCTGAATGACACTACACTTAATATTGTTAATATATTGTTAACTTTATATTACCATAATCATCTTGCATTTCCTCATTGAATCCTAATTTAATGCATCATTTAAATAAAACGATCACATTACAGTAACTTATCAAACAATTACAACAGTACTTGCATTACATAAGTTCTCTGCACAATGAGAGGATAGCAAAAAAATACAAAAAAACCCTTCAGCTTCATAATATAGATATTAACGTGTCTATTATCCACAAAAAGGCAATATGATGAGACATGAGCACACTGCACCTAGACCAGATATAACTATTTACTGCTGCTAACCTGGCACCCTCTCTTTTCAAGCGTAAAACCCCCGAACCCAGAGTGGTGCTCAAGCTGAGTGTATGCTGACCCCGACCAATCAGCAAAAGCTGGATTTTCAACAGGTATCAAAAGCAGCAATGAGCTGCCAGGTTTATAGTACTGTGGCCTCCACTGCTACCTGTACCTACTCAAAAAATATATGTTGTTTGTCAGTTGTCAAAGGTTTATATTGTTAACTTGTAATTATGAGACAATGCACCGCAGGCCATGTAATGCAAAAGTGATACAAAATAACATAGAAGTAATGTTAGGAATTTCTTTTTAGTTTTAACTGTTTTGTGTAAAAACAAAGTACAAAGTAGGAAAACTCAATAAATCTGCTTCTTAAATGTTTAGCCAGGAGATGTTTTAACACACCGGCTTCCACAGACCTCTAAATAAACAGTTTAGCATATATTTGGCTACTATGATACATGATCATGGATGAAGTGTTGTGTAACTTCCTATCTCTTGGTAGCCAGTTGGACATATAGATAGAGTTAAACCTTATGATCTCTGAACTCAAATGCAATAACCGCAAACAAACAAACAAAAAAATCAGACAAAAGTACGTTTATAAAGGATACATTAAAAGAAAAAAAAAATTTCATATTTTAGCACTACTTAGCAGAAATCTGTCTGTGCAACATGAAGATATAGTGCATGGGTGCAGTTTTCTCACTAAGGTTACGTCATGAATTATGGTTATGACCATGTTTCTAAGAGATGTGTCAAATCAGGGGCTCACAAATCAATGGGGTAATGCAGTTCTAGCTTTGTCCTTCTTTTCTATACAGTCTGTGACTATGTCAGCTTTCACCAATGCCTTCACAGCACAGACCGTGTGAGGAAATGTTAGAAGAGGATTACAAAAGTTTGAGGCGTGTTTGGGAAAAATGCACATGACCTATCCAAATTTTCCACTGCTTCTGTTTGTGCCAGAATGATACACTGACACACACACACACACACACACACACACACACACACACACACACACACATACAGAATAAACATTTTAATTATCTCTCTCCCACATATACACATGCACATAGAGATATGTACGCAAATGCAATCTCGCATCAACAGAGATACACACACTCATACATAAAGGCAAACTCAAAGAGTGCAGACTTAGCAAGGTAAACATAGGCACATCATTACACATGCAGTTTAATATGTACCCACACACACACTCACATACACACACTCTCACACATGCACAGTCCCCCCACAGCCCAAATCCTCTCTGGCTTGTTTAGACAACCCACTGCATTCCAGTAAATCCTAAATAAGCTAATCCCAGAACATCAACAAATGTAATTTTCAGCTTACTATAAAACACATGCAAATGGAAGGCAACCCCTCTATGCCCTCACTGTGACAATATGTGAGTGCATGGATATGGGTATTTTGTAATGTGCAGGTAATATCCGGCAGGCAAAAATGATGATGAATGTAGGTGAAGAGGTGCATAAGGCTAAGAAGGTCATCCAAGCATGGCATATATAGAGAAAAAAATATGGCTTTTGTTGGAGTGGGAATAGCAATTAAATCCACAAATTTCTTAAGTAACCTTGACATTGTTAGTGCTGTCTATGTCATAAAGTCACTGAGTCGACACATAACCCAATAATAATGTGTTACAAAACCTGTTACAAAACACATTATCACTGAAAAATACAAAACTGGGATCAACTAGTCAGACACAGACTATGATGTGAATATGAAAATATGACATAGTCTGAGCTAGTTATTGTGTACTGTAGTTTGTTCCTCCTCTGAGTCCAGGTTGTGGGATGGGGAGGCCCTCGAGCTACATGCAGGGCAGAGTCTGAGTTCCCATTCACCAGGAAGGCACACCCATTTCTCACCAAGCTGCAATCAACCACCAGTACTTAAGGATCAGTTTGAGCCTCCAGTCTTTGCCAGATAGTCTGCTGCTGTTCAGTGCTTAATCTTGCCTGAATCAGGAACATATCACTTACCTGTACAGCTTACCTGACTCCACAAGACTGGTCTTCTTTACCTTAAAACACTCACCTACATTCAGATTCCTACCCCTCTCTGCTGGCCCTCCTGGAACTCTCAAGTAAGCAATAGTTTCTCAATGTTTTCCCTGTCAACAATCATCTCTGCAGATCTCTCTCTCCTGAAACTGGATTAACTCCCCTCTCCTCTTCCTCAGTGTTCCTCTTCCTAACTGTGGATCCAGCCCTCAGTTCCTGCTTCCCGGCATCTGCAAATTCTTAAAAAATAAAGACTCTGAATTTTATAAAACTGTCTCAATCATGGCCACATTTGAGCCCTCCCTTTTGTTTTTGCCTGTAATAAAATGGCATCTCTTGAAAAAGAAAAACAATCAGCAGATATTTATTTATTAATTTTTTAACAGAATTCAATTGAAAAGTGCAAATAAATTATTAATAAGGGTTTTGGTTTAGGCAGCAGTTGTGCTCCTCTCTTTAGTGATCCCTTATTTGTCAAAAGTGTTGGAACAGTTGAGATGCATTTTTTCTAAACACAGCATCTCCATGACTTTTAAACCCAAAAACACGCTGCGCAAAAACACCCGGTCCACCCCATGGATCGGGTCCCCGACACAAACATTGACTTACCTGGATGATTGAGCATGCATCAATGCTGGAAAACTTCTTAAGTTTAGGCTTGAATAAGGTCTTTTGTTGAGAATCAAATACTAAGTCACTGATTTTCTTTTCTGGGCCATTCATTTATTAATTATCAATATTCATCCATTTCTTTTCAAGCTGCCAAAGAGTTGTGGAGCCTTTCCAAGATATACTCACTGGAGGGGAGTACTGACTGTTTGCCAGTCATCACATAATTATGGCAATTGCATTCACAAGTATAGACTAATTAGAGTGTCTTGTTTACCTCACTTTGAATCAGCTGGTAGGAAGACACAAAGGTGAATGCAGAAACAGAAATGAAAGTTTTAACACAAATCAAACTGAATATGCTGGCTTTACAGGTTATAATGTGTTACTGATACATAATCTGAAGGATAAACTCCATAAGTAGCTGCTGGTATGCACAAAGATACTTTAAAATGTGTTGACTAACCTGAGAATTTTCTTTCTACAACATCCTCCAGCCTACAGTAAAGCACCAGAAGACTTAGCTCAGGATGTCATGCACCAACACAAATGGAAGGAAATCTCATTTTTGATTAACCCAAAAGTGTTTACTAGATCTAGGAAATTTGTGTATTATTGAATCTAAGGGCATGCGTATATCCCAGTGCACAAGTTTCAGTATCTACTAGGGTTATTTGTGGATGTGTGTCTGGAAACCTGTGTGTGCGCTCTGGCCCAGGTAAACATTAATCATTAGCCTTGCCATATGGTGGCCACATTGATCACATTCCCCTGACAGGCAGGGCAGCTTATTCTGGAAAGAGGATGTACTGGTTCAGGTGAGAGCAAGTACACATGTTCACGCACACAACACACACACTCAGACACAAAAACACACACGATCCTAAAGCCAACAGCAAACTCAATCTGTAACACAAATTCCCCTTGCTGCCACGTTGGGTTTGAGTATGTCTACAGATATGCTGTTGCTGTTATCAACAGTTAGGAAAAAGAAAAGGACTAAACAAGAGTTGAAGTTTCTTTTCCTCAGTGAAAACTGTGTCTATATTTCCTGTGAAGACAATTATCTGGTGTTGACAGAAAGAAAAATAATATATATTTAAAAAAGGGGGGAAGAGGCAGGCATACCCTGAACAGGTTGCCAGCTTGTCACAAGGCAACCAGAGAGACAGACAACCATTCATACCTATGACCAATTTAGAATCACCAATAAACCTAACCCCACTAACTTAATTTCTTTGGACTGTGGGAGGAAGCCAGAGTACCTAGAGCCCAAAAACTATTTGTAAGTGTCTAGAGCTGTCTCTAATTCTTGGTGTGATGTAATGCTAATGTGTTTTATAGGCCTATCTGTTATCATACAATACACCTCTACCTTCTTTTGGTAATTGTCTTTTTTCATACATACAAGTGGAAATATCTGGTTAGTGGCACAACTTTCATAGATTTTATTTTCAATGCCATCCTGCTTATTTCACTGTGACTGCAGGTGATCTAACATACTTTGGATTATGAGCTGTTCCTCTAATCTTTATCTGTCAAAAAATCTTTTTCCAAAGTGATCTGAATTTTCTATTTGACTTTTCTAATTTTCAGATGGATAGCAGATTTTCATGTTTTGTTGAACCTTGGCATAATGATTTCACATCTCTAAAAAATGTTCTTCACTTGGCTGGGTATTGCAAAGAGTCTTTCTTCCCATTTTACTTTACCAGGTAAAAGACACTGAAAACATCCAGTACTATTTTACCTCATGAGCATATGCGTCTTTTTATGTTGTTCCTTCATATGTGCAAAACTGTCCTAATATTCCCACTATCTCCCTGATAAATTTGTTTTGTTTTTGCAGTTTAAGGATTACCTTCATTTGCATTTAAATGTTTTTGGTTCACAGCAACAGCTTCCAAATGCAAATCCCACACTTAGAATCAACTTCAGACCTTTCACCAGTCTAATTTATGAGGAACTGCACACACCTGTCCATTAAATAGCTTTTTAGTCAGTTGTGTATGAGAGTCTGAAACTAGAGGACTGTGTTTAAAAGTGACTATAATTCCTTGACAGTGAATGTAGTATTGTTAAATATGTAAACTTTGTTTTCAATTCAATTCAATTTTATTTATACAGCGCCAAATCACAACAGTCACCTCAAGGCGCTTTATATTGTAAGGTAGACCTTACAATAATACATAGAGAGGAAAAAACAACAATCATATGACCCTCTATGAGCAAGGACTTTGGCAACAGTGGGAAGGAAAAAAACCCTTTTAACAGGAAAAAACCTCCTGCAGAACCAGGCTCAGGGAGGGGCGACCATCTACCGTGACCGGCTGGGGTGAGAGAAAGAAGACCGGATAAAAGACATGCTGTTGACACGCATTTCAAGAATTCAACTGCATACTGATTGTTTTATTTAAAATCTGTTGTGGTTGTATACACAGTTAAAGCTGTGAACATGTCACTGTTCAAAAAACTGTATTTCCCTGTATGTAGCACAATGTCTTATCATTGGCATCACATAACTGAATAAATGACTTTTTAGAATTGGAAAGCATTTGATTTCTTTTGTTTAATACCTTGTATTGGGTGTTACTGTGACCTAGGTTGAGTATGTTTCAGTTTCAGTATCAGCACCCCAACTTCCTCTCCTGTTAATGACCTAAGGCAGTGATTTTTGTGGAGGAAGCTGTACAGAAAGCAATACACTTTTGCTTCTTGAGTGTTCTTGTACTTCATATCCAACCTGTTCAAGCACACTCAGGAATGGCATGCTTAAATATATCCAAGTTGGGTACTCAGTTATCACACTAGTTAAAGAAACTGTACTGTCAAACTAGCTTATAATGGATTGCATTTATATAGTGCTTTTCGAGGCACCCAAAGCGCTTTACAATGCCACTATTCATTCACTCTCACATTCACACACTGGTGGAGGCAAGCTACGGTGTAGCCACAGCTGCCCTGGGGCAGACTGACAGAAGCGAGGCTGCCATATTGTGCCATCGGCCCCTCTGGCCAACACCAGTAGGCGGTAGGGTAAGGTGTCTTGCCCAAGGACACAACGACCAGGACAGAGAGCCTGGGGATCGAACCGGTGACCTTCCGGCTTCCCAACCCCCTGAGCCACGGTCGCCCTAATAGTGGTTTAAAATGGAACTGAACCACCCAGAAAAACATCAGCTATAATGTATCTAAATATATACAAGTCTGGTATTAGTGTAATATTACTTTGCACTATGTATTATGTATGACATAGACTAAATTCTTGGGACCAAAAATGAGCCTGTTTTCTATTTATTTTCACCTCAACCAAATTTGTAGTCTCAGTTACTTTAAATGTGCATTTATGATTGTCATGTCATAAATGTAAGAACTCCAAAGTTTCAAAGTCTTAACTAATACGCGTTTTAACCTTTCATTTTTTGTGGTAGCTGCTTGATCTGTCCACATCTTTTTCACTCTCTTGCCTTAGTTTGAATTGTTTGACTGTAAACCTATTTTCACAAAAAAACATAATGACTCATCAATGCAGGAAACACACAACTGAAACAAATTTCAGCAATGACGGGCCAGCTCCATTAAGTCATAATAATAATTGAGCACACACACTACCTAGAACCAGAAGCATGAAAACTAGAACTGTATTTACACACGAAGGCAGAGACGTGCTTACGCATTCTTATTAAATAAACAGCTAGGGGTCCTCTTTCATAAATGTCAGTCATTATGTACAAGCCTGGCTTCCACTCCCGTCTCTAGCAATAAACTGATGTAGACAGTCATTTTTTTTTAAACCGCAAGTTATTAGAACCGGCAATGCAAAAAACAGCAAAGAAGTAGCATAATTTCACTGAATGTCAAATTCATGGAATTGCGAAACAAATAGAAACTACTGAATGGAAAAAATGGAACAAAATCGACTCGATCAACTCTGCAAGGTCTGCATTGAGGAAAGCAAAAAATATAAAATGGTCACAGCATAAATATATTGGCAAGATCCTCCAACAAAGCCTGAGCAGCCATCATTTTGCACAACTGCAGGAATTTATAGCGTCAGCATTAGCATAATCATAATTAAATAAATAAGTAAATGTGAAAACAATAATAAGAACATGATAAATTCAATACACAGTCAATTATTTACAAGACTGATTATGAATGTTAAACTGTATATATCAATATTGCTGCATTTGTAAGCTGAATAAATATTTAGATGATAATAAGAAATGCAATAAATAAAACTGGATGTTTTATTTGTGTTCACTTCATCACTGTATTTTAATCTCCATAGCTTCTCATAAACTTGATTTACTCCAAAGCAATGTGTGTACACTCGTCCGCTTATTCTTCCTTTATATTTTGTTAATTCCAGCTTACCTGTGGCATGTTTTTGTGCATATATCAAGATGCTGCAATTAATGGAAATCAGAATTCATTGTCTTAAGATTTTCAGTTAAAATTGTGCTCATCCTGTTGCAGAACGTCTCTGGACAAAGACAAAGGTAAGCAATATATAAATGTACGTTTTTTAATAGTTATTTAGAATTTGCACGAGTTATCTGAGTGTTAGTTCCAGTACGATGAGTTTGATGTCTTGTGCTACATATCCCATTAGAAATCTTTACAGATAAGTATCATAAAGTAAATCAGGATAATAGTTTGATGCAAATGATGCTTAAGAAGTAGAGTGATGCATTTTGTGCTATTGCTGTCTACATAGGAGTAGATAGAAGCAGTAAAAAAACAGTATTTCATCCACAAAAGTGGATTTTTAGTATATTTTACCCTCAGGCTGTCAGACTCACGGGTCACTCTTGAGAGGCTCAGGAGAGAAACTATAATAACCCCTCAATACAGAAGATATCATTAAAAGCAAATAATAAAAATGATCTGTATGTTTTACATTATGCTTTTTCATTTTTCTTTGTAGTGCTTACAAGGACTTAGGCTCAGAGCTATTTGAGGATTCTGCTTTGTTTCTTCTGGTGTGAACATCTAAGCACATTTATTCTGTTTCAGGGTTCAGTCCAGGCAAAACGAAAACAAAAAAATATATGTCAGTGTGTATGTGTGTGTTTGTATTAAATTACTTGTTTGCAGCACAGCACTACTGCAAATCATTAAATGTCAGAGTACAGACTTTATTATTTTGTTTTAGTTTAAGGCTAAAGTAAGGAAAGGACCCTTTCTAATGAGAACTCCAACTTATTTTTTCTAGAGATATCCAAATTAAATTTAACTTTACAGCTTTTGAACATTTCCTCATAATTCTTAAATTCAGCTCCTGAGCTTACTCTCCCATAAGATCTAAAAAAAAAAACCCTCTTTTTTTTCTGTCTCCACTGATCTTTTACTGGATTAAACAGCTACTCATATAAATATTTGTATATAAAAGAGAAATCTTGACTGGCTTATAAATGAGGCTCTATGTGTGTACATGTGTATGTGTGTGTGAGGTCTTGGCTACAATAAAAATACTGTAAGTGTCAAAGAAACTGTACTGTGTTGGTATTGCAGTCCTGTTGTATGTCTTTATGCTTCTTTATCTGAACAGATATGCACATATGTGTGTTTGACCTTGCTTATGCCAGAGCCTAGTTAACCAGAAATAGCTACAAGAGCATCGCATCCCCAGCAAAGTGGTAATGGTTTCAATTCCTAAGTCATTTTTCAAAAGTGTGGTGTGATTGAGTCAGCCCGCCCATTGAATTCAGTATTTAATTTCCTCAAGGTCTCATGAGCCATGTCTCTGTTTCCAATTTCTCCTCCTCATGAGATCAGGACAGGACACTAAATGAAGGGTTTTCTTTTTCTTTTCTCCCCTTTTTTCAGTCCATCGTTTCCTTTTCTTGCCTGTACAATGCTGAAAGCTCAGGGTTGGATAGGAGGGGACAGGTTAATAGGTGTTCTTGGAGTAGAAACACTTTCCATTATCATCATTTCTCTTTCCCTTTTACTCTTCCACAGCATTTATCAGCCTTAATCCTTGTTTCCTTTCCCCCCTGCTATCTGTCACCTGATGCCATTTATTTTCCCCATTTTCTGTAATTTCTTGTAATTTGTATTAAATTTTTTTTTAAATGTGCATGCTATAACATAGAAGCAAAACTTTGCCCTACCTAGAATTTGTTTCTGTTCTCTCTCTTTAAAAGTGACCAAATTATAAATTTAAAAATAAGTAGAAAACATTTAAAACCTAAAGAAATCACATTTTCCACCTAAACAATTAACACAACGCAAAATTTTAAAGAGTGGTGGTCTTAATAGTTGCAGCATTTGAAGCTGGAAATCAAAACTCATATGTATGTGTGTACTGGTAAATGTGAAACAAATACAAAAAAGCGTACTGTCTCGTGGTTGAAAAGCCTGGAGGAAGACAAAAAGTTGCTATTTATGGTGGAAATGTTGGGAAGAGAAAATAAACTGACCTCAGTCTTTGTACTAAAGAATTCCACCAACTTAAACATGTTTTACAGGAAGAATGACTGCACACAAGTAAAGGTAAACATGGTTTTATTTTTTTACTTTTTACTAAGATGTCTTTGTGACCAGGCATGACCAGGCATGCCTCTGGTCAATGGCATCGACCGAAAGCCAGATGACCGCTAATGAATCAAAGACTGAAAACACGAGTGGCTCTTCCCTCACAGGAGGATGCACTTGAAATGAATCACAAACACTTTTACATATCCATCCAAGTTGATTCAAACTTCAAGGGATATACTGTAAAGTCATTACACATACAAACCCAAGCACATGCAATTAGTTTTCAGTTGTAGTACAAGAACTGAATTACAAGTGCCAGAGAGCAAATTATAACTACATTAAAACTGTGAATAGGGATGCAAACAACCCCCTTGGAAGGTAACTAACTGAATATGGAGTTACTATATCACCCTTAGTCTTCAGCTGCTTTGACACGTCCTACAAAAGGCAAAAACTTCCACAGAAAACAGGCACTCTGAGGGATTTTTTTTTTAACCAGATAAACATTCCTTGTTTTGCTTTTTATTTTATCTCCTGTAGAGAAAAAATATGAAAGTGTTGAATGCAGAGGTTGGTATCACAGTATGACTTGGGAAGCTCTGGTTGATGGATGGTGCAAGCCCAACGTTAAGTATGTATAATTAAAAACAAAAACAAAAAGTAGAAGAAAGAAAAACTAATTGAACAGCAAAGTGGACTAGCAATTCAGTTTTCTCTAGCAACAAGGTAATTCACCATAGGGTGCTATGGGATCAGCTCAATTATAAAAATGCTACAAACAATCTAAACAAATGAAAGGGACTCCTGTGGTGCTTTCAATGAGCAGCACAGCTTCATTTCTTTTATTCCAAATGGGAAACACAAGCTGCATGTAAGTGTGTTTATGTTTCAAAAAGAATATGAACACTTCTGAACAATTTTTAACTTTAACTTTGTGTGCTTTGGATGCCAGTCCTCAAATGGAGAATTTTGGTTTTCACCGTTTTATCATTTAAGAAATTTATAAACTTAAATCACACATTGGATTTCAAGGAATAAAATATTAATATGTTCTCTTATTCACTGAACATTGGTTTTGCATGGAACGGAAGGGCATGGTGTGAATAAGACTGCAAAAGAGCATAAATATTTAGGACAATAAATATAAAACTGGACTTTGGAGAATGACCTAGTATTGTGTTAAATTTAAATTACTAACAGACCTTGAGATAGTGGCTCAACGACAAAAGGTCAATCAATTATTTTTAAGATCGTTCTCAAATTTGGGGGATTACAACACAATAAAGATAAAAACACGATAATTGCTGTTTCCAATATACCACTGTGATTTTAAATGTGAACCACAAAACAGAGTTCCTAGGAAGGACTTTAATGTGTTTTTAAATATTTATGCCCTTTTAAAAATATTTTTTCCCTTTATTTTCCAAGAGTCATCATTTCAGTAACATGCATGAGCTGGAAGAGTACATATTAAAGACTGCTAAAAGGATTCTAATTCATATAGATATAGCAGAATACCACTAAAGCACTTCTGTTGCTTGGAAAGACATGACTATAGTATCACTATCCTTCTTATGATTATTTTGAACTGTATATAAGGTAATATAAAGCTTCAGAAATGTAGGTCTATCCTTGCATGTGTGCATAGAAATGGATTGGCAGTAAAACACCATGAGCTTTTATTAGGAATAAACATTTAACTGATTGGATTTATATGAAAGCCGTTTTTCAGAATTAATCCTTAATCTTTGAGCAAACGCCATTGATCAGTGACAATTGATCAACGGCCATTAGTACCATTCACAGAGAGTTGGGGAATGGCTGCAATGGTCTTTGATCAGTGGTCATGACAATTATTATTAATAACCAAAATACTGACCATTATCATTATGCAAATGTACTGTTTATAAGGTTGGGGAAACCTGCAGTCAGCTAAGACGAAATCACCTGGATGAGTGATGAAATGTTTCTCCCACTGAACATCCAGATGAACAGAATCCACTTTTTGGCATCCATCCTTCCATTCTCTTCTGCTTATCCTTTTAAGGGTTGCAGGGAGGCTGGAGCCTATCCTAGCTCCTATAGGGCAAAATGCAGCGTACACCCTGGGCGGGGCTAACACATGGAGACCATTCACACTCACGTTCACACCTATGAGCAATTTAGAATTACCAATGAACCTAACCACACTTACTGCATGTTGTTGGACTGTGGAAGGAACATCTACACAGCAAGGTGGAATCGAACTCAGGACCTTCTTGCAAGGCAACAGTGCTAATCCCTGCGCCACCATGCTGCTTGACTTTTTGGCATGTAGATGAACTTTTAAAAGTACTTTTATTGCACTATGTTCATTCACTAATGAGCTTCTGTAACATGAATCAAATGGCTGAATTGCCACTTCAGCATTCGGTTAAGTTCTATAGAGTCTTACTAATGACCTACTAATTGTATTCAGGTGTGTTGCAACAGGGAAGCATGGAAAAGCTGCAGGACACCGGCCCTTGAGGGCTGGAGTTCGAGACCCCTGGTCTAAAAACAGCAGAGCTTATTGACGGGAATGAATATCCTCAACAACTCACCCCAGTACCGGTGTCAGAAGTGAGCTTTACTGACTTACTGACAAAGTTTGACAGTCTCTTCCAGAGTAAATAGAGGTAAAGACCCAGCCTATGTGCAGTAGGAATGGGTATCGTTTAGGTTTTATCCGATACCAGTACCAAACCAGTACTTTTGAAAAGGTGCCGGTGCTTAACCGGTGCTGGAACCGGTGCTGGAACCGGTGCTTAAAGAATGGAGAACACACACTTTGTCCAAAAACGTCTCATGTTTAGCTTTTTTTGTGTGAAAAGATAACAGTGTTAGCCTTTTCTGCAGCTATAGGGGATATATGGTATCACTCTTGGCTGGAAGCAGTGCTTAATCAATGTGGAAAAAAAACACAAACTTTGTCTAAAAACCTCTCATGTTTAGCTGCTTCCCACTTTTCTTTGGTCATTTTAGCCTTTTTGGCCAGGGTGAAGGGAGTATCTGCCATCAAACAAGAAGACAGCTGCATGTAACTACGACAGTGTTTGCTAGTTCACCTTACATGCATTAATGTAATAACGTGGTTAACCTACTCAACGTAAATTACACACACGAACAACATTAAGCTACTCACGCAGAGAAGAACGGCTGCTGCTGCCATCATCATCCGTCATCATTTCTGGTACACTGGCAGGGCTAGGGGCCAGGACTCTCCTCTTCGGGTTCTTGGGGGATGTTGCTAACTCCGGGTCCGATAACAGGCACCACACCCGCAGTAGATGTGCACGGTGTGAGGTCTTGCCGCAAGCTATCAAATACGGTGCATTTCTCGGCTTTTAACATAATGCTATACGTCGCCAGGTGTTTCATCGGATTCCAGGAGTTAACTCCTTTGCACAGTATCACAGTATCAGCTTAAAGCACTTGTTGCAGGCTGCTGAGTTTGCATATTTTGCTGTAAAGTATAGCCAGACTTTTGAGCGCTTCACCTTGGGCATTTTTAGTCTGTATTTCTGCTCTAAAAGAACGTACGTACCTGGGCCTGCCTACTACGCTTGCAAAGGTAAAATGATTGGCTAGAATTCAAAGTGTATGACATCTCAGGGGGGAAAAAAGCACCGAAAGAAAGCACCGAAATGTGTGCTGCTTTTCGGTCTGGTTACTACCGTTTATGTCAGAACCGGTGCCATTACCGGTACCCATCCCTAATTGGCAGCTGAGTTAAACCGTAGACTGACAGCTTACCCTCACTACAGATGAAAGGTGGCTAGAGTTTTTGAGGTGACTCAGGGATTAAAAATGTAAAATTCTGAATAATATTTAATTGACACACTCTGTTTTTTTTGTCTGGTTTTTATATTATTATTCAAATAGTATGTTACAGTGCACTAGGGTTAGTTAAATTAATATGCACAATATGCTTTTGTCTTCAGACACTGAAAGTCAAAAGCAACAATACAAACAATTTAACATGCCAGAATTAAATCCCATGTCCACTTAGCACTATGTGGTGAGATGTGCTATTTAACATCAATATTTAATAGGAAATCATCTCAAAACGCAACAGCACAAAATGCAGTCAGTTTAAAGAAAGAATGATTAAATATAACTGAGTACATTTCTAAGAAAACTGTCTGCTGTGATGAGGGACTTTTTCTGCTTTCCTGCAGTCGGCATCACCACTGTTTTTTTTCTATTTTTTGTTTATTTACTTTTTCAACACAAATTTATTAATATCCACATAGGGAAGGAGGCAACTTGTTCAATTTACCAATATCAGTAGACAGTTTGAAAAGTAACAGATATCTTAAGTTTATTTAGCTCTGTAATGTGTTTTACAGCATCATGGATCACAAATCTGTGAATGATATAATAATTTGGGGTCAGGATAAAGTCGATCTTTTCATTTAGGAACGTTGCTGTTCCTCTCCATTGGCCAATCACAGCAGCTTCACCATCATTTGCAAAGCCAACAAACCATACATATAACGTTGTTCAAAGATGCTCCTCAAAGCAAGGCATTCTAACTGTGGGATGTCAAACAACAGCCCTAGTGCATAAACCCATCTCTATTTACCATGTAAGAGTATTTTTTTAAACACTCAGATGGTTTGGAAAATGAGAGTGATTGTCAGGACAATACATGGACCCTAGCAATTTTTAACATAAGAGTTCAGCCTTATATCATATAGATATTCACTTTTCCTCAGTTTTCTCTCATTTCTGTGAACAGACATGCTGTTTAAAGCAAGAAACACATGTGTAAAACACATGCTTACACTGAGTACATTACCTTGTCCATCATTTTTGAGCCACAAACTTGCAGAATGCTGGTCATTATTAAAATGAACTTGGTGCATCTGTTTGTTTATAAATTTAGATATGGCCTAGTCTGTGGCTGAGAGTTGCTTCTGCCGTGTTGATTTCATGTGATTCACTGGTAGTGTCCATCCCTGGGTCTGTGCAGCACTACAAGTCTGATGCAGGCGAAACAGCTGAATTGCAAAGGCAACAGATTTGAGATTTATCACAAGTAATCACAGTATTATTGCAAACAGATTGAATGTAATTACCAACTTGACCCCATTCAATCGAAAAAACTGGTGGCAGATGGATCCCTGTCTTATAGCCATTTTCTTGCCACGTTCATGCAACAGTGTCATTTTGAAAATAAAGTCATCTCAGACCTAGTCCCTGTCTTTAAAGTGACCACTTCAAAGGCAGGGATCTGTGTGTTGATTGCACACGGTTGCAGTAATTCTAGCTGTGCTGCATTGTGCTGTTTTCTCTATTGTAACTGAAGCCTGATATATTTACCTGGGGAATTGTAGTCTGGCCGGGTCTTCCGTAGCCTTTCACATCCTTGCAGTGTATGAAAAGCTATGGACAGGGTGAAATGACCCATAAGTGTATTCACATAGTGTCGATGATTAAATAAAGACACCAAGACATCTCACTCCATAGTTTGCCTGTTTGTTAAAACTGATGATAACCTTAAGACAATGACTCAACAGAAAGTGCTATCAACCCACTTTCCTTCCACCTTTCCACAGAAAGAGGACCCAATGCATTTCCAGAGAGCTTGCCTCTCTGCTACTGAACCTCGGTGGAAGATCCAAGTGGGTGAGCACCTTTATTGCATCAGAATGAAGCTAAAAAAGACTCACGCATCAGTAATGGCAGGAGTACAGACTTGTGGTTCTCAAATAAACTTCCTGCCCTTTCTCCTGTTATCTGCCTGACTCTGTTCAGGCTATAAATTCCTTTCACTTCAGGCTTTGGTTGACTGTGGTTTTGAGAAAAGTTTTCTAAGTAAGAAACAGAGCCACACACTCTCTGAAATGATGACAGTCACAACTTTAAACAAAGATTTTTTTACTTATATCACCTAATATAATTTCCCTCATCTCAATAATCCTATCATTGATTGATCAGCTGGTAGGTGGGGTAATTTCTTTCTTGCTACCTGTTTCCCGTCCACCCTGACTTCAGTTAAGAATCTTGTTTGAGCTGAGTAGTTGCTTTCCTTAGAATATTACAACCTTGAACAGGTCTTCAGCAAGGCTGGGCCTCAGATGTTACCTCCCCACTGTCCATACAAGTGCACCACAGATGTCCTCCCTTCGGCTCTGTTTCCCTCCAGCCAGATTTATAATCTATCATGCAGTAAAGATGAAGCCATGGAGCAGTTCATTTTATTCTCTTTCATTATTCTCATATCATGTGTCCCCTGTCCTCAACTTTGTATTAAGGAACCTTTTTTGTTTACAAGAAAGAACAAAACCAGCACGCTTGCAGTTTTTGTCATTGGTTATACTATTATAATAATTTTTCTACCATTAATCAGTTCAACTGGTTAACCTCTTCACTGTGGCCACCATAATTGTTGAGAAAAACCCAACAAGCTCAGGGAGGGGCGGCCATCTGCTGTGACCGGTTGGGGTGAGACAAGGAAGACACTATAACAGACATGCTGTGGAAGAGAGACAGATATTAATAAGGAGTATGATTCAGTGGGGTTAGGGTTAGTGCGTAGGCTCTAGCTAAAAAGCTGCAGCCGTGTGCGTAAGTTGACAGCTGCAATAAAGAAGTGTACTGAAAAGTGTGAGCATGTGGTTCGGTCTCTTGTGTCCCAGTCCTGGGTTTCGGCACCACTGTAAATGATGCACAACAGATCCGAACACATGTTCACACTTTTCAGTACACTTTTTATTGTGGCTGTCGACTTACACACACGGCTGCAGCTTTTCAGCGGATGCGCATATTAAAAATGTAACTGCTGTGAATTTCTTTGTTCCGACATAAAAGTGATTCCTATGTTAAACATTAGCGCTGCATGACTTTCCTGCCAGGTAACTTGCTCCTCACCTGTCAGAACTCTGCGCCGCACCAGTGTGTGTGTGTGTGTGGGGGGGGGGGGGGCGCCACACACTTTGAGAACCACTGCATTAATCCAACACGTCACACCATAATCACTGCATTTTAATAGACAATCAGCATCATATATCACTTTGTTATGACATGACATCTATCAAATAAAGTGAAAAAAGAAAAATAGAAGTTGCGCTGTGTGTGCACCGCTGAGAAAAGAAATGAGTTTTTAGTAGAAATGTTACTAAAATCCTGAAATACTGGAGCGTGCTCTGTCCACTGTACAGAGAACAAAATGTGTTGGGATTCTTATCTCATCACATAAAGTTCAGTTTAGCTCTGTTCTGTTTTAATAAAATGCTAGTGTTAATGCAAAGCATAAATATGTGGGGCTTCACTCTAAACACTTAGAGTGAAGAGTGAGTAAAGGGTTAAGGCACAGAGCCAAAGTTTTAGATCAGAGTTTTGAGATCAGAGTTTTGAGCCATTCAGCTGTGCCAGTAATGTCTTTGTTATGATAACATCTCCCTGTCTACTTTCTTTCCCTAGCTGTAACTATCACATATACATAAGGTGCTTTTTGGTGCTAAATCTAAGCAGAGTTTGCATTTGTGTGATTGATTATATTCCATGCTCACTTGGGGAAATAAATGGAAGAGCAGATGAATTGCACTCACTGGTACAGACGGACTCTGAGTGACTGCAATCTGAATTGCCTTCCACCAGGCGACCTGTGCAATTGCCATGCAACCCAAAGTGTAAACCTCTGGGCAACCAGTGGATCACTGCAACTACTCACTCTCAGTTTTAGACAGATTGCAATGATTTTTCCTGGTTGCAAGGAGGTTGCAGTTCTATGTTTACTATTGTGTGACTGAATATTTAAAGTTATTTACATTATACATTATATTTGGGAGCATGGTGTTCATTTCACATGAACCATGAGATCAAGTAGCTAATTTTATCTCACTGCAGTGAGATAAAATTAGCCCTTGTTACTGCTCTAGACAGATGACATACTGCACACTGAGTAGCAATCTCTTTATAATCTTTATTCTATTTCAGTGAAATTAAATTGAGTTTAAAGCGCAGGATCCTGATCAGAGAGTATATGCATGGCCTCAGCTGGATTGGAGGCAGGAAGCCATATTTAGGCTTTGATAGCTGCTTATAAGAGGGTTTGAAGTTCATAAACCCCCCACCCCCAGCCCCTCAGCTTCAGAGTCCAGGGAAGTAAATTAACTTAATTGGAACAAATCATTTTGTACATGCAACATCAGAAGTTCAAGTCTGTAATTATGAGCTTAAAGGATTTTAGGTATGCTTGTTATTGGGTTAATCTAATTTTAGAACACAGATCGTAAAGATGTTTATTAGCTACTTGATCTCATGGTTCATGTTAAATGACCACCATGCTCACAAATGTATATAATGTATAATTCAACCAGCATGTGTCGTTGTAAATAAATAACAGAATGAGGAAAAAAGGCTTTTAAATATTCTGTCTGTGTTTCTTGAAATAATCTGCAGAAGGAACTGAAGATTATCAGAATTAGTTACCTTGGGGGAGTTTAAGTCCATCTTAAAGGAACCGGATAACTCTTTTACTCAGTGCGATTGTTTTTAATGTCACTCTTAATTGATTTGCTATTGTATATTTTTCACATGTTTGAACGGGATATTGTATTTGTTTTAAATTTTATGTTTTAAATGTACTTATGTGGTACATGTATTTTTGACGTTTGTGGCCATGATGCCAGGTCTCTCTTGGAAATTAGATTTTTAATCTCAATGAGATTTTTTTACCTTGATAAATAAAGGACTAGTAAAATTTGGCTGAAGTCCTTCAAAATATTTCTGCAGATGAGTCAGAAACAGGATAATTTAGCAAGACTGGGGGTCCATACCAACTGGAGAGAAAAAAAGAAACTTATGTGTAATACTGCCTAAAACAGTCCACACTATTAATTTGGCAAAGAATATGAATGAATATTTTAAAAATGAATAAATATATTTTAATAACCATTATACCCAAAGCTATCCTTCATAGTTTAATAACCAGTCATGTTTTTAAAATCAAAAATATCTATTTGCTTTTTGTTGTAAATTGCAATTAAATGTAACAACACATCTTCTGGTATCTACTCTGCACTCTTGAGACTGCACTGGGAGACACACTAAACCTTGCAACTGGCAGATGTGGCAATGGTATCTTGAAGCATTTGGACTCCCTGGGTAAACCTGAGTGGCTGCAGGTAATGTCTCATGCAACAGAAGCGAGAGGAACATTAGCAAATAGCAAAATTATAGAACAAAAAGGTCAGGAGAGAAAAGGAGATGCTAATGGTTTGTGGCAATCACCTGTAATTATTTTTTAGGAGTTGTGTTGCCGCTGCTTTTCCATTGACCTGTTGCCACTTTCATTTCCATGCAGGTGAAACGGATTCATAATGGTTTACACTTTCAAGCTGGACTAATTGAGATCCATGAAGTTTAACTGACTTGGTGTTTCACTGTGATGATTGAGCGTTCTGTTAATTTTACTGAGCAGTGTGTACCCTCAGGCAGTTTTCATCTCACCTACTTAATGAATCTACCTTAAATTTCCTTGCACCTTTCTTCAAACAAAACCAGTATAGTGTATGGTTGGAAGTGACTGAGAGTGAAAGAAAGACAGAGAGAGAAACAGATGGCTAATCCTTTTCACTTAGTAGCAGTGTCATTGACTGTCACTGATAACAGAGTGAACATCCCAGGCCAACGTACTCTTTCCCTGGTGGGTGATGTACACAACAACAATAACAACGACATCAAGCTGCTCTCACTCTGAGTCTGACAAGATCAGCTACTGGAGGGCATACCCGCTGCCAAGGTGACTTCTGCTGCCTCTGTGTGTGAATGAATCTAGCAAGAGTAAAAAAAAACCCAAAACAAAACATACTGGCAGAAGAAATACAACAGAAATTCATAAAACAGCCAAAACACCTGGCTGTGTATTACTCTGAGCATTTTGGTTTGTTACCAAATCATTCATCAAAAAGGAAAATGTCAAAAGAGAGATTTAATGTCATCTTTAATATTCAATAAAAAAAAATCTAAAGCTTAAATAGGCTTAAGCTTAAATATAAAATGAATGCAGGTATTATTGTAAAAGATGGTAAATATTTTTGTGTGTGTTGTGATGTCAGAGAAAATGTTCAGCTGCATGTTCAGTAAGTGGTGCACAGGGCAGTCTGGATCCATTAAATATCTACAGCCATTCACCACAGCCACATTAGAGCGACTGTTGCGTCAGTTAATGGAGGAATGCACATATTGTTGATTGAAATCACATTCAGATTAAAACAGAAAGGATGATTTCTCTCTGTGAGTAATATGAGTGCATTTCAACAGCAGTTCAGTCCTGAAGCCACAAAAATGTCACTTCACAGTTACATATCCAGGTTTACACAACTTCCCCAACTAGTGTAATCCACATTTCTTCCTACAGCTCAGATTAAGGTTGCTGTCTCCTGAAAAGTTTTGAAGCCAGTTATGGTCACATTGTGGTCCAGGAAGTGTGAGTATTGTCACGTCTCACTGCAATGCTCCATGAACTTAATCCTTTCACTGTGCTCCCATTGGTCTTAATCAGCTCACCAAGCTCACCCACAATATTGCCCATATAACACCTTACAGTCTTCATGTTTGCAGGTGGATCAGCACCATTGCTGAAAACCCATAATTTCCTCCATAGTTCCTCCTGGATTGCAGCGTAATGTGTAGAAAACTCGTGGATTTGTAAAATTTGACTTTACAACACTTGCAGAACAAAAATGACCAATTAACCTTCACAGAAATCACAAAGCGCAAGAAAAGTAAACTTTAACAGGTGATAAAATATTTATTTTTAAAATCAAGGGATCTTCTGCAAGAGCTACTCCCAATTCAATTCAGTTTTATTCATATAGCACCACATCACAAAAACAGTTGTCTCAAAGCACTTAATATTGTAAGGTAAAGACCCTACATTAATACAGAGAAATCCCAACTATCAGACGTACACATATGAGCAAGCATTTTGGCAGTAGGAAGGAAAAATCTCCCTTTAACAGGTAGAAACCACTAGCAGATCCAGTGTCAAGGAGGGCCAACCATCTGCCGTGACCAGTTAGGAGTGAAAACCACCACAACAGGCCACGAAAAAAAAAAGTCACATACCTGAGCTGAGCTTGAGAGATGCTGTCTTCATGCAAATCTGAAACATCTGGCTTGATCTACCTTGTGCTTTTGGACAGATAAAAATAATATGGCCATCGTTCGGCAAGAATTTCAATAGGAATTTCAATTCATGAAGTCAGTTTCACAAAAAATATAGAACCAGTGGAGACAATTATACATCAGAATCCAGTACAACACTCAGATTTCAGATTTATTAGGAAGACGCAGCTGTCAAAGTTACACTGTTAAAAACAATTCTAATATTTATGCTTGGTAACATAAGTCTACTGTATAATGTCTCTTTAATAAATACAAAAAAAACCTATCACTTTCATTCAGAGGTGTCAAACTGAAGGCCTGGGCCCATACTACACAACAGTAACTAAATAACAGAAAACATCCTACTGATTATAATGATTTCTTTTTTCTTTTCTTTTTTTTTTTTTTGCAATGAGTCCACAATAAAAGGACATTTTCAGTGGGTTCAGTTTTGAGCTAACAGATATACATATTTAATTCTTACAGTTTAAGCCCAAACAGTCATGCTGACACATTTCTTTCATTTACCAAGCAGTATTTCTTTATCATGTTGGAAGACTGAGACATACTTTTGGAACTGAAATTCTTTTTCTTATATTGAGGCATTTAATGTGTAATGAAACATCTTTACACTGACAGAAAGGGGAGTTTCACCGGTGCAGCCCACTTAGCATCAAAGTGGTCTGCATGTTGACCTCGATATAAAATGAGTTTGAGTCCTGCTTTTATTCACAGCCAAATCTCCCTGACCCTGGTCGTGCTAAAGGTCTCTTCCTGTTCAAAGGGAGTTCGTTCTTCCTACTGTGCCAGTGTATTTGCTTATCATCTGATTCTCTGTAATACTAAAGAGTCTTTAATATCAAGTTGACTCTTATGTGTTGGCACTATAAAACCGAGTTGAGTTGAACTGAGTTGTACGGAGCCCCCCAGGGGACATGGGAGAAAAAAAAATTATGGAGGAAAAAAAAAAAATTATGGAGGAAAAAAAAAAGAATTAGGGAGAAAAAAAAAATTAAGACGGACTTTTGCGAGATCTCGCAAAAGTATTGCGAGCGCTCGCAAAAGTATTGCGAGATCTTGCAAAAGTGTTGCGAGCGCTCGCAAAAGTATTGCGAGATCTCGCAATAAGTATTGCGAGATCTCGCAAAACTCCAACAATGGCGGCAGCTACTTAGTTGTAATATTACTCTTTCTGGGTCACAAAATACACTTTTAAGATATTTTGAGGCGTGAATGTAGTTGTGTAAACGTCAGATACCTGCTCGGTTTACAAGACATCACATATTTGCAAAAGAGCTCCGACGTTTTTGGAGATCTGACACCCACTAGCTCGAAGCTAACGGGAGGTCGAGACCTACTACAGCCGGGAGGAACACCGCTTTCCCGGCACATCGTGCCTCGACCTCCCGGTCGGCTTCGAGCTGGCGGCCTCCGAAGAATGCGGCTAAAACTTTTGCGAGATCTCGCAATACTTTTGCGAGCGCTCGCAATACTTATTGCGAGATCTCGCAATACTTTTGCTAGCGCTCGCAATACTTTTGCGAGATCTCGCAAAAGTCCGTCTTAATTTTTTTTTTCCTCCCTAATTTTCTTTTTTCCTCCCTAATTTTTTTTTTTTTCCTCCCTAATTTTTTTTTCTCCCATGTCCCCTGGGGGGCTCCGTAGAGTTGAATATTTCGGTATGATGTATTTTTTTTTTTAACTTAAAAAATATCTAATTTTCCAGAACAAGTGAATGATTACTTTAACTCTTATAAGTTAAAAAGTTTTTGATGATTTTGTGCTCATAGCATTGTGCTGTTTTGTGCTTAGATTTTGTGCTGTTCAGTCTACTCACTAAGAAACTATGTGATGTTTAATGCACAGTGCAGGATATTTGTTTGTGCTGGTAAATATTTATTTTATTCATCTTTGAAACCTGAATATGAATTAAAACTTCTTGCTCACCTTCCTTATCATGTTCTCTTTTTCTTGTTCTGCTTGTGTTTCTGAAATTGACGTTCATTTACAGTATAATGATGGAAAATATGAAAATGCTTATCAGTAACACAGGATAAAGCACATGTTATTTTGATAGTAATCCTTCTTCCAATCCTTATTTTGATCATTTGGAATAGACTTGGACTTAAGTTTTGGAATTTTTTGCATTCATACATGCATTACACAATACACTGCTATATGATAAAGAAAAGAAAAATTAAATTTTAACAGCATTCCCTTCTAATTATTTCCTGTCACAGTTGTCAGGTTCAGGTTGCCTGTGGTAGGTAAACAAGGGAATATATAGAATTACTTTTTTGTTCATTGTGTTCAGTTTTATGTTTGAGTAGTTGAGCAAAAGAGTACAATGAATCGTTTATCACTGCTGATTGACTGTCTTGGAGATAATATGCATAGAGACTTTCAGAGTCAAAATCAGCATTCATTCTAGTGAGACTTGCACTCAAGACCGTTGGCCTCGCAGTCTGCTGGTCTTCAGGTCCAGTTTCATCATATGTAAAATCCTTAAAGTTTTAAAGATAGAAAAGAGAAAAAAAGTAGTAAAACATAAAAATGCTATTACCATGCTGAAAGCATTGACATAAAAGTCACTGCCATCCTTATTAAACACAGCTGGTGTTATCTTGTTACTGAAGATGGCATTATAAGGTTTTAGCTATCAATATTTTAATTTATGAATTAAGCTTTAGAGAGTTCAGTAATCAATATATTACCTCAATAGACGTTACTGGTGAAATAACAAAACTGTTAACTGAATAATATGCATGCAAACGCACACACCAGCCTGCCACCCCCCACCCATCACCCCCACCCACAGACATCTAAAGAAAAGAAAAAGCAAACTAACTTACCACATGTGCAGCTTCCTGTGGAGACACAATTTCTACAAACGTAGAACAGGAAATGTGTCATGGACGCTGTACCACATTTTCCATGCACAATGTCTGTGGTGGTGTGTGTGACCTTACCCATTTTTTTTTTTAAAGTTTGCATAAACTTCAACATGACCATCAATACTATCATCACTGTTATGGCAATGATACCTAAAATTAAATATGGCACAATTCCTGGCCAACAAAGAAAAAAATAAAGTTATTCAGAACAAAATCTTTATCACATTTCATAATATTCAATATATTCTTTATCGTGCTATCATTGAAACAGTTCATCAGAGAAATTTATTTGAACTCACATCTGAAACTATTGAAAACTGAAGAAAATGCAAACATCAAACTCTGACTGAACATGATAACGTGCATGCACAGAATACAACATGAAGAAAGCATGTGAACCACTGATTTAGTTCATGTGTGTTCTTACCATCTTTTTGAATGGGTGGTGTAGTTGGTGTTATATAGGATAGGACAGACAAATTAGTAATAATATCCAAATGGCTTGAAGGCATAGTCGTTCTGTTTAAAACAGCAAAGGACACAGTTGACCCAGCAGTGACTGTCTTAGCAGGTTTTTTGGGACCTGGAACCACAAATGCAGCATACATTTATAAATAAATTAAGATTGTAAGTTCCTTCTGATTTGAACAAAGGATTTGTTTTGTTTAATTCTTGAAAGAAAAGAAAGAAAAGAAACTCACCATGTACAACTTTTAGATTGACCTCTATAAGTGGATCAGAGCCGAGTCTCTCAACTCCACAGTAATATTTTTTTGAGTCTACCAATTTAAGATTATTGAAAGTCACTAACAAATCATTCCCTTTGTTATTTAGGATTACTCTGTTTTGATGTGTAGTCTTTCCAGGTGCAGCAGTGATGATTATGTGAGTTTTATCTGAGCATGGACTTTCACAAAGGTATTTATTATTAGTGGTCACATGGAACCAAATGTTCCAGTTTGAACATGTGAATGACACCTTTCCCCCAATTTCACCTTGTACATTGAGTGTCATTATCTCCACAATATTGAGAGCTACAAGCAGAAATAAAAAGAAAACGTTTTCAGTGAATGCATACCTTCAAATATTAACATTTCTATCAATAGTGATATGAATTGTATTTTAATATTTGCAAACATTACTTGACAGCTACCACGTTTATGCACCTGCTTATTGTCTAGGTGCAAATACTAAAAAAAGAAGAAGCAAACCCCCCCCCCCCAAAAACCAACAACTTACCAGAAAGAATAAAAGCACATCCACTGATTTTTACCATATTTACAATGAAATCATAAAAATGATCAATGACATAAAGTGTGTGGCAGTATTGACAAATAGCTCCACTGTCGATAATTTCCACTTCCACTTCCCCTTCCTGTTACTCTTTTATGAGCTAGACGCTCCTCCCTTTTGCAAACACACACAGACACACAGTCCATTCGCAGTTTTCTCCCAGTATGTTTTAAAGTTGAACAATGTTTTGTATTTACTGTTGTTGACTTTAGAACTTCACTATGAAAAACTAAAAAGACTGACAACAGCAATTGAGAATACACATTCAGTGATAACAGCAATCAGTATTTAATCAAACAATGCGGAACACTTCACAGCTTTACCCACACGGTCGATTAAGAGTGCTATAAACTTGAAACACTTTTCTTTTAACTTGTTTAACACTCATACCACTTAATGGATGAATGTGAATGTCTCAGGATCACTTTGAATCACTGTCAGAACTAATAAATTGAACATGAGCATTAAGGTCACATACTGCAAGAATAAGGTTAAAAAGGTAAAAAAATATTTTTTTTCAGGGTATGGCTATGATACGCTATGATTATTTATTTGCGATCGTTAAATGAAGCCACAAACTGTGTTTCAGAAACTCACAACTAAAATAAATAAATAAATAAAAAATCCTGCCCTCATGCCTGAATGACTACTGGCCACTTGCACTGACTTTGGTGGTAATGAAGATGTTCAATTCAATTCAATTCAATTCAATTCAATTCAATTTTATTTATATAGCGCCAAATCACAACAAAAGTCGCCTCAAGGCGCTTCATAGATACAGAGAAAAACCCAACAATCATATGACCCCCTATGAGCAAGCACTTTGGTGACAGTGGGAAGGAAAAACTCCCTTTTAACAGGAAGAAACCTCCGGCAGAACCTGGCTCAGGGAGGGGTGGGGCCATCTGCTGCGACCGGTTGGGGTGAGAGAAGGAAGACAGGATGTTCAAAAGGCTGTTGAAGAACATCATCTCCTCCTCCATCCCAAACACCACAGATCCGCTCCAGTTCGCCTACCAACCCAGCAGATCCACAGAGGACACCATCACCTATGGCCTGCACACCACTCTCAGCCACGTGGACAAGAAACAGGGTAACTATGTGAGATTGCTGTTTGTTGATTACAGCTCAGCGTTTAACACAATAGTGCCCATCTAGGACTCAACGGCCGTCTATGTGCATGGGTGTTGGACTTCCTCACTGACGGAACTCAGGTGGTGAGGGTCGGTAGGTGTGTCTCCGACAGCATCACCATCAACATGGGAGCGCCACAGGGGTGTGTACTCTCACCACTGCTCTACTCCCTCTATACTTCTGACTGTGTGGCCACCCATGGCTCCAATACCATTGTGAATTGTGACGACACAGTGGTGTTGGGCACCATCTCCAACAATGATGAGGCAGCCTACATGGATGAGGTGAAGAATCTGGTATTGTGGTGCCAGGACAACTACCTCCAGCTGAACGTCTGCAAGACACGTAACCATTTGTGTTTTGCAGTGTACGTGACAGTAAACTTCTTGAATCTTGAACATTCCACTCACACAATGTACATTTTCAGAATCCCAATTTAAAATTTCCAGATTATTTAATTTAATTTACTTAATGTATATAATTCACTTACCTACTACACATAATGTCCTCTTTTGTATATAATTCACTTACTGTATACAGTTTTCTCTTTTTGCACAGTCGATGAGCGTTTCAGGACACATTTCACTGCGCGTTAACTATACATGTGGCAAATAAAGAATCTTGAATCTTGTATCATCTACATCATAATTCTTTACAAAGATGAATTCTGCATTTTCTTATCTTTTAGATGACTATCCCCTCCAATCTATTGAACATGGACAAATATTTATTCTCATAAACTAAACATCTTTAAAAAATCTTGGTGGACTCATTTGAACATGATACAAACACATCCTCTGGATACCATGCATTGTATAGGTCATCAGGAAATTTCAACATTGTAATATATGTGTATCATCATTCCTAATCAAGAGTGCACAGTTATTTCCCTTTCTCATTGAAAGGAGGCAGATTTTTGAAAACATGTAATTTTGTTTTTTATAACAACAAAAAATTTCCATGAGTCTCACTGAATAGTCAAACTAAGTACAAAATCACTGTGCCAGTCATGTAAATCGAATTGATTTGAAACGTCATCAGCTCCTGCATTCATGAGCAGATAATTTCTTTTTTCCTATTAGTCACATAATTGTAGTATTTTTGCATGCTCTCTAACATCAAAAAACAAGCTTAATCACACATGAAAATAGGCAGAATTGTAACAGAGTTGTTGATGCCTGTCATTACAAAGAACACTGTGTATTGGTTTTTTGGAAGCGCAATTTGTGTTTTTAGACTACAAAGAAACATAAATAGCTCTTTGTGGTGTGTCCTGGGAGCCATAAAATCTTTTTTTTCTTTAAGTTTATCTTTTACAGCTGGGACTGGGATTTAAGCACGTCAGAATGCTATGGTGATTTGCTATATTTGGAAAGGATAACAAAAGCTGATTAATGCCGCCATGATTGAAGGTAACCTTCACTTCACTGATAATACCTGTGGTTTAAAGAATGACCAAAAATATGTTCTATATTCATGGAAACATAGGACCTTTATCTAACCAGTGTCATTCTTCTTCTTCCCATTTCATGTCCACTGTACTCTTTTCTTTTCTCATATGTAGTGACCATAGTGGCTAACCATTCTCCTATTATAAGTAATGTGTCTTAATGTACAAGGAGGAAATGAGAGTATTATCTTGCACCTCTGTTGGCAGTGCTTGTCATTCAAGCACACACATTTATCACACACCGGCAGTACTAGACCTCTTCTTTGTGCATATGTACAACTTGGGTCATCAATAAGTAGAGATTCTTTGGAGCACCTCAGTAAATGCTGTCACTTGAGTACATGGCGAGTCATCTACTGTCTGTTTTGTAATGCAGCGTTCAGTTCAAATTTAGACAGAGAAGTGGGCAGGCAAATGAATAAAACTTTTTTAAATAAAACTTACACTGTGGTGAAAATAAAGGTAGCCAAACAAAGATTAGCTGGAGATCCAGAAAAAGTAGGTAAGTCCAAGTATAAATCAAGCAAAAAGGGGAACAAAAACAGGGTAGAGAAAACACAGAAGTTAGGCGATACAGCCAGGGAACATAGGCAGGTAAACACAAGCTGACAAAGAAGGGAAAAAAACAAAAGGCTAAAAAGTAATGAGTGTTGGGAAAAAGAATAATGAGCCTGTTATGTCTTAAACTCTAACACAGAGCGCAGAGGACAGAAGGAGTGCAAAAAAAATGTGACATCAAGACACAGTAGAGACTCTCTGCATTGTTTTTTTATTACATGCCTATTTTGATGGATGCACCTTCCAGTGTGGCCTTCCAAGATTTACTTGCCAAATGGAAAATCTGCCTGGATTTTGCAGTTTGTGGACCCCACATAAACACCACATTTGGCCCATTCTCCTTTTTTTGTTGAGAATCTGAATTTTCTGCCACCACTTTAGGGAATTAGGAATAGGTGGCATAAACAACTTCGAAACCACATTAACAAATAATAAAAATTACTATAGTGTGCAAATCTTGACAGAATTATACAAGACATTCCACTGAACATTATGTCTTGCTCGCAGCACGGTCCTGGAAAGAGGTGACATCCAAATAACAAAAAATGATTAACAAAAAAACAAAATATAGAAGGAAGAAGGAGAGCACTTTTAATAAGAAAAAGGATTCTTTAATTGTTAATTTAACTTTTTATGTTTTGTTGCTTAGGCAACAAAAATGTTTCATATTGTTATAATATGAGAATATCATCTTTAATAAAAACCTACAGCTTCAAACAGAAATCAAAACCAGTAATGAAATTTAAGCTTCCCTAGCCTAGCATTAGCTCACTGACTGCATTATTAATTATAAGAAAACAAACAAAGTAACTTGACTCACCGTCGAGTGGATTGAATGAGGGCACAATGCTGAATCAGTTGGCCGTGTTATTTTATACTGTCAAGCGGTATTGTGTCAGTAATTAGTCAACTTCTGACAGAGCACGCCAACTACAGGGAGCAGCGATGAAGCAGGGGAGATGCAGCAGATCGCCCCAGAACTTATGAAAAGTTCACTCCCACCACAATAACCAGATTGCTGGAAATGGGGTCTGATTTCAGCTTGTTTACATGATTCTCCTTCAGCTGCCTGCTATTGATCTGAATTGTCACATTGTTTCACTATATTACATTATATTCTAAACATTTGCAAAACTCAAAACCCTGGCTCACCAGGCACCATGACAAATAAATTACACACAAAACATTGTCATTTTTAAGATTGTAACCTCACACTAATTAGAGACAATTTGAGTAAATTTGGCCTCTTTCATAAGTGCCCTTCAAAACAAACTATAATGCAAGATAATGGACTTCACTCCCACAAGTTGTCATTGTATCTTGCATCACTATAAGGTTCTATACAAATAAGGTTTAGGTATAATAAGGTTCTGAATTACTTGTCTTTATAGGACCACAACACAATTTTAAATGATTCTACCTGTACATTTTTAAAATAGGTTAGAGCACATAACATCCTTCCATTACTGTCAGGAAGCCTAAGGGTCATGTGACCCACCGGCCTCACTGATAAATGACAATTGAATGTGCTGGTCAGGGTTGCTCTGCCCCAAAGCATCCATGTGGTTACATGTGTCTGTAAACAATTTTTTTCATGATTTTTGAAAGACACGAAAAGAAATGTTTAGAGGGTGAGTTTACCTCTATAGAAAAATGTGTATACTCAGGGGTTAAAGTGATATTTGGCAGGTGGCAGAAACCTAAGATCTATTTTAGTAGCTGAGCAAGGTGAAAACGATCACAACTCACATTCATTTCTATTGTAAGCTCTAGTATGTTTTCTTGGTGTACAGGGTGTGATGAGCTGACCTGCTTCTGCTCTGAGGTTTACTGCTCTTTGTGGAGTCACACAGCTGAATTCAACAAGATGTAAGCAGAAGTTTCAGGAGCAATCTTGGCTGATTTCCATCCCCTGCTCTAACAGTATACCATTTATACCATGGATGTGAAATGCATTTTGAAGCCAACGTACATGCCACTTTGATCTTAGGTGGGCTGGACCAGTCTAAAGTTTTTTTTCCCATTTCTGTCAGTGTACAGTAGTTTAGCTGCACAATTAATCTCTGAGATACCTCAGTACAAGTTGATCAAAACATTGCATTTAAAATTACCTGTTACTTAAAAAAAATACTGCCTTAATTGTTGCCCTTCTTAGTGCCTTTACGTGGTGAAAAGACTCGTTTCTCCTCGTATTTGCTAAAAATAGTTCTTTAACTTTACTTAAAGAAATCCTGATCAACATGCCTTTGCCTCAAGTTTGATAATTCAAGTATCCACCCTGTATTATAGTAAAAACTGTGATGATTCATTCAGAATCTTTTTTTTTTTTTTTACACGACAATACGAACTGAGATGTGAAAATGATTGAATATGTTTTGCCAGCAGCATAGTCCATTGCAAGGGGAATATGTGTGATATTATAATTGGGGGCTTGGCTTCCATAAATGTTCGATCCTAAAATCACCCCTGCTTGAGCATTTAGTTGAGTTAACACAATACCCAATGGGAAAATACATCAGCAGTGATCTTAAAGAAGTAATTGTTCCTTCCCATCGATCTGGGAAAGGTTATAAGGCCATTTTCAAACAACTGTACATTCTACAATGAAAAAGATTATTCACAAATGGAAAACTTTCAAGTGAGTTGCCAATCTTCCCATTAGTAGAAATCCGAGCAAATACAAACACAAAGCACAAACACCTCATACCACCTGTCAAGCACAGTGGAGGAGGGGGTGATGATTTGGGTATTTTAGAGCCACAGGATCTGGATACCTTGCAGTCACCGAGTCAACCATGAACTCTGGAGTAAAATCTGACACAATTTGATTGAAAGTATACCCTTTATCCTTTGAAAGCCTACTAGGAGTAACCCTCAAAGCTCTTTTCTGAACCAAGCAGTTTCATCCACATTTCAGGCATGCTTACATAACAAAATAACTAGGTGTGCATCAAAAGTTAGTGTGGGTGGTCATTGCCTGTGCAGTTACCCCTAGAAAAACCTGGAAAGTATGCTAATGGTCGTCAAACCACATCTTTATTGATAAACACTGAGAGGTCAAAATGTGAAATCAAGGGTACAAGGGGACGATGTCAGTTGTGATCTTTATGGGAGAAAAGGGTTAACCTTGGCTGAAACTGGGCCATGCAACAGGACAAGAATCCCAAGCACAACAGCAAATTTACAGCAGAAGAGCTGACAACGAAAAGCATCAAGGTGTCACAACTGCCCAGTCAAAGTCCATCTGAAATGATGTTTGCATTCTAGTGCAAGACCAACCTTTCTGCATTATGTATTGTTAAAGTGAGTTGGCAGACTGTAATTGAGCGGTACAGCTGGCAGCGGTCTTTCAAATTCTTCTCCTGTTGAAACCAAGTTCTTCAGGTAAAAGGTAGCAGACAAAGAAAAGGATAAGAGCAGGGTTAAATATGGTATAGCTTTCCCAAGATAAAAAGTCCCAGAAGATAGTTGTGTTCTAGTCTGACCAAGTGCTTCTCGATGTTCTATATACCTTAAAAAAACATTGTTAGGAACATAAAAAAGTGATGGTTACATACTAATTACAACACCAGTTCAAGAGATTCTTTTTAAAAACAATACTATTTTATTTTGTATTTTATTGGTATTGTTATATACATGGCATAATTTGTGCTTTTTTATTATCAAGAATAAACCATAGGGGAACACATCAGAAAATTAAACTTTAAATGATTGAATTATTCATTGTTCAGCTGGATATACTGAGAGTTCTACAAAACCAGGAGGGAAGGGGCAGAAAGGGAAAACAAACTAGATAGGTAGATTGATAAAATAGATAGTTCAGAGACACTTGCAGATGGTCCACTGAGGGTAGTGTGAATGTTCAGACTGTGATGTGCTTTTACCAACAGTAGCAAAGGCACCTGTGTATCGCTTTGTTTAAAAAAGAAAGTAAGCTGCAGGGCCTTATTCTCGTTGAGTCCATACACATATAAACCAAATCCATCCATCACTTCTTGCAGGGGGATTTCTTCCACACAAATTTGTTGATTTGAAATTTTTTTTCCCCCAGCCATTACAGATTTTGGGCACCAGGTTAACCAGCTCATGGCCATTCACACTGATCCCCCTTCTGGGACTGACTGAATAATATAAAAAACAAAAATACACCCCAAAATAGTATTTCCCAAGATTTCCATATTTTCTTGCCCAGATTTAGAGATATTTTGAAAGGGAGAATGTTATGACTATAGAGGGACATTTCCAACTTAGACTGGAGAAAGCATAACGGATAGGATGTGGAAACAACATTAATGTATGCTAGTTGATTGATGATTGGGATAAAAATATGAGATAAACAGGTGAGATGCTTCTTAACTGGGAAGATAAACAATGAATAGTGAGTGGCAGGTATACTGCAATAAAATACAGAAAGGACAAAATGGACTGAGCACAAAGAGTGAAAATGTCTCTTGGTGGCTGAGAAGGAAGAGCACAAACCTGGCATGAAGAGCAGAAAGGTCAAGCAAAAAAGATGTAAAGACAGTATGACCGACAAGACAACCTGGATGAAGACGTATAATACCCCATAAGAGGACTAAAATTGGTCTGTCTTTCAGCTGACTGCTGCCTCTGCCTGGCGTTGGAAGTTTGGCCCTATACCAGAAAGTGGTCTGTCTGCTACAGCACCTACCTGAGTATGATCGAAGACTGATATCTCATTTTCTCCTCCCTTTTTATGTTCCATTTGCTGTCTGTAGCTAACCATCATATGTCCACATAGAATAACTTGTGAGAAACAAAAGATGTGGAGACAAAGGTGGAGGGGGAAGTTGAAGCAGTCTGTATGTGGCGTTTTTTTCATTTTTAAACTACACTGCTGGAAGAAATAGATAGGCCTTTTCCTTACCTGAACAGTGCTAGTAGGTGCATAGACAGAACAAATAACTAGCGCATGGAGAGGGGCACATTCGCAAAATATGAAATGATAAAGGAACACAAAAACATTGATTGGGAAAAAAGAGAAGAAGTAAAAGATTTCATCAGAAAAAACTAAAAGAAAGTAAAAATAGATATGAAGAATGTAAAAAAAAAATACTAGGAAAAGAAGCTGGTGAATACAATGGTTAAATCACAATAATTTGCATTAGTTATCATATGAAAAGTGGGGATAGAGAACATTTTTACTATCAGGTGTGGATTAATGCAGAAGAGTCACATGTCAATGTTTGAGTTGAAGGGCTGGAGAGGAAATAGAGGGAGAAGGCCTTTCTGGTATAGATTGGTCCGTTAGCTAGCCTTAGCTTCCCTAGAGACAAAACTATATTTTGATTTTCTTGTTAGCTACCCACTGGGGTAAACAAATGTCATCATTGATGTCTGTTAGCCAACTGATAACCAAGTTTTCATGTCCATGTCACTGCCAAGTATGTGTTCCTTCATCATATTATAGCAACAAGTGTATGTTTTGTCAGGACATGTCGGCTATTTTCTGAACACACAAAGGTTGCTGTTCATAAAAAAAAAACCCAAAGTCTTTGCGACCTTCAGCAATCATCATGGCAGCAATTAAACAATGGGAAAGACACTCAACAACAGCCCCAGACTGAGACTGCTCACATATGTCCAAGAGTGGTCTAAGCATGAAACCCATCAGCTGATCTTGTTGGCTTTTGTGTCCCACAAAGTTATCCATGCTCTGGACTGGCATTGGCTACCCACCAACACATTAATTCAACCAGTGAGCTGGTATTAGCTTTGCTCAAGCTCTAGTCTCTGTTGATTTAGTCCTTTAGTTGGCATTAGCTTAACACCGAGCTACAGTCTATGTTGATTTGGCCTGTTAGCAACCATTAGCTTCCTGCCAAGCTGTAATCCATATTATTTGATTGGTGAACAGACATGAAATTGTCGCCTTGTTACAGTTCATGCTGATTCAGTCTGTTAGCTGGCAAAAGCTTCCCATCAAGCCATAAATCCATGGTGATTCAGTCTGTTGGCTATATTAGCTTCAAACTCAATCGTCCATATGTCCCGTGTGTATTTCGACCTCCCGCTTTCAGCTCCAGAGACAAAAGTTACTGGTGGTTTGGCAAGTAGAGCCTTTCTCAGCAGGGGACAGGTAGAGCTTGCCGTTAGCACAGGCACAAAGCTCGTACACAGTCTGTTTGGTGTAGGTGGTACCTGCAGGTGCTCCCTCCAGGGGATCCACAGCACTACCAAGGGGAATGTTGCCCAGTCTGATAGTGTTGGCATCTAGAAAGATCTGTAAACATAAAAGAAAAAACATGCATAAAACATGGAAACAAAAGTTACAAAGAATCCAGCTGTAGGGGGCAAAGCTCTTAGGGATGGTCTTGGTGCTGAAAGTAATGCACAAACAAAGAGAATTTGAAAAAGGGAAAAAGAAAAAAAAGGGAACCAAGGAATGCTTGGTGCGTCGAAAGAGAGGTCACATTGCTGAAGGCAATGACTACTTCTTGCTGTTGACTACGGTTGTCATCATGAAAGATCTATGCAGACACAAAAAGGAATTTCTATTTAGAACAGGTCTCTTTTGATAAAGAGGTAGGGTGGGAGTGAATGAGGCAGAGAGCAAGATAGATTATGAGAAATGGAAGGAAATCAGTGGGAGAAAAGAGAAGTGAAGTAAAAGCATGCAACAGAAAAAAAACACACTGGAAACAGCTCTTTTTTTCCAGGTGATTTGATATTGTATCACACTTATCACAAACCAGACTTAAAAGAATAAGACTGTCTAAGATAGATCATTTAAGTGCCACATTTAATTTAAAAAAAATGATCACAAACTGTTGAATCTGAATTCTATAGTTTCTTTTAAAAACATATGCTTATTTGAAATTTAACAGACTTCTTAAAGGGTTGAAAGGCCAACAAAATTTTCTTGCACAAGTTCATCTACTTCCAAGGTGCATGGAGAAGACAAAGATCTGATGATGTGAAGACTCCAGAGACACTTAAAGTATTAGGGAACAACTTTATTGGGTGACCAACGCATTTCGCCTTGTGGCCTTCATCAGGTTCATTACACAATATCAAACAGTTTGTGTTTAAACACAAAAACAGGAAACAGAAGAAAGTGGACCAATCACACATTCGCAAATGCTGACCAATTAGCATTTAACAAGGTGGTACTAGCTGATTGGTTAAGCCAGTACCACCACTACTGGACTGAACCACTACAGATTGAAAGGGGGGAAAAAATCTCAATAAATCCAAAAGTAGTTCATACTCAAAATTACACAGAAAAATGCAAACAAGTTAAAATAAAAATAAAGTAAGAACAGGGTCAAAAGGCCAGCAAAGTTCCATGTGTCTTGTTTCTAAAAGAGAATAATTTGATTATTAGATTAGTTGGCAAGGTCAGTAACATTATTGAATACCAAAAAAGCATCCAACAAATATTAAGACTTACAGGTAAAGTTGAGAAGATAGATAAGAATAAAATGTTCATATCTGAACATGAGATCACTCAAAAAAACATATTTTCAAATCTGTGTTCAGTCATTTTTTTTGTTGTCGTTTATTTTGGATTCTCTAAAATCAAGTAAATATTTATTGATATTAACACAAAAATAAATATAAGGATAATAATATTTGATACTTAAACACTTCTTTGCTATATCTGGATGTCAAGTTAGCTAAACAAATGATTTCCAGTGTTTGAACCTTTGTACAGTTTTCAGCAAGCTGATACAAAAAATGCACCCCCCCAAAAAAACAAACAAACAAACAAACAAACAAAAAAACAAAAAACCCAAACAAAACCAAACAAAACAACAAAACAAAACAAAACAATAAAGGCCACTTTTAATTTATTTTAATGCATCCTTTGATGGACTTAATCACTGTTTTTTAGCAGCTTCTTGTTGGTGTCACTGGATCTGGGTTATGTGTCCAGACAAGCTTAGTGAAATACCCAGTCAAAAAATCAAAAATCTATTGCACTCTAATGTTGGAACATTATAAGATCAGAAGTAGTTCAGTAGATTAACATGATAACCTTGGTTTGATTTTTTGAAAATACATTTTGAACCATAATCAAGCACAGTTACTGAAAACATACTGTATAATCCACTATCAGGCTGCACAGAGTGATGTGGCTTCCCAGTCACAAAAATCATGTTCTAAAGAATCACAAGAGATTACAGTAATCAAAAAAGAACACAGTTTCATTTTCAGCTATTGATGTATTAGCCTTAATTACAACTTTGTGGACAGCTAAAAAAAAACACAATTGTTTCTAAAAACTGTTTTTTCCTTTGCTCTGTCTGCCTTATTTTCTCCTGTCTTCTTAAGATACAAGGTGAGTTTTAAGCAATAATCATTAGACAATCTTCGCTTCTATTGACAGCTTCACTTGCCTATTTATTTACTCTGTAATGTTCAAGGAAGCTCTGCTTGTTATTTCTCGCTCTCTCACACATACCCACAGGCTGGACGGTAATCTCAGCAGACATCTGCATCCCTGTTATTTGTCTACTTCATTTTAGAAATGAGGACAGGGGAAGTGAAAAAGTGTGAATATAATTGCCATGAGTGCAAGAGTAAGGAAGAAGAGATGGAAAAGAGGGTCAGATAAAAGAGTGAGAGACAAAATGTCATATCAGAAGTGGTTTGAAGAAGATAGGCGACACAGAAGGAGGGAAATAGATGAATGTAGGAAAAAGAGGAAGAGAGGAATGAGGGATTAAGATACGCTGGTAGTGAGGAACCAATTAGTATAACTAATGATTTCACGTTAGCTGACGGGGCACATCTTGAGCTGTATAAACAACATCCGTACATATAGTGTATACACACACACACACACACACACACACTCAAGCGCTCTGTGTGTGCTGCTTATGTTTCCTTTGAGTATCTGTTTAGATAAAAGCAGTACATACATTAACATGAAGACAAATCTGCAGAACTTTTGAAATGATTGATTTCTTTGATACTTAAGAGACTCAAATTCCTATAAATAAATAAAAACTGGAATTTCATAATCTCAACATTAATTAATTAATCATAAAAATAAAACGTGGCCTGATCTCTATCAACATTACACACAAGAGACAAAATAAAATAAATAAAAAAAAATCTCTAAAATGGTTTATAGTACTACCTTTACCTACACTTGCTGCAGTACACTCATAAAGTCATAATCAAATCAATTCTGCATCACTCAACAATGTATATTTTACTGAAATGAGAAATGAATCCTGATCAATGTTTTAATAGTCAGATTACAGTAAATGCTATTCCCAGCCCCAATGCGCTCCCTCGTGTCTTAATAGGCTTCAGCATCACTTAATAATTTCATTTTATTTAAAAGAAGTTCTTTCTTTTTATTCGTATTTTCAGTAACTCTGCAGTCAAGAGCCTACCAAGTTGTAGAGTGGGGAGTGATCGGTTCCGTTCAGACATTTAATTTGGAAATTACAAGCGGAGAGTCAGTCTGTTCTGTTACTGTAGGGCAGTTTGACATGGGCATTGTGTTTGTGAAAAAGAGTATAATAATTCTTCTACTAACATTAAAGAAAGGCACACAACCGTAACCATGGTAACTGGTCTCACACAAAAAATGGCAACAGCTTCGAACCGCTTAGCCTCCAACAAGTGCAGATAAAATGACTTTAATAGAAACTAGAAGTTACTAATATCATAGTTCTGTCTCTGTAGAAGATTTAGGGGGGCAAAAAGAAATAGATGATTTTGTATTAAATAAAATGGGCAACCTCTTTAACAGAGCTGTGTAGAGCTATCTCATTAGCCTGTCATGCCTATTGGTTTTAATGAGACATAGTAACAATGAAAAGGAGACACTTTAAGAGCCAGTGAAAAAACGGGTGTGTGAACTTCTTTACTTATGTATAGAACAAAAGAAAATACCGCAGTATCTCTAAATGTCAAGGTATTCCTTTAACAGGTCCCTGGTGCACACCTGTCATCTTCCCTTTGGCTTCCAACAAAAGCTGCCAGGGCTCAGTTATAGCCTTACAGGAGCAGGACTCAGTCACGGTTGGCAACAGAGCCCAAATCTAATTCTAACAACCTACTTGCCACAGTAACAGAAAGCTACATCTAAAACAAACTTGGGTATGGCACTCGAATGTGGCGGCGACAAGAGTTGGGTGCATGCATGTTTAAGAGAGGAAATGGAAATCGGTTCTCCTCTAAACAATAGAAACATCAGTGCAACAAAATGGTGCAGCAAAAGGAGAGGATGAAGTTGGAGGAAATAGAGGTGAAGAGTAGGAAATAATGGGGAAGAAAACAAGGGGAGAAGAGGATATGACATTGGAAAGACAAAAAGGCAATTAGTGGGTGACAATGGCTTACAAGGAAGGGTAGAGCGAGGAAGAGATCAATAAAAAAAGGAAGTGAAGAAGATGGAAATTCAAGAAAGAGAAATGTATGTACGGTGATTATGTGAAGGAATAAGGATAACAGAAGTGAGACTATGGATGGACAGACAGATGGATAGATAGAAAGGGGAGAAAGTCATTTGATGAAGCTTAAGATCGGATTAGTGATGACATTCATTCTAAATGAAAGTGTCTGTAAGTATTAGGTGGCTCGACGTTAGCTGTCTATACACGTGAGACAGTGTGTGCTTGAGAACAAGTAGTGTGGGAAAGGATGTGTCTGTGAATATAATATTGTTTGTGAACAAGTACGAATAAGTGCTTTTCATTCTTTCTTCTGTTTATACGTGTACTTACTGACATGCCTGCATTACATTAAAATGTGTGTGTTTTACACATTATTTTTATGATTAAACTATTAATTTTCATGGGGTGCACTGAAGTTACTACCATGACTGCACAAAGTACATGTCGTCATGATTAAATAGCACTCCAATTCAGATTTCACTTTTATAGTCATTGTTATTAAAAAAAATGGTATAATTATAAACAGAAGAATCAATATTCTTTCTTTTGACAAACACTACCAATTTAATTTAAATATTAAATAACATATAAGCGAACTGAAACAGTAAAGACTAACAGTTTGAATCCATCTCCAGTGCTTCTTGCCTTGCTTCACACGTCTAGTCTCTTGCGCACACAATTTATCTGCCTTCTCTCCATCCTATCAGCAAACTCTCTCTCTTTACCATCATCATTTAGCCTATTTTTAAAGTTGTTCCTCTCACCTTTGCAGTCCTGCCTTTCCTTCTCTCTCGCTGGCACCAAACATGCCTTCTTCTTCTCCTCTTCCTTTTGTCTTTGGCCAACAGTTACAGCTGTTTTTTCAGCTTTGTATGTAATAGTGTGTTTATAACAGTTATGCGGTAATAACCTAGTTAAAATAGTCCTCAAAGATAAAACATCATTTTGGTCCAAATTTGGTTTTTATGCTACTTCTTTTGGTAAGCTACATATTCCATCTTTCAAGTTAAATGTACAGAATTTAAAAAAAAAAAAAAATGTAGTCTCCAAAATAAAACAAAAAAAAAAAATTAAAATAAAATATAAACATTGTCATCTTACAAGTTAATCTAAAGCTCTAAAAATAGCAATTTTGGTTTTCTGTGTGTCATATGCATTCCTTGCACATTTCAGTCCAAATATACAAGTCTGTGTGGGTGGCTGTTTATGTGGATACAGTATGAATGGAAATGTGTCTACACCCATCTCTTTCCAGCAGCAGTTTAGCAAGCACATTGCTCCAGCATTGAGAAGACGGAAACATGCAGGAAGTAGCAATTATGGGGGTTCAAAGCATTTTTCATGGATGATTTCCTTTGGCAAAACAAAGGAACAAAAGGGTTGAAGGCAAGTTAGCTGAAAGAGAGAAGGGGGACGTGGTGGTGGTGAAAGGACAAGATTTTTCTGGGATTAAAAAAAGAAGGGAGGTGGAGAGGGCAAAACATCAGAGGACATATCAGAGATAGAACATCTGGAAAGAGACCAGGAGAGAGAAAAAGAGCTCTCTGTATACAGTGGAGTTGTTTCAAAGGAGAAAAAACGTCTTTTTAGGACACCTTTTTAGATGTATTTAAGATGAAACCAGATGCATGAGGAAGAATAGTTAAGGACAAAAACGAGGATGCAAAATTGCATCTGCAAAAGTAAAGCACATAAGAGTAAAAAAGTTTTTTTTCAAGAATTTATTTTATTACCGCCATAAGGTTTTCCATTAAATGCAAACAATGCCATCTTTCATTTTTGGCCATATTTCATTTTCTACAAATACCTAGAGGACACTTTCTGCACTTGAATGTGTGTAAGTAGCATGATACTTCTCAGTTGTCAGTGTCCTAAAAAGGTGTATAAATATAGTTTCTGGCATCACTGTCATCAAAGCAGCTGTCAAATTATATTAAAAATGATTTTACACAACTACCTTTTCCTTTCAAACCATTCTTGGCTGTCTTTATCTTCTTTTTTCATCTGCTAAAAGCGAATCCTTATTGGCACGTCCACAAAACCAAGTGGTAATTTCAGAATGAATGGGTTCTCTTTGCAATGGGTTTTATGGATTCATTCTTGCATTTATTTATTGTATCGAATGCCCCAAAGTACTCACATAATGTATGACATGTATAGGAAGAAATGAGCTGTGGCTATTGGGAAAATGAAAGCAATGTAGCTGCCTTCATCAAAAATATAATAATAAATAAAATGGTAATAGATACATTTTTATTATTATTATTATTATTATTATTATAATAACCATGGGCTAATCTGAATTTGATTGGTTCCCTATGAACTTCTCTTTCATTTTGCAATTATGTCTGGCACCTGCTAAGAAATACCCCAGGATAATAGGGAACTGATAAAATGAACTGATAAAATATGGAAAGTTGTGAGTTCAGGTAGTCATAGAAAGTTTTTTGTCTGTTTGTTGAAAGATGTGAGAAGTTTTACTGATCTTCATATGAACCTTTTCAGCAAGAAACTGAATAAGCATATTCGGTTTCCAGTGTCAAAATATAATCAACTGACTTAAACTGAATCAGAACTGAAAAATACTAAAAACTGTGTTAACTTGATAATCTTTGACTGAGAGGATAAAAGGATAAAAGAGTAGAAGAAGAGAGGTTTCATAGAGGTTGAAAGGACACTAGTACTACTTCACAACACACACAGAATTCTGCCCACACAAATAGATTCAGTTCAACCTCTATGTTCATCTAGCCTTAGCTCACCTTGCCTCCCATTCTCTTTTTATTTTCCTCTCTTGCTCCCCCTGCACTTGGACATGGAACACACACACACACTCCAACAACACCAATAGGTGGGAGGCTGTGAAGCTTTCTGAGTGTATTACACAGACCATTAGGCTTGTTGAATGGACGGACGCTGGAATGGGAGCTGACAACGGACTAAATGACAGAGGCTGGAGAGAGACTGAGAGTTTAGTAACCCAGATGTAGCAGGGACATAAAGCAATATCAGCCTACTCTACTGTACCATACAAACAAACACATTCAGAACACACACAGGTGCAGGCATAGACAAATTCATTCACCCAAACTTCTACAGGTATACAAGAAGAGAGACTATAAAAATGATGTGTACAAACACACAACAAATGCAGGAAGTAAGAGCTGCAGAATAAATGAGCCCCCAAACATATGCAGCGACAGATGGTAAAACAAATGAGAGAGAGAGAGAGAGAGGGAGAGACAGACAGACAAAACTCCCACACACGATGAAACACTCAAACCGAGAGTGACAAAATAACAAACACATCTATGACGATCACCTCAGGGAGTGTGAAGTAGGCTAATAAATTTCCATTAATCACACCTCTGAAAAAACATACACTACTTAGAGCTATTGGCAGATATCTGTTAATCTATTCCTCACACTCTGATGAAAACAAGTTTTGGAAGTAAACAGAAAGGCTCTGGAGACCAAGAGAGCAGGGGGGCAGCTGTGGACATGTCCTTTGAGTTCATGTTTGTGTGTATGTGTGTGTATCAGTGCATAAAAATGCATGTGCGTCTCTTCATCTGTGGGTTGAAGATTTTGCGTGCATGTTTTGCATTTAACTTGTGTATAGTTATATGTTTGTGAGGCTTCCACAGCATCACTTGGTACAACAGCGAGTTACCCCCTGCCAGCATTCTAATTTACTTACTATTCTGCCTTACCCGCAGGTAAAACATGAAGTAGTGAGGAAAAAAAAAAATTTAGTCCCAGTGTACCACCCCAATAATACCTCCAGGCTACAGTTTCTTAATAAGCCCCATCATTGTGTCAACAAACAATAAAACTCCATGGTAACCTAACTTTGTCAAAAGTTTGTGTAAGCTGACCTGATTTCACCTCGCTGAACTCACTGGTAGAAAGCACATACAGATGTGCAAATGTGCCATGTTGGGTATTGTAGACATCTTTTGAAAGAGTTTAAGGTGATCAAGAAACTTTGCCAAAAAAGCTGCAAGTGAAAAAAGTTGTCGGTTTTTATCAGGTTTAATTCTGCATTTAGAGATTTTGGTCTTCGTTTTTTTTATTTGTCTTATTTGTTCAGACTGCTTCAGACTTCAAACAGCTCTTGCTCCTGAGGTGAGAAAATACAGCCCACACTTAAAATACATGTGGTTGAACTAATTAAATTAAATTCAGTTATCTAAAAATTGTATTTAAACATAGTAACTAGTTCCTATTATCACCATGATAACAAAAATTAACGTGCACTCCCTATATAATGATTATAGTAATAATAGCAGTCATAGTAAAGACCAAAGGCCGCTAACTTTCTGCTTCTTAATTCAGATAAAACTGAGGTTATTGTACTCGGCCCTGAAAATCTTAGAAATATGGTATCTAACCAGATTCTTACTCTGGATGGCATTACCTTGGCCTCCAGTAATGCGGTGAGGAACCTTGGAGTCATTTTTGACCAGGACATGTCCTTCAACGCACATATTAAACAAATATGTAAGACTGCTTTCTTCCATTTGCGCAACATCTCTAAAATTAGAAATATCCTGTCTCAGAGTGACGCTGAAAAACTAGTTCATGCATTTATTACTTCCAGGCTGGACTACTGTAATTCATTATTATCAGGATGTCCAAAAAACTCGCTGAAAAGCCTTCAGCTAATCCAAAATGCTGCAGCAAGAGTACTGACAGGGACTAGAAAGAGAGAGCATATTTCTCCTGTTTTGGCTTCCCTTCATTGGCTTCCTGTTAAATCCAGAATTGAATTCAAAATCCTGCTCCTCACATACAAGGTCTTAAATAATCAGGCCCCATCTTATCTTAATGACCTTGTAGTACCATATCACCCTATTAGAACGCTTCGCTCTCGCTCTGCAGGCCTACTTGTTGTTCCTAGAGTATTTAAAAGTAGAATGGGAGGGAGAGCCTTCAGTTTTCAGGCCCCTCTTCTGTGGAACCAGCTTCCAGTTTGGATTCGGGAGACAGACACAATCTCTACTTTCAAGATTAGGCTTAAAACTTTCCTTTTTGCTAAAGCATATAGTTAGGGCTGGACCAGGTGACCCTGAATCCTCCCTTAGTTATGCTGCAATAGATGTAGGCTTCCGGGGGATTCCCATGATGCATTGAGTTTTTCCTTTCCAGTCACCTTTCTCACTCACTATGTGTTAATAGACCTCTCTGCATTGAATCATATCTGTTATTAACCTCTGTCTCTCTTCCACAGCATGTCTTTTATCCTGTCTTCCTTCTCTCACCCCAACCGGTCGCAGCAGATGGCCGCCCCTCCCTGAGCCTGGTTCTGCCGGAGGTTTCTTCCTGTTAAAAGGGAGTTTTTCCTTCCCACTGTCGCCAAAGTGCTTGCTCATAGGGGGTCATATGATTGTTGGGTTTTTCTCTGTATCTATGAAGCGCCTTGAGGCGACTTTTGTTGTGATTTGGCGCTATATAAATAAAAAAATTGAATTGAAATGGTTTTGTTGTGCCAACAACATGATAATACAGCTTTGTGGATTCCACTTCCTGGTGACAGGGGAGGTGTGAAATTGGTATACCACATTCACACCTTTACATATAGAAAAAATTATATCTTTAACCTCCTAAGACCCGAACTCTTCCATATCATGCATTTTTAATTTCTCTTTGAACTTTGGGCATATTGGGAACTGAAGAATGTAAAAACAAAGAATTGCCAGATTTTTTTTTTTAACCTGATTTTTGTTCCTGACAAAAATGAGATGCACATATGAGGACATTGGTCTTAAATTTTGATAGAACAGTGCAGTATAATGCGCTCGTAAGTGGATATCAGGCCCTTGTAGAGCAAAATTTAGTATTTTCGTCTAGACAACCCAAAATGTGATGTCCACATATGTGGACGCCAGGTCCTAGGAGGTTAAATAAACAAATGCAGTAAAATGCAACATGCAAGCAGCAATATGCAACATGAAGTCACTTTCTAGTTCTCATTATTACACATTTTGCAAATGAAAGCAAACTCTACACCAATGTATGAGCATGCAAAAGCTCTTTAGCGTCTGCAAACCAGTATGTAAGCTACAATGGTTTGTGTAATTTCTGCATGTAATAAGTTGTTAAAAATGGGACTAACACCCTGCCCACAGATGGGGAAGTCATCATGGAATTTATATGTCTTGCATTTATGGAAAACACATCACTGCAGTTGATTTTGTTCCCACTTAGTAAATAAATGAATACACTATGATTTATATTTACAAAGTTGTAGTTTCACTGGAAAACTGCCACTGTTAGAACTCATAGACCTTACTCAATGGCATTCTAATTGTTTGTAGCTTCCCTTACTGCAGTGGTTCCCAAACTTTTGTTGCTGGGCCCCCCTTTGTTTTAAAACAACCCACCCACACACGCACAAACACATCCTCCAACCACACACACCCATATTTTGCTCCATTGCGGTTTATTTCACACCTCAAACATTTAGTAAACAATTAAGCAAATACAAGTAATCTGCAGGTAGTAAGAAAATAAACTACTAACTCTTTTACGCTACGTCCGCACCTACACGGGTGATTTTGAAAACGCAGCTGTTTCGTCCACATGTAAACGGCGTTTCGAATCACCGAAAACGGAGATTTTTTAAAATTCCTTTTTTGGGTTTATGTGTGGATGAGGAATACAGAGTTCGTCACGCAACATTAAAGGTATGTGCCTTTTTCCACGTCACGCTGTGCGCCACGTTATTGTTTACAGGAGATGAACTGCAGAATGGCAGATAGTCAGATTAACAGTATTTTGTCTCTATCTTCAGGTTTTACACGCTTACATTTACACACACAGTTACTGTCCCTCTATTTAGAAAGGCAGAGGCGTCACGGTGTAATTATTTTACATGTAGTTGTTTTTTTTCCTGTGTAATAATATTTAACATTGCTATCAATACATTTTTCAAAAAATGCCTCTCTGTGCAAAATGGGTTTAAAAACATGAACAACTGTGGGATACTGTTTGTCCGTAATTTGAACCGAGGGAACAAATCCTGGCAGGATCAGCCTGATATTATTTGTATCCCGCTGTAACTTTACTGTATAAAGAGCTAATATCTCCAAAATGTCAGTAGTTATTTATTACAACAAGTGTTTGTGAACTAAAAATCAAGAATGGGGGATACTGTTTGTGTTACGGTTCTGGGTCAGTGTTGACCCAGCATTTTGAGTTTCTTATATTTTGGTTTATTTTTGCATTATGGATTGTTTTCTGATGTTCTGGTGCTTTGTTTATTATTATTATCATTATAGATCTGTTTCTGTTATTCTTGGTGAGGGATCAGTTCTTAGGTTTTGGGTTCTCATGTGTATTGCAGTTTCTGTTCAGTGTCTAGTCTGTCTCTCAGTGTCGTGTCTGCATCTTTGTTTAGTGGTTCTTGTTTCCTGTCTTATTGTGAAAGTCTTTGTCTTATGTTAGTGTGTGCAGCTTAGCTCCCCCGTCTCGTTAGCCCTGATCTCCCCCAGCTGTGTCTCCCTTCTGTTACCCATTCCCTGATTACCACCCTGTGTATATTAGCCCTGTGTTGTTCTCAACCCAGTGTTGCATCGTACCATCAGATTATGCCTGTGTCTTTTTTGGTCTCAGTGTTCAGTCTTCACTTCATGTTTTGTTTTCTTGCCAGCAATAAAGCTGAGGTTTTGAGTTGCATTCTGTTTTCCGAGTCCTGCATTTGGATCCTCATCTCCGCCTGCCCGCACACAGAGCCCCGACAGTTTCTCCGTGATTTAAACAGCCCAGCGCGTGCTCTTGACGGAGGGAAAACCAATTCTGCAGGGGAGACCTACCTTGGCACTTGTGCAGGTGAAGCCAAAGGGAAGATATGCTTCACCATATTTTCGAGTCTTTGGCTTAGAATAATGGAAACATATTCAGCTATGCTTCATCTCCTGCTTTGCATTTGTGTGGGCGCCCCGTGCTAGCAGTGTCCAAGCGTTGTTTTGTTTTTTCCCTTTTCATGCTGCGCCCCCCCCCTGCAATGGCTCTGCGCCCCCCCCTAGGGGGCGGGCCCCACACTTTGGGAAGGTTTGCCTTACTGGAACGTATTTCTGTACTTTTTACGTAACAACAAAAGTGTCTTATTAATTTTGCTCACCTCCAACGCTATGCAGCTCAGTCTTCATGAGGACTTCTGTGTCTTCCTTTCCATTTCTTCTTGCCCCTGCTTTTTTTTTTTTTTTTTTTTCCTCTGTATCTGTATTTTGCCCTGTGTTGCACCTCCTTCCAGCTCTTGGCAACTACCAGTTTGGCACAGATGCATTTAATCACTCAATCGGCCTCAGTAGCATATCTACCCCAGTGTTTATTCAGTGCTCACTAGATTATTCTGTGTGCTTGTTTGGCAGCAAACTTGGCTACTTATGTCAAGTTTGTTGGTTCCTTTTATGTTTACTGCTCCTGACTGAAATGTTGAATCCTGTATGCCTGGTTACTCGACTTCATCTGTTGTTTTCCGCACGTGCCTACTCTGCGTCTGCTGTGCTCCCAACAACCCTCGCGCTCTCGGTCAGGCTTTGTCTTTCCACTGTTTTCTTCTCAGCCAGACCTGATCTAGTACAAATATCTCCTGTGACTTTGTTCACCGCAAACTTCAGCTTACTTCAGACACTTCTCACTTTTTTTTTTATGTATTCATTTGGCAGTCTTCTCTGCTCTGAATTTTTAATAACTAGTCTGAGCTACTGAACTCCCACATCTAAGTGCTTACGTGTTCCCTATTATTTGTAATTCTTTAAAATGTTAACATTAAAGCAGTCATCCAGATAAAATAAAGCCACATTAATGATAGAAGTGCATTGCTTTAGAAAATACAAGTCCAGTGGTTCAAAATGTTGGGAATTTACTTACCATTCATTATGTGAATGGTGAGTAAAATGGTGAGTACCTCTTGTGGGACAGAGTATTAAAAAATGAAATAGAATAGACAATTAAGTAAGTGCATATTATGTGGCATACGTGTCTTCTTGCATCATTTCATTTATGTTCCTTTCAACTTGACTCCTTCCAAACTGATTTTAGTGGTTCCTGCATGAGCCTCCAAACTGTTATGCTCCCTTATTAGGGCCAGGGTGTCAGCGAAACAATAACAAAGTATCTGAGTAAAAACAATGTCAAGACTTTCTTTCAAGGTTTAACTTGCATAGAAATTAATTTGAATATGTTATTTCTCTCTTCCTTTCAATAAACACGGACATTATTGCAAAATACTTTTCTGTTCTCGGATAGAAACAGTCTCACTTATAACTGTAGACTGTATATAAAAAGATGGATATGGATATGCCCATTGGTTATTAAAGTCCTGATGTGCAGCTTCAAACTGAAGATATAATGAAAGGGAGTTGATCTGACTCAAAAACCGAGGGACTGTATGCTCATATGCTAGCAATTTGACCATCGCAGTAACGTATACTCAGGTTTATCAACCTTCAATTAGTTAACCCTTTAAGACCTACCACAGAATCACGCCCGCCAGAGCTTATCTTTATATTTTTACATGCTGCAGTGCCATTTTTGGGAGCATTTCAAGTTGCTATACATCAATACAACCGTTATAGCCCAAATTTTAATAATATGTATGCATTAAGTCCATAATAACTACATAAATTGCAAAAAAGTGCAATAAACTACAAAAAAAATAAAAAATCGTTTTTCCTTTTCTTTTTCTTTTTTTTTTTTTTCTTTTTTTTTTTTTTTTTACATATGTTTCTAGGTAGAGAAATATTAGAGGTTTATCCCTCAAAACTGTAAATACAAAAAAGTAGCACAAAACAGTTTCCAGCATCAGGAAATTTATTTTGAGTGTCTTCATAGTTTTAATTTTGAGATACACCAATTTTTATGTCCTGCAGGAAAAACGAAAATAAATATTAGAATGCAAATTTGCAAAAAAACCAGCATATGCATCAAAATAAACTATTTCCAGCAGTGCAATTTGAGTTTTAAGCATCCCAGAAACTATTCAGAAAAGCATCAAGTCAAACATGACTTATAAAAAGGCCAGTATAGGCTTATGAGGCCCCGATGATAAAAAAACAAAAAAAAAAACCCTACATTTTCCGCGAAATGACATCACTTCCGGTTTCGGGCAGGTAATGGTGGACATGCGACAGTTCACGCTGACGTCTATTCCAACGTAGGAAGTGTTATGAACAGCTGATTGGATCGGCAAAGCGTGTTTCTGGAATATTATGTTTTTGTTGCTGCAAGCGCTTTTTATGCAGTTTTTGCAAAGCCATATGTGGAAGGAAACCATGACTTAGGACAAGCTGATGGCATAAGATGTAAGTACAATTCCTCCGGTTTCATATGCAAAAACAATGATTGCGCTAGCTTACGTGGTTCTGGTTCTACAGGGATTTAAAAATAGTTATGCAAAACGGAGCGTGCCAGCTCCGACCAGCTCTAAAGGGTTAATAAATGGTCATGTACTTGTTTTAAATAAGACTTGTGGAAGTCCATAAAGTGAGGAAAGTTTCTGGTGAGGTCACATGCAAGGGAGCTGAAAGGTGATTTTCTAAAATACTTATAATACTTCAAAATAGTTTTGCAACCAGAGGAGCGGCCCAGAAAACAGGTTTAGGGACTTCCTACTTTAGCCCCAAAAGCTCTGTCCATCTTTTACTACAGTCTGTGGTTATCACAGAGGGACAGTGATTTCTGAGTCATGAAGACGCAAAGGTGAGAAGAAACAATAATTAAAAGAATAGAAAGCTCACATAGACTAAAGTGTCAACAAAAGGAGAGTGAAAGAGACAGAAAGAGAGAGAGAGATGACAAAAGGGGAGAAGACAATAAAAAAAAAAAACACAGGAGGACTGCAAGAATCCTGAGAGGATCTGTCAGCTCTCGTTGGCTTTGATTTTAATGGAAGCCAGCGCTCCCCTACCTCTAACCCATTTGGCCCTAATTCCAGCACTGCTTTCCAAACTTTTTAAACTTTAATGGCCTCTTCTTAAGTGCCAGCTGCTGACAACATTGATTTGGCTTTAAGCCTTGCTGTCCTGCACGCCTTTATTTTCTCCTGCAAAATCGACAGAAACATCTATTTTCTGCCATCCTTCTCCACCTCCTGCTCATCCGATCCCCCTTCTATCCTCCCTTCATCCGCTCTTCTCTGTTCATTTGATGGTGTCAGCAGTTGAGGAACGCTTGTATGAGACTGGATGAAAAGGAATGCTTTTGGATAAAGTCTTCTTTCAGAATGTATGTATTTTTTGTTTTTAAAGAAAAGCTTGGTTGCCATTCAGTCGTGAATCTTTACAGAACAGAGCTGAGATTTTTTTTTTTTCTAATGTATTTGAATATTCCTGTGTGGTATCACTGCAATACCTTTAGGTGTTGCCCAAAATGGAACACAAAGGGAAATACGGGTCATGATAAATGTTCTTTAATAAGTAGGTGGATTTACCAGGAGCCCATGTAAAAAACCCAAACAACCTTTATACCCCACCAAACTTACTACTGAAGAAAATTCAGGGATTCAATCTGATGGTTAACTTATAAAAAGTTTAAAAACTGTAAAAGTTGAAAATATTAGTTTCTTAAATTGAAAAAAAAAAAAAACCTAACTAAAAAGCAAGTCCAAGTTCTGTATTAGAACAAGACCTCAGCTCAAATTTATAAAAAGCTGAGAATATTGTTGAGTCAATGTGCATGCGGTTCATGCAGATATGAAAGAAAACACTGTAATATGTTTATTTTCTTGATCTTTTAACCAGTATAGACAATTCTTTCGGTTTCACAGGGTCATGTTGAGGTGGATGTGGTTAACTGGGGATAACTGGAAAAGGTCATGTGAAATGCAAAACCACTGTTGGATCAAGCAGTAAAAGAATATGAAATTTATATGAAAAATGTCACTGATTGTAACATTCATAAACGTCAGAAAAAATGGTATGAACTTGAATCTGTAATCTAGGTATCAATCAGATGTTCTTCTGTACGGATAACACATCTCTTCATAATGGACCGTTTTCAAATGGACTGTCTGATAAGGGAGCTTCTCTAGACATTGCATCATTGGGCTTCATTGTGATAAAATGGCTCAAGGGTACAGTATGATCTTTAGAATAAACCCTGGATGCCATTTGTTAAAATTATTTTTTTTTCCTGCCTTTCAAGCTGCTTATTATCCCATCTCTTTAGGGGCCAGATTTACAAGGGCAAATGAACATAAGGTCTGATGATGTGATAATGTGAGTAATCTAACATAACAGTAATCCGTCAATCATAATATATAAAGGCATAGGTTCTACAGATGTGTTTCTCTTGGGAAACAGAATGACAGCACAGACCAAGGAGAGACATCAGAAGGAGAACATTTTTATGAAAGAGAAACTACAGAAAAATACTTTGCAAGTACAAACTGCTCCACAAAAGGTACGTCTGGAACATCATTGTGGGAAAGGCCAGTGTTACCCATATGGAACAGAAATAGTAAAAACTTATAAAAAACTTGCATAAGTTGTGGCCTACTTCATATAGTGAATCATATAAGGCTTATATGATTTACTCATGAAAGTGGCCACTTTCTCATTACTTTCATATATTGTTTTAGGAAGTATCCAAAACATACAAGTTTCATTTATATAATTTTTCAAGGGATCTTATATCTGTTTTCACTTTTGTATGCTTTTCATACAAGTTTCACACAAGACAGATACAAACTTTATAAGATTTATACATGATGTGATGGAGTTACACCGTCCCAGGCCGCAAACAGCTGATCTGGGCGCATACACTCACCACCACCATTAGTTGTACAATTACCGTGGCTGCGCGTCTTTTAGTCGACCGGGAGGATAAACAAAAAGGGGTGAGAGGTATATTTTGAGTAGGGATGGGTATAGAAAACCGGTTCTTGTTGAGAACCGGTTCCCACTGTTTCAATTCCTTGGAATTGTTTGCCATTTTTGCAAACGATTCCCTTATCGATTCCAGTCGCCCCGAATGACGTCACCACGTTGCGGAGCATCATTTACCTGGCAGGAAACACGGCGCCTAAGCGGCTCAAACGCTCAAAAGTTTGGTTATACTTTACGAGAACGGATGACAACAGGGCAACTTGCAATACTTGCAAAGTAGATATTTCATTTAAGGGAGGAAACACTACGAATATGCAAAAGCATTTGCTCACAAAACACGCGATAACCTTAAATGAATGTCGTGTTTTTAATTCCGCTCCGGACTCGTGAAATCTCAACCCAGCAGCAGCGGTAACGTTTGCACGTTCTCTCCCGTTAATGCGGCAGGTAAATAATCAACTAACAGTGCATATTATGTTAGCACGATCTGCCTTATTACAAAACCTGCCATTACTGTGCATTTAGGTGACCATGATGAGAGAGACAGAGTCTGGCTCAGATGCTGGCAGTTCTCCCTGCAGTCTACCGGTAGCGTCTCCTTTCAGGCCAGGATAGACGAATGTCACCGAGCAGTGACTAAGTTTGTGGTAAAAGGCTTGCACCCATTTGCCACAGCAGATGCCCCCGATTTTTGGTAAGTGAATGTGTTTAATTGTAGACAGGGACATTACTGGATATTCTTGTGTAATTGCTACAGAATAATTTATGTTATACTTTGTTATTGCTACAGAAGAATATTTATTTTATTATTTTACATTTACAATTTTTTTTCCTGGGGACCCTGTGACACCCCATTGAAGAGCCGTAGGCTGTGGATCTCTTAAGAGCTCACTGTTGGGTTTGTAAGGCCATGTTACTCCTAAATTTCTATCTTGTTCAAAGAGAAGATATAAAACAAAGTTCTAAGCTAATCGATCTTAGTGTTCTCCTTTTTAAAAAAGAATCGATAAGAGAATCGATAAAGAATCGAATCGTTAAACAGAATTGAAAATGGAATCGGAATCGTGAAAATCTTATTAATACCGATCCCTAATTTAGAGCGGCGCAGAGGGTGGCCAACATATTCTTTTTTGCTTACCTTTAATAAAGCCGGTCGCATAGACTCTCTGTGATCGCCAGTAAGACGAGTGGTTATGCAAGCCGATGGTATGGTGTTCTGGGGTTCAAATAGTGGGTTCACACGCGCTTGAAAGGTCACATGAACTGCATTATTTTTGTTTGGGTTTTTTTTGTTATTGTGAAACACTGTAGACTGCCTGGAAGTGGCCATAAATGTCTGTATATGCATATATATGTATTGTAGGAATACAGCTGGAAATAAGCTGAGGAAAAAAAGAGTGTTTTGGGAAAAGAAATGGTAAAGGGATGACTATTATGCCTAGTGGGAGGGGCAATGGGGTATAAAAGAAGGCTGTCAGGGCCTACCTGGGCATTATGTGAGATGTTACAGAGAGGGTAACATGCAGACTGGCTCAGCCGCTTGTGTTTTGTACAGATGTTTGTTTTGTGTTGAATTGAGTTAGTTTTCTATTTTCTTTGTAAATAATCTTTTTGTGCACCTGGGAGGCCGGCCGAATAAACTATCCACACTGAATGCTTCCTGACTACGCCTGCATTTGTTGGGAGAAGTTTAGGAGAGGACCCTGCGACACATATATTTTCCATGTGGGTAGAGGCACTCTAGATGAAAAAAGTGAATAATAATTGTCGGGATCCTGTAGATGAAGTTATTTGGAAGAAACAATACGAAGGTGGTTCATGTGAGAGCAAATAAGAGAAATTGGCTAGACAGAAAACACTGCGATACACAGTGATGGATGTTGTAGGTTACGTTTAAAAAGTTAAACATCATCATACTTAATTTATAGGCTTATATGATTTTTAAAATATTAACAGAGGTACACAGTTTGGAACCAGATTTGGTGACACTGACTTCATTAAAAAAAAAATAGACAAACTGAGTAGATGAGACTGACATTGAGGACACAGTATGATAGAGCTATCTGGCTATGCCTGTGTGTGCTCTGGTCAAGGCTCAACAGGCCACAAATGAATCCCTGATGCACTGAATTGGCTGACTCAGGATGACAGCAGAGACTCCACAAGCTCAGGGGGGTGAATATGAACTGGATGACCAGCATTTCAGTGTCCCAAAGGCCATCAAAGGCGATCATGAAGGCAAAAAAGTAATGTAATAAATATGCCACTTTTTCATATCTCATTTGACCTCTTTTTGGGTATATTTATCATCTATCTTCATAATGTGCTCTTAATTTAATCTATTTTAAAAACAGCATATTTTTAACCTTATTTAAAATAGTGTAAGCCATGAAAAATTTATTAAGATTTGAACAAACTGACTTCATTTTACTGAATGCACTACTTTGGATAACCTTTTACTTTTGTTCGTTTTGTTCTGAAGATTATGCTCAGCACATTTCACCATGTGTGCCTGGTTGTGTCTGAATTTTTCTAGTTCTGTATATTATATGATATGTGATTTGCAATTATGAGATTGCCACCTTTTATGTTTCAGATTTTTTTTTTTGCCCATTTCCAGATCCGTATTAAGGCTTAATATAGCACTTAGGTTTTATCATCCCAAATGAAAAGTCACTTTTGTTTCTGTTCAAACCAGACTGGTCTTTATTTAACTGCAATCTCTCAGTTGATATTTCTGTGTTTGATCCATGTACTATATCCACCCAAGCCTATGTGGATTTTGTCACTTTTATTATACTGTGGACATTATCACTCTCTTGAGTTTAGCAAGTCATATGAGGTAGAAATAAAATGGAGACCGGTACTGAGGAAAAGCCTCAAGCCAACCCTTATTTCTTTATGTTTTTATTTCAGTTATCTATACTTTCTTCTAATTTTTTAAGTGCTCTTGAGCAATGGTTTATTAACTTTTTTGGTTTCTTTTTTTGGAAATTTCACTCATTTTCAGTCCAGTCCTTGTATCTGGCCATTTTCAAGGGAATGTTTTTTCTTTGTTAGGGCACTTAACACTGACATATGAATTGTTAAACATAAAAAGGCATCTAACTAAATGACACATTCTGATGTCCAACGCATTATAGATGACTTGGGAAAAAACTGTTTTCAAAAACACATATTTTTTCCCTTGTTGAAACTGGACAAGAGGGGGACAAAAGAGGAAGTGGCAGGTTTTAAAAAAAAATTCTACAGTAAGTGAACAGCATCTGAAAGTCATTAAGAAATAGAAAATCCAGCAAAGACACTGGACCTGAGAGATACACCTGGCCCATCTACTGTTTACTGAATGTAATGGTCTCAATGGAAGTGTTACTCCCTGTTTCTCCTTAAGGAAGGAAAAGGCTGAAGTAGGCTTACACAACTTACCCAAGAACTGGACTAAAAATCAGTGGGAACTGGTCTCATGGAACGATAAAATGAAGTTTATTTAGCACAATTCAACAGCAAGGTGATTCAAAGTGCTTTACAGAGACATTAAAAAAACCGAAACAAATAAAAATCATGATTTAAAATGGAAAAAAAGCAAGAAAGGAACAGTAGATAAATTCAGTAGTTGAAATGTAAATTTTGAATTTGGTGGTTTATTCAAATGCAGCTGAGAACAGGTGAGTCTTCAACCTAGATTTAAATACACTGAGTGTTTCAACTGATCTGAGGCTTTCTGGGAGTTTGTTCCAGATATATGGAGCATAAAAGCTGAATGCAGCTTCTCCATGTCTGGTTCTGACTCTGGGAACTGATAAAAAAAAAGGATCCAGATGACCTGAGGGATCTGGAAGGTTCATACTGGGTCAGGAGGTCACTGATGTATTTTGGTCCTAAACCATTCAGAGCTTTATAGACCAGCATCAGAACTTTAAAGTCTATCTTCTGACGGACAGGCAGCCAGTGTAAAGACCTCAGAGCTGGTCTGAGGTTTAGGTCTGACTCCATCACTACACCCAAATTTCTCGCCCTGTTGGTGGTTTTAGGTGTAAAGATTGAAGTTCTCTGGTGACCTGTAATTGTTTTTCTTTGGCTCCAAAGACTATTATTTCAGTTTTGTTTCTGCTTAGCTGGAAAAAATTGTGGCACAACCAGTCATTAATTTCCTCAATGCATTTACCAAGAGCCTGTACAGGGCCTCGGTCTCCTGGTGACATTGTGATATATATTTGTGTGTCATCTGCATAGCTGTGATAGTTTATTTTGTTGTTCTTTATAATCTGTGCCAGTGGGAGCATGTAAATGTTAAACAGAAGGGGTCCCAAGATGGAACCTTGGGGAACTCCACATGTGATACTTGTCTGCTCAGATGTGAAGTTACCTATTGATACAAAGTATTTCCTGTTTTCTAAGTATGTTTTGAACCAGTTTAGTACAGTTCCTGAAAGACCTGCCCAGCTCTCCAGTAGTTTGAGTAATATGTTGTGATCAACTGTATCAAATGTTACACTGAGATCAAGTAAAGCCAAGACTGACATTTCTCTTCTGACAGGAGGTCAACACCACGTGTCTAAAGCCATATAGAAAACTTGGTGGAGGATCTGTCATGTTTTGGCTGGATTTCATCCAGTGGTTTTGGAGATCTTGTCAAACTTGATGGAATTATCATTAAGTACAGTTAGCCTTTGCTCTACCATACAATGCCAGCATCTGATTGTCCATGGCTTTATTATTAAGATTGACAATGATTTTCAAACATACTCCTGAAGAATATAAAAACACAGTGAAACACTATCATTCATGGACTTCTGCAGAGTTTGGAACTCAACATTGTTGAAGCAGTGTGGGTTCGTCCTGACCGAGAAGGGAACAAAAGACAGCCAACATAAAAAGAAACCTTGGATGTCATTCAAGAACTACTTTATGAAATCAGAAGAAATCTTGCTTAAGATTCAGGCTGTTTTGAAGGATAAAGGTGGTCCCTTTAAAATACCAACAAGCCTCTTCAAATTGTACAAACTTGGTTTTGCCTTCTATACTATAGTTTCATCATTTTTGCACCTATTCTTTATTTTTCTAGTAAAATGTAAAGCAAAGATGATTGGCTCCAGACTTTTGCAAGGTATGTATTTCAGACTGAAATCAATGCAGGCAAACCTAATCCATTAAATAAGTAGGTGGAAACTTTGTAAGCTTCAGTATTGACCCATGATTAATGATTCCATGTGAAGGTTGACATGAAGCCACAACGTTTTTGACCAGGGTGACACCCCAAATATAATGTACTCCTTACAGAAAATAAATACAAGCTTAATAAGTTAATTCATTATGAGGGGTTCCCAAAGAAAAAAAAAAAATCATATAAAAACTGCTACCACCATCTTTCATTTTCTGGAAAAAGGTTGATGATATTTCAAAATGAAGGAATTGTAGTTGGACCCCGGGTATTTAGCCATGGCACTGGTAATTAAAGTTGTGGAGTTGCACCGTACTTGGACGTTGATAGAGTATTTGTGCTTCCTGCTGTGGAACAGACTCACTTTCAGATACAGTGATCAGCTGAACATGTGTTCCCTTCGGCTACTCTGTAGAAATCTGCAAAAGCCTGCCACAGCCTTAGACCCTTGCTTGAACCTTTTGGCTATTCGAAGCATTATGTGCTCCTGCACTCTAGTAGTAAAAAACTGCAGCTTCAGACGGTTCTCTTAAGGAAACTGTTTGGAGTTTAGATTTTACCATGATAACACGTTTTTCCACAGTAATTATTCTTAGATTCATTCACATCTTCTACTCAAGCTGTATTCTTTTCAAGTGTGACCTTATTCATTTCTATATTTTGATAATTTAAAGCTTTTTATATAAGCCCTCTTTGGCATTTCAAAACTTATACCTTTGGTGAACAAGGTTTTTCTTTCTGTTAATCTAAAGCTGACAAGTGCTGTAATAAAGGGTGAGGAGGTTGAGAAGCAGTGCACCACAAATCCTTCATTTTCTCAAGCCTTTCATGGTATCAAGTCTTGCTAAAGGCCCACACCAAAACCCTTGTTACACTCTGCCTCATGCTAATGTTCACCATCAATAGGGAGACATCTATTTATGCAGGGATGACAGACAGAGATGGAGACAGAAACAGAGAGAGATAATGGATGAACAAAGACCACAAAGAGACCAAAGACTAAACATATGAAACAGAGGGAGTGAGAGAGAAAGGAAGAGATGACAGAAAAGAGGTAAGAATTAAAATTCCCCTCCCCTTTTCTTGTGAAGTGACAGCTACAGTGATGTATAACCCTAGCAGTGGAAAGTTAATTAGATAGGCTGGGTTACTGAGAGATGAAGGACTGGGGGGCTGCAGAGGAGAAGAGGGAGGTGGAGGAAGAGAAGAAGATGTAGAAAGAGAAGGTTACACAAAAAACAAGAGGAGAAAAGAAAGGAGAAGTAGGGCATAGGAAAGGTGAGGAATGAGACAAATGATGAGAGAAAGGAAAATAAGATGAGGTAATAATTCAATGATAGACAGAATGAGAGACTTGCTGAAAAGTAAAGTTGTAGAGGGAAAGATGAAATAAGAGGGAAAAGCCTTGTCAAAATTATTTTCTTATTCTTTGAAGCTGTAAGAATGTACAGAAACAACAACATGGTAGTCACACGAGCCACATCAGAAAAAAATCAGCAATATGCACATATTCAAAATCATCTGTCTCGCAATAAAACTTTCATGATGCTCTCTGACAATGAACTTGGTTAAAAGACAATCTTATATATATCATCGGCACTGCAAGGCAGGCAATTGAATGTCTCCTCTCCATGCATGAACACATCCTAACAACAGGATAAAAACAAATGCCACTGAACTTGCAGACTCACGCACTCTCTGTCCCTAGAAATGTTTCGCTGTTCGAATGAGTACCCACTCACTGGAACCAGACAGTCCTTGGGGATTTGTAATACTTCTGAACACTCAATAAGTTCATAACCTCCTTTAGAACTCCCTGTAAACTTGCCATGTATGTCACACAGACTGCTGTCATCTGAGTGAAAACTATATGTTCTGAAAATCTCTTTTGAGTGGAAGTTACAACCCATGGGTAAAATAATAAACACACAAAAGAAATAATAAATACAACATAAAACGCTTTTTTATTTAGTAGCTGAACATTCTGGCTTCCCTCTGGCACTCCTCAAAAAATTTATTCATATTATTTTAATTATTAGGATGTTTTTTGTTTCTTTTTCTATTTGAAGTAAAGGGAAAAATATCCTGCTTCCAGGATAGATCCTTTCCTTTCAAAAACAATTTTCTGATTGACATCCAGACTTTTTACTTGTCATCATATTACTGAGCTGAAATGCCTTTTCTGAAAACAACAACAACGAAAAAAACAAACAAAAAAAAAACATTGCTTGGTGGGATTATCATTCTGAAAAAATCCTTCATCTTCATTAACCCAAATTTACAGCTAATGTTTGGACAGAATGAGAACATTTCAGCATGTACCTGTGCATTTACTGATAATGTAATGATTCCCACATGCTCTGATCCTTTATATGGCATAAAAAATCCCGATCATAAATGAGTGAGGAAAACTGCTTGTTTTCTCAGTCAGCTTTAAAAGTTTTAGGATCACCTCCGCTGCTAAAGCAGGTTTATTATTCATCACTGTTAAACATTACTTTCATCTAGTCATCCAATGACCAAAATTACTTCACTTTAGTCCACTGATATCCTTTGATATCGTTTGTCTACCTGAATATTTTCCTTTTATAACCCTCTCATTTTGTTTGTATTTGAATCAAATCATAGATAGAACTGATTCTGTGTAGTAAATGATATTGATTTTTGATATTGGTTTCCTTCTTAGACTAGGTGGATAATCCCTTCCATTGTTTCACCTGACAGCTCTGTTGTTGTGGTCATGCTTTCTTTCAGCGAGGTGCAATGTCTTGAAAGTACTTTAAATGCAGCGTATTAGATTTTTACAGTATTTATATTAGAAACAGATTAAAAGTTACAATTCTTCCCTCTATTTGTTCTGGAAAAATATCATTAATTAAAATAATAATTTTAACTTAATCTGTTTGCTTGTGTCTTGTGGAAGATTCTTGGATTGTTAGTTGAGTTACCAAGTGAAGTGGTGAACCGAGAGTACGAATACACATAGCATAAGTAAAGTGGAACAAGTGAGCTGATGGGGCAAGCTGGAGTGACTGGGCATTGTTAAAAACACTGACAGCCTCTGCTGGGTGGAACAGGCAATTAACAGAAAAGTACTAGTAAATCTGGTTCATCAAACTCATGTCTTTAAACTGAATTTCTACTGTGGTGGTGTGGGTTTAAAGTTAAAATGCTGTTAGCCTAAAAACTAAACATATGCCAAGGTTTAAATAAACCAAAGGTAATTTAGTATCTATGAAGTGACAGTGTTTCCAGTTAGCTGGAGATACAAACATTTTAAATAATTTAATCCTGGCAATAAAAATAGTATTGTGAAATAACAGACACTCTTACGATTGTGCGGTTAGATACCTACATTATATATTTCATACGTCATTAAACATGACTTCAAAATTTGCACAATAAAGCACAATACTGTGGAAAATGTCTGTGCAATTTGTCAAAGCCTGATCTGCAATTACTGTTTAGATAAATGGACTATTGTCCAGATACAAACACATTACACTGTCTGCAAAACAGGTGTTTATGTTCATTTTGTTTTATTATGCCATTTTTACTATAACGACCATACAGTGCACTAAACCTCACCATGCCCTCTACACATCATCAACAATTTCACTCCTGTATAGTCCGTATGACTACATATATTGGGGTAATCCTATAGATGTTGTCCTAGCTCTCCCATTTTGTTATTATGACTACTGTATTCTTATCATATGCTAAAGTTAGAATTTGTATCCACAGTATCATGTTATATGTAGCTTTTGTTATGTACTTTTTCCAAGTAAGGCCCGGTGGAAGAAAAAAGATAAGGAAATGAGAATAAGGCAGTAAGAATCAACAGCAGCAGAAGGAAAGAGAAGAAAGAAGAGAGAAGATTGTGATAAAACACAGGAAATGAGAAATGGAGAAGAGAACCCAACTTTTACCTGTTTGTGTCTGTTGGTGTGTATGTGAGAAAATGTGAGTGTGTGTATTTGTAGTAGAAGTCAGTTTGTGAGTGTGACTGACAATGACAGTGAGTGCAACGAGTGGGGGTCATTCTTCTGTTAATTAGTAAGTTAATGACACACTATGCTCCAGCGGACATGCAATATGGCAGGCTGACACACACTTACATACACACACTTACAGCCACACATAAGGATAATGGCTAAGTCTGCTTCGGTGCTCACGCAATGTGGCAGGCTGCTATGCAAAGAGCTTGACAGTGAGATAACAGGCTAACAATGACACTTCACACATACAAACACACACAGCAGCAACAACTGACAGGGAATCTCATCAAACCAGCTTTAATGAAGTCACTTTTCCCAAATAGAAAAGAGGAAGAAAGGAGTGATGAGCAGAGGAGGGGAGAAAAAGGAGGACAAGGTCGCATGGATTGATGACGCTCATTAGCCTAATAAGGTACTTTAATGAAGCGGGCCCAACACTATAGAGTGCCACAGAGTCTAAAGAACACACACACACACACACACACACACTAACAAAAACACCCAACTGGTTTGTGTTCTCTTGTATTCACATGTAAATATAGCTATTTTTGTCAGCTTCTAATAGAGCTGGGCGATATGAGGAAAATCTAATATTGCGATATCTTTTGGCTATATCACGAGACACAATATTTATCACGATATTTTTTAAATAACCTCCAAAAATCAATGTTATTTTCAACCACATGGTGCCTAAAATTGCACTTGTGTACTCATTCAAATCAACCGTTCAATATTTTTTTTCTACTTTAAATACAAAAAATCTGAATTAATTAAAATCTTTCATTTTAACCGCTTTTTAACCATCCATTGCCCACCAAGGTTTTTCACAAATGACTATACTGTCACAGTATGTCTCTCTCTTTAACAAACAAAAGATCATAGTAAGGAAAAAAAAGGACATTAAGCAAGAATTCACGAGGAAAAATAAAACAACCGAAATTAAAAAGGTGCTCTTTTGAGCTTATAACATATAAAAACTGTAAAATAAAAAATGTGATGACCTGAAATTACAGAAACAAAAGTCGAGACAGTGGTTATAAAAATGACTGACCAAGAACAGTCACAAGTATCACTGTTGGTTTATTTAATGTTTTCTTTGGTGTGTGAACAGACTGAATTTTTCAGTGGATGACTTTTCAGCTGGTGGAATACATTTCTGGTACGCCTACGTTTTGCAGGAATAGTTTTACTGCACATTTTGCAAATTATCGGATTTTGTTCAACATCCTCCTTGTAAAATCCAAATGACAGTGAGTCTCATTCCCTCACTTGTCTGAAACTCTCGCTGTCACCATATTTTCCCTGTCTGGTAGTATATAAACACCCATGTTCAACGCAGTGAACATTTTACGGGTTAATAATACATTCGCAGCATTGGCATAAAAAAAAACTCAGTAAATTACCTGCAGACAGCTTAATATAACCATGGCAACTTATACTCGATGATTACAATAAAGCCATTTTAACCACTGTACGTGGAAAAGTCCACAATACATTGAGTATATTCGATATATCGCCCACCCTAGCTTCTAACTTCCATTTCTCTTCTAAACACTCACAGATACCCAACACAGTAAAACATAACAGTATGTACACAAACAGTTTTACATGCAAACACACACATGCTTAAACAAATACAATGTAAGCTCACACTCACCTCTCCTTCTGAGGACTGCAAGAGGAGGTCTTTTCTACAAGATGCCGTAAAATCTCCCACTCCAGCACTGACCTCCACACCTCTGGGGGCCTCTAGAGTTAGGGTCCGAGTTGGGGATTCCAACCTGAGAACCATTAGCACAGTCTAGTCATGCTGGAAGCACTGGAAAGAATAGACACACGCACCTGCAAGGATTTGTAGTATGAACATGAGCAGGGTGATTTTAGGTTGATGCTTCAGCTGCCATTAGATGATTTTGTTTTTGTTTTTTTAACTTTCTCAGTGACTGTTTTGGGAACACAGTTTTTAATCCACCAGCTTTTCAATCAAAAGCAATAAAGGTTCTTGTATAACAACTGAATATTTACTCTTGAGTGAGTACGGAGCATCGTACTCTGAAGGTAAACAAGGTAAAACATTCAATAAAATACAACTTCTTGAACACAAAATTTGAACTTTCACAGTTACTCATTTAATGATTAATGTACACTGAAAATTTTGGATAGAGCCCTACTATATTCTTAAGAAATTTCATGAAATCAATGAATTTGTGATTACTTTGTAATAAGCACTAACATGACCATGTATTTAGACTTCCCTGTTTCAGGGTTATCAAGTAAGCTCTTGAAAAGCTTGTTGAGACAGCCGTTTTTGCTAATCAATGAATAAAAGTACACTCCTTTTTTAGTATTGCACAGTAAAGTTTCATAGAAAATTGTATTAAACTTTTAATTTAGTCTTTTGTTCACATGTTTAGTACATATTAAAATAAACAGAATGTAATGTTTACAGAGCAACACATCCATTTTCAGGTTTTGATTAAAAAAAAGTAATTTAATTTTAGTGAGCAGAAACGTATTTTTCTTTCAGAGAATACAGGTGCATTGAAGGGTCAGTAGGTAGGGTTGTGTGAAGCTGAAAATAATACAAGGTGATTAAACAGTTTGGTGGAGTAAGATAAGCACAATGCTTCGCTCAAGGACATATTGGCAAATTAAATCGAATAAAGAGCAATTTTTGATGTGAAGTATAACAAGTTACACACCACATACACACCAAAGACCAAATAACAAACATGTTTCAGTATAGGGGAAGTTTTCCAGACAAGCTTTGCTCAAGGGCACTTCAAAAGATTGGTTTCTCAATCCATACGGAGAGGCTGAAAGGATAAAGTGTTCAAGCCAAAGACTAAATTAACTGAACTCATGATGTTTGTCAGATCTGTGTTCAAAAAACAGATGGACGTAAAAAAGAAATAGGAAAGAAGCCCTTGGCCAGGAGCACTTTGGTGATGATATCAAGCTTCCACTGTTAATGTCCTCACTAGACTACAGTCCCCGGGCTAAAGTCATTTACTTTTACTGTGTAGAAGCTGAAAACTGTTTATTCACACAATTGACACACGCACTGTGGTGGGGAAAAAAAATGAACAATTGAAGATTCAATCTGAAAAATTAAACATTCTCTGACAGAAAAAAAGCTACTTTAGTAGTGTCATGGTGTCTGTGCCTTCAGTCCCTCACATTTTCTCCCTTATTCTTGCTCATGAAGGCATAACAGGTTGCCACTCTGGGGTGTGGCAGTTAATCAAGACTGGGAGGCAGTGTACACCTGGTTTCCATTATTCATCCTTTGTATATAAAGACCACCTTCTTTCATCCACCTTTACCAGGTTGTTCAGCTGCAGTAGCAGTAATATCAGGCTTCACTTGTTTCATGCTTTCTTTAATTCCTTGTAACTTATCTGTTGTTTCTGTCTTTAGAAACCCCTTGGTATGTGCTCCAGATCTTCAAGGCTTCTCTGAAAAGGTTTTGTGGATCCCCCAGTCTCACTGGAACTGGACACTGAACACTGACCTTCTAGCCCACTCATTAGTTGTCTGCAACAATTATTCACTGCTCAGATTAGCCTCTGTTAATAAACAATTTGATTTGCAGTTGTGGACTACATATAAAGGTCTATCCATTTTGAGTTCATTATGACAAAATGATCGAATGAGACACAGGAGAACCACAAAGGCACGGTAGTCATATTTGAACCAGTTGGAAGAATGGACAAACACAGCTGCAATGATCTTGAATATGTACAAGGGGAGGGTGGTTTTAGATTGATGCTTCCGGTACAGGCTTTGCATCAATTAAAAAATTACCTTATTAACCAAGGATTATACTCAGTCAACAGATTATCTGCACATTGCTGGAACAAAATCACATCCCAAAACAAGTTGTTGTAATCAGAGCTCTCCTCCAATCTCTAGCTTCACCAAGCACTTTTAGTTTTATCTCAGTCCGCAGCTAAAACCCCTACAAGCCTAAAAAGATTCCCCACCTCCCTTCTGTGATGCTTCTTCCCCCATGCTTGAGGCTGAGGGAGGTTATATTGGTAGTGGGTAATTGCTTCAGCAATTGCTTCCTTTTAGTCATCAACCCTGCTTGTTTTCTACAGATTCTCCCCAGGTTAGTCTTTTAAAGAGAAGGCCTTTAGAAAAAATAAATAGATACATTTATTCATGAAAGTTTATTTAGCCATTAGGACCCATGCCTATTAATGATTTGTTAGCTGAGTTTGATGACCCCTTTACTCTGGGAGAGTGCTGCTCATAGACATGTCAGTCTCTGGCAGCATATCTGATTATTCAGCTATGCTACTGCAGCTTCATGTGACCACTGGATCGCAATGGTGAAATTTTGCTCTCCGAGATAATTTTAACAGTTTTAATGGACAATTTAAGGATTAGCTAGCCACTAAACAGCTCCAATGTAGTCTCTCGTGCAAGTTGTAAATTGGGAAGGATTGCCAGTTGGTGTTACTTTTGTCTTTCCACTTGCTTTCAGTCAGCCATATCAGCTGTCATTTGACCTTAGCCACTCTCCATCCTGACCTCTGTTCTCTGCCAGAGGTTTACTGTGGTCTAGGTGCCTCAACACACTCTCATTTTCAACACATGACCAGAGATGGGCAGTAACGCGTTACAAGTAACGCGTTACTGTAATCTGATTACTTTTTTCAAGTAACGAGTAAAGTAAGGGATTACTATTGCAAAAACGGTAATTAGATTACCGTTACTTTCCCGTAGGAACGCTGCGTTACTGCATTACTAAAACCGTGATTTTTTGCGAGAATGTCTCACGACAGTGACGTAAGCGAGTGCGCCGTTAGTGACAACAGCTGTGTGCAGATCAACAATAGATCACATATCGATTGTGGGAGAGAGTATGAGCGTGCAGCGTTTAAAGCGTGGAAGTACTGACCTTACTTTGAGTTTGATTCCATAAAAAGTGACAAAAACATTAGTGTCCATCGTGCGTGGGAAGAAAACTTATTTTTACAGCGAAAAAAAACCCCTAAACTTCCGAGCAAGTACCGAGTGCGCAACGACGTAATGGGAAACTCACAGAGAAACTCGCGGATTCTTCAACTGACCGCGGCACACCTGAACCAGGGTAAACCTCCGCCTACCCAACTCCTGCTTTACAGGTGAAAATAGAGCCAAAGGACCGCTGAGTCTTTGATTTTATTTATTTTCTGCTGTGTTTTACTTGCATCTATTTGAAAGAGTGAGTGTAAACACAAAAAATATTTTATTTTATGTGCTGGAATGTGTAGAAAATAGGTTTAAATATTAAACCAATTTATTCCAGTCAGAGAATGTTGCATATAATAAATGTTTGCTTGATGCATAAAGTTAAAAGATTAAAACTAATAAAACAAGTTTTAAAAAAGAGACTTTTCCATTTGATTACATTTTGTATGATGGATTATGCAGAAAAAGTAGAATTGGGCTGAAAGATCTATCACTTTATCACCTCTTCAGGTTGTAAATCGTGTTTTTAAAAAGTAACTAAGTAACTAAGTAATTAATTACTTTTGAAAATAAGTAATCAGTAAAGTAACGGGATTACTTTTTTGGGGAAGTAATCAGTAATTAGTTACTGATTACTTTTTTCAAGTAACTTGACCAACACTGCACATGACACATTTTCACTATGACCGTGACCCCTCCTGACGACCAAATTATAGAATCTGTCACAGCCAGAGAAAGACGCTATAGAAAAATAGGTTAAGGAGTCCTTAGAAGCAGCAATCTTATGGCTATCCTCTTCACCAGTGGAAGCAAAACATGTATTGACTATAAAAGTCTAAACCAGATCACAATCAAGAATAAACACACCCTGCCCTCAAACAGTACAACCTTATAGCCTTTGCAGGGAGCCACCATCTTCACCAATTTGGGTCTCAGAAATGCTTATCATTTCAAGTATGTATTGATAAGATAAATGTAAAACTGCAGTCAGTACCCCCAGGAAACTTTGCATATGTAGTCATTTCATTTGGACTAACCAATACTCCAGCAGTTTTCCAAACCCCAGTAAATGACTTTTGAGAATCAGTGTTTATATACCTTGATGACATCCTCATCTTTTTCATACTGGGTATCAACAGTATGTGAGGAAGCTATTGTAGAGGCTCCTAGAAAACCAGCTCTGTGTCAAAGCTCCATGTTTCATGTAAAGCTGTGTGGCAGGCAGGTGAATGACTCAAACGTAGGACTCAGAAACAAAGGGAGTGAACTAAAGGAGGCAGCTTTATTTGCTGTAATATGGTACTCGAAATAAAATATGAAAACACTAATAGAAACAAACAAAAGATAAGCTAGGAACTATGATTTTGCAACTAGGAATGTACGACTATTAAATACACACAGGATAACAACAGGATGGGAAACAGGAGGGAACACAGCTGGAACAAATAAAGACTAAAAAGGACAGGGGAGGAAAAATTCAACACACTGAACACAGGATGAGAGACTGACAAGAAAACCCAAAAAGTATGATACCCATGGAGACAAAGACAAAGGCAGACAGGCTTGACACTGGGACCGGGGAGAAACAAATATAGGAACATGACTGATTGGGGAGACGGAAAGAGTCTTCCCAGATGTCTCCCCAGAATACATAAACGCTGAGTCATAGACCCTAGAACCATTACCACATTTCTTCTTAGTCTCATTTTTGGGGTATATAATTCAGAGTGGGTAAATGAAAGCACATCCAGAAAAGATGAGAGCAGTGGCTAAATTCCCTCTCCCAGAAAACAGTGTCAGTGAATCCTGGGTTTTGCCAGCTTCTCCAGAAGTGTTATTAAAGAGTTGTAGACACGTTCTCAAAGGCAGCCCACTTTACTACTACCCAAATTGTCCTCCACTGCAGAGACAACTAATTTATCGGTTCACTACAGCATGTTTTCTTCTTCCATAGTTTCCCCAGTGACACTGTTTCTGACAGAGGTTCCCAGTTTATCAATCAAGTGTAGAAGACATTTTTAAAGCACTACATGCCAAGGTTAGCTTGAGTATCATTCAAAAAGTAATGGGGATGATGCAAACGATCTACTCACAATCTGCAATCTACCTAAAGCTTACATTGGCCTTGAATTGAGTATGCACACAACTCTATTCTGCAACTCCTTTTGAAGCGTCCCCAGGCTGCCTGCCTCTTCTGTTACCAGCCCATGAGGATGACACAGCAGTGCCCTCAGTCCAACACCATTCATGATGCTTTTGCATGGTGTGGAATCAGACCAAGATTGCAATTCTCTGGACAGCTGAGTGAAAAACGCAGTTGGTGGACCCCAGGAGTACCCTGCCCAACAACTACACTCCAAGTCAGAGTTTTGCTCTCAAACCAAAGATATATATGTGTGTATATATATATATATATATATATATATATATATATATATATATATATATTCTAAGAAACTTGTACCCTCACTTCCTTGAACATGTTCAAGGAAGTGAGGGTAAAAAAGCAATTCTATTGCTTTTTGTCTTAAGTTTCCTAAGACTATGCAACTTACCCCACTTTCTATGTGTCCAAACTAGAACCTCTCTCATCCAGCCCATGACATTATAACAACAAGCAGAGGGTTTTTATGTTTAGCTGCACTCAAGTAATGAACATTTAGAATATATTTCTGTTTAAACATTCCTTCGACTCTCTTATCAGGTTTATATTCAGGATGTTTATGCTTCACCTGATGTTGTTTCTGTAACAGAAAGGTGTTCCTTTTAAAATTACTCTCTGGAGAAGTAATTTTAGGTGGACATTGCTTTTCCAAACTCATGTTTAGAGACAAAATAAAAACAATTGTCTTAATTACACTAATTTCAAATGCAGATTCACTTCATTTCAGACGTTTACTTCATTAAGTGCTAAAGTAGAGTAGATCACTAGCATCACGATAATGTTTCCTGAATTAGAAATACTTGAAGTAGGCTGATTTGCATCAGAATTAAGTAATTTCACCACAATTTACTACTCAATACTTTTTAGACTAAATTACTCCTGGTGTGTTGTTCCCATTGTGTGATGTAATGAAAAGCTACATTAGAGCAAATTGTCATTGTTTCTCAGTATTGTCTTTGTTGTTTTTACATTTAATCACTTTTATTAGCATTCAAAATGTTTGGCTTTGTAATGGAAACCTAACAAAAAAAAGTTGTCATGGTTTTTCTTTTTGTAGCTGTCTCTTAAAACCTTCATAACTGAGTAAATGTCTTCTGTCGCACCGTTAGATGTTTCTTTGAGGTCAATTTGGTATTTAGTCTGGGTTGAAAAGAATACAAGACTGGCCCATCTGGAACTCTTTGAGCATTCCTGGTAGGCCACTTAATTGTTAATAAGCCAGTTTTCAAATGGTAAGCAATACAGCTTTAAATCTGAGAGTCAACACATTAGTTAATCTACTCTAATACTAGGCATGTTCAACTAACACATTCCAAGATGTTGAGACAATGAGGAAGGAAACAAAGGATACAAGTGACCACTCTGTAATAAGTACAGCAACACAATTGTCTGCTGAAGATTAAAAGCCCAGTTAGTCCAAGAGTAGCAAAGTAAGTGTGCTAAGAGTGCTAAGGAGAAAAAATAGAGCTCCAAATTTCATTGGACCTGGACATCAACAAGAACAGTTACTGTGTATCATTATTGCATTGCATTCAGCTGTTCCTATCGTATTGCATGTGGTGAGGAGTTCGATATCTGTGTGTTTTTGCTTTTATTACTTTGAATAAATTATTATTTAAATAATAACCAGCATATGATGGTCTACTTTATGGTGTACAACTATGGATGCGTCTGCCATTCAGAAATTTCAACCATACTGGTTACTTATTAATTTTGGTGTTAAGATTTTTAGAGCAAATATACACTAAACAGAAGCCATAAATCCAAATTTTGTTTTGCATTTATTTATTTTAGTTTATTAGTTAAAAATTACTCTTGCCTAGCTGAAGGTGAAGGTATTCAAGGTGAAGAGGAGTCATGAGGTGGATTAAATGTGATGGGAAGTTTGCTGTCGTGCAGTACTGAGCATCCAAGTGATATAATAAGTGTTGTAAGCAGACACTTCACACTGGGTCTGACTTATTGATCCGTGCAAAGAGTATACGCTACTTCAGTCATAGGTTGAGAAAAGGATAACCAAATGGTAGGACAGGCAGGAAACCAAATGGATCAATAGATAGATCATGATATAAGACGGTACATATGCATATGTAAAAAAACAGAAGATGAAACAGACATCTAGCAAGGGAGAAAGAAATAGTTTTAGACCCAGTCAAATCTGATGATGTGAGAGTCTTTGGCTGGTTTGACAGCTGAAGCAATTATAGTGATGCTTCTGCAAGGTGAAACCAGCTGTGATGGACAAGCAGACACTTACATACTATCCCGCTACGACTCGCACCTCTTTCTTTCATTTCTAGCATCATGCCTCATTTTCGTTCACTGAAGGAACAAGTTAGCTTTACAGTTTTAGCTTCACCCCACCCTGCCCAACACACACACACACACACACACACACACACACACACACACACACACACACACACTAATGTTCCATGGATGGATTATTGGGAGAATGACCAGGATGGATGGGTTTCATAATAAAATTGCCATGAACATCAATTAACAGCTGAAAAATTGAGTTTGTGATCTCATACAAGTTTCAGCTTGATTAACCTAAGAAATTCTACGTAATAAAGGATATTCTGGAGGTCAATTACTCTTTGAAAAATTATTTTCTTATTTATGAATGCGTGTTACACTTGTATATCACTAGGGCTCAATTTCTGCAGGATGCTGGACCTCCATTTTTTCAAAAACTGTAAACAAATGCTGTGCAATTTTAAATTATTAATGTGTTCAATGGCCATTGGCATTCTGTGAATTTAAAGAAAGACTCTGTGACAAAATCTGTGACAAATAATGGGTGGGTATCAAATTCAATCTTTAGATAACTCACCTCATTGCATGTTTCATAATTCAGGGATTAGTGATAATGGATGGATCAATTTGATGTAATAGTTATAAAACAAATTACACCCCAAGGATATGTAGCTTGATTATCAGCTATATGACTGATCATTTACTTTACCTACATTTTTACCCACACTGCATTAAGACTGTATATACTACATATATTTTTGCCGCTGTCCTCTTTTTTGACCGAAGTAAGTCTACCTCGGAAATATTGACTGATACAATTGCCAAGTGGATTGCAACAAACAGCAGACCGATTAATATCGTTGAGAACACGTGTTTTACATAGCTTTGGTTCCTCATTTCAAGGACTTGAAGTGCCTCCCAAAGAGTGACAGAGAGAGAGTGGATACATGTTTTGAGTGATAAATTAGTTTTTAGTTAACATGAATGTTCAAGTACCATAGTACCATCATAAAATTTCAAAAACAAACTAAACAAACAAACAAATTTAAAAACTTTAAAAACATATCCCATCAATCAATGTAAGCTTTACTTTGTTTAAATTGTAGCTCGTACATGTTAGCAGGTTGATACTGATTAGTAGGGGTGCACGATTTTGCATAAAATGAGAATCACGATTTTTTTGGCTTAGAATTGAGATCACGATTCTCTCACGATTTTCTTTTCCAGTATAAATATTTATTGCACTTATTAACTGCACATCAACTTCCTAACAGTTGAGACTGAACATAAAAACAATAAATAAACATAAAAACAACAAATGTCTCACGTTTTGTTGTTGCCGCAAAATGTTGTACTGCTTGAAATTCCGTCTCCACCGTTGCTCGACACTGCGTGTATAGAGCAGGTAGTGCAACAATAGAAAAATAGTTGCGGGACGGCACTGTGTAGCGTTTGTCTAGGGTGTTGATCATTTTCCTAAATCCCTCGTTTTGCACAGTGTTGATGGGAGCCATATCTCTGGTCAGGTGATAAGTGATAGCCTCTGTAATTTCTTTGTGCCTGCGGGAGTTCGACATGTATAGGGAAGCGCTGTATAAGGTTCCCGTTATTGATGTTTGGGTGGTTGACCGGGACGGATTTTCTCCTGTCACTTTCTCGTCATCCCTGACGTGCTCTCCGTTGTTTTTTCCCTGCTAATTTTAGCATCACACGGCACAGCTTCTGTATCACGTGGTATAAGGCTCCGCCCTTGTCATTTGTTGAGCAGGAAGAGTGAGCGCTTGTTTTCATGCAGAGTACGTCCCGGATCAAAATGCGGTACAATCGTCGTCGTCTTTTTTTTTTTTTTTTTTTTTAAATCGTTGTCATTTGGAAATGAGATCGCACATAAGTATGAATCGAGATCGCGGTTTTCTAACGATTAATCGTGCAGCCCTACTGATTAGGGTAAGAATTTTACAGCGAAACATCATCAAACATAAACATCAGCGTGTTAAAATGATCATTGTGAGCATGCTGCCATGCTTTACACTGTTTCACAATGAGTAAATACAGCTTCACAAAGCCCCCATATTCGTTTATATGCATTCTCTTTGTTTTTTGTCAAACCATATGGACATTCAATTGAAATACACAGAATTTACTATTTTCCTTTCTTGATTTAAAAAAACATAATGAAATACAAGATCTTTAATATGCACACACACACACGGCATAAAACTTCTGGTCAGCGCCCTAAGGTTGTGTTTTTCATGGTGCAGATAACAGGAGTCTGCAGCTATGCTGTTATCTTTGCAATTCATTATTACTACAGAAAACTGTCTATCCTCCTTCTCAGCTTCCAATTCGTATAGTATTCCTCCCCCTTTTCTCTCTACCATATACCAGCAATCCCTTCCTGCCTTTCATAGATCTGTTGTGACCTTCAGTTGTGACAATGCCTTTTTTAATGCACTGTCCATATTTGTCCAATCTGACAAGATAAGCTGGATGGAAATAAATCAACGTGATTTTTTTTAATATTAGCATATAGAAAATAGAAAAACAACGCTGCATGGGCACTCACACATGAAAAAAAAATTTTTATAAACACATTTATCATAATTTTCATCTGCAATATCTAACACTAATAAAAAAAGAAGACTAGGTTTGACTTTTGATATCTGTAAGAACTTCAATAGGATATATACTGGCAACTCCTTCAATTGTTTGGCTATGAAAGCATTGTGGAGTGAATGACTGGTTGAAGTAAAAACATCATATCGGGCGAAAGACTGAAAAAAAAATATAATTGCAGGACTATTAACAAATCTCCAGTTTATGTGTGTCCCAGTGAGCACAGTGTGCTAGTATTCATAATATGAAAAAACTAAAGTGGATTACCTAGGTGAAAATCAGCCCTCATAATTATTTACTTTTCTGCTTTTATGACTCCGTACAAGTGTTGTACGGAGTCATATTGTTGAGCCACTGAGTTTAATTTTCTTGTATTCTGGGCACTCATAACATAAATCCATTTCTGAAACTTGCATTGTAGAAAAATTTGCAAACCACGCTTTAAGACAATTTGTATTTTTGTGCCATTGCAAACTCTGAAGGTAGATTTTTTTTTTTTGAAAAGGCCAGTAGTGGGTTTGACACTATACAAAGCAATTTGTTTGTAAAGCATTTGTAATGCACTCATGTAATTAGCAGTCACATTTGTTAGTAAACATGCATTTTATAACAATTATAGATAAAATGAAAAAAAAAACAACCCTCTAATACATCTTTGTATACATACTTGCACAACCAATGGCTGACCTCAGACAGGAGAAAACACAAGCATGCCAAAGCAAGCTATATTGTTTTATGGGTGAAGATAATTAATTAATAGAAGAATATCTCAGTAAAGTGTAAACTATGACCAGGCCAGAAACAGCTATCAAACTGAGAGCCAAATGACAGAAAAGTACATAAAGCGCCTTGAGGCGACCTTTGTTGTGATTTGGCACTATATAAATAAAATTGAATTGAATTGAATTAAAAAGTAACATGCTACTAAAAAAAGCTAGTAGCTAAAAAATAAATAAATAAAAAAAATCAATAGAACGTCAGCAATGCTCAAACTGAGTGTATGCATTTCAGCAGGTCAGTAAATCAGTTTCTACAATTTTATTTCTTTTTTTCAACATTTTTTTCCACTAAAATGCTCCTTGGAGTAGTTTGAAATAACTTTGCAATGCTCAATTAGTGAAAAAGATTTTGAATATGTTTTTCCTGTAAGGGCAGGGATTTGTGTCATGGATATATAAGATCTGATGCTGTAGCGTTACTGTGCAAAAAACTGTCATTTTTAGTTTGGTGAAAAGAACTTCTGTCCAACTGTGTAATTTTGTAAATTAAGAGTAAAGCAGGTCAGAGAATTTCTGACCAGATTGAGAATGTGGAGGAGCCCAGGATTAATTTCCTTTGTCCTTCCTGCTTCTTACCACTGGAAAGAAGCAACAGTTAATTTATTCCAAGAATTCATACTCTCCAAGTGTAAAAAAAAAATGTCCAAGAAGTCTGACAAGATGGATATTATAGAACTCCATCCAATGCCTTAGATGAATCTGCATTTCAAGAGAAATTACCCAGTATGGTGTATTTCTGAAAGCAATGAGTGAAGTTGTGCAAAAAATATTCAAGTTTGGGTTTTTTAGTGTGATTTATATTTCCCAGAAGACTTGGCTGACATTCATCCTGCCCTTTTCCTCTTCAGAACTATGAAGGCCAACACCTTATCGCCACCTTGCCATTTGGGACGCAAACCTTTAACCTTTTCACGCTAAATGCTCCATCATTTGCCTCAGTGCCCCTGTCGCTGTGGTCCAACCCCATCCAAGAAGCACTTTAAAAACTTTTTAAATTTTAAAAAGTGGTGTTGAGTGATGCATTGAGACAGGACTGAAGATGGGGAAACGCGTCAGTCTTTGACTTTTAGAGAGTTAAATTGAGGCAGAATCCAGAAACATGGCATTTTAAAGCTTCTCTACCTTTTTCTTTGTTTTTTTCAGTGAGTCTGTGTCTGGGTGAAGGAGGGCGATGCAGCTTGTTTAAATCGCACCATGAATCCTGCAGGTGTGAAAAAAAGAGTGGGAAGAGAAAGCCTTGGGGTGTTTTAAAAAGTTATCTGAGTCCCTACTGAGTTATTGAGGTGGGACAGGAGAAAGTTAAGGTACATTAGACATTTGTCTTTGTGGAAAGAATGTGTGTGTATGTTTGTGTGCCATAAAAGATCAAGAAATATATTTTTTGTGCTGCTGTGTGTTTAAGCAAATTAAACCTGATATAATAAAAATGGAGATAAAAAATACGGGATGGAATTTGACTTATTAACAATGGATTTCAGCTCATCACCTTTTTTTTTTTTGGTTCGCATTCACAAATTAAGTTACAAATGATCCATCCGTCCATCTCTTCCATTTATCCAATTCACTGTCATGAGGGGGCTGGAGCTGATCCCAGCTTGCACAGAGAGAGAGGCATAAATGATTAAATGAGTTCTAAGTAATTTTATACTTCATTTAATTGTTTTCTTGAAAGAATTAACTATAGGTGATGATGGCTTTATTATTGGACAACCTACAAGAGAAATCTTGACAATCCGAAAAAATATTGTGTAATCACATTTGCTTTTTTATATACAGAAAGTTTTAGCAAAGTTTTTATACATTTGGCTCCTGATGGTAAAATTACATTTTATATGTACGCATATTGTGAGAATAGACACATAAAGATTTAGCAATGGGTGTTAGCGTATTTATTTTCAGTTAGTATCTTAACAATCAGCCACTTAATCACATACTTCCCAGAAGTTAGTGCCTTTATACAGCTGTCTCATCATGATGTCCCATACTTCTGTGTCCCTATGCATGATACACATTGCCTGACAAATCCTTAGGTTACTACTAAAAATGATTTTCTGAGGCTCTCGCTGTCCTCCTTGCTGTGAAATGTAGCTGAGGAAATGGCTAATGGCAGAGTGCACAGGGAGAAAAAATGTCAAGCAATTTCATGCCTTTGTGCCTCCGATGGGGTGCCAAGCTGATAATTTAATCAGTAGTGAAAGACTAGCTTCACTCCTCCACAACTTTAACCATTCCATCCATTGTTCATTGACTTGTTTTTGCAAGGAAAAAGGAAGAGTTGGAGAGCAATTTACATGAAAAAGATGGCAAGTAAGAAAGAAATAGGGTCGGCAAATGGATATGTCAAAAAAAAAAAAAGGTTAAAGTCATTGTACAATGTGTGTCTCCATTAATACATGGTGCTTCTCCATGTTGCACAATATGCACTAAAATTCCAAATTTCAGAATAACTATCTTGCATTTTTGTTCATGTTCTTGATTCACAAAGCAGTGATTGCTAAAATGATTGTGCATTTTCACAATGAAATAACATTGACTTACTTTGTGACAGTAACAAAAGTAACCTGGGGAAATCAATCACTTACGGGTGCACCACTTGGAACCATGACAAAGTCTGACTGTGAATATTCAACTTAAAATATATGCGATAATGTGAACAATGAAAATGAATACTGAAAATCCCATAAATAACTCTGCTTGTACACTGAAGTCCATTTCTCTCTGAACAAAACTTAAATTAGTGGTTCAACTTTTGGAATCCTGTATCTTTTGTAGAATATAAACTAATTCACCCCATGAGAAAAAGACTTATACTACTGAGCTATAGTGCAAAGCTACATGCTTGTTTGCTTAAAAACAAAAGCAATAAAACAAGCCTTGTTTTTCCTGATGCCTAAAGATATAACAAATGAAGAAAGGTATGTGCATTTGCTTCTCTCCAAAGACTAGACATAAGGTCAGAAAAACAGCAGGATATCTTATTCTTTGGTTCATTATTACTGTCTCATAGTGATACAAAGGAGCATAACAGACAACACAGAAAAACATTAGACTGTCTCACAAAAGCAATAAAAAGGCAACACTGCATTTAGTCTCTGGAATGTGTATTCTCTTTACCCATCTGTGGTTTATTCCTTCTGTAATGCCACATGGCTTTTTTTTTTTAAATAATGAGTAGGTAGCATTCCCAGATAAGAACAAACATTTAATTTCATAGGTCATATTCTTAATTTAATAGACTTTAAAAATTAAAGAGATAAATTAAATGTAGCTTTTCTGTTTTTATATATTTAGTCTAGTTTATTTTGTTATTTATTTATTTATTTATTCTTATCTAAGGCAAATTTGACATTTTTATGGGACTGAAGGTGCAAATCATTAGCACCAGTTTGGTTCCCCTTTTGACTTAATTCTTCATGGCATAGATTGCACAAGGTGGTGAAAATATTCCTTAGAGATTGTGGTCCATACTGAGATGACAGCTTCACACAGTTGCTGCAGATCTGTCAGTTGCACATTCCACATGTAAATCCCTCATTCCACCACATCCCAAGAGTGCACTGTTGGATAGAAATTGGGTGACTGTGGAGGCCATGTGAGTACAGTAAACCTATTTTGATATCCAAGAAACCAGTTTGAGATTATTTGAGCTTTGTGACATGGTGTGGTATCTCTGTTTCCTACTGCAAGAAGAGATGAGCTGTGATGATCATACCAGAAGGCGATGATGTGCTGTGGTCACAAAGCAATTGAAAGCAAGAGCACCACCATTCAGAGTGGCTGTAGCATTTAAACAATGGTCAAGTAGTACTAACATGGCCAGAGTGTGCCAATAAAATATCCCAAATGTCACTGCACCACCACAGACAAGATTTTTTTTTTTTCAATTTTCTATTGTCTGAATGTGGTGGGCTTGTGCCTGTGTAGCCTCAGTGTCTTGTTGTTAGCTGTCAGAAGTGCAGCATTAAGTGTGGTCCTCCCCTACTGTATCCTGTCTGCTCCATGTGTTATTCATTCACAGATCCTCTTCTGTGTGCCTTGGTTGTAAAAAGTAATATTTGAGTGACTGTTGCCTTCCTATTAGCTCAAGATAGATCATTCTCCATGACCTTTTGACGCCTGCTGAGAAAACTGCTGCTCAATGTATATGTTGTATTTTTTGGACCATCATTGTAAACCCTAGAGATGGTCGCGTACGGAAATCCTATAGATCAGAAGTTCCTGAAATACTCAGGCAACCCCATATGGCATAAACATCCACTTCAAGTCATGTAAATCATCTACACTATTCTGATGCTTTTGCGTGCACGTCAACACGTTGTTTTGACCATGTTTACATTCCTAAGGTGCATCTTTTACATGTAAAAATAAGCCTTTCTTAAAGTTTTAGAAGTCACACAGTTGCTTATGAGGAGACAAATCATGTTAGCAGACTTTAGGCTCAGTGTAACAGTTAGAATAAGACATCATTTAAAGAGAGGCTACAATCCCTTACTGCATTAGTGACATCTGTAGCTATTGTATTTCAGTCCTTGTTATTTAGTATGCCTGGCAAATGTAATCTTGTATTTTGTATGGATTGGATGAAACTTTAATTATCCCTACGGGGAAGCCGAATATTTACTGCAGCAGTGAGGAATAGATCGATAAGAAAAGCACAAATACAGAGCACTGAAGGTAATTTGATAAATAATTGTCACAGCAGAACGTACTGGAATTAAGGAAAATGATATAAAATGAAAAGACAGGGTGTCCTCACCAAGGAAAGTGAGGGCAGGTCAGAAGTGTATTTGCAGTGTTTGACTTTAACTGTGCACATTACTGATTATATAGATGGAAGAGCATATGTTGGGTATGAGACTGTGAATGTCACTCGGGTCCCATAAAAACTGATTAAGTGCACCTGGGATGGTATCTAACCCCACTGTTCCACTTTAATGTACGGAAAACACTGTCTTGACCTTTGGTAGTGATAATAAGAGCACCGTTTTTTATTGCGTGTCTATTTATTGCGTCACACTTATACGCTAACCAGAAGTTGATGATGTCCTGAGGTTTCTTTAACATAAAATCAACCATAGTGACAAAAATTAAAAATAGAAAGTGGGAAATAGATACAAAAATAGTTAGCTACAGTTTGTGTTGTATTGATGTTAGATTCTTTTTTGAATTCATATCCTTTATATCTTACCTCCTTTTGGTGCCAATTAGTCCGCATTAAAAAACTAAAGAGGATTCTTGTTTTTAACAACTTGAATACATATCCCTATTTGCACTCATGGATTTTCATGTTTATTTAGTTTTTTATTTGTTTGTTTTTTACATTTGTAGCACTTATTCATGATTACATATTCAATCATTGTAAAATTGCACAATTGAGGTGGGAAAAAAACCCTTTTGGAAACGATGACAATATATTTGTGAGCAATTTTCTCAGATTTTTAGAGAAAGTAGGTACAGGCAAAAGTTTAATAAGTGAAGAGAAAACATCTACATCTTTCAAGATTCAGGGAGCTCTGAACCTCAATGCTATTATTTAATTCAGAGCTTTAACAAAAATGAATATCAGTAGAATTTATTATTTCAGTATTCAAAGAAAACTAATTACAGAAAGACATGCTCGATGGATCGATGAAGCAAATGAAGGATTTGAACCAAACAATAGGTGAAAAGATTATATACGTTCCTCCCTCTGGTGGACACAAAGAAGAGTCAGAAGATGCTTGAGGAATCAGACCAAAGCATGGGGAAGAGAAGAAAAAAAAACAAAAAACGAGAATACTTTGAAATGGAGAAACAAAATCCTCCACAAAAGCAATAGCAATCACAAGATCAGCTCTGTGCTTAGTTTTCTTCATTTCTCTGCCTCATTGCCTGCCCTCCTACAGTCATGCTATCAGTGTTTCTCTCATTTTTCCTCCTCGTCCCTTACCTCCTGGCTAGATTCTGGCTGTGCTCACTCTCTGTTAACTAAAATGTACAAACAGATACGTTCTGGTGGTATAATAACACGCCTTCCCACCTCTTCATTTTCCTCTTTTGTTATTATATATTTTATCTCAGTCGTGCACTCAGTGTTTTTTGTTTTAAAGGGAGTTTTTAATTTAATGTTATAGAAATTGCTGGTAAGTCAAAATTATTTTAGACATGAATATATTCCTCTACTCATTAGTCATAGAACATTCCACTAATTTAAACATATTTTCATTCATTCATTTATTGATACACATCCTATTTAAATATGAACTTATACATGCAATATATTTTATTGCAACTCAAATAATAGAATTAATTCAAAGTCAGTTGAATTACACACAGAATTACACGTTTTGTTTTCTAAGGTTTTATGGACTGATGAAATGAGAGTGAGTCTTGATGGGCCAGATGGATGGGCCCGTGGCTGGATTGGTAAAGGGCAGAGAGCTCCAGTCCGACTCAGACGCCAGCAAGGTGGAGGTGGAGTACTGGTTTGGGCTGGTATCATCAAAGATGAGCTTGTGGGGCCTTTTCGGGTTGAGGATGGAGTCAAGCTCAACTCCCAGTCCTACTGCCAGTTTCTGGAAGACACCTTCTTCAAGCAGTGGTACAGGAAGAAGTCTGCATCCTTCAAGAAAACCATGATTTTCATGCAGGACAATGCTCCATCACACGCGTCCAAGTACTCCACAGCGTGGCTGGCAAGAAAGGGTATAAAAGAAGAAAAACTAATGACATGGCCACCTTGTTCACCTGATCTGAACCCCATTGAGAACCTGTGGTCCATCATCAAATGTGAGATTTACAAGGAGGGAAAACAGTACACCTCTCTGAACAGTGTCTGGGAGGCTGTGGTTGCTGCTGCACGCAATGTTGATGGTGAACAGATCAAAACACTGACAGAATCCATGGATGGCGGCTTTTGAGTGTCCTTGCAAAGAAAGGTGGCTATATTGGTCGCTGATTTGTTTTTGTTTTGTTTTTGAATGTCAGAAATGTATATTTGTGAATGTGGAGATGTTATATTGGTTTCACTGGTAAAAATAAATAATTGAAATGGGTATATATTTGTTTTTTGTTAAGTTGCCTAATAATTATGCACAGTAATAGTCACCTGCACACACAGATGTCCCCCTAAAATAGCTAAAACTAAAAACTACTTCCAAAAACATTCAGCTTTGATATTAATGAGTTTTTTGGGTTCATTGAGAACATGGTTGTTGTTCAATAATAAAATTATTCCTCAAAAATACAACTTGCCTAATAATTCTGCACTCCCTGTAGTGATGATCACACAATGCTTGGCTTTGCCAAGATAACGCATCCTTTTCAAATTTTAGTTCTAAAAACTTTACGGCTACATGAGGGATGATACATTTTAGAGTCCCCAGGGTGGTCTTTGTCATGTTTTTACTGCCTTTTCTTTGGTTTTTTTGTTCCTTTTTTAAAAAAACAAATTTTTTCTCCTGCCTTGAAATCCCACCATGAACACAATAAACCTCTCTGTTGCTCTGTTTGGAACAGGAGCATGTGTGTGTACGCATTTGAGGTTTTTGAATCTGTGATGTCTGTGTGTATTTATCTGTGTGTAAGTTCAATAATTTCTAATGTTATTTATTTTCTGTTATGCCAGTGTCTAGCTGAAACAGCCTGTAGCCATTTACAATAGTCTTTATCCACAGTGGAACATTTGGCTCTGTCACAAAATCAGATAATAAACACTGTCTATCTTTGAAACCCACACATTCAAATGCACACACAGTAAGCTATTGGCACTGACACACACACACACACACACACACACACACACACACACACACACACACACACACACACACACACACACTTAAATTTCACAAAAGGAACAGATGTGTTGCAATATGGTGAGACTGTTGAATATTTACTTGTTGTTCTTCCTTTTGCACATCCCCCCCAAGATGTCTACAGCAGCAACCACTGATAAACAGCAGTTGATAAACAAAAATAAACAACAATCAGCAAAGACAAACAATGACAGAACAACACTGTTCGTGAGGAAATGCTCCAAAGCTCTATCAAAAAAAGAAGCTCTAATAAGAAGAAGGGCATCCATGTTAATCACTTCAGTGCTTGTTTGCAGCAAATGTAAAGCAGCATGCCACATTTAATTGCCTTGTTTATACAAATTGTAGACATTTAGCACAGGTTGTAGTTACGAGCGGTTGCTGGAGGTAACTGGCAGCTGCTAGGTGAAACTCACCACAAAGATGTTTTGAAATAGATTTGATTTTGAAACATGACGATTGTAGCGATATGGGGGACAACGTTTACTTGAGTACTGTTTTGATGGCATAGAGTAACTGACATATGCAATGGACTCAGCCCTAGAAAGTTAGTTTTTATTCCAGTGTAAAGTATATATACATATATCTTGATTGTAAAAGACTAGACCGATCACTCCTAATTTGGAAGGCACTGGTGACCTATCACATCACAAGGACCCTTTGGTATCATATAAGCAATTCATAGACAATTTATAGATTTATAGACTAAAATCTGAAAAATCTGAAACAGACATAGGTAAATTTTCTCTGCTTGTTTTATAAGAGCTGTGGCACAGGTTCCACGTTAAGCTTTCTGCAGATAGAATTGCCATTTAACATGAGGTTAAAGGGAATATATATATATATATTAGGGGTGCAACGATACACAAAATTCACGGTTCGGTTCGATACTTTGGTGTCACGGTTTGATATTTTTTTTGATATAAAAAAAAATGTTCAAGCATTTCTAATTTGTCATTTATTAAAATTATAAATAGATATTTTAACTCAAAAGTACAGTTTTTAAATTTAATGTTGCTGAAACAACAAAGTAATAAAAAATTAAATCTATCTGATGGAGAAATCTGGTGAACTTCTATCGCTGCACCATCGAGAGCATCCTGACCAACTGTATAACAGTCTGGTACGGGAACTGCTCTGCCTCGGACCGGAAGGCGTTGCAGAGGGTTGTGAAAACTGCCCAGCGCATCGCCGGAGCACCACTTCCTGCCATAAAAGACATCTACAGGAAGCGGTGTCTGAAAAGGGCTGGGAAAATCATCAAAGACCCCAGTCACCCATCACATGGACTCTTCACCCTCCTGCCCTCTGGGAGGCGCCACAGGAGCCTCCGGACTAAGACCACCAGGTACCGGAACAGCTTCTTCCCCACAGCTGTCAGACTCCTGAACTCTGCCTCCTGACATCTGACCCACGTTAAACTCATGGACTGAACATACACACACCCACAATGGACAACTGTACCCTCAAACACACAATAATAACATGGACTGAACCACCACTCACAACCACTAGCACTTTATATAGCCTCTGTAGAAACTATCTACACCCTCACTTATCTTAACTGCACTACTGTATAGCTCTGTGTAAATAATCATTCTGTACATTCGATAATCTTTAATCCTACAACTGTTTACAACTTGCATAGTTCCCATTTCTGTATAGCTGTATATCTCAGATTCTGTAAAGTTATTTATTTCATATTCTGTATAGTTTTTCATATTTATATCCTGTTCATATCCTGTACATAGCTTGTACTCACTACAGCCTGTACATACTTATAGTTATAGAATATTCACAACATACTTCATACCGTGTACATTATAACATACCATAATAGACCCATTTCTGTAATATACTCACATATCTATATTATTGCTAATATATATTGTAATATATCTATATCACTAAAGCACTTCTGGATGGATGCAAACTGCATTTCGTTGCCCTGTACCTGTGCATGTGCAATGACAATAAAGTTGAATTCTATTCTATTCTATTCTAAATCACTCATCTTTGGAAAAGAGAGTTTATTACAGAAATGGCTCTTTCCAAAATAAAAGCTATACTATACGCTTCTTCTGGGCTATATTCTCAGCAGCATATTAAACATATCAGGTCCCCATAAGGAGAATAATGTGCTAACGGCTGTCTAAATGACTCGGGTAAAGTTTGTAGCATGCGTGCTTGTTGTTTTTGTCTGCTTATACTTGTCTTTGCACTAGGATGATGTCGGCGTAAATGTGCAGTCATATTCATTGTGTTCCCACTAGTGCTGTCAGCGTAAATCTCGTTGAAATGACATTAACGCCACAACACAGCAAATCTCTACGAGCTACCGTGGATCGCCCCTTGCGTGGGGCTGGACGGCGCCAACACGTTAACAGCAAACTGCGCTAACGCACTAGTTCCCACCAATGTAATTGAGCATTGCGTGGCACATCCAACATACTGTTTTATTTTTGTCCATGACGCGCTTACCTTCAGGGTCATACGTCACATGAAAACCAAAATAGTTCCAAACGCCACATCTGAATGAGGGTGGGGGAGGTTCAATTTGCTATGTTGCAAGGAGAGCTTAACTTCTGTCTCGCTAGCTTGCCCTGCGCTCAGTGATAAAATAAATGAAAAATTTTGTATTGTTCGATACATATGCGTACCAAACTGAAAGCACTGTATCGGACGGTTCAATATCGATATGAGTATTGTTGCACCCCTAATATATATATGTATATATATATATATATATATATATATATATATATATATATATATAAATCAACATAATGATAAAATAATATCAGTAGATGGGAATACAAGCTTTATTCTAACTTTTTAAAAAATCTAATTATACTGAGACTGAATATGAAGAAAAATAAGGAACATAAAAAAATGCAATTAATCAGGTGGGGGAACCATAAAATTGGTTGTAATAGCTCAGTATAGGGAAAAAAAATCACAACTTCCAATCATTTTTATTAAGAGCTCCAGTAGACTTCCTTAGTCTACAGGCTATACACTACGACTTTAGTCAGGGATGGTCTGCTTGGACTGGTGATGGCACCAGAAATTACAAAACTTTAAGCCGGACTCTGCTAGAGGACACAGGGCCGTAATTTGTGGTTTTAAGCCTTCTAATGCAAAGCGTTGCCCTGAGGCAACAAACCCCTTTCTGCAAGCTGCACGACATGAGAGACATCTCCATTAGGAGGTAAGATAAAGATCACTATCTTACATGTTTATAGTGAAATAAATGTATATAAAAAAATACATGCATGCGCATGCATATGTTAAGAAGTATATTTGATTGTTTGTTCTACTTTTTAAAAAATTTATTTATACTGTTACTATAATACTGTTAATTTTCATTCGTCAAGGCAACACTGTGCAGTTAGCCTCATTTTTTTCAGGCAGTATAATGCATTAGCATATGTGTGTAGAGATGTGTTTGTGTGCATTTATATGATCATAGTCAATGTTTTGTACTTTACAATCTACTGATAATTACAGGATGTAAAAACATTTTATGGAAGGAAACCAAGGGAATGTGCAGTTAGGGATATTCCCTCAGAAAGTGAGGACAGTGAGCTTTCAGGGAGTGACAGGGAAGTTGAGGAGTGGATCCCTGAATGAGGTTTGAGGGACACTTAGGAGCTCAAGGCAAATCATTAAATTTTAGAGTGAAGACTTGAGTCAGGGTTAGGGTAAGGTTAGGTTTAGGATAAGGTCAGGGTTAGGGTTAGGTTCAGGCAGGGACTTGTGATGGGTAGGGTCAGGATAAGTCTCCAGGAAATGAATGTAAGTTAATGTAATGTGATGGAAAGTGATGGAAACACAACGTGTGTGCGCGCGTGTGTGCATGTGCATCTTCTTGTTGCATTTATTTCTGTCTAATACTTTTTTCTTTTCGATGCAGGGTGCCAGGGTGCAATGGTGCACCAAAAGCAATGTGCCGCAAATGCAATGTCCACCTCTGCTTCACCCTGACGGCAACTGCTTCCTGAGGTTCCACACTGAATGAACAAGACAGATCCCTGAGAGATCCCTGATCAAATGTTTGATGTATTTTGGTGTTTTATTGTTCTGTGAAATGTTTACATTGGTTATTTGTTGTTTGTTTATTTGTTCATCCTTGTTGTACTAAGAAAAGTTATTATAGAATAACTTGGTGTTTGACTACCCTTGTCGCACAATGTTGCCTTGAAGCAACAACCCAATATCTGTTTGGGTGATTATATATTATTAGGGACCCTAAAGCTCCCCCAAAATAGGGTGAAATATGTTTTTCCCAAAAAATTAAAAAGGCATTCAGTAGAGGGTTAAAGAAGCTCCTTTGCCTCCCTATCTCTTCATGCAGGCTTGATCAGAGGGCAAGACCATGGCAGCGTTGCCATGGTGATGTGAGAAACATCATCTCCTTATAGGCAGTGTCCGAAGGAGCATGAGATGAAACGTGAGCCTGACATGGGGTCTAAAAGCTTTCCTCCAACATTTTGACCAATCATGTTAATATTCTATCGTTACCACATGCAATAAAAGTGTTGTTGCCTGCATGTGGCAGCACTTGTCTCTGAGCCAGAGAGATGGAAGGTCCATGGTGCCATGTAAAACTAATCTGAAATTCTAACTGTTCGATAATAAATTGTGAAAGCTTATCATTTCAGTATATTTGTCTTCTCTCATGGCAAAAAAATGAACAAATGTAAGCTTTAAATAGTTTATCAAACACCACTGAGCAGTCCTTACCTTTAAAACTAACCTCTGTTCTTCCCCTTCTGTCCTGTCTTTCTTATCTTTCTCCAACTCTAAGTGAAGTTAGCTGTTTCTTTAGCTCTTTGTCTTTCTTTTCTCTCCCACTGAAAAACAGCAGCTGGACCTTTAGCTAGCAACACACTGCGTGACAAACTACTAACTACAGTTTTTTCCTTTATGTTCGCTACTCTTATGTAGGACTAGCTAGATGCCAAAGTACCGCAACTGCAACTTACAGACACCTGCAGTCATTCTGGTGTTGTGGAACCCCCCTCAAAAGACCAAACACCGTCTCACTTTTAACGCCTGACTTTGGCACACATCAGGTCTTTTTGGAGGCTCGAGGTGACAAAATAATAACTTGCGCGTTAAACCAAAATTAACAAGTCTATTTTTAAAATGTAAGGAGTAGAAAGTACAGATATTTGTAGGAAGTATAAGTAAAAAGTTCTCAAAAAAATTACATAAGTGAAGTACAGATTTGTAAAAATTGTTCTTAAGTACAATGTGTGAATGGGTGGATGACTGGATATGTAAAGCGCTTTGGGGTCCTTAGGGACTAGTAAAGCGCTATATAAATACAGGCCATTTTACCATTTACCAATAACAAAGTCAAACGTACTTGACAGAAAAAGAAAAGAGTAAGTAGGTAACTGAAATTGTACTTTGTTACTTCCAACCTCTGCCTAAATAGCTGCTGTAGATCAGTGAATAAAATGTGAGTTAAAGGTTAAAATTCTAAAAGCAGGAGTCCTAGAGTGGACCTAGTAAAAACAAATGTAGTGCATTGCCCCTAGCCATATCATTATAACATCTGACCGTTTTCTGCAGTCATTCGGCAACTTTTTCTTTATTTACTGATGTGAAAGAAATAATTACTGCTTCAGTTACACAACATAGCAGTATAACCAACATAAAAAACAGAAATTCAGATATGTTATGGATTGTTCCCATAACCATCCTTGCTTGACAATTGGCTTGCCTTCCCTCTCTCGGTTTGTTCTCAGTGATTTCCCTGTGCGTTTACTCAATAAGAGATGGATCAAAGGAGGGCAGGGCTGATTGTCCTTGTTGTACCAAGGAAAAGAAAGTGATCGATGCATCCAAAATTCAATCACACGACAGCAGATTGTAAGTGTACGCGTTTTCTTTAAGGAGCTCAAAATTGGTTTTGGCTTACGTGATTACTGAAAACTCTAGTGTTTGAGAGAAAGGCTCGGGGTATATTGAGTACTAATGCTAATGCTACTCAAACTGACAGACGGCCGCAACAAAAGTCAACAATTCAGTTAAAAAATAGGCTTCATAAGCAGAATTCTAATGTTTTTTGTTCTTGGTTTATAAAAAAATTATTATTAAATACAATCAGCATCACAGTTGTAGAAGTCAAATATTGTTCTTTAAATTGCTCTGAAGACAGCATTGCTTGTTGTGGTCATGATTGAAAACTTAAAGACAAAAATGAATTGAGTACAAACAAAACTTTTTTCTTCTTCTTCTGTCAAACTTTTCAGTTAACCTTTCTTTCTGCCATTCTTTAAAGAGAACTGCAGTCTGAAAAGAAAAGTGCAAAGAGAATGTGGCTCATCTGAAATTTCAGTGATTTCCAATGGCTTTGACACAAACCTCAGTCTTAATAAAACAAAAAACTGAGCTAATTAGGTTGTGTGCTTTGTCATTCCACACCATGCTTCTCAATCGGGCTGCTTCCCGGAAAACATGGTCAAAACTCTGCTGTGAGAATTTGCACTGGAAGACAGGGCGCTTCAACACAGACTGTGTTGCAGGTTTTTCAATGAACAACTGATCTTTGGCCATTAAAGTAGAAATAATCTTTTTTTTTTATTAAAAAGAAGAATATTACAGAACTAAGGATACATTTTGATCACAAAACTCAACTTTAGTTGTGTGAAACATGAAACATGTTTTTTCTGTAATCTATTAGTTGTGTAGCTGAGGGGGAAAAATGTTAAGAACCAATTTCTTTTTACCCAATTTTAAATATTCATAATAAATAGTTGTATGGGGGGAGTAAGTATTTTAACATAAAATACAATGGCTTCCTTGATGAAAGTGTGTATTTCCAAGCATACCAGAAAAACTGATCTTAGTTAAGTGACATAATTTATTGTGCTTTCAGAAGTTTTCATTGTGTATGTGGCAACTATCAGATTCCAAATAAAGATGATTCAAATATAAAATGCTCCATAACAAAAATCAAAAAAACTTATAATGCCCTATACTGCTTATTGTGTGGGTAAATTTAACTATGTTATATTTCAAGATATAGAAGCTATCAGATATAAGAAGTCTCCAAGGTCTGTCTGTGATAGGTGTTGCTGTGTCTCCATCCTGATGATAACTGTTAGTTGCCCTTTCTCCTTGACTTTGTTTTTGTTGGCATCTTACTGGACAATCTTATAAGCTTAATGAGTCCATTCCTAGGAACTGTCCCATTTACAACTTCAGTGCAGTGACATTAATGACTACGTTTTAGTCTTACGGTTTGTGATTCTAATGAGTCTATTTACTTGTCACTAAAATCCTGTAATACTGCTCCTGAAATGTAATGTATGTAAATGTGAATGTAAATTACTGAAAACCTTCAGTGTGGATTTAAACTGCCACGATGTTTTCCCTCAGTCTGGAGTTTAAGGATAGTACTTGCATAGATTAGTTTTAGTTCAAAGAAAAAAAATGTATATTTTTATATTTGCAACTAAAACATGCTGTTGGCTGTTTTTCTTTTAGAAAATGTAATTCTGTTTTGTGTCTAAGAAACTTGCTGCCAAAGTCCACTTTTGTAAACTGCTGTCTGTCTTATCTTTTCTAAATAATCAATTCTAAATAAAATCCTTTCCCATACCCCTTAGCCTGACGGGGCACTGAGTTCCACTGCAGTCTTCTTGACTTTCTTGGATGGAAGGCTAGATAGATGCATCCAAATAAAGCAATGACTAGGAAGAAGGAGCACTGTGCACAAATCCCTTTCCAATGCCCTTGTCTGAGTTAGGGCTAACTCTCCCTAGAGAGCTCCCTTATGACCCTAGGACAGGCAGAGGAGAAGGTGGCTCAGAGGGAGGGATAAGAGGATGAAAGGTGTATAGAAACAGAGAATATTGACAGCAGGAGCTTGTTTCCCTCTGCTGTGGAGCCAACTAGATGATACTGGAGACCTGCAGTAACCTGATGTCAGCTAGAATCTGCATGATGTTTTTCCTGCATGAGATTCCTTCAACTTTTTTGGTACATTGTTTGTTGGTGTATTTATTTATTTATTTATTTAGTATTCTCTGTTGAATCATTACTGGTTAAGGGATAAAATATATCTGACAAAATGAACATGGTTTCAGTCAAAATCATAGCACCAAAATAGCATTACTAAAAATCTACTAATGAGACTGTTATGGTCTCCGATAACAATTACTATTCTGTTTTAGTTCCACTTGACTTGCCTGTGGTCTTTGACATCATCCATCAAGGCATTCTAACAGAGAGATAATTTAACTGATCTCAAGTGGTTTTCAATAAACTTATTACCAGACATTAAGATTTATATGTTTTCATCCACTCCTCTCCTGTGTGGGGTAACCAAACGATTAATCCTTGGATTAGTTATTTTTTATTAATATGTGTTTTCAGTGGGTCATCCACTTAACATCTTCAGTGTTGTTTCTAACTGGTGTTATGCTGATGATATGCAACTATACATTTCTGTTAAGCCTAACAACCTGGACAGCCTTTTCTACCTCACTGACTGCTTCACTGATATTACTAATTGGATGTCTTTAAACTGACCTGGCAACCTTAATAAGGAAGTAAATCCTCTCTGCAGCAGTATCAAACCATCTGCAAAGAATCTTGGTATTACTTTTCAATTCAATTTCATTAAATTCACTTTTATTTATACAGCCCAAAATCACAACAATGGTTGCCCCAAGGTGCTGTATATTGTAAGGTGGGCCCTACAATAATACAAATACTTACTTCTTACTACTTCTGATGAACATTTGGATTTTTATTTCTAAAATTATACAATATACACTGTAACTTTCTGTCTTTCTGTCTGGATTACTGTAACTCTGTTTTACAACCATTTCTCAGTGTTTCCTAGCCTGACAAATGAACTCAAAACTGACAACCACTTGCCACAAGATTTCCATCAAATCCATGTTCTCAAGTGGACCTAAGAGGAGACCACAGCAACCTCCTGGAACAATAACCAGTCAAAGACAAAATTACAGCACGGGGCTGAGATACTGGCTCTAATATTGAAAACTTTACTGTAGAAAAAAGTAGCCAATTTCTCAGTGAATAAAAATTAAAAAGCAGAATGACACACATTTATGTTAATAAGTTAAGACATAAAGGATTGACTGAAGAATTTGACTTCATTGTTGCAGGAATGGAATGCATTCGTATAGATTTAAAAAAAAAAAATCGATATTTTCTCTTAGTTCTCTTTTTGATATCTTTACCTTTTTACAGTTTATCTAAGGCATTTTAGGTACCACATATATTAACAGCTCTGATGGGAGCAATAGGATGGATAATTTGAGAAATGGCATTAAAAAAAGTATTCATTATTTCATCATATGGTGATAGATAGTACTAGCAATGTGCACTGCAATGTGTCAGCCATACCTAGATCACACTTAAACTATACTTGCCTTGATGTCATGCTTGTTGATAAATTGGCTGGTATTTATTTTCACAAATGAATAGGATACTTCTGAAATTATCCAATGATGATCAGAGATGGCAACATTTAGAACAGTGGTCCCCAACCTTTTTTTCGCCACAAACTGTTTTTTTGTCTGACAATATTTTCACGGACCGGCCTTTAAGGTGTCGCGGATAAATATAACAAAATAAAACCAGTACCTGGTACCCAGAAAAAGAAGATTTATTCATAACACACTGGAAAAGACCCCGGGAAACTGAGTTAACGATAAAGAAGATTTTTAAAAAAATAACGCTAAAAACCAATAAAAACCCTGAAAACCATCAATTTCATACCCAAGCCTCAACTCTCGTGGCCTCTTACCAAAAGACTCACGGACCGGTACCGGTCCGTGGCCCAGGGGTTGGGGATCGCTGATTTAGAACATTTCTAACTGTGACATCAACAGGTGACCTGTTATGTGGGTGGGTTCAGTCACATGTTTAAAATCAAATGATTTTACTAAACTCTAATATATAATAAGGATTAATACAGCAGGAGATAGAAGTAATTAAGTATTAAACCTAAATTATTCAAATTCAGATAATTGTGAAATAACACAGACTTACAACTGTTTTAGGTATATAACTAATGGGCGCTGTTTCAGTCAGGTCTGTGGTACCTGTATAATCAAGCCAGGTTTCCATTAAAGGGATAAAAGCCAGTTTATTACTAATGAGGGTGTCATTAATAATAAATGACTCATTTGTTTAATGTGTACAAAAGCAGCAAGTATTTACGGATTGCTTACTGGTTCCTTGTTATTTGTGGAAAACTGGTGTGGTATTTGCAGAATGTCCTTTAGCTGTGCTGCAATAGTCCTCCCATGATGCACTGAGCATTTCTCCCTTATTCACCTTTTTCACTGTATGTCTTTTTTGCCCTGTCCCTGATAAAACTGAGATTTTCTTTCCCACTGTCATCAGTTGCTTGTTCATATGGGTTTGTCTGATTGTTGGGGTTTTCTCTTTATTATTGTGGGGTCTTTACAACATATAGTACCTTAAGGCGACTGTTGTTGTAATTTGATGCTATATCAATAAAACTGACCTTTATTGAATTTTGGTCATCATGCACCACAACAGTGGTGACTGAGGAACGTTGATGAAGCAGCTGAGGGACAGAGGTGTTTACATTGTTAACAGTAGCACCTGGGGTGCATGAAGTGAGGCATAAAAATCTGATCATTTTGATGTGATGGACTATAAATGGTCCAACAAAAATCAGACAGGGAGGTTTGGAGTGACCGTCTACAGTAAAAGCACAAGGACAAGGATGCAAAAACCACTCAACCATTGGCTGAGAATGAACCGGGCACCAGTACATCTCCCTGGGTAGCATGTAGACTGGTCCAGTGCTACTAGAAGAGCTGGACAACACCGGGACCTAAAATGATCCATGCCTAATGGCCGAAAAAGATGCCATGAATGATGAAAAGCACCAATAGGTGGGCTGCTAACAGCAGGTACTCATTCATCTAGAGTGCCTAAGGATAGCTGAAAGGACAGCACAGAGGCTTTGATCAAGGCAGCATAGCAACAGGCCCTAACCACTAGAGGCCAGAGTCTTCCAAAGCCAAAGGAACCCAAGTTGCACGTTGTGCAAAAGTGCCCCAGAGACTATCCAGCATATACCAGGATATAAGCTGCAAACTGGGACAATATACACTGAGAGGCACAGCTAGGTGGCTGGGATAGAATAGATACATATGTGGTTTCAAAGTCCCCAAATCCCAGTGAGAGTCACCTCTGAACCACCTTTGGCCAATGTCCTGTGGGACTTTAATCTCCAGACACACAAGTAGCTGCTGGTCACCCAACCAGAGATAGTGATGGTTGACAAGGAGCATAACACTTCAGTTGTGATAGATGTGACAATCCCAGTGGACAACAACAAAACCAGAAAGGAGCATGACAAAATAGAGAAGTACCATGTGAATGGTAAAGTACAAAGAAATAGGTTTGATCTTGACGGGTGTTTGGTTTGATAAAAGCCTTGCTCAGTCAGACAATTTCAGTTCTATTCAGTTTTATTTATATGGCACCAAATCAGGACAGTTGCCTCAAGTTACTTTATATTCTGAGGTCAAGACCATACAGTAATATAAAGAAAATAATAGCAACATATACAATGAAGTGTTGACCATTACAACCACAATGATTTCAACTTTATCTCTTTATCTTTACTTGACTTGTACCTGGTCTTTGTATGTGAAAACATTTCTTTGAATCGTTCCCTGCAATTTCACCTTTTTTCTTAATTGACTGCCAGTGGACATTTGCTCCTGATAAGTGTTGCAGAGATATCTCACTAACAAAAACTACTGACCATACCTTGTGAATGAAGTCACTCAGACTTGCTGAAAACATGAATCCTTGGGTCAAGGCTAACAGACATAAAAAGACACAATAGCAAAATCTGAAAAACTATGCATTTTCTATGGTGAATGCAACTGTTACTGACAAGTGTTTTTAGTGTGCACCATCCTACATTTAACATAAATACCTCCAACACAGTTGCATTTGCAAAACGCTGGTAATATAAAGAGTCTTCTAATATGAGTACTGATACATGTGATCATATGATTACAGATACTGACTCATTGAAATATAAAATATTTGACTGGTGAAAGGAAAAGGAAAAAGAATTATTGTCAACAATTGTTCTACAGTTCAGCCATTTTACATAGCCATCCTTGTTTTGTTGTGGCAAATGCTCTCATCTATCTAAGGGTGTGCATGCATTGCTGTGGTTCTCATAGGTAAAGCGCTGCCTCAGCAACATGCTGTACTGATAATGAAAAGCAGTTTTCTTATCACAGTGACCCTTTGCTTCTATCAGTAAACTGTACCAGCTACAACTCTTAAACATTTAGAAATTCCCACATTACAGTGAATGTGCTCCCGTCAGAAAAAAAAAAAAAAACAACCCAAAACATTCACCAGTTTTTTTCTACAGCTACTTTCTCCATTTTCAGTTTTTGTTGTTGTTGTCAGCAGCATACAAATTGTCAAACCCAACTTCCTTTTTCATGGTATTTAGTCAATCACTGTCATGAATGCTTTTATAAGATGTTGAACTGAGCTGCTTAAAAAGATGCCAGGCACAGCACTTTTTTTTAAAGCAACTGTTTTCCGTTTGCCTTGCGGCCGCATACACTTTAAAGTGGAAAAGCAGTTTGAAAAAAGCAAAAGAGTTTGAACATGGCTTAGAGTGGTGAACACACTAGAGGCTTTGAAAACACACGGCATAGCTTTCCTTGAATGTTCTCTGGCAGGCAGACTTCTGAGCATTTTGTTTCTGTACCACTAGCATAACCCAGTTCCTGCTCTTGTATGATGTCTCTCTAGCTGCAGTCACATCTGCTATCCACTGAAAGCCTCCTGAAGCAAACAACACAGACAGAAATCTTAACGGCATTCTGCTGTGGTCACTGTGATGGCACTTTCCATAACGTCAAGTCTACTAACAGTTACCTCTAGTGTGGCTCAGTAATGGACTGCAAATGCAATGGCTAAACTTTTTCCTTTTTCAAGATGTAAAATGTCAATTATATAACTGAGCAGTTCTTTAAACTGTCAATAGCCTTTTCACACACTGACTGTTCCAACTTGATGCTATGTGTTTCGTCCAGTCTTTAACCTATTTTTGTATCTGCTGTCCTGTCATTCTGTCCAAAGAAGCAAAGTTACTCACAGAAAACTACGTGTGTCCGTAAAATATTAATTTGCAGAGGTTATATACCAAATAGTTGCAGATACACTCCTTTTATTGATAGGGATTTTTTGACCTGCACTTCATCATGTAATCATGTAAAGTGTGTGCCATATTTTTTTCAAGGTTTCCCTGTTTACTTCTCTCCCTGTCCTGCTGTTAAACGCTAAGACAGATCATTAGCTTTAAATGGACTTCAGTCCACTCATTACATGTCCCATTTACCTTCACTGCATAGCACTCTCCTTTCATAACAAGAAGGGGTGGGAGTGGTGGGGTGGGGGTCATATTTAGGATGTGAATTTTGGACAAAAATATGATTTCAAAATAAACATTTGTTTAAAGAAAGAGTTGGGAATAGAGACTCTTTCTGTGTTGATATCCACCAGTAATCTAAAAGATCGGCTTATATTGAATACACCTCTGTGCTCTAGCAATTTGTTTCTTTCCCTACCATTTGACAGCTAATGATGGGACGGAGGGACTGGGGGAGGGGTATTATTTGAAGCATGTAATCGCCCCTTTTTTCAGTGTTATTTTTCTTTGACTTCCATTAACCCTTCAGTAGACGCAAAGGGTAGTCTATGCTTTCATATGGCTGCACTGCTGTGTGAAGGGTGATAAATGGTTTCACGTCATGCATGCCATATGTACGTGTTATATATGTGTGTATAAAAATTTGGCAACGTGTGGGTTGCCTTTTATTTTGTGCTTTCAATGCTGTGCTAACATTTGTTAAGTGTATATGTGTTATCGTACGTGAGTAATGTCATTGTGCTGTGTTTGCATACAGAGTTAGATGTATGTGCTAATTGTTTTTAGTATCAGTGTATTGATATTGTACTGTACTAAGGTGACACTGATGACGACAAGGTCACTCAAGCAACACTAATACATTAAGTGTTTCTTAAAAGTGGTCATTTGTTCTCATTTTGTCACGTCTATCATGCTAATTAGATACGGTCTGTTAAAACAGCCCAAATACATTTTTTGTGCTGATATTTTAATATCATATACTGGCATGCTAAGCTTACTTTCTTTTTCCTTTACCTTCATCACAGATGTCATCGTCTTATTCGTCTGCATTGACCCAGTGTTCTCACGCCTCCTTTTCTCAGCACCTTTCTATCCTCATCTAACCTCCAAACTTCCCTATATCACTTCTCAGTTTACTTCAGCTAAGCTACCTCCTTTTAATCTACCTTTCTCCAGCACTCCTCTATCTCCCCTGCTCTCTTTTGATCCCTGAGACTATATGGGAGCCTATTTCATGTATTACATTTGCTTTTCATCCAACTATTATTTAATAACCAAATGTATATCTATCCCACAGTCCTTTAATATCGCTGTCTTTGTTTCAAAACTTTACTTTTTTTCTAGAACAATAACTTTCTTTAGTCCTTAAAGATTTTTTGCTTGAAATTCTCCTAAGAAAAAAAGAGAAAAAAAAATCAATCAAGGGGAACCCCTTGTAGTTTAAAAAAAAAAGAAAGAAAAAACATGTGAAAAAGAGTTATCCATTCATTTGTGGTGATATATATATATTCTTCAAAATACAAACCCAATTCCCAAAAGTTATGAAGCTGTGCCAAAGGCAAATAAAATAAAATTTAATAATTTGCTAACTGGATAAAATGATTTATTTACAACAGAAGACAGAAAAAACATAAACTGTTTAAACTGAGACATTTTCATGAAATATATTACTTCATTTTGAATGATCTGTTGGCAATAACATGTTTCAAAAAAGTTGGGATAGGGAAACAAAAAAATATGCAAAACTTAATGGTACTGAAAAGAAACAGCCGGTCATGATTGTGTATAAAAAGAGCATCTTAGAGAAGCAAAGTTTCTCAGACTTGAAGATGGGCAGAGGTTCATCAATCTGCAACAAAATGCATCAACAAATTGGAACAATTCAAGAATAATGTTCCTCAATGTAAAATTACAAACACTTTGAATATTTCATCACCTATGGTGCATAATTTCTTAAAAAGACAGACAGAATCTAAAGAAATCTGTATGGGCAAGTTTCAAGCCTGCACTGCATTGCCAACAGGTGGTTGGCCTAGCCTGACAACAGTCCAGCTCTTTTACCATAAAAAAATGGTGCATTATGAAAAGAAAAATACAAAAAAGAATACACAGGACTGTTGAGCAGCTAGAATCCTATATCAGAAAAGAATGGGACAATAACCCTTTTCCAATTTGCTGTTGTAATAATCCCTACTTATTCTTTAAGCCAGGGGTGTCCAAACTCCGGCCTTGGCCCGCGGTCCATTTTTAATTGGCCCGCAAGTAATTTTATAAATAGAATAGAATATGGCCCGCACTTCAACTTTTGCTTGAGTGTATTGCACTTCTTATTTTTAATACCAGGGGGAGCTGCTGTTGATCAAGGCAGTTGCTCCACCAAAAAGAACAATCACAGAAGAAATTTACCCCCAAGTTACTAAACATGGCAGAACCAAAGAAGCGAAAGGTAGAAAGTGAGTGCAGAAAATTTCAGACACGGTGGGAGAGTGAATATTTCTTCAAAGAATTCAAGGGGAAGTGTGTCTGTTTGATCTGCACTGAAACTGTGGCAATTATGAAAGAGTATAATGTACGACGTCATTATGAAACCAAACATCAGGCCTATGCATCCTACACTGGTGCTGAGCGAGAGCAGAAATTAAAGCAAATTGTAGCTATCCTGCGGGGTTAGCAACAGTATTTTTTTTCGTGTTCAAATTATCCAGGAAAAGGCTCCAATAACCAGCTATGAGGTCGCCCAACTCACTGTAAGACATGGCAAGCCTTTTTCAGATGGAGACCTCATAAAACACGGCCTCGTTAAAGTCACCGAAATAATGTGCCCAGAAAAAGTGCAGGACTTCAACAACGTCAGCATGTCCAGAAATCCAGTTGTGCGACGCATTGAAGACTCATCAGCCAACATATAACAGCAACTGTCTGATAAAGCTGTGCTTTTGATTTTTACTCCATCGCATGTGATGAGAGCACCGATGCCACAGACACTGCACAGCTGCAAATTTTTTTTGCGGGGAGTGGACGAGAGCACGAGCACTTTAGGTGAGTAAAAAATATATTCCACAGTACCCGTGTGTTAATATGCATATGCAGGTACACATGCTTCAAATATCAATTATACGCATCAATTCTGTCACTACCCTGCTTTTGCGCACCACTTTCTTATATGCGTTTTTCTTGTTAACACACAGAGTACACACCGCTGTGCACAGCGCACGCACACGTAGTCAGCTGATGTCATCTGATGCAGATTTGCTCCTTAATCAAGTGACATTTGTCTGGATTTTTGCCACGAGTGGCGATCAGCACCGCAGCTGGATGGCCCGATATACATACCCAGCGCAGCTGATACTCACCAGAATAATTTAGTAAAATTATATGCACTCCTGTTATTAAGTCCAGTTCAGTCTGTTAATGTTGATAATCGTTTCAAATGGATGTTAATAGATGTTTTGCCAAGCCTAATAACTTAAATAACAAACTTGAAATGTACCCGTCCCATTTTCCCCTTTATTGTTTTTTTTTTTCTCTGTACTGTAAATCTTCTGTCTAAGAAGAAATCTGAGGCTGCTGTTCTGAGAATGAGCTACCAAAGCTTTTTCTGAATAAATCAATAAAGATCCATTTATGGAAAGCTGTGATGAAGGCAGTTTTGTCTTTAATTCTATTCAACAATATAACACATTTGACCACTTTTAAGTGATTTTTCTAACTTTAATATAGTAAAGTACCTAATTTCTAGCCTCTTCTGTCCTCTTTATTGCTCTTCTTGTATCTTTTGACTGTCCTCTTCATCACCCCTACTCGGCCATCTTCACCCACTGTCTATCCTATTTAATGTCTAATCTCAGTGTTTTTCCTTCCAACATCATCTGTCCAGTCAATTATATCTCATCCACAATCTCTAATCCTTTCTGTTGTATACAGCATTCAGAGCATCTTTGTTTCCACCACGCCTTATCTGTTCCTCAGTTTACATCAGTCCTCCCTGACTCCATCTTTTTCACCTTCTCCCTCGGTTTGTGTTTTCCTCTCTGGCAAAAAGCCCCTTCAGCCTAATCCTGTCTGACAATTCCCAAATGAGGCTAAGACACTAGTAATAAAAAAATGCAGCATGCGCCTTAAAAATACCTGAAACTCACTTCAGAGGGTGTATGAGAAAAATATATGCACATAACTACACAGTTAGCTGGTGTGGCCCAAACGAATGCAGTGGCAAAGTGACCAACACTCAAGCTTGACACCATTTTATTTTTCCTTCCATTCAGTTAGTCAATCATTCAGTGTGCTTTGTGTCCTCCAGTGACCGAGCTCTCTTGTCATTTCAGACCTTGCCACTCCCAGCTGTCTGTCTTTTCCACCAGTCATCTGACCTGCCCCTTCTCTCCACTCAACTCCATGTACTTCACTGATTAGTCCTTACAGCATCACCCCCGCTTACCATCTCTCACTTGCCAGATTGTGTCTTTGTGTAAAGTGCAATTGCTTTCTGGCATTGTGTTGTTTTCTTTTTCTTTTCTACCTCGGCTGTGATCCGGATTTCGCTTCTGTCTGAGCACTGTGTTTAGTTTGTCTGTCATTGTCTCACACGTAAAGTTTGTTTTTTTCTTTTACTAATTTGAATTTTGAATCATGTTCTTGAGCCTCCACCATTTCTGAACCTGAGACAGTGGGAAAAACAGAATGTGTCATAAAAGCACATAAACCTTAGCATCTGGTATCGTTCTGCATATATCTAAAGTACCTAATAGAACCGTTAGTTTAGCTTGAGCAGCCAAAGTGATTTGAGCTTTAAACCAGAAAATCTCCAAGTTTTGTCTTGCGAATAGCAAGTCTATGTTCCCGATCGTGACTCAAGAGTTGGGAGTTCGCCTTGTAATCGGAAGGTTGCCGGTTCGAGCCCCGGCTTGGACAGTCTCGGTCGTTGTGTCCTTGGGCAAGACACTTCACCCGTTGCCTACTGGTGGTGGTCAAAGGGCCTGGTGGCGCCAGTGTCCGGCAGCCTTGCCTTTGTCACTGCACCCCAGGGTGGCTGTGGCTACAATGTAGCTTGCCATCACCAGTGTGTGAATGGGTGGATGACTGGTTGTGTAAAGTGCTTTGGGGTCCTTAGGGACTAGAAAAGCGCTATACAAATATAGGCCATTTACAACGCTTTTCTACAATATGAATAGCCACATCTTGGTTAGAGGTCTTCTTGTGCATAAGAGGGTTTCAATTCTCTTTTCACATTGGGAAAGGAGCGGCGGTGAAAACTCAGTGGAGTGAAATCTGGGGAGCGAAAATAAAACAAACCGCAGCAGGCTTGGAATGTTAAATGCAATGTCAGTGCAGGCTAGTGGGTAGTGGGTAGGAGGGACATTATGCTTGGGAACGGTGCAACGAAACCGTGACTAGTGTGAGTACAGCCTAATCCAATCCAGGCTGCTATGTTTTAACAGCAGAGACCTGTATCACTAGCTCACTTTCACCTTGATTGAGCACATCTGTGTGTGTGTTTGTGTGGGTAGGGGATCGGAACAGTGAACATGTGCTGTGAGACTCACAAGAAGAAAACTCTGGTGTGTCCCATTTCGCTGTAGGTATGTTATGCATTAAAGTTTCAAGTGAGTCGTTGAAGAGTGACCTCTCCTTCCTTTTTTTGCTGCTTTCTTCTTCAGGTGCCGTGGTGTTAAAGCAGAGTTTAGTTTTCTCAAGGCTGAAGTGCTCTGCCAGCCCAATCCATGGGTTGGCTTGGCGTTATTAAGTCCAGTTCAGTCTGTTAATGTTGATAATTGTTCCAAACAGACATTAATAGATGTTTTGCTAAACCTAATAACTTAAATACAAACTTGAAATATACCCGTCTCATTTTCCCCTTTATTGTTTTTTTTCTCTGTACTGTAAATCTTCTGTCTAAGAAGAAATCTGAGGCTGCTGTTCTGAGAATGAGCTACCAAAGCTTTTTCTGAATAAATCAATAAAGATCCATTTATGGAAAGCTGTGATGAAGGCAGTTTTGTCTTTAATTATATTCAACAATATAACACATTTGACCACTTTTAAGTGATTTTTCTAACTTTATAAGTTAAGGTTATATACCTAATTTCTAGTACGTGGCCCAGCCCCTCCTATATTTTTATGTATGTGGCCCTCAGTGAAAAAAGTTTGGACACCCCTGCTTTAAGCCATTTAAAACATTCCAGTCAGGTATTTTTTTCAGTTAAAAGTTGGTCTCTTAGTCTGATTCTTTCTGCATTTCTAACTTCTTTATACTTTTAATGTAAAAGAAAGGTCATTATTTTGCACTCACTAAAAGCTTGCATATTTTGCTGTATCCTATTATCTGCTGTTGCTACAACTTAGTCTCTATGTCATTCTTCTACAGCCTGACTTCCATCCTCACCTCCTGCATTTCTTTATTTCGTCCCCCTTCTAGCCTCTTCTGTCCTCTTTATTGCTCTTCTTGTATCTTTTGACTGTCCTCTTCATCACCCCTACTCGGCCATCTTCACCTACTGTCTATCCTATTTAATGTCTAATCTCAGTGTTTTTCCTTCCAACATCATCTGTCCAGTCAATTATATCTCATCCACAATCTCTAATCCTTTCTGTTGTATAGAGCATTCAGAGCATCTTTGTTTCCACCACGCCTTATCTGTTCCTCAGTTTACATCAGTCCTCCCTGACTCCATCTTTTTCACCTTCTCCCTCGGTTTGTGTTTTCCTCTCTGGCAAAAAGCCCCTTCAGCCTAATCCTGTCTGACAATTCCCAAATGAGGCTAAGACACTAGTAATAAAAAAATGCAGCATGCCCCTTAAAAATACCTGAAACTCACTTCAGAGGGTGTATGAGAAAAATATATGCACATAACTACACAGTTAGCTGGTGTGACCCAAACGAATGCAGTGGCAAAGTGACCAACACTCAAGCTTGACACCATTTTATTTTTCCTTCCATTCAGTTAGTCAATCATTCAGTGTGCTTTGTGTCCTCCAGTGAACGAGCTCTCTTGTCATTTCAGACCTTGCCACTCCCAGCTGTCTGTCTTTTCCACCAGTCATCTGACCTGCCCCTTCTCTCCACTCAACTCCATGTACTTCACTGATTCGTCCTTGCAGCATCACCCCCGCTTACCATCTCTCACTTGCCAGATTGTGTCTTTGTGTAAAGTGCAATTGCTTCCTGGCATTGTGTTGTTTTCTTTTTCTTTTCTACCTCGGCTGTGATCCGGATTTCGCTTCTGTCTGAGCACTGTGTTTAGTTTGTCTGTCATTGTCTCACACGTAAAGTTTGTTTTTTTCTTTTACTAATTTGAATTTTGAATCATGTTCTTGAATCCAACCCGGTTATTATCAGAAGCAGCATTGAACTGGACTAACGTCAGCTATCTTCTGCTGTGTAATTCACCATAGTAAAATCTGTGCATCATGCTAGGAGCAAAACTACGGTCCAAGGTTCAAAAATGTACCTTGTTTCTTTGCTTTAATTTACGTCTATCTCCATTACACCATTTCATATAACACCGAATCTACTGTCACAAAACCAAAACAGAATTTTTTAAGTGAAAACTCTTCAGCATATAATAATACTCTAAGTATTTGCCAAAGTGGTTCAATAGCCATATACTGTACCTAATTAAGGATCGAGCACCATTGACACTTTACCTTAATTGCAGTAAAACTGTAATTGAGTGATATTTAAAAGCTGAACAAGAAACAATTTACATCATGACTTGCAAGTGACCCTTGTTATATATACTTGTTATAAAGACAACAAACCCTACAGCCTGTTTCATTTTGGTTTGATTTGTTTGTTTTGTTGTTTGGTTTTGTGGTTCCAGCTTATACAAACTAAAATTGACTATTTAGCAGGGAGATGAGAAGAACGAGCTGGGGAAAAAAACCCTAACAAGTCCCAACAAGTCAAAATAAAATAACATTTCGAAAGGTATTTACATATTAATATAATCATTCAGTTAAGGTTAACAAAACCTTTTTTTCATTTAGATTCAAATTTCATCATCACCATCCTCATCATCACCATCAGTATCATATTTTGAAATTCTATGCAATAATAAACGCTGCTGATATACCCTGCGCATGTATATACCTGTATATACCACACATGTATAAACCTATACATGTGTTCAGTGCTTGTTTCAAAGAAACAGTCCATTCACTGCCTTGTTCACTGGCTCCCAAAGGGCCTTTGTTTCCTCCGTAAGCCCTGACAAACTATCAGTCAACAGCATACATCATTCTGCTGTATACTACTTAAAATCACGTGCATGCTGTACAGCAGGACTGGCTAACTAAAACACCCACTTAAGTTTTTACTTAAAACCACATTTTCACTAAATTGTTATTTGTGGTGTTACTATCTTAGAAATTATTCACAAGAACATAGACTTCATGAATAATAAAGCACAACTAAAATATTAACAAGGGAAACTTGTTAAGTGGACCAATGTACCAGTCTCCCTGTCTGACACACACACCCATACAAATCCATGCTCACAAAATTATTTAGACTACTTACTTTAGGTCCTGGGAAGGTTCTGCTCTTACATGTGACGTCTCTACAGAATGACTGAACACTACTCCTTCATTTCCTGCCGAGAGAATGAGAACAAATTACAAAAAGGAAAGCAACCACTGAACTCTTGAGTTATAACCTTAGCAGACATTTCAAATGCATGCCAGGGTGCTGAGATATTCTGTGTCAGAAACACAATTTCCCTCAAAAACAAGGTACCACTGGGTTGTCACTGTTAAGAAGTATGTGTTCTTTGTGCTGAAAATCAGAGTTGAGTTAATGTTTAAAACACTTTAACCACAGGCATCATATCTCTCTCTTATTAACAAAGCAATTTAAAGTATTTAATTATATCTCAACCAATTTTTTCTCTGTTTTCAGTATTTTTCTGTTCCTGCATGTTAATAACAATAATAACCATATGACATTACTTTCCTCCAAAATCAAAATTTCCTGATGCAAAATACATTCAAGCATGCAATTGATGTGCATGCTTTTTCCTTGTAAGAAAGGTCTGGCTCTGATATAATGCAATGTTTAACCCCCCGTGTGCAGTAGCCACCTTTGCAGCTGTGAACAGATGCTCATTTTTGGCTCTTGCTGAGACCACAGACAGCATGTTGGAATATCAGCACTGCTGCGAATTTAATACTGCATGAGGCTATCTTTCCCATTGGCAGGCACACAGATAAGAAACTGCATAGTCTGAGCTGTTTGATACTGAAGCAGCATGTGCCAAGTTTAATTCTAGAAGATTCAAGGAGGTCCCGTAGGTAGGATGAGAACCTACATCTCCAAAAAGCTGCAACTGAACCCCCACAGGAGCTAAACTTGGAAGTTATTGTGTACTGTTGTATTTTTCAGTTAAATCTCACTTTCTGTGGTTCATTCCAGGGAACACTGAACTATGCCTATGAACTGCCAAGTAAATGAAACAACAGGTAAAATGGCAGATAAGGGCAAACCTTGCTTTGTGTTCTCCTGTTTGACTGTCTGCCTCTATGATGTTCATAACTTAGTCAACCATGCCACAGCTTCTGGCTGATATTACTTTTCCATATTATTGCTACTCTGTCTTTTCTACTATTGTTCTGCTCTCATGAAAACTTTATGAGCTTGTTTGATGACACTTGTTCTTGAACACAACAATCCTTGAACTATTTTTAAAGCGGATAAACTGAAATCAACTTTTCATACTGGGTTTACAGTTTCAGACGCGTCAACTGAGGATAAGCTCGGAATCACTCCGAACTTGCTGCCATGGTATTGGCTTGCATTGGCTGATTCATTATCTATTTACACCTTGCTACTGCAAAGGGCAGCGATATGTGGAAATATGATCTATCTTCATTAAAAAAATACATCAATCTATAAATCTAAAATTTAAACAGTAGCACAGCATAACCCGGCAGACCTCAGTGCCTGAGCTGAATGAATGATGTGCCCATATTTGTATTCTTTTTGCTATCTACGCTCTTTTCGCTCACCTCCTTCAAACAGCAAATGACAGCAACAGTGACCTATAGACCTCGATCTCCTCACCCTCCCCTTGTTCTTCTGCACCCTTATTCCTTCAGAGTGCCTCTAATGAACAAATTACCCAGGTTAGTGTGTGTACGTGTGCTAAGGTGTGCGTAGTTTGTTTGAATTTGTGGTTTCGTAGCAATATACACTCAAAAACTTTTGGGTGTACATGTTGTATTACATACTAATTTTAAGTGTACAGGTGAACAGACACGAGCAGACTCATAATCTTCTGTCAGCTTCCATTTGATTTTCTCACTTCCAATGATCGAGAGAACACAAATGAATAAATGAGAGAAAGACAAATAGATGATGCAGAGTGAGAGTATTTTCCCCTCTCACTTTTTCCATTTTTTAATTTGAGCTAACTACTTTCCCCCCAGTGATGCTTACATGCCATGTCACATATTTCTCATCCATCTGCCTCTTTACCCCTTCTGTCCGTGTCATTATTTTAATTATATATATATATATATATCTATCTATATATATATATATATATATTTTTTTTTTTATTTTTTTTTTTTTACTGTATTGCACTGGCCTCTTTCTCAACTCTGCTAAAGCTGCTCTGCTTGCTGACCCGTAACTTGTTTGGCTGCACTCATCAACAGCACTCTGTTTAACTGCTTATTCTGTGTCTGTATGTGTGTATATTCCTGTAGCCTTGTTACTCAGCATGAATAAGTTTGAATTCGCTGTCCACTACTGAAAATAAGCATGAGAAAAAAAATAAAAGAAATAAGTTCCTTATGAATTCAGCCACATCTATGGGAGTCTTTCAAATTGTACACTTTACATTTAGTATGTTATAGAAGGTGGAGAGAAGGTGCAGCGATGTCAATGTCTGTTTTATGCTTTTGTGTAACTCTACCTGTGACTTTGAGTTTCTCAGTACCGATGGTGATCTCTTCTTCATCTGCAGAGAACAGAACTCTCTCTCCATCAGCATTCCTCACCTCAAACCTCTGACACTGAGCCTCCACCATTTCTGAACCTGAGACAGTGGGAAAAACAGAATGTATCATAAAAGCACATAAACCTTAGCATCTGGTATCGTTCTGCATATATCTAAAGCACCTAATAGAACCGTTAGTTTAGCTTGAGCAGCCAAAGTGATTTGAGCTTTAAACCAGAAAATCTCCAAGTTTTGTCTTGCGAATAGCAACAGCACTTTTCTACAATACGAAAAGCCACATCTTGGTTAGAGGTCTTCTTGTGCATAAGAGGGTTTCAATTCTCTTTTCACATTGCGAAAGGAGCGGCGGTGAAAACTCAGTGGAGTGAAATCTGGGGAGTGAAAATAAGACAAACTGCAGCAGGCTTGGAATGTTAAATGCAATGTCAGTGCAGGCTAGTGGGTAGTGGGTAGGAGGGACATTATGCTTGGGAACGGTGCAACGAAACCGTGACTAGTGTGAGTACAGCCTAATCCAATCCAGGCTGCTATGTTTTAACAGCAGAGACCTGTATTACTAGCTCACCTCCACCTTGATTAAACACATCTGTGTGTGTGTGTGTGTTTGTGTGGGTAGGGGATCGGAACAGTGAACATGTGCTGTGAGACTCACAAGAAGAAAACTCTGGTGTGTCCCATTTCGCTGTAGGTATGTTATGCATTAAAGTTTCAAGTGAGTCGTTGAAGAGTGACCTCTCCTTCCTTTTTTTCTGTTTCCCTGTGTGTTTGCTGCTTTCTTCTTCAGGTGCCGTGGTGTTAAAGCAGAGTTTAGTTTTCTCAAGGCTGAAGTGCTCTGCCAGCCCAATCCATGGGTTGGCTTGGAAAGGATTTCCATGAAGTGACATTTCAAATCTGTAAACACTTTACTCCCCTCTGTAGTTTACTGACTGTAAACTACAGACTTTAAGACTGTACAGCGTACCAAAATAATGACGACACTATTCACCTGAGAGCATAGTCAGATTCATTTCACTAATTTCATGCACAAAAACTAACTTAAAGCTAAAATCAGGACTAAAGTTAAACACTTCTTATTTCTCTTCATATTCAATATAGAAGTTATATGAAATGTGAGTCGAGACATACATGTGACTCTTTGCTCAGTCTAGCTTCAGTTTACTGTCTTAATAACTACCTCTCTTATTTCATCAGTGTCCAAAATGTGTGTACCCATGCAAGATTTTCTGTATAGATGCACATACAGTATTCTCCACTCTTATTTATCCTTTTAGGACCCAGCTATGAAGTGGCATGCATGTTTCCATTTATATAGACTTTGAATCATTTAAAAGCATTTACTCATCAATGTGCTGACTTGATGTAACAAGGAAGGTGGGCTGCATATACTATGCTGCCCAGATAAAGATGATATCTACTCTTGGACCTTAGTGGTAACATTTCACAATTTAAAAAAAAAAAGGCAGTGTTCCTAAATAATAATAATGAGGAAAAAACAGATAAAAGCTACTTAAAAAGTTGATTAAGTAGTGGCTTTTTAATAGAAATGTCAATTAATTGCTAGGTAATTATTCAGGTGATTTTGTGATTTGGCCTGTGATTGGATGGCTTTCCATCCTTGCTGAATCTATAAAGAGGTCTCTCTCCATTTCATTCTATCCCTTTTCTTCACTGTCTAGGCTGCCCGGCTATTTTGTGTCAATTAGAAAGTCAGAGTGCCTTGTCAGTCATAATCAAACGTTATTAGCACCTATCAATCTGGGATTAAGCTCTATTTCTCGTCTCATTCTGACTGCCTTTATCCTGTCCAGCTCTATCTCCTTAAACCCTCTCACTCCTCCAGTGACTGTGTGAAAAAGCAATTGAGATTTGTGTTGTCAAAAGCTCACGCTAAAGTGAGGTGTGTATGAGTGTGTTACAAATATATGCAAAGACGTAGCAGATAGAAGGGAAGTTGACAGTTAGAGGTGGGAGACGTATGCTGAGAGAGGAATCAAAGGAAGAAAAAGGAGGGTTTATGTTTGAGACGGAAAGATGAATAGAAAATGAAGCTAGTTTAAATTGGAGATGTGCTGTGCTAGTTGCTGTCTCAGGCATCTAGCTAGTTCTCATTGGCTCTTCAGCTCTTGCTCTATAATACATCTTGTAGTGCAGATTTCCAGTATGGGCGCAGGTCAGCATATTTCCAGAGATTTGTGTTTTATTCACAGAAATTGCTCTTCTTGTCTTCTCAGTAGGGGTGAATAAAGGATTCTAAAATTGCAGGAGATGGAAAAGTTTAGTGGCCAAACTTAGTGAAAAGGAAATAAAAGGAACCTCCTGAAAGGATGCTCCTGACAGACTTTAGTAGTGCAGTGGCACCAGCAAAGACAATATCGAGGTATAATTGAAGTTACATAAAGTCTATTTACAGGTGAAAACAGCAATTGACAAATAAGCCAGCGTTACAGTTTCATTCAAGATCTTTAAAAAGGCAGTTTGCATGGAAGAGGAAATTCAGGAAATTGGACTTTGCATGAAAACTGTGGTTGTGATAAACTGCTGTATATATATGACTGCATCAAAGTACGAAACATTTTCAGACAGTGTTGAGATGACAGGATTGCGGAGTTTGCCGGAAGAGTTGTGTTTAAGTGAAGCAATAAATGCACCCAATGACATTAATGCTCACTTCAAAACTAATAGGAAAAGGAAAAAAATATGTATAGTCAACTTAAAGCTCTGAGGCAACAACATGATGAGACAAAGTAACCAGAGGTTATTCAATTCAAATGATCGCTTAGAGGACTGACAGATTGGCAGCTATAGCTTGCAGAAACACCTCTCCTGAGTTGATGTATTTTATGCAAATGAAAAGTGATAGCTAAATAATATGGCAGATGTATTGTGTGTTCAGGGTAACTTTTTCCTGCTGCAAAATGTAGTGATTATGGCTTTAATAGATGTGACAGTCGATAACACTAGACTGTGAAATGAAAGAAATGTAGTCACTTTTAAAATGCATTGTTAGTGGCTGTTAGGACTAACATAAAAAGCATAAAAAAAGCACAGTATGTATCTCCTTCATTTCTAATAATTTCTAAACACTTTGAAATGACATGAGCTTTTTGCATTAACCTGCTAGGGTATTACCCAATGGTGTTATTTTAGGTTCCTTTCATGTTGTGCTTGTTTTTTCAAACATGTCTCTAAGCCTTTGGGTAACAAACAAAATTATCAAGTGAAGAAATATTTAGTTACAAACAACCTAGGGAGTACTTTTATAACTAGCTGATATTTGTTCATCTTGTTAGTGATCCCCAGTTAGAAAATGTTAAATCTGTGTAAATGAAGTGCATTTGAACAATTAATTTGCTCCTGCAAATGTCTCTCCCACTGATAACACTAAAGTAATTCTGCTGTCACCAATAACAGCACGACTCCTCGTTAGGCAGACATATTAATTGATGCACTGATTTAAATAATCACTTCCTGACAGAATCTCCTCTGTTGTCACAAGTGCCTCCCTCAGCAGGATCCTTCAGCAATAATAATGCTTTAAGAATACCTCACTGATGAAAAGAGGTGCTACAGATGAAATAATGGGGGAAAAAGCAGCAGCGCGTGTGTGATGAGTGTGCTCCTGAGTCATATCTGACTTGTGAAAAGACATTAATGTTAAGAAGCATGGTGAATGATTACGCCACAGACTGCTGTGTGTTACCTATACAGCAGCAAATAGGGGACAGGAAGAAATAACAAATAATAACAAGAATTAAAAAATGAAGAGAAAATAGAGAATATTGGTATTTAGCAGCCAAAAAGGTGACTCAAAAACATTGTACCGAGCAAGGGGATAATTAAGATAGTTCTGTTATTCTATTATTTATGTTATTATGATTTTGGTCAACCTACTCCCACAGACATGAAAAAAAAAACCTTAAGGCGCCAGAGGCTACTAGATGGTTTAAGTCTGAAACTGATGTGAATCATATGCTATGACCTTTGCAGTCAACATCTCTTAACCCAACTGAACACCTATGGGAGATTTTGAGCATGCAAATGCAATTTGATTCAAATCCCCACTACCTACCAGGAATATGACTCCGCTGCACTATAGCTCAGTCTTATTGTCACATAGATATTTCCATTTTTTTTCACTACAACTGTCAGTTCAGTGTTCTGTCTTTGAAGTCCCGATTTGTGTTTAAAAAAAAACAAAACTTTAATAAATGTTCCACGTAGTAAAATTTTGAGTTCCCAATTTGTATTCAGCTATTAATGAATGGGGCACATTAAAGAGGTGCCTGTGTAACTTTTTTACTACTGCACATAATAGCATTGAGGCCATAATAAAGTTATACGGATTTGCTCTCCTGGATTTTTAATTCAAGCCTTTAAATTAGAGCTTCTAGCAATGAAGTGATATGGTGCAAGAAGAAACTGTAAAAGGCCCGAGGCATAGGTACAAAGAAGAGTATGGCATAGCCAAGCAAACACTGCATGCATGGTTAATTTTCCCAAGCAGGTCAAGATGAATGTTTAATTAAAATCCCTTTTAATGTACTTTTTTTCATGCCATCCTACCTCCACATCTTTCTTTACTTTACAGTCCTTCACTGATATTATTCACAATGTAGAATGACTTGAGTCAGATAAGCAGCTTTCTTCCTATAGTCCAGGCCATACTGATTTGACTTTGTGCCTATGTAAATACCAATGACATTTTCAGCCAAGAAATCCATCTAAACTTAGATTGTTTTTGTCCTATGGCTTTATAGAGAAAGGTGACAATGGGTAAATCTCTACAGTTTTCCTAAGGTCAAGATTCTGTGAGTAAAAATAAGGTTATATGAGACAAAGTTATATAACTCATACTCAAATGTCTTTTTACTGCTTAAATGTGGGCTTTGGTTTTGATATTTCTCTGCTCACTTTCAATGTCTGGCTGGTTCTAGCTAATGGCTATATCACTTTTCACCTTTTACGAATCGGAGTACAGCCTAGGAGCTTCAGGCAGGTCCTGTTCTACAGCTACACAGGCTAGACTAAAAGGTTAGAGGAATTTCAGGCATTTTCAGGCATTAGCGGGAAGATCTACTAAAACTGAGGCCACGCTACTTGGCCCAGAAAGATTTGTCCAGTAACATAAGGTACAAGACAAGGGCATTATTGTTTTACCTCCCACACACCTCCTTTATTTAATTGAAATTCAACCATTAAATGTCTATGTGCATATCTAATTATTTATTAACAGGCATCCAAATAATAGAGTGACACAAACAGACAAGGAAAAAAACAGAAAAAAAAATAAAAATAAAAACCACCGCTATATTTATTACATGTGACACAAAAGTTTAGTTGTAGACACCAAAGAACATGTCAAATTATTCTTCTATCTATAGCAATGAATAGAAATGTATATGAAAAGCAGTCACAGTGTTTTCCTTTATCACATTTTGTCATGTTACAACCTAACAAAGTGAAAAAGGTTTGCTTGAAATTCTTGCAAAATTATTAAAATTGAAAAACAAAAGCATAACACGTAGATGAGTAGCTGTTGCCATGACACTCAAAACTGAGCTCAAATGCATGCTATTTCCACTGATCTTCTGTCAGATGCTTCCACAACTTCATTGGAGTCCACCTGAGGAAAATTAATTTGATGTGATTCGACATGATTTGGTCACAAGGTCACATAGTTGACGTGTCAACTATGGGCATGTCAGAGCACAAATCAAGTCATGAAGTCAGAGGAATTGTCTGTAGAACTCTGATATAGGACCGTAGTGAGGCACATATTGTGAGAAGGATCCAGAAAAATGTCTACAGCATTCAAGGTCAGAAAGACCTAGTGGTCAGTAAATGGAAAAAGTTTGGAGCCACTAGGACTCATCCTAGAACTGGGGTCCCATAGTCAGAGAAGTGACCAAGTACCCAATGGTTATTGGTTCCTCTGACAGACCTCCAGCGCTTGCTCTGTGGAGAGAGGAGAACCATTTCTGCAGCACTCCAGCAATCAGGCCTCATCAATCAGTGGCCAGACAGAACCCAGTCCTCAGTAAAGGCATATGAGAGCCCACCTAGAATTCGACACCTGAAAAATCTCAAACCATGAATAAAATTCTCTGATCTGATTAACGACTGGACTCTTTGGCCTGAATGCCAAGTGTTATGTCTGGATGAAACCAGGCACAGCTCGTCACCTGGCCATTATAATTTCCTAGTGTGCAGAATGGTGGTGGCAGCATCATGCTGTGAGGATGCTTTTCAATAGCAGGAACTAGGAGACTAGTCAGGGTCGAGGGAAAGATGAATGCAGAAATATACAGAGAGAACACTGACGATAGCCTGTTCCCGAGTACTCTGGTCCTCAGACTGGGGTGAAGGTTCGCCTTCCAACAGGACAATGACGCTAAGCACAGAGCAAAGATAACAAAAGAGTTTCTTTCAGAAGACTCTGTGAATGCCCTTGAGTGGCCCAGCAGAAGCCCAGACTTAAACCTGATCGATCAACTCTGGAAACATCTGAAAATGACTGTGTATCAGCGTCCCCTATCCAACCTGATGGAGCTTGATATGTTCTGCAACGAAGAATGGAAAAAACAGCTATGCAAATATTGTAGCATCAGACTCAAAAAGACTTTAAGCTGTAATTCCTGCCAAAGGTGCTTCAAAGAGCAAAAACTGACTACGAATACTTATTAATCTTTTAATGTATTAAAAATATAAACATTTTTTTATACATATTCAAGAACCTTAAGCACTTTTTTATTATGGGGTATTATGTGCAGATTTTTGAGGAGAAAAATGAATTTCATCCATTTTGGAATCAGGCTGTAACATGATAAAATGTGGAACAAGTGAAGCTTTGTGAATAGTTTCCGGCTACACTGTATGTCAGGCAAATAAGTTTGACAGAATTTCACTCATTAACTGTTCTAATTAGTTATTCAGACATGGTACAACTTATCAGTGGATTAAGATGAGCATTCTGTTGAGTGAGTCAGGCTGATATGCCTGTCAGCTCCCCTCCTGTCTGGAATGTCAAATTTAATGAATATTCAAAAGCCCAGTGGGTCCTTTTGTGAGTATTGCGAAGGGAACTGCTCCTATGGGGTAATTTTGCATTCTGCATTAAGCAACGCACGATCCATGTCTTAAAATATTTAGTCAAATCTTGAGCCAAATGTTTCTTTGTGTTCGAACACGATGTGGGAAGGACTGGTTGATTGATTGTTTCATACTGATTAAGTGATAGGGTGCATTTAGCTCCATACTTGCAGGTGAAACTACATTGCTCCCACCAAGAAAATATGTTTCTACTCATCACTTCTTGCCATCTGTTAACTAAAAACATAGGCTTTAACTTTTTAATGATAGCAATAACAAATAAAAGCTCTTGAAAAGAATATCTTCAATATTACTGCATCTTACTGAAAAACATCTTGCACTACTAAAGTACTTGTTGCATTAAAGTCATTTATAAATGCCGGTCCTTGTCCATGCTTCTCTCTGGGACCCATTTTATACACTAGCGATCACTTGATGAACCATACTCTAGCACCTTCATAGTGTCTTTGTTGCCATTTTTTGTCATTTAAGTCCTATCAGCTTCAATTTTACTGCTCTTCAGCTGTGAATCACATTGAACAGGCTTTATCAACATTTTCTCTTTCAGTGAATGACACTTCAAAATGCTAGTATACAGCTACTTTGTATTCCCATAATATACAGAATGAAAGCTTAACCTTACTTTTATCTGACAGTTTTGCTGCTATGAGTGACAACTGCAATTGTTAAGTGAAGTTATGCTTGGACATATGAGCTAGGATTTGCCAAAAAAGTCCTAAGACACACATGACACTGTTGTGGATTATTATTATTACCCGTGTGTTACGCGCTGCATGTCACGTATACTTGAGTATCAGTAAGACAGAAAGAAAATTGACTTGGCTGTGACAAAGTAGCCAAATACTTACTGCTTAAGGGCTATAATTTAGCTACGCATGATGGCTACAATATGGCCACTAGTAATGTTGGCAACCAGTCATTTCAACAAATTTCACAATATGATTTATTGCAAGAAGTAAATATTTCAGAGACACACACTACATATTTTCTTTGAAATATTTAAAAAATGCTTCTAATCTAATTAAAGTATAGAAAATAATATATAAATAAATGAATAAATATTTGATTAATAAGAAATTTAAAAATATTAACTGATCTTTCATGCTTGCTAATGACCATTTTTTGTTTTTAAATATTAACTATCCATAGAGCAAATATGGATGAACATAGAAGCTATCAGGAGTTTTTCTTTTAGTTTTTTCCCGTTTCATAATTTAAATATGTTATTTTCATTAAATTGGTGACAACTATGCATAAAAACCAATCTGGGGATAAAACATACAGAAAACATTTTTTTCTTTTGACTGCCAGTACAGAAACTTTGCTCTTCTTGCCTTTTCAGTGGCAAAGCTTTAGATGACCTTCTTATTAAAGTCAGGCATGTCTCTGACGAGTTTCTACTCCATGGGGAGCACAGCCAGAGCATTAAGACGATCCTGTGTCATGGTGTTTCTCAGGAAAGTCTTGATCCTTTTCAAAAGCAGAAAAGTACCTCTTGGATTCAGTTATTGTCAGGAGTGTGGTGAAGAGAATCTTGAGAAGACTGAATGTGTCTGTGAAAGTGCTCTGTAGGCTGTTCTTGATGAAAAAAAAAACACTGATACCAGGCACAGCAGCACTATGTTTTGAAAGCAGCTCTTCATGCTGAATGCAGAAGAACCGTTCCATGGCATGCTTCAGGATTGCATCACACGCCTATCAAAAATACATCACAAGATTAAATATGCATTAAATCTTTTTAGATGTAAGAAATTCTACCTGAACACATGCCCATGTCCATGTGAAGTATATGAGTCATAATGTTTAAGCACTATTATTCACACACTTTACAGTATGTTTACTTTTTAGTGGTTTTGTTTTTAACTTAATTCAATATTGGTCATTAATGAATCATTGTCTACATAGTCATTTTATTACATTAATCATTTTTTCCTATTATATATTATGATATATTTTATATAGAATATATATCCGATGTATGAAGATGACAAAATAATCTTACTAATAATAATAATTGATGATTTAAAATCTGCCTCACAACTCTAAAGCCAGTCTCTGCTGTTCTACTAGTCCCAACAAATAACCTCAATTTAAGTTGTTATCAGATATTCATTCTTGTTTATTTTATATAATATAAGTAACATAATTTTTTTTCTGTTGGATGCTTGTGTTGTGTATGTTCTGAATTACAAAATTGATCCTGAATCTTCCATCCATCTTCTACTGCTTATCCAATGCTTCAAAGAATATAGATATCAATAGGCTGAATAGTTTCAGTGGTCAAATAGTTCCAATGGTCTTTATTGTCCCCAATGGGAAATTAATTTGCAGTATGTCCACACATCAAACAACAAACACACACACACACACACACACACACACACACACACACACACACAAATGTAGTATATCATATGTTGCATGCTCTTGAAGAAGAATGACAGGAAAAAGTGAAATCCTCATGTTCAAGGATCCTCACAAAGCCTCCAACCTTTCAGAAAACCAAGGTTATAAAAAGGTTATAAAAAATGGGTTTTTGTTTGCGAGTTACGATGAATTGGGCAAGCCAACAACTTTATCATGTTTTATAGGAGACAGTAGCTTTCATTCAATATTATAATATAGTATTTACTTTAGAGCTTTGGTTTTTTTGAGTTTTTGTGGAGCTCATAAATTGCTCCTGTAATCAACATGCTGTCCAACAGCTCAATCTAGAGTTTCAATGACTGCGGGTTGGGTCTTGTAGAAGTAGGATTCTCGTTTGCTATTGTTATGTGGTTAATGTAATCTCTTTTTAGTTTATCTGAGGCTCGGGGTGATACAATAATTCACCTTTTAGTATAAAATTTAAGCACACTGATTGGCTAGGTTTGGATTTCTCTAGACCCCAGTGCTGAATTTCAGCTAGTCTGAGAAGACATACACTATATTGCTAAAAGTATTTAGTCCCAAGTTAGTGTTCAAGTTACAGGTGTATAAGATAAACCACCTAGGCATGCAGTTTGCTTGCATTTGTGAAATAATGGGTCACTCTTGGGGTCTCATTGGATTCCAACATAGTGCCGTGATTGGATGCTACCTGTGCAACAAATACAGTTGTGAAATTTCCTTGATACTAAATATTCCACAGTCAGGATAGCCCCTTCCTGTTCCAACATGACTGCCCCCCAGTGCACAAAGTACAGTCCATGAAGACATGGATAAGCAAGTCTGGTGTGAACTCAACCTGACAGAACACCTTTAAGATGAATTAGAGCAGTAACTTCGAGACAGGCCTTCTCCCCCGGGTCTGCCTGCACAAATGCACTTCTGAAAGAATGGTCAAAGCTTCCCATAAACACACTCCTAAACCTTGTGGCCTTCCACAAGAGTTGAAGTTGTCACAGATTCAAAGGGTGGACTGACAGCATATTAAGTCTTTTGGATTAAGAATGGGATGTCCCTCACAGCCGGATACTTTTGGCCATATATGTTAGATAACATAAGCCTACCTGCAAATTACTTGAAACCCAATATAGCAGCTAGTGAGAAGACAAAATGTACCTTGCTTGCTTGTTCTCTGTCACTAGCAACATACTGACTAGAGCACTATTAGGTTTTGTTTTGCAGTCCTTGTGTGTTTCAGTATGTATTATGCCAGTAGTTTAGCAGTGATTAGTGGGCTCCATTCCTAAAGAAATGTGATTCATTTTGTCTTTTGTGGAAGGCCTGTTGTTCTTCCCATCTGATGTTTGTTATATGTAAGAAACGTCATAAGGAATGTAAATGGGCTACTCTCCCGGAGTACTCAAAGCACTGTATACAACATGCCACATTCACACCCGTTCTCACAAGACTCTAAACTGAGTGCTTTTCTAACGACATTCACACTCCAATGAATGCATCAGAGAGCAACTTGGGGTTCGTATCTTACCCCAGGATACTTGGCATGCAGACTGGAGAAGCCAGGGATTGAACCACCAACCTTCCAATTAGCAGGTGACCTGCTCTACCTCCTGAGCTACAGCCACCCAATGTGTGTGTATGGGAATCTGGGTATTTTGTACAGAAGCACAAATCTGTCGCAAACCAATGTAAAACCTATCCATGTGTCTTTCCTTTATTACCTCAAGTTAGACTGCAAAAATGATCGTTTCCTAATACCTGCTTTCACATTAGGGTAGTGTTGCAAATTTTAATGCATAAGCAGGCTTTGGTTAGCATACACAAAAATAAAGAAATAAGTAAAAATAAAAATGTTTCTTTTGACTTGAAAGTCAACCACGATAATTTTGAGATATACAAAGTAATATGTGACAGTGTTTGTGGAGTGAGAGAATAAAAGTGGCAGAGCAGGGGGGGGGAAAGAAAGCAGCTGCATTATTTCGGCCCTTTGAAAGTAAACAGCATGCAACATGACCATGATGCAACAGCAGGAAACAAGAGGGTCACCATATCATTTGAAGTGTTTCTACCAAAGACAAAGACAGGCCCTCTGGTGCGCCACAGCTCAGCTTAAATCTCTTCGAGGTATTTTTTCGATGTTTTGTAACAAACAGACACTGATAAATCTGGAAAGAAAACATACAGAGGGTACTAGGGAGAATGGGAGGAACTGCACTGCAAAGCAGATTTTAATTCAACTTCTGAATTTGCTACAGGTGGGAGGATGAGATTCATGCACGGAGGGACACAAATTATTTATTTAGAGTTGATTATAGTCATTAATATAGTAAGAGAGGGGAGAAAGCGACAGAGGGAGAGATAAATGAGTGCCATTTGTTATCTACATTAATCAACACGATCTCTGGTGTCAAGGCTGTGGGATGGAGGGAAGATGAAGTGGTAGAAGTGCTGATGAAAAGACATGCAAAGGTTGTGCCACACAGCTATACATATTTCTTTATAATTTAAAGCTTCAAACACAACCAAACAGCTACTGCCAGGCTTAACACAATTAGTGATGTTAGTAGCTTGGGGCAGGCTATGCGTGAAAACAGAACTTATTATTCAGTAAACAAAATATATAGAGTATATATTCCTCTACACTTTATATTCAGCAAAAGATCAACTGAGGATTTATGTTTAAGGTAAATGTGATGTAATCAGTTCTTGTATTTAAAAATAAATTCCATGATTTTACTCTTTTCCTTGTCTTGGTTGGGTGCTACTCTCTTTAAAAAATGTGATGTTTACCGTAAAAGCATCACACTGAGCAGTGCATGTCTTCACACAGCCTACTTTTGAAGACTTATGTGTAACTTAAATATAATCTATAAAGGATGTGTTCATGACTTAGGCATCAAACACATATCAAGGTAAATATAGCATGAATGTGAAGTTGATATATGATTCTCGTGGTCACAGACAGATTCACATTGACACAGCTAGTGTAAAGAATTTCAAACTGACGGCTAATCCAATGTAAACAGAGCTAAGATTTTACAATGAAGTGTGGGCCCTTGATTTGTTTTGGGGGTTTTTTGCAAACTAAAAGTTTTATTGATATTATATTTCACACACCAGCTAAAATTAGAACAATTAATTTTAAGCAAGATGATGGCATATTTACTTATTAAACACATATTAATGTCATAGTTCCTAAACACCAGCTCTCTTAGAAATGATTTTATACAGATGGAAAATGGTGTGCTAAGAAAAAGTGAATGAAGAAATATTTATAGCTTATAAAATATAACACATATAAAGTTTTAATTATTTCCCAAAGAGACACTTTTTTCATCTGGTTCATGCCACCAAGCAGCTTTTTGTGGATATTTTATTGCCCACAAATAACAAATGTGTATTGTTTATAGCTCCATCCACTGCATAAACAATGAAATAATCTTGTAGCTTTTATAATGTTCTCTTCAAGGCATAGTTTACCAGGGAAAATATTCTCCAGTACCCATAATGTTGTAGCTACACAACATGGACAAAATAAAAAAATGTGTGCCATATAATATAATGCATCCCAATAAAAGAGTCTTAGAGTGGTGACTATATGCCCGTCGGGCAGTTAGTCAGATGCGAGTCTGGGTTTTGTAGAAATCTTTTTATTTTTCTGTTATTTTCTGAAATGTCTACCATACCCGAGTAAACAAACCCACAAAGTATGTCATTTAGCCATGGATAAAATCTATTTTGTAATAATCACCACTCCTAAGATAACTGAAAACATGACAGGCATTATAAGTTTTTTCATTTAGCGCAAATATTTATGTGGGTCTTGACTGCTGCATATGTGGATAACAGTTTAAATTGTTTTGATTACTAATTGGCTTTATTAAATCCCAAAATTGTCACTAACTTATTATAATAAAAAAATCATAAGCTATTCAAGATGTTTTTATTGAAATTGGAAAATATCATTAAATCCTGCAGTGCTGGAAGCAAGGAGAGAACGCTGATCTTTATAATACAACATAGCTGTTATTTTATTATTGTGTCCAACCACCAACAGCATGAAGGCCATAATTCAGTGGTGCAGAAGAATGACTTGATATGGTCCATTAAATCCATTCCTCGGGGCATGCCTACACATATGAGCAAGTTACGAAAACAATATTTGCCATATTGAAACCCAAACTGTATGCAGACAATTACACTTTGTGCAATTAAAGTGCAATCAAAAGGATAAATGACAACAATGCCAGTAAATCCATGCCTTTATTGAGTCCTTGATGGTCCCTTAAGTGTATTACAGTTTGTTAATGTGCTGCTCTATGTATTTTTAATTGCCTCATTATAGCCATTGATTTGATCTTCGAGCTGCAGCAAAATGAGGAAGACGTGCTGTCTGAACTTTGCTGGTAGGGTGAGGGGAAAGTCATATGTAGAAACAGACTATTTGGTATCTTTGTATTTCTCATCCAGCCAAGCCAGGAAGATCTCTCTTTAGCCGATAATATGATCCCTGCTTAATATGATTGTTATGTACGTCATTTGTTTCTCAGAGGGGGATTTGAAAAGATGTAGATTCATAATTAGACTGTGTGTAATGGAACAATTGAATTTTATGCAAGGCTTTGCAAGTTCTCATTCCGCACACTAATCAGAAACCAATTTTAGCTGGCATTCAACTGTTTAACTACCATGGAAACACCATGTTACTGAAAAAGAATGAAAGCTTTTTTTTTTTAAAGTTTAACAGCTATATAATTTGTAAGGCCAATAATGCAGAGCTAAGTGCAATAACTCATAAAAATAATCTTACTTTCTATAACAAAATTCCCACCAATTTTACTACAAGTTGTTAATTATCATTAATATTCTGTATGGCCTTTGCCTTTTAGCCCTCTAATTTTACTGCTTTGATAAGCCACTTTTTGAGCTACTTCAGCCAAATGCCAGAGTGATTCTGCTAAGATAAAAGGGAACATAATTAGTATAAGAAGGTAAAGATAATGAAGTGATAAATGCAAGTCTGAGTTTAGATGAAGGTCAGTTGGGAAATCATTGGTTTAATATGAGATGGAGGTCCATGCATGTCTAAAACGTGAAAGGTAAAAAAAAACACAAGAAAAAGGAAGGAGAACGGCAAAAGAAAGAGGCATGTGTGTGTGAATTAAAGGATGTAAAGGGAGGTGGAAAGAAAGAAATTTGATATTGAAAGTTTTTTATTTCAATATCAAATCACCTGCAGAACATTTTTTAATGTGCTCTTTCTAAATCACAGATTATTCTTCACCCAAGACTAACTGTGACTGAATAAGAATATTAGCAATAGCAAGAGCAGCAAGAATATTAGCTGTAATATATATAGAGAGAGAGCGAGAGAGAGCTACAGACAAATGCAGCCACATTGGTAATGAGCGCTATCAGTACCTTTGCATCAAACAGCACAACACATGTAGGAAAATGAAAAGTCAATAGCCAGAACCTAAATGTACACCCACATAAGTTGTAATGAATGCCAGCTTTCCCAATAGACAGATGCACAGGTAAATTAAATGGAAAAATGTGCTGTGAACAATAATTGAGCTGGCCAGTTAATGTAGATGTCAATATTATAGATGCAGTGTTTTATTTGTGTTTAAGATTTAGGCCACAGACATTTAAGAGCGTTGCATAATATTTCAGAGAAAGTTGTACATTTTGATTGTTGTACACTTCAACAAAAACACACTTCCCAGCTTGCATGAGTTTAGAATAACTTTTACTTGTTTGGTTTTGTTCAGGTGTCTGCAGTGTGCAACTTGGCTGCACTCTGCAGGCTGCGTACCAAATGACACACACTTCATAAACATTTTGAAAGTTGTATGAATCATAAAATGTCCTCTAAACTACAGTATACTCCTCTGTACTACACAGAGGAAAGAAGCTCCTACGTCCTCTATACTACATCTTATCAAACTCCCACGGGCAACACTATGTCCACTTACACAATTTGGAGAATATGCAACAGGTAGTTGCACATTAACAAATATGCATTAACAAATTACACTACATTATTTTTTTCGCAAATGTCCAACATGAATGTGTTCCTTACATTCAATGTAGTGCATTGGTCTAACGTATTCGTTATTCATCTGTGTCCCTGTGTTTATAGAAATTCTCTCCATTTTTGCTAATTGGAAATACAAAAACACAACCACATTAGTATAACGTGGGTGCATTCTGCAGACCCCTCCTCTTCTTCCCGCACATCCCACTCAAAGAAAGCCTAAGCTGCCCCAAGTGCCTGTGTGAGCTTCACTCATGCAGGCAATAATTAAAATTAGTTTACTGTCTGTCAGACTGCAAATGGCCAAGATAATAATAGCAGTAATAAGCCCAGACAATAAAAATAATAAGACTGGGAGGTGGGATGTCCATTAATGTGTATTAACATGCCTTACAATTCTATGGGTCCCACACTACCACCACTACAGGGTAATTAAAGGATTTGGTTCCATACAATGTATAACAATGTAAGAATAAGCTTTTCTTTTTTTGCAATCAACCAACTACGACCACTTTCTCTGTACTGATTATAAGGTGCTATTTTATATAAGTAATGTACACATTCTCAACTTAACTCAACCACTCACAATGCAATAGGAAATATTCTTTCATGCTGCACAACTGCTTCCACAATGCTGTTTAGACACCACTCCACAGCCTGTAATGTTGGAACATGATCACCTAGGTGGGTGAAAGGGTATGGCTTCAAAACTCCAAGTTCACTCATCATCTTTATAGTTGGCCATTGAGAAGACAGAGATGACAGGTTCTCACTCACATTAACGAGCTGACAGCAACACAGCGGATGAGAGGGGATGGAGGGATGAAAGAAAGAGAGCAATAAAACGGAGACGAAAAGCCCAAGGCCAACAAATGTACTCAGATCTTCTCAATCAAAAGATGAGGCTTCAGGAGGTTGCAAGCTAAAGGTAGAAGAAGGGCTATGTGTTTTGTACGGTATTTCTCATTTAAAATACGACCAATTACATAAAATGAGCCCTACCTGAATAAATAATATTTGTTTTAACATCACAACACATTTTTTTTCCACCTAGAGCTAATATATGACTTTGATTATTTATCCCAGTCTTGCTATCCATTCATTTTTAAATATTTGGAGCTTAGTTTTTGTTTTTTTCTTATTCTTCTGTGCAGATTTAACAATCCAGTATATAATGAGGTGTCAGTGTACCTGTGTCTGGATATTAATGCACTACTCCAAACATTTGTGGCCATTTTACCTTTCCATACCACTAACCATGATGAGCTTGTACCTCTTGTACAAGCTAAAGCAAGCTGTTCCTCTGGTGAGTTTTAGTGATGAATACTAATAAGGAGGTTGCTGAAGTGGAACTTTTCTGCTTCAGATTTGGCAAGTTTCTGGTGAGTGGAAATAACCGCCTTACTTTAAGAACTGCTGAGAAGCCGTATGAAGAGAGTGAAAAGAAAATGAGGATAGAGAGGATGAGTGTTTATATTTGTGTGTTTTGTGATAATTCTGGTGATGAGTCAACACAGAAGCAGCAGCAGGATGAGACCAAACGGTTGTGCTGCTAGACAGAAGAAGCTCCTCAAGAAGATTCATTCCGTCCCCTCTTATGTTATTAGTCAGTCTGTGAGAACTTCTAAATGTGATCATATCTGTGGGGGTTTTTTTTGTTATGTGGTTACTGCTAGAACTCCTACTGGCATGTGCCCTGTGTTTAAGGATTCGAAGCTCTAAGCCAGGGGTGTCGAACTTCAGGCCTCGAGTGCTGGTGTCCTGCAGGTTTTAGATCTCACCCTGGGACGACACACCTGAATCAAATGGTATAAATAGTTCATTACCAGGCCTCTGGAGAACTTCAAAACATGTTGAGGAGGTCATTTAGCCATTTAAATCAGCTGTGTTGGATCAAGCATGGAAGCATGGAGTTCGACACCTGTGCTCTAAGCTGTACCTGCAGTGTGTGTAACAGAGGGTAACAAGTACATGTCTGACCAAACCTGACCACTGACCACTGCAAACAGCCTGACTAGGCTGTTTGCAGTGGGTTCTTTAGCTGTATAGTTTGAAAACTGGCTGATTCTACTGACTGCAAGACAGGCACACGGATACTTATTCAGACACACATAAGCATTAAAATGCTTTTCTTAGTGAGGAAGGGAGCTTTAGGGGGAGTTTTCACAGGAGGAGGTGATCTGTCAGGAATTTCAAGCCCTTGAAGTGTCAGAAATGGAAAGTCTGTGTATATCGATGCCCGGACGACCTACAGGAGATGAATATCTATATGCTGCATTAACATCAAATGGAAGACTTTGGATGAGAAGTTTCTGCCTCAAAATACCATTTATGTCACCTGTCAGACTGCAAATGATGTTTCATGTCTGCAGCAACCTGAATTCTGGCATCACCACCAACCACCCAAAGTCAAGTCTTGCTTTTAAAACACTGGTCTTCTAGGTCTGAGAACTGAACCAATATAGACTTGCCGACAGCTCCTTTGGAAGATATAGTAAAAGTTATTTCCCCATTGATCTGTGACGTGGGAATTCTGTCATTATGGTTTAGGTTTTAGTTTTACTATTATTGGTCTTATAAAAAAAAAAGAAAGAAAGAAAGAAAACAAAACATAATACTGATCTCGTGAATGGATTCATTCATTCAGAAAACAGACGATCAAATTGTTGCTTTTAGGATTTGGCTACATTGTGACATTTGAAAGTCGCTACCATGAGAGGACACAGTATACTTTGGTTTATTCTTTGGTTACACGTATGCCCCAGTCATCACATCCAGTTTTAAAATGCCACAAAGTATCTATTTTGAACAAAACCAAAATGAAAAATGATTAAAAATAGATCCAACTGTGTTTTCCATGTTTCAGAACCATAATATATAACAAAAATAATTTGTTTTTCAAAAAAAGCAGGAATTGTATATTAGAAGAACAGAAAACAATGAATTGTAATAACATAAATAATAACATAAAATAACATCCATCCATCCATCTTCATCCGCTTTATCCGAGGCCGGGTCGCGGGGGCAGCAGCCTAAGCAGAGAGGCCCAGACCTCCCTCTCCCCAGCCACCTCCTCCAGCTTATCCGGGGGAACACCAAGGCGTTCCCAGGCCAGGCGAGAGATATAATCTCACCAGCGTGTCCTGGGTCTGCCCCGGGGCCTCCTCCCGGTGGGACATGCCCGGAACACCTCACCCAGGTGTTTTTAATAACATAAAAAAGCTGACCAGGGCCTTCTGTGATCTATTTTTAATTTGATTGTGTGCCAAATATTTTCAGTGGCTGACTGGTCTAGACTGCAGCAGCAGCTTTATTTTTTTTTTACCAAAGAGACATGCTGTTGTAAAAGGTTCAGTCCTGCTATAATAGGCAAGGCCTTTGCTCAAACTTGGCCTTCCAGTCATTTGGATGGTACCACATACTGATCCAAAATGTATTTATATTTCCATATCTTAGCAACAACTTTCTCAGTCTTTTGTTTTAGAATGTGGATCACATATAAAATTAGGACATACATAGTTATCACAAAACACTATATTTTATTTTATTTTTTTAGAAACACAGTTGCATATCAAAATATGATGTCAGCTATATCTTGTATAAGCATGAAAATGGTGCCAATCATATCTTACATTAGATTATATTTTGGAATCAGTGCACAGCCAGACCTCATCAAACATTTCATTTAAACCAATCAGACCGAATCAAAGGCAATGAACAGGGTTACCTACTCGTATTCTAAGTTTTAGGGGATACAAAATGCCATGGGGTAAAAGACCCTGGGAATTGGGTCAGTATTAAATTGAAAAGTTACACAACACACAATGAAAGACTGGGGAATTTATATGGCAAGTAGCAGGACCTTGAGTCAGATTTTTCCTTTTAAAAGAATCAGCATTACAAACATTTGAGACGAACTAGCTAAAAAAAATTATTTTAATTTAACCCTTTAATGCAGTTTTGCGTAACTATATTTAAATCCCTGTAGAACCGGAACCGCGTAAGCTAGCGCAATAATTTTTTTTGCGTATGAAACCGGAGGCGTTGTACTTACATCTTATGCCATCAGCTTGTCCTTGGTCACGGTTTCCTTCCACACATAGCTTTGCAAATATTGCATAAAAAGCGCTTGCAGGAACAAAAACATAATATTCCAGAAACACGCTTTGCCGATCCAATCAGCTGTTCATAAGACTTCCCACATTGAAACAGACATCAGCGTGCACGATCGCATGTCCGCCATTACCTACCGGAACCGAAAGTGACGTCATTTTCGCGGAAAATGTCGTTTTTTACTTGTAGGCCTTAAAAGCCAATGCTGGTGTTTTTATAAGTCATGTTTGACTCTATACTTTTCTGAATAGTTGCTGGGATGCTTAGAACTCAAATTGCACTGCTGGAAATAGTTTATTTTGATGCACCTGCTGTTTTCTTTGCAAATTTGCATCATAGGATTGTTTTTCGTTTTTCCTGCAGTATATAAAAATTGGTGTATCTCAAAAATAAAACTATGAAGACACTCAAAATTAATTTCCTGTTGTTGTAAACTATTTTTTGCAACTTTTTTGTATTTAAAGTTTTGAGGGATAAACCTCTTAAATTTCTCCAAGTAGAAATATATGCAAAAAAAAACAAAAACGATTTTCAATTTTTTTGTAGTTTATTGCACTTTTTTGCAATTTATCTAGTTACTGTGGACTTAATGCATACATATTATTAAATTATGGGCTATAACAGTTGTATTTATGTATAGCAACTTGAAATGCTCCCAAAAATGGCACTACAGCATGTAAAAATATAAAGTAAGCTCTGGCGGCCTTGGTTCTATGGTAGGTCTTAAAGGGTTAATAATATTGTTTTTTCTTTTTTAGATATTACATTGACGTTGACCTCCCTACACTGGTCAACCACAGAAAGATAAATATGACATCCAGACCAGAAAATAAATTCAAAAAGCATATTTATCTTTATGTATTAACTTATTGCTTTATGGGTATAGTTTCCCACAGCTTTTCATTCATGACCTTTTTAGTGAGTCCCCTGAAACATGCTATATAGACTACATGTCCTTTGTGTTCTGTATTCTGTAGAACATTCACTAATTCAATAAGAGCTTGGAAAGATGATATAGTCAAGACAAAAGCCCAAAAAGCCCGGCTCTCAGCCTCAGTGAAACACGCCAATGGAAACAGATAGCATTCGATTTGCAAAACAGAAAGCAGTGGAATGTATTTAGGAATTCAAGTACAAACAATGTCTTAGAGAAATGATCCGGTTTGGAGGTTGTTTAAAGAGAAAATCTTGTATGTCTTTGGTCTTACCCACAGTTAGCTGACCAGTCAGTTGTCCCTGTTCATTCCGAGCATTGACAGTCACATTTCTGTCTGACTGGAGGATCAGTGGACTGTCCTATAAAGAAGAGGAGAGAGAGATGACTAAAAGAACATCAAAATGTAGATTTATTGGACTCTCACAAACATAACCACGAATACCAAAATAGCTTCATAGTTTTCATTTACACCTATTTACTTTACTTTCTGTCTGTGCCTTGTGGGCTCTTGCTGCTATGGACACCTTTCAACCAACCAGCCAGTACTGTCATAACTTGTATCAACTGTCACAGTTCACTCTTGACTCCCTCTCCTCTCTGCCAGCACCGGATCCTTTGCACTCAATTTACATAATCCATTCAAAATGGCACCCATCTGCGATTGTGTTTGCTTGTTTTGAATTGTGTGCATGTCTGCGAAAAGCCAATTATTCTCAACCTAAATGATATAAATACAGCTGTGACCCTGACCTCTGCTTTCCTCTTTTAAAGTCTGACTGGGCCACGCGCTGACGACTTTGGTTTACATTGAGTGGATATGTGTTGCAATGAATGCAAACCTGATGTCTGCCATTTTCATTGGCTTACAAAAACAATCTAACATCGCTCTCTCTCTCTCTGGGTCCTTCTCTCAGAGCCACCTCGGCTGTCGCTCCCAGCCCTTCCCAGTCTGCTGACTCTTCCCACTTATATACTTAACCAAGTTTCCACCTCTTTCATTACATCTCTGCACTTGCATCATTTTCTTTTTTTATTCTCTTCCTCTTCCCTGCATCTCTCACTCTTACCCTTTAAATTGCTTATTTGTTTTGGCTGCTTGAAATGAATAGCTCACAGGTGACCCAATTTCTCTGTTGATTTCCCCAAATTAATATCTTGCTGCATTCTGGTCTGAATTCCAAATGAGTATTGTGTTAAAATTGGAAAGTCGTTGATCCGTTGAAATGGGGGGGAAAAAAAATTCCCCCCCCTTTCCATCCTCTTCTGACTGAATCTCCCTCATTCACCCACCCATTCTTTGTCGTGCTATTTGTTATGGATGGATATTTATTGTTCTGCTTATGCAAGTGAAGACCAAATTCCTAATATGTCACACCTGTCTGTGTTCTATTTTAGAGCATCAGGGGCTCCTGGGAGTCACGAATGTAAACATGAACCGCTGCATGAACATAAGTGTTATGGGTACACAAAGTTATGAACAGACACACACACACACACATACAACAGCCTTACACATACACAAGACAACATGTGGCAAACGACGTTTGCGTTTGACTGTACACCTCACATACACACTTTGATAAATGCACATTCTAGATATGAACACATGCAAACATTAACACCTGAAAGGGCACTTAGGTGCAGTTCAAAGCACTCAAGCTTGTGTGCATGTGTACGCAGACACACATAATCCACTCATACAGACTTAGGTAACAAATTTGCCAAACAACAAATGAGTGCTCCACTCAGTTTATTGTGCAATGCATCTCTCTTCTATTTTCTAACACATGTACGCTGGATTAATTATTTTCAACGGGGCGTGTGATAGGCTTCACTGTATTATCTTTCCACTCTGTTAAAAGCGAAGGGTGCTTTGAAAACTATGACAGATGTAATATGCCTTGTATCATTCCAGCTCAATGGGCGGTGTGGACGAACATGCCTGGTCTTATTGTGTAAGCGCAGGACTCTGTCATTTTAAAGCGCAACCATTGATGGGAAGTCTTATTCTATTAAACGCTTATATACAAATCTATGGATATAAGGTTTCCAAATAATGACTAAATGTTAAACAGTTGCTAACGTCTTTATACGACAGCTGAATGTTACCCACAATGTATGAAAAAGTAACAATACTGGCTTGTCCTTCTTGATGAGAAAATTGTCAGTTTCCCCTAAAAGGCATTAGCAGTAATCAAAGACTGAAAATCAAAAGCTTTTCGTCACTTGCATTCCTAATTCTATTAAAATAAGATCTTTTATTCACTCATTTGACACACAATACCCCAGTGTGCAGCCTTTATTATCTCTGTAGAAAATAAAGGCAACATTTTTACAATGTATTATCTACCCATAGCGCCCAATGTACTAGTTCAGAGCATGTTCCTACCATCTGAAGAACGCTCTATAGACACAGTCTTCAGATAATTAAAGGCCCATGGCAGCTGCTTTATAAATACTCAACCTGCTGTTACTGTTTGCTTCCCTTAAAGCTACTAAGGGAGTGCTGCAGATCAAGTTTAAGAAAAACCTCAGTTTCAGCAATCATAGTTCATATTTAGTATGAATACTAATTGAGTTACCATTTGGTGATGTTCAGCTTTGCCTATTGCCCAAAACCTATGCCACAAAAGCACACAAACAGCAAACAATAAGAGCTGTTTGTCTCTTTGCTAGCAGTGACACCTAACACTGATCAAACTAGCTCCAATTTACCCAGAACAAGAAAGCACCACTAGTAGCCTGAACAGTATAAAGGACAATTATATGCAAAAACTGGCTCCTTTAAATATGAGCTAGGCCTCTAGCAATAAACAAATAAATAAATAATTTTAGTCTTGTTTGCATGGAAAAATACACACATTTATCCTGAGATAAATTTTGTTCTTTTCACACTTTGCAAGTTACCACAGAGTTACACACGCACACATATACACACATATAAAACTAGTGCTTTTAAAACACAATTTTAGGGGGGGAAAAGTTTACAATGAAACAATAATAAGTAACAAACTTTATTTTAGTGAAGTAAATTAGCTATGGTTGTCAGATTGTGCTTTTAAAATTTAAAGACATTGTTGCGGTCCACTAATTTATTAGAGGACACATTTTGGTTGGAGCAACACTGAACCCTTACACCAGTGTAGCAAGAAAAAGGTATAAATAAAAGGAAAAACAAATGTATACAATGTGTATCGTATCAAATGCATAGAAAACAAATCCACCAGTACTAGTGCAAAGGTATAGCGTGGAAATATCCATACATATCTCACATATGCTTTGTGTTGTTCATCCATTATTGTGCCTCTGGTTTTGTTGCTAACGTCTCACTCATAAATCTCATCGGATAATGCAAACTATGCACTGAGGAACAAATACAGTCACAAGCACCATACTCTCTCTTGCGAGGTGACACAACATACACCACCGCACCATTAATTAAGTTAATAGTTTAATTTTTGCTTTGATTATGGATACAGGCATAGGGCTGCCAGCCTGAGGTAGCCAATGTAATTAGTCAGGTAATAATAAGCTGTAGACGGGTGGCTCATCATCACAGCCTCCAGCCCCTGGTACAGATGGGTTCTAAAAGCAGCTCTCAGCTCTCCTGTTTCATTGGTATGTCACTGACTGCCTGACTAGTCTGGTCAGGACACATGGTTCAAAAGTGATTTTTATTTAGTTATTACTCCAGCTTTCAACTCTCCTATCTGTCTCTCGTGATTGGTCTCTAACTTCATACATTAGCTGTTTCGATAGTAATATAGTCAAGCCTCATACAAGATGCATTTGACTGATTCATCTTTGCCGTCAGCATCATAACAGCTTTTAGCTCTCCTGACTGTCGTGCTGATTGCTTGTCTCACTAACAGACTGACTCTAAATGGCTATGGATGTAAGCTGAACAAGCGACACTTCTGGCTGTCATGCTAATAAAAAAGCTTTAATCTCTCTTGTCTCTGGTCAGCTCGATTCTCATGTTTGTCTCTTCGACTATCCAAGTGACTGCCTCTTCTGCAATATCCCCTCAAACTCAAACCTTTAGGAATTGTTACTTTTTGAATGTGATGCAACATATGAGGAAACTCATTTATGGAAAACTGAGATCTCAATATAGTAGAATGATTATGTTTAGTCTGCTGTGTTTTTATGTCTCTCTATTGATACGTGTGGAACCTTTTCATTATAAATGTCCTCTAAAGCTCTGTTGTTGATGCGGTTAAAATTACAAAGTTGTTTTAATTTATCAGTTAAGTCAAGTATATAGTAAATCGTTCAGGGCTAAATACAATACTAATCAAACACTGTATGATAAAATGCCTGTGGGGGTTTCCCAATTCCTCTTTCAACCTTAATTCAGTTATCTAGCATAGACTATTAAATAAGTAATGTGCTTGGTGGCATGCAGTGCTAATGTGCTGTTTTCTGTTCCCACAGCCAGAGACAATAAACTAGCAGTGCCCTTGTGTGTACTCTGGGTATTTGGACTGAATATGTTCAAGCTTCTTAATGTCCATTCATAAGTTTTATCATCTATTTAACTGGTCACCAGCGTTCGTTACAAGACTTTTATCTACAGATGTGAGATCTGTGTAATCTGTTCAAATCTCAAGACAAGAATGAGATTGAATCGATTAAAAATTAGCAGTTCGTCCTTTTCTACTAAGTAGCCAGAATGGTGACTATAGAGCTCAAGAGATAGGTTATGTAAGTAAAAACCTCATTCGTATTCTCTATTTGGATTTTGATAATCCACCACAATCTCGTATCCATCCAAAGAAAACTTGCTATTAGCTATGAGAGTGATTAAGTCAGGAATGGAGCACTGTACCACACTGATGACTAGGATATACTATTAATATTATGATACAGATTAAATCTGAGAAAGTTAGAAGTCCTTTGCTGTGGAATCTGGGAATTGCAATGCATTATGGGATGAGCAGTTCCTTCACTGTCAAAAGGAATGACATTTTTTAAAGCAAATTTCTTCATTGCTTATATTGACCTCATAGATAGTTGTCTCATTTACATGAGAATTTTCTGAAATGTCCATGAGGAGAATCAATGGGAAATTAACTTTCGTGACTACAGCTCAGTCACTATTGAAGTTTTCGGGTCAAGAAGTGTATAGCATTCTACTCACATCTGATTCAGCGTTATCATACCCTCCTTGTACTCAGAGCAATGCATCTACTGTGAATGCACTAATGCACTTAAAATAGCAAGTGCAGAAGTATAACAAATGAAACACAGCAACTGTGTCACCAGGTTTCATTGCAAGACTAGCCTGCACAAAGCAGGTAATTACTCACCACAGAGAGACAAAGAAAAATTAAGAAAACGTGAGAAAGCCTGAAGGGCGCGCCTCAAGAACACTGATTAGAAGGGGCGGAGGGTGGGACGAAGAGGTACGGGTACAGAGGGACAAGAGGTGTACGCAGGGACCTCCCGGCTCCAGGGTTGCAGAGTGATAAATCTTACAAAGAGCAACGAGAGAAAAAGAAGAGTGGGAGAAAGATAGAGATGGGAGGCAGAGTAGGGTAAACCACAGAGCATCTGTTTTAGAGATAGACACACCAAATAGATCTATAAACTGAAGTCGCTACGTCAGCCCTCTGCTTTCTGCTTCTTCATGATAATATATGGTGCTTAAGCGACCAGTCAACAAAGTCACACAGCTCAAGGAAAATAAATGCCAGCTGAGAAAGAAATACTTCAAGATACTAAAGTTAGATGTACCACTTTTTACAATACTGCATTACAAACTGGAGCTTTCTTAAAAGAAATAGTGATTATAATGTTTATTTTATTTACTCTTTTTTGCTCTCCACATTGGTCTGTATAACTGTATGTCCTCACAACCAAGGCATTTCTAATAAAGTATGCCGTTTATATTGAAACATTAACAGGCTTTGAGAACCTAATTCAGAGATCTCATTTAGGGAGACACACAGAACATCCATATCAGTAGTAACAAATGTGTTTGGCTACATCATGGCCATATAAGTAAATTCTCCCTCAAGTCCTGTGTCCTGTGGAATGCTTGAGGACAGGAAAAGAGAAAAGATAAGTGCAGAGGATAGAGGTAGTGAGGAGAGCAGAGAAGATAAAGTTGCAATGCTCCATTTACCATGAAATATTCTCCTGTGGTTCAAATACTTGAGGTGAAAGAGAAATAAGTTTACTCTGTACAAGTTTTTGTTTGTAAAAGTATGCAGGTGACGGTGACTGCTGTTTGCCCGAGTCAATATGTGGAAGAAGTGCACAGTGTGTGTGCAATGTGTGAGACAATATATTTTATATTCTGTCCATGAATATTTCTAAATGCATATGTTGTGTTTGCTTGCATGCATTTCTGCCTGCCTACACAGACGTGTTGGTGCCCATAGATTATTGATCAGGGTCAGTTTCTTAGACCTTCAGCGGCACACACAGATACACACTTAAACACGGACTTGCAGTTTCTGAATACTTTTTACTGAAAACAATATAATATGGCTACTTCCTGATTTGACTTTTCACTCTTAAAGGACTCGTACTTTGGTAGTTTCCAATACCTGGGTTTAAGCTTGGTTCTGCAGAGTCATAGATTCTGCACAGCAATCTCAGGAATGAAACTGTATTAAAAAATTAATTGAAGATTTCATACCAATCATTATAGCTATTTCATTCCTCTGGTATCCGTCTTTCCTCTTGTGGTTTCCTTTCGGTCCCTGTTCAACTCAATTCTCCAAGGGATCATAACAGATCCCTTTTCATTTGTGCTAAACCCATGGATGTGTGTGTGTGTGCGTGTGTGTGTGTGTGCGTGCGTGTGTGTGTGTGTGTGCGTGCGTGTGTGTGTGTGTGTGTGAGTTCTGCTTTATATATATGTGTGCGTGTGTGAGAGAGACAGAGAGAGAGCAAGCGAGAGAGTCCATTTTTTTTTCTTTAATGGCCACACAGACGCTTCTGTTTAACCCCGTCACCCCTGCAAAGTCAGGACAATCCATTCCATCAAAGCCAGACAGGATCAGGTAGCAGCTACCAGAAATAAATACTTACATCTCTGGTCTATGGTTAGCCTACAGGCGGCAGGTTTACTGCTAATGTATATCAGTTATCATTGCTGGTTTATCCTTTGCCTCAAGGTTATCCATTTCGAGCCTAATGCGCAAACAATAAATTGCACATAACTGAACCTCATGTGGAAATAAGTAATAGCACCACCGCTGTCTGTAGCCGGATAGTTTTGTTTTTCCGGTCACTGATGTATGCAGTCAGAGAATGAAATTATAATAATATAAATCCATCTGTTCCAAAGTGACCAGTGAGTTAAATGTCTTTCACTTTACCCTCAGTACTTACTTTTATCCTGCTCAACGCCACAATCCTATAGTAATAACCACTGAATAATGTATGCTAGGCCTTTCCTACTTACCCTAGAGAAGCAGTGTTGGAAGGATATGGCTGCTTCAAATTTAATACTCTGATTCACTGGGGGCTTGAGGCTGGTGGGAATTTTCATGTTCCTATTTTCTATAAAGACCCAAGCCTTTTAAACAGTACAAGAAAAATGCTGTCCAATTCTTTGTCCGCTTAGAAAAGCTTTGAAGAAGGAATCAGGCAGAATTTCCAAGATGTTTCAGAACTTTTTTTTTCCAATGGACCAAAGTTTTAGAGTGTTTATCTTATAGGATTTGTATAATTTATTCTGTGCCAAAAACCAATTAAGTGTAACAATTAGCTCTTTGGCTGCAAAATGATAAGTCACTAAGCTTGTTTAGCCGTGCAAATTCCATGCAATTTTATCACTCTTTGCATGAAGACAATCAAGCAAGGAAAATAATTGTTTTTTCAAACCCCATCTCTAACATCCTTTAGTGGGGCAACCTTTGTGCTTGCATTTCGTTTCCAAACTGAGGTTTTAATCAGAGCTCCTCTGGGCTTTTTAGCTCATTTTCTAGCAGTTCAGTATATCTTGTGGTTTGTTAGTGTCTCATTGCTGTGACAGGGATTTCCTGATGTTGGCCTCTCCTCAGAGCTCTGAGCCATGTGATGAAATCCCCAGTCGAGTTGCTGCCTTCATAATTACTGGGAATGGTTTACAAGGGTGGGACATAAGAGAGATGAAGTGGATTCTCTTGATGGCAAAACATTGAATAAAATGGGACATGGGAATGGTTTACAGAGATGAGAGGAGAGTGTGAGAGCGACAAGTGGGAATTTACATACTGAGGAGAAATAAGATATGACAACGACAAAAAGGACAGAATATAGTTCCAACCCGTGGACTAAAAAAAAGAAACCTGTTGGAAATCATTTATTTTTTAGTAACATGCACTGAATACAATGTTTCATTATGTGTCACATCACGTTCATGCTAATTCCTGCCTGCCATCTAAGTACCACAGAGATGCAAGAGTGACTTGGACTTAATTTGTTCATAATAACTGCCTCCTTACAGGTAAGTGCAAATTACATTTGACTTGATCCAGAGAACATGAGGAGTCACTCAATAGTTTAATGAATATAAAATGATTCTGGATTAAAAACATAATCTGATTATTATAACAAGTTACAAAAATTAAATATAATGTATAGCATTGCTAACCTCCAGAGTACACAGTACTCAGTTTTATTCTATTTTAATCACTCATTCATGAAAACCATCTCCTTGCAACGTATGCTGTTAAAACATAGCAAACCTGTGGATGTTGTGATTATTTTTTTCATTTATTTTTGACAAACTGCAATTGGAGTAGATAGTAAACTACTATTTGCATTTAAGCATAGGCTAACAGCACTTTTTAAAATTTTTTATCAGTGCACCATAAAAAAAAATAATAATAATAATACAAATACAGTGCAACATTGTGCTGCTTTTGTCATGATCCAGGTCTTTGACGTGGCATTTTGATTTTTGGGGAGCTTTTTTATCATTTAAGCTCATGCTCTGTATTATATTGTTCTGAGTTCAGTATTTCCTAGTGCTTCAAGAACTATAGTTCTAGTTCTTGGTTTCTTGTTTGACGATGTTGGTTCCCTTTCATGTCCTAGTCTCGTCTCTCTGTTTTTCCCTCTGTTTGTGTCAAGTTCATTTCCTGTTTTATTTTGATGACAAATTATCTCTTGTGCTTTGTATTCAGTTGTACTTCCCGTCTAAATGATGGGATATTAAAGAAATTCAGTAACAATGACCCAAAGGTAAGAAAGTCGAAATAGGACAAACGGAATAAAGGATAAATGCAAAGGCACATTTCTTTTATCTGTCTTTTTTATTTTCTTCTTACTGTTCTCCAACTTTAGCTGTTCTCCCATCACTTAATTTTAAAGTTGTCTAGTAACAAGCTTCAGCTTATTTATTCCTTTGATATATATTGCCTTGATCTCTATGTAATGTTTAGCCCTTACTTTTAATTCCCTTTGTTGTGTTACTTTGTTTCTAGTCTTTATTTTCTTTACACTGTGACTCTGCATTCACTACTCTTTGACATCTAAACAGAATTATTATTTTTTTAAAAAAAAATAAGGAACTGAATAATTTTAAGTGCATCAGAGATTGTACATAACTTCCATGTGGGTAGATAGATGGATGGATGAATGGATGGGTGGATAGATAAGACTGCATGAAATCCAGTCCTAACAGATGAAGTTGTCCCTCTCTATCCCTCTCTCTAGTTTAAGTCTTTGCTCTCTTTATATTAGGACTGCCTATAAGTTTTTGGTTTATATAGTTTTACTCTACAGCATATCACACACACTAATCTGGGTCTTTATCTTCCTGGAGATCTAACCAGCAGTTGTCCTGTATGTCTTAACAACTGTTTATGCATTACCATTTATCAGGACAAGCAGTGAGTACTTAGTCAAACCAAAAAATAGACATCAATTAAAATACACCAAAGTAAACTGATCCCTCTCCTTTCAGCTCAAACAGTGCTCTGTCATAAACCTTTTTGCTTGTTTGCATCCATTCCTATTTTTGCATGAAGCACGCTTGCTTTGGATCCCACTGGAAACCATAGCGTGTCTCCATTTCACAAGTTTGTCAGTCCCACATTAACAATGACTAGAACCTTCCAGCAGCTTTTTAAGGGTGCCTGTACATGTGTATTGTGGCTAAACCTCAGGTCTTTGGCCGGAGACTGATGCTAGACAGACTGTAGTTGGCTCTGCTTTCACAGCTCTTAGATTAGCTAGGAGCTGTGCCTTGTGTGGAAACAGAGCTACAACTAGCAAACAGATAAACTTCTGTGATTTATCATTGTAACAGAAGTTTTCTCTTATTGACCACTTTGGCCAACATATGTGTAGAGAAGGAGGAGAGCAGTGTGAAAATCTTTTTAATAATACCTTTAGCACGTTAGGAAGGAAAACCTTGATGATGCAGAGGAGATAGCGCATCAAGTTTAATAAAACAGGCAACAGGAACAGGCAAGCCAACGCTTTCATACTAGTGTCTCTGAGAAATCATATTATGTTTACCAGTTGCTTTGTCAACACCCCACCTGGATTTTGATACGTTATGTTTGCCAATAATAGTTTGTGTGTAGTCAAGTGTTTTCAAGTAATTCTCTGTCAAAGAAATGATTCAGTGATCATGGACTTAGAGGGTTTTAGGGTAAAAATATGACAATAAACAATATTGTAACATTGTTTATTGAAGAAAATAAAAAATAAATGACACACAGACACACACACACACACACACACACACACACACACAGTGAATTTCACTGAATTCAATTTCCAAGTGTCTCATATTTGGCCCTTGGATTAAAGTTTAAGGGCATTTTCATTTATTCTCCTGTGTGTTGTAATTTCAGAATTCAGGTTTGTTGCATATGGAACAATCCTCTGGCTAAGCTATGAATCGCCAGTTTAATTACAGACAATTTATTGTTGGCTGGAATACTGAATTTCCCAAACGCCATCTTTAGAGCCTCATACTCATAGAATTTTTCCATTGTTTTGCTATGATAATTGGCTTTCCTGTTTTACAGTTCTGCCAAGTTCCAACATCTTAAGGGAAAACAGGCTCTTCAGTTATCACCTCAGTTGTACCAGTTTGGCATTTGAGTACAGCACAGGGATTCTCTTAGTGGCAGATCTATTGCTGTGTTACTGCGCTGGCTCCAGATATGTTTGTCTGTCTATCTGTCTATCAGTCTGTCTGTCTGTCTGTCTGTCTGTCTGTCTATCTACGTCTTCATTCCTTAATTAAATTAAAAATTAAATCTAAAGTAGCTTAAATTACCTTAAGAAATCTATCTAAGCACTGAGGTCGGTAGAGTCGAAAAGAAAGACTGCAGCTATTCTGGGGATTGGATTAGACCTGCTTCAAATGAGACATATATGGTTGGCCATAACCTTTCCCCATTCAGTGTGCAATTCTGTTATATCTATTTGATTATGTATGTATTCAGTCTTTTCTGAAAGGTTGTCTGAAGTTCCTCAGAACGTTTACATTTTTTATGTATATACTTTGCTAAAAGCACAAACAAGAAATTGTTGACAGCATCGATTCTACACGTTAAGAATTTTTGGGGCAATATGGAAAGATCACATAAGAAATGAATAGTAGATAACACCAGCTTAGATAAATCACTTGGCGAACAGACTTCAGGAAAACTGCACACATACTCCCTCATCTAACAAATCTTTGTACTGGAGAATTGCAACAAACCAACAATCCCTAAAACAACAAAACAGCAAAAAGAAGTTTTACTGCTTTGATGGCAGGGAAAAGACACACCAGAGTCTAAATATGGCCTGGCCTGTATTTGTATAGCGCTTTACTAGTCCCTAAGAACCCCAAAGCGCTTTACACAGCCAGTCATCCACCCATTCACACATACATTCACACTTAAATATCTTGAATGTATTTATTTTCTTGAATTACTCACTAGACCTTAAGCATTAACTGCTGTCCCTTCAGTTTACATTAAGGTTTCTGCCCATGCATTTGTAAATGCATTACTCAACCTGAGGCTGTTTGTTATCATGACAGGAAATTTGCCACCTGTAATTTCCAGAAGTTCTTAGCAAAATATTATTAACTTTATTCCCCTTCTTGCACATAGAAATAAAGCATGCTACTATAGTGGTTTTAAGATTAAATGGGTCTGCCCAGGACAGGACAGGACTTTGCTATAGGCAGCTCAAGACCTATTTAGCTACGGAATAAAGGCGTCACAGTGGTGTATAATAAGTATAGCTTACATAGCTTGCATGAATGATATTTACTTCTGTGTAAAAGCAAAACCAGACCTGCAGAGAACTTGCCTAATGTGAACACATCGCTGAATTTCATGGAACAATATTCAGTTTGATTATGATGAGTATGCAGATTCACTGGTGGACAATTGGCTATTCTGCACAAGTGAGACAAAAGTTTTTATTTATTTTTGTGTTGTTTTGCTGGGAAACTGGGTCACAATTGTAACGTCAATGAATTCCAACTTACTAGAGCTGGCTATGCTCCAGTGCAGAGCAGAAAGCTGCCTTTCAAGCCAGTGGGTGGGGGAATTGTGCCCATTTTAAACTGAAAACACAGGTATTTGGTCGAATATTAGCTTCTGGGAATTTGTGTGCTTCAGTAATAGCTGCCTGCCACTTCAGCTAAGTTAGCACATACTGTTGTACTCACATTAATGTTACATACACACACGCAGCCATAGTACAATATGTAATTTGGGATGATCCACATTGTACCAGTGATCTGCACACTGGTAATTAAATTGAATCTGTGTGTCTTCTTACTGCAAGATTGTGTGTGTATGTGAGTGTGTGTTTAATGTCATAAGGCCAGAGAAGTGTAATGCCACACTCCTAGTTAATTAATTCAAATGTCCACCCTTAATTAATTTCACACGGTGGAGTGTTCCCATGGAAACAATGTGTGAAAACACAATACCTGTAGGTCCAAGGTGTGTGCTTGGGTGTGCGTAAACACAGTGACTGTCAGTTAGGTATATTTTAACAGCGGTAGGCCAGAGAGTAATTTTAGCACAAGCAAATCAAAATAGAATATATGAATGAATGGTAGTTGAGTGTATAGGCAGATATGTCTGTATACATGTGGAAGTGTGTGTAAATGGAGTTTTTTATGAAGACTAAATTTCATACTTATTGTATTACTTTATATGTACTTTAAAAAGTGTGTATATATTTATGTGCTGAATGATAACTGGCTAAGCAGAATCTATAACATAGTTTAAAGAAGACGTAAGGGAGTGGATATTGCTAACAGGATTTGGCCATACCAAACCAACCGCTTTACTTAAAAGTGACCATGCTGTATTCATGCCACATGTAGTTAAATAAATTCCTCTCATGACAGATTATGCAGTCTAAATGACCTGGTGATTACACTCAACACATGCTTTAAAACACTTCAGTAAACGGGCACTCCGTGGTGGAAAATGAAACATCTCTATCTTGGCTGTCCCTTTACCTAATATAGGCCCTCATTTTTCCACTGATGCTATCATTGAAAATAGCTATGGGCTAAAAGATAAATTTGACTGTACAAAGCTATCTGCTCGCCTGATCACTATGCCAATTACTACTCAGAAACCAAGATTGGAGGGTATTCAAAGTTGAAAATACAGAGAAATATCAGCTCTTCATGCTTTAAAGCGAAGCATTGCGATTCTTCTTTTTGCATAAATTATGGCTGCCATAATATATCTGAGGTCATGGTTGTTCCTGAAGGATAGAAAAAGCACAGTGCTAAATGGGGCTAACTTTAGATTTAGGTAATAAAATCGAAAATAAAACAGCACTCAAGAAGAAGCCCGGCCAGCTATGAATGACCCTGAGTGTGTGTAGTTCACTAAATCAGATGTTAACTGGAGTGCTGGCACAGAGTTGATAGCCTTGTGCTCAATAGTTACTACTGTCTTTATGCCAGCAATGCAGCAATTATGGATGTCGAGGGATGTGCTGCCTTGAGCCAGGACTGGTTATAAGGAAATGAGTTGTTCAAGAGAAGGTATTGCTTTTTCAACATTAGCACTAGAGTAAGCATGTTGAGTCAGATTTAGAAAGGAAAGGCTTAGGAAAATATCCCAGTCTTATTTTCCCCCTTTTTTTTTACATTGTGTCAAGGTTTCAATAATATAGGCCAATATTATTACACTAATCTCCTTAGCAGGCTTTTTTTTTTATTAAATTATATTCATCCTTGCAGTTTTCGTGGCTATGAAAGTGCAGTAGAGCTCAGTACTCTGCACACAAATTAAAAGTTCTATGCTGAGTTAGTTTAATTCACTTTGATGTTGTCCATATAAATATGTAAGATAAAGCATTTGGGTGCTACAACACCATCTTGTTGGCTAATGCAGGGTTTTTGGTTTGCTGCCAAAGGCAGAGTTACAACTTGACAAGAAACTTGGAAGAGTATTTTGATGGACTTTAGGTCAAGCGATTTTCATTTTAATGACAGCATTATTAAAATTCTTAGATTTAACATGGTATGGCATGATGTGCCCTTTCTCTTCAGTCAAGTTTTGTGATGAGGGGATTTGTTGTGGCTTTTAGATGATGTGACCTCTGAGACAGCAGCTCGAGGGAGGAATTGAATGGTCTTTAAGAGCAAGGGATTAATATTCTTATTCATTTTGTCTCGTTTCCTCTCTCGTCTCTAGGGCCAATGTGACTTTCATTCTTCTGACATTCTAAAAAATGCTATTAAATGTTAATGGAGTCTATTTTTACATGGGTCATGACCACATCTGGGACACACATATGTATCAGAGACTTATACAATGGACACACAGGAATTTGGACATTTGCCCAGACAGGACAGACACAAACATAGAATCGAATATAACAGCACATCTTGCAGTGACTCTGTGCCGGTTAACACGGGGCTTGCCTCACAGTTTGAGAGCGACTGTTCTAGCATGACAAAATTTAAGGACCTTGTAAAGTTAGTCAAATATGTTCTGAATTTTTAAAAAAAAATATTGCTATTGCTATGCTGTGCATAATGAAATACTGACAGTGTCTAATATCCCTTAAATTGCATCAGTCTCTCTCTGCTGTGCACTTTCAATGACCCATATCACAAACAATTCAAATACAATATTTCTAGCTGTTGTACTTGACAGTGTGTCCAATTTTTATCATGTTTTATTTTATTCATTTACTCATTTTAATGAAAGGTGACCCTTTGATGGAACGACAATGAACAAAGATAAATAGCGCTGTAGACATAAAAGCATGCCGAGCTCTATCCCAAATAAAATAGCATAATGAAAAACTATAAAGAAACCAACCTACACCATGTGCTTCAGGTGATTGCAATTAAAATCAAGTGTACTTGACAGCTGAGCTTTGAAACATTTTCTTAATTATTAACAAAAGATGTAAACATGAAAACAAAGGAATAAAACTTTACATGCAGTTATTCTTCTGAGAAAGTTGTGAGCGTGAGCTCTCGTAAGTCACATGCTATCAACGTCAAGCAAAACCGTGTGATACCAGCCACAGTGCAACAGTTCCACAGCAACAGCCTCAGATTCATAGTTTATACCAAGGTCTGCATCCGTTCAGTTATATTTATCTGAGACTGTTTACAATGCTGCAAAGTCAAAATCAATAGGTCCTGCCAAGACAGGAACAGCCTAATGCTCCATTAGAACTCTCTGCTATTCAATTACAGCGCCAGAGTTGGAGAAGTTTCAGCTAGCTCAGGTCCCCAGAGGAGAACCACAGAGAAAGTATGAGGCAGAAAGAAGGAGTAATAAATCTAAAACTGACAAACAGCAAAAAATAAAGTTATGGCACCCATCCCCTGTATGTTTCAGCATTCCTTGTAGCTGCAGTACAGGACATGGAAGACTGGAGTTCTTTAATGATTGCTGCTTTGAACTTTTTTGTTGTCATTTTATATCATCGTTCCTATTTTTCAATATCACACATCTCTTTTCCAGTTTTTTTGTTTTTTTAATAGGTTTTGCTCCATATGACATGACTGTTCCTACATCTTACCTAACTCCTTTTACATATAGATCTCCACTGTGTGTGCAGGTATTTTATTTTCTTCCCAGGAAGTGAAGCCCTATCCAGGCAGTCTACTACATCTAACTATGCCTGTCTCTGGGGAGCTAGCATCAGTACAGGATTGAGAGAGAAATACAGACCAAGAACTGACGTAGCAAGAAGGGTACAGTGGCAGAGAGAAAGAAATGTCATAGACAGGGGGTAGAGAGAGAAAGGCCTAATAAAAGGGAACAGAGGCACATAAAAGAAAAGCTGAATCAAAAAGAGAGGGACAGCAAGAACAGAATAAATGAAGTTTTCTGTGTGCCTCCCGTGGTGGTGATAGGTCCTCATGGGGTCCCTGTGGGGACAATTATAGGACCTACTGGCAAGAGTCAGTGTTTGAGTGTGTATGTGAACGGATGCAGTCATGTATCTGTGTGTCACTAGGGAAAGATCTCTGTGGATGTAAAATAGAAAGAGTGAAATACAGAAGGGCTAAAAGTTGAAAAACACCAAAACACCATGAAGCACCCCCGGAAGCTACTTTTAACATCATCCCAAAGCCTTTGACTTTTAGTCTAATAAACACCTAGTTTTAGATTCAGGAGGGAAGTAAAAGGACATTTTGTTCTTTAAATTTGCTCAGCTATTAAAGCTAGGATATTTTTTGCTAATATGATTGTGCTCCAGGTGCTGAAACAGATTAATGGTATTACCTTTGATTAGTAAAACAGTTTTTTTCCACAGGTTTGACATTTAATTTCTTTTTGTTCAATGTCGTTGTGGCGGGTTGTGGTTTGTGGCTCAGCTGCAGGGGAGGTGGAGCGGTGGGCTGGGGTGGGTGTCAGAGGAGGCTGACACACACCTGAGCTCCATCAGTTGATCATGTCTCCCCTATGAACGATGTGCCAGGACCTGAGCTGTGGTTGTGCGTGTGACTGGCACACACCCACACCCGACCGAGTGTTGGAAAAAACCACAAACAAATAAAACGTGTAGTAACATGCGAACTGTGTGTGCGGGTCCTCATTCATGTCACAGTCATCTTTGCAAAATGTGTTCAAACATGTTGCATTTTTGTTTAGTATAAGCTGTTTGACTTGTGGTTTAGGCTCAGTGCTTTTTTTTTCATATTGCGTCCGTGACACAAGCTGGATGGGGTGGAGTCACATGACAACATATCCACTGAGGAAAACATTAACAAAAAAAACAGAAGTACTTAGATTAGTCAGATCACATAGATTACTAATTCTGAATGTTGGGTTTAATTAATTTTTGATTAATTGCTCAGCATAAATTAAGTGGAAGCAGCAAATGAAGTGTCCTACACTATGCAGCTCTACACTGTCAGAATGCATACAAACTATTGTGTCTGGTGTCTTCCAAGCATGGCTGGCACCTGGATTAACCATTAATCTGTTACGGGCCTCATTCTGTGCCCACACAGCCTTTATATGTACTGGGTACACCATACAAGTATGCTGGGAAGTACTCAAACACTGGGAATGTGTGCTGATGGTTTAGTTGTGCTCTAGGTGTTATTTTCTTCCTCATTTGTTCTTCTGGTTTATGATCATGACCTGCAAATGTGCAAGTGCACATACACCCCCACACACACAAACAGCATAACTTCCAACTGTTTCTCCCCCAAAATCTCTGAGCACATCATTAAAACCTGGCTTAAAAACAAATCTAAACAAGTTTGCCGAAAGGTTTATTTTGCCAAATTTGTGAGCAATGCTGATTTATCTGACCTCACACTCAGCCTACACAGTAATCTATTTACCTGTAAGGCAGGTGCAACAAAAATACACTGTATTTATACCATTTGTCCTTCCCAATAAAAATGTGAAACACAATCAGAGGTCTACAAACAACATGCCAAAAATTGCAATTCATGTTGGGATGTTAAACTTGGCATAGTTAGATCTGGTATTTTCAGTCTTTCTGAAGTTGTTCTTTATACCTGCATGAGTCTCTTTGCCTCCCTCTCACTTCTTTACTTCACTGTGACCTCCTTTCCCTCTTTTTTCTATTCCTTCCCTTCCTCTCTCAGCGATTATGTTTCTCTTTCTTGCACTCAGCTTATACAACCCACCCCTCCAATCTACTTTCTCCCCATGTCTCTCTTTCTGTTAGTGTGTGGTTTATATGCAGTTTTCTGTATTTAGCTCTCACTTGGAGTCACAATGTTCCATTTACTGCTCTGACAATGCACTGCTGGGGGATGGCCTCGATTATGCAAAATGTTTGTGTGTAAAGATGTGATGTTTTTGAGCAAGACATAATACAGCTGTGTGGGAGGGATGTCATCTTCATCCTTTTCCTCTGTTCTTTTACATTTCTTTAGATCATATATTTTTTTTCTAAAATTGAAAAAGCTATTAAACTTTTCATATTTGCAGTATTTATTTACTTTTGTGGATATTCAAACTGTCTTTTGGACACAAAACAGTTGTGTTGAAAATTAGGCTCATATTATGGGAACAAACCATTTAGTGAAAAATAAATCTGTCACAGTTCTGATTGAAATTTATTCTTTATCATAATCAAATATTTTTCCTCTTCAGATCCTAGACTTTTTCTAGTGAACAGCTAAACACATATCTGAGCTGAAGCCTCCCACTGATCCCACAATTTCAGGCTCTATTTTGTGAGGGTTTTTTTTTTAACTCTTCCCTTCTTTTTGATGGCTTGTAGAAATACTGTATCGCCCAAACTATACAAAACCTCTGAGTATTAATTAATGTAGCAATCTCCTACCATGGTTGCCAACACTTGAATCTTCTTTGTCTAAGGAGTTTTTTTTTTTTTTTTTTTTATTGCAGAACTTCCTACAGCTGACTATTCATTTAAGTTCAGTTGGCTAAATATACTTAAACCAAATCCTATTTTACTGTATCTGTGCTTTTCTTGACCATTCATTTACATTTCATAGATTGGAAGCACCTTGCTAGAGAAAAGGATGGTATGTATTTAATAAAAAGTTTTGTTCTGACAAAAAAAAAAAAAAAAAAAGTTATCCGAAGTTGAGAAATATTAGCAAAATAATAAATGATGAACTACATCACTATCTGCATTAATTGCAGACATCTATTTTGGAACACTCTGGAAAACACCAGTGACAGAACCCTAATGGTTGTGCATACATAAGCATTAAAAAGTCCACTAAAGAGCACTAAGAATACTGATGTTTTCAGCTGCATAGATATTTATGGATTTTTCTATATTTACATTGCATTTTATTCTGCAGAGCAAATACAAGCTAAAACAAGCAGTGTTGTCAGAGCAACAGATGCATTTCACATCATGAAAATGTTCAAAGTGTCTTAGATTTGCATTATAATTTCGCAGGATAACATATCCTGTACACATCTGGCGTAAAAATCTGTCAAATCAAAAATGTGGAGCTACCCCTTGAGAATAAGGGAGCAGAAGAAAGTCAGTATATTTCAATATATTTCAGTTGTTCTTTCAGTGAACGATATTTTTTGGTTGTTTTTTTTTTAAAACAAAACGTATGCTGATACATAGTAATAACTTTGCTGTTCTTTTGTCTTTAACGAGCTTTTAAGTTTGTAGTGCTACTATAGCCACCTGCCAATAAATAAATACACAAACAACACGGTCAAATGATTCGTATTTACAAAGGTTGTGAATGGGTGTGATTTGAACTATTACATACTTGCAGACTGTCGAAAAGAGACAAGATGACCAAATATCATGTATAACAATTAATAATGTGCTATGTTTATGATTTCAAAGGAAGCTTATTCCATTATGTAATTATTAGGGCCAGCTTATATAACTGAGTAAAGGCATTAGAATTGCATATTTGTTTATTCATGGTAGTTTTTTTATGGTTAGGTTTGGGCATGCTGTGTCATGGAAAGTTATGGATATTTATTCAGTGATCGCTTCGATTCTATGAGAAGTTGTGGGGTATGTCATTGCACAATTCAAACTTTGGAATGACTGTCTACTAGAAAAAACTTTTGAAAAGGAAATTTGTCATCAGGTGCATTTTAGCCTTTGCATTTGGGGGAAATGTTTTCTCTTTAAATTAGATGCAACAAAATTTCTGTTATGTATCCAGGAAAAATCAGATGATTTGTACTGCCCAGCAGGTGCTAAACAGTGTAAGATAAAGCGACATTTGTAGCTTTTTTTAAATTAACTTTGCAATATACTCCCTTATCACAGCATTTTCTCCTGCACCTTATTTTTCCTCCTAGGCTTATTTCTTTTTCTATTCCTTACTATGGTTCTGTATCTGTTCACAAAACAAGCAGTAGACCTAAGGTTCTTAAGGAGATTTTTTTTTTGTGGGGGGGGGGGGATACTTCTTATTCAACATGCTCTCCCTGAATGCAACCAAACTTCACAGTAAAAGTGTGGCAACTGTCAATATCAAAATAAGAGCATGCATGCTCTTTAGAAAATGTGAGGGCAACCTGCTGTTTGCTTTCATGTAAAGCAATATATTCATACAGCTCAAGCACACAAACTTGCAAATACACAAATATACCTCGGCCTTCACAGAAACACAAAACATCAATATCTATTCAAAATAAAGTAAAGGAGAAACATTTGGGGGTAAAAGTATGAAAGCTATGTAAAAAGGTGCACATGATGACTCAGAGACACAATAGTAGAAAATCACATACAGCCAAAGCACACAGTGTGTTGCTAAAAACGCACGCATAAGCAAACTGTTATCACTCTGTCAACAACATAGTTTGTCATCTGTTGTCATGATGTGTTTTGTGCTCAAGTGACTTAAATTGGCTTTATACCTACCAAGAAAATTTTACTAAGGGACTTCGTGAGACAAGGTTAATAACATGTACAGTGGTCCCTCGCTATAACGCGGTTCACCTTTTTTGTTTTTTTTATAGCGCATTGTGTTCTGCGTCCCGAGTGGCTGTAGACCATTTTCAATCAATCTTGTGCCAAGTCTCCTGTACGGGATGCGTTCAGCTTGTCAAATTTACATAAATCTTCTATCCCTAGCAGTGTGACTATGAAGTGCTGCACTGTATGTTTGTCAGTTTTCTCCAACAAACACAACAATGTCGACAAAATGTTGTTTGGTTTCATTCTATAATACTGGACTTATTTTTCTACAAAGGTTTGAACATTGAGAGTGTTTAAACAAGAGAGAAAATGTTTGTGCCTTTCTGAGAAAAGTGTATAAAGTGTGTAGTGAGGGGTTTTACAGCCCTAAAACATCTATAATAATCGTAAAAAATAAAGTTGGCTACTTTGCAGATTTCACCTATCGCGGGTTATTTTTGGAACGCAACTCCCGCGATAAATGAGGGACCACTGTACTTCAATTTCTATGTTCAGATTAGACAATACTGCGTCATTCATGGCAATACTAGAGAGAGGACATTGAGATAAAGTCGCTGATGTGAGTATAAAGTATTCAGGGGAATACAGTAAGATGGCAGATTACACTTGATAAATATTAATGCTGGAATACATTAACAGCAATTTCTCTGACATCGCTGAAGATATATATTGTTGAATAGAAAGAAGCTACAGTGTTTAGAAACAATATCCATCAAGTAAATCATTTTACTTTCGGCATGCCATTAGGAATTATTACATCAAACTACTGAGTAGGTTAATTCAATCACTTCAGCTCATGTATGAACTCAAGTGAATGAGTAATGAGGACAAAAAAAGCAGAAAAAAATAGCAATGCACATTATTAGTTTTTGATTGAGATGCCAAATTATAGTTTACTTGCATTCCTGAACAGAAAATTGAATAATTGTTGAATATTATGCTGAATGTTATGGGATCAGTCAAAATGAATGTAATTTTGAATATTATCGTTGCTTCATTTCTGAGAAGTTCAAATTTTGGTATAAAAATGTGAGCTCAGTTTATTATTTCCCTAATTTATGACTAATGCAATTTTTAAACAAGCATTTGACAGATTTCCTCTTTGTGACAAGTGATCAAATACACTTTAAAATATATATTGTAGCGGGTCAGGGCTGTTTGGGGTTTGACAGCTATGTTCTGTTGTTCCAGGCGGCACAGTTATGTTGCCATGATTACAGGTGACGCGCTCTCTCGGCGACTGTGCGTTTCTGGGTGGAGAGAGCGCGTTTTTGTTGTTGTTGTTGTGTTTCTGTGAATGCTAATAAACGGCTGTGCTCCCTGGCTAACTCGCGGGAAGCAAGACCAAAGGACACCTCTGTTTCCTCCTTGTCTGAGCTCGCCACAATATTTTTTTTTTCTTGATTCTTTCGAATTTCTTCGGATTATCATGCCATATTATGCAACAATGTGAATGTGAATCCAACTAAAAACATTTATGACACTTCTGCCTTTTTCACTTCTCTTCTTTGTTCTCTCCCTTAATTACTTTGTTCTCCCCTTCATTTGTGTTCATCCCCCTTTACTTATTCTACAACCCTACTTGTCACACTTCATGTGAAGAACCATTAGCTTTATCTGGATAATAGAACATCTCTGAGCAATGTTTGGATTATACGCATTTATCTTCCAAGAATTTTAGTTGAACACTAATAAAACAATAATAAAAAAATGGGGTATCAGTCATAAATGTATTGTCCTGTTTCTTTCTGTTCTACTTTACCGTACCATTAATCTCTTATTGTGCAACTGAATATCAGCCTCTTCGAATCACATTCGCTCAACATGAATACACCCATACAATATCTTTGTGGCAGCATGACAAAGCCCCCTGCTCGATTTCATATAAAAACATAAACAAGCACATGTGCACACACTGACACAAGTGTCGTTGTAAAGTAAGTTTCCATGTTGCCTTAGCTGCTGAGATCGATGATGACTCTGTGTATGATGAATGGAGACAGCTATATTATGTTACACACATAACAAATAGACCCTGACTGCAGGGAACACCATCTGATGTCTGCTAATTATAGAGGCTGGAATACAGAGGTGTACACAGAGGCACGCAATCAACTCATATATCTTTCTTCTATAATGGGGCAGGGCTTTTTTTTAGCAGTATAGAGCACAGACACACATAATGTTATATATACATATACATGCAAATGGTCACATGCAAATGGTCACACACAAATGGACGTGTTCTTACCCTACGAGACTGGATCTCTTTCACATATAAAGGCAATAAGAATTCTGACACTCCTTCAAGTCTCACTCCTTCTTTGGTCACCCGGAGATTCCCCATACCATCCTAGAAAAAGGTACGAGATAGAAAAATACAGTTTTTAAAAAGTTAATGACAAGCCAAAACAATACAAATGAAATTCTCATCCAGTGTTTTGCTTTGCTCGTCTATTATATATATTGAAAAGGGCACAACAATGTATTATTAAAGTGTACAATGATATTACACACAAGCAGACAAACACACACAGTAATCTGAGAAGTTACACAGTTTTTTTTCTTCATTTTATTGTGTATACTGTGTCAGCATGGGAAAAACACTCCCATGCAGGCACAGTTGGAGTGTTTTCCACAAAATTGTTTGAATGCCTATAGTTAATGTGGTTGCCCCTTATTCGTCTACTAATAAATATATTTCATAAAAACAAACATACAAAGGAGCTAAGTTTACAAAATCCAAGCTCCTATGCAACACATGGAGGATAAATAAATAATTTTAAGCTTTTTTTCTTTTGCTTTATCAAGTAGTGTGAATATCAGTACTTGACACAATTATATATACCTGAAGATCTTAAATGGAAATAAATGAAAATATGTTGACAGCTTTTAAGGCTCTGTAGATACCAAATACTCAGTAATATTAGGCACTGACAAGCAGCGTTTATTCTCAAATCCTGGTTCATCAACGGTCAATATATAAATATTATATTTAATTATCAATGGAGAATCATTATTTTTTATCATTCATTACGTTATCATTTAATTCAACACCAATTATGTTATGTAATTATGAAATAACTAATGACAAACAATGTGTAACTGGAAATAAAGTCATGCTGGATACACATATTCTATTGATTTGGCATTCAGCAACAAAGTCTCATGAGAGCTCTAGTTTTTCTATGCTAACGCAATAGTTGCTTTATCCTAGTCAAAGCAATGGAGTGGCAGATAACCATTTAGTTTACAACACGGAAACAAAACAGTAGAAACAAATTTTAGCTGGTCAGAAAGACATATCAAAGAAATCCATGAAGTTTGGCAAATGAAAAAGAGGATAACTGGAAGAAGGATGTGTTGTGGTAACCATCTTCTAAGAAAGGCTTTGTACTAAAATGAACTTTCTTTCACTTTGCATTGACTGTGAACTGCTATTAACTTGTATTGCCATTACAATAACTGCCAAGAAAGATTTTGATGATTATAAATTAATTTTTTCTCTAAATTTCTAAAAGCTCTTATGATAACTAAGGGTTATATAAATATGCGCATCACTGCTCTGACCAAATCTGGTTTTATGGTCTCACGAATGTGTCTATATGCGTACATGATACGGGCCAGACAGGGGGGTTTTCACCCCCCCCCCAGACACGCCCCAATGCAGTTCTCCAAGATCCTGACTATGCGATGCTGGAAGCAGATGACAGAAGCGATTGTCGAATGTCAATTGGTTGACAAGTGGGCTGAAATAGAGAAAGGCGCAACTGCAGAGTTCGCCCGGAAGAGTAAGAACTTCAAAGATCAAAAATTACAGCATCAAAAGCACAGACAGAGGCTGCAGTGGAAAATTTCATTGTTTTTAACACTCAGTTCCACTTCTGCACTTTGTATGTCATAACTTTGCTCTCCTTACAAGAGTGGCCCACAGACCTGCTGTACCACATACTTGGTACAATGCCTCCATCTGACAACAAAGCTCACTGCAGGCAGACGTGCTGTCCTACTTCTGCTCGACCATAAAAGCAGCTTCAGGCTTGTGCTTCTGCTCACATCAAAGCAATGTTTCTGATGAGCTTGCTGACTATGTTTGGCTTAATACTTAATCCACATGAATGAATACTCAGAATATCGTTATATCAGACTTAAATGGTTAAATTCAGTTCCTTTAAAACAGACATGCCGGGTATGAAGAAAGTCAAGCCTCTAATAGAGTAAAAAGGCAGCTCCTGTAGTATGTCAGATCAATTATCTCACAACTTAGACATTCACATTACTCACACTCTCATAACACATACATATAGGATCTTAGGGGTGGGCACACTACACGGACTCCAAATTACCATCAGGGTGTACACCTCACCCCTGACGTCGTTGCCCACCTCTCAATTTTAAATACACGTAGACATTGAGGGCCAGCAGGAGGGGCTATGCGCTTACCTGCTGCTCTCTGGCAGGTAGCTCCATGTCCTCCTGGGTTTTAAATGCACCTTAGAACACACATGCATCAACACTACATATGAGCGGGCGGAGGGAGGTTTGGAGTCTTCTCACACCCCCGTTCTCTGCGGCCTGCTGGAGCGGGAGGGCTAGGAGGAGGAGTTGGCCGTCTGACTGGGGTCTGGAGTGTGGGGCCTCCCTGCTGCTGCGGAGTCGGGGCGGTCTGCATCTCCCCACCGCAGGGAAAAGGGTAACACCATCTGGGTCAGGCCTCTCGGCCTGGGGCTCGGGCACTCTGGCACAGCTGGCTGCCGGCGGAGCTCCCGGGCACGTCACTGCAACGTCCCCCTGGCTTATGCTCCGCAGCTGCTGAGTGACCCCTCATCTGGGACTCTCGTCAGCTCTTTCTGGGATAGTGGCACGGCTGCCCCTCTGTTGGTCTTCCTTGGTCTCTTGTGTTCTGAGGGCCTCTGGATGTCTGGAGTTTTGATCTTCTCCATACCTGCTTCATGCCCTGGTGGACGGGGCTGTGGCTCCCCACACCCTCTAGCAAATCATTACATGAAGGAACCTTTTAAAAACAAGCGCGTTCATGCTCATACCTTAAAGCACACTGTGTGCTGTCGATCTTACGTGCTGCACAATAATGTTTAACATTTAGTATTTACTGTTATATTCCCATAGATCATCACGATGTTGTTTATTCTATTGCTCTCGTCTTCTTCTGCTTGTTTTCTTTTTTCTTTCTCAACAGGTGATCCAGGAAAAAGAAAAAAAAAAAAAACGGTCCGTGGCACACAAAAGACAGTGATCCAGCTGCTGTCTACTCAGCAGTGACAACTGACGAAGTCAGTTATGGACAAATAACCATCAGACCAAACAAGACCAGAGACTTTAAACCAGAGCCAGACGTCGTCTACTCTTCACTGAAGTAGTCCACCAGTCCAACCACTGACGTCCAGCTGCTGGTCTCTAACTGGTCCCCCCAGCACCTCAGACCAGAGGACATCCATATGTTCAAGATTTTTACATGTCTTATGTCTTTCTATCACCAAATTAAAATTAAAAAAAAAAAAAAAGTATGTCAGCAGATCGGTGGTTAGGAGAGTGCGGAGTCCATAAATGTGTAACAGATGTGTTGAATATAGTGTTGTTAGAGTTTGGTGAGTCTTTTTGATTCCGTAAGAGTTGTTGAGCAGTTATTATTGTCAGTTATTCAGTTATTAAGCATAAAAACAACTCTGGAGAGTTTACTAATCAAAAGAAATGAGTTAAAATGCTTAAAAAAAGAAGTAAAAAAATACAAAAATTGGAAAAATGATCAAGAAATTTTAAACAAAGTAAATAGAGGCTGGGGAGACGGCAACTGTCTTACTGCCTCATTACTTCGCAGTGCAATTGCTATTTGAAGTTTTATGAGTCAGACAGTCTGTGAAGTGACTTTTTTTTCAGAGGTGGAACTAAAACATTCTGTATTGAACCTTTTCCAGCTTCAACTGAAATGTGTGTTATTCAGTGACAACAGATTAGTCTTGCCTGCTTGGCTTCCAGTTTTCTTTTCATGCTCAAAATGTTTGACAAAGTGTTCATGGAAATAGTGATTCTGATCCCATTGATTATCATTAATTGTTAGCAACAGCAAAGCAGCAGAGCCTTTCAAATTGTAATAGTGCAAGTTGGTTGTAAGAGCAACTTGGAGAAATTTGTGGGACAAAACAATGAAAACAATGATTAATGGGGCATACATGAACCCCCCCCCCCAAATAAATACATAATTACCTACCTTACTGTTGGATAACAGTTGGATAACAGTAACCATTCATTAATGAAAAAAAGTAATATTTTTCAAGCCATGCCTTATACCTTCTTTGTTGTAGGTACAAGTATAAAAAGATAATTTTAGCTTGGTGCTATGTGGTTGCTAGAGAATATGAAAATGTCTAATATGTGATATCAATAAGAACCTTCAGCAGCTGAAGATGTATGTGTTTACCAATTCTCATCCTGTAGGAAGAGTTAGTGACCAAAGAAACCTTTTATCTGCCAACATTCTTTAATTACAATGGCTAATAAGAGAATGGAAATCTACATGTTTTGTATGTCTTTTTCAACTAAGTGTGCTTTGCTAAGAAATCTACAGGTGCTTGTCCCCCAAATACCTACTGGAGATACATTTTCTGTGTCATCATTACACAGTAAAGTACACTCCCTTGCCTCTATACTTACTTAGTACTGACTTATTTTGGAAATAAGTGTGAGCTTATGAAACGTCCGAGCTATTGTTGTAGATAGTTTTTTGAAATAGATAATTTTTTAACGTTATTTTAACCCTGAACCACGATTGTTCTAAACCTAACCAAGCCATTTTCTTGCCTACATCAAACCAAAGTGTACCTGAAAACCAGATGCAAAAGAACAAGAAAATAATTCTGTTAGAAAGCCCTTAAGGTAATCTTCTCCCATTTGCACTCTTGGCCTATATTGAGAAGGACCTGAGGGAGGTTTTCAGAATCAATAAACCCTTAAACACAAAACACTTCAGGGTTAACTACTTTTTCACTAATGCTATTTACTTTAAATAAAGAGAATGGTGAAAGGCAAATATATAAAAAAGGCTGCCATATATGAAAACTTTAAAAGATATATCAAATGTCAAAGACACACTTCCTTAAAACCGCAAAGTCTGTGAAATACAATAATGAAGGGTCTTCTTGTGAAAGAGTAACAACCATAAATAAGAAGTTGCCAGGTAGTAATGGTGTTGCTTGCACACAGGTATGATAAAAGAAAAAGCATGATATTCAAAACATGAACTACTGTTTCTTACTCAAGTCATGAAAACATGATGCAGCATTTCAAATACCAGAATGTTTTTAAGACCAGTTAACCTATATTTCTAAAGTAGTGATTTTACATGGCCCTCGATTTTACATCGAGGGCCAAAGTGGGCTGGACAAGTAAAACTTCAATTTTTAACTATACACTTAATTCATGGGATATCTTATATTAAGATAAAGAAGTGCAATATCAACAGCATATGTCAGTTCTTTTACATGATAAATGTGTGAAAAACAGAAAACGGTCTGTAATTCACTGCCCAGATTGTCCCCATTTATAAAACCTAAAGTTTTTGTTGTTTGATGAAGATTTTCTTGTTTTAACCAAAATGTCTATACTATACAGTAAAAAAAAACATGAATTTTTCTGTCATTTAACTGTTTATCTATTACTTAACCACTCTGGTTTAGTGTGAATAGCTATGGGGGAGTTCTTCACCAGCAGGAAAAGCTGAAAAACTTCAGCCTCCTTCATGTTTTCCAAACCCACCTAGCACCTCTAATTGGACATTTTGCCAGGCCAATATTGACACTGCTGTACTAGAGCTTAATAGAGAAACAGTGTGATGGCCTTACTTGCAATCACACATCTATCCTGTCGGGAATCCCATGTATAGCTGTGGTAGGGGTGCTGTGGGGTTGATGCAACATACCTAGAATGGGCGTGTTTGTGTTCCCTATACGTACGGTAAACAGAATGTGCACATTTATAGACGTCCTATTCAACACAGTGCCTTTAAAGGGAATGATGGATTCCCTTATCATGACGAGGTTAACTAGTAAACTGTCCCATTAGATGAAACAATACCATATGCAAGGTTATGCACACAGTACACCCACACCAGTCGTATACAAACGAAAGACATGTTTACCACAATGACTTTTCAGTGTCCAAACATAGACATGCACGTGCAAAGACACATAATAGGTCTGTGTGTCCCTGCGATGATGGATAGGCTGGGAAACTATTTTGCAGGGGCTTCTAATATTCAGGAGTGTTGTAATTTTTCATACAACCTTTTATGTCAGCAAGTAGACCCAGAGAAAAACAGAGAGCAAGAGGGAATGAGTACAGTGTCACCTTTGGTTAGAAAAAAACAGCTGGAAAAATTGCTTAAGGGATGCACAAATTGGGAAACTATAAAACGGCTTTGGTTGCTCCTTGGCTTGTTGAACTGAGACACTATGTGAGGGTTTAAAAAAAAGCGTTGTATGGCAAAATATTAACTTTTTTAAAAGTTAATTTGGACCTTTTCATTTTGATATACCACTGAATAACAGTTGAATTCAAAATAATTTCTGTGAATGCTTAGTGAGTAATATAAATGACCATTTTTAGGTGATAGTTTGGCATATCTACGAATTTTTACAAACTGCAAAATCCATGTCACATTCAATTTTTCACATGAGGCATTAATAGCTTAAGAGCTCCTTCTGGAATGTATGGCAAAAAATATGAACTTATAGCATTTTTATTGGTTATCTTTCTCTTCTCTCACTCTTCCACTGCACCTCTTATCTTTCTTGCTTGCTTTTTCCACATATTACACAACTCACTCGATTTTATGGTGCACCAGCACAGCTCTAACAGTGCCAGACTCAGATTAAAGGATGGAGTCTAAAATGGTTAAACCACACACGTGTCATGCAGTGCAGCCAAAGTAATTTCCTTTATCGAAAATTTCAAGTGTTCTGTATATATGAGCTGAAATCTTGTTAAAAGTAAAGCTTTAATGTCTGCAAATTACCAAGGTGTCCAGTTAGCTTTCACAACAGCCAAGTAGCAAAGCAGCCATTGAAGAGTTACTAAAGAATTCAACCATAACTGTCCATATTGCACATTAAAAAAGTATATTGTCCCCCTTCCACATCAGGCTGTTTACTGTACAATAAAAAAAATAAAATAAAGCCATGTGTTTATTATTGGAGACATGCTTACATATCAAATTCATGCTGTTTTAAAATTAGCCATTGTGGATTCCTCTCCCATGTGCTCTGTTAATTTGCTGTTGCTGCTGCCATTTGCTGTTAATGCAAACTCAGCACATTCCCCATCTGTTTCACACTAAAACACTTTGAAAGAATTCAACCCCCTTTAACTGCTCACTTACCTACAAGGCCTTTTTTTGTTAAATATCAGCAGCAATTCTCATCTATCAGCACTGATGTAGAAAAGTCAGAGACTAACCGCTATTATACAAGCGATCATAATTATAGCCATAAATGATGTAATGTGTTAATAATATATAAAGTCCAAAATGTACTTTTCATCCTTTCCTATTTGTTTCCTTTAATCTAGAGTAATTTTGCATACGCTAGACCGCATGTTGGGAAGTATTTGTTGTTAACTGAACAATCAGTTCTCATATTTACCATGTGGAATCAAGAAGATTGACGAGGGAATAACAATCACAGCCAGATGAAAAGGCATATTTTAAACTGCAAGGCTTCTACTGTGCTTCTGGTCAGAAGTTTCATGTTGCTATGATTATTTTATCTGCATATCAAGCAGATAGAAAGAAAACAAAAGTCAATCAAACAAGCTTTCTTCTTCTTGAGCACTTGTGCTAAAATCAGCGGTAGTGCTGTGCAGTACTAGAAATTATTGTATCAGTTTGATAATAAGTAAATAGAGGGCCAGTATTGCCAATAGCGATACTGATACGTTTTACCTATAAGGGTAACTTATGTAAGGAATAGCAGTGTGTCATGATTTATGAGCTGCATCAGTAACTGAGTTTTTTTGGAGACTGTACCTCTGTATCTCTATAACACTCTGAACACTCTGTGTCAGTTTTCGTTATTTAAATATTCTATAGGCTATAAATAAAGTAGACATGACAGTCACCACAAAAAGGTTCATATGCTGGTATTGATCCAATACCAGTGGTGGTGTCAATACTATTCGTGTTGATGTGTGCGGCCATAGCTGTACCTGTTAATTGAACACCGTAACAATAAAGTAATGTAATGTAATGAATTACTTTCTCTGTGGTGTAATGTATTACTTTTTTAAAAAACAACCCTAACAAAGTTCTCAACACAGAAATAAGAAATTGACAGAGTTCAAGTTAAACACACTAGTAATTATAGTACTGTTCCAAGATAGTGTCTTCAAAATATGCTGGCATTCCAGCAGCTCTGACAGGCTAGAGAAACAAGCTAGACAGCTTGACTTAATGTCTCTTTTTCTCAGAATGTGAAGTCTTTTCATTTCTGTTTACATTAGTTGTTTATTGTATACTGAAGGTGCAGTTGAAACTGACCATTTAACATCATCCTCACCCACACATGGAACTGAAAGTTTTCTATTATAACCTAAGGCACCAGATCAATACCAAGCATAAAAACAGATAGTTAAACTAACCTTGAACTAAAAGTTCCAACCACTCTCATGCAATAGTATGAAACTTAATCAAGTTTTGGAATCTAAAAGCATCGTGATGCAGTGGCGCTGTCATCTCAAGCCAAAAGCATTGTGGGTTCAAACCTCCTGGTCAGCTTCCTGTGTCTACAAGAAATGGTTAGATACTAAATTGGCTGTAAATGTGGATGCATGTGTGTGGTTGTCTGTCTGTCTCTCTTTGAATGAACTGTCAGCCTGTTAAGGGTGTACCCTGGCCCCACGTTCTGGAAGGGCTTTTCTTTCTTTAGTAAGTGAACTTTCTGTTATGATGATGTAGCTACAGGGGAGAGACTGCTTCACACAGGATGACAAATATTAACCTTTCTAAAGTACTGGGTTGCGTTGACCACAGCTGCACACGAATAGACATCCCTTAGTGTCCACAAATGATGCACTTGCTCTGTCTCCTTTGTGTGAGCCCCCACCTGCGTCCTGAATCACCTTTGACTGACAAATGACAGCAAAGAGTTTCCTGCTGCTTTGCCCAGTCCACACAAACCACTCATCCACACAAATTGCACAGAATATCACAAAGGGACAAGCTGACAAGTGCAGTTAACATCACCTTGCTTTCACCAACAGCTGTGCCCCACTTCACCTCTATAGCCTGAGAGACAGTCTGACTGACAAATGACAGCAAAGGTTTAATGCCTTCTCACACTTGTGTTTGTCTACTTGCCCCACAGCTGTCACCCCACTCACTCTTGTTGTAAAAAAAAATAAAATAAATCTAAAGTGTTAGGTCAATGGGGAGAGAAAAGAAATAATCCTGCAAGGCTCAGTGGTTAGATGAATGCTTGCCACTCACAATTGGACAAATAATTCAAAAAAACTTGTCAGCGACTTTCAAGACATTGGAGCGCCGAAAACTCACATTACTGAAAGGACCCGTGTATTATTTTGAGGTTTAATGAGTGCAAGATCAATGTATAACTTGTCCATATTTTTAGAAATTCATCATTTAACTTGTTTCAATACTTCAACAAGTCTCCATGTTTTTGTTATGCAATTCTGCCTAAACTTTGCATAGGTTATTTTAGTTTAAGAAAGATTAATGTTCATAGCACAGAACATCAATCATAACAATCTTAACTCCCACTATAATGGAATTAAGACTGTTATTGATAGTGCTATCCTCAGGGGTTAGAGTGGAATTTGGCAGGTGGGGAAAGCTTAGGTTCCAGTGTGGCAGTGCAGCGTAGAAAATCTGACTCAAATTGAAATCGAGTCACTTAATAATTTATTTTTAAAGCTCCAGCTTAATCAGCTACCTGTGCTACTAGTGCTCTGAGGTTTATTGCTCTTCATTGATTTAGCTGAATGCTTATTACAACACATAAGCAGATGTTACATGAAGCATTATTGCTTCTTTTCAACACCTCCAAGCCAAAATAGCAAAAACGGGGAATTAGGTATCATCAGTTTAAACTGATGACTCCTCTCAAAGTCCTTCCAGAACCAACTCCTATTAGTCTGCAAGTATATTAAAACACATGTAGGCATTTATTTGGGCAGTTATTTTAAAATAGTAAATGTAAATGAACTCCATGTCAGTGGTGAGCATGACATTAAAACTCCTTCCAGTCAATGATTTATATATATGTCTTTCTGTCATATATAAATATGACAGAAACACTTCCTTTTTGCTTGGAAGTTATAGTTCTAGCACAATTTCACAGTTGCAAAATTCTGCAATAGTCTCCATTTCTTCCCTTAAGCCACTTCAGTCTCTGACTGTAGAAGTCACTTGGATGAGAGATGAAACGTTTCTCCCACTGAAAACGTTACGTCCAGTTGAATAGAATCGACTTTTTTGGGATTTCCTTCCCTAGATGATTGAGCATGCATCAAGACGTCCCTCACTGAACACACATGCATCAACACTACAATGAGCGGGTGGAGGGAGGTTTGGAGTCTTCTCTCACCCCCGTTCTCTGCGACCTGCTGGAGCAGGGGGGGCTAGGAGGAGGAGTTGGCCGTCCGACTGCGGTCTGGAGTGTGGGGCCTCCCTGCTGCTGCGGAGTCGGGGCGGTCTGCCTCCCCCCACCGCAGGGAAAAGGGTAACACCACCTGGGTCTGGGTGCAGTTCCCCCCCTCCAGGGGCAAGGGTACCTAGACCCGGGGCTTAGAGTACGCTTGGGGAGTGTGATTGTGTGTACAGCGTCTCTTTATGTCTGTCTCCACGTTGGTTGAGTGTGGAGTAAGTGTATATGAGAGCATGAGGGTGGGAATGGATGTTTGTATATGTGTGTGCCTGTATTTCTGTGTCTATATGTCAGGTTGGGTGTCAGGCGCCACCTCTCTGGGGACATCTTAGGCCCTCCAAGGTATGGAGGCCTATCTCCCCCTACCACCACTTCCCCTGCCAGTGGCGGACTCCCTCAGACATCGGTGCGTTGGTGGTTCTTTGTGTCCGGGGATGGGCGTCCAGGTACACGCCGGCTCACTCCTTGGCGGCCGCTTATCGGGGCCTGGAACCTGGGGCTTGCTCGGGCCACTTCGGAGGTGGGGTGCCCCCGGCCTCTCGGCCTGGGGCTCGGTCACTCAGGCACGGCTGACTGCCGGCGGAGCTCACGGGCGCGTCACTGCAACTCCCCCTGGCTTCTGCTCCGCGGCTGCTGAGTGAGCCCTCATCTGGGACTCTCCTCAGCTCTTTCTGGGACAGTGGCGCGGCTGCCCCTCTGTTGGTCTTCCTTGGTCTCTTGTGTTCTGGGGGCCTCTGGATGTCTGGAGTTTTGATCTCCTCCATACCTGCTTCATGCCCTGGAGGACGGGGCTGTGGCCCCCCCACACCCTCTAGCAGATCATTACATGAAGGAACCTTTTAAAAAACAAAAAACAAGCGCGTCCATGCTCACAGGTGTACACACGGGTGATCACACCCACAAACTACACCCTTTTTGGCTCCTACCTCAAAGCACATTGTGTTCTGTTGATCTTATGTGCTGCACAATAATGTGTAATATTTAGTATTTACTGTCATATTCCCATATATCATTGTGATGTTGTTTATTCTATTACTCTTGTTCTCTTCTGCTTGTTTTCTTTTTTTCTTTCTCAGCAGGTGACCCAGGTGATCGATATATGCATTTTTTTTCTTTTTTTTCTTCTTTTTTTTCTTTTTCTGCCCATTCTGTTGGTTTTTGGTTTTTGCCCTTCTCCCCCGTCCCTCTTCTCAGCTGTTTCTCTTTCCCTCTTTCTTTCTCCCCTTCTTTCCCCCAGTCAAGTCTGTCCCATATTCAGTAAGTGAAAATAAAATAAACAATAAAAGGTGAATCAAATGGACCATTATGGCAAAGCTGGGATGGTCAATTTGGTAAAGTAAATCCGTTGGGCATCTTTCTTTGCCTTTAGACAACAATTCTGATGGCAAAAGAGCCAAACGGGACAGGCAAAAAAAAAAAAAAAAAGACGTCCCTCACTGAAAACTGTACTGCTAATTACCTAGTTTAGCTTGCATTTACTCTCTGGTATAAATTTGAATAACATGAAGTTATTATCATTTAATTTGTTGCCAGGTGTGTTTCTCTCTGGATCTGTATAATGTCAACACATCCGACCCAGTGCCTGCTTAAAACAAAAACAAAAAAACCCAATCAAAAAAAAACAAAAAAACAACAACAACAACATAAATTAGGACCAAACTGTACATGTAAGCTTTAAATTTACAGTTGGGCTTGCTCAGAAATCCCTACCTTTAAAAACAATCTCTCCTCTCCTCTCCACTCCTCTCTCTCTTTTTTCCATCTTTTTCCATCATTTTTTCCCCTTTGGAAATAAAGTAACTGTATCTATTGCAGGCACTCAGTGCCGAACTGCACTAACATGTGCTGAGCTGTTTAAAATGATGCAATTTAAATTACCTGTAACTTAAAAAAAAGAAGTCACTCTGTTTCCTCCATTAAGTATAACTCGCTGAAAGCTGAAGTTCTGACAGTGAGTGGGAAGAGAAGGAAAAAAAGGACGTGTGCAAAAAGGACTATTAACTGTCTCTACCACATCAGCTCGAAGGACCACCGAGATGCAGTCCATGAAAAAGTATCTGGCTTGACAGTAGCCTTATCTGTAGCATTGCTCTCAACTACACATTAATTGAAGGTTCTACAATGCTGTTCCAGATTATTCCTTCTATTTTAACCTCTTCCTATTCCTCTATTCATCTTTCATTTTTCTTTACTTGTTAATCCTTTACTCACTATAGTTGTACATAGCAGGTTTAGAACCTTAGACAAAAGAGAAATAATAATGTGCACTGTTCTTGTCAATAGCTCCTTCCTCTTAATTTAATAGTCAATAAATGCCAATGCAGTTGGGTAATTAAAATGTCATTATTATATTTGGACAACACCCAAGGCATTCTCAAGCATTTATAGTTACACATATGAAGCTAGAAATAACACAAAATGTGGTTTTATTTTTAAAATATGCTTTAAAAATCACCTCCCACACGCATACAGACATTTAGAAAACAAGGTTTAGCTAAAGTTTATCTAAGGTAACAGCAGAATCCAAACAATTGAAAAAAGTATCTTGAATAGAAAGTAGTGGTGCAACGGATCAAAAATCTCACGGTTTGGATCGGATCACGGTTTTAAGTCACGGATCGGATCAATTTTCGGATCAGCAAAAATAGAAAAAAAAGACAAAAATTCGACTCGCCATTTACTTATTTAAGTATTTTTTGCCTATTAAAAAACATTCAACTGAAGACTCATTCCACGCACTTATATAAAAACAAATTAAGGTGCAATGTGGACATTATGGACCATGCTGGGCAGCCTCTGCATCCTCTGCACATGGCCATAAACAACCAGAAGAGTCTGTTCAGTGTGTATAGGAATTTCTTTGACTTATGTATTAATCACATTATTTTATTGTATGATGCCTTGGTGCCACTGGATTTTAACAAGTCTCACACTCATACATTAAGACAAATGGTGGGGGTCTAGTAAGGAAGTTGGGGGAAGCAGACAGCTCCACAGGAAGAGTCTTTTGTCTCTTTGAGGACTCTGGGAGGTAGCAAGGAAGTGTGAACCTTAAGATGTGAAACAGCTGTGTACTGCCTTTTGTTCCTGAAGAAGGTATTTAACTGAGAGCCATGCTAAGCTCAGGGAGACTCTGCTGACCGTCTGCCCCGCGGTCATGTAGGCTCTCCATAAGCTTGGTTTTCTGTTCTTTGTGTGTTTTGATTAAAGAATGTTAGCTACCGCTCACCGCTCGTCTGCAGGCTTTATTTAAATGGAAAACTTCCACAACAAGTGACAGGTTGCTTCTCCCAAAGTCAAGGACCAGCAGACTTAAAAAGTCCTTTGTCCCACACACCATTAAACTGTTTAACTCCTCGCTGGATTGGAGAGGGCGGGGAAACAGGGACAAAGGAGGGGGGAACAAGTAGCTGTAGTGCCTTTTCACTGTGCAATAGTTTTTGTTAATATCCAACGGTGTAATAGACTCACAATACTTGAAATGTGCCGTTCCCTTGTATTCTTATTCCTATTTATTCTATTTATCCCTTTTGTATTCGCTGTATTTATATATGTGTATATATGGTATATTTCTGCTCACATTCTGCAACTTCTGTCGGTGCTGTGCTACTGGAAACTGAATTTCCTGGAGGAACCCACCCGAGGGATAAATAAAGTTTCATCTAACCTAATGTAATCTATAGGGCAGTACAGGGCTTTGTATCTACCACTCCACTGTGATATAACGAGCGGTCACGGTCACGTGGCTTTCCGTTGCCCTGGAGGTCCACCAATTTGTAGTTAGGGCAACAGAAGATGCCTGGGACAGTTCAGCCATAACTTTAAACTTCTCCTGCTCATACATGCTTGGAACGATCTTGCCACTAAAGTGGATGCGAACAGGATATCATAGCCTGGCTCAAGCACGTTCATCATAGTTTAAACCCCTTGTTTTGCACAACGGAATACGGCCTCCCGTCTGCAGCTAAACACCCCAGTAGCTTTTGTAATAGCTTTAGCCTGATCGGACTGGGCAGCAAAGGGCTGCTTAAATACCGCAAACTCCTCTGCTCCTCCACTTGGACCGCTAGCGCTGGCCATAACTATTGCTTGACAGACCCACCACGCGCACCATACATATACTTTTTTTTTTTCTTCTTTTTCGAATCTTCGGATCACGTGCGTACCGAACCGTGGAGTGGGATCGGTTTGGATTTCGGATCAACCGTGATCTGCTGCACCACTAATAGGAAGTGTTATTTAACTTAATCGTATTGACAGTGAACAAATCTACTGCAGAAGTGGCCTGGCTCTGTTGCTGTTTTCACCAGTCCAAGAACTACTTCAGAGAACTCACATGCTTCTTTAACAATTTGAACTGGGTTTGTGTAAAGAACAAGCCCAATGTATTAGGCAGGGTACAAACTAACATAAAGCAAGATGAACAAATAAACCAACAACCAGAAAATGAAGACACATATGTACACGAAGGGAGCTAATATTGACCTGAATGCAGAAGGAAAAGCAATTATCAAAATTAAATTGGAAGTAACAATAGATAAGGGAACGCTACAGACAGAAAGATGCCAAGGAGGAAACACAAGAGAGATGGGGAGGAAAGAAAGACAAATGAACTAAAACCAGAAAACAAAACTCAACAGATACTTTATAAAAACACAGCAGTCTGCATTAACAATAATGAAAAAAGGTTTTAACTAGCTTCTCAGTTGTTAAACATGTATAATACATTCATTTATATTGTACAAGGTGCTAAAATTTCAGTCACCTGGAGGGTGTTTCCACAATCACTGGTAGCCCAGTATTGTTTTTATTTCAAAAGAGAAGCAAAACCAGTCGTGGGAAGACATACTGTCTGAATCTACAGCGACTTGGTTTCAAGGGTAAAGCCTACATCTTGAAAGCAACACACAAATCCCAACAGCGGTTCAGCCCCCACATTCATGTACTGCATTAGCTAAATAGTCTGAACAGGGACTATTTAAAGGTACCAAGTGAGAAGCACAGAAATGCTAATATTGACTTGCAGATATTCAGAACAACTGCCGTCATTTATTTGCCTTCATAACACAGAGATCATATTTAATCAATACTGCATCCATGTTGGAGAAGACTGTGAGTCTTCTGCATCTCAGTGGTGTTGTGGGGTTATAATAAAATAATCTGGTCCAGGTAAAACAGAATCAGATTTACTGCAATTTTGATGCTAGCAGCAATCTCACGTTTCAGCATTTATACAACATCTGCAGGAATCTGTAGGAGTTGTTGGCACTAGGTTGTTGGCAGTGCTTACAAGTCATCTTCAAGAGATTAAGTATTTTCAACCTGAACAAACTCAGCAAAAGTCTCTCTTTCTTCCTTTTTTTCCTTTCTTTTTTTTTTCTTTTTTAACGAAAAAACTGGATGTTAATCTTCTTCTTATATTACTGCATTTCTAAACTTTGGTTAAGGGTGCAAACATCAGTGAGAGGGCAATACAGGGCTGATGCCTGCTATTGAATCTGCTGGCATGACTTCAATCCTTCTCCCTGAATACCTGAAGAGAGTAATACTATTTTCAGCAGAGTTTGCTCAAGAAAACATGCCTGAGGGCCAAAGTACTTTAGGGAATGCTAGTCAAAATCCCAAAATGAAAAACATAACCACAGCCCAGTAGAACTTGTGGTATGTCAACAGCCTTGTCCAGCATAAGTGTGCTAGCAGATGAAACGTTTTTATAGTTAGAGTACACAAAATAATGGGCAATGTTAGCTGTAATTCTCATTAAGCCTAAATCAAGTCACTGGAAGCTGTTAATACATTTCTGTAATAACCATGCCATTCAATACAATTCCACAGCTGATTTAGCAGCAATTCACTACATTCTGAGTTTAAATTACACTTGATGCACATGTGATCTGATGTTGCATGGCATGGTTTATATCAGAAAAAAACTGAAACCTCATACATTGCCTGGAGTTGCAAAGACATACTCTACTGAAAGCCAACACTGTGTCATATTCAATCACATCTTTCACTCACTCACTTCAATGAAGGCAGAATTTGGAAGTAAAACCACTTTTATGTGTCTATGTGACTCGAGTAATGCTTTTTAGCGTTCAAAACATGACAAACATGACTAGAACACAACCACCACTGAAAGGATGAAAATGCAGAAAAAAAATCATGCTGTGAAAAAGAACCTAAACCAAACTTTCCAAAAAATATTTTTCTCATTTTATTTTTTATTTTTTGTATTTGAGTAACAACGACATTACATCTGTATCGCCTTCTGTAAATTATTATTAGCAACTCATATGACATGATGTCTTGCTGCAGAGTCAGTGCGTCTGTCTATATTGCTTCACACCCTTCACTCGCAGACTGAAAATAAACTAGGTGACCGGCATCCATCCTACCCTGGATACCACATATGTGACTGGTTTAATGGTTTGTGGGTGACAGATCATCATTGCTGGATCCTGTGGCCACTAGCTCCCCAGTCTGCCAATCATTTGCCTCCAAAGAGCACCCACACAGAGAGCATGTCTTCTTCCACTGTTGGGATTGTTTCTGAGTGACAAGCATAACAAAAATACATCTACTTTCATCCACAGAGTCTATATTGATCCATTGTTGGCAAACAGGCAGAAAATAAAGGGACAAAGTTCAGTATTTTACTGTCTGTGATGCGTCTGATTTTTGAGTGACACAGTGAGTAACAAGTGACAAAATATGTCTGGTTTCATCCATCACCCATCCATTTCTGTCCTTCTTTTCTGCCCAATCTTTGTTTCTGCCATTTTTTTTTCAACCCTGTCCGAGACATTTCTTCGTCCTCCACTGGTGGCATAACAAAATAAAGAGAAGAAGATAAGAAAACAGAATAATGTATAACGATGCATAAATTATTTGTGAGCAGACATTTAGTAGTAATGGCATGCTATGTAACTGCATAGCCAGTGTACTTTCAACATGTTACACATCTGTACTACAACATAACAAAAATAGTGCGTGACAGTGGCTATCTTGAATGACAAGTGACTGTTGATATGGCTGAAATCCCATGCCTACTACGTGGTCACTTGTCTGCCTGGAACTGATATGACCTGAATATCAAACAGAGTGGAAAATATTACTGGCTTCACTGCTGACAGACAAGTTATAGTAGATGCTTGTGTGCTGCTGTCCATGTTAATATCCGGATGCATTATTTGTCTCTGCACATGTCCTTCGTCTTGTGTTATGGGTAGATGAAAGCCCACCTAAACTGACAACAGTCTGTGTGTCCGGTTCACGTCTATGGTTACAATAATGGTATGGTACAATAATGTTATTTTAAATAAGAGCAGGTGGCAGTAAAAACAAATTAACATAAATCAGTTTATGCAGGTTAAAGCTTAGTACAAAATTGTAAAAGTTATTAGATTTTGTCTGTGTAAGTTTTTAGTCATTCAGGTCATGGTAGTCTAAGGATCCTGAAAAGAAAGCCACTGAACTTCTTTAAGTTTTTTGAAGATGTTTTACCTCTCATCTAAGAGGCCTCTTCAGGTCTAAAACCAAAATGTGGAGAGTCCCAGGTATTAATTGATGGTGCACATGATTAATAGTGGATCAATGACTCCTAAGGGACAACCCCCACTAGGCTTTAAATACCTGAGACTCTCCACCTTGTGGTTTTAGAACTAAATAAGCCTCTCGGATGAGAAGTGGAATATCTTCAAAAACCTTTGAAAAGTCCAGTCGCTAGCTCAGCTGCTACATTTCTAATACACACCTGAAATGTAACTCCTTTGTATCTGTAATAGTTTATGTGGGGATATAAAAACATCCTTTCTTGAGCACTGAGTGAAATTAGGTGCTGAGTTTATAGGATTTAAGTCTATTTATCATTAAACATGTATATAGCAGCCAACAGTGAAACTGTGTGCTTTTGCACATCTCAAGTGTTTAGTGTATGTCTAAGTATGCCTCTAGATGATACAACAGTGCAGCAGATTGCAGCAGTGTGATATATAAATATACTGATAGAGAAATGTGTGCATTTGTGTAAGGGCAGAACGCATAGCACTCCCATTTGTCTATCCATTTTTCTTAAGCGTTTATACTACTTAGGGTCAAGAGGGGCCAATTTACAGTCCTGACATGTCTGTGAGAGTAAGCCAGAAAACCTAAACTAGATGGAACAGGCACAGGAAGAACATGCAAACTGCAAGTAGAAAGGCCCCAGATCAAGCGGTTCAAACCTTGACCTTTCTTGCAGTGAGGTGATAATGCTAACCACTGCATCACCTTGCTGCTTCAGCAATGATATGTATTACATTCAGTATGTGAATTTAAGTGTCAGTGAGCAGATGGATGTGTGCAAATTTCCTACATGACTTGTAAAATCTTCTTTGTAAGTGAGACTAAGTGAGTGTGCTTGTTTGTGGTTGTGTGTAGCCTTTAGCCCATAGCCAAAAACTCTTTGTTTGTATGCTGTCAGTCACTGCAGACTGCCACTGGGTAAACAATGCGCAAGAGAGATAAATTGGGAGAGATGCAGAAACATGTGGCAGGAAGGAAGTAAAGATGAAAGGAAACAGGGAGATACACACATGGGAAAAAAGAGGAAGAAAAACTGAGACACAAAGGAAGTTGGAGACAGAGAGAACTGGAGGCAGAGAAAGACAGAGCGAAAGAAAGGGCATCAGTGGCAGAGAGTGCACTAGCAAAAGTGTCGAGAGAGAGACAGAAAAAGTGAGGAGGGTTTCTCAAGGGTGTGCACTCTGTACATTATAAATGATGACTCATGTGCACTGAAGCCATACACACAGAGATGTATATAAATGTAGCATCACCTTGGTGATATAACATTCTTTCCCCAAGGTCTACTTGTCACTTTACAAGTAGTGTAAAGGTGCCACATACCCTGTAGAAGAAAGCACTGATAGAAAATCTAAAACTTAAATAATATAAACCAGATTAAATAAATCATTACAGATCGTATGAATATAAAGTCGTTTAAATCTATGATGATTTCAGAGAACTGATCTGATGTTCCTAATTGTTTTTTTGTCCTTCATAAAAAGTCAGAATTCACACAGAATTTATACCTGGATTAAAATAAAGTGAACCAGAAAAGGTGCAATATTAAAGAGTAGGAACGGCAATTTTAGGAAAAGCGTTCAGTGCAGTGTAGCCTTAGTATTTTTGTGAGAATAAATCCAATGAAACTGATAGTAGGACTCCCTAAGTGCTCCCTATGTCTTACTGATTTGTCTATTAAGTTAGTAGACCTTTTCATGAATCACTACCAGTTCCATAGGTGCAGTTGGAAAAAAGGTTGTGACATAAATTCATTTCCACCGGGGAAAGTAAACTGTAATCTTATCATAAGACTCTAAAAAAAATTAGAGAGGCAATTCTTGAAATAGCTTAAGCCCAGCTTCAGCTGGATTCACTGGTCTTTCTGATTCGATTTTATGCTTTTTACATTCAGCTTTTAATTTTATACCAGTGCAATAAAAAGGAATATATGTGTAAAGACCAATCCCTTGTTGACAACAAATATCAGATGACAATTAAACAAATTCAGCAGAATGAGTAAATCTCCTGTAACACTGTCTTAGTGGATATTGAGAAGACATCCAGCCATTGGATGGTGGTGGTGGTGGGGTCTCTCTTAGTGTGATTGTGCCTTACAGGCAGTGGGTGGTTCAATCCAGCCTGCAGTCAGTTCATGACAATGAAGCAACAAAACAACCAGAAAGACCTTTGTAGCAATAATGAGGATGGTTTTCGCAGAAGTGACAAGAGAGGACGTGTCTTCTTTTTCATCCTTTGTCATTGTATTTCTCTCATTTACAGACTTGCACAAGTTCACATAAACATGCTGACTGACTGATGGCTCTTATCAACATACCTTAGCCAGAAGTTCGAGCTACGCCTAACCTTTACATGTTCAATTAACCTACAGTAATTTGTACTGTCTATGTCTGTGTGTACATACAAAACAAAACAAAAATGTTCCCTTTGATTTAATGGGGGAAATACACAACTATAAACCTGTCACATCCCATCTGTCAGTAGTTTGTTTATCATCTCTGAAAACACAGTGGTTCCAAATTCTTTAACTCCATCAATCTGTCTGCAGTTTGTCATATAATATCTAACATTAAAACCTTCAGCTGTTCCCTCAATATAATTAAAACTAAATTCCTATTTTGGCATTACTGAAATTGTGCAAATCATCGAAACTTCATGGTAACTGGCTGTGTTCCAGAATCATTCAAAAATGCAGTTGTCCAAACACTTGGACGACAGATCCTTCACTGTTGAATACAGATCAATCTCTAAATCCCATTTTCCTTCTAAACTCCTGAAGAAGAAAGAGGTCCTGTTCTCAGCTGCTTTTCATCATGGTTAAAGCTGGTTTCAAAGCTCTTCACAGTGCAGAGTGTGCATTACAGGGAGTAAGTAATGACCTCCTACTAGCTGTTGACTTAGCTCTGTCTTCTTATTCTTAAATACATGTGCAGACCACTTTACTGTAGATTCAATCTTACGTTAAATCAGGGTAGGGGTTTCCAGTTCTGCCGCAGCTTGGTGTTCCACATTTGTCAAACAGGTAATTTGGTAATTTGTCCTTATCTTCAACAGCAATTTTCTTGGCTCCTTTACACCTTAATGCAGTTAAAACAGTCGTCCTGTTTTGTATATATATGCTTTCATTATTTGATATAATTTAATCAGAATCAGAATCAGAAAGGGTTTTATTGCCAAATGTTGAGCGGGTTTACAACATTAGGAAATTGCTGCGGTGCTTCAGTGCAAACATACTGTTATAAATACTGTTATAAATTAAGCTTAAATAGACATGAAAATAAAAATGCGAATAAGAATTAAAAGTGCTAAGTAGAAAGATATATCCATGAGTGCAGGTGGTGATCAGTGCCGAACATGGAATGATGCAGTGAACACAGCGTAGGGGCATGTGTTAGTGGTGGGAACAGTCATACGGTTATTGTTCATGTGTTCAACAGCAGAGGGGAAGAAACTGTTCTTATGGCGAGAGGTTCTGGTGCGAATGGACCGGAGCCTCCTGCCTGAGGGGAGCAGGTCAAACAGACTGTATCCAGGGTGAGAAGGGTCAGCTGAGATCCGAGCTGCACGCCCCAGTGTCCTGGAGGTGTACAGGTCCTGCAGAGATGGGAGTCTGCAGCCAATCACCTTCTCAGCAGAGCGCACAACACGCTGCAGTCTCTGTTTGTCCCTGATAGTGGCTCCAGCGTACCACACGGTGATGGAGGTGGTGAGGATGGACTCGATGATTGCAGTGTAGAATTGCATCATCGTCCGTGTTGGCAGGTTGAATTTCTTCAGCTGCCTCAGGAAGTACATCCTCTGCTGGGCTTTCTTAATGACGGAGGTGATGGTGGGCTCCCACTTCAGGTCCTGGGTGATGGTGGTACCCAGGAAGCGGAATGAGTCCACAGAGGTGATGGGGGTGTCAGTCAGGATGATGGGGGGGAGTGGAGCTGTGTGCTTCCTGAAGTCCACAATAATCTCCACTGTCTTCTGGGCATTCAGCACCTGGTTGTTGTGGCTGCACCAGGACACCAGACGTTCAACCTCCCTCCTGTAGGCAGACTCATCCCCGTCCAAGATGAGTCCAATAACGGTGGTGTCATCTGCAAACTTGATTAGCTTGACAGACTGGTGGGTGGAGGTGCAGCAGTTAGTATACAGGGAGAAGAGCAGGGGAGAAAGAACACAGCCCTGAGGGGAGCCGGTGCTGATGGTCCGGGAGTCCGAGACATTCTTTCCCAGCCTCACATGCTGTTTCCTGTCCGTCAGGAAGTCAGTGATCCACCGGCAGATGGGATCAGGCACATTCATCTGGGAAAGCTTGCCTCGGAGATGGTCTGGAAGGATGGTATTGAAGGCAGAGCTGAAGTCCACAAACAGGATCCTGGCGTAGGTTCCTGGGGAGTCCAGATGCTGCAGGATGAAGTGTAGGGCCATGTTGATGGCGTCATCTACAGACCTGTTGGCTCTGTATGCAAACTGCAGGGGGTCCAGGAGGGGGGCCGTGAGGGTCTTGAGATAGGAGAGAACCAGGCGCTCAAAAGACTTCATGACCACAGATGTCAGAGCCACGGGTCTGTAGTCATTTAGTCCAGTGATCCTAGGTTTCTTGGGGACAGGGATTATGGTAGAGGACTTGAAGCAGGCAGGCACATGACATGCCTGCAGTGAGGAGTTGAAAATGCCAGAAAACACTGGGGCCAGCTTGTTTGCACAGTGTCTGAGGGTGGCAGGAGACACACCGTCTGGGCCGGGAGCTTTCCGAGCATTCAGACTCTTAAACTGCTTCCTCACACCTTCTTCATGAATATGAAGAGTTGTGGTGGGAGGAGGTGGTGTGAAATCCTCTTTTGTGTGGGGTGAGGAGGGGGGTGTTGTAGGTGAAGTGTTTGAAGGTGGTGATGGCTCTATGGAGGGGGGAGAGGTGGGGGAATGAGTGTCCAAAGTGTCTCTATTGTTGGGGCCGTTGGAGGTGTGAAGGCTGCCTGATGGCTCGTCAAAACGGCAGTAAAAGTCATTGAGGGTGTTGGCCAAGAGCAAGTCATCAGTGGAGTGGGGGGTTTTAGGCTTGTAGTTGGTGATATTCCTAAAACCTTTCCACACAGAGGCCGAGTCATTCTCTGAGATCTGCTGCTGCATCTTCTCAGAGTGCTGATGTTTAACAATGTCCATAATTTAAAAGCACATTGTTTCTTTTAACTGCTCTGTGGAAAACTTCTCTGATGCACATAAAATTCAGTAGGAGATCAAATACTTATTCTCCCACTCTATGTGGTATCTTGATTTTTTTTCTAGCATGTTTGAAAATTCTGTCTGACAATTGAAAAAAAATATTTATTTTAATATTCGTACAACTTTCTGATTAGTGTGATTGCTGCAAACACTGTACAAGAAATTGTAACAGAAATACTGAATTAATGTGCAGTAAATGCTTAAAATGGGTGCTGAGTAAAAATATTCAGCCTTGCAGGGTTAGCTGAATGTTTTGCCAGACTGAGCAGGATTGCATTTTTTTTTCTTTTTTAGCTCTGGTGCTGTGACTTCCCTAAAAGGCACATAATACAGATTGATGACACCAAAGTTTATAGAGCAGGTCACGACTTCTGCAGCGTAACATCCCTCTTTTCCTGTCACTCTTCGCTGGCTACTGAAGAATGGCTGAGAAAATAAAACGATACCAAGAAAATTCATATTCAAATGCCCTACAAAGAACTATGTGGCCAACAGAGTTATCTATTTGCTACTCCTATGCAGGCACGTGCAGAGGGGGGGCTATAGGGGCTTGAGCACCCGCCCCTTTCCTGATGGGTGCCCAAAGTGCCCTTTTGTTGAGGCAACTTTTAAAAAAAAAAAAATTATTATTTTTTTTTTTTATGTGTGTGTGCGTGCGTGCGTGCGGAGTCCTGTCTGTGCCCCTCAACAATAATATTTGACTATTAATCACAGTTTTGCGAAATAAAAGGATCTGGCTTGCATCAGTCACATGATCACATTTAACCAATGATCGCCCTTGACGGCAGAACGCGCTGGTTACGAGCCGGGAACGAGCTCACAAAGAGCACGCGCATTTTTAGCGGTCCGGAGCTGTAGGAGAAACACAAGTTAACTCAGAGACACAGACTGATGCGACAAAACCAGTAAGTAGGTGTACAGCGTAAACTGTAGTGTATAGCACCCAGGAGTATTATCTTATTATGTACACGTTGGTAAGCTGTCTTGTTGCAACTCACGAACTGAAACAAACGAGCGTGCTGTGTGTGCAACAGCGTGACAAACATTACCTGTCCTTTTATTAACTGCACAAGTAGTGCTGGTCATAGCTGCTGGCTACCTGTGTAAGGCTGTCATGGGTCTGTAGCTCTGTCACCGTTTTAGGGAACATATTTAGTTTTAAAGTATTTAGAAACATATTTAGTTTTAAAGCAAGTTACAGGGCTTTCCCTGCCTTTCTGGAGGGATTATATTTCACTAAAAAACGATCTAATATGCATGTCCACATAATAATTATTATAATTATAATATATTAAAAAACACACACTGTATTTTAAAGAACATACATTAAGAAGCAGATTATATTAGATTTATATTTTAAATAAGACAAAATTTGGATTTTACAGCAGTAAAATGATTGTATCTCTACAGTTTAAAAATGTAATAAGCTTTGCCCCTGCACAGAGTGGATAGTGAAACAAATGGAATCATCATAAATACATTATTTCATATTTATTACTTCCCCCTCCTCATTGCTTTATTATTGTAGCTCTAGTAATAAATAATAATATAAGGATTCTGGATCAGCACCATGATGCCCATAGTATATACAGTATTCTGAAGAAGGTCTAAAATGTCACTGTGTGTGCATGCATGTGTGTGTTTTATTTAGATGGATTTTTAAAAAAAATATTACTCATGATATAACATTGTCCAGACATGCCTGGTAAGGACATGAGGAGGAAACAGTAGGAGCTGTGTGAGGCTACTAAAGGCAGTGCTATAACATTTTTCTGTCATCATTTTATTATAGATTAAGTGCAAGAGTTGTTAGGTGTGGATAATTAGATTATAGTTTATTGCAATAGCAAGTGGAGAGTGATATATGAAATGATGGGATGGAAGGAAGAAGAGAAGCAAAGAGTGATTCACAGGCAGAGCCTAAATTATTTCTCACAGTTTTTTGTTGCCTTATGGTTCCAAGCACTGTCACCAATCTTTGCATTTTGTTATTATCTCATGACATTTGTTTAATCAGCTACCATCTCTCCTATGGACTTTTAAATGTTTACAGTCTCAGATCAACACAGCCCTGCCCTCCAGCACTATCCACAGCAACCCCTCAACAGCAACATTGTACCCATCAGGTAAAGCATCAGCTACGTTTGCTTTGCCTTGTTGCCCATATTAGATTCTTGATGAATGTGTGTTGTTGTTATTCAGCCTGGTTCAGTGTGCCCCTTTTTTAACTTTGAGCACCCGCCCCTTTAAACCTCTCTGCACGGCCCTGCTCCTATGTGCCAAAAATCAATCATTCATTAGATTTACTGCCAAATTTATCTTAATTCGTATCTTACATTGTTTATTGTTTTTAGAGTTCTTCTCACATACTGATAGTATTCAATTGTGACACTGTCTGTAATTATAATAAACAGGTGTTTGACATGTACAAACTAAACAGAAGGTGTAGTCCAGATTGTTGGAGCATAAACATCTGCAAATGGAGACTGAATTTGGCAGGATGCTGTATTAGTACAAACGAATGTTTCCCAGCTCATGCAGAACCACTGTTACTTTGCTGATCTTTTGCTAAACTTAATATTTAAAATATCGTATAAGAAATCAAGGGGTTTCTCAGGCTATTCAACCATATGCCGAGGAGATTTGAAGGAACATTAAATCCCCTTAAGGATTACAGGGCTGTTATATACAGTTTACTTGAGCATACTTGAGTCAGTTCCAGTAGGAACTCTAGTGATAAGTGTTAGAGTGTTCAATAAGTAACAGCTGAAAAAAAAATTGCCTATGTGGAAATGCAAGAAACTGCAGTTCCTCTAATGTCTGGACTGACTCCAAAAGAGATTCAGTTCCCATAAACTGTAAAAATTCCCAGATTAAGCGATGAAATTCAGGTGGTGAAAATCAATCTAATGCCTGAATCAATCAAGGATTTAGCAAGGAGATTTTGTTTTAATTAATGTGAATTAGAACTAATTATTAAGTATATCTGTGTCTATACTGTGCACCCATACTAAGCGCTGCTTTCTTTTGTTCAAAAATAGTCATTTCTGGCTAAAAAAAAATCAACATGGTGACTGGCCTTTGCAATATTTCTAAAGCTGCTACTTTTTTTGTTAGTTTATGTCAGTCTTCTTTTTTGGTTTTTATTTTTTTTCTGTTATGCTTCTTCAATCAGAAAATTACTTTACCCCTGTCCCTCTCTATCTGACAAAAAATAAACAAATATGATGGCAGTAAATGTCAGAAAGATTCTCCTTCCTTTCTCTAAGGGGAAAGAAATGGTAAGTTTCTCCCAGTTGGATGTCAGAGGGATGTCTTTTTATCATCTTTATCTGTCAAATGAGAATTTCTGGTGTCTAAGCTGACTTCTAAATGGCACAGAATGTACTCTTTGACACATTTTGTCTTGTTTTGCAACAAAGTCAAAGTGGCACAGGCCATTTAGGAGTTGAACCTTGCTGTTAACTTTGCTGTTTCAAAGAGGCTCGACAGGATGTACAATCCCATTGCAACATTACCTTGTGTGGATTGTTCCTCTAGAACCTAGCAAAGCGAACATGATTTTAACAATATAAGAAAGTCAAGCAAATCTTTTTTCTGAAATCCAAGCTAATAAGTACTAAACAATAAATCAAACCTAAAGTATTTAAAATGCAGAATTAAGAGTGATTTAAAATTCAGCTGAAACAGGAGACAACAAGTATACATACAATTCAGCAACAAGTTTCAACAAAGCACTACACATTCCACTTCAACAAATAAACGGAATAAATGACTTAGGCTTGATTTTCAACCAGCAGTGTATGCTTAAGGTCAAACTTACCTAGGAGCAGGTTTATTCAGTGTAAACTAACTGGATAATGGACTTAAAATGGCTTTTGTATTTGAAAATTCCCCCAAACATGGCTGCTTCAATCTTATGAGAAGAAACTTTAATTTGTATATGTATAGTTACAGTATATCAAATAGAATTTTATATAATTTATTACTTTAAGAGATGGAGGAAATTATACCTTATTATCAGCCAAGAGTAACATTTCCTGGAACACCGCTCACATATTTATGGGCAACATAAAGAAATTAGGCTGCATCACAAGCTCTTTGAAATGGTCTGAGGAAATGTCCAACAAGCAATTTTTTTTGCCATAAAAATATATCACCACCACTGCTGCTGCTCAAGTTGACCCTTATCCTTCTTTTTGTTGTACATCATCCTTAACTTTGATTTTCATGACAAAATTTTATGACGTAGTTAGGCTACTGTAGCGTTGATGTAATATGGTTCATTTTTTTCTGTTACAACTGATTGCCACGCTATTGGAGAGAAAACTTTTGAGCAGCATGAGGACTGCATACATGTTTATTGCTCTGTCAGCTATTTGTGTGATATTATTAATATTACAAAGCACCTTGACTAATTTTCTACACCACTACACAGAAATTCTTCTTCCACTGAGGTGAAATTTTGAGCTCTTCCAACTAGCCTTGCTTCAGTAGTATAATTAGCAGCTTGAGGCAATTGTTGTTGTGATTTGGCACTATATGATAAAAAAAATTAATTGAATTACTAATCATGTTTATGTTGATCATGAGAGCGGGTGGCTAGTTTTAGCCATCTCTGATGACTGAGTACAGCTGTTATAACTCATTCTTGTGCTCTCTTTTTGAAGTACTAAACTTTTTGAAGTACTAAACAAATCAGATTATCTTAACCAGGCTAATAAAAACCTTAGATTCATTGAGTAATTTTGGAGAATAGGCCTTTGGCGAAAGGTGTCACTTAAGGAGGATTAACAACTGTTCCACCACCAGATTAAACTGGACTCCTTGTTATCTTGTTTTGTGACAAGATGAAAGAAACTAACTCTGTTTCCATGAAGTAGCAGTGGGGAGCTGAAAACACTAGAACAGACTGTTCCATCCATCCATCCATTCGCTTCCGCTTATCCTTTTCAGGGTTGCGGGGGGCGCTGGAGCCTATCCCAGCTGTCATAGGGCGAGAGGTGGGGTACACCCTGGACAGGTCGCCAGTCTGTCGCAGGGCCAACACACAGGGACAGACAACCATTCACACTCACATTCACTCGCACATTCACACTTAGAGGTAATTTGGATTAACAGACTGTTCCCCAGTGAGATATTAAAAATAAATGAATAAATAAAGACTATTTAATAAGTTTGATTATATGTCCCATTAAACTTTAAAGAAGTCCTTTTAGCCCCTAATAACTTTTTTTGTTTTAATGTCTTTACATTGCTTTGTAACCTTTTGTATTGTATTAATATTGTTAGAGCAACTTTTTTTTAAAAAAAAAGTTCAAGTGTCTGTAACAATATGAAACTAAAATCAGCCATAACATAATGAATGAGAGATGAATGTGCTCTTGTGTTTTCATTGGATTTGCCTTCATGACTATGGATAAACTCTGAATAGGGGTATAATGTAGAGAATTCTCAGCAGAGAGTTATTCAGTAACCAATATATTGTTCATAACAAAGACAAAGCAATAGTGATTCCCTTGTTAAAAACACGAGCAGCTCCGATGTAAACAGTTCTTTTTAACTCGATCTCATGCATCCAGTATCATAGAAAACAATTTGTAAAGGCATATTTAACTTCGTAATATAGTGTAGACTGTTTTATCCAAGCAGGTGGCAAATTTGTCCCAAGAACTAATCATTCATAGTTTGCTGTGTTTCATTAAGTGCTATGCCCTTCAGTGGTTAATCATGTTTTGAAATGTATTTTTTTATAATAATTACTTACCACACATTAAAGGTGGCATCCCATCAACAAATTCCAGTTATATAATGCCAATGGCATTGTTGCAATAGCTCACACTGAGCAATATCATTACATGAGAATAATTCTCTCTTGCAGCCAGGCAGGGCCTTCTGCGATTCTTACCCTGTATGGGTGTGTCCTGCCTTAGGTGCCACTTTTTCCAGTACAGCTGACTCTACATAGCAATTAACCAGAGAACTTAAGGCCAGAGAAAGGAGAATCCAGTGCCAGAGAGCCTTTTTGGTTTTCAGCTAGTGAGCTGTGTGTTATGGCTGCTTACTCTTGGTCTATGGACATGTGTGTTTGTTTCGGTTACCTATCCTTTTTGACTTACTTTTCAGTTTAGTGACCAACTCCTGGGTTTTGGGTTTTGTTTCTTTTTTCATAAAGGTGATAGTGGCCTGCTCATCTCTTTCAGTTTAATTAATAATAAAAATATTAATAAACCATTTTTCTTAAATCTGTGATGAATATGACCTATAACATCTTAAAAACTGTAGTCATATAAAAAAGAAAAAAAAAAAACATAAGTTTGATTGTATGCAGTGTTGAGAAAAAACAAATCAAATCAAATCAAATCACTTTTATTGTCACATCACATGTGCAGGTACATTGGTACAGCACATGTGAGTGAAATTCTTGTGTGCGAGCTTCACAAGCAACAGAGTTGTGCAAAATACAATAATGTAAACAAGCAAAATACAAGAATGGCTACATCTGAAACTAATAAATATATGTACAATATATAATAGTATATGCATTTCTGGATGTGTATACTAAATATTTATCTACGTGTGTGTGTGTGTGTGTGTGTGTGTGTACACATATTTTACAAATTAAATAGAGTAAACAATAAATAAAATATATAAAATAAAATATACAGAGTGAGACATGTGCAAAACAGTGGCGTTACTGTACAGTATGGAGTGCACAATGTTGAAGTTCCAGTAGTGAAGCTGAGGTGTCTATGAAGTGTTCAGCAGTCTGATGGCCTGATGGAAAAAGCTGTCTCTCAGTCTGCTGGTACGGGACCGGATGCTGCAGAACCTCCTTCCTGATGGAAGTAGTCTGAACAGTTTATGGCTGGGGTGACTGGAGTCCTTGATGATCCTCCCCGCTTTCCTCAGGCACCGCTTCCTGTAGATGTCTTGGAGGGAGGGAAGCTCACCTCCAATTATCCGTTCAGAGCACCGCACTACTCGCTGGAGAGCTTTGCAGTTGTAGGCGGTGCTGTTGCCATACCAGGTGGTGATGCATCCAGTGAGGATGCTCTCAATGGCACAGTGATAGAAGGTCCTGAGGATGCGGGGGCTCATGCCGAATCTTTTCAGTCTCCTGAGAAAGAAGAGGCGCTGCTGCGCCTTCTTCACTGTTTTGTTTGTGTGTACTGACCACGTAAGATCCTCAGCCAGATGTACACCAAGGAACCGGAAGCTGCTCACTCTCTCCACAGCAGCGCCGTTGATGGTGATGGGGGTGTGTACTTCTCTGCACCTCCGGAAGTCCACTATCAACTCCTTTGTCTTTGCGACGTTGAGGGTGAGATGGTTGTCTTGACACCAGTGGGTCAGGGCGCTGACCTCCTCCCTGTAAGCTGTCTCATCACTGTTGGTGATAAGACCCACCACTGTAGTGTCGTCCGCAAACTTCACAATGATGTTGGAGTTGTTAGTGGCCGTGCAGTCGTAGGTGTAGAGTGAGTATAGGAGAGGGCTCAGTACACACCCCTGTGGAGCACCAGTGTTCAGTGTGATGGGGGATGAGGTGATGCTGCCCAGTCTGACCACTTGGCGTCTGTCAGACAGGAAGCTAAGGATCCAGCTGCAGAGGGAGCTGCTCAGTCCTAGATCCTGCAGTTTCCTGTCCAGCTTCGAGGGAACGATGGTATTGAATGCTGAGCTGTAATCTACAAACAGCATTCTCACATACGTGTCTCTCTTCTCCAGGTGTGACAGGGCAGTATGTAGTGTCAGGGCTATGGCATCATCAGTGGACCTGTTGTGGCGGTATGCGAACTGTAGAGGGTCCAGTGAGTCGGGTAGTGCAGAGCAGATGAAGTCCCTGACCAGCTTCTCGAAGCATTTGCTTACGATGGGGGTCAGGGCTACAGGTCGCCAGTCGTTCAATGAGGAGATGGTGGAGGATTTGGGTACAGGGACGATGGTGGCCATTTTGAAGCAGGCTGGGACTACAGACAGAGAGAGGGAAAGGTTGAAGATGTGCGTGAACACTCCAGCCAGCTGAGCCGCGCATGACTTGAGGACGCGGCCGGGAATCCCGTCCGGACCAGTAGCTTTGCGTGCGTTCACCTTCCTGAAGCACCTCCGCACATCCTCCTCAGACACAGTGTGCGCACTGACGTCATCCGCGGTGCGCACACTGTCCGGTCTCATGGTGTTCGCTGTGTCGAATCTAGCGTAGAATACGTTTAGATCCTCACACAGAGAGGCCGTGGTCTGCGGTGTGCTGGTTTTCCCTCTAAAGTCTGTGATCGTGTTTAGTCCCTGCCACATACTCCGAGGGCTGTCAAACTGTTGCTCCACCCTGTCCCTGTACTCACGTTTGGCTGCTTTGATCGTCTTCCGGAGTTGGTAATGTGCGTGTTTGTAGTCCGATGTGTTCGCGGAGGCAAAGGCGGTGCTCCGTGCCGCACGAACATCTCCGTTAATCCAGGGTTTTTGATTTGGGAAGGATTTAACTGTTCTGGATGGGACGACATCTTCCACGCATTTCCTGATAAATCCGCAGACTGAGTCTGTGTATTCATCAATGTCCCTAGCAGCCACGTGAAACATTTCCCAGTCCGCGTGATCAAAACAGTCCCGCAGCGCAGACTCCGATTGGTCCGTCCAACAGTGCACCGCCCTCCGGGTTGGAGCTTCCTGTTTCAGCTTCTGCCTGTAGGCGGGCAGGAGCAGGATGGAGCGGTGATCTGATTGGCCGAATGGGGCGCGGGGGAGGGCTTTGTACGCATCCCGGAAAGAGGTGTAGCAGTGGTCGAGTAGCCGATCTCCACGAGTGTTAAAATGGATGTGTTGGTGGAGTTTGGGTGAGACTTTCTTCAGGTTTCCCTTATTAAAGTCTCCGGCTGTGATAAACGCTGCCTCTGGGTGTGCGGTTTCCTCGCTGCTGATCGCGCTGTACAGTTCCCTGAGTGCTCGGTCAGTGTCGGCTTGTGGGGGAATGTAAACAGCCGTAATAATCACTGCTGTAAATTCCCTCGGTAGCCAGAATGGCCGGCACTTAATCATCAGGTACTCCAGGTCCGGTGAGCAGAAGGATTTGACCGGGTGCACGTTTGCATAATCACACCAGCTGTTGTTGATCATGAAACACACACCACCGCCTCTGCTTTTCCCAGTAAGATCCTGTGACCTGTCCGCGCGATGCACGGAGAACCCCGGTAGTTGTATTGCGGAGTCCGGTACCTTGTCCGATAGCCAGGTTTCTGTGAGGCAGATCACGCAGCAGTCCCGCATCTCTCGCTGGAATGAGATCTGTGCCTGAAGCTCGCACAGCTTATTCTCCAGAGACTGCACATTAGCCAGTAATAAACTGGGTAACGGTGGTCTGTTAGTGCGCCGTCTCAGTCGAACCAGAACGCCAGATCTTCTCCCTCTGCGTCGGCGTTTGCGGCCTCCAGGGCCAGAGAACAAAGGCGTCTCAGGTGAGATGAATGGGGGGTCTGCAAACGGAGCGTCCGTGTTGCAAAACTTGAACTCCGGAAAGTTATAAGAAAGACCGTCTTTTATGTCCAGTAAGGTTTGTCGGTCGTACACAAGGAGACATGTGCTACTTGCGAAAAAATGAAGGAAAAGTAAAATTAAACACAGAAAAAAGCTGTTGCTTGGGGGAGCTCGCGACAAGGCTGCCATACTCGGCGCCATCTTGCTCTCAAGTAGACCACAAGCAGCCTGTAAGATCACCTTTAACAGAAATAACTTGAAGTAATCATTTTTTGTATGACTTTATCAGTCTTTTTTTTTTTCTTGCTTTACTTCAGTTCATTGAAATCTGTGGGAATTTGTTCATGAACATCTCTCTTAAGGTCCCTTCAAAGCAATTCAGCTGGATTAAAGTCCCGACTTTGACAGAGCCATTGCAACGCCTTGATCACTTTTGATCACCCCTTGGTCACTTAGATGTAGATTTCCTGGTGTGCTTTGGATCATTGTCCTGTTGCAGGACCCAGTTTCTGCCAAGCTTAAGGTGTTGAACAGATGGCTTCACATTTGACTAGAATTCTTTGGGACAAAGAGGAGTTCATGGAAGATTCAGTGAGTGCAACATGCTCAGATTCTATGGCTGTAAAAACATGGCCACGTGATCATCACTCCACCACTGTACTCGACAACTCTTTGGAGGTGTTTCTGCTGAAGTGATTTTTCCCCAAACATGGCACTGTGCATTATAGCCAGAAATAATCTAATCCACTTTTATAAAGGTGGAAACTAGGGCAGGGGACTGAACCAAATCACAACAACAGTTGTCTCAAGGTGCTTTATATTGTAAGGTAAAGACCCTACAGTAATACAAGGAAAACAGAGAAACCCCAACAATCATATGCCCCCCTATGAGCAAGTGCTTTGGCGACAATGGGGAGGAAAAACTCCCTTTTAACAGCAAGAAACCTCCAGCAGAACCGGGCTCAGGGAGGGACGGCCATCTGCCACGACTGGTTGGGGTGAGTGGATGAAGACAGAACAAAGACATGCTGCGGACAAAGACATGCTGTAGAGAGGAAGAGATTAATAATGACTAATAATTAAATGCGGAGATGTTTATAAAGATACAGTGAATGAAAAAGGTGACTGAAGAATAAAACGTAAGTCATGCAACAAGTTAAACCCATCCATCCATCCATTCGCTTCCGCTGATCCTTTTCAGGGTTGCGGGGGACACTGGAGCCTATCCCAGCTGTCATAGGGCAAGAGGCGGGGTACACCATGGACAGGTCGTCAGTCTGTTGCAGGGCTAACACACAGGGACAGACAACCATTCGCGCTCACATTCACTCCCGCATTCACACCTATGGGCAATTTAGATTTTTCAATTAACATATCCCCACTAAGTTAAACCCAAACAAAAAAATAGGGCAATGGCAGCAATGAAGGTGGTCTCAGGTATGGTTAAACTTTTCAAAAATTAAACCACACCTGAGTGACCAGCTTTAGATTTTGCATTTGTAACACAAATTTAAAGCTTGTCACAGTGGCACATCAAAACTTTGAAAACCTCATCATCATACAAAATATATCTCAAAGCTCAAGAGTGTACTATGTTTAATAGCCTGAATGCCAACTGATTGGACCTGCAGGCTAACTTTATTACACCTGTCACCAGTGATGATGATGAAACTTAAAAGATTGTTCACATCTAGTTGGATAAGTTGTCCGTGGGCAAAACAGGGCTTTTAAACGCTAGCATTATTAACACTGGCTTCTTCATTTTGCTGTTTACAGTCAAAAATAATGTTATATGGGATAGCATATCCAAAACCATAGTATGTAACTAGGGGAGACCGGGGATAGTTGTAACATTTTTGACATTTCTGTCTGTAAATTGGAGCTCATTTAAGGTAGTGGATTCAAAATGTAATCCAAAGTATTTACATGTCTCGGCTATTAAATAGTGCAGCTATTTTCTCTGCAGCACAATTACCCATTGCATGGTATGGCCTCAAACACAAAGAGTGAAATGTTACAATTAACCCCATAGTCTGGGTTAGTTGTAACATATCCTGGGGTGAAATGTAACACAATGAAATAAGGGTACTGACAAAATATTAACATGTAATCTTTGTTTATTCAACACATGAATGCACTTAGAGCCATTTATGTAGCTATGTGTGTGTGTGACAGAATGCAGAAATCTAGCTTTTGAACATATTCCAACCCCCCAAAAAAAGACAAATTATGGAATTTTCTGCAACTGAATATTTCATTAATTTTCATTGGTCTTCCTTGAGTTTGGTCTCATTGGCTCAGTGGGCATTATAACCTACAACTCTTGCACCAATTTTGAACATAACAATGAAGCTGAAAAAATGTAGTTGTTCACCAGCATCGCAATTCCATTACTTTTTATCATGGCTTACCTTGGTGTGGTTTGCAAAGTGCTTCAGAAAGATGAGGAAATCTGTTTCTTGCACCCATCCTGATTTATTTCCACCAATACTTCTTACTGGTCCATCTCTGACACAGTGGTCTGCATAATGTATGTGTGGGAACACAAACAGTGGAGGAATTGTGTTGCCAATGGCATTAACCGCATATACAAAAGCGACCAGTGAACCTCTCTCTGCTGATGTCGTTGCCCCAACTTGTTTAATATAAGTTAAAGTAACAGTGTGGTAAGTTGTAACATCTGCATTATTGTTACAACTAACCCAGACTGTTGCTGTTACAACTGACCCAGACTCCTATAGCCATGGACTAGCTAACATTACAGCCAACGGCTAAAACACTAGCACTAAAGACCTACACAGAATATATCCCCATAGACATACAAATAACATAATTTAAGTTTGATGAGTTTAACTGCAAAGCAGATAATTCTATTAAACATTGAAATAAAGTAGAAAAACTTACTTTTTGGCATACAAATTACTTTTTTTCATGTTAAATTGTCTGTGTTTGACAAAATGTGCCGATTTTTCACATGTGATAGCAGAACTGAGTTGGGCATGCACAGGATGAGTCACATCATTTGAAACTTAGCCCTGATTGGAGAAATTGGAAGTGTTACAACTGACCCACGTTACAACTATCCCCGGTCTCCCCTACTAGGGGTGCAACAATACTCGTATCGATATTGAACCGTTCGATACAGTGCTTTCGGTTCGGTACGCATATGTATCGAACAATACAAAATTTTTAATTTATTTTATCAACTTTCCTTCTGACGATGCTGTCTGTGTTGAGCACTCAGTGGATCTGCGCTCGACAGTGCAGCCTAGGCGGAGTAGTCGAACACAGATAAACTGACCGCAGGGCAAGCTAGCGAGACAGAAGTTAAGCTCTTGTTGCAACATGGCAAATTGAACCTCCCCCACCCTAATTCAGATCTGGCGTTTGGAACTATCTTGGTTTTCATGTGACGTATGACCCTGAAGGTAAGCGCGTCATGGACAAAAGTAAAACAGTATGTTGGATGTGCCAGGCAATGCTCAATTACATTGGTGGGAACTAGTGTGTTAGCGCAGTTAGCTTGTTAACGTGTTGATGCCGTCCAGCCCCATGCATGGGGCGATCCGCGGTAGCTCGTTAACGGAGATTTGCCATGTTGTGGCATTAACGTCATTTCAACGAGATTAACGCTGACAGCACTAGTGGGAACACAACGCTTTTATTTTGGAAAGAGCCATTTCTCTGTAATAAATTCTCTTTTCCAAAGATGTGTGATTTCTCCATCAGATAGATTAATTTTTTTATTACTTTGTTGTTTCAGCAACATTACATTTAAAAACTGTACTTTTGAGTTAAAATATATATTTATAATTTTAATAAATGACAAATTAAAAAGGCATGAACATTTTTTTGTATCGAAAAAATATTGAACCGTGTCAACAAAGTATCGAACCAAACCGAACCGTGAATTTTGTGTATCGTTGCACCCCTAGTAACTACAGTCAATAATAGTCTAACATTAGTATTCGATACTGCAGTATATCACAGTGACAAGGATGTCAACATCATGTACATTGCCAGACAATGACTGGGGCAGCTCAGTGTGATGTAAAACTATTAAACAAATAACAACATGTTTCAAATGAGAAGTCAGCATACTGTTGCCGTGTTTAAGGGTGGAACAAGATCGTAAATATTTTACTCTATATGATACCGTGAATCTACTCCTGGCTGTTACGAGAGAGAGGGTTTAGCCATTCAAAGAAAAGAGCACTTACAAAGTCAAACGTATGCTAATTGATAATGATCTGCCATCCCCTAGCTACTAAATAGGCATTAATATTTCAACTGCTGCAACAAATTTCTGTATATCGAATATGGAATTTTAAAATGTATTTAAATTATCATCTTATTATTTTATTTGATTATTTAGAAGCAAAACATTATCAATCACAGACATGGTGAATATTGAGAAGCTTTGATTAAAAATATTTTTTTAACCCAACAGTGTTTAAGTAGAAGACATCTGAACTTCTTTCTGACTGAACTACTAGGATGCTTCCTCGGTTCTAACTGGCTCGTAGTTAGTAAAATTCTTTCAAGAATAAAACTAATTCAAAGCTTGTTACTATCCAACACTTTAATGATTCAAAGTGTAAATGGTGGTGAAAAAATGTGTTGTTAACAGTCAGATGTCTGGTTGAGACATTCTTTTCTCTGACATGCTTGGCTTCTTTCTCACTTCTCTCTCCTTTGTCCAAAATGTCCACACTGCTGCCCTCGGAGGAGTTCCCCTTATCTTTTAGATGCAGGTGGGCTTCTGAGTAGTAAACTGAAGAGCACAATCTCCTGTGTTGTACCATGCACTTGTAGTTATTTAGACTCTCTATAGGTCTATCTACCTCCCCTTGCATTGGACTGCATAGACAACATTGTGTTTGGGTTTTCTATCCTTGGGGTGAAACTTTTTTTTTGTCCAAGTGTTGTTGGGTCTGAAGTGAAGCAGGATGTTGTGTTGGGAACAAATCTTTTGGCACTCAAGCCTGGTATACCTCAAAAGTATTTTTTGTTCTTTTTTTATTGAGGGGGTGGTGTCTTTCTTTCACTTTTCTAATTCTATGCACATAATGGAGGCTCTGTTGGGAGAACCACATTAATACCTGTGCGTACTGCTTTTCTTTCCTTCTGCAGGGGCAGGGAAATGCCTTGATTTTCTAAGGTTTTGGTAACCACCAGCTCATGCTGAAGTAGTTGGAAGGCATCGAAAGCAGGTTGGTCCGAGTGTGCAGTTCAGTAAACCCTAATCATGAGTCTTCTGTTTTCACTAGCACAGATAAGAAAACTGAGATTGTTTTTCTTTACTTTAATGTATTTCATATATTTGCTGATATTTTTTACGTTGTGTAAATGTTAGCTGGTATGCAACTTAAAGGAAAGGTGGGTGTGAGGAGAAAACTATTAGAAGGCAAAGAAACACAGACTCAAAGATTTTTACATGTACATGGGCGATGCCCGACACTGCACCAACGTGTGCACTGTGTGTGTCACAGAGGGATCGCGCCGGGGCTCCCAGTACGTTCTTTATTTATACTCAAACAAGCTTCCACAGCAATAGGTGTGGCATGTATAGAACTCAATAACATCTCCTTAAAAGGAGAGACCGTTATCTTATCTGTTGAGACAGGAGGTAGCTTTTTGGCTGTCCCAGCGCATTTTTTCTGCACACAATATCTCACTCCCTTTTCCTGCAATTGTTCAATTCACAAGCTCTTCTTCCTTTAAATGAAGCTACAAATAAACATAACACAAAACTCAAAATCTTTCAACAGTGGGACACACAAACTACTCTACGGTTCTGTTAGGAAAATGTTGTAATAAATAAAGACTAATCAAGAGAACCACATAATCACAATAATCAAACATTTGGTGGAGACTATTGTTTGTAGTGTTTAATACTTTGTTTCTACTGTGGACAACATTGTCATGTTAAAGGCCGTGTGTCTGTCTGTCTATTTATTTGATTTACACAGTAGCCAATACGATACTACTTCCCCAGTAAAAATTAATTTCCCACAGTGTGAAAACACAATAATGGCAATAATTTGCTAGTCATCAGCAATGATCTATCAAGGGTGCTGCATTTGCGTGTGTGTATTTCTGTGTGAGCAAGACAAAAGGAGCACAGAGGAAATTGACTACAGAACCAGTTCAAATCAAATGCTTTGAAATCTTCGCACCGGGTTTGTTCCGCTGATACAATAGATGCAATCAGATCACTTTTATAACTTTTCCTCTTCCCCTCATAATTTCCTCTTATAATGTAACTTCATCTACTTTTCTCTCCTCAACCACCAATTATCATTTGTTCTTTTCACTTGCCCGTTCTGTATTTTTTGATATCATCTTCTGGTTTCCTGTGTCCTCATTTTCATTCCTCACTTTCCCTTTTCAACAATTTTGATTTATTTTTATTGTGTTTTAAACATAAACCCTCGTTGCATATTTTCTTCTTCCACTTTTGTCTTCTACCAGAAGAGGGCATCTCACAAAGAATATAAAACACTCTCCAAACGTTTTCTTTGTAGAGGTGGAAAAACAGGAGGAGGACTGAAAAAAAATCACTGATCTATTTTGATCCCCGCTGTTTTCAGGCAGGAAGTCTGGCAATCTGTCCTATATAGACACACACACACACACACACACACACAGACACTGACAGATTTCCCACAAAGACCGTAGACTTTTGAGCTTCCAAAGACAATAACGTAAATGGAGAGAAAGGCAGCCAGGGATATGGATAAAAGACAAGTAAAGATTAAGCATGAAAGAAAAAGATGGGAATCAGGAGCCCCGGAAAAAGGAGGGAGGAAAGGAGTAGCGGGAGGGGTGTTTGCAATGAGTTACGGCTGAGTAAGGTATTTCAGGCAAGAGGAGAAATGACGAAATAACAGACAGCGAAAGTACATAAGCATTATGACCACAGGTGATAACTGTTTTTTAATTTGCACAACTTTAACCTATTATAAAATGGTTTTCTATTTACACATATAAATGAAATGATGGCAGTGTACTATTGACATTAAAGATCACCATTTTATGATGAGTGCTTAGTGACACCCTGGTCAGATATTATTTTATAAGTCAGTGTATAATATGTTTGCCAAGTGTGAAAAATGTGAGACCTAGAGCAAGTATAAGCGCCCATGAAATGCACCAGAATATGAGTTTGGGTGTTCATTTTGCTTATGGTAAGCATCTCATGTCATTTTTTTGTGCTAATGAGTTGAGGTTCAGCCTCGCTTAATGGACTATATACATGATTTATGGTTAACAATGATGTTAACTGCGATGATTTTTGAACAGGTTACTGGTCAAAATTGTATTTGTATTAATATTCTTAACTTTACACGCTTCATTGTTGCAATAATTTTCTTTTTTTAACCTACACATTTTATGTTCTTAGTTACTGTGTCTAATCTCTGCAGTATAAATTTTAGATGATGAGAAGAAATGATAGAAATGGATAGGCAAATCACAATCATTATGATTGGTGGCCAATGAGAACTGGTTTAATTTAATTTGAGATGTGAGATTTTAATGTAAAGGAATAGTTTCACTTTGGTTTCTAAATAAATTGATAACACCTTAATAAACTTCAGCAGATGTGATATAAATTTGGTCTAACTACCTTGACATTTCAGGCACATTTTAGGTCATTCAACACTCCGAAATGACTGAATGGTTAGGGTAAGAGTCATGGACAGAGGGTCCTTAGTTGGCACTACATGGAGTGAGATGCTTAGCAAAACCAAAAAATCTGCCTGGAGAACCTCTGCCAGGTCTTTACTGTAGCAGCCTTCAGTTGCTGCTTGTTTATGAGTCTCTCTGCATTCAGTTTTGTATTTAATAACTGAAAGGCATGCTCTGTTGCGCAAACTTCAGGTTACGGACTTATCCATTAAGGAATATCTCATTTCTTTACCTTGGGAAACTCTTGGGTTGCTTCTACAGTAGGATTTGGTCATTATCCATTTGCACTGTGAAGTATTGTCTGATCAGGTCTGAACCCTGAGATCATGAGATCATGCTCAATTTTTCCCTTTTACATATTATTTTTCTTCTCATGATTCTGGTACACGTTAATCTTGGTTTCATCTGAGCAAAGAAAAACATCTTTAGAACAGCCTCTTTTAAAAGTTTTCTGGATAAGTCTAAGCTAGTCTTCCTGTTCTTGAGGGCGAACAGTTTTTCACCTTGCTGTAAAGCTTCTGCATTTATATTCCTGGAGGCTTTTCGTTGCAGACCTTGACAATGATACATCAACCTACTCAGAAGTGTTCTTGACTTGCTTAGATGTTGTTGTTTTTTTCAACTTGAATATAATTCTGTCACCATGTGCTTCACCAAACAAACAAAGTACCATGACTGAAAAGAAGCTCACATACCTAGTTCCCTTAGAAAAAGAAAAGAAGAAAGGGAAAAAGAAAGTTAAAAAAGATTACTAATCATTTAAACTTGCCAGAAAGTCAAACCTTTTTTTCAAAGATCATTCTAAGTCACCTTATTGCGCAAGAACAAAGAGAGAAATCAAAGGACATCATGAATAAGAAATCATACAGGGTGAGAGATGAAAGAAATATCAAAATACAGAATGAGAACGTGTGTTAACTTGTGCATTGATTTTAGTAATCCAGAAGTCCACACTTTGATCCTCCACCAGCGCCACTGAGAGTACAAATGCAGAAAAGGTTCATATCAACTAAGGAATAAAATAGTACATTTGAAAGTACAAACTTTGTTGTCCAGACTTTGATCACTGGAGAACAAATATGGTAGATGATAGTGATGACCATGCACTTTAAAATACTATATTGTTTTTAGGATTAGCACTGAACATGAAGATCTTAAAAAAAAAAACAAAAAAAAACAAATACAAGCTTGGAAACCTAGATCATGAAATCCTCTTTTCCCTGGTGTACTCTGGTAATCAGTTCTGACCATGTTTGATCAACACATATATTAGTGCCCAATATTAGTGAGAATATTCAGTGCTGGAAATGTTTTGACAGACACACACACTACCAGTCAAAAGTTTGGACAGACCATTTCATTTAATGTTTTTTCTTTAGTTTCATGACTATTTTAATTTTTTACAATTTTACTAAATTGTAGATTCTCACTGAAGGCACCAAAACTATGAATGACCACATATGGGATTATCTAGTGAACAAAAACGTGTTAAATAACTCAAAACATGTATTATATTTTAGATTCTTAAAAATAGCCATCCTTTGCTTTGATTACTGCTTTGCACACTCTTGACATTCCCTCGATGAGCTTCATGAGGCAGTCACCTGAAATGGTTTTCCCAGAGATGCTGAGCACTTGTTGTCTCTTTTGCCTTCACTCTGTGGTCCATCTCATCCCAAAGCATCTCAGTTGGGTTTAGATCAGGTGACTGTAGAGGTCTGGGCCAAATAGCCCTTACACAGACTGGAGGTGTGTTTTGGGACATTGTCCTGTTGAAAAATAAATGATGGTCCAATTAAATGCAAAGCTGAGGGGACGACACGTCACTGCAGGATGCTGCGGTAGGCCTGCTGGTTCAGTGTGCCTTCAATTTTAGATAAATCCCCAACAGTGTCACGAGAGAAGCACCCCCACATCATCACACCCCCTCCTCCATGCTTCACAGTGGGAGCCATGCATGTAAAGACCATCTGTTCACCTTTTCTGTGTCACACAAAGACACTACAAGTGGAACCAAAGATCTCAGATTGTGACTCTGACCAAAGCACAGATTTCCACTGGTCTAAAGTCCATTCCTTCTATTTCTTGGCCCACACAACTCTCATCTGCTTGTTGCTTTTGTGGTTTCTTAGCAGCTACTTGACCATAAAGACCTGATTGAACAGTTAATGTAAAGACGCATCTGCTACTGCAACTGTGGCATTCATCTGGGCTCTAATCTGAGGTGCTGTTAACTTGTGATTTCTGAAGCTGGTGGACCTCTGCACAACACAACTGATTGTCCCAACCCCATTAAGAAGGCAAGAAATTCCACGTATGAACCCTGAAAAGGCCCTGTGACGTGAAAAACATTTCAGGTGACTACATCATGAAGCTCTCCGAGAGAAGGCCAAAGCGAAGGGTGGCTTTGCTACATAATTCCATATAACTTGCTTGCATAAATTCCCCTCTTGGCCCTGCAGGCTGTCTATCCTTCAAGCTCGGGTTGTCTGCCAGAGGCCTGGGAGCTTAAGGGTCTTGTGCAGTATCTTTGCTGTTCCTAGTACTGCACTCTTCTGGACAGAGATCTCAGATATTGTTGCTGGGATCTACTGGAGCCACTCACCTAACTTGGAAGTCATTGCACCTAGTCCTCCATATTGTGAGAGAGAGAGAGAGAGAGAGAGAGAGAGAGAGAGACTTTTTTGGTTTTATGGTAGGAGATTTTGGTTACACCATAACTCATACAGCATTATTATACCTGACTGAGCTGAATATGCTGACACACTGTATTTATCTGCTTTCTTATACTTGAAATCTTGTAATTGGCTCTATTCTTATTTATAACCCTATTTTTCCTTCGCTGTATCTCATTTGCCGCTGCAATGATCCAATTTCCCCTTGGGGATTTTCAAAGTTTCATCTCCTCTAGAAATCATTTAATGCACAATGGAACAGAGAATGCATCTGTTCAGTCTATGTGGAATACATCTGACACCAATTCATGATAGCTCTCGCTACAAGGCCATACCGGCTATATCACATCTGTATATTTTCTACAAATGGATAAATAAGACATATGATGGTTCAACTAAGGAATTTAATGCAAAGTGTCAGCTGAAGTTTAGCTCCCTTCCAGGTACACTCAGTCTTAGTACATTTACTTCATATGGTCATCTGTTTCCCTTTAAATAAATATTATTTTCACTGAAAGTAGAGATCTCTCTGTCTATTTATATATTTTTTTATATCAAGTTTAAGATATTTTTCCCAGTCATAAGGCATTGCAAAACATGATACATATTTCAACTGTTCTTTCTTTGTTTGTTTTTTAACTCTGCTTTTACTCAGATGGGAATTTTAAATCTGGGAGTAGAATCAGAGTAACAGCTGTACGACAGCAGTGCCACAGTCACAGTGAGAGCCTGTTTGAAAGTGAGTGTTGGTTAGCATCTTTACAGAACTTCAGTTTGGAGACCAATACAACATGCCCAGGCATGCCTATGCATTTTCTGCAATAATTATCAACACAATGTAAAAGAAAAAGATTCAGTTTAAAATGTTCTCAGCCATTTTATCCTTTTATATTTGACTGCTGCCTGTTTGCAATGCCACGTTTAAAAACACTCTTTCCTCTCTCAATAATCAAGGTAAGGAAAATTTTTCATGTGAAAATGTTTGACTTTTGTAAAAATGACTAGTAAAAATGTTTAAAATAAATGTAGGGATTGTAGTTTATTTTTCAAATTTCCATCTGATGTTAAAAATACAAACATCTAAGCAAACAACCTAGGACGTCAGCATAAACGTTAACAGCAAACCTCTATTTCCCTGAAGATGCATACACACAAACAAATGTGCCATTTCAGAGTATCTCCATCGAACACACACACAAACGCGCACACGCAAACAAAGTCCATTAACATGAGTGTGTGTTCATTATTTATCATTGTTTATATCTTTGGTTGAATGCCAGCTAAGATAACAAGGCTAAAACTGCTGACTGTTGGGTAATTTGCTTTCACACACTTACACACTAAATTGAACAATCCGGTTTCTTTGTTCAAGCACTCACGTACTGAATTTACAGAGCTGGACAGAAAACAAAGAGGTCTCCTGTGATTATGTCTGCATATTCGTTGTTGGGTTTTTTTTAATTATTATTTTAAATATTGCTACTGGAAATACCAGGACTAAACTGCTGACTGATTCACATTTATACATTACATAAACACGCAGAAACTCCATGATTGTCTTACAGAGCCAAAAATACTCTTGGGTCCATGCATAAAAATACACATCACAGTAATTCAATGTTATATTTCTTGTCTCTCTCTAAGTTTAAACTTAAAATGTTGCTGACTCTATAAAAAGATGTCTTTGTTCTGTCCAAAGTGGTAATCAAGGAGATTCTCCTTCTTTTCCTCCCCCTCTCCCTGGTGCTGTGCATTCTTTGTTGGAGTGGTTTTCTCAGAAAATTGTCTGTCAAACTGTGTGGCGACAGTGCTTCGATGAGCTTGATGAGCTTCAGTATTCTGTGTTCACAGTGGCTCACAGTGCTCATGGAATCTCACCACTTGTATTATAAGCTTCATTTATCAGTGCAACATTGGAATATTAAAACCACCTGTCTAATATTGTGCAGCCCCCCCCCCCCCGATTATTGCAAATGAAGTGGTATTTACATAATGTCTGGCACCAGGATGTTAGGAGGTGATCACTGAGGTCATGTAGGTTGCAGGGATCAGGCCACGGTGGACTGGTCTTGATCTGTTGTACCCTGGGAATACTTGATGAAATTAGGATCTGGCAAGTTTTTGTATATTGCATGAGGTGACACTGACCTGCTGAGGCATCACAAAATCAAATAGAGTTTTGCAACATTGTGCTGTACCTTAAATTGGACATTTCAACCATTTTGTTTATTAAATGGCTAGAAATGACAGAATAATGTACAGTATCCGTCGAAGTAAGTTATCTGTGAGAGTAAATCACACTTATGTTAGTCTTCCAAATCTTCCAAAAGGCCTACTTTGAGCAAAAGAAACAATATAACTTGTTTAGCTCTCTCTTCTCTCTTTACCACACTAATCATTTTTTTACAGTAATTTTTATTGACATAAAATTTACTTCAAATGGGAAAAATATCAAACCTTACTTATATTTCTTTCATGTAAGAATGTGCACAGTATGTGAGTTTGGGTGTTTACTGGCCATTCGAGAGATTAACATCAGATATGTCAGCAGTCTGATGGATATGTCACATTAACTCTATTTTTTGTTTGTGTGTGTGGGTGTTTGTGACACCAGAAGACAAGGTATTTCATGCTAGACTCTTCCATTACCTGAGGTCAGCACTGTTACTGACAAAGTGAGAAAAATGTGTACATGCATGTGTGTCTGTATGTGTGTGAGCAATAAACTGCACAGTGCAGGTGTGAAGAGCCACGATGACAGTGGCCGGTCTAAACCAGGAGCTGAGTACAGCTGGTCTGGGGTCATGGGAGTTCACTCTAACCTCCCACACACAGGAGGGTCATAACAACTTAAAGCCTTACCTGATTTAAATTTACCATTCACGGTCAACTGTTTGGGCATGTCCAGACAGGTGCATACCTAGCTGCTATTTTTAGATCTCTCTGTGTACTGTGATTGCAAAAAAGAAGCAACTTCTGGTTCCTACTAAGTCGACTTTTTGTGTGGAAGTTACATTCAAATAGTTTTAAGCAGTTTTCTCTTATAGAGTCCACAGTTTCCAAAGCTAAAGGCAGTGCCTCAGGTAAGGAGTGAGACCAGGAGAGTGCTCATTATATTCTTCACCATTTGCTGGGTTGTGCATCATGAAGTGGTCTCCTAGGGTGACACTAGACTTAGGGAAAACATTCAGTGTAAACGATATTAACTGTGGTGCATGCCAGCATACCATCTTGAGCTACCTGAGAGAACATTAAAAATACAGGAGGTTTTTGGTCATAAAAACATTCTTCACCCATCATATGTCTCCTAGTGAATTCATCCTCTGTCCCAAAAAAAGTAACTCAAATTTAGGGACCATGATTTTGTCAAAATGGAGGTGGTCCAGTACCCAGACACAAGTCTTATGGGGCATGAGAAGACTTTCATTAAAAGAACTTAAGAGATATAAAAATAGCATCCACACAGAAAATTGTTCAGAGGTGTGGAAGATGATGACCCTGAATTTCATACATATAATAATAATAATAATAATGGATTGCATTTATAAAGCGCTTTTTGGGACCCCTCAAAGCACTTTACAATTCCACTATTCATTCACTCTCACATTCATACACTGGTGGAGGCAGCTACAGTTGTAGCCACAGCTGCCCTGGGGCAGACTGACAGAGGCGAGGCTGCCATATCGCGCCATCGGCCCCTCACCAGTGAAGTGTAGGTGAAGTGTCTTGCCCAAGGACACAATGACCGAGACTGTCCGAGCCAGGGCTCGAACCGGCAACCTTCCGATTACAAGACGAACACCCAACTCTTGAGCCACGATATTTAAATATGCTATGTATATATATATATATATATATATATATATATATATATATATATATATATATATAATATATATATATATATATATATATATATATATATATATATATATATATATATATATATATATTAGGGGTGCAACGATATTCGTATCGATATTGAACCGTTCGATACAGTGCTTTCGGTTCGGTATGCATATGTATCGAACAATACAACATTTGTAATTTATTTTATCAATTTTCCTTCTGACGATGCTTGTCTGTGTTGAGCGCTCAGTGAATCGTGGTTCGACTACTCCGCCTAGGCTGCACTGTCGAGCGCAGATCCACTGAGCGCTCAACACAGACAGCATAGTCAGAAGGAAGAGCGCAGGGCAAGCTAGCGAGACAGAAGTTAAGCTCTACTTGCAACAGGCAAATTGAACCTCATTCAGATCTGGCGTTTGGAATTATTTTGGTTTTCATGTGACGTATGACCCTGAAGGTAAGCGAGTCATGGACTAAAGTAAAACAGTATGTTGGATGTGCCATGCAATGCTCAATTACATTGGTGTGAACTAGTGTGTTAGCGCAGTTAGCTCGTTAACGTGTTTGCCTTCTAGCCCCATGCACAGAGCGATCGGCGGTAGCTCGTTAACGGAGATTTGCCGTGTTGTGGCGTTAAGGTCATTTCAACGAGATTAACCTGAAAGCACTAGTGGGAACACAACGAATATGACTGCACATTTACGCCGACATCATCCTAGGGCAAAGACAAGTGGAAGCAGACAAAAAAAAGCAAGCATGCTACTAACTTTAGCCGAGTCATTTAGACTGCTGTTAGCACATGATTCTCCTTATGCTGCTGAGAATATAGCCCAGAAGAAGCGGATAGTATAGCTTTTATTTTGGAAAGAGCCATTTCTCTGTAATAAACTCTCTTTTCCAAAGATGAGTGATTCCTCAATCAGATACAGGGCTTGCAATATCGCTAGCCCGACGTCCCGGAGCTAGCGATTTTTTCAGTCGGGCTACCAAAATCTATCTCTTCCCTGCCCGTCGGGCTATTGTAGGAAAAATATATGTCAATGCTTTTGCATTCTTTCAGAAATGTAGCTGGGTAATTATGTCATTGGCATCGGTGAGCCACTGTCAATATGTGACATATTGAAGTAGCGTTTGAATTTGCGCTTGTTTTTTTGCTTTCACTTTGCAATCGTGCGAACTGTGTATAGAGAGCAACAGCACTGATCTGTGAGTGATGATAATTTGTGCACCAATTCCTCTGACATCGTCTTATTAATTGTTAGCTTACTATGCAAACATGACAAGTGAAATCTCCCGCAGCAAGCTTAAACATGTGAGAGGTTGATCGCGCAGAGAATCGCTGAGCTTATGTGAGTGAGCGTGTAAAAGCATTTCAGTTCTGCTGAGCCAAATAAGACAGGTCAGGGTGAAGAAGTGACAGCCAAAGAAAAGCTTACCACAAAACGGAGAAGTTATGACAAATGAGACTATAAGGCAAAAAGAAAGTGCAGCTTTATGGTTTCATGGACAAAAGAATTTCTGTGGCTGCAATATGATGAGCTAAATAACCAGGGCTGCACATAAGTGGTCCGCAGGTGCGCATTCGCTGTCAAAATAAAAAACACGCACAAGGGTTAGGGTTAAATTTAAAAACTGTACTTTTGAGTTAAACTATATATTTATAATTTTAATAAATGACAAATTAAAAATGCATGAACATTTTTTTGTATCGAAAAAATATCGAACCGTGACACCAAAGTATCGAACCGAACCGAACCGTGAATTTTGTGTATCGTTGCACCCCTAATATATATATAATATATATAATATATATATATATATATATATATATATATATATATATATATATATATATATATATATATGCCACACTTTAACAGCCACACATCAAGCTTCACACACTTTGTCTTTGTCAGCCCATCATCCGCTCCCTTCCATTTCATGAGATGGTGAAATACACACCTCTCCAAGTCCCAAAGGACCCCAGAGTCTGCCAATAGGAGAGAGAGGCTGAGAATGGATGATGGGACGATATTTAAACGACACGAACACATACTTCCTCCTTTCACTCCCTCTCCTTCCTTTTCCCGTCTTCTTCGATAAATCACTCACCATCTCCTCTGCTTGCCTCTCTCACTCAAACCTCCCTTTGTTTCCATCGCTCGTCTCTCTTTACCACACTAATCACTCAGATTAGTTTTTTTTCCTTTGGTAAAGAAATTAAGCTTTCAATATCAAGTCTAGTATGAAACACACACACACACACACACACGCACATCTGATCAACATAAACTGCAATGCAGCTGTGACAGCAAAGACCAATCCATCCACTAATTGAGATCATGTGCCTATTGCCCTGTTTGCCTGAAGGAAATGACAAACATTCTGCTAAACAGCACTGACTAAAAGCTTCAGACAGAGAATGCTTTCCAATCTTTCTCGTCCCTTTAATCTAATTTGGCATAGAACAACACATCTTTATTTACATATAAGCACTGGTACCTTATTTTCAATGAGGTAAGTCTAATTTTCCTTTAGTTGAAGTAGTTGAAGTAAACATTTTGAAATAATTTGCCAATAATAAAGATTTTTTAGATAAAAAATGAAGGCATAAACATTTAAAGGACCCAATGCTTACTGCACATCAGATCATCTGAAACTGTCTCAGTAACTCATTGTGGAGATGTGAGCATCAAACATGATTGGTTAAACATTTTTCTTGGTAGGCAGCTAGTATACATATCTTGAAAATGAAAGAAATCTCAAGTCACTGAAGACGCTTGCTCAAATGTTTACTCTGGAATTCATGCTGAAACAGTGTACAGCGCACATTCATGAAAGGGTGACGTTAAGGCCAAAAATCTCAACTTAGTTTTGTAGTGAGTATTCACATACAAAGAAAAGATGGAATGCAGATAAAATACTGAAGTCAGGGCTCATAAACAGGAAAATGTGCATCAACATTTGATTATATCGCATCATATGAGACTTTACAAACTAATTTTCCAAGTCTGACTATGTTAGATCCACTTCCAAGAAAGTTTCAGTAACACCCATGAACAGTCGTCAACTGTGGCAAAAACGGCAGCACTTACTGAAAACTCACGATATCCTCAACAACTCAACTCAGTATCACCATCATCAAAGAGTAAATAAACATTTACACTCTGCACTGTGCATGGTGATAATAAAGGTAAGCAGAGGAGTAATTAATTTAGATGAATGCCACCCAGAGCATTTGTGGTGACTAGGAGGTAAAAATATAAATTACTGCAAAATATCTTATTGACACAGGCCCATTTTTTAATTCCTGATTCATTGCTAAGTATTGATGTTCATGTATGTTAAAATATAGTATGTACAAAAATGCTTTTATCCAAAAGACAGTATTAGAAACTTTCAGTCACAGGCCTTTAAGGAGAAATGTGGAGTGCCTGGCTGGGATCTTGGTGGGTTTCAGGGGGTTAAAGTAAATTGGCTGAGTTTACAGCAAAATTAAGCCATTAACGAGAGTCACGTCAGCCCAGACAACGACAATCAAAGCTGATGACCCTGACCTGTAGTCATTGCTGTACTTTGTCTGTCTGTTCCCTTAGTTTTATGAGATACATGAGCTAGAATTGTTTTGGCCTCTTTTATACCCTGTTGTATTTTTTTTGTCTCAAACTATTTATGTAGCTATAACCACATTGCTAATTAATGACGGCGATTTTTATAGATTTTCCAATTGTTGTTTTAAAACCTTTTGTGACACTGATCTGAGAAGTACCACAAGAATACGATTTTATTTTATGACCCCACTGATTGGCAGCCAATCAGGACTTAAAAACAATAAAAGCCCACTGCACTCACTGCCAGTAAAATTTTTATCAGCATAAAAGCTGTGTGTGTGTGTGTGTGTGTGTGTGAGTGTGTGTGTGTGTATGAATGCTGAAACACACTGCACACCTCTGACAGTTTTATAGTTATTCATAGACTATTTATCGCTTCGGTGTGGTGAAAGAATAAAGCTTCTGCACAAAGTTACACATAAATGTTTCAACTCAGGAGTTTCAACCACACTATAAAAACGAATTCTGCTTTTTTAACATACACACTTAGCAAAACTGGACAATGGTTTTGTAAGGCCAAAGTTGAAATGCAATTCTCAGTGTTGTAAAATCGCATCTGGTTTATGGCTTAATGTTGTAGCAGAAGTATTTTAATAATTTACGCACATATTAAAAGAGGTCATTATGGAAACACACAAGGCAGCACATTACAAATTACATTATGCTTAGCCAAAAAGAATAAGCAGATAAAAAAACACTCACTCTACACAGTGCACACTCTAAGACACACACATGCACACAAACACACCACGCTCAAGTCCAGACAGGAATTAGGCAGGCTGATTGGTGAGTGACAACTGAAATTGAATTTCTCTGCTGTGAAGGCCCAAAGGACTCAGGGGAGAACATAAACACAATCACATGTGGGTATCGGTACACACAGGCATGAAAAGGCACACACACATCAGACATATACACACGTCAGCATGAACAATTGCTGAATTATTGCTGGCACACACACAAATACACGCACATATTCTTTCTCCCTCAGCTTCGCTTTCTCTCTTGTTCTCTTTCTCTTGAACAAATACAAATACAAACACACACACACATATAAACTTATATCCCCACCAGTCCCTGCTCTCCAATTTACTGCCAAAGCTGTCTCTTCAAAAGCAAATCTCTTTTTTTTTCTCTTCCCAAAACATCACAATGGCAATCACATCTGGCAGCTCCCAACAACACAACAAGTTTGAGAAAGGCCATCATTATACTGTGGCCAGTTAGATGTGATTTGAATTGTGATGATGAAAATGACAATCACTGGGCCACACATGATGCCAACTCCCACTAGCCAAATTTGGAAGAGAAATTTAGGAATCATGAAGGGAAATTTAGTTGTGCATTGGTGTTTCTGAGCTTGTAAGTTAAAGAGTTTTTATTCTTATGGAATATGCCTTATAAAATAATAGCAGACAACTGTGCTTGCAAAATCAGTCAACATAATACACCCCAGAGAATCTTCTGCTAACATCCACTGACAGATACCACAAGATACCTCCAGAGCCCCTTTGTGACCTTTGTCACAAAGGGGACCTATGTAAGAATAAACCAGTGATTTCAAAGTTGTGGCTGAACGGTATATATTAGCTACCTCTGAACTTACTTTGCTGTGGTTACAATGATACAGTACAGACACATTATTTACATGATGAAAATAGTGTTGTTGTTTTTTTACTTCTTTAGCAAAGTTTCAATAATTTATCGCAAACATTTGATTTTAATGGAATTTTTAAAGCCATTGTATTTGAATTGCTCACTAATACAGTAACTGCACTACATGCAGCTTTTTTTTTGGAATACAATGGAAGCTCCCTGGTAAGCACAGCATGAACACTTTTTAAAGTACACTTTGTGCCAGATTGCAGCTAAATTACTAAAAACTCATATTGCCAAATTTCTCTGCTGGCAGACTTAATTTGTCACACAGCTGTGCTCCAGTAAATATAAATACACATCTTCGAGTAAGCAAAGAACTATGATGGAGAATTGCATCACTTATAAATTCAGTCTTTTTCTATTTAGCTATTCGCACCATGATTTGAAGTCTAAATCACGCACTGCGCATTTTTAAGCAATATACTTGATGGTTGCATTTTTCTGTAAACAAGTTATAGTCATCAAGAAAAAGGGTGCTGCATGATCATGTTGCTGCTTATTTTTTCAATTATTCATTTATTTCATAAACTAACAAACTACTCTTCTCAGATAAGTCGATCCATATCTCTGAACCAGCTGAAGACTCAGAGCTGGCTGTTAGCAGGGAAATTAGTAAATCATAAGAAATTCCAAAAATATATTCAGATTTTTCCAGTGAGCAACAACCCTCTGCTGGAATTTTTAGAAGGCGATGTAGAAATTCTACACTATACACTCTTTTCTGCACTATAATGTTTTTTTGGAGGAAATTAGTAAGCGCCCGAGGTCTTCTGCTTCAAAACTGCAGTCAATACTAATACTTCACAGTCTAAACTATAACTTTGCTCTGCTCCAACTGTGATCTCATCTGTTGATCTCTATCTCTAAACCAACTGAAGAAACAGGCTTAAAGCTGGCTGCTGGCAGGGAAATCATACAGCTATTACACTGGCACTTCATAGTCTGAATTGCTAACTGTAACTTTCCTCTGCTCCAGTTGCTACCACCTCTTTTTTTCTGAGTAAATTCCCACCATTGCTTGCTTTCGCTTTCTCCATAGGTCAATAACAAACTTACTAAACTTACTTTTCTGTGAAAGAAACGTGCGGCAGCCAGCAGTGGGTTAACAAGTAACAAGTTGATATGTCTTCTTTCTGACATGAGATTCATGTTTACTGTGACAGTTTTAAAAAGATAAAATAATATAATACTGTGTATAAGGTGTGTTGCTCCATTTCCTGTTATTTATTTAAACAGATCCTAATGTGGTATACAGTCACTATGTTTTAGTCTGGATGCTAGATAAACCCATGTCTGATTTATTTATCTATCACAGATATAAGTAACTCCTTTCCAATATTACGTCTGTGTCTTCTTGACTTAGCGTTTCGCTTATTGCTTTTTGCTAAAATCTGACCTGAACTACTTTCAGGCTGGAATGTGTTAGTGTATACTTTGGTAACAAGTTTTGCACCAGTGACTGAATGTCAGACTATATGTCAGCTCATCCACCACCCACCTCCCCCTCCATGAGACACTGAAATAGCCATGCTTCCAGGCCCTGAAGAATCGTCCATTTAAAATAGAAAAATTAATTATTGTCTTTCTGCAGCAGCAAAAACAACATCATGTGTATCATATGCATCATTCATAGACATAGCTGATAATTGGTGCCACATATAAACAATACATAACATAGATGGCTTTTAGTACAATTAACCACCTGAGTCCAGTTTACTGACATAGCTTACTTAGCACCCACCTATCACATAACACAGTCACACCACTAATAGGCAGTTTGAACCAACTACTTTTTTACAAGACTATAAATGTATTTATTTTGATATATAGAATTCTTTGAGGATTGTCTGTGAAAAGTATTTGTATCTGCCTCTGTTTTTTTCACACAAACGGCATGGCCTATGCCATATCTTCATCTCTTTTATGCTTCTTGCTTGCTGTGTCTTCCCTGAGGCATTTACCCATCCACCTCTCGGACCCTTTTTCTCCATCTTAATATTCTGAAGTTGCTTACTGAAACATAAGGCATTATGTGGAAAGACTTTACTAGAGGTTTACAGGGGTCAAATCCTGCCTCATTCACATTCTACTATCACAGTGTAGTTTCTTAGACCCTGGGGCAATAATGGATATTGCATGTGTGTATGATGTAAGCCTTAGAAAGTGTTTACAAAGCAGGACATGAGCCTCGGTGTGTATATATTAACAGGATTAATAAAACACACAAAAAATAAGGACATAGTTAAAATTACAGTGATGATGGAACAGAGGAGCAAAGTCTAATACCACCTATACTGAATACACAATGAAGAAAACCAGGTTTGGGGATGAGCCTTCAATGTCTGGGTTGATTCTCCTGGATTACTTTATTGTGTCCTCCCACAGTGAACATGAATCTAGAGTTTATAGTTTCAATGTCAGCCACTATGCAGGTGTTTGCTTAGGTCCAAGAGATGTAGACAAAGATATGAATAATGTGTTCATGTGTACGACAATGAAGTGGAATCAGTAACCGTAATAATATATGTTTGACTAAACAAACTTCATATAGAGTGAAGACAACTGATTAAGATTTAATTTGAAGAAAGAACCCCCCCCCCCCCCCACACACACACACACACACACACACACACACACACACACACACACACACACGCACACACACATTTAAATTATCATCACTCTCATGTTCCATTACATTACAGAAGCCCTTTTAAATGCACTCTCTCAGATTTTTCACATAAACCCCCACATAAACACAAGCCCATATAACATCCTGGCACTTTAATGATATAAACACACACACGCGCTTCTTACCGGAGTGAAGTTCATGACTTTGAGAATCCAGATGGTCAGTGCCAGGTTGACAATCATGGTGACGAGGAGGAGGAGGATGAAAAAGTACAAGCATCTCTTTCTCCAGCCATAGATTCCCACTGCTGGATAAACCTGCGCACCACAAACTGAAGCCCCTCTCTGGTGGAGGGGGTTGGGCTGTGCTGCAAGGATATACTGCTCCTGGGTCATCTGAGGGAGACACAAATATAATGTTACATGTAAGATGTAACTTTTTTTTTTGAGAAATTTCTCTCATTCTTCAATTTTATTTGAAGAATATCTATATACTGACATTTTTTTAAGAAATGGAAATGCAGAGGGTTTATTATCCCTGTTTGTCAGCTGTAGATGCCCTAGTAAAATACTGAACATATTTTTTCTATTATTGTGAATGTTTGTATTAATTTAGTTATACAAGGATGATAAACAAATGTGGAGAAATGTTATGACTGCGAAGAAACAAATTCAAAAACAAGCAATTAATGGAATTTTTATTTCTCCCTTTTTCAGTACCAGTACCAGATGCCTCCAGTTGGAGGAACACTGTTAATGTACAATCGGTATTAGCTATTACCGGGTACACCATATAACTGTGATTTGTCTTTTATTTGCAGGTGCGTACTAAAATACAGTCAGATCTAGCCAACACATAAGATAAATGGTCTTTACATTTTGCATCCAAAATAAGAGTGTTTGGAGCTGATCCACAGGCGCTAGATCCGGGCCAATCTCATACTGATTATAACTGCAGCTCATTAAAAAGAAAACTAGAAATAAGTTACCCTGAGATGTGGATACATTAAAAAAACAACAAAAAACTCCAGCATTAGACCTTATCATAATAAAACTCAATGATAACTTGGAAATGGCTAAAAGAAAGTCTTAGTCGTTATTATGAAGTGTTACATTAAAAAGTTGTGTAGGGCATCAAATTGTCCAGAAATGTCTCTGTATGCAGCATAAGCAACAACAGGAAGAGGAGAGGCTAAACTTTCAGCGTTTTGGAGGAAGGAAGAACGGAAAATACAAAAAACATAAGATAGCAAAAAAGAGGAAGAATGGAAGCATTTTAGAGTTTTGAGAGTGAGATAACAGGAGAGAGAAAGAGTAAGACCAAAGCATGATAAAAATGAGATAGAGGTGGAGCTGTAAAGTGGAAAGATAGCACAGCATTGAGTACTGAGAGATAGGAAGGGAGGCTGGAGAAAGAGAGAGAGGGCAGATAAGATGGTAGAGGAGGACAGAGTCCATTAGTTGTAGTGCAGCAATTGGAGTCATTGGTGGCAAGAGATATGGACACTGGCTGCAAGGCACTATTATCTCTGTCCATCTGACTCCCTAACTCTCTTTCACTCTTTTACCCAACTCGCTATACCTCAGATTCCCTCTTGGTTCCTTCATGCTTTCTCCCTAATTCTCCTCCTATCTCACTTTTGCACATCTCTCTCTTCCTCTTTATCAGTCTCTCTCTTTACGTACACACAACACAAACACACACATACACACACAAACACACATTAAGTCTTTATTTGCTGAGACTGCATGACCTTAACACCTCAGTGACTGTTGATTTTTCTTCCCCCCTGCAATGCCTTTTCTCTATATAGTCTCACATGATGATACCCAACAAGCCTTGATGATAAACAAAAAATGCTGACTTTTGCCTTAGCCTGCAGAAAAAAAAAGAAAAAAAGAAATGCAGGCTTTGCTTGTCTAAGTTTTATTGTTTCATTTTGGGGAGAGGAGCGTCTAAAACAACTATCAGCTTGTGATTGGTGTCTCCACAGGGGTCCTGTTTCTTATACGTGAGAGGCAAACCCCAAGGTCTGCTTGAGTTATTCATGCCATGACAGTGTATAAACACCATGGAAGTCTAAAAAAAACATTAACAAGTTTTTAAAGCTAACAGCTTAACCTTGAGGAGGATTGATAGTGGGGCCTCAGCTCCTCTGTCTCCTTAAGGCTAGGGCTGTCTGACCCATGAGTTTTGGCACTGAAAATAATGTAATAATGTAAAAAATGACTCTTTAATATTTATGAGTCAGAATAACAACATGTTGTGGCTGAAGATTTACTTTGATGTCTTGGGAAACAGCACTGTTTTCTTCCTCTTTCCATTAAGGATTAAACTCCAGTTCTTAGATGGTCTTGCCCCTCAAGCTGATGAAGATTGCTAAGTATAAGATGAGGCATAAGATAAATTTTAATTTAAATTATTCATTACATAGTATTTTTTATTGGATTCAGTTAAATCCAGTGTATCCAGTGTACCAAGCAGCAAATGCATAGAGGACACAGGAAAATATCTTCAGAATGTTTTTTTTTTTTAACCCCAAAAAGTTTAAAAAGATAAAATTCTAAATATAATAAGCAGGCCCATAAAAGAGGTCAACTAAATATAACGCTACTCAAAAGTAACTTCCAGAAACCTAATCACACAAAGTAGACACGACCTAACTTACAAACTGACCTAAACACAAAGACACAGGAGGGTAACCTTTATAGTGGTTTGACCAAACCATTTACACACAATAGGGGGAAACAAAAATAAACAACAATACTAACTAAGCACAAAATAACACAAGTAAACCTAAAACACCCCCGTTTCTGACAAGCACTTGGTTGGTCCTGCTGAGCAGGCATTGGCTGTGTTGCAATTCAGGGGCTGCATCCTTAGGAGGCCGCATCTGAAGGCCGATTATGTCACAGCAACGCAACGAAGGCAGTCCCAATTCGAAGGCTGCTCCAAATGCAGCCAACAAATGCGTCCTTCATTTCCCCGAATTTGAAGGATGGGTCGGTGTATCCTTCGTGCCCCAACCTATCCCAGAATTCATAGCGCTGCCCAGCCAATTCCAGTTTCCAACAATGGGGGCAGCTACTTAATTGTAATATTACTCTTTTCAATACTTTATAAATTTAATTATTATTTATAATATTTGTATAATAATCTAAAAATACTTTTCAAACGCGGCAATGGCAGAGGAGCGCAGCTAAAGAGTTTGAAATATTACTCTTTCTGTGTCACAAAATAAACTTTTAACATATTTTCAGCCGATAATATAGGTGTGTAAATATCTGCTTGGTTTATCAAGACATCACATATTTGGAAAAGTGCTCCGGCGTTTTTGGAGAGCTGGCGAGAACACCGGACTCCCAGCACATCGTTTTCAGACAGTCTTTTGCTAATCAGATGAAACATGATATACAAGTCACTTAGATAACTTAAAAATGTTATTGTTTGGCTTTTTTCAGTGTTTTATTTGTTCCTGAGTAAATCGGTGTGGCTGAGATTAAAGTTATAGTTTTCACACAGTTGTACAGACGTCAAAAAGAAAACAGATCAAACAGAAGTGTGGGATGGTAGAGAATTTACTCCAGTGTCCAGTTATACTTTACATAGCAAGGAGCAGACGGCTGAGTTTATTAAACTCCACCGAGACTGCTTGTGACGCAAATCTGAAGGCTAGACCATCCCATTTCACAGCCTTGCACTTCCAGCCTTCTCGGTCTTTGGAGGACCCGGCCTTCGCGGTCTACATGGGCCGGGATGCAGAAGGATGCCCATATGGAAAAGATATATATAAATCTTATAAAGTTTTTATCTGTCTTGTATGAAACTTGTATGAAAAGCATACAAGAGTGAAAACACATATAAGATCCCTTGAAAAATTATATAATGAAACTTGTATGTTTTGTATACTTACTAAAAAAATATATGAAAGTAATGAGAAAGTGGCCACTTTCATGAGTAAATCATATATGTTTTTACTATTTCTTTTCCATATGGGTGCAGCCCCTGAACTCATACACAGCTATTGTGTTTCCAAAGTCCTCAGCCCTTGGCCAGAATTTTAGGATATCAGCAGAACTTTTTAACCAAACCAATATTAACTAATCTGATCCAAAATCTTACTCTAATTAACTATAATCTAATAGTGTCATCACACGGCAGTATTACTGTGCTTTCCTTTACATGGCAGGAACCCTTTTCCAACTTAATTAACAAAAATACCGGATGAATAAACTGTGACAAGAGAAAGCAGAAGTACATCAATATGAGGCAGAATTGTGCCCAAGACTGAGTCAAGAGCAGATCAACATTACCATTAGCATCTGTAGCAATCATGTCAGTTTTAAGGCCAATATTTGTTTAAATGGAGGAAGAAAAAAAACACTTTTGAATACCAGATTTAAATGAGGTGATGAAAGGATGTAATAGATATTGCAATCTGCTTTTTTTTTGGCAAAAGAAAAGCTGAGGCTACTTTAGATGTGCATAAAAAAAACAAGCATTCAACCTTCTATCAAAATGTAACCCAACTGATTTATATCCAAGCGTAATTTGTGTATGCAACATATTAATGCCAAGTGCAATGAGGGCTTAATATCTGTCAAATGGGCTAATGGATTAAAATATTTTTTGCCTTTTCACAGTGAAAAGAAATCTCCTGCAACAGACACAGCAGTTTCAGCTATTTCTCTTTTTGGGTGCATCTGTTCAGTGTGTGCAGATACAATGCATATGAATCAATAGCACAGCATCGCTGTAGAATAGGACAGAGAAATGGGCTGCTGATGATTTTATCTCTGAATTCAGAGTCCACACTTAATCGATAGCACACCGTGTGTAGCTCTGTGCTGATATGTGTGTACTGAACTTTAATGAAGTCTGTACTGACCAAGAGTGCTTATCGTTTTTCTCCATGCATGCATCAAGAATGGGAATCAATAGATATTCTTGTTCGTCGATGTGTATATATCATCTTTGCATGTTTCACTGGGGCCACACTGTCACTTGGTAAAATGAACGTAAGATGTATTTTTGTTATTTTCTTAAATTCCACAGGTGGCAGTCAGATGCATAATGTCACTGCTTAATTGCGTGTGGTCAGTTTTGTGACTGTGCCATTTGTCACTGTGTATTTTCCTGTGAACACCCCACATTACACTCTTTCACTGACACACTCATTGTCTTGCAAGTGTATTTATGTCTCATTTCACTCAGAGATATCCAAGGTTATCAGTCTAACTCGGCAGTCTGACAAAATATTGTCTGTCCGCCCACTTGGCCCTTTGCTACAGAAAATCCAAAAGAAAAACAAATTGTTGCTTAATCTTTTCTTTTTTTTATTATTCTCCTGTTCACCTCTCTTTCACTTATCTCTTTCAGTTATCCTTGCTAATGCACATTTCCTTTCTTATCAAGTAACATAAATTGAGCAAAATAACATAAAATAAGCTCGTGCTATATATAAAACTATTTTTTATTTTCCTTTTTAGTAGATTATTTTAAATTTTCCTTCTTTTCTTCCTCACTGAATTTTTTCTTCTATTTTCGTTGTTGCTAATCAATCAATTTTGTTCTCCCCTTTCTCCCCCTCACATCTTCTGCCCTACACTCGTCCCTTCTTCTCTTCTAATGCATTTTGTAGATTGAACTGACAAGAGAGCCATCAATCAATCCTATAGTGTACCACAGCCTAGAGGCCTTGCACTGTGCGACCTAACTTTATTAATATCATAATGCCATGACAGCTGTAAAAACAAGAGGCACTATAGCTATATTGCAAGTGATACCATTATAGCTCACTATCAGCTCCATAACAGTGATTTCATTCAATTCAGTTAGTCTGCTTCATTTTCTCTGTGTTGTATGTGTTGTAGAGGTGCGTAAACAACACTTTGACTTTTACAATTGACAAATATTCAAAAATATAAGTTCAACTATAGAAATTAGAGGTTGCACACTTACGAACAAAACTGCCAGCATGATGAGGTTGGTGTGGATGTGGTGTATATGACAAACCTAAGTACATACTACGATAGCGCCATCATATTATCTATCTTTTTAAGCGAAGAAGAGAAAATACGAGAAAAAGCTGATAGGAGATGAGACGTGGATATAAACAGTGGGGAGAAGAGACGACAAATGAGAAAAATGAACAGGAGAAAAATATGATTGTGATCCATCCATGTGACATCTCCACCCCCACAACCTCCCAGAAGAAGCAGCCCAAAATAAACAACATTAGTTTACAAAAAGCTAATAATGAGAATTAGAGGACAGGAGATAGTACTAGAAAAAAATCTTTCCATTATATTGTAGTTCATCTTTCAAGCAGTGACATTTTGCATAAAAAGAGACATTCAAAATCCATTATGACATGAGAAATCGCAAATTTGTCTTCATATGGAGGTCTTGTGGGTTCCTTGCAGATACCAGATTATAGTTCAGTACAGACTGAAAGCAATGTGATAGAAAATATTATTTTAATAATGGCAAAAATAGCCTTCAGTACAAGTTGTGTTTTATAGTCCCAATAATTAATATTTTTTTCTACTTTGAAAACAAAAAATCTAAATGAATTGAAATGTTTTATTTGTACAATATCAGCTGCACACAGAGGTGTTTCACAGATGACAATACTGTCACAGTATCTGTCTCTCTGTGGTCAACACTTGACCTCTAACAAAAGATCATAGCAACAAAAAACAACATCAAGCAGCAATTGACGAGACAAAACAAAACAACCGAAATTAAAAAGGTGTTCTTTTGTGCTTATTACATATGAAATTGTAAAGTAAAAAATGTGATGCCCGCTGGAGCAGAGCGATATGACCAAAAATATTTATCACGATATACATTTGAAAATTTGCGATAACGATATAACCGATGATATAATTGACACTAGACAAAACACTTTACAACTCCACAACTTTATTCGTGCAAAACAAAAAAAACCCATCAATGTATTTTCACTTAAACAAGCAGCTGTTTTTTTTATGTGCATTAAAGTTATGTAAAAATTTAACAGTGCAAATGCAAATTCCTTGCTGACAAGTTTAACCAAAAGGCATTTCCAGTGGAAATTGGCCAACATATCCTCAGCATAACCATGTATAATATCCACAAAACTTAAAAAGAGGTTATACACACACAATACGGTAATATTATGTTGAAGCACAGTACGTATCACTCCGCGAGGCTCCTGCCTACGATAGCCGTAATGCTCCGACAATCCATCAAGCGGTGCGGCTTCGTAGCTTAGCAAAGTCGTACTAAAACATTTGACAGATTTTCGAGCGCCGTGTACGACATAAAATCATTTCGAGGTCAGTAAACACAACCAGAATTCATATATAAGGCACACGGGATTATAAGGGGTACTGTCGATTTTCAGAAAAATCAAAGGATTGATTTTAAGTGTGCCGTATTTTCCAAACAACACGGTAATAACGACGGCCCGCTAGCATGCTCTACCAAAAATAGTGCTTTGTTGTGTATCTGACGGACGGAAGCTAAACCAGTTCCACACCACTGAAGTTGCAGCATTTTTACAAACCAATTCTGGTTCATCTGTTTCATTCACCGATCCGCTTTCGCCCTTCTCGTTCTCTGTCGCCGCCATGCTTTTTCCACCATGTGCATATGAAAACAAAGGTACGCATGCACGTTTTACCCATATTCTATCGCGATATTTCATTTTCTTATCGTTGCCCGACATTATACCGGTATTACCATGAACGGTATGATATGGCCCAGCCCTAATGCCCGCAAATGACAGAAACAGAAGTCCAGATAGTGTCTATAAAAACAGTCACAGGTATCATAGCTGGTTTATTTAGCGTTTTCTTTGGTGCGTGGGGAGACGTTGACATGTGGAGTTTAAAATAGTCTTAATTGTGCAGTGGATGACTTTTCAGCTAGTGGAATAAATTTGTGGTACTGCTACCTTTTGCAGCAATAGTTTTACGGCATGTTTTGCATTTTGTTCGACATCCTCCTTGTGAAATCGAAACGACAGCGAGTCTCATTCCCTTCCTCGTCTGCAACTCACGCTGTCACCATATTTTTCTGGCAGCGTATGAACACGCATTCTCACTGCAGTGTGCCTGGTAGAACGTTTTCCAGTGGGGTGGGGGGCTTAATGATGCATTCGTAGCGTGTGGGAGAAAAAAAACTCACAGTGAATTACCAGACAGTTTAATATTGCTATGGAAATTTATACTCAGTACATAAAGCCTTTTTAACCATCGTGCGCAGAATAACTCGCGATACATCGAGTATCTTCGATATATCGCCCACCCCTACACTAATGTGCAGTGCCATCCTTTGCCACATATGTGACTAGATTATTTTAATGTATGTGGATTGTAAATGTTAGAAACACCTGACTACACTGTGCATGTGAAAGCAGAGGGTGGGACAGACATATAGATGGGTTTGACGGGGTGCAAGGGTGGATAATAAATAGAAGAGTGAATGGACTTGCCAAAAGAAAATCAGGAAACTTGGGAATTTTGGTTCACAGCTGAAATCCAGATCAAAGCGTAATTTAACATGCATGCATAGCTGATTGGTACTGCTGCTGTGGAATTTCAAGTGCTGTGGGCATGCCACTGTATCTGAATGAGCTCATACTCAACAATACATCTGCTTCAATATAACTCAGCACTTGGCATTAAAGATCTAGCACTGCATTTTTAAGACAATCTTATTGTGTAAATTGACTATGGAGCAGTAAGTATGGTATTATATGGCAGTGCCATCATTGTGCCTAAAAAAAGAATTCCTATCACAAATGTTGCAAAAAAAAAAAAGTGTTTGCTTTTCATATTTTTTTTCTGTTTATGATAAACAATAGGGACATTTTTTGCTCGTTAAGAATAAATATTTTAAGGAAGAAACAGATTCTTACCTATTGAGTTTAAGAAAATAGTTATGAGTAATACATCACAGGCTTTTCTTATTTCTTATCTCTCTCTCTTCACAGTATTTACTAGATCATTATTGTGCTAAAATATTGTACTACTTAAAGATCAGACATTTTCTCAGTTGTTCAAAGTTGTTTGGTTCTATATATTTAAAAGCTTTGTATGTTTTGTTTTGTTTTTCACTCATCACTCTTTGAATCTCATATTGCCAGCCCATGCACTTGAGTAAAATACATATATGCACATTAACACCCCCCCCCCCCCCCCCCAAAAAAAAAAAAAAAACAGGCAGGACAGGCCCATGTTCACCATTACATTTTGGAGTTCTGAGGAGACAAATTGTTTTATCATTAAAGAAAAATGTATTAGTAATTACCAAGGTTTTCAAAATTTGTGGCCTTAAAAAATGGAAGATGCAACAATTATTCCAACAAATGTAGAAAGGTTAGCTAAGCATACAAAGTCTTTAATTATAGAAACATGTGAAAACAATATGGTTTGGCATTGTGCTTCTACTACATGTGATAAACCACTTGCACTTGTGTACCATGATGGATGCTGGTTTTTGAAGTGGTCATTCATACTAAGTTGAACTTTACATTATCACTTTACCCTGAAAAGGAGAGTGTCCATGGTTTCAAAAAAAAAAAGGAATTTCTAAATGTGATCAACCATTCAATCTGGAATTCATCGATTTCTCTTGCAAACAAAGATTTCACCAGATTCTCCGGAGAAATGATATGATACTGTACATAATAAAAGGCACAGTGAACCCAGGGTTTGTTTGTTTTTTTTTTGCTTGTTTTATTTATTTTTATTTTGTTTTGTTTTTTTAAACCCTTTTCCATTTTATAAAAATTGGCCCAGGTAAAATTAAATTTTAAAGCATGTATACATTTCTTCACTCTATCACAGTCTGTTTTGATTTCATACCCAAAGCAACCAGTTTTCTCACCATCCATTATCGTTTCATTATTCACTATGATAGTGAATATATCGGACTTATTTGCCTTTTAAAAAGACCATTCTCCTTGTTAACTAAAGATACACAAACAAAATCAGTAGGAGCACTGGCATCAGTTGTTATGATGTGTGCTGGTCATTATAACAGGGGATTGAACGCTTACGCATGCAAAATACTATTGATGTCGCAATGCTACATTTGTTTTTTGTTTTTGTTTTCATGTGTTTGTGTGAGTGTGTTTGCACTAGTGTGATAAAACACTAAGCCAACTGAATTGGGAGCACTCGCTGTTGGCTGTTGGTTGTTGGTTTGGACAGCCTGCCATTCCTCTCTGTCACTGTGGGCATTCAGGTGTTCAGCCACTGGAATGGACAACACACACACACACACACACCACCTCTACCACACACACACACATGTATACACCAAAAAAAAAAATCCACACAAACAAATAAACACAATCACAAAATCACACTGCAGCTACATGCACCAGCAAACACACAGGGATGTATTCAAATATAAACAGTGTGGTCACACCTAAATATATTCAGACACACAAACGGGGCTCCTTTGCAGTGAGCCGTTCAGTATTCCAACAGATTCAAGAGGTTCTGCTGTATCGAGGCCGAGTGTAAAAAGAGAAGACTAAAAAGGACAGGTCTTGTTCTCCTGGTCAAACACATTCTTAAGTAAAAGCACAAACAGGTGTCCTCGTCTACCCTTCTTATGATGGACAGAGAAACAAGACAACATGATAGCACTATCACTGAGAAGTCCAGCTCCTAAATAATGGCATCTACTCACTGGTTAAGATCAGAGCTGAAAGTAAATGCTTAACACACGTATCAACCCACCACATTACCATACTTGTTCAACTTCACCACTTGGCACCAAATTAAAACATTCAAGCCATAGTTTATAACAATGTTGGATTGTCAGCAAACTATAAAGAAACAAGCCTTTTCTTTTCTACCCTCCTTCATTTTTGTTTATCCTGTTGTTCTGATGTTTATGCTTTTTGAAACCCTGCTTTGGAGCTAAAGGGATGTTTTACAGTCATCTCTATTTATAGAAACGAAACTGTCTCTAGACAGAGATTTGTCTCTGTCTAGATTTATCTACCTCGAATGAGGTCTTTCGTTTGTTCGGGGCCCACGAGACTAATTAGTGGGTGATTAAAATGGAGAAGGAAAATGGGAAAAACCAGAAAAAAAAATTCAATTTTGAAAAAGAGCTAAAAAACAGCCGGCAGAGAATTTAAAAAAGAAATCTGCATTGTGTTCTGATTGGCAAGTTTACTCCCCCCACTGGGATGTTTCCCCACTATGGAGCAGGTGTCCTCTCATGCTATTATATAATCATGTGCTGCTAGCAGGTAGATGATTGAAGAAGGTCTTTTTACACTGCTTGGCTACTCAAAATTGTTAAATAATGGTTAGAAAAATGTTATCTTTTTTGCCACACACTCACAGCAGATCTGAACTGCATGCTTACACCAAAAAGACACTGTACTGTTTCAGAATCAATTTTAGTTTCATTTTAGAGGTAGCGCTAAGACAGGCAACATTAAATGAGGCATGAGTTATAATGTTCTTGCCCACCAACTTATCATCTTTATTAAGAAGACACATTCCCACTTAAATATTTGAATGGATACAACACTTTTTTTTCTGCATTGTGCAAACAGCGATACCCTGATATTTAAAGTCTTACAAACTGACTTAATGCTTTCTGTTCTACAGTATCTGCTCAAACCTCCAGTATCTGTAAATTATTAAGGGATGACAGCTTTGTAATAATAATAGGAGTAAAATATGATTGATAGCTGGTTAGACAGTAGCTATGAGCTGTAGTTTAGAGGCTCAACAATCATCGCTCATCTCACTTACTCACTGACAGCTGGCAAAGATTCCCACACACTGATTCATGACACACCATGACTTTTCAGATGTTCAATATTCAAGTTGAACAATTTTTATTATTACAGTATATCTTTCTTAACTCTGAACAAAACACCCCACGCAGAATTCTGTCGAGTTTGTCCATTAGTATTTCAAAGGCTTGAGCAGCTCTGTCACGAAGATGTCACCAACGTCCTGAAATAGAATCTACTTTTCTAATAATATGATGATTTGGTTTTAACATACAGCTCCGTTTATGTAGTTATTTAGAAGCTGAATGCTGTACTGAGACAGATATAACACTGAGACAGAATCCACATAGTCCCATATGCAAAATGTGTAAATGCAGTGCTCTCCAAAGAGTAATGTTATTTTGGTTGTCATTATGTGCGCATCTTTGTGAGTAAGATCTGTAAAGCACATTGTGGTTTCCCTTTTGTTTCTTTCTCTGTCATTATGTTTGCCTCTCTCTCTCCGCTTAAATTGTCTTCCAGCCCCCTTCTTGCTCTTCCAATATTGTTGATTTCTTTTTTCCCTTCCTCCCTCTCTTCCCTTCTCTCTGGCATGTTGCCTCCCGCTGAGTCAGTATCTGTCAATCAAGAAGCCGACACTGTTAAACACCGCCAACACCAACAGCAGACTTAAAATCCTTTCTCTCTCTCTCTCTTGTGCTCTCTCATCACGAGGAGATAGATGGAAAGCCTCATGGAAAGAGACTTTGCTGGCAATGTGGCCTCTTTTTTTTAAAACTCTTTGAAAACCACCAAAAAACATGGTGAGAGACTAAACTGTTTTCTGGGATGCTTTTTAGCTCGGTAGCACATTACACAACATAAAGAAATCATTATGATTGGCTGTGATTTGCCAAATATATATTTCAGTGTATAACCCTAACCCTGTCATATGTTTTTTGTGAGCAATAAGTTGCATAAAAATGTTGCATTTTTTATGAGGGTAGAAGTAGAAAATACCACCAGTATTAACATAGTTGAATTAAGCACTTTTTGAAGGAAATGAAACGTTTATTTCTTGATAAAACATAAATAGATGAAAAACAAATAGTCATCTGTCCTGCAAGCTAGTTTACCACCACAAAAACAAGTCAACTCACATTATCACTGTCACACAGTCATGATCTCATATTTATATACGTCAATGAGAAAACGCTAAACGAGTCACTTCTACCATGTAAGGAAACCTAGTGATGGTGTGTCAGTGTCTATTGGCTAGTGTCTGTGTGTGTGTCTGTGTGTGGCATTACAGTCGAGAAGATAATCGCTGTGACTTTGAGAAAGGGACTAAAAAAAAAAAAACTGTTTCTGTTTCCCACTGTGTTATTACTAAGAGGGGGTATAACAATGGTGTAGACCACTCTGTGTGAATGAGATAGCGACACTTAGAGAATAAAAATACAACGAGGAATAACAAGAGGGAGAGAAAGACAATTTCCAAGGGCAGTCATACTCTGAGAGATGTGATGGACGCCTTCTGTAAGTATATCACATGCTTGTGTGTGTGTGTGTGTGTGTGTGTGTGTGTGTGTGTGTGTGTGTGTGTGTGTGTGTGTGTGTGTGTGTGTGTGTAAATCTTCTGGTGACAGAATCAGCACACAGGCTTTATGACCCCGTTCAGGGCCTCCTCTATCATTACCCCACCACCCACCCCCACTACACATTAGCACATACTCACACACACGTCCCTCATATTGCCCAGCCGTCATGCTTTTGGAACTTTCAGCAAGTGTAAGCAAGCTTTCACCCCAGCTTTTACTTTAAGAATGTTCCTTTTAAAAGAGCACAATAATTCAATGATTTTTGTCAATTTCATCATGCCTTTGATAGAAAAGCAAAATAAATACAGGCCAAAACAGCAAAGAGGCATATAAACAATAAAAAAGGGAAAAACACAAAATGCATCTGATTATTCTTTATGATGCATGCAAGGGTCACTGATGACATCATTTTTTTAAACTACTATGTCCTAGTAGCTACTTTTTATTCTATCATTTCATTTCATTGGATTTTGTTTTGTTTTTTGGATTTTTGCCCGTTTCCAAAAAACTTTCAAATTAGTAACTCAAAAAAAATAATAATTGATGAGTTTGATTTGAAACTGCCATAAATTATAAGGCAAGGGCATTGTTGCATTACTGTGTTAATGTCTTTGAACTCACAACTTTAAACTGCACAAATTTATCCCTTGCATGTTACCTACAGTAGTAGTTAGACCATAAAATGTAAAAGTACTAGAACTGTTTAGTATTAGCATGAAGCATAATTCACTCCATCTTGTTCTTCTACACTGGTCGCACCATCACTTAAACCTCATTCTTCTTTGAACACAAACTGCAATAACCCCCCACAAACACACACCACACACACACACACACACACATCTCCGTTCACTGTATTACAGTACTTGCATTTCTTTTTGCCTTCTATCCTAATTGAGTTGTGTGTTGTCAGCCAAGCAGCTCCACTCAAAGCTCCCTTTGATGCTTTTGACCAAAGAGTGTATGTGTGACTGATGTATGTGATGAATGTCCAGCAGTCTCTCATGTCCAAGTCCCTCTATGGAGCACTCATACATCAACCTCTGAGCCCCTGCACCATATAATGGAATGAGGACAGACTGGCTTACAAAGTGGGGATGAAAAGGAGAATGAGAAAAGAGTTTGATGATATGGAAATTAGTGAGAGGGAGACAGGCAATTGACTGTACGATTCCCTCTCTTTCATTTCTTTATCTTTTGTTTTATTGTCTAAAAAAAACATCTTTAGACACTGTTCAAGTACTTTACACAGCACTTTCAACTCTTTCATTTCTATAGGGCTAAATGCTGTTAGTCATTTTCTTTTCCCAAGTTTTTAATCTTTATTGGATTACCCCGTCTAGTCTCCATCAACTTAATAGCCTTTTTTTCAGGCAGCACGGTAACATGGTGGTTAGCACTGCACAAATCTGGATGTGATTTCCCATTTCGCCAGGGCCTTTTTGCGTGGAATATGTGTGTTCTTCACACGACTGCAGGCATAGTCGGCTTCCTCCAACAGTCTAAACACGTGCAGTTAGTGGGCTTAAGTTAATTGGTGATTCTACATTGGGAGCAGGTGTGAATTTAGATGTGAATGGTGGTCTGTCACTCTGTGTTAGCTCTGCGACAGAGTGGCAATCTGTCCAGGGTGTACCTTGCCTCTCACCCTATGGTAGCTGAAGTAGCTCTAGTGCCCCTGCCACCCTGAATTGCATAAGTGGAAGAAAATCATGTTACTCTTTCTCACTCCCCTCTTTTCAGAGAAAATCACAAGACATATTAATTAAAAATTCATTCTTGAACAGGTACATACTTTTCTCTGGTATTTGCTGACACAAAGTCAGACTTGGTTGCTTTCTGATGCTTTGACAGCGTGTGAACATCAAATCCCTGTTTACCCTTTCAATCTCGTACTGACTTGTCTTTGAAAAGGTCTCTCCTTCTGCTTCTGAAACTGTATGAAAATGTATTATTTTTGTGAGTTTTCAATGGATTTAATGGTAATTTAAATAAAACTTATGACCACTTTAACTCAATAATTAAGTCAATACTCTTCACACATACAGTAGTGTACAAAAGTGCATACATACATAAACCACACAGGAATAAGAAATAAAAAAGAAATAAGAACAGAGCTAAACCCCTGAGCACTTTGTTAAGATGTGTTACTTTGCCATAAATCTCCAGTACTTTATAAAAGTTTGGAACCATGCCTCATTTCTTTATAATTTGCTTCTAAGGAGCCAGAAAGAGGCCTTGAGCAACAGTTCTCCAGGCTTTCTGGAGGTCTTTCAAAGTTTTTCAAAGGACATTGGCTGTTTTTTCCACTCATTTTCAGTCCAGTACAAGAACATTTTCAGTTCAGTTTGTTGTTTAATATTGACCTATGAATCAGTGAATCATGAAAAAGACACCAAACTCAAGAGCAGCTTCGTGGGTAACTTAGCAAAGAAGCTGTTCATTTTAGGAACTAGAAACTGTGTGACCTGGGGTAGGAAGAGACTGAGTAAGTCCCCCCTGGTTGCCTCTACAGCATAGCAAAGAAAGGTTAAAATGTCTTAATATCAAGTTTTATGTGAGTAAAACTGACCAGAGTGCTAAAACAGAGCTTTTCTATATTATCTAATAATAAAGCATTTTTATTCTTAATCAAAGAAAAATAAAAATATAAGTTTCATCAATATATAAATGAGAAATGTACTTTGAGTAGTGAAAAGTGTGGTGCAGGATGGGCATGAAAGTGACACACTGGAGCCACTAACTGCAGAGAAGGTTTGACCTACACAATGTATGATTTAATACAAGTTTCATAAAATGCAAAAATAAATATATACATTTATATATCTATAAAATATATAAATAAATAAACGATGACTGACAAACACAGAGTTTAAAAAAAATAAAAGTATTCCTCAGTATTTGAATTGTAAAGGGATTACCGTATTTCCCGGACTACAGAGCGCACCTGAATATTAGCCGCACAAGCTAAAATCAGGGGAAAATCCTGTTTTGTACATACTTTAGCCGCACCTGACTAAAAGCCGCAGGTGTTTCAATGTTGACTTATCATATGTAAGAGAATTGTCAAAAAAAGAACAAAGCGAATTGTCAGGAAAAGAGAGGCTGTTTGGAGACATCACTTTTGATTAATATTTTAAAAACAAGTTATGGGGACATATTTGCACATGTACTGTGCTTCATAAATGAGTAACAAATGTAGTACATAAAATAACCTACAGCACACCAGAAAAATAGATTCGGACTACCTTTTAGGCTCAGGTGCAGTGACACGGCTTTAACAAGAAGAAAAGTCAGTCACTCACCATCATCTTTCTCTTCTTCCTGCGCACTAAAACCACCAAAGTCCTCTTCTCCAGTGTCGGAAACGAACAGGCTCAGGATGGCTTCGTCATCCACTCTCCGCTTCTCTCCTTCGTTGTCACTTTCAAAACCAAACAAATCCTCGTTGTCAGTGTCAGAGTCGAACACCCTCAGAAGGGCTGTGGCGGTGTCCTCCTCTCCATCATGCAGCAGTCCAGCCCTTCGAAATCCGTTGGTGATCGTGGATGTTTTCACACTTTTCCACGCTGTCAGAATCCAATGGTGGAGTTGGGCATAACTTGCTTTTCGCAAGTTTATCGCCGCTCATCATCCAGCTGAACGCGTAGCGCTACTTTGAAGTTTGTTTTTCGCGCTACTTCGTACGGCACTACGTTGCCTGGCGGAATGGACAATACACCTTGATCCCGACTTCCGCCAGCAATGGCGAAACGCGGAACAAAAAATAAATCCGCTCATGGACAATCCATAGAAAACGCACCTGACTAAAAGCCGCAGGTTCAAAGGTGTGCAAAGTAGCGCTATAGCCGAGATACGGTAGTATACAAAGTTGTAAAAAAATGTCCAAATGGAAGATGTGGTGAAGGAATAGAAGGGTGAGCAGGTATAAAGTGGGGTATAAAAGAGATTTGGGATTCTTCCCTTTTATCCTCTGCAAGATGAGTGTTTCAGAAGATTGGATCTAAGAGGTTCACAGTTGAAAATTCCAGCAGAGACGCTAGAGGGGGAACAGAAGTCCAACCTGTAAATTGAGTTTGGAATTTTTTGCTTTTCATCTGCTCATTTCATGCCGTGTTAGATGGTTAATTCAGAAGGATTTTGATTTACATCATACTTCCACTGGATGCCCAGCTGCTTTCGTGTTCGGTGATTATCATCAACTCGGAACACAGGGATAAGTGCATCTTTGGATCCAGATATGCTCATCCTTTCTCAAACCTTTTCTGACTAAAGACAAGAACAAACTCAGCATTAGCTCAAAGTAAGTTCATTAGATGAGTATCGTTTAAGTGATTTGATTATTGTTTTGTGATTTTTATAATTTGTGCTTTTTTACCCAGATGATTTCTAGGTGGTTAGTACTGAAGGAGTCCCCTCACCCACATTGGCTCACACTGACCGTGCCTATTGGGTAAGATTAACAGGATTGGGATTAGGATTTTTTTTTTATCAACTTCCTGTATTGGGGTCAAAAACTTATCACTAAAATATGCTTCAGTAAGGTGATTCCTAAGATGTTAATAGCCAAAATCTTGACATATTTTTGCATGGTGGGACGTATGTCCTTAAAAACTTTTAGGAAACTGGAGAAGTGGAGGAAGAAATCTGCCAACAGTCGATGAACTGTATCTGAAAGTTATGTTATTAAGAAATAGGGGAACATTTTTCCAGCAAAGACCTGACACAAGACCTGAGAGATGCATCTGGCCTGGATACTTTGATTTGCCATAGCTTCATCAGTAATGATCTCAGTGGAAGGGTTGCTGTCAAGAAGCCATTGTTAAAGAATGGAAATGGGGTATAAAGGGTGAGGTATGTCAAATTAGACAAGAACTGGACTGAAAATCAGTGGCAGACTGTGACAGAGATTTTTGGATCAAATCATCATCAGTATAAGGAGAGAGGTAAAACAGTGAGCATCTACAGCCACTGATTTAAAAGCAGTGAAGGCTCTGTCGTGGTTTGGGACTTCATTTCAGCCAGTGATGCCATGGATCTTGTCAAAATTGACAGAATTACAAATGCAGAAAAGTATGGTCAGATTTTGATCCACCATGTAAAGCTTATTTTCAATTTTCCTAGAAAAATATTAATGACGGGTGGCTCAAGACTTTTGCAGAATAGTGTATATTAAATGAAAATAATATAATAAATATTGTTGCCTAATCTTATTATATCATTGTTTTACACACCCATTCCCCAAATAACGTGTTATACCAGTTTATTTAATTAGATAAAGATCTCATTAAGTTGTTCAGACCTAGTTTTGTAAGATGGTCATCGGTCCTTCTACAGTAAAAGTTAATGTTATATAGTAGTTTTGTTTGGGACATACATGAATTTAATTAACATGAACCATTTAAATAAGAACCTTTCCATAATGACATACAGTTAAATCCTAATTCAGTGGAAGCTTGGATAAAAATTATTTACACAGCACAGTACAAAAATAAAGTCCACAGCAGTGCAAGTACAGCGCTGTAAGCATGAATGTATGAAATCTCAATCTGTGTTAATACTAACCATCTTTTGTAAGATAAAAATAGTCAGTCATCATCAAACATGATTGAAATAGTGCATGAAAAATGTGATTACTGGACGAAGTGAAAATATTTAGCTAACTAATTAATTCATTAATCAATGCATAGACATATGGCATTATATCTACATTTAATCTGCACCTATATCAACTAAAATAAAAAAAGTTTTCTTAGCGACACAAATAGGAACACACACACAAATACACTCGCACACACACACACACACACACACACACACACACAAATACACTTGTTTCTAAAAGCAGCAAACAGATGCCTCTTTCCCAGGATGCATTGACCTGTGGCTGCTGTTACCGTGGTGATATGATTTATTAATTAGAGTACTGTTTGATTGGCTTGTTAAAGGACAAATCTAATGAGGTACTTGTAAATGAGAGAGGTGGAAGTGATTTATCACTGATGCCAATCACCTTCACACAAAAACACACAGTTGAGATAATCTTTGCTCACAGACATGAACACGGACACAAAAAAAAAAATCGCACACACGACACTTAAAGAGTGTTGACCTTGTACTCCGGCAAGGTGTTCTTGTTTGCGTCTGGGTTCACTGCGCATGAACCAGGTTCCCGTCTACTACAGCAGGATCTCGCATCCAGAGCACAGCAGTTACAGCAGCAACTAAACAGTGAAGTGTGGCGGAGAAAAGTAGTGAGTTGTGATTAACTGCAGGAGAAGAAAAATTAGAAGAACTGTTAAATCTCCAAATGTAACAACGCTGTTTTTTTGTTTTGTTTTTTGTCAGAGCAGAGTTACACATTGGTGCAGTGGCCACACAGCAAGAAGGTTACTATTTTGAAGTTCCTGGTTGTCTGGGCTCTGTCTGTGTTTGCATGTTCTCCTTGTGCCTCCAGGCTCTCTGCTGCTTGTTAGGATAATTGGTGATTAAATTGGTCATAGGTGTGAATGTAAGAGTCTGTGGTTGTCTGTCTCTCTGTGTTAGTCCTGTGATGGCCTGTCAACATATCTATAGGGACTACTGTGGCTCTCACTGCCTGTCAGTAGCTGGGACAGGCTCCAGCCAGTTGCCACTGTATTGGATAGAAAGAAAATGGATGGATGAAAGTTTAATAAGTTTAATAATACATGGCAAGCTGGCACATGCTTTTTTTCTTAATTAATAATATACTAATAATGTGTGTAATTAATTCATAAATGGCCATGCTTATTGAGTGGCATCTTAAAGCTGAACCAATACACCAATTCATTTCAGACCATATTTGAAATGACAAATCCACAAAAAAATTCCTAAAGAGCTTAATAATATATGAAATATGTAAATGAATTAAGTTGCATTGCCAAAAGTAAAAAAAAGCTCACACTCATGTGACCTATTTGCAAAGGGCTGTAAACTACTGACACAGAACAACTGTAGATGCCTAATCTTTACATGAAATGTGCAATTATATAAATGCTTGACTTATATTACAGATGAAAAGTGTTTAAAAACATTTCACCTTTTAGTGAATTTGGATAGGAGGGGGGAGGTAAAGGTCGGGGTAAATCAGAACTATCTTGAAAAGAAGACATTTTTTTTGCTGCTTGTATACAGTATATATACAAGCAGTATATACAGAAACATACAGAAACATACACACAATGATACCAAGACACATGTGCAAAAATCATTGAATCATATCTCAGTAAGTATCATTGTACTTGAGTGAGTATCAAAAATACTAGACAATGTTAAGCATCAGAGAGATGTCCCAGGATTGGCATAAAATAAACCTTCTGACATTTTATTTTTCCCCTTCGGCAATCTATTGTGGAAAAACATGTAGGTGGTATGAATATACTTAGAATAATCTAAAAGCATCAGGGTAAGTAAAAAAGAGGAGAATGTAAAGGAAGAACATACAAAGATGCTGTGAAAAAAGAAAAATCTCCCTTTCACATCCTGGGGTAGTATGTGTGCAGTCTGGGAGTTTGGTCCTGCGCAGTATCTTAGGTGTTCTAAGGACTGCACTCTTCTGGGCATAGAGCTCTGATGTTGTACCTAAAATCTGCTAAAGCCACTCTTCCAGTTTTAAGGTTACTGCTCCTAATGCTCCTATTACCACTGAGACCACTTTGGACTTCACCTTTCACATCTACTCAATTGTTCCTTCAGCCCCCGGCACTTTTTTTGTGCTCCTTCTACCTGATGTTGATGTCCTCTGGGATCACCTCAACTATCACAACTGCAATTTTCTGCCCCTTCTTAACCACCACTATGTCTGGTTTTCAGTGGGCCATATTCTTGATGTATATGTGGATACTCCAAGTCTCAATCTGGATTGTGGTTCTGCCACTTGTTAATTCTTACCCTCTCTCTTTCTGTTTCTCAGGATGCTGGTAGGTGATGACTTGTGTGCATTTTGAAGAGTTTTCATGTCTTAATATAAGTGGCATACATCTCTTCTTGTTGTTCACATTGGCCTGTGGGATATCCAGGTACTTGTAGCTGTCCTGCATATCTGCTATTCTGCCTTTTGGCAACTCCATCCCTTCAATCTGGATCACCTTCCCTCTGTTCTGCAACAATTCAGCCATACTTTTCCAGTCTGGACGACATCCCGATATCTTCACTGTAGATCCTGGTCGATCAGTGAGTTCATGACAAACTCATGCCTGGCATACAGCTTGATGTCATCCACATATATGAGCTGTATCACTTCTAAATCTGCTCTTAGAATATGTATATATATATATATATATATTTAACTAAACTGCATACAGAATATGGGGAAAATAAAAATATAAAAAACAAAAAAAGTAGTGAGTATTGCAACGTGAAAGATAACTCTTCAGCTCTATTGCAGCGCTGTCATGGCAGAAAATGCACATGGCTGTGTGTGTGTGTGTGTGTGTGTGTGTGTGTGTGTGTGTGTGTGTGTGTGTGTGTGTGTGTATATGTCAGCAATGTGATCTAAGGTCTTCAGTGTCACTACACTGCCGTTTCTGTGATAGCAACCCATTCATCATCTGAGCATCTGGTGCCCTTGCAATAACACACACACACACATACACACATGCAATCACACGCATGCAAGCACAGGGAAAAACAGCCACACAAACTACTTCCTAAATTTCTTTTCTTTGCCGCTTTGTGCCATTTATCCCCTATGCTCTCTTTGTTGATCATTTATTTTGGTATTTCTTGTTTTTCTCTCCGTTACTTTTCTTTCCTTCGTTTTTAATGTTCTCCTGTGACTTTTTTTCTCCATCCTCCTCAATCCATCCAAAATATCCCTTCCAGCTTTCCTGTTCATCTTACCTGCCTGCTTTTCTCCATTTTTTCATCAATAATCTTCTGACAGAGCACAACATGCATTACCACATAAATAAATTCAGTTGAAAAAGTTGACAACACATGCTCTTGGCAGGTAGATATCTGAAAAAGGAAATGAAAAATGATCATTTCAGAATAATAAAACCAAGAATTATTAATATATTTAAGGTAAAATAATTAAATAAATAAAAATACCCTGCAGATTTTTTTGGAAAACCTATTATATCCTACCAGTTTCTAATAGTATTTTTTAAATGATTAGCTCTGTCTGTTTTTGGAAGAACTTGTGCATGTATTGCGCCTAAAGGACACATAATTTGACACACTGAAATGTCCTTCATTTCAGTGTTTCAAAATTTGCCACATAAGAGCTGCTTGATCCAGACACTAAAAGTTCAAACTGTAATTATAACAAAGAAGTTATTTGGTGTGTGCCATTAATTAAGCTATAGGTGAATTTGTCATTTTCCTAGCTGTGGGATCAGCTATCTAGAAACAAAGTGAAAAAAGAACATCTGCTTGTACACCACTTGATGATACTAATAGAGGATGGAACAGCTTACATGTTTGTTACTGTTACTGTGTTTTTTTTCTAACCCAGGTGTCAAAACAGTGTCAGTCACTGGTGATTTAGGAAGAAAATGCCACTCTTACATCCACAATACGTGAATGAACCTAATGAGATAACCGTATACATTGTTTCTCATTTGTATTTTTTTAGTTATGTGATAAAATGAGATTAACGTTTGAAATGTGTTTGGCCCTGAGTGATTAGGTATGCAGCATCTTACAATTTTTAATATTACCTGTGGTTACATAAAGGTCACGAGATGCAAGGGTGGGGCAATTTCATGTTTACATAGTGATATGGTGATAAAGATGGCATTCTTGTACCCTTGTTCTAATTAGTTAGAGAAAAAAGAGAATTGAACAAAACCTGACTACTTTGTTACATGTATGATGTGTAAGTAAACAATTTCATGAGTCCTTTTTGAGATGAACGAAATTGTCCAGTCATTGTCCAGTCTTCCTTTATCCATCCAGGAATATGTTTAAAAATGTACACTGTGGTAATTCAAAAGCAATGAATCTGAAACTATGAACTAAATACACAAACCGAGTCTAACTGTGTTTCATATGAAGATCTTTAAGTTTCAAGTCATTTTAATGAAAACAAATATGGTGCTGTTCATGTGAATTCAAGACCTAGAAGCATTTCAAGCATTTTCACATGCTTGTGTGAGTCGTTTAAAGTACGTATATAATGGAAACAATTAGGTATGTATGAAAACATGAAAAAATTAAAAGCTAGAGAGAGCTAGTAATCATGCATAAAAGCATAAAGTCACACAGATGTACACAACATTGGTTTATTGCTAAGAAGCTACCAGTAAAATAGACCGGCACAAAATGACCGAGACCAAAGGGAACGAAGAAGTGATTTGGCATCCTTAGAAAGAACATTTACATCCAATTTTCAAACACACACATGAAATGTATACAAAACAAAAGCCACACACAGAAATGAAAACAGCACCAGGCTACTGTGGAAAATAGCACAAAAATCAAAAACCGGAAGACAGCAAAGATATAGGTTGACCACATAGTTAAGCTTTACTGGAACTAATTATATGAAAAAACCGAAGTGACAAAACCTTCTCAAGGGTTCAAGCAAGTATACATTTTTTGACTGACAACTAAGCCGACAGAGTCATGGAGATACAACATAAAGAGACTCGCTCTATTAGTTGGTGCTTTACAAGACAAGGAATAGACCATGTAATGTCAGCAAGACTATTTTAAACACCCCACCACTTTACATTTAAACTGGCCCATCTTGACACTTCCAGGCAAGTTAAGCTCTTCACTGCTGCAGTCTATCTGACAAAGCTAGCGGGCAAAATTGCATTAAGTCAGTACACTTTCCCCTGGTGGACATTTCTGTGTCTGCCCATTAAACATGCCGAGACAGAATATGTGTCCATGCCTTATGCTTTCAGCAAAAAAATGTGTGTAGCAGCTAACACTCTGTGGCTTTTCATGTCTGTGTGTAGTTTGCTGTTAGTTAGGACTTTTTTCTAAAAGGCATTTTTATATGAGTCATGAGTATTTTCACCAATGAATATGAAAGCAGTGTGATGAAGATTACTGTCAGTTCACTTACACACAAGAAGAAGGCAACCGTATCCCTTCATTTATTAGCAAAATTAATATTGAATGTCGGACAGTGGCTATGACCCTTTGTTACATCTGTTACAATTACTAATTTATGTAATGATTAGGTATGTTCATCAAACATGTTGGCTCAGCAGCATGCTGCCACATGGCTATAATCATCCAAGTTATTGGCCTAATTAGCATTGGTGAGATGACTGTAATGAAAATCATTCTCTCTGCCAGTTCTGGAGATCACTGTAGTACCAAACTAATTCTGAGGAGTGTCTGAGCATGTGAGGACCTACGAAACATTTGCTTTCTTGTAGGAATATCCACATCCGTCACTGTCATCAGAGCACTGATTTATATTTTTCATGCCTGGGAAAACAGGTCTTCATCCCAATATTTATAAATATGCTCCTATTAAATAGGTATTGCTATAACAAACTATACCCAGTTTTCTCTAAATTTGATCAAATTTAGCAGTGCATTAGAATTACACCACTAAATTACACAAAACAATATGAACAATGAAATACTAAGTTGTTTTGCTGTTGCGATGAATAAGCTCTACTTTGAAATGCTTGGCTAAACAGAAACACCTTCATATAATTATGAAATACAAAGTAATAAAGAATAAAAAAACAGTCCTACTATTAGTGAGGCTAAATGTGGAAATACATTTTGAGGAAATATTGCTGTTCGGCAAGCAAAATAGCATCCTGTTATTTTGTTCATACTGATCTCTTTATTTGTCAGACACAACTAATCGAAGCAGGGATGGAAAAAATGTAGTACTCATATATGTTTTTTATATGTGTTTGTTTTTATTTAAGCAACAATGCTGAAAGAATAAAATTTGACTAAAATTATGAACACACAAATATTTTAGCTTTAATTTCCTAATGGAATAGACAGTGCATTCACTCCATTTTTTTTTGTCTTTTTTCATTTCTTGCATATATTGGAAGCATGAAGGAGATACTGCAAGGGAGAGGAAAAAACAGCATATGAAAGAAGAGGGCATAAAAAAGCTGGCAGAAAGGAGATGACAACAGGGCTAGATGAGGACAGAGATATAGCGCACATGGCACAAACTCAAACACACCCACCCACACACACAAACACACACAGAGTACCCCAATGTTCCAGCTCATTTCAGTACATTCTGACAACAGAGAGGCTCCAGAAGCATGTGGTCTCACACTGGTTTCACATCCATGGGAAACAAAATCAAAAAGCCAATTCACTTGCAACACTGGCCAAACATAAACTTTCCTATGTGCGAAAGAACCAAACAGTCATGCTATAATTTAAGTAATGATCTTTTCAGGTTAGAGAAACCACGCATGGTCCTTTAGCTCTAATTTCCTTGTAATGTTCATTATAACTGAAAGTGGTTCCTTTACTTCACCTGTATTGCTTCTTATCCTGCAAAAAAAAAATATAAAAACGTATTTCTTGCCTTTCTTTTACGTCGGCACTTTTTATTATTAATACGATCTTGTTTATATGGCCTTTGAATTTTTTAGTTTAACAGGATTGTATGTTGAGTGAGAAGATGATGTGTAGCAAAAGCTGCTGATTTTGATGTCATGGATCAGTTAACAGAGGTTTTACTGTGTATGAAAGAGGTGTGTAACCTCACTGAGAGCACATATAAAACCATCAGTAGGAATCAAATGGATGAGTTAACACTTCTTTTCAGGGCTGTCTGTTCTTCGAAACATAGCAGAAACGTGAAACTGGCTTACACTCCTTGCTAAAGACATGATAGTGACATGATAATTAAAGACCGATGAATGTGTATAAAGAAGCATTTTTCAGTTTTGAAAACTATAACTGTATCATCTAAAATATATTAAAAAAAAACATGTTTTGGTGAAAATAAATATTTTTGAGGTACTAATATATAACTGCTTAAAGTACTGTTCAAAACTCTTGAGCCACCCCTTACTTCTACATGATTTGATTTCAGTGAGCCAGACTTTAAGATATTCTTAATTGGTTTTGAAGAATCATGTGCCAACCTTTGTAGAGGTCCAGTCTTACCTCAGTACCTGAGCATTTTTAAAGAAACAAATTCAATTTTTTAAAGTTTTGTTAAGGTTTGTTAAGCCTATTAACACTGACCTATAAATCATTTAAGTATAAAAAGTTATCTACACATAACAAGCTACTTTTCAAAGAACAAATTTTAAATTGTATCTTTAGGCACTTTGTTACTAGCAGCCACTGAAACGCATAACTCTTTCACATTTCTTTAATTGAATCTACAAAAAAATGCCAAAGATAACACAGTTTGACAGGCATAAAATTGTACTTTTACCACATTAATGTAATTCCTAAAGAGCTATTAGCTGAAATCTTGGCATATCTCAGCTTGGTGCGCAGTCTGTACATAAAAAATCTAAGGCAACTGGAAAAGCAGAACAAAAGAAGGAATGGCCGGTCTGAAAACTATTTGCAGCAGATAAAGAGTATCTGAAATTCATGCCCTTAAGGAAGGGGGAAAAACTCAGCAAAAATCTGACACAGAACCTGAGAGATGCATCTATTGTTCACTGGAGCCTCATCAGAAATGGTGTCAGTGGAAGAGTGGCTGTCAAGAAGACATTCTTAAGGGAGAGAAGCAAGGAGAACATGCTGAGGTTTGCCAAATTAGGCCAAAAATGAACGGCAATCAGTGGAGAATGAATCCAAATTTGAAATTCTCATTAAAGAACACAGAAGTGGTCAGTAGAGAGGTGCAACAGTGAGTGACTACAGTGAACTGTAAAACACAGCAGAGGTTCTGTCATGGTTTGGGGATGCATTTTACCCAGTGGCATTAGGGACCCTATCAAAACAGATGGAATAATGATGAACACAGCAAATAACCATCCAATTTAATCCACTGTGCAATTCCATCTCTGAAGCATTTCATTGGTATCAGTTTCACTTTTCAGCATGACAAAGATCCTAAACACTGGCAATGCAGAAAAAAAGATAAAAATAACATATATGGATAAAATAGTGGAAGAGTGGAAGAGCCCAGATCTCAACATTATTGAAGCAGTGTAGGACTGTGTTGAAAGAGACAAGAAGCCTGGAGAACTATTCCTGAAGACTACTTAAAGAAATTACAAGAAAGCTTGCCCAAGATAGTTCAGACTGTCCTAAAGAATAAAGCTGGTCAAACTAAACACTGACTTTCAATCTCTTTACTGTTTCACTTTGCCTTACATAATATGTTTCCATTACCATTTGCATATGTTTTTTTTAAAGCGCTACATCTATGACGTACACAATTCCCTAATTCTATGTTTCTCTTTCTCTTTGTTTTGTCCTTAAAAAAAAGTTTCTCCCTCAATGTATCAAAAAGAACATAATATTGGTAGGAAAGAAGAGCATGTATATGTACATCCTACCATAGAAGTTGGGAAATTACAGTTAAAACAGTCAAACAAATTAACAAATTATCATGAAATTATCAATCCAAAGAGTCTCAATTTCCCTATTGCTTGGTTCAGAGTGATAACATAGAATGTGACAAGTATCTGTCACCAAATGGATGTTTGATTTTTAATTAATTCGCCTCCTCTCTGTTTTTAGTCCCCCCCCTCCCTGTCTTTCCACCCTGCATTAAAAAATAGCAAAAGCTTGGCAGATAGGAGATAAGGTAGGGCTGCAGGGCTTGCAGCTGGTACCCTGGATGAGGGCCTGGCGCAAGACAAAAAAAAAAGAGCAGATAGAGAGAGAAAGGACATTGAGAAAGAATGGAAATTGGAGATGGACAGATGGAGGGAAAAATGAAATAGTGGCTAAAGGGAGAGAGAGATAATGATGATGAGACTTCAGCTGGGCAGCATAGAGCTACTGGCTGGATAGAAGTGAAACTGATTGGGTTGAGAGAGTTATGAAGGGTGAAACGAGGAAGAGAAAGCGAGACAGAGAGGTTGGGCAGCAGATGGGTACACCCTAATACTCTCAGCTGACCACTTGGTTTTCATTAAAGAGATTTTTAGGCACAAAAGAGAGGCACAGAGATGGACAAAATAAAGAAGCAAGAAGTGAGAATTGTGGCTGTACTTTTGTTATTTCCTTGGTACATTTTGATTTTGTTGGAAATATTACGAATAGCTTGTCTCCACCGATCTGTCTACATTCCTGGTCTGCCTCACTCACTATTCCTGAGTGCTAAGGGCTTATTAATCAGCTACTTACTATTCAAACAATGCAGTAACACTTTGAAGGATCTTTCCAGGTTAACACCTGTGTCCTTATCATGGCTTAGACCTAAATCAACTAATTAGTTTATCAGTAGTTGCTTATTACACCTCCAGCAGACAAATAGTTGCAGAATCAAATCATAATTTCAAACAAACATCTAACTTTCACTTTCGGACATTCCACCCCATCCAAACCCATACATCTCTTCCTCAAACCCACCACCAAAAGCTGTAAGAGCCACACACTGTCATATTGGCTGTATGTGTTTGGCTGTCATCCTGGACATCTGTCTTTCTGTGGTCAAAATGTGCCAGACTGGACTGGATTCACCCAATTCCAGGGTCAGCAACATACAATACATCACAGACCTCTCGCTATCTCTCTCTCTGTGCTTCTTCAGCCTGTACTCTCCCCTTCATCTATCTTGTACAGCGGCTGTCTCCTCCTTTCGCTATCTCTGACTACAAATGCAGCCCAGCTGAGGGGGAGCTTCGTGCTCTACATTGCCTCCTTTCCTCTCTGCCTCCGCGACTCACTTTTCTTACGCCTTAGCCTCTGCTCTTAATTTTTCTTGTTTTGCACCATCATCTCTTTCAGTTTACCATGTGTTTCTTGCCCTCTTGTTCTTTTCCTCACTCAACCTGTATTGGCTTCCCTCCCACCTTCTCTTGCTTTACTCCATCTTTCTCTCACCTTCTCCTTCTGTTTTCTGTCTACTTGCCAGCAGAGCCCCGGGGTTAAAACATGCTGGCATCCACTGGATTGGTATTTGTGTGCAAGTGTGAGTGTGTGCCTGTGCATATGCATGTTTTTTGCATGCATTTGTGTTTTGGATAAAATTAGTGTGTTATTACAGAGTCAACATCTCTAGTGTCCTGTATGCTACTTCTGCATCCATTTTATATAAAGCTTCACAAACCGTGTAAGAGGTACCAGTATATGTGTGTGTGTGTGTGTGTGTGTGTGTGTTTTTACCAGTCTAAAGATTTTGTGTGTTGTTTCTCTATCCACAATATCATGTAAACATACTTCAAAGGTGTCATTTGGGGTGTTCGTTTAATCTTTTAATATATGGTATATAAGTATTGTAATCATTAGGTGACATGACACACAGTCCTGCCAATAGCATTTCAGTATTTAATAGTTGGAGGAAGTAGGATGCCAAGAAATTTGGTTATGCCCCAATAGAAGCAAAGGAAGTGACTTTTAACATGTTTTGTTAGCTTCATTGTTAGAATTTTTAAAAGCGTGTTTGCCACTTAAACAGCAAATACTAGCTCACTGACTTGCTCTTAATAACGACACTGTATGTTAGGCAGGTGCTTTCCGTTGCTTCCTTATTTCCAAGAGGTCACCACAGTGGATGGATTCATATTTTTATTTGGCAGAGATTTTATGTTGGTTGCCCTCCCTGCCTCACATTTGTTCAAGGTCTGGACTCGTACTAGGAGTATACTAGTCTGTCATCACCCTCAATGTATAAATAACTACAACAACCAGTGTCACAGTGCACGTGACTATTCAGAGAAGGATAAAAAAAAAAAAACTCAAAAATGCTAATTTATTAGTGTTCTTGGAATCATCAGTCCATCAAGTTTGACTGATGTGACAACCAAAGGAGCATTTTATAGGTTAATTTCACACATAGCCATCTAATAGCACCCTCATCTTTTTGACTCACTACAACAAAGGTTAAAGAACCCACATTTTTAGTGAAAAGGGATTTTTTTTTAAGTTTTAAATGACAACATTAAACTCGGTCTTGACACATAAACACAAGTTTAATCACAATCTGTACCCAGGTAGACACACATTCTCCATCAGCACACATCCTAAAATGCTTCAGGCGCACACTCAGTCACACACACAAACACACACATGCCCCCCCACAACACACACACACACACACACACACACACACACACACACACACACACACACACACACACCATGATTAAAGACCAAGGCCATCTGGCGCTGTAAAACAGAGCGAAGGGAAAGCACCCTCATGGATGCTGATGCAAGCCTTGAGACATGTCCTTTGTATCCTCTCCTTCCTTCCTTAGTTCTTTGCTTCCTCTTTCCTCTTTTTCTCCCTGTATCTTCCTTCCTTTGCTCATCCTTCCCTGATTAAACACCATCTTTAAAACAAATTATTCATATTTTCTCATGTTTTGGAACGGATGTCAGAGATAACCTATGTACCCACCAGGTATCACTTTTCAGCCAGCAGCACTAAACAGATGCTCAGCGAGATTGCTGGTACTAGCTTCTGCTGTTGCTATGAGACTAATGAAAATGTGTGAAGCACTCAGCCTTTCACTAAAAGTTAGAATATTATTCATACTAAAACACTAACACTGTTGAGATTTTACATTTAAAACAAAAGAAAGATGAAAGCCCAAAGTTCCCACGAGGAAGCAGTTCAACGGGTATGTGGAAATCAGATGTTTTAAATGAGCTACTCAAGCTTTCAATTTACTGGTTGATTTATGCTCCTACCTTCACATATGGCCACGAGCTGTGGCTAGTGACTGAAAGAGAAAGATAACGGAGACAGGATGGGCAAATCGGTCTTTGAGGAGTGTGTCAAAGCCGTTGTGTTCTGCATCAAAAGGAGCAATCCTGTTGTTCGGGCATTTGACTGGGATGCCACCTGGATACCTCCTACATGATAAGTTTCGGGAGGATGCTTTTGGGACAAGACATGCTGCTAAGATGATGTCTCTGGGAAGGCTTAGGAGGACTTCGGCCTATGCTGGAAAAAGTGGAAGCAGTGAAATGCAGTTACTGCTGCTTCTGTGACATAGACCTGGATGAACAGCAGAAAATGGACTGATGCATGCACCAAGCTCAAGTGCAATGCACTTATAAGAATGATTGTCGAGATATAATTTTTTGTTTTGTTTAGCCTTTGTGTGTTTATTTTGCATTTCATTGCAGCTGAAAAAAAACAAACAAATAAAGATATATCTGTTCCACTTTGGACTCTTTGTTTTCCCTAAAGAAAATCATTTGAATGTTGCAACAACAAGGGCCACGGTTCGTTGAGATAATAATTTTTGTTAGTATGATGAAAGGCAGAGAGAGTCGGTACTCAGCATGGTTCCAGAAGACTAAAACACTAACAAAACAAAACAAAAAAAGGAATTATTGACAGTTAAAAGAGGATCAGCTGCACTTATTTATTTCAAAGTTGAATAATAACAGCAAAAGTTATCACAAGTAAAAAGCATAATTTAAGAAAAGCAAATCCAAATGATCACAAACGGTAAAAACATACTATTTTCAAGTGACACTTAAAAAGCTTAGATGTCTGTCACTTGGGTCATAACAGCTTTGAGCAGTTCTGACATGTTTGCCATAGCTTTCAGTCTCTTATTAAAAGTATTTTAAAGTATTACCATATGATTGTTATTTGACTCATTCATTAGTTAAGGTCTGTGCAATGTACAGCCGGGGTCAGGCATTTTGCATACACTCATCAGGTATGTCATGGCAAGCTCTGAACTGTTGTTTTTACAGGGTGAAATGATTGTACAACATATGTCTTTACTGACGTTTAAAAAAGCAAGAATTGAGTGCACAAGTTTGCATTTGTTTTGGATATATAATTGGAGTGTTTCTGGCATAACTTGACAATCTTCTTTAGTGTGAATTGTAAAATAAATAGAAAAATAAGTGCATACTATATTACCAATAATAATTTATATATAATAAATGAAAATAACAAGTGGTGGAGATTTTTTCAAACCATTCCTTTAGGTAAAGAAATAATAAAACACTATGAACAGCTCACTACACATAACAATTTATTAACGGAAAATTATGCATAAAATATCAAAAGTAAAATGAATAATTCTTCAGAAAAATGTAATTCATCAGCGTTAAATAGATTAATATCACTGCTGCATGTATTTAAGACAAAGCCTATTTTAAATAATTTATTTGTTAGTGTTTAAGGTTCAGCATCATACTCTATAAATCACGTTTGTGGTGACGGTCCTGTGAGGGATACATATCTCTGAGAAAAAAATAAAAAACCCACAGTTATTCATGCACTTAGAAACACAGGTCTACAACTTGATTTTTTAAGCATATTAAAAGCAAATATTAATGACAAAGAATTCAGCTGGATTAAAATGGTTGATCCATGTGTGACATGGTTAACTGTCAATTTTCACAGGGGGAATTAAAATATGAATAGAAATGTTGGCAAACCAGCTGCTTAAACTTATTACATGCTAATCTGAAAGTGCTGCTTAGCCTGCACCTGGTCAACCTGCCTATTTTATTAGACTGGACGTGTTCAGAGTTGCTTTTCCCTCCCATCATGGTCAGAGCTTTCCTTGTTAATGTCCTAGAGTAGGTATTAACAACTCCACCTTGTTCCGGGCTTAAACCTTGGGGGTTCCTGGGTTTTCCTAAATGTCCGAACCAGTTTCCTCTAATCTGAGGGTGACAGTTTAGGTCTTTTTCCAGACCTTGGTAACACATGCAAATACATTGCACCGATGTAAAGTTGGTTTGCAATAGTTTAGTGATGTCAGAGAGAAATTACCTGTCAGGATTTGTGTCGTGGATGAGAGGAGGAGGACCCAAACGCTGGACTCACAGGTAGGTAGGTGAAGGTGGGTGTTTATTGCTGATGGAGTGAACAAACAGAACAGAGGTAGGAAATGGCTGGCTGGACGGCTGACTGAATGAACAAGGGACGGACTGACTGACTGACTGAACGCAGGCGGAAACGACAACATAACATCAATGACACGACAGTGAACGCGTAGAAACAGAGGGCTTAAATACACAGACCTATGAGGATGATAATGAGAGACTGGTGAGTACACAGCTGAACATAATCTGGCTAATGACACGAGACGAGCTGACACAGGAAAAGCAGGAAGTGAGAACATGGAAGTGGCAAAATAAACTGAACATGAACAAAACTGAAAACACTGGGTCACTGACCCAGGAACCCTGACATTACCAGTTGTTCTCAATCATGATCACTAAGAAGAAGCTAATAGGCCTCGTCCTTATCAAGTTAAAATACACTGTGGAAACTTCAGTGCCACTTACTAAAAAATTTAAGTGAATGTATGTATACTTCTGACCCTCTGCAGATTATCTGATTACAAACCTTTCCACCTAATTCACATTTTTTTTTGTTATGTTTTGTTTTTTATTTTTAAATCTTCACAAAGTGCGGATTGCAATGAAAGCAGAGCCATCAACAGCTTCCCTCTCACACTGGTCTTCCTGTTAGTTTACAATGAAACATGAGAGGTTTATCCACAATGTGCAAACCACCAGAAAAAAGCTGCTAGCCTCTCAGGTTACTCAGCCCAAGGCATTGTTGATGGGAAATAGACACGCCCATGAAATGGAGAAAGCAACAGCTTCTTATGGGCACGAAACAAGCTGAGATTTCAGTGACAATTGTGAACTGCAACCAATAAAAGGAAGGAATATAAAGAATGGATGTAAACAGGAAAGGAGCTTTCTGACACCACTGTCTGAGATTAAAAGTTAAACAGAGAGACCACTTTGTTTTAATTTACGTTTAATTAAATTTATGTTTTATTATATATATATATATATTTTATATCAAGAACAAAATATAGTCTTTCTGCATTTAAAGGAACTGCTTTAGTACAATAGCCACTTGTTTTTCTCCTGACCACTGTGCTCTCGGAAGAAAATTATGTGTTTTATATGACCACACTGCTTTGCATTGTATACAGATGGTTCTCTCATACACATTTTAACCTCTTGTTGATAATCCCACTAGTGATACTTTTTCTTCCTAAAAAAAAAAAAACCACACACTGCAGAACCTATGCTTCTCTAATCTAGGGTACATTGCATTTTAATATGCCAAGCTATATGCTAATCACGAGGAATGTGATAGTGAACATCTACTTAAATGCAAACATAGGACCCTCCATCTGTCCCTGAGACAAAAGAGGAGGAGGTAATTTGCATGATTAATTACCTATACCTAACAAGCATTGGCAATGTTCGTGGCACCTCAAATAGCGTGCTGAAATTTGTGTCTATGTGTTTGCAAGCATTTTCCAGACTTTATAGTCTAGTCAGGCACGGATCAATATGTAACTATGTAGTCATATTTTATTGTCTGTCAGAAAAAGAAACTGAAAAAGTTCATTTTAATTCAGTTTCAACATTTTCAACAATGATCACTGCATGGAAGTTTTGACTCCATTTGAATACCATGGCCAAAAACATCTGAATAATAAGGCATATCACATAACTCTTATAACTGCTGACTCTCATTTAAACTAAAATGCTCTATAACCATAGAATCTGTAAAATGATCATAGATGAAACAGTATCCAGTGTTGTAATCCACTTATAGGAGTGGAGCATTTTAAGAAATGTAGAAACTGCTGGAGGATCCCAAAAATAAAAAGGTCCTAAAAGTTACAAAAGTAATGATTAGTCCACTTATTTGTCCAGTATTATGAACATCGGGTTTTCATGTTTGTGTGTTTTTTGGAAAATTACATAAAGATTTTTTTTTAATTCAACAGATTTATGTAATTATCTGACATTCTTTCATTACTGTCATTTTCTTCTTATTTAATCTGTCTGTTGAATGAACAATATCCGAATGACACTGCAATTTTCAACTGGCATGCCTAAATAAAGCATATCTATTACCCTAAAGCTGAAATGCATATTTATGAAGCTTAGGAACCTCCACTGCTTCATTTAACATGTAATGGAATAACGTTGTGTAAATATATATTTTATTATTATAGAAAAGCCTAAACGATATCTTAAATGCTTGAAGTTGCTTAAGAGTGTGTCCACCATTAACTGCATCTAGCTCTGGTAGGGTTGCACCAATTAAAAAAGAAAGTACTGTACTTGAAGATGATATTCTTTAGCTTTGAATGCAAGTGTCAACACAAGAAGTGATTCACAGTAAAGTGCTTATTAGAAACCTTTAATTGGAGATTATGTATTGGAATTTCGGAGCAGGACCACGCCTCCAAAAATGCTCCTTCTGGTTGTCATCTATATAGGTTCCCCCAGTTCTGCAAGCTGTTCATTCTCGTTTACGTGCCCCACCGTCGCTCCCTCCTTGTTCTCAATTCTTTAATTTCTTCACTCCTATTTAGTACACGGGGATCTGCCAGGCCCGTGAGCTGTCGTCAGTCCCCTTCGAGGCCTTCCCCAAACCACAGCTCAATTCATGTCCAAGCGTTCACCTTTACCTACTAAAATGCTGTCAAACCTAAAATGAGGATGTGGGCCCAGCTAGTGAAAGTCAATATTATTCAGTGATTAGGTCCTCAGTTAAACTTTTCATACTTCAAAGCAACCAGTTGATAAGCTAGTGTTAAATATATTAGAAAGTAACTAGAAAGTAACAAACCATCTTGCTTCTAAGCAACACATGATGATTGAATGATTGTTTGTGCAACCTAAGGAAGCACTGAAAGTTTAACTTTTTAAAGTTTAAAGTCAGGCAGAGCAACCATGATTAGAAATGTGATGCACAGAAGCGATAAAAGGGAAAAATGTGGGTTTAAAACAGAACAAAAAAAGTTAATGATACCAGCAGCAATCTACCCTCTCACTCACTTTGAAACTGACTAGGAGCATATGGGCTTCTTCATTACCTGTAATATGACATAATAGCAACTTCCACAAGGGGTGCGCAAATGTGTCTGTGTGTAAGTGCATGCAGCTGTGTATAAGTGCTAACCAAAATGACTAACCATGTGTGCATAATATTGTGTTAGGTTTCTTCTATAAATGCCTGTTTACATACACACTGCTTCTATATGCACAGGTGTGTGTGTGTGTGTGTGTGTTATAGTAATGGACTGCACCACGATGCCACTGTTGTGATTAGGCAGCAATCAGAGCAGAATAAGCCATAGATATGAGCTATCAAAAGGCACACACCATGGAGAGGACATTGTCATACACTCTCACTCAGATGAAATGGCTTTCATGTACATAAGCCGTGGATTCAATTTCATTTATGCCTGTTTATTAACACTCACACATGCTGACATAAACACATGAGTGCATACAGTGAATAAGTGGCATACATATTGTCAGTAAATGTCAAAACTATGACAGAAAGACTGGGAAAATATTGTAATGTGTTTTACATAAAATCAATTCTAAATAATTTATCCACTGCTGTCTTTTGGGAAATTAGTAAGGAAAACTGCACAGATCCATATTTAGCTTGAAGCTTTGTTGTAGGATCAATGACAATTTGGAGATTTCTTACAAAAATACCCAGACCGGCCACCTTAAAGTGACATTATGCTTTCACAGATAAAATGTATAAAGTGAAACATGACAGAAAATAAAAACAATCACTTTTATGGTGTAGTTTGAATTAAGTGCCTGAGTTAAAGAAGACATAATTTAGTGAGATGTCTCTGATGAAATCCTAGTCTGCAACTTGTTCATGATTCCTAATGCTGAGTGCTCTGGGAGAGCACATAAGCAGTTGTGAGTGTGTGTCTACATTGTAAGTTATAACTGTGTGACTGATCCTGAAAGTTTGCTAAATGTGACAGATGGATTCTGAAAAGTTTATCGTAGACCTTTAGGGGTGGAATGTGTAAAACATCCTTATCTTTCAGAGATCTATGTTGTTTTATGCCAGGGTATGCATACCCTGATTTTTAGTTAATTTTTTGATTTTGTTATACTTTCTACAGTGCATAGATATCAAGTTGTCCAGTATAGGACATATAGTTGTCCATATAAGGAAGTCTATTTGTGCCGTACCAACTGTGGCAAACAAATCTTGGGTAAGAAAAAAAAAAGACTACCTCTCCATCAGCATAGATTAACATAAACTTGATAATCACGGGCTGTATAAAAGAAAATCGACTCTCTGGGCAGTGCAACTTGTTCTTCTACTCATATTAGACAAGGGCTAGATTTGATCTTACACTGACTCACAACTCCACTGTGAGGTATACAGTTTTATAGTGGGTGGACACTAGACATATAGTTTGCCAAAGTCGTGAAATATCTCTGCAGCTCGATTAATAATATGATAATCAATGACCTATACCCTCAACCTGCATGTGTTCCAGGTCCCTGGTGGGTGGAGCTGGATTCTTTAGTGCTATCTGGGAACACCTGGGCCCCGCGTTCACAGAATGTAAAGCTGTGGCTCTCGCTTCATTCTCTCTTTCACTCACCTACTATATTTCCCAAGCCTCCATGCTGTGTGTTAACTTTATTGCAGTTACCAGAACTATACACACCTTTACACCCTACAACACTAATCTTATTGATTCCCACACCTCATTAGTTTATAGTCAAGTTAAATGCACTTAATAAATGCCAAAGAGTGCACCCCCCTCCACCTCCCACCCCTTCTGTCATTGTACTACAAGCGAGGCAGAAGTAATAAATAGCACCATAGTTAATTCTTCCAAAAAAGATTCTATGAGAAGACTCTTTATAATTTTAGTAGCATTTTGAATGATGAATAAACTCTTTTTAAAATTGCAATCTTACAAATTGTAGCTATCAATTAATTTGGCCTATTTATATCACAGTAGATCACTGCCCATTTAAAACACTTAATGGACTCTCACTTAAACATTCTCAACACTCTGGATACTTCAAAATAATTTGAAGTAAAATGAATCCTTTGAGTTGCCCATACACTTAAGATTTATGAAGCAGCCTATTGCATTAGAACTAAAACTGAGGATGACGTTAATATATATTTTATACTACTAACAACTTAAAGAGAAGTCAGAAATGGCATCTGAACAGACATTTATTGCAAAACATATGAAGCTAAACAGGAAAGTTACGAAATAAAACCTCTCATTAGTTAAAGGTCATACTTTTTACTTGTTCTCTGCTACACTGTCAGCAATGAGTCATTCACACAAGTCACTGTCTGTACCTAATTGAGAAATGCTCTCAGAACAGTGCAAAAAATCCAATATATAATGTTTATAGACAGCAAAACTTTCTTTAAGGACCCATATGAAAAGGCTGAAAAAATCTTTACAGTTCAATTGACAGGCAGCAACTTAACCTCTTAACTTAATCTAACATCCAGTATAATAGTCACGCAGCAGCAAATACAATCTACTGTTGTCCAGCCACCTTTACAGCTCCATGCATGCTTATTTTCTCTATGAATCATAGTCAACTGATACTGTAATCAAGTCATCTCTCATTGTTTCACTACAGTAAAAAGACAGAGAGAGAGAGAGAGAGAGAGAGAGAGAGAGAGAAAGAGAGAGAGAGAGAGAGAGAGAATAAATAGGGGTCTTGAGTTGCTGCGTGGGAGTGTGTGAGAAGAGATTGGGCCCATACATCATAGAAAATGCACAGGTAAGACAAACCTAATGCTCTCCCATTGCTATAAGGAGTTTTATAGTCATTCTCTGTTGTCTCACTCAAACAGAATATACACACTGGACAAACAAAAGTCTAACCTGGATGTAAGAATATGTAAAATTAAAAGTATGAATATGTAAAGGACACATGTTTGGTAATATAAGACAAATGTACCAACATTTTACTTATAAAATACATATAGTGTAGTCAGTCCCCAAAGTCCTTAAAAAGAATCAGAGATACAACCCTTGTGAGGCAGCAGCATGTTTATTTAACATTGTGTGGCCATTACTGTAGGAAATTACAGGCATATTGGTTAATATTCCCAAGCAGACATTAGTGCAACAAAAGGTGCATCCAAATGTGCGGGTATGTGTGTTCCTTAAGAGCACAGTGAGTGTTCGGTACAGATTCTCCAACTGTTAAACCTTGTCTTTCTGCCAGTACCTGCTGTCATCTCCACCTGTGCCATGAAAAGGCACACACAGCTTTGCAGCTGTCTCACAACAGTGCACACACTGAGGGAAAGGACAAATTTCAAGAGATGAGACTTAAAAAAAAAAAAAAATAATAATAATAATAATAATAATACAAAGTAATAGTAAAAAACCCCAAAAACTCTCAAACTGCAGTTTGATGTATGTTTGAATTGTTACCATTAGGACTTTCAGAAAGACAAAGGAAACTTTTAGATTAAGGTCTCTGAAGTTAGTTCTCTAAAAAAATAACTTTGACCTCTCTTATCTCTCATTCTCCTGGATTCTGACTTTGTCATCATCTGCCTTGGACTATTTCTCTTTTCCTGTAAGAGGCACAGATATGCAGATATGTTCCAGAACAGTGAAACTGCTTCAAAGTAATTTACAAGTCTTAACATTTTTCAACATTATCTCTCCCGTCACTGACTTTGTCTCATTCACTTCTACTATATTTTTCTTGCACACAAAGACACTTTCAAAAAAACCAAGTTGAGCATGCTTAACCTGGCACCTAACATGGATTTTATTAAATGCAATAGATTAGACTAAATGTACTGAAACAAGGTGTATCCAAAGAGTCATGGTCTTTGTACAGCGGACAGTAATTACTGAATAAATCATTTGTACATTATTCTATAGTATCGACAATATAACACATGGGCCTGGTGTCCTGCTCAGTAAAATTAAGCCAAAACATGAATGACTAAAACCTTGGAGTCTACCAGATACCAAATCTGTGGTTGCAAAAATTCTTTTGGTCCTACAGAAGTCTATGAGAAAATGGCTTTCTGCCTTGACTTACGTAAACACTTTCATTGTGAATTTATGGGCTCACTCACTTGTTATGAGACACATTGAATGCAAGAAAAAGTTAAATATATTTTTCAAATCTTGGTCAGTATTATGAACCCACACACTTACTAGCTAAAGAGCTGTCAATCATTAGCCAATAAGAATGTGGTTTCACAGCCAGACCTGCCCTTCCTTCTCACATCTGTTTTTTGGCAACCAAGATGGCAACAGTGGAAAGGCTTATAGACCCTCAAGGCTCCAAAAGAAGACTTCAGAAATCAGTTGGTGATGTCATGACAGCTGCATCCAGCTTCTAAACTGATTATACATTTCATCTGTCAAGTCTGTGTGACACAGTTGTAGTTTATCTACTTACTTTTCTACCAGGCCTAAAAAACTAGTAGTACCATTTGCATGTGGTGGACTTGTGGAATCCATTACTTCAAATAATATTTGTTTCTTAAGGAGATGTGGCAGCTGAGCCAGCAGAACCACCTCAGTTGTGTTTCCCCTAATCTTAACCCGGAGGTTCTCAATTTAATTTTTTCTTACTTAAGAACCTGAAAACAAGTTTATGGCCACAATCTATCTCGTGATCAATTAAAAATAAACCAAGTTGAATTTTAATTAAATGAGGGTCAGCACATGCTATCAGCAAATGCTTGTTTTTCTCAGTGGTAAAGCCACTGTTGTGGGGATAAAAGGAGACACTTGTTGTAAATGGGAGACATTTACCAAATAGCTAATGCTAGGTAATAAAAAAGAAGAAGTATTTTGACCAAGAGTTTTTCCAAAGATGACTGACATTTATGTGTAGATAATTAAAACCTAATGAAACACTGTTAGCCATTGTTATAGCTGTGTGAAGGCGGGCAGGAATGGCGGACCCAAGAGCAGGACTCACAGAAGCAGACGTAAACTCAGAAACACTCAGCTTTATTGCTGGATTGCAACAGAACAGGAAACTAACTAAACCAAGAATGCAGGCGAGCTAGCAAACGGAACACACACTGTAAAATGAGGGACGATGCGACGACGAGCAGGGGAAGACGCAGATACTAAATACAAGAGGTGAACAGGACTGAGAGGAAACAGCTGGGAGACATGGCTGATACTGACTACACAGATGAGACGGAGGAGCACACAAAACTGAAAACACTGACGTAAGACACAGACCTTCAAAGTAAAACAGGAAGCTCAACACACATGCAGAGACAGAGTCAAAACTGACTGAACAGGAACAGAGGGAGTACAGAACCAAAACCTAACAAATAGCAAATCTAAACAAAAGACATAACCAGAATAAACAAGAATATAAGATAATATAAACAAACACAAAACACTGAGTCATCAGATTTAGGACCATGACATCCATGACAGTATCCTGGAAATAGTTAGTCAGGATGGCTGACGCAGCTGCACTGTCATGGTACAATACGGTTCAATAAGAAGAGAAAGAACAGATGCTGATAAAAGTGTACAAAACAGACCAAATCTCGTCCAGAAGGAACTTACTACAAAATTACTTCCTTTTATTTTGGGTTTTTGATCAGTAAATCAGATTTTGTACACTGTGCATTCTGGTACTGTTATTTTGTTTCATAAAATTACTCTCAGAAATATACAGTTGGGATATATGATTATAGAACAGCATTACTTGTGAGGTTAAGTTAGCTGTTTTTTGTTTATAGCACTTGCATTACTATTCACCCCACACTAAAATAAAGGAATTCTATCACAAAAGGATTAGATCCATTAGAAATAAATTCTTAAACCCCAGCAATGTTATTTCACATTATTCTTATGCTGTGGAGAGCAACCAAGCTTCATTCATCCAATGTTTTAAAACCATAGATATCAGAAAAAATGTGCTGTGAAAGAGGGAAAGTAAAAGAGAGAGTCAAACTTAATGTCACCTTTCTACTAGAATCAGCATGAACGTTTTCTGCAATTTTTTCTGCACACATGATCCTGTTGCTGGTTCACTAACTATTCTGCTGTTTTGATAGATACTGACCACTGAGAACGAAAAGAGCTGCAGTTTTGGAGATGCTCTGATCCAGTCCAGTTGTGAAGCCATCACAGTTTCGCCTCATGTCAAACTCATTCAAATTGTTCTCTTTCTCTATATGTCACCCACCAACAGGTGCCATGATGGAGAAATAATTACTGTTTTATATATATATATATATATATATATATATATATATATATATATATATATATATATATATATATATATATATATATATATATCTCCCAGGAACAACATCGAAGATCTCTGTCCAGAAGAGTGCAGTCCTGTGAACAGCTAAGATACTGCGCAGGACCCTCAAGCTCCCAGGTATAGAACGGCACTTTTTTGGATACATTTGTACATCACCTCAGTGGATTGTAAGTCAAACAGTCAAGTTGTGTTTAAAGGGCAGAATTTCAACTTTAATCTATAAGATTTAACAAAAGTATTTCACTCATTTTTGAGAATTACAGCCATTCTTACATGTGGTCCAGTTAAGTCTCACTGAGTGCACAGAGGGAATATTATTTTTTAAAAAGAGCATTTGTCTATACATTATAAATCAACAGCAAAAAGAGTGTCTACTGTGCTATTCAGTTTCATTTTTAAAACATGTCAATTTTATTTTCATCTACTAAAGATTAAAAATCAAATTACATGAGTGCAAATCAGGAAGCTCAACCTTTACTTTATTTTACACTGTTTGAGCTATAATCTAACATTTTGTTGTACAGTTTGCTGAAATTATCATACAGGAAAACCATCCGTTCTTGATCTGCTATGACTGCTAGTGAGCAAAAATGCCTTTGTTCAGTTTTAAGGCCACAAACTGACAGAACAAAGCCATTTCCTTGAATGCTGCTAGTTTTGAAGAGTCATTTAGAGTTTCATTAATGTCTGCCTCTTGATTTTTTTTGTCCCTTTTTCTAGTTGGTTCTTTTAGTGTTTTAATAGCTCAGGACTTGAACTGATATATAAAAGCACTATAAAAGAAAAGAAAATGTATCTGCATACAGATTTGAAAACAAATTACATTAAATTGTCCTGTTAATCAGAAGTCCTAACTCTTTCTTTTTTTTTACTATCTTGGTTGTCCCTATTGATGCCAGGTGATACTTCTCCACTTTCCAGTGTGCTGATTACAGTCAGCCAGTTCACAGGAAACTAATCATCATAAATGGAGGCACTACTATGGGGTAATTTCTTGCTTTTTTTAAGGCCATTTTTGCTCAGACAATGTTTTTTTTTCACAATGGAGTAACTCAGGATGGCATAAAAGCATAAAAGATAGACCAAGTTGTCAGGGTGATAATATAAAGAGATGAACAGAAAAGTACAATTAAATAGTGACAACATTTAGCATGCAACACACATCCATGCATTTGCATTTCAAAGAATGGGAACTTTTAACATCCTGAAAGGTAACACACACACACACACACACACATAACAGCATACCTGTTGGACAGGCTTCCATCCTCAACAACTGTTTGCTTCATAGTTACAGAATCTTTCTTTCTTAATCAGATTAACTGGTGAGTTTATCTGATCGAAGAGAAAAGGGAACACAAGAGAATTAATGGTAACTTCTTACTGCTAAATTGCTCTTTATCTCCATCTATTGTTGCAGGTAATACATATATGCACAAACACACATCTGCTCACACACACCTGTCAAAGGAGACCATTGAGGATGGTAAGTGAGTTGGCTGCTGCCAAAATGGCCGCCTTTTGTTTACAAATCTCATTATCCTCTTCAGTTCATGGAGAATGCGATGAGTAATTACTCCACCAGTGAGCAAGTCACACGGTTGGTGTGAAATTCACACTCTAGTAGGGATGGATAATAGCTCTTGGTAAATACATACCACTTGCCGATGACTAGGCCATCACTCACAATAGAAAGTAATAAGGGTGTATGGATTCACAATATTCACCTGAATGCAAAAACGTATGCCCAGGGTTATCACTGAATATAAGCACCACCATGAATGTCGCTTTGCAAACTTATGTACTAAAAAAATGATCTTCTTGTTTGCAAGGAGAATATTTGTTCTCTCGTCAATAAAAGCTCCCACACAGTATTAAATATAACGCTTTCTGTTCATTTTGAACACCTGTGTGTCTGCTTAATGAAAGAAAAACAGGCTTACACACGACCACTGTGCAAGCACAATGAAATTACTGTGATTTTTTCCCCATTCTTTTAATATTTTAACACAACATGCATTCAAGTAAACACAAAAAGCATGTAGGATTTTGAATGTATACACATTAAAGACACAGGAAGTCTATGAAAGAATGTGTAGTGGGGGTTTTAAGTAAGAAAACATTCAGGCTAGCGTTATTTGACCCATAATTTAATTTTTGCAATATGGCAAACAAACCAGGAAGAATTATGTTAAATTTATAAAACATGTTTAATAATGCAGGCAGCGAGCTTTGTTCTGACAGATTTCCATTTATTGTACATTTGTATTCAATTAAAGCTTATATTTAAATATGAGTCATACCCAATGGAAATTGACCTTGTAACAAGAGCAGTGGTAATATCTTGCTGTACTCTGTGCTATAAATTTGCTTAAAAAATACAAAATGGGAAGTATTCACTCTTACTCACTCGATTACAGAGTAACAATTTATTGTTGCATACTAAAGCGGGAGCTCTCAGCAAATACAAAACTCACTGATGTCAAAACACTAACTTTAACTGTAAGACTTAGGCTCATAGCGCTTTACACTATAGTGACAAGGCATGTGCAATAAAATTTTACTATGTCTCAAATTATTTGCCATGAAATTAGGAGGATTTTATTCGTATTTGTGCATTTATTTGGTGTCAAAAGCAACAGGTGACTGCCTGCATCAGCGTGGGTAAAAGTATGAGTGAAAATAATGACTACCTCAATGTGTAAAGCGAGGATGTCACACATTATGTGTGTTTAGAGATGCAGAGTGCATAGAGAACAAAAGCTAACATGACAATGTGTATGTGAGCCATCAGAAAAAAACACTAACAATGTATCAGCAAAAATTCAAATAATGTCTTGCGCATAATCGGTTAATATTTATGCTCCAGAGGATTCATAAAAGGGGTTTCCTCTATTGATGTTTCACTGTATAATGCCAAGCCTTTCATACATGGCTGAAATGTATGCAGGTTTCTTTTCTTTTTTTCACGGAAGCTCAGGCTCATGCTAATAGTTCAGAAAAGGGTATTCAAGATGAGATTATTTGTCGGCAGAAACACACTCTAGTCTTGCAGTTTCAACAGTACTAAAAGTACCTTGTAGAAAATAAAACAATTGCATTGTGCTAAAAAGCATCTGACACCAGATTGTTAACGCTGCAGCTCATCTAATTCCATCACTGCCTTGACAAAAAGACACCAACTACAGCTGTGACGCAAACTTCAGAGACATTCAGTCACAAAGCTTGCAAAACAGTTTATATCTGTAGGTAATGTGCAGAAAGATGATTGGATTTGGATTCAGGACACAGTGTTAGATACAAGACTTTTTTTTTCAGAGCAGCTTGGAATACCTCTTATCTCAAGCCTCCAAGCATGGATTTTTAACTTGCACTGTAAAGTTTTAATAGGGTGAAGTGGTCTTGGAAAATTTGATTTAAACACAGAAATATGCATGCACAAATTTGTTTGACTTCCAGTTTGTGTAATCCAAACCATACAGAGAATACTTAGAATTAGAATATAAATAGAATTTTAGCCACACTAGTGTTGTAGCTCTAGGCGATGGCAATGCCTGTCCGTCAGTCCTGTCCACTATTTGGTAAAGACTGAAAGCTTAAGCCCACAGGGTGAAACCTAACATTATTTCTTTTTTCCTTTCCAATATTTTGGTTTGTGATCACATTCCTGCTACAGTAATATAGCTCACATCAGCTTAACCCGTTGTGAAGAGTAGGGTAATATCAGCTAGTGGGTATAATGGTCACACCTGGATGGACGACAATACAAAGTTTTTGGAAAAGTTTTTTTTCCACATTATCCAATTTTTCTGAAATAAATTTGAATTTTATTTATATTTGCATTTCTTTTCAAACAAGCACAGATAATTAAAAGAGCTGGCAATTTCGCCAGAAACAAAATGTACAAGTGTGGCTGTCAAAAAGTCAGGGAAAGTAATTACAAAAGTAGCTACCATTGATATGGGAATGGAAGGAAAGAGTGGGAGAAAGGGTGAAATAGAAAGAAACAACACTAATGAACTTAAGGAGTCTACCCATTCTTCCATTTTCTTATCTAAGTAAGGGGCCTTGGATTGGCTGGAGCCATCCCAACAGTCATAGAGTACGAGATGTTTTACATCCTGTATAGCAGTCATAGATGTTTTTGAAACTCACTTTAATGCATCTCACATACACAAAGCAGGTGTGCCCTTAAAAATGATTGTGTATTTTCTATCAGACTTTTGAGTGAATTAATTCATCTGCGTGTTTATTTGTGTATTACTGTGCATCTGTGTGCTCCCCGTGGACACATTCACTGACTCCCTGTACTGAGTTGCATTATTGAATTGATTAATTGTCACTGATAACTGATGGCTGCAATGACTTGCTCTCTTGTTCTGTGTAGCAAGTGGAGATCTACTAGAAAATGAAATATGCCTTCAGTAATTGGTTTTAAATGGAAAAGCTGACTTGGGTGGTTTGAGAAGTTTACTGCATTAGCACAGAGGTTACTGTGTGTGTGCGTGCTGCTTTGTGTGTAAATAGTGTAGCAATGTTTCTGCTTATTTGTTTGTGTGTGTGTGTGTGTGTGTGTGTGTGTGTGTGTGTGTGTGTGTGTGTGTGCGCGCGCGTTCTATATGTCTCATCTTAGGTGGACTTAAGACACTCATTAATTGCCTGAGGACTTCATTAGCCAGGCTGATTACCCCTGCATCAATCTGACAGCTTACGAGCTTACACACACACAAACACACACGCACACACACACACACACACAAACTTGCAGAACCTGTGACAATTCTATGGCACATCACTGAGAGCTATTTGTGTACTAAGAGCCAAATTCAATGCACAGGGATTTAACTATTCAGCCAACTGCCAGATCAAAACACTTTCCCAGAGGCATCTATGAAATGCTGAAAATATCCTTAATGTCTACGTATGGATAACTTGTGGTAAAACAGAAAAAGAATGATGTGAGGTAGAATCAATACTTCAGTTCTCAGAAGCTTTGCCAAATATTTCCCTCTGCTCTTACATTATTTGAAGACTTCCTCAACCTTTACTTCCCTTTCTTTACTTGTTCTTTTCCTTTCACCCCCTACCTCTTTTCTTTGCACCTTATTCCCTGGTAACTGGACTTACCCATTTCTGTTCTGCACCTTTCTCACCTTAAAGATGATAAGTTCTTGTTCACCAGAAGAAAGAAGAGCAATTGGGGGTTGAAGAGCCGAAAAGACTGGCAGATTGTATCAGAATGTAATGAAGAGGGGCACACAGAAGCAGAAGAAGGTGGAGACAAAAAATGTGTTTGTGGATGACGACAGAAAGTGGCAGATATAGACGGTAAGACAGAGAGAACTACAAGTAAGTTAAAAGGACTGCCTAGGTTTTACTTTTAAAGGGGAATAAAGGCAATTTTCCGTGCCATCCAGCTGAGATACTTTGTGATACAAAAATTGACTCATATCTTAGGTGACTATTCTTAATCACTATATTTGCAAGGCCTTGTGTCTCTAGTTCTCTTGTTTACTTTGTCACCTTTTCCTCCCCCTTTTTATGTCTGACTATTACTTTGTTCCCAACATTTTTTCTTAGGACTTTTTTTTACAGGCTGCAAAGCGTGTAATATTCATGGGAGGCTTCTTCATGCTACCAGTATAGTTTTGTATTAAGGACAGTGTTCTGAATGTTTCAAGTTCAGTAAGTTCAAGTTCTAAAACTCCTGAACACAGTGGCCATTGTAATGGACAACCTTAGCCTGGAACCGCTCACTTCCTTCTCAGTTTCCAAGGTATGAACAGGTACAGATCAACCAATCACAGCAATGTCATTTGGCATAACACTGAGTAAAGAAAAAATGTTGGCAAGCAAAAATTTGCAGAGATGAGCTGTGACCTTTTACAGACATTTAAGTACTTCATATTTAAAGAGATTCTGAATCCACACAAAGTAGGATTCATAAAATCTTTTCTCATCACTGGTTGGTTTTTTTTTTTTGTTGTTTTCTAAATATGTGTCCATGTGGAGTGTCTCTTTACAGTCATTATATGTAATCTGCTCCATATTAGGTAAAAGTTGGTCCATCTGGCTTGGGCAAGTATGGGTGAAAATCTGCTCATTTTGTTCATTTTTAGGTTACCTTCCTCCTGAAGTCTTAACATTTTATAATGTAGTACTATTTACTATATTCAAGACAAAAAATAGTTCAAAATAGCTGTGAAGAATGAAATAAATGACTCAGCCTTTTATTCAGTTTCACTGCTATCCTCTCAGTTGTTCTATAGACTCCATGATTTAGAGTTATTGGTAAGGGAGTAGGATCTATTTTAAATTGCACTGCATTTGTTTAAAAAATAAAGAGGCTTATGAAATTACATTTAAATTTTAAAAAAATGAATGGGATGGGTTAGGGGTTATGTTTGTTTGTTTGTTTGTTTGCTTCAGTTACCATCAAGGGTGTTTCACATAGCCACTAATTGATTAGCAGCTTGCATGTTGCCCGTTTATGTTTTTGATTAACATGTGGAATAACGAAAAGGAAGAACGAAAGAAAGAAAAAAGAAAAAATAACCATTGACAAAATACGACAAAACCAATTAATACTTGGAAAGCACACCGCCCAAACGAAAGGGGAGCAGAACCTCTGGAACAATTATTCATTATTCTACCATCAAAGTAAAGAGAATTCAGAGCAGCTGAAATATTCATTTCTCTTTGTTTTGACACTCAGTTTCTGAAAGAAAGAACAAGATTTTTTTTTCTGCTTCGTCTCTCACTGCAGGAGATCATCACCTGTTAATGACCAATGTCAGCAGGACTGCTACTGTGTCTGTGTAGTGTGTGTGCTCATGTGTGCACTAGGTTATTCACACTATAGACTGCCAGTAGTTGGAAATGTATGCATTTTTGGGGGGGCTATGTGCTGCAACATATTCTAAATTAAATAAACAGATATCTACTACAAATGGAGATTTCAGCTTTAGCTATGATGGAAAAAAGGAAAGTGCAAAGAAAAAAAAAGGGGGAATTTGAGCTTGAAACCAAACCACACAAATGTCATCTGTCAAAAATACTGTCATCTATGAAGACTTGGATGTATATGGAATGGGCTCAGTGGTACATGATATTTCAGCCAATGACTATTCGAACTGAAAGAGTAACGTTCCATTTGCCGGAGGAAAATTTTAGTGTTGTAAAACAATTGAAGCATGTAAAACAATTTTAGCTTTTTTAATGTCCTGTTGCATATCAATTTCCGCATTTAAACACAAATTTGGCTGAAGTCATATAAAGTCTTAAGGTTTACTGAAAAAATTACCACACATACACATATTTTAACCAAGTTTTACAGTGAGGTGGGGGAAATGATGAGATGGGAAAGGGAGAAAAAGCTTTTCTCTTCAGGGCAGTTCCAGTCACATGAAAAATGTAAAAGTGCAAATGGAAGTGGACCATTTTCTGCATATAATGAAGGACACAGACAGAGGTAGTATCAAAGAATTTCGGAAATATGTCTTTAAAATTTCGAGCCATTACTGGATTTAATGTAAAATTTATAAATCCATGGATTTATCTACTCTTAAGACGGTGCGAGATCATAAACATAAAGCAATTGATAGCAGCTCCTGCAATGAAAATGCAGTTTATATAAGTGAAAATACAGAGCTGGAATATTTGTGTCCTTTTTCCCCAGATTTTTTCTTTTCCGAGAAAAGTCTTAATGAACTATTCCTACCACAAAACCAAATCACTAGAGCACAAAACATTCTTTGAGCTTTTACTACAGTGCAACAATTACCTATAACATCCCCACTGTATTGATTTAGTGGGGGCTCATTTGACCCAAGACATGTTTTTAAGGAGAGTGATGGCATTCCATTGGTAATACGTCAAATCCACTGCCACAGTCACTTGTTGATCTGTGCTCAATCATTTCATCCCAGGAAAACACAAAGGAAATCAAAAAATGCTCAGACCAAATGCAAATAAGAGCAGACAGAGTGGATTGAGGTCATTTAAGGCTGTCTACTGGTTACAGTACTCCAGCTGAAACCTCAAATAGTGTTTTGTTGCAGCAACACAAAGGCACTTTCGACTTAATCTCTATGGGCCTCATCTGCTGTTTGCCTCTACATTACAGCAACATAGTGGAAAAATGAGGTGAAATTAAATCAAATTTTGTAATGCAAGGATTTTCCATACAGTAAGTCTCCCTTTTCACACAAGATTATGTGAACAGCAGGCACCTTGTAAAGTGGCACTTTGGTGAAACTAAATCTTCTAATCAACAGATAATTAGGAGTGCAACAAGACTTGAATAGTCACTCTCTTGGATGTTTGGAAGAAAGAAAAAGCATGGGAACATGTTTTGAATAAGAAATTGCAAATATGCACACAAGGTCAGTATGTCTGATGATTATGAAGAAAAAAAGAAAGAGATTCAGGAGACTGAAAGGTCATGAAGATCCAGCAGCACTGTTGACAAAATGGGAAAGACATAGAGAGGCAAAATGTGTGTAATTTGAGGTGTTTCCCCAAAGCAAAGTTGCAATTACTAGATTACATTTACAAAAGCTCTTTAATTTTTCATTTGCATCACCTGTCTCAAAGCACCACACACACAACTAATTTTGTCTTCCTTTGTTTCAGTCTATGAAACTGCAGCACACAAAACACAGGGACAAAACTGTTGGACTTATGTCTTTAACCATATATTCTTCTTGCTGATCTAGAAAACTACAGTCTGTAAGGTAATCTTTAATGTTTCATTACTTCATGTAAGTGTGTGTGTGTGTGTGTGTGTGTGTGTGTGTGCATGCGCATGTGTGTGTGTGTGTATATGTGTGTGTAAATATGAATTATGTTTTATTTATATACGGTGGTAGGGTGCTGAATGGAGACGTTCCCCAAACAACTATCCATGTGGGTCAGCAGAGATGACTGTACATGTTTAATATATGAGTCATGTGTGCGTCATGTGAGTCATGGGTTTTGCATGTGTGTGTGTTTTCCCAATAGAAAAGTAATCTTAACAACAGATGAAAAGTAAAAGATTTTAAAGAGAAAACAATTTTAAACTGAATTTAAATTGATCAGATTACAGTTTATGATAAATTAATAATAATAAGTTATTTATTTTTTGTAATTGTGTACATCTGCATAGGTATACAGAGACCAGTTGTCAAAAACAATCACTCCAGAGAGTAGTACACTTTGTTGTATTAAATCTTGTTGTGTGATTTGTTTGTTTGTTATATTTGTTTCACTTATTTTATTTTCAAAACTGTATCGTGTGAGACTATAATCCAATAACAGATGCTGACAGTTTAGACATTATATCATCCAATTCTATTGCTTCTGAAATTAGCAGTGATCTCATTTTGATAAACTTGCATTTGGGAACCATTCCCCAATGCAAAGATAGTTTCAGAGATTTCTGAAAATGGTCCTTTTATTACTAGACTAGCATGAGTAGATTGATAGATTCCATTCCATTGGATAAGCCATTTCTAATTACTAATTTCATCAATTTTTAATTAGTCTGGTATTTACAACAGTTTGTGATTAAATCTGCTTTGCATAAGTAGAAATTTAAATTCACTCCAAACTTTTAACCATACCAACATGAATATCTGAAACATTAACTCATGTACTGTAAACAGTAAATGATGTGTGTAGGTACGTGTATTTAAATATTTAAGATACGTCATGTAGACTTATAGCATATGTCATTATTTTGTGATACTTTTTTTTGCAGTATTTTAGATAGTATAAAAATATCTAGGAAAATTAATAAATAAAAGGGAATAAGAACATGGGGTACTGTTCTATACTGTTCTATAATATAAGTCCTTTGCCCTCTACAGTATATTAAGTTTAGTGACCTTGTAGACTTAAGATGATTTCAATTAAATGTAAACACTGTATTTACTAAAAACATTGAATTATCTATGTGGCGGGCGTGGTTGTGGCACGGCTGTAGTGGAAGCAGACGCACCGGAGCTGCATCGGCTCATCACCCCGCCCTGCATACACAGTACTGGGTCCTGAGTGTGTGGGTGTTGTTGATGCTGATGTGCACGGCTGCAGGAGAGCTTCAGCCGTTGAGTGTACTGTTACAGCAACCATGTGTGGGAAAAGTGGTTGAATAAAGATGCGACAAAGCATGAATGTACATCCGGATCTGCTGTGGATTTAACTAATATTGCTGTGGATGGTTTTCCTGTGCCTTTTGGGTGGAAGCTTAACTTCGAAGGTAAAAAAAAATGCCCCCCCCCCCCCCCCAAAAAAAAAATGTTTAAGTAAATTATTGTATAAATAATTAAATAATTGATACGGCATTTTAATAATATGATGGGTGAGGCTGACAGTAAAAGAAATAAAATAAATTAATGATGCACTGTTTGAAAAAAATCAATTTACATTTAATTAATTATGCATTTGATTAATTATTTATTTCCAATCTTAATTAATTTATGACACATTTAATTATTTATTTTTAATTTGATTACTTACTTAGTCCTCCATAAAAAACAACAATATCTGGATATGCATTAAACTAATGATAATAAAGAAATGATTTTGAGTTGACTTTTGCGTGATGAGTCCGGCATCCTGGGTCCTGTTTCTGTCTGCAACATGCCTGTTCCAAGACATTCTGGCTCTCTTCTAAAGTTTGTCTTTTGTCCTGCCTTCAGCTCGCCACCCCCAACGAGCCGCAGAGGTTTCTAACCATTAAAAGGGAGATTTTCCTTAACACTGTCACCAAATTCTTGCTCATAGGGGGTCATCTGATTGTTGGGGTTTTTCCTGTACTTTTGTAGATCTTTACCTTACAATTTAAAATCTTGATGCATGCTCAATCATGCGGGTAAGTAAATCCTAAAAAGTTGATTGTCTTCATCCTGACGTAGTGTTTTCAGTGGGAAAAACGTTTCGTCACTCATCCAAGTGACTTCTTCAGTCTCAGCTGACTGCAGGTTTCCCCAACCTTATAAACAGTACATTTGCACATGACTGAAACTAGCACCACTTAAAGAACAATGGGCTGTGAGGTCAGTTTCTTGATCATAGATATGCAAATTATCATGATCATTGATCAATGACCATTGTTCAAAGGCCACGAGTACCATTCACAGAGAGTTGGAGAAATGATCCAACAAAAAATGTACTGTTAGGCCCCCTCCTTGAGTCAGAGATGGTCTTTCCCTTTTCATGTAAATGGCCTCCTTGACTCCGCGCTCAAGCCAGCGTTCCTCCCTGTCCAAGATGTGTACATCCTCATCACTGAAAGAGTGTCCACTGGCCTGTAGGTGTAAATAGACTGCAGAGTCCTGCCCTGATGAATTAGTTCTTCGGTATTGTGTCATCCGCTTAGCCATAGGTTGTTTGGTTTCCCTGATGTATAGATCATGGCCATCCTCCTGGTACTTAACAGCGTACACTACATTACTCAGTTTGTGTCGGGGGACAAGATCCTTGGGGTGGACCAATTTTTGGTGCAGCATGTTTTGGGGGTTTAAAAGCCACCGAGACACAGTGTTTAGAAAAAATGCTCAGCAGTTCGGGATCACTAAGGGTTTTCACTTAGGCAGTAGTTGTGCTTGTCTTCTGGATCACCTGGAGCTTTCTTTAGGTGCCTTCCCATTAACTACTGATTTTATCTACTGTTCTGATTTTATCTGTTTTGATTTTATATACTGTTTTGTTTGTTTGTTTGTTTGTTAATTAGTTAGTTTGTTTATTTGCTTGTTTTAATCAATTTTAAATCATGCTTTTTATTTGTTTTTGTTTCTAATGTCTCTGTAAAGCACTTTGAATCACCTTGTTGTTGAATTGTGCTATACAAATAAATTTGCCTTGCCTTGCCTTCCCAGCTTCGCCAAATGTCCAGCTGGGATAACACATTTACTCAGGGCCTTCGTGATATGATGTTCTTCTGCTTTATCTGCTTCTGCCGCTGTATCTGTGGGGATGGTGTTCGGTCTGTGTTGTAACATCCTGAAACACCCAGTTTTTGCTCCAGTGATTCATGAGAGTCAAACCATAAATACTGATCCACATGCAAAGGTTTACGGCACACATCAACTTTTAACTGTCCCCCATTTCTGATGGAAATCTCACAGTCTAAGAAGGCTAACCTGCACTTTTCATATCATTCCTGCTAAAATTGATGTGTTGGTCCATTGAGTTAATGTGACCAGCAAATTGTGGTACGTCCTGAGATTTTATTTTCACCCAGGTGTCATTCACATACCTGAAACAATGACTTGGTGGTGTTCCAGAGCAGGATAACAAAGCTCTTTTCCACTTCTTCCATGTACAAGTTGCCCGCAATGGGTGAAACTGGGGAACCCATGGCACACCCATATTTCTGCCTATAGTATTGACCCTTGTATGTGAAATAGGTGGAATTAAGACAGTTCCAAAAGCAAACACACTTGGTCGGTGCTGAGAGTGGTCCTGATGCTGAGGTTGGGGTCATCCTGTAATCTCTTACAAACTACCTCCAATGCTTCAGTGACTGGAACACAAGTGAAGAGACATTTAACATCTTACGAGGCCATTGTTTCAGCTGCCTCCATAATGACATCTCTGACCTTCTCAACAAAATCCAAGGTGTTCTGGATGTGGTGTTAAGAACTGCCTACCAACAGGATGGAAGCCAGAAACTCTGAGGTGTTATAGGTGGCAGAGTTTGTCATACAGACAATCAGTCTTAAAGGTACACCCTCAGTCATTGTGCAAATGTACTGTTTATAAGGTTGGGGAAACCTGCAGTTAGCTGAGACTGAAGAAGTCACTTGGATGAGTGACAAAACGTTTCTCGCATTGAAAACGCTACGTCCAGATGAACAGAATCCACTTTTTGGGACTTACAATATAAAGCACCTCGATGTGACCTCTGCTGTGATTTGGCACTATATAATAAAATTAAATTAAATTTAAGTGAATTAATCAAAGTGTTAAAAATAACTATTTTGTCATTGTAGATGGAAATTTACAGTTAGACAAAGCTAAATGATCAAAACATATTTATTTTATTTTTCACATTCAAGTGTTTAACAGTCAATCTTTTTAATGAAAGAGATTCCCTAAGCTCATAAGTGTGTGTGTGTGTGTGTGTGTGTGTGTGCGCGTGTCTGTGTGTCTAAGTTCATGTATTATGTAGACATATGAACACCAGCACTGTGTCTGTGGTGTCTAACTGAATAATCTGAGAAGATGCAAAAATCATTAAAAGAGTCATTCCTCTGAGAAATTCCTCTCTCCAATTTTGTACCCAAGCCAAATCCCCCCAAAATACTTCAAACATTCACTCACTCTTTTTCTCTCTCTCTCTTTATTCGTACTTTTTCATGCAATACAGAAAATATTTTGCAATATCTTTATGCTAATTTTCCACAGCTGGAGTCAAAGGAATTACAATAAATAGTAATATGTGAAAAGCCAGATGGAGAACAGGCAGTCTTATCCTGATTTTGGGCACCACTGCCAACTGCCCTGCTAAATAATTGGACTGTCAAAGCACTGTGCCAAAGGGACAAAAGAGGAGGTTTAACTGTGTGGATCCATTCTGATGAGCACTGGTCAAAGGGTGATTTGTTCCAGTTTAACTAGCATAAAGCTGTTTGCCTTTCTTAGAGGTAAGGATACAGCAAAACAAGTAATCAGCTTTCCACAACAATTTTGTCGCTGTTACCAGTTGTGTGCCCTTGTGTTAAATGAGTGTGGGTATTGGTGTTAAAAAGCACAGTTACATCATCTAATGTGATCATGCTATTTTTACTCTGCTATCATTTTCTTTCATTTTTTTGGGAATTGTTTAGTAGCTGGTGCCGGCTCAGCTTGCCTAACGGGACTGTTTGCTCATGCAATCTAGCACTCTCACAGGGACGAGACTGAATCACTTCTGAGAAACATCCAAAATCTGCACAGCAGAATGATTTAAACAGGCACCACAGCACTGCAAATAACAACAGATCCTGACAGTGTTTCCTACAGTGACAAATACTGGTCCACTGGCATTTCTGCAACTGCTCATCAAGAAAGCCAGCGGTACTTTTACTGGTGATCTTTTGGTTTATTAGTAATATAGCTGAATAACTAAAACTACTGATTATTACTAGAAAAGGAAAAGGGTTATCTGGCTATCAGGCCGCTTTAATGATTGGTTTAGTGACCACCCGCTGAAAGACTGGCATATGTTAAAGCTATAAAAAAGCTTCACCATGTGATCTGTTATATATATATATATATATATATATATATATATATATATATATATATATATTAGGGGTGCAACGATACACAAAATTCACGGTTCGGTTCGGTTCGATACTTTGGTGTCACGGTTCGATATTTTTTCGATACAAAAAAATGTCCATGCCTTTTTAATTTGTCATTTATCAAAATTATAAATATATATTTTAACTATTTTAACTAAATTTAACTAAATTAAATTTTGCTGAAACAACAAAGTAATAAAAAAATAAATCTATCTGATCGAGAAATCACTCATCTTTGGAAAAAGAGAGTTTATTACAGAGAAATGGCTCTCTCCAAAATAAAAGCTATACAATATGCTTCTTTTGGGCTATATTCTCAGCAGCATATTAAACATATCAGGTCCCCATAAGGAGAATCATGTGCTAATGGCTGTCTAAATGACTCGGGTAAAGTTTGTAGCATGTGTGCTTGTTGTTTTTGTCTGCTTCCACTTGTCTTTGCACTAGGATGATGTCGGAGTAAATGTGCAGTCATATTCGTTGTGTTCCCACTAGTGCTGTCAGCGTTAATCTCGTTGAAATGACGTTAACGCCACAACACGGCAAATTTCCGTTAACGCGCTATCGCGGATCGCCCTGTGCGTGCGGCTGGACAGCGTCAACACATTAACAAGCTAACTGCGCTAACACACTAGTTCCCAACAATGTAATTGAGCATTGCGTGGCACATCCAACATACTGTTTTACTTTTGTCCATGACGCGCTTACCTTCATGGTCATACTTCACATGAAAACCAAGATAATTCCAAAGGCCACATCTGAATGAGGGTGGGGGAGGTTCAATTTGCCATGTTGCAACGAGCTTAGCTTCTGTCTCGCTAGCTTGCGCTGCGCTCAGTGGATCTGTGCTTGACAGTGCAGTCTAGGCGGATAAGTCGAACGCAGATCCACTGAGCTCTCAACACAGACAGCATCGTCAGAAGAAAAGTTGATAAAATAAATAAAAAATTTTGTATTGTTCGATACATATGCGTACCGAACCGAAAGCACTGTATCGAACGGTTCAATATCGATACGAGTATTGTTGCACCCCTAATATATATATCTATCTATATATATATATATATCTATCTATATATATATAGATAGATATATATATGTCAATCACCTTTGGAGGTTTTTGTGGGAGGCTCCTGGTCTGCCATGGTCAGTTTAAAAAAAATGGCCAATGATGATGAACCAGAGACAGGGTCATGGGTGACAGCCAAGGTTCATTGATGCACGTAGAGATTGAAGGGTGGCCTGTGTGATCTGATCCAACAGATGAGCTACTGTAGCTCAAATTGTCAAAAAATCTAATGCTGGTTCTGATGGAAATGTCTCAAAATACACAGTGCATCACAATTTGTTACGTATGGGGCTGCAAAATTGGAGGTCATTGTGCCAAATGTGCCAACAATGGGCACCTGAGCGTCAACATGCTTGCAATAACATGCTTTTGGTCAATGTTCTGCTGGGAAACCTTGGGTCCTGCCATATGGATGTTACTTTGACATATACCACCTAACTAAGTATTTTTGCAGATCATGCGCACCCTTTCAAGGAAACCGTGTTCCCTGACAGCTGTGGCCTCTTCCAGCGGGATAATGCCCCCTGCCACATAGCAAGAGAGATTCAGGAGTGGTTTGATAGGCACAACAACGAGTTTGAGGTGTTCAACAGGCCAAATTCCCCAGATCTCAATACAATCGTGCATCTGTGGGATGTGCTGTACAAAGAACTCCCATCCATGGAGGGCTCAACCTCGCATGTTACAGGACTTAAATCTGTTGATGCCATCTTAGTGTCAGATACAACAGCACACAGTACCTTCAGGTGTCTATTGAATTTTATGCCTCAATGCATAAGGGCTGTTTTATTAGCGAAATAGGGCAAAGACAATATTAGGCAGATCGTTATATTGTTATGCCTGATTTGGAATTTGGACATCTTGAAGATCATACAAAACTACGTGGTAGTGAGCAGTTCTGCCCTTTCCTTTCTTTACTTTGTATATGTAAGGTAATAACTTAAATAAATCACAGGGTGTCGCTGTTGAGCTGCATATACACTGTAGATTTGTGCAATTTCAACTATTTGTCCTCTACAAGACACCGTTGTTCAAGTTTCTCATGCGGGCGCCATATTGGCTCAGTGTTTGGTAAGCACCATCAGTGACATCCCGCATGGGTTTTGTTTAAAAATAAGTATTCTACTTTGTAAGATGGCGATTGTCCAGTCGGACAATGGAATATTTGGAGTTGGAGGGGTTTATGCCCCAGTGTCTAAATAATGGCGCGGTCCGAGCCACAAATTGAACGCCTGTGTCCGACTGGTCTCTCTACTCTGCACCCCAATCCAACACAAAAATTACACAACGCAGAGTCCGGAGTGTAAGGAGGCCCCTGCACGGTTGGGTTGCATATATATTACCTACACATGTGGGTTGATTGTTCTAATTTTATATGTAAAAAAAAACATAATATTGAAACCTTTCAATTTTTTTCCTTTTCAAGTTATTTCAGTGATGCATCCACCAAGTACAGTCAGCTGCATTTTTATCCACAGAGCATGAGCTAAATTATAAGCACAAGGAATATCATCCAATGGAATGTAATAACATTAAAACCCTCAAAAAAGACTATAAAAGAAAATCAACACCTCAGTTACACCAACATTTTTTCTTACTATCCCAACCAGTGTAACCAGCTGTTGTTATTTTGTGCACCAACTTGGATAATACATACAGTACAGTCATTAAGTACCATCCACGCTGCATCTGTGGACACCAACTGCTGGGCTCGTCTCTAGCTGTGATTCATTTCTGCCCAGGCACAGAAACAGTTTATTGATAGACAGTCGCACCGCATCACATCATGTCGACACTTTGATAACAAAGTCATCTGCATTGTGACATTGCTATCCCACTGTGCGGCTGTGCCTGCTTAGATGGGACAAATGATGCTGAGAATGCATGCTGTGTTTTTGCTCATAAGGGTGGCATTTCAACAAACAACCCAACATGTACCAAGGTTATTTTGCAGCAGTAACCCTACCATCTATACCACCTGCAATTTTCTAAATGCTGTTATGTTACATACCCTCTAATATATCCCCAAATTCTGGTGTATTTTTCTGTGTAGACTGATTTGTGTAGGTCACAATGTGAACAAATTGAGGATCATTAGTTCATAATTATTTCAATTTCCATGTTATCCCCTATTTCTTTTAGGTTTCAGAAAGTGGGGAAATCACACAGGTACAAGATTTCTAAAGGACATTATTCTATATCAGCCTGACATGTACAATGCAATCTTTTTGTCCAGTCAAACATTCACATTTTACAACATCTCAGCATATTCCCAACTACTCTCATGTCTAATAGTCATCCAATATTTACTGTGTGCCTCCAGCAAGTAAATAATATATGCTGTCTTGGCAGCCACTGCTGTAGCCTTTATACATGGATTGATTTTAAATGCAGAGTACAATAAATAGTGCAATGATGTACCTCACTGATGCTCATGCAGTTTTCTCAGTCTTTGCTTTAGTTGATCACATATTACATGACTCTAAACTGTAGACAAGGTCTACCGTGAAGTACAATTAAAAGGAAAAAAAAGATACAAGAAAGTGGATCTTTTCTTCAGGATGCTGACAATATGCAGAGATTAATCTGTCATAGTCTATTGCCATATGTGTAGGCTTTCATGCAAAAAAGTGCCATTTTCATGTTTGAACTGTCTTTACGATCTAGTTTATCACTTTGTAGTGGCATCAAAAAATATTCTCTGTGACAATTCAGCGTGCTAGCACATCACTTTATATCACTGCCACTATATGCAGATAAGTCCCTCAACACAGATCAGTAGTTCAGCCGATCTAGCTATCTGTCCTGTTCAAAAAGACAACTCATCCAGATGAGCAGTTCAATCTTTTATCACAGTATGTTCCTATCAAGAATGTACTGTTTGTGACATTCTACAGGGAACTTGATACATAAAAAAGTCAGCAGCTGTCGATATTTGTCAGTCTTAAAAAATTTGGACACCTCATACAGTACTATCGTTGTTCATAGATGTTACATTTTCAATAGCTTTTATTATTGGTATTCTATACACAACCATTGTATGGTTTGAACTCCAGAATTGGGAGGAATTCATGCAATCTGGTATTCTTTGCAGTGTCTTTATGTAAGAGATTTATGTTAGATTTATATTTAAGAAGAAATGCCTGTTGAATTAAAGTGAACATTTACTCTTAAGATTTGTGGAAAATCTTAGAAATGGGTAAATATGTTTTTTTCTTTGTGTTTGTGCCAATACAAAAATATTCCATTTGTAGTGGCATATTACATTATATGTCTAATAATAGAAGAAAAGGTTTAAAATAAACAACTCAATTAATTGTAAGTTAATTGGCTCATTTACTGTAAAGCCTAATATTGTGCTTAATAAAAAATATTAAGTAGACTCTTTTTATGAACTTGTTATCAGCACTCATTTTAAGTAAGTTACTAGTAATTTTTGTTCAAAAAGCTGATGAACTCAGTTTATTTGAGTTGGCTTAAATTATATAAAAAAAAACTAAGTAAGCTGGAAATGTTGCTTTTCTGTGGTGGAATGTAACTAAGTGCATCTACTCTATATTGTACTTAAATAGGTTAAAACTCAGGTAGCCTGCATTACCTGAGCTTTGGCTCCCCTTTTATGCCTCTGTCTATTGTTGCTTCACTATAATTTATATTTTACTTCATTATCTGACAGTTTATATTACTGTTGCAATTTTGTATATAAAACATACAAATAAGTCTTCCAGCGGAGCTGGGCACTGGGTAGTGCGTGAGGCTGAAAGATGCTGACAGTAAGGTATCTGTGGCTGTATGTTCTGCATACTTGGGAGATGAGAGGAGCTGAGCTATCAGCTGATCACCACATGGTGGTGACTTGGATCAAGTGGCAGGGGAGGATGCCAGACAGACCTGAAACACCCAAATGTGAAGGGTGCACTGGGGGCACATGGTAGAGGCCCGGTTCAGGAGATCTTCAACTCTTGGTGTTTTAGATTATGATTGTTTCCTTCCAAGACACCAGGAGAGATGAGTGCTCCGTCACAGATGGTGTTTTCAGTAAAGATGTTCACCTGCAGCATCAAGGTCATTGCCTCTCCAATCAACATCCACTACCACTGTACTTAAGGGAAGTTGGGACAATGTTAAAGACTTTCTTGAGGCAACTGCATTTTGGATCACCTAAATCCATGACAGTCATTCAGGTGGTAATGCCTGGTCTGGGAAACAAACCACTCTTAAAATATTACAACATACCAAGCTTCTGTGTCTGAATGCAAAACAAATGTGTTGTTTGCGCTAAAGACTTGTGGCTGAACAATAAATACATTTTATATTGATTATATCAGTAATGTAACTTGCAATACAAAGTTATTGGAAGCTCAAACTTAGTTACAGAATAATTTGATCTTTGTTTTATGGTAAGGTTATTAAAGGTGTAAGCTGTGTAACAAGCAAATATAAATTGTAAATTTGATTATATTTAAAATATTATTGAATAACAACAGCTACAACATACTTTTTTGTTGTTCAGCAGAACAGTGTCCAGCATGTTGGCTGATATACATTTTTGCATTTGAAAATAAAGTTGGGCTGATTTTAACTCTGTTACAAGAAGGGTTTTTATTATTATTATTATTATTATTATTATTATTGTACATACAGTGTTTATATTAATTGAGTACTGTTGCACCAGAAATCACTTAAGCTCAAGGATGACAATATATGTCATGTGATTTAGTTGCATTTAATTTATATGTAATCAAAGTAAAAAATGGTAAGTTGCAAAAAACAGTTTGTTTTAATTTAGTAAGTTAGTTGAACTTGAAATTTTTGTCATTTAGTATTGCTCACTCAGAAAAATCAAGTTATTCTTAGTACTGTGTACTCACAATAAGTTGTCGCAACTTAGTCCTCTTAAGTACACTCTACTTTGTTTATTTGAGGCAACGAGTTTGCATAATGTTTTAAAATTCTGGGAACTAATTAGATTTTTAGAGTGTTATAAATAAATGCTTTGCTTTTTAACTCATTCATGGCATGCATTTTTAATTTCTCTTTGCTATTTGGGCTGATTGGGACCTGATGAATGTAAAAACGAAGAATTGCGTGATTTTTTTATTATTTTTTACCTGATTTTTGTTTCTAAGAAAAATGAGATCCACAACAGAGGACATTAGCTTTAAATTTTGATAGAACAGTGGCAATATAATGTCCTCGTAAGTGGATATTTATTATTTTGGTCTAGAAAACCCAAAATGCGATGTCCACATATGTAGATGCCAGGTCCTAGGAGGTTAAACCAAGTGCCTTGTCCCAGTCCCAGTTGAAAAAAAATGTTGAAGTGAATTCTTGATGAAGCCTCAGCTAAATGACCACAGAATGACAGAATGGCCACATAACGACCGTGGCTCAGGGGGTTGGGAATCGCATCTGTAACCGGAAGGTCGCCGGTTCGATCCCTGGGCTCTCTGTCCTGGTCGTTGTGTCCCTGGGCAAGACACTCTACCCTACTTACCTACTGGTGTTGGCCAGAGGGGCCGATGGCGCGATATGGCAGCCTCGCTTCTGTCAGTCTGCCCCAGGGCAGCTGTGGCTACAACTGTAGCTTGCCTCCACCAGTGTATGAATGTGAGACTGAATGAATAGTGGTATTGAAAAGCGCTATATAAATCCAATCCATTATTATTATAACACTCGCTGACTTTATGGGCTTAACAGTTTTATACTTGCACTTCAAAGAAAGCACTCTATTGCAGCAACGATATATTAAACCTGAAATGAATCGGGATAAACAGAGTGAAATTCGTAGGACTGAGGACTAAAATGGGCTGATTGAATGAATAGGATTAGATAGATTGTGTTGAAGCCTTAGTTTGTTATTTGTACTGATAATAGAGGACCATTTTAAAACATTTCTGCTGGTGCACTTCTAGGTGTTTATTAAACAACAGACCTATGCACTATATGCACTATATTTTGCTTGTCTGGTGTCTGCTAAAGAGCAAGAAAGCACTAATATAATTTATGTAATGGCTAAGATGGAGGAAAACAGATAAGGCAAGCCAGGACTCAGACATACAGAGTAGCAGAAACAAAAAAGCAAATGAAGCAGGTCTATCCAAAAATCGCAAAAAATAGTAATTAATTTTTTCCCTAAATACATTTATGGCTTCACGAAAATAATAATAATAAAATAATAATAATAATACAACTGTTTATCTTTGCCTTTTAAGATAATTTTAATCTCTAGTCTTCTGAGTGAGTTCAAACACATAATGCTTACACTCCTTCACAAACTGCAAGTCTATCTTATTATTTTGTAGCCTTTTGTTTTGTAGAATGAAACATAAATATATCATATCATAGGTAAGAGTAGGCTGTTTTATCATGTATTATGACTTATCAAGTTCAGATTTCTAACACATGCTACAAATTAAACAAATTTTACTGGCATACTATAAGCTTTATATACTTTATATGATGTAAGGCCAAGTGGAAGATCTAAAAGAAATCCATCATTAATATATTTAAGTTTGGTTTTCTTTAGGTTCTTTTGTATTTTAGTGTTTGATCTTTTGATTCTAATTGTTACTCATTAGGTCTCTTTTCATCCCTGTAATGCTGATCCTTAGTTTTTATTGTATTATTCAAGTTCTAGTTCCTGTTTTTGTTTGTTTTTTTCTTTCCTTTTTTCTTTTCTTTTGATTTGTTTTTGTTTTTTTTAATGACTTCTGCAAGCCTTTCAAGATGATTTACCATTGTCATTTGTCTCAGTGTTGATATTTAGTGTGAATGTTCTTGTGTCTGCATTTAACCCTTTGATAACTCCTTATTTGACTTTGAAGCAAGTGCAGGATTAGGAATTCAGTTAATTTCTATTTATTAAAGGTGGGTTCATGGTGTGTATACATTCTTAAAACAATGCCTGATCTATAGTTATAAACTTTGCTGTGGATTGTGAAGACCAGTGTATGCCAATCTTTCACTTAAAACACCTAAATCCAAAGTAGGAAATCTTTTGTCAGGCCATAAGTGGTCATTCACGTTGCTCATGTGTGAAAACACAGACATGAATGTCAATTTTGTCATCTTATCCTTTTTATGTTCATTAAATCGATATATATAGTGGGATGGCAAAAATGTCTCTTCATGAATTCCAAATAAACAATAAAAACATGTATTTTTTTTCTTTGTAACCTATATATTTATTGTATAAACAAAATCCTAACTTCAAGGCACTATTTGATGAAGGAAATTGATTGAATTTCATCTCTCCTAGAATATTTTCATGTTATTTTTATTCACTGACAAGATGTCAATACATTTTATCATAGTTTTTGTCTGTGTTTTTGTAAATTTTGTATCGTAGTTTTTGTGTCATCTTGCTTTTCTCAAAAAGTAATTAAATAAATAAAAAGGTTATTAATAAAAACTGATGAAAATTATTGGTCATTGAGATTGTTGAGTAAGCTACATTCACACTAACACAGAGAGCATTTGTGCATTGCACTGTAAATTCATGAACTTGTCTCGTGACAAATGCACTGAGGTTGAGTTACAACCAAAACCCTAAACTCAGACTTAGTAAAACATACACGTCACACACAAAGTTGCTTCATCTTGTGCTGAGAAACTTGATAACTGAACCAGTATTGATCAATGTGAAATGGCTTGTTGGGGTTAGTCAGAATTTGCAAATGATAACTTAATAAACACTGCCTTTTGTTTTCATTTTAGAAAGGAAAACACATTTAGAGTTTTTATATTATGGTTTAAATATTTAAGTCGTATTCATTGAAAATAAGAAAATACTTCACTGGGGCTATTAAAATGAGCCCATTGTTGAAGCGGGTGGGCCCTGGCCTTAGGCCCACTCTCTCTTCTTCAGTGTTAGCTTTAATTCCAGTGTTTTCCCCTGGTTCCCCTCAGCATTCTCACCTGGTTTAATGGCTGCCATCTGTGTTATTTCCCAGTGATCTATCAGTGTATGACTAGACCTGGCCTGTTGTTTTTTAAATGTGGTGTGTGTATGCATTCTGGCTCGTGTTCGTCCTTGTGCTGCTCTATTCACATTTTGGATATGTTCTCTGTTTCCTAGTGTTTACCTACCTGCTTTGTCTACCTTGTCATGTTTTTTGGACTCTTGTTAGCTTTTCTACTTTGGGACTTTACAGTCAGTTATTAAAAGCCCCCTGCACCCTCCACCTTCAATATATAATTATATCATCAAATAGTGACACACTATGCCTTTCTTGAAACAAGAAGAAGAAGCAGATCACTGTACTCTATTATCACCAATATGTTTAATTGTTCAGCAGTATTGAGGAGACAAAGCCCACTTAGTTGAGATTCCATGAATACATTAAAAGTTCAACAAGCTTCTGTTTTACATAACTTTGCACAAACAAACAAACAAACAAACAAACAAACAAAAAGATTTTAGGAAAAAAGAGAATGGATTCAATATTCCAGCCATGTCATTAGAACTCTCAGACTTCATACGCACCCCCATAAAGTATCCAGGGCAATTACAGGATGCTATTATTTCACGCCTATGCAGCGTAAAGTGGCAAGGGCTTCATCTAGACCTTGTGGGACCCCCTCCAGCTTTTCATTACAGCCTCTCAAGCCACTAATGGCTACCCCGGGAGTGTTTCCGAACTGCAGTCAAAAGTTAAAGATTTGGGACAGTAATCTCAACCTATTTCTTTACTTGACTCACTGAAATATGCATCAACAAAGTGATTATAGCACAAAACGTGAGAAGCTTATGATTAGTGCATGGGTAATTTGTTGTTCTTCGTGTCGGTATAAATATTTATGTCAACAAAGCACATTACGTTCTGCTCACTGATTCCTAAACTGGAAATACAAAAATGTTGGCTAGAACAAGTGTAATAATCACAATTTCATTTTAAAGAATAATAGGGTTACAAACTGGGTGATGGGCACACTTCAGCATATAAGAGGGCTCACATACTGACCAAGACTTGCTGCTTGAATCCACACAAGCAAACAGTTTTTTACAGCTACCTTTCAGAGTTTAATTAGTGCATGACTGAGACAAGATAACACTGATTTTGTGTATTGTGTAAAAAGCAGTAAGAACTTAATAGCAGTCTAATAGCAATGGATATTTCCAAACTGAAACGCATGAATAAGCATATAAATAAATATACTCCCATGCTGAGATATACTGTACTTAAACACAAATAGAACAAAGTAACAAAGCAAAAACACATTTAAATCCAATCAAACACCCACCACGATGCACTGAAGTGCACAGAGTTGCAGGTAACGTGATGTTGCCATTTTACTCCTGTTTGTATATGTGCGTATGTGTCCTAATCAGAAGAGCCCCATAAACTTCTCATTGTCTCAGTGGGTGTATTCTAACACCAGATGTGCTTCCTTATTTCATTTTCCATCCACCACTTTGTACCTCCCAGTGAACTCAAATATTTCCAGAATAGGTTTCTTTTTCTTTCATAAAAGTATCTACTAGTAATTAAATAAATAGGGAAGGGATAGGGTTATCAAGTCTTCGCAAAGTATCTAGGAGCTGCATGTTTCTTTTAACACTGAAAGATGTAATTCTACTTATACTCTAAATTGGATAGTGGATAAAAGTTGTTTTGATCCCCAACTTTTTACAATTTAATCACAATGGCAGTGACTCTATTTAACTTGAAAGGCAGTAAAAGGAGACATTCTAAAGAAATGAGCAGAGAAATATAATTGTAGATATTTTCACACAAAGCATTACTGAATCCTTCCATATAACGTAGTACTGACGTTACCATCGAAAGCAGTAAAAGACCATTTCTTGTCCAGCTCACATGTTATCTGTTCTAAGGAACATTGTTTTTGCTGTACCAGGGAGATGAACCTGTCTAATTTGCCTTCTTTTTCAGAGAAACCACAACATCAAATGCTGTATGAAGTGAGGCTTTTACACTATTAACAATTTAATTCGCTTCAGTTTTATTTATATAGTGCCAAATTACAACAACAGTTGCCTCAATGGGCTTTTTATTGTACCTTACAATAATACAAAATAACCATGCTCTAGAGAGTAAAACTTAGATCCTCTGCATTGTGTTGGCACATGGTGTTATGTGAAAATAATACTGAAGTGTCCTTTACTTAAATTTAGTTAGAGCACTTTTAGATATACATCTACTGTAATGACATTTCCCCCCTAGTGCTATGAAGTCAATTTTTGTACATTTAAATTTAAATAATTGAGAAATTGTCAGACAAAAGAGGGTTTTGAGGATAATGTATTAAATACAGAGTTTTTATGTGTCAAGACAAACTCAAGAATGTGATTAAAAAAGATTCATTTACATTTTGAGAGAAACCCATTCACATTCATCCTAACAATGAATTAAATGTACTGTAGTATTGAGGCTGTCGTATTCAACATCAGCATGGATGTTAAAGTCACACACAATAACTGAACTGAACACTAAATCCAATAAAATAACTGTGAAACCAGATTAAAAGTGAGTTAGGGACAGCCAGATAATACATTAAATAACAACAAATAAAAATTTGTTATGTTATTTCTAGTTAGGGTGTAGAAGACTGTGAGTCTTCTACACCCTAACTTAGGGTGACCATATTTTGATTTCCAAAAAAGAGAACACTTGGCCAAGTCATGAAGAACTTTAATAATACTGTTTGCTTAAAGAAGATTTTAACATATTTAAATGATGCCTTCTCTGTGCGGTTAATGAATGGTGAAACAAAAATGTCATAGTCTTTTACAAGTCAACAAGGGCAAAAAAACTTAAAAACCTCTGGAATTAAATAATGGTATAGAAATAAGGCCTCATCTGCATAAGAAAAATTATCAGTACCGGGACGGTACGAGGGAAATTTCTTTTGCAGTTCGTCTGAAAAGCTGCAGTTGCGCTTTAGCATCTTTGAAACATCACCAGGCACGCTTCTGCGCAGTCTGTCCCGTCTGTGAGGGCAGAACAACAACTCACAAAGCCGCAGCTCGGGGATGACGTCACACATATGGGTCCTCTGTAGAAAAACCCGGACATTTTCATCAATCTCGAAAATCCCCCCGGGTGCCCTGGACAGAACGTGAAAAGTGGACATGTCTGGGGAAAAGAGGACTGTTGGTCACCCTACCCTAACTGGAAATAAGGCTTTGATTGATTGCTAAGGTAGCATGAAAGATTGCTGCCAGTCCTACTGGCTTGGGCATTGAGGATTCTAACATTATAAACCTTATGAAGAGTGGGAAGGGGCAGACTCAAGTTTGAGTCTTCATGGGGAGAATCTGTAAGTTGAGAAGACAGTATTTCTGAAGGCAATCCTGTTATTCTGGACACTTGATGGTTGAAGGTAATGTAATGGTTGAAGGACAACATGCAGCCACATGTCATTATTGGTCAGAGTATCAACGAAAACTACACAGCCTGACATTGTTTTTGCAAAGGTGCGCATGGTTTTAATTTTTGTGATCCCCAATTGAAGCAATTAGGCATGATTATTGCCAGCATCAAGTACAATCTTATTTGATCTACAGTCATCCTTAGCCAACCATTTTAAATGGGATTCATCATTGTCTGCTCTCGTTTAACTAAAGTAGTTTCATGAGTATCAAATCACCAAGATCCACAGTTTTTTCTTCACCGGCCAAGTCGCCAAGACTGTAAGACTGATTAGAAACATAAATAGGTCAGTGGTGATGTACCAAGAGCTTATTTGTTTTTCTAGATTATTTGTTTTATATTTTTTCTAGTTTCCTAGTTTTTTTTTTCAACAGCGGAGGGCTGTGCTTCCAACTCACAAAACCTAGCCTACAAAACTATGGAAAGTCTGCATTTATAACAGGTACCATCATCCTTAAAGGGGACTAAGGATTAGCTAAACATTTGAAACAGCTGGAAAGCTAAAAGCCATTGCTAATGCTGTTAGTAGCTAACCTAAAAGTTAAGCAGGTGGACCCAGTAAAGCTTCATAAATAAACACTGCATCTACAGTTTGCAGCTGATTAAGCAGAATACATGCACGATGCATGTGCCTTTTACAGTTGACTAACAGCAGTTTTATTGCTTCATTATCTGCTATGATTGGATCTGTCTCTGATTGGAGATGTGTGAAACCTTTTCCTGATTTTATGGTCTGAATTTTAATCAGTAAATATAATTCCTGTGAATGAAAAGACTAAAACTGTAGGACAGGTTGTGTGTCTGTCAGGTTGTTTTGTCAAACACAGAGTGACAGAGAACTGTTCCCACTTCTTCTCATACCAAAGGGAAATTTCTTTTAATATCCTACATTGCACAACTCCAGGCCCTGTCTGTAATCTGAATCATCTAGAGTAAGCCGATGTGAACACACAGGGTATAAGAATTAACTGAACCAGATTTTTATCAGAACACCCAATGTGAAGTCATTAGTGCACAAAATGAGGTTTGCAATGAAACAGTTTATTAAATTTCACAAACAGCCACATTTTATGGTAAATTTGTATCAGATTGCACATATAGACCTCGAACAGATGGCAGCTGCAAAATGCAAATCAGATTCATGTCTCTGAATTCCGAGCTTACATTGGCATTACACGGGCTGGGCAAACGCAGAACCATATGTAGAAGGACAGATGAGATGACAAGATGGTGAGAAGACCCCTTTCTCTCTGTCTGAATACTTTTACCTTCCTCTCTCGCTGGAGTCATACTCTTCTTGCTTTTTTGTTTTAACCAACATTGATGATAAGAACCAGCAACATCACACCATTGGAGCATTTTAGGTTTTGTCACGTTCTTAGTTCTCTATGTGAATATGTGTGGAATGGATATGTAAGCTGAAACTATAAAATACCACTATTGTGTGTTTATGTCTGTATGTTTGTGCGTGTGCATGGAAATGTATGTTTCATTTCCATGAATGCTTGTACTTAAAATGTGGATGTGTTTCAGTGTGTTATCATATTTAGCAAGGGTACATGTGTCACTTTAAGCCCAATTTTGATTCAGGTGCAAAATAAGAGTAATGTATTTCTACTGTTAGCCAAGCTTGATTTTGCAGGTATGACACAGAAGGATGCACTACTGTGAAAAAACATCATGAGCATTCACACTTGGGGACTCACACAAGCATGAGCAGAGAACAAATCAGACAGAAATTTAGCCACACACACACACACTAACCAAAATGTAAATAGCTGGACAATTACCAGCAGACTCTTGCGTGGCTAGAGGCTTCATGAGAAAGTCTGTATATAAACATAAGCAAAAACAAACAACAGAACTCACATATGTCAGTCTCTCTCTTTCTTTCAAACACACACACACACGCCATCTGTGTTCAGCCCCTAACCAGCTCTTAAGTATCCATGTCTTTCTAGGAACACATCCCATTAGTTTCCGGAGAGACACAGCCTTAGTGTGTATGTCTGTGTGTGTGTGTGTTTTAAGAGTGCAAGCAAGTGAGAGCATTAGCACTGTGTTACAGCGATAATGGCATTGTGTTAAGGCCATAACGGCGTCTCGGTTGCATACCCAGTCATGCTATGTGCCAGCCACTGTTGGAAACTCTATTTGGTTCTGGGACACGGGGAGAAGCCATTACCGAATCCCCTTAGTCAAATATGGACAAGCAGCAGCATGGTAGAATAGAGGAAAATACCCCCAAGGCTCAATTTATTCTTTCAGACACATTCAGGGTTTGGTCAGATTATTAGTTATGTGTTAAAACCAGGTTTTGGTTGTTTTTTTGTTTTGTTTTTTCCAGAGCTGACATTTTAGCCTCCTATATTTTACCCAAGAGCAACAGATAACCTTTTTAGCATTTAATCTCATTGGATCAAACATTCAATTCAATTCAATTCAATTTTATTTATATAGCATCAAATCACATGAAGATAAAGACACTACAACAATACAGAGAAAACCCCAACAATAAGATGACTCTCTATGATCAAGCTCTTTGGCGACAGTGGGAAGGAAAAACTCCCTTTAAACCGGAGGAAACCTCCAGCAGAACCAGGCTCAGGCAGTGGTGGCCATCTGCCACAACCGGGGGTAGCGGATGAAGACGGGACAGACATGCTGTGAAAGACAGCCAAAAATGAATAATAACTAATAATTAAATGCAGTGAGGTGTATAAACACACCGTGAGTGAAAAAGGTGACTGAGGAAGAAATACTCAATGCTCAGTGCATCATGAGAATCCCCCATCACCGTTGTAACTAAGTGAGGACTCAGGGTTACCTGATCAAAGCCGAAGTTGCAGGAGGGGCCAGTAAAGAGGCCATGCTGCTAGTGAGTCAGCTACTAGCTAAGCTAAGCTAAGCTAAGCTAGCAAATCCCTAAAGACACAGTGAGTGAATGCTGTGAATATAATTATCTACTAAATCAACACAGAGTGTGCTTTGGACAAAGCACGTGAAGATTACACAATGAAATAAGACGTTATATATAAGTTTTTTCATTAAATTGGCAACGTAAATAAGCTACACAAAAACACTGTGTGTTGTAACAGGAAAAGGAAGTGATACTCTACTGCAGAGACTCTACTGCCATCAGACCGGCTGGTTTATCTTTCCAACCTTCTCCTTGCCCAGCGCCTGGTTGCTCTGCCTAGGTTTGCTCATAAATGCCCACACACAGTCACACAAATGTGACATACTTGTACTCGCATACGTAATAAAGTAGAAATATTTAGCAAGGTGACCATCTGTAATACATAATCCATCCTATGCTAGCTCTATGCTGGTGTAGTAAAATAAAAGTTTATTTAATAATTTGTAAACTGATGTTGAGATATGTCTTTTATGTATGCATTTATACAACAACAGGCCACAGAAAAAGAACTTTTTATACCAAATGTTTTTTAATCTTCTTGGCTCTAAAGCTATGAAATGCTGTTGTTTCAAAAAAGTTTATAAACTGTGTACATTAAGCATTAAACCCACTCCTCAATGTAAACACACTGTTAAAGAGAACAAGGGACTGGTTGGTGTCAAGAATAAAACAAGTAAAAGAACAAGAAATTAACCAATTTTTCTTGTTCAAAATTTTAGTCACCTGCATGGTTGTGAAGCAAAACTGCAGAGCCGTGACATAATCTTTTTTCAGTCACTAATGGATATGAAGGACAGAGTGTCATATTTTTAAATTCCATCATTCTCTATTTTTTTTACCTCTTCATTCACTCCTTCCCACCTCGCTCTATTCAGACAGGTCACACGTGACAGGTTTAATCAGTTGTTGTGTGTCTGTTTCAGTGTGTGGCCTTCCTGAATGCGAGTTGATAAAAATCACTTGCATAAAGTGGTACTCCTGTTTTGTTGTTGTTAACATACCTGCATGAGTCAGCCTGGTCTAGTTCATTCAAATCACTGTCTATATATGTGTTCCACGAGTTATCTGTGCATTTGCTTGTATATTTATGTAGGCACATGTAGGCATGTGTCTATGAAAGTAAAGATGGAAAAAATAAATGAATAAATTCTTGAGCAACATAATGCTATGATTACAACAGACACAGAATATAACACACATTGGACTGAGCCACCAAACTATCCAGCTTGTCTAAAAATTATATCTTAATTAAGCATGTAAATCTCTTTATGTAAGATTACCCCACAAGTGTCTTATGATGGCAAACTGTGCTCTGTGATAATATTGTGTTTGTGTGCTTGTTTCCTCAAATTACTGTGAACCGTAATATTGGCTCTAAAATAAACAATGAAAACCTTTTTCGCAGCAGCATTCAATCCACAGCTTTTGAAAGTATTTTCAGATTAAAGGGCGGCTCACATTGTTTTGGAGCTCTGATCCCAATCCTTTGTAAAATTTAATGACAAGTAACCAACATAAAAGGCTTTTCCTGTCCTTAAGTGCTGATAGTACAGCTCCAGGCACATTTTGTAGAAGGCCCTCTTTTGCTCAACAGTGAAGAAGAAAAAAACAAGAAAAAAGAACAATGAAATGATTAAATAAGAGTGGAAAAAAGTGTTTGTATGCATTTATATGACTGTGAGGGTTTTTAACTGGGTCCAAGGAGGTTTGGCATGCAAAAAAAAAAAGGCTTTTGGTTTGCTGTTTGCTGTTCTTAAAAAAACAATATCTCTCTTGTTGTTTCTCTCAACAAAACAATACAAACAATACAACAATCTTCACAAGAAACTTGGCCATACCCAACAATTGGAGGTCCAACACAGATTTACGTAACCTCTGTCAGTATAAATAAAAATTAGTAGTTTCCGGAGTCATAAGGGTTTTAAGGATCAGTGGAAATTATTAGCAGCATCTAGCATCCTGTTCTGAAAGGACATGGACTTCTAAGTTTTTTATTTTTCTAAAAGTTACTGGGCGAGCAACTGAATTTTTTAACAACCAGAATTTTTTATTTTATTTTTCTTTATTCACCAAAACAATCCTTGACAGTCCAAAAGCAGTCTTCACAAATGGTTAGTATGTCCAAGAAACTTGGACATATTCGAAATATGGATGTCGAACACAGATTTTTGTCACCACTCTCAGTACAGATAGCAATTAGAAGAGTTTCCTGAGTCGTGAGGGTTTTAAGAATCTGTGAATGGAAATAATTAGTCGCTTTGAGTATGCTGTTGTGAAAAGACGTGGCATCCTACCCGTGGTACCCCATAAGCTTTTGTTTTTCCTAACAGTTATATTGGAGCCTTTCTTGAGTAGCTGAAACTGTAACAATCAGGCTTATTGTGAAAGATCTACCATTGTCACATTATCAGAGAGAGTAAGGAAACGTGAAAAGATAGAATGATGGAAACCAAACGAATGAACAAGAATGAACGGCAACAGGCATTCACTTGAGAGAGAGAGGTACAGTTATCTGTAATCTGGAGTTATCCTCATATTAACATGTAAAGCAGGGGATAAAGTAAAAAGATAAAGGAATGAAAACAAATTTAAGGGGTTGTTTGCAGGAGATGGAATAAATGCAAGGGCAGGCAGAATAAAAAGCCCCACATTAACCTCTGCAAGAAAATGGGTGGGTTGGCACACAGCACATTTGGATGTTACTGTCATATTAAGAATTCTATCTGTAATTTTTCCTCATTAATAAATCACTATGAAATTAGGGCGAGTGACACATTAAAGCAGTGGAAAACTGTCTGTATTTGCAACTTTACCCTTTAGGATCATTGTTGGCTCTTTGAGCCTCTTTTGGAGGTTTCTGTGTACAATTTCTATTTTTCCACTGCCTGTTAACTCACTGGCAGTTTGTATCAGAAGCAACTAAGAACACTGAATTTCAGAAAATTCAAATTAAAAGTATTCAAGCAGTCAGTAGCAAATTGGCAAAAACACAGTATACTTATAGAAAACCCTGCACCAACACAGGGGGAAAACAAACAACGTGGAATAGCAGAGGAAAATGAGTGAATAAACAACCGATTTGATGACAAAGTGAAGTAAATCTTAGTTGAAAGATTCAAACCTGCACATTATCTTGCATATTTTAAGGGTGAGTAACCACAGCTCTGAGAGTGGTACCCAGTCACATAAGCAGACAACAATGAGATGATGAGAGAGCCTGAAAATGAAAGAAATGTTTGAAAATGTCAAGTAGGAGAAAAGCAACAGTACCGAGAGGGGAAGTTAATTCTATCAGCTAGAACTAAAGCCATACATTAGCCTTTCTAGTGGAAGGGTGAGTAAGCAAAGACAAGCTATGAATAGGAATCACAATAATTGTGCAATTGTGTTAGTATATATATGAACTGAGATTTGCATTTTAAGCAGGGATGAGTAAGAGAACGATCAAAAGGGTCACCAGTGACTGTTTCACAGATGGCTGTACAAACATTTCTAAAGCACAGCAACTTCCAACTTCTGCTGACATTGGAAGTAGAATTTGCCAGCAGCAGCAAAATGGCTTCATTACTTTTTGTTTAATATTGTTGTGCAGACACACACTTAACAGATACTTTATTAGGTACTCCTTGCTAATACTAGATTGGTTCCCCCTTTTCCTTTGTAGCCTAGATTCAACAAGGTACTGGAAATATTCCTTAGAGATTTTGGTCCATCGTGGCAAGATAGCATCACACAGTTTTGGCAAATTTGTTGGGTTCACATCTCCCTGTCCACCACATCCCTAAAGCTTCATTGGACTGAGATCTGGTCACTGTAGAAGCCTTTGAGTTAAAAAAAAAAAAACAGGTTGAGATGATGTGAGCTTTGTGACATGGTGCATTATTCTGCTCGATGCAGCCATCAGAAGATGGTCAGAAAGCAACAATATTCAGGTGGGCTGTGGAGATTAAGTTGTGCTCACTTGGTAGTAAGTGCCCAAAGTGTGCCAAGAAAACACACTTTGGGCAAACCATTAAGCTACCTACAGCATCCCAGAATGTTAATACAAGGCGAGATGAATCCATGCTTTCATGTTGTTTACGCAAAATTGGAGCAGAAATCAAGTCTCATCAGACTAGACAATGTTTTTCCAGTCTTCTACAGTTTGCAATGGCTCATGCAAAATGTAGAAGACTGGGAAAACATTGTCTGTATCCTGTTCTTAGCTCACAGGAGTGTTACACAGTCTGTCCTTCTCCCATTCTGTAATCCATCCGTTTCAAAGTTTGATGTGTTGTGCATCCACAAGATGCACTTCTGCATATCTTATGTGGTATTTGGTAAAGTGTGATTATTCAAGTTCCTGTAGCTTTCTTATCAGCTCTGACCATTCTCTTCTGGTCTTTTGCTGCATTTCATTTTTGTGTAGAAAATGGACACTTATTGAATATTTTCTTTTTTGTTTTTGAAGCTGTTCTCTGTAAACCCTAGAGATGGTTGTGTGGGGAAATCCACAAATCAGGAGATACTGAAATACTCTGACCAGCCTGTCTGGCCATGGCACGTTCAAAGTCACTTAAAAATCATTTTTCCCCATTCTGATGATTGTTTTATCTTGACCATATCTATATGCCTAAATTTATTGGACTGGTGCCATGTGACTGGCAGATTAGATATTTGAGTTAATGAGCACCTGAATAGATGTACCTAATATGGTCAGTGCTAGTGCATGTCTGTTGTTCAGCATGAACATGCACAGCTAATCTATTTTTACTTTTCTTTTCTTTTTTACATTTTGCTATACTTTCCACATTGATGAAGGCTGTATATAGTGACATATGAAATACACAAAAATGTGTGATCATTAAAATAACCTTATTTTGTTTAGATCTACTTTCACATTGAGGTGGAAAAAGAAATTTCAAATGAAATCGTTGTTTTCAAAAGGAAACAATATATCAGTGGGGCAACATTTTAATAAATAATGATGTTGACTTCTCAGACAGTAGCCAAGACTTGCCTAACCTTTAATATCCATTCAGAGTACACATGAAGCCATAGAAGAAAGAGGAAAGAATACAAAGTGTTGTTATTTTGTGAAACAGAACAGAGAAAGTGATTCAGGCATGTGATGCTGGTAGGGGGGGTCTGGCTGGATGAGGGGGTTGTGTAGACAGAATCTTAGAGAGATGAAGGGATCAAAAAGAAAGCTGGAGAGAAAAAACAAGCAAGATTTCTGGTTAGCTGCTGTCATGAGTCAGACAAGATGCAGCCTAAAAGGGATTATAGGAAGTTTGACAACAAAGTGTGCCTTAAGACCAGAGTGTAGGAAAAAACACAGGAGCTTAATTGGGAAGACAGACAGCAAGTCATGCAGAGAAAACTCACATTCATTCAACACGCGCACATGCACATGGCACCTTAAAACTCGGCAATAACTGCCGTTAAAGCATATATTTCTTCATTCATCTCAGAAAGTAACACATTAAGCTGACATTTAGCTGACTTTTCAACAAAAGACACTGACAAGGAATGTGAAATCACTGAGCATGACTTTTCAGAAGACTAAAAATCAACTTTAAAAGTGCAGCACCACAAAAACTACACATACTGATATTCATATAAACCCACGCTCATAAATATATATGGATAATAATAAAAACAAGAGATTCTTATTTCTGCAAAGAGTATCGTGCTCCCTGTGACTGAAAGAGAGCATTTTTGTTCTCTTTTAGTAGACGGATAAAAACCAAAGACAAATTACCCTTTCAAATTACTAACACCTTTTTTGGCATTTCTTTCTCTCCTTTTCTTCATTTTACATATCAAACTTGCTGCTGTCTACACCTTTGTCATTAGCTTCTGTCTCTCCTTCTTAACGTTAACAAATTCTTTTGACGATCTCCTGCATCTTGTTTTTCACCACTTCCAGTTATCCTTCTATCGCTTCCTTTGACTACTCTCCAAGTTCAGCTGTGGTCATTTCCAGTTGTGTCAGTTTTACTTGTGACACTCTCACTGTCTATTTGTAGACACTGGAGTTATTATCCTCTGCCTTATCAAGGTTCTGACCAACAAATGCTGCTTTGATTAAGCAAAGGAAGGATTTTTGTCCCCCCAAAATCTAACATGTAGTAGAAAATTAAAGAGGAAACAGAGAGTATTCAGGACTATGCTAAATATAAATGTTTTAGAACTTTATATCAAAATAATAAGTTTGCTGTTGCAGTCACTTGGGATTCTGGCAGTGTAACAGAAATCTCCTCCATCTAGACTTTCTGCTTTGTAACACTTCATTTTATCAATGTTAATAATGATGTTTTGTTAATTCTGCTGCTTATGGTTTCACTCTGTCTTATACAGCCCCTGTTTTCTTCCTTAATTCAAGCCCTCTTCCCTCTGTCTTTTCCAGCTATTCACAGTGGCAGAGCAGTGCTAAGATTTGTTAGACATTTTAAACTGTTACATAAGACTGCAGCTCAACCAGACTCTGCATACTGTACAACGTCTAGTGTGTATGCATGATCATGTGTGCCATAATCAGTTTGAATATAAACATTTCTGCCATGAGCTAAGAGCAAACTTATGATTGGTCATTTAAGAACAAATATTCAGGAGTTATAGAATTTATGATCAGTATGGATACCTGATGATTTATTATAGGTTTTATGTTAAAAGCCTCAATGTGATTCTGAAGGTTTTATGGAAAAATATCAGATTTAACAAGTGAATTTTCCCAGTCTATCTATATCATTTCTTTACAATTATCATCTGTGTCATGTTCTATTTCTTTGATTTCAAGACAAAAACTATCCATTTTGCCCCAATAAGTGAAATACACAGAAATACACATCTCAAAAATAATGAGTGAGTTTTTCACAAATGTGCCTTTATACTTGTAACCGTGTATTTGTTTTGTTTTGTTTTTACCTTAGTTATTATGTTCCTAGTTTTGACTTTGATTTTATCAAATATTCCAGCATCACAGGCTGTTTTGGGGAGCTTTCTGGTTGTTTTTGCCAATACTCAAATTACAGTTGCAATCATAAACATAAAAACAATATGTGAAATTCTTCACAACATTTTGTTACAGAAGAACATAAAATAGCACAAAATATGTTTTATTCCTCTCAAAGTCAATATTGGTTTAAATAAAGGAGAAAATCTCATTAAAAAATAATAATATCAAGATAAAGTAAGTCAATAAGATAAAAATGACACAAAAGATGTCATTGTTATTTATTTCCATTTGCTGATGTTTTAGCATATTTATGAAATAATTAAATAAAAATATCTACTTTTTGAACAATTACAAGTGGTATGAGTCTTTGTGACAAATATGATGATGATGTTCTTTCTCAGTTGTATAGTTTTAAGCTTAAAAGTATTTATTTTTTTATTTTAGAGTGGGGAAATGTTTAACTGAAACTATGCTGTATTAACTTGCTTCAATCTGCCAATCTTTCCTTTACACTTACAGTTACTGACATGTTGACTAACAAAAGAAAAAAAGATTTCACTAACAGTGACAGCGTGAATGGTAAATTGACTGGTTAAATCACTTTCTACTCTAACTGAGCCCTCAAAGTTCTTTTTTACTACAACCCTCATTCACCTAATCACACGTTCATGCAAGCAGGGGTTGTTTTTGTACCTACAGTAAGGGCTTTGTCTAACATTAGCACATACACTCAGACTCCGATGGATGCATCGGGGACGACTGGCTGCTCCAGTTGGGAGGCAACCTGATCTATTTCCTGAGCCACAGCTGCTCCGATAGAGTGATGTGTCTTTTCTCCTATAACTAAATTTGGTAGTGTTACTTTCAGTCAGTAGCTGTTGTAGAATATATTAACAGCCAAATTTCACTAACATGAGCAAATTAGCTTCATCTCACTTGTACTGGGTGGAGTGGAAAGACATGAATTTATAAAAGAAGTTGATTTTAAAAATGACCAGCATTCTACCAAGACCATGAAAATGGATTCTTGCATGTCTTGTATGCTCCACCAACATTGCACACATGCTTCAGCATAATTAAATCTACAGTAGTAAACACCTGTTGTAAAGGGTTCTGCTAATAAAGAAAATCTGGCCTCGTGAATTATTATTAATAAGATGTTTATAATTTGCAAGGATGCGCATTTTAATAGTTACAATGGAGGCATCTGAACTTAACACATTTTGGTATTTTGCAGACTAGGAATAGGATCTAAACAGTACTGGTATCTTAGTGTCTTTTCACACAGAATAATGTCAAGTGTTTAAGTTTGAAATGATGAAATGATACTAAAAAAATGAAGATGGCAAAAAAATGTATGCAGCTGAATCAGCTACATGCACGTTTATGTCATTTTATGTTAATTAGAGCCTCTTTGCGAATGTCTGATGATAAACTGTGTTAGAAGTCGAGAGCGTGCTGCCTGTGTGCAGCAGCAAGTGGGAGATCAAGCGAACACAGTAAGAAGGAATAATCATTCCGAAAGCAGCTCACATCTACACAGATCATGACATGGCAGGCATTAATGATTCTGTGGGAGACAAATGAAAAGAGTGAACAAGGGAGATAGACAGAAAAGATGCCAGGTGGTGGGAAAAGGACAAAGAAAAGAGAAAGGGGGTTGATAGAAAAAGCGGAGTTAAGGAAGGAAAAAGATGAAGAAGAGGGGTGAGAGGCTGATGGGAAATAAAGTGGCAGAGGAAAAGAGGAAGCCTTAGAGACTTTTTTTCTCCCCTTCTCAGCTCCGAGCCATTTTGGTTGGTTCACTTGTGTTATATTTTAGGAAAGCGTGACGAGACAGAATGTGAGAGTAGAGAAAATGCTGTTTGACATTACAGCAGCCTGAACACCAGTTTGGGCATTTAACACCTCATTTTCCAATATTTTCTGTGGCTGCGTCTGTATTTTTTTAGGTATTTAGAACAATTGTGGTGATTTCTCCTGCAAAAGTGTTGAAATCAAATGAATATGGTAGAAGAAACTAACTAAGAACAAGATAGATAGATAGATAGGTAGATAGATAGATAGTAGGGGTACAACGATACTCGTATCAATATTGAACCATTCGATACAGTGCTTTCGGTTCGGTACGCATATGTATTGAACAATACAAATTTTTTTATTTATTTGATCAACTTTCCTTCTGACGATGCTGTCTGTGTTGAGCGCTCAGTGGATCTGCGTTCGACTACTGCGCTGCACTGTCAAGCGCAGATCCACTGAGTGCAGCGCAAGCTAGCGAGACAGAAGCTAAGCTTATTGCAACATGGCAAATTGAACCTCCCCCACCCTCATTCAGATCTGGCCTTTGGAGCTATTTTGGTCTTCATGTGAAGTATGACCCTGATGGTAAGCGCGCCATGGACAAAAGTAAAGCAGTATGTCGGATGTGCCACGCAATGCTCAATTACATGGGTGGGAACTACTGCGTTAGCACAGTTTGCTCGTTAACGTGTTGACGCCGTCTAGCCCCACACACGGGGCGATCCGCAGTAGCTTGTTAACAGAGATTTGCCGCGTTATGGCTTTAATGTCATTTTAACGAGATTAACGCTGACAGCACTAGTGGGAACACAACGAATATGACTGCACATTTACGCCAACATCATCATAGTGCAAAGACAAGTGGAAGCAGACAAAAACAACCAACACGCATGCTACAAACTTTACCCGAGTCATTTAGACAGCCGTTAGCACATGATTCTCCTTATGGGGACCTGATATGTTTAATATGCTGCTGAGAATATAGCCCAGAAGAAGCGTATAGTATAGTTTTTATTTTGGAAAGAGCCATTTCTCTGTAATAAACTCTGTTTTCCAAAGATGAGTGATTTCTTCATCAGATAGATTTATTATTTTATCCCTTTGTTGTTTCAGCAACATTAAATTTAAAAACTGTACGTTTGAGTTAAAATATATATTTATAATTTTAATAAATGACAAATTAAAAAAGCATGAACATTTTTTGTATCGAAAAAATATCGAACCGTGACACCAAAGTATCGAACCGAACCGAACCGTGAATTTTGTGTATCGTTGCACCCCTAATAGATAGATAGATAGATAGATAGATAGATAGATAATCTCTGAATCTAATTTAGCATCAAATGTAGGCTGAAAATAATACACTGAAAACGGCTGAGCCACACTGGCATACAGACAAGGTGGCAAGGGGCTGCTGCCAACCCTGTCAACCCGATTACACACATACTACACTCACACACATAGACACAGACAAACACACAAACTTGTGATGTTTACTTAGTCCACAGGGCACACACATAGACACAAATACACAGCCTGGCACAGCATCAAGGTGGCATGGCAAGGCAGTGCTAGTGGCCTTGTCAACTCTCGTAACTTCCCATAGGAAACACAGAGGCATTTAGTCCTGAAAGTGTACATCATTTGTAAGAAGTTGAAAAGAAAGAAAGACAAAGTGAATTTTGGAGGTAAGAAGAACATACAGAGTCAGCAGAAGTAAAACTGGAAGAGAAGACAGACGTAAGACATTTTAAAAATAGAGAAGAGACATAACTCAAGAAAAACATTAATACGAAAAAGAGCATACAAGAAAAAAAAGACAGCAAAAATATTGTTGGCCAAGCAGCATAGCAACAGATGGACAAACTAAGGAAATCAGAGAGGGAGAAAGACTGAAAAGAGACTGGTGGAGTGAACAACACAGACAAGTAGAATGAGGGAGAAAGGTGGAGTAAAAAGACCATCTGCTGTTATTGGGACACTCCAGGCAATTTTGTATGATGCTGTGTGCGTCTGTGGGTGGGTAACTCAGTGTCTCACTGTCACTGCATGTGTACATGTGGGTAACAATTGTGTGTTAGTTTTTGTCTGGCAGTGTTTTAACAAGAGACTCATCTAAAATACACATAAAGGTTCAACGCATTAATGTGCATGTTTGCAACAGACTACAAATGCAGACTGACAAATGACTCGTTTCTTTTTTTGATCTTTATCATGACACTATGCCTAACTACTCTGTCTTCATTTGTTAATTCTGACTGCTCTGTAACCTTTTAGAATTTTACTGAAGCTTTTAAATGACCAGCTTTCCAAAACCTTATAAAGAATGATTTTACACGTTAATCTTAACACTTATCAGGTTATGTCACCATAATAAATCCTTTTATAAAACTGGTATGTACAAATTCTTTCAATAAAAAAAAACATGCTTCTTTTTTTTTATTACATGAAAGGTTCTTCAATTGTAAATTTTAAATTTCTGAATTAATTATTGCATATTTATTTGTTAAGTGTAACCAATGACACACAATCTGATTAGCTTTGCACTACAACACAGAAACCGAGTACTGTCCTCAAGGCACAAACAGATTTTAGGTTTCTGTTAATGGCAGATGGTTGAACAAGTGGATGACGGATGGCAAAATCATTTCCAATATGTGCAGCCTCTTAAATAAAGCCAAAGATAAAAGCAAATACACATCAGTGCTGGAGACAAGCCTGGGACAAGCTACAGTGTTTACTGAACCATTTGCACAAATCATAGTGTTAACAGGAGATTAAAGTAAGTTTGACTTTAACTGTGTGGTTCCAATTACACACAAAGGTGTACATGTCACTGACACATTATTTGTTACCAGTGTACTTTTATTTCCACAATTATTTTCTATTTGGAATGATTGTACACTATACAACTTTACTGACGAGTTTTGATGTGTATTTGGGATTATTGTCCTTTTGGAATTGTGTCCAAGTTTCAACCATCATGCTGCTGATCTGAGGTCAAGCTGAAGACTTTGGAAGACTTCCTTCTTCATTATTCTATCCACAAATATTGCAGTGATCTTGCTTTAGTTCGCTTTAGTTTATTTTTAGTTGCGTATGTACTTTTTCACAATTATCTGAACCGCATGTAAATTTGTACGTTTGCTCACTTACAAAGAGATGAACAATCATCAGTTTTTATGGTAGTTCTAAGGGGAGACTGAGACAGTAAATACTGCAATTTCTTCATGTAATCAGGAAGTCTTCTACAGTACACAGAAGTTAGTCAGGGTTCTGTGCTGGGAACATTTCTATTTACATTATACATGCTTCCCTTAGGCAATATGGCAGCGCATGTACATGCAGTGGCTCAGCACTCCAGTGATAGTGGGGTCATTTATGCTAAGGCAATATTAGGTCGGTATTCTGACTTTGCACCATAATTTCATTGTACAGTCTTGTCCAATGACAATAAAGTATATTATTTTATCTTATCTTATTACAAGGCACTACATATATTTTACTGTCACGTAGACCAGCTTTATCTCCATGAAGACAGATAATAAACACCAATTATTCAAACTATAGTTATATATTACAGACATAAAGGTCTGGATTAAGGCTTCAATTTTTTCCTTCTTCTTATAAATTCAGACAAAACTGAGGTTATTGAACTCAGCCCTAAAGGTGTTAGAAACACAATATATAACCAGATGCTTACTCTAGATGGCATTACCCTCGCATCCAGTAACACTGTGGGGAATCTCAGAGTTATTTTTGACCAGAATATGTCCAGAATGCTGCAGCGAGAGTACTGACTGGGTGTAGAAAGAGAGACTATATTTCTTCCATATTAGCTTCTCTTAACTGGCTGTAAAATTAAATATAAACTAATTAAATTAAAAAAATATTTTCCTCACATACAGGGTTTTGAGTAATCATGACACATCATATATTCAACTCCCAATTTGGTTTGGGGAGAGTCAAATATCCTCTCTATTTTTAAGATTAGGATTGCCGTTCTATTTGATTAAGCTTATATTCACGGCTTGATCAGGTGACACTGAACCAACACTTATGGGGCCATTAAGCTAACCGGGTTGCATGTGTCTTGTGGCACATTGGCTGGTTGTGCACCTCCTGATTTTTGTAACCTGGCACATACCGCCACAGCAATCACAGCTGGATTGAAAACATGTGTATACAATCGTGTTGGTTTTTACCACCATTTCAATGATATTCAGTACAGAAACCCAGAGACATACAGATAAAAACTTTTATGGAAAAAACTTTGCAAAAAAACACTTGACAAAGTCTTGACTTCCGGTTTTGACTTCTCCGACAATAGCAGCACTTATGTGGCCTTATTCTCTGAGTGGCAACACCTATTATTCGGCAGAATACTGCAGTTGCTTCTTGTGCTGATAACGGAGGTTATAAAAACAAGTGACTGTGAGACGAGGTTGAGGCGGTGAGCGAAGTGACCATTCTGGCAGGTATACTGGCGCCTTTAATTACACTGCAGTAGGTCTAGACTGCTGCAGGCTTCCCATGATGCACTGATCATTTCTTCTTCACTGACTTCTTTTTCACTCTCCATGTGTTTATATACAACTATTGCATTTACTCATTAATCATTCATTTTAAACTTTCTATTATGTGTATCTTTTGTCATTTTTCCCTCTGCTCTCTTGTCTTTTCCCTCAGCCACAACTGGCCATGGCAGATGACTATGCCTCCTGAAGCCTGGTTCTGCAGGAGTTTTCTTCCTATTAAAAGGGAGTTTTTTATTCCCACTTTTGCCAAGCACTTGCTCATAGGAGGCTGTCTGATTGGTGGGGTTTATCCTGTAATATTGTAGGGTCTCCACATGTCAATAAACAGCAACTATACAACAATGCACAACTATTGCAATGAATTAAATGAAGTCTTCGAAAATACTACTTAAAGAGGAAAACATAAAAAAGACAAAACACTTGAGCTGTAACTAGGGCTGCCACAAACGATTATTTTGATAGTCGACTAATCACCGATTATTTTTGCAATTAGTCAACTAATCAGATCATGCATCCATTGGACGTAAAACGTTCGGCTTATTGCACCAGCATGCATCTGCTCTTATATAACTATCATTAGCTTACAGCTTGAAGTGTTTAAGGTATGTGCTAACTAAAAATAAAGACAAGATGATAGTTTATTGAATTTTAATGAAATTTGCAGATTGTTTCGGTGGAGTTTGATAAACTCAGCCCTCTGCTCCTTGCTATCTAAAATAAAACAGGACACCGGAGTAAATTCTCCAGCATCTCACACTTCTGATAATCAGTTGTCTGCTTGACGTTTATTCAGCGGTGTAATAACCATAACTTTAATCTCAGCCAAACCGATATACTCAGGAACAAATAAAATACTGAAAAAAGCCAAACAATAACATTTTTAAGTTATCTAAGTGACTTATATATCATGTTTAACCTGAGTAGCGAAAGACGGCGGTGGGTTTGAAAACGATTTGCCGGGAGTCCGGTGTTCTCACCGGCTCTAGTGAGCCTTGAACCCCGGCTAGCTATCGAGCTGGTGGGTAACAGACGTCTCCGAAAATGAAATTTACACAGCTACATTCTCGCCTGAAAATATGTTAAACGTTTATTTTGTGACCCAGAAAGAATAATAAGAGTAATATTAAAACTAGCTGCCGCCATTGTTGGAAACTGAGCAGGGTTGCGCTATGAATTCTGGGATAGTTTGGGCCACAAAGTATACACCCGACCCATCCTTCAAATCTGGGGAAATGAAGGGCGCATTTGTCGGCCACATTTGTCGGAGTCTTCGAATTTGGACAGTCTTCGTCGTGCTGCTGTAATGTAATCAGCCTACAAATGCGGGCACAGGAGGATACAGTTCCTGAATTTGGACACAGCTACGATACCGGACACTGCTTCTTCTTCTTTGAGGTTTAATGGCAGCTGGCATCCTTGTACATGCAGTGCTTCCATCTTCTGTTTCAGTCCGTTATTACACTCTTAAATCCTACTACTTGTTCCTGCGTCTTTTGGGATCTTACAAAGCTTCAAACGACGCGTCGACTATTAAATTAGTCGTCAACGATTTTGATAGTCGACGTAATCTTGATTAATCGTGGCAGCCCTAGTTGTAACACAGTCAAATCAATCCAATTTTTCCCCCAAAAATGAATATTCAAATTACAATCTAGCCTATAGTTTTTTTTATTATAAGAGCAACCTTAATTTATTTCTATAACTATGTATGGATGACAGTCTTTTACTCCAATTTGTACATGCTGCCTGTGGCCAGATAAAAATATCAACAAGTATAGGTGAGATATTATCTTGACAATAGTAATCAAGTCTTTGCCAACAACATTTGCCCACTCCGCATACACAAATAGTCAGTCACAGAGATGTTTTACCTGACTCACATCTTATCTGTCTGTTTTTACTGTTACTCATACTGTCATCCACACGCTCACTCTGGCCCTTCTCTTCATCACTCTGTAAGCCTTTTAACCCACTCATGTGCCCGTTTATACAGAAATATAACAGAGCTCAGGCTGGCATACAATAAGCACACACACATTTTTCAAAACTGTACATCAGTATGCCAGTGATAAGGAGGCACGGCATGATGTTAAAACATTCTGATCCACAATTTTATGGTAACACCTCTGCATCATTTACAGGATTTTTTTTTTACATATCATTGACTTGGTTACCACTCTTTTAAATAAATATGCAGCCTCACAGTCAGAAACTAACATATAAAGCATAAGTCAGTACACTCCCATACATCCTGGTGCATACATAAACACAACACTTGCATACAGGAGAAAAAGTTTCTGGGATGGTTAAGAAAACCTAAGGTAACTGAAAAGAGGTTGCTTAAAGTTCCAGTGATTCTATTATTACTGTGGTTAATTGCCAATTGCTTTCTTCTGAAGGTAAATTAAATTTTAATTAAGGGATTAATTAAGGCATTTAAAATAGCTACAACTTGATGGCTATCCATTGAGTTCAATGTTGATATCTACTGTTTCTTTTTAAGGGGCATTATTCACTTTTTGACATTCTAGAACTCTACATTGGGAGATTTTGACACAGTAGTAATAGTGTTAGTCCTAAACACATCCTATGTTCAAAACTTTCTAGTAATCTCCATCTTAAGTCAGTTTACCCATGGGTATGTTGTGTTTATCAAAAAACAGATAAATGAAATCTGTCTGATTCAATAATTCAGAGGTAACAAGTGAAAATATAATTGCACGGCCACGCTGTGCTAATTATATATTTTAAAAAATAAATGTAGAGGTAGGAATTGCAATTAATACAAATCTCAAAGTATTCACAACATTCCTGAACAGAAACAGGCCTCTGCACCTGGGGTGAGGGTGTGGCCATGAAAACAATGTGACATGCCATTGGATGTTGGGACACATAATAACATGATGCTAAGCATCGGCCAGTGAATGTGAACTAACAACCACAAGGTTGCGGGTATGGCAGCACTGTAGGAAAAAATCCTAATATAAAAGTATTTTACTGTGCATTTTACAATTTAGTTCTGTTCTTCTAGAATATCATTAAAGTTACGTAAATAGGCTGTGATTTCACATTTCAAATGTAAATTAATGTTAAATCACTGTAATGTAATAAAACATCATTTTCATGATTATTAAATGTATCTGTCTGTACATATGCATATTTAGATTGTTAAAATACATTCACAAATGTATCATGATTTCACAAATATCTGTCCGTTATTTGAAAGATTGAACTGTTGAATTCAAATGTAATGCTATGGAAAAGTATATAAACATGATTCCTGTAAGCTTGTGTTACATCACATAAGTATTATTATCATTGCTATTTGCTATTTAAACACTCTCCATCAAGGCTTTGAATGTGATGTCACATCATGCCAAAACGCACCACTTACATGGTCACCACCAACAGACAGCCTGTGGCACAGAACCCCTCCCCAATAAACAAAAGTTGGGGCGATCGTGGCTCAAGAGTTGGCAGTTCGCCTTGTAATCAGAAGATTGCCGGTTCGAGCCCCGGCTCGGACACTCTCGGTATTGTGTCCGTGGTCAAGACTCATCACTTACTGCCTACTGATGAGGGGCCGATGGTGCGATATGGCAGCCTCGCCTCTGTCAGTCTGTCCCAGGGCATGCAATCCATTATTATTTAAACCAACTGTTAACTGTATATTTCTCCCCTGCACCCTTGTGACACACCCGCACCCCAAGGCCCTACCTGTGTGGGTGAGTGTGGTGGAGCGGGAAGAGGGAGGTAGCCGGGGATGGGGAGGAAAAGGAGGGAGGGGAGGATGCCCCTCCCTAGGGCCAGCTCCCCCGCTGACCCCAGTAGGCACCCCCGTCCTCTGGTACCCACCAAGGCAAGGGAGCCCAGGTCCATCCAGATCGGGGCCTATGGTAGCACTGCAAGCCCCACAGGACCTGGGGCAGCCCACCCTACCCCACCGCAGAGGAAACTGTACCCACCCCAACATTCAATCGCCTCCCAGACTACACAAGACAACAGACACCCAGGTTAAGTTTATTCTCCACCTCTCCTATGTCTCTCCCCCACCTGCAGAGTGGACTCCTGCAAGGATGGAACAACCTCCCCGCCAGTTGAAGAGCCCCCCAATATGAATTATGATTCATATTGCCACATTCATTGACCTTGTTTATAGGTAATTTCATTGTTTGATCACGTTAAAATGATTTTTAATTTAATGTCTAAAAGCACTTGGAAAAGGCAGAATCCCATGTAAAATTAGCGCAACAAACTCTATTTTCATTACTGAAAATAACTGTATTTTCATGAGAAAGTTATTTTCTGTTATTTTACGGTAGTATTTTGGCGCCCCAGCTGCCGGAATATTACTGTTTTTTTAAGATTTTTTTTTTTTTCCTATTTAAAGATAATTTCATTGTTTAATCACATTAACATGTTCCTAATTTAATGTTTAAAATCACTTGAAAAGGCAAGATCCCATGTAAAATTAGCGCAACAAACTGTATTGTCATTACTGGAAATAACCGTATTTTTATGAGGAAGTTATTTTATGTTATTTTACGGTAGTATTTTGGCGCCCCAGCTGCCGGAATATTACCGTTTTTTTAAGATGTTTTTTGTAACAGTGCAGTTGTAGAGACACAGACTTTACCCCTTGTATTTTCTGCTTGTCTGCACACACAGAGCCTTCTTTTTAATTTTAAAGTTTCACACAGACACACGCATACAGAGAGACATAAACAACAACACACACAACTGCACCTAACTACCCGAATACACAAACAAATAAAGCCACCGTCTGTTTGCTATACACACAAAGAGCTTACCTTCCATTCATATGCAGACAGAAGCCTTCTCCATCATCCCCCACTGTTATTTTCAAGTAAGTTTACAGTGCTCATAAACAGGTTTTATGTAGTCAATATGGCTGACTGTCTGGTACACGGTGTCCTCTACTCACAAGGCCTGACTGTCAATATAACAGTAAAAATCTCTGTAAACACCCTCTCTTCATACCACGCTGAATCAAATTTAACTGCCAAGTTAGTTGTTTTCGTCTAAGGTGTTTCAGATCCATTTTCGAAAAGGTTAAAGAAACAAATCCATATTTAGCTGTAGGCAGTTTTGTTAAGCATAAAATCTGTATGTGTATATTTCTATTACCGGTCATCACATTTTACAAGGAAACTCAAACTTTGAGCTACACGTTTGTCTATTACTCTTAACCCAGGCATCACAGTGCATTTTATATGTTGTATTTGTGGGTACTTATATACTGTGAACAGCCAGGTGTTTAATGAATGGCTTTCTGTGACATACCCTTTTTCTGGAGTGGATCACTGATCCGCATTTGGACAGGTGCAAGTGCTTATTCTAAAAAACTGAGATAGTGAATTTCTGATTTGAGCATGAACATGAGCCTCTTTTGCCTGATATCTGACAAAACTGTCACAATCAGTTTGTGGCATTAAAGCCATTTTTCTAAGTGATCATTAAAGATCAATTAACCTTGCCAATATATGCATTGAACAGAGGGAAGTATTAACTTAATGTAGTATCAGGCAAAATTTTATATGCCTGTAAATACATTTACCATGCAGTTATTAGTCTTACTATTATTCCCTGTTGCCCATTACTTTTTCTTCTGTTGTTATTACTCCCCTTTGACTGAAGCACTAAGCTTGACAATAGCTTCACAACAATTGATTCTCAAAGTTTACTTCAGTGCAATTACTTTTTCATTTCAGAAATTTATTTAATGCTGCGATACCAGATGAATCACTCATCTTGAAGGAGTAGAAAGATTCAAAGTTCTGGACCCAGGAAAGCTATAATTTTCATTGTAATAAATGACCATGTAACAGACTTCAGCATTGTGGCTAATGTGTTTTCTCATCAATGGAGCTTTGTGGCACAAAGGACTAAATTATATCACATCATAGATTCAGAAGCAACACTAATTAGTAATGTTACTTTGGGCTTTGATCTTTTCAAGGAATCTGTCGACCAAAGGAAAAGGCAACAAATCAACAGCCTTACCCTTTAATGCACTCACTTTATCCTTCTTCTGCCTGACCAAATCTTTTCTTTTCTTTTTTTTCAGAAAGCCCTGAATAGGAACTTTTAACATATAATTGCCTCAGCTGCCCTGTCCAAGAAAAGATTCAGACCAAGGCCTACACAAACAGACACACAAACACACATAGCTTCTTCTGCTGGTCTTTGAGTGGTCCCTAAGGAGAATCTACTGTTAGTAGATAATTGGTTTCCAGCCATCACAATACAGCCGTTCCTCCCTCCTATTTCTTTCTCTAAAGCAGTCTTAGCCTCCCTAGGTCTCTCCTTTTTACATTGCTAGTGCAGCATTTTTCAGTGATACTCAACTACGGACATAAAACATTCTCGTTTTTTGTCAGATGTAATACTACAAGTCTACAAGTTATTTAGTTCCACACTTTTATTTAACAGTATTTAGCTGTTTTGTCATTAATGCTCAATTAACATTAATGTTAAAGCAGAATGACTTGCAGAAAGCATTTAGGGCCTTGACAGTCCTATTTGTTCTGCCTCTGTAGCCCTGGCCCACTTTCTGTAAATGTGTGGAGGGAAGTTCATATATACTGTTACTTTTTTTTCTACTAATTTGACCAGGAACTGATCGTATACAGTATATGACAAACCCATGCTATTCTAAAACGCAGTGATTACAGACTCGGCTATCTGAATTCACGCACACATGCACTTCCTCAGTGGCACCATCAATTTTCTACTCACCTGCTACAGCAGGCAAAAATTTCTAACTCTAAATATGGCATCTAGTTTTCAGCATCCCATATGGGCCAGTTACTATGACAACCCCTGCATTCATGTCCAAGCAGCCTAATATTTACTCAGTAGATACATTTTTGCGAACTGTCTCCGAGGTAGGTGATGATACCCACCAGGTGTTTTCTATATAACAGACTCAATCTATAATACATGAAGTAAATACAGCCTTGCAGAATTCAGGTCATGTGAATGCACTCAGCTTAACTTTTTTTTTTCAGGTTTTCTTACTCTTACATAGTGGTAAATATGAAGATGAGAAAATTATAACCATCAGTTATCCTAAAGGATCAAGTTCAGTGTGAACATGCAACCAACTAAACTTGGCATCCCCCTCAACTGTTTTAAGCCCGCCATAAAACCAAGACTGCCAGACTTATCTTTATATTTTTTCCATGCTGTAGTGCCTTTTTTTGGAGCAATTCAAGTTGCTATACAGCAATATAACTGTTATATCCAAAATTCTAACAATATATATGCATTAAGTCCATAGTAACTACATAAATTGCAGAAAAGTGCAATGAACTACAAAGAAATTGTTATAAATAATCAAGGTTTAATTAAAACGCATTGTGGCTACATTAAAATTGCTAAGTAGTTCATATTTTGTCATAGCTACAATGCGCAAGTCAGTACATCCAATACCTTGAAAGTAGGACATGCCTTATATTAAATTTGCTTCGAAAAATGTTGCAGTCAGACATGAGAAATTAGAAATGGTGTTGCTATTTTCAGGGATGGCTGTAGCTCAGGAAGCAGAGCAGGTCATCTGTTAATTGGAAGGTCAGTGGTTTGGTCCTGATGAAGCACCCTTGAGCAGGATACTAAACTCCAAATTGCCGATTTAGCCAATCTGTGATGGAAAGTGCTTAAAGGTACAGAATAAAATGCTGAACAAATTTTGTTGAACAAATTTGTCGACCATGACCTCTTCTCTATTCAGCCTTTTTGACTCTATAATGATGCCACCCAGCATGCTTTTATCTGTTATCTTAGAAAAGAAAACATCAAAATGATTCTCTACTGTTTTCTGTTTCTTTCTTGCTTTTCACTTTTAAAAAAAAATACAATAAACCAAAAATGTTCGTGTCTTCAGATTTTGGAATTCAAATATATTTACTTAACAGCATAACAGTAAACCTACACACACTTTTAGAGCAGAAGAGCATATGTGATTATTTCTGGTTCCACCCTATCTATTCTAGGCAGGTCTTTGGAAACAGCCAGACACTGCTGTGTGGATATAACTGTGTTTGAGAAAAAAAAATAAGATGGGGGTCAGAACTGATGGAAGAAGAAGAAGGAGGGAAAGAGAGAGCAGAAGTTGGAGGGGGAGACATGGAGTGAGAACAACAGTGATAGATTTGCTCTCTTGAGTGAGAGAGAGAAGGAGCAAGTAAGGCTAGGGATGAGTATAAAGTCATTAAGAAGCAGCTACAGCAAGAGGCTACTGGTCAATAGGTCAGCACTTACCTGCAAGTGTCAAGCATTAAGCCGGCACCATCTGCACCTTTAGGGGTAATTTTTTTGTGTGTCTAGGTGTGTGAGTGTAAGTGAGTGTGTAAAATGAGCAAAAGAGCTTTTTATGATATTTAGCTAACGGACAGCAACAGTTAAAAGACACAAACACATATTTAAACACCTTCATGGTCAAACAAAGGATAGTGATGAGGATGGAGTAGCAATGGTGAAACATTAAAAATGGAAAAGACCATGGATTGGAGAACAGCAAGAAAAAAATTTATGAGACAGATTTAAAATCATTTGACAGTGAGAAAAAATTATGTAGACAGTGACAAGAGGGGCAGCGATGGAAATCACAAAGGCAGAGACAGAGACCATAACAGAGGAAGAGTGAGACGTAAAGACAAAGGAGCAGGAGGGTGCAGGAGAAGAGTATCCGGGAAAGAGAGAAAGAAACAATTTGATGCTTTTAGAGCTTGCATTTATGCACATCACATGACAACTATCGATTTTCCATAGACTCTAATGGACATTAAGGGTTCTATACATTCTTAAAAAGCTGTTAAACAATTTCCTAGTTGACTGCACACATATATACACAAAAATATTAAATGCACTCACTAGCATAAGGAAAGAAAATCTTATAATAATATAATAGTAAGCTTTGGCATTGATATTGTTTGCTATAATGCGCATTTGTACTATTGAAGCCCTATATTTGCAGACATTTTGCTGCATTACTGCATCTGTTGTTAATTTGGTAACACAAACTTGGGGGTCAGTGTTAAAAAACTTAATTTTTTTGTAATTCTGTATTTTATGTTTCAATTTACTATAGATTGCAAACTTTGTCAACTATTTTTTAAGAAAATCTTTGCTTTTTTTCCCCTCATACTGATACACACCAACACACCATTTCTGCTCTTTGTGTTCCTGCAACATTTGACTCTATCTCAGTCTCTCTCTCTCTCTTATACACGCATACACACACATATACACGCATGCATCGACACACAGCCACAAAAACACTTCCATTCTGCTCTTGTCAAGTGTAATAGAAGACACTGGAGAAAGACAACAGGATAATAGGATTATTATTCTCCTCTAATCTCAATGAGTCAGCACCAAGCAGTTTGTGTGTGAGTATTGGTCCTGACTACGTACGTGTATATTATGGTCTGTGTATGTTTGCATTCAGTTTTTCACTTTAAAAAATTATGAACAATTGACAGAGAATAAATACACAATTACTTAATTAAATAACGAGTGTCACCACAATACTGGAATTATTCATCACCAAAGCTACATGTAAAATTCTTATATTCAAAGAAGCTAAAGCTCATAACTGACCTGATAGTCACGTTTTCTAAACCTGAATGTTATATTTAATAATAATTTATGGCTTGCTGTAGATTAGAGGTTACCGTTTTCTCCAACTGTTGACAACCAGTTAAAATATCTTAGCAATAGGAGATTTTCATTTGCAACCAAAGTAGTGACCATGAGAGTAAAAGTGCTGTTGATTCTGCTTCCTGCCTCCAAGCATCTATTAATTATTTCACATAGACTATTCAAAGCACTCATAACTGCTTTGGTGTCTCACTTTATGCTTTCTAGCTAAAAAAAAAAAAAAAAAAAGTGTCCACTCCAGTTGTTTAGCTAGCTGTCCACATATAACACTATTTTCTCTCATTCTTTATTTGCAATCTTCTTGTTGATGAGCTGTTTCTTCACGTGCACTCTCCTGTGCACACACTAATTTAATTTAAGCTCCAAAGTAACACGTGAAAATATTCCTCTCAGTAATAAGTGTTACACTATGTAATATAGCAGGTAACAAAATTGTTACTAGAGAAAATACAACTGTATTTGTATCTGTAGAACATCATGTTTCTCTTAGCTAGTACTGCGTACCCTAAGTACTGTGTAAGTTATCATGTTGCTATTCATCCAATTTTTCCCAAGTACTTACTTACTGCACTAATGACTTTGATGCTTTGGGGTCTTTACTTGATAAATTATTAGTACCCATTTCATTTAGTTTAGTTCAAAGCAAAACAGTTTGGCTTTAGCACATTTTCATCTATCAATGACATGTTTTCCTGAGAAAAGACTGATGTTCTTTAGCTAAGGGACTGTTGAATCTTAATGAATTAGTAACATTTTAGTTGAAGAAATAATAGGTGCAGCTCTGGCCAAGGGAAAACTCTCCACTCTCAAGTACTAACAAATTAGTTCCATTTTATCACACAGAAACTCTAGCCAGGGGACTATTTAAGTTGTAATGGGTTGCACAATTTTATCTTGAGAAGACTGATTTGACCAAGGGACTCCAGAACTCTTTAGAAATTAGTATAATACTGAGCAAACCGTGGTTTGGGACTATTGATTTCTTGATGAATTAGTCTCACTTAACTTTGGAAAACCCCACATCAGCTTTAACTGAGGGACTATTGCATAAAGTCAAGAGAAGTTACTAATATTTAGAAGTCAGAAACAACTTGTGCTGGTGGAGTATGATATGTATGAGTCAGCATGCCAGAGTTGGCGTTAGAATGAGTCACAATGGATAATACTTTTATTAATAGAGCTAGTGTAGGTGGTAGTTGGTCACTTGCATATGCACACACATGCACATACAGAAGTGCAAACGCAATTCAGATAAATTTGATTGCATTATCATTCTCAGCATTCATAATTTTAGATATTTTACATAATCCGATACTTCTATTAATGTTCTCCACAGAGAAAGCACTTAGCAGTAGCCAGCATAACTTGTTTAAACATTGCATACTGGAGGGAAACCTGACATGATAAAATGGTGTTTCAAATGTCTTTCCCACAAGAAACATTGCTAGGAACCAGACAAATGCATCCCTGCTTCTGTGCCTTGCTCAAGGACACACTGAAATTTTCCTAACACTACAGTCCTGTATCTTGGATTGGTGGGGTAAAAACAGGCTCTGGAATGTCTTTAGCAATAATGAATCAGGAGGAGGGGTTGTTCATAGCACTGGCTTAGAGAGGGCAGGAGAAGGACACACATACAGACTATACCTTGTATATTAATTATTGTAGCCCTTGTAAGAGTGTAGACCAGTCATGTTTTACAATATTATAAGTACTACATTCACATTAACTTCCTGAACTAATGAAGTAAGTGTTTTAATTACATCAACAGAACCCAGAAGACTCATACTTAATCTCCACTATCAGTTGAAGCATGAAATGCTAGCTCCTATACTGCCTAGTAAATAACCACGTTGTGAACATGCTTCACACCTGCACATTGGAACAGAAGCTTTTCAGCTCACTATTCCAGTCTCAACTCCAAACTGACATTTCTACAGTGACATCAAACCACAGAAGATATTATACAATTATTTTTCAGAGGCTGAGTAATAGTCAACTAAGCTGACCTTTATGTGCAAAAAATTAGAGTGCTACTTTTAATTTAATCAATCAAAGGATAAATAAACAGGATTTTGAATGTGACCAGTCATTTTAAACCTTTGGTATTTGGCATTTTTGACACAAGTCTTTGCTATAAAAACATAGTAAACCTTAAGTAGCACTGCTGTGGGTTTTGATGCTTATGAGAGCCCCCTGAACAACACATCAATTTATACACAGCTCACACATGCAAACATTAGATTTCTACTTGGTCGTATCTTTTCCCAAATGAAAACTTGTAGGACATACCCATCAGTTTCGCCCATCATTCTATCCATTATTTGGGTATATTATCTATTATTCAGACTCTTCTCAGTTTCATCGTCCTATCTCTTCCCCTTCACTTACTCAGCAACAAGCTCTCATTCCTCTCTCTCTCTCTCTCTCTCTCTGTTGCTCTCTCACACTCTCCCATACACTCTGCGTTATCTGCTGTAAAGTAGATAAGCATCAGTTTTCAGCAGCAAGAGAAGAAGGATAATAACACACAACATGTTCATGAGAGGTAGAGGGTAGCAGCCAAAGTCAAGGTCAAATTGCATCTGGTGCATGTGTGTGTGTGTGTGTGTGTGATTTACAGTCCCATCTACCTGCCTTTATCTGTACCCTTATCTAAGCCTTGGCACCATTTCCACATAGGGACACAAAATAAAGTGTTCACACAATTTCACACACACACACACACACTTTTCTGAGGACATGGTAAATCATGAGCTGGTGGATATGAGAAGATACCGAGTAGCCTGACTGACATGAATCACAGTTGGTCTTTACTTAGCAGCCCCTGTCGTTTGTCTTTCTTCTCCCTGTTATTTATTTATTTCATTATTTTGCATTTCTTTTTCTCATTATCTCTCATTTAGTCTCCTGGTCACTCTTCTCTTTATATCCCTGGCATCCACTACACAAATCTTACTCTTTTTTTCCTTTTTGTTATCTTTATTCATTTCTCATTTCCTGTTGATTTGTCCCTTAAGGTTTATATCTTCCTCCTTTTTTTGGGACTGAATAATAACTTCTACTTATCTAGGGACTTTCCAGAAGGTTCAGTATAGGCTCATATTTTATTGTTTATGATTTTGTGTTTTGATTTACTCACATATGATCGCATATCACTTTTTAAACTCAAGGGATATCAGCAAAAATTGAGGAAAATGTTTAGACAGATCTTTATGGCACACTATTTGCCAGCAAAAACACTATAGGCTGCATCCACATGTACACAGGTAATTTGGATAAACTTAGCTTTATCTTTGTGGTTTGGCATTTTTATCCACATGTAAATGACACTTAAAACTGAACTTTTGATAAAAACTCTGCCCGACTCAAGATTTTCATAGGTTACATTCCTACATTTACATGTGGACAAGGAAAACGTCAAAGTTCACCATAACCTCCTTTTCTCATGTCAGGCTGTGCACCATGTTATTCATTCTGGGCTTTTGACTGACCAACATGTTGTGTGTTTTGTGTTTTCATATGGACTCAGATATTTTTTTCTAAACAAACTCAGAAAAATCACCATTTCAAAACATATTCAAAAAATTACAAGTAAAATTATTAAATCCAAAATTGCATAATAATGCATATATTTTATCAATATTAGATCACAAAACTCTGCTGCAACTGCACTATGTAAGTTTTGCTTTGACTCACTGGCTGTATTTGGAATATTTGGACTATATTTGCCACATAGATAGATAGATAGATAGATAGATAGATAGATAGATGGGGTGCAACAATACTCGCATTGATATTGAACCGTTCGATACAGTGCTGTCGGTTCGGTACGCATATATATCGATGTATTTATTTTATCAACTTTTCTTCTGACAATGCTGTCTGTGTTGAGCGCTCAGTGGATCTGCGTTTGACTACTGCGCCTAGGCTGCACTGTCGAGTGCAGATCCATTGAGCGCAGCGCAAGCTAGCAAGACAGAATCTAAGCTCGTTGCAACATGGCAAATTTAACCTCCCCCACCCTCATTCAGATCTGGCCTTTGGAATTATCTTGGTTTTCATGTGAAGTATGACCCTGATGGTAAGTGCATCATGGACAAAAGTAAAACAGTATGTTGGATGTGGCACGCAATGCTCAATTGGTGGGAACTAGTGCATTATTGCAGTTAGGTAACTTGTTAACGGAGATTTGCCCGTTATGGCATTAATGTCATTTTAACGAGATTAACACTGACAGCACTAGTGGGAACACAACAAATATGACTGCACATTTACACCGACATCATCCTAGTACAAAGACAAGTGGAAGCAGACAAAAACAACAAGCACACATGCTACAAACTTTACCCGTGTCATTTAGACAGCCGTTAGCACATGATTCTCCTTATGGAGACCTGATATGTTTAATATGCTGCTGAGAATATAGCCCAGAAGAAGCGTATAGTATAGTTTTTATTTTGGAAAGAGAAATTTCTCTGTAATAAACCCTCTTTTCCAAAGATGAGTGATTTCTCGATCAGATAGATTTATTTATTTTTTTTATTATTTTGTTGTTTAAGCAACACTAAATTTAAAAACTGTACTTTTGAGTTAAAATATATATTTATAATTTTAATAAATGACAAATTAAAAAGGCATGAACATTTTTTTGTATCGAAAAAATATCGAACCCTGACACCAAAGTATCGAACCGAACCGTGAATTTTGTGTATCGTTGCACCCCTAATAGATAGATAGATAGATAGATAGATAGATATGATGTTGCAGTGGTTAAGACTTCTTGATTTTTATTCATTAAATTTGAAAAACTTCACCCATAGAGTGAAACTTGTTAAGATTTACATTCTTATAGATGTTTCACTTATGGCAGCAAAGTAGCAGAGTTCACACTTCTAGTATTCATAGAAATATAAAGGTCATTCAACTGAGAACAATCTATCGTGTTTTGGGTTTTTTTTCCTTTGCACTGCTGGTTCTGCCCATTGCTTCTGCCCACCAGGTCGCTTAGTGAAAATGCTCTATTTGGTTTTCTAGGAAAATCAGTGTACCAACATCACAATAGGTGAAAACAAGTAAGACACCATTTATCTCTCCTTTGCAGGCATTCATTGTAGAGTTGATGACCCAAATCTAAGTCCCCACGGTTCAGAGGCATTGCATTGCTTTTGTGTGTATCTGTGTGTATCTGTGTGTTTACAAGGTAAACACAGTGTTTTAAAACTTAGGGGGTAGGAGGTGAAGCTTTTCACTGAGGGAGAAATACAAAAAGGTAATCATTGTGCACCTGTGCCTCAGATGCATATGTCTGTACAAGTTGTATTTGTGCTTGTATGCATAAATTTTGCATTCTCTCTGTGTGTGCAGACATCAATGCCTGGCTGTTTTTAGACATGCTGAGTGTAGACACCTCACTGCATGTTGTTGCACTTTCTTATGCAATTGTGTGACCACGTATATTCACACACATATATCCAAACACACATACTCACAAACACAGTATCGGGGAGCTACTTATTCTGTGATAAAGGCCGAGCCAGAGGGAACCCAGTAATTGAACTCCAGTGAGCGAAGCTTGAAAGCACCGTGCCGTATCCAGGGTAATAAGAAAAAAGTTATTATTCACCTCAAAGACACACACACACACACACACACACACACACACACACACACACACACACACACACACATTCACAACAAAGACACACACACACACATTCACAACAGAGCACATACAGTGGAATGTGCACAAAATGCCAGACTTAAGCAGAAACAACAACATACCATACATACAACTAACTCAGAGGCCTGCAGTTACTAGGTTTAGACTCTACTACTGAGCCAAGTTTGAAGGATGATGAAGATCAGAGCATGGAGCTGTTGCATAAGCAAATAAACTTTGAAATTATTGACTTTCACACTCTCTACCTCCTGTTGTTCTACTGAATAAATCAGAGCTCTCTCTCTCACACATTGACTCTCTTTTTTGTCTCCCTCTCTGGATGTATTTAGTACATTCGCAGGAAGGAATCCACAATGTGTTCAGCTATCACTTGGGCTGCAGTACTGCAGTCTGTACTCACACACACAGGCACATTTGCACACAGCATAAGGCAGGGTACGAGTGCTTGTATAAAAACTCTGAATACATAAATGTGCAGCAGGCCTGTATGGTGGTGCATGGAAGTTCTTGTGTGTCATTTTTACTGCAGTCTTCTTTTCTTCCTAAATCAGCCACATAGGCTGTCCATAGGCTCTTTGCTCCTTTGAATCCATTCTTCATGGCTGCATTCTCATGGAACCAAGTGCCAACTGAACCCAAGCGCTGACATGTTACGTGCTACTTGGAGGAAAATGCAACCGTCTTCCCAAAATGTAATCATCCATAGTCCTCTTCATTCCCTGTCCACCTCACACATCAATACATAACAGCCTGAGCCGTGACTATCCGTAGACTTATTGACCCTCTGTGACTAAAACTGTATTGATTTATTCGTCAAGATTTCTTGTCTGTTTGTGTGTATGTGTGCCAGTGTTTGCTTGTTTGTGTGATCTGTCCTCAATGCTGGGTTTGTATGTTAAATATCACAAAGAAAGTAATTTTATAAATGTATCAAGGAATTGGCTCATTGTATATGCTGTCTTCACGAGTTTGGGCCTAATGTGCATGTGCGTGCTGATAATGGATTGAATTTATATAGCGCTTTCCAAGGCACCCAAAGCGCTTTACAATTCCACTATTCATTCACTCTCACATTAACACACTGGTGGAGGCAGCTACAGTCGTAGCTGCCTCCACCCTGGGGCAGACTGACAGAAGCGAGGCTGCCATATCGCGCCATCGGCCCCTCTGGCCAACACCAGTAGGCACCAGGACAGAGAGCCCAGGGATCGAACCGGCAACCTTCCGGTTACAGATGCGCTTCCCAACTCCCTGAGCCCAAATGACAGAACATGTATGGTTTACCTTATTTGCTGACTTTTTAATGGGCATCTCATAGTGGTGCAACGGATCATAAGTCTCACGGTTCGGATCGGATCACGTTTTTTTCATCACGGATCGGATCAATTTTCGGATCAGCAGAAAAAAAGAAGAAGACAAAAATTTTACTCGCCATTTACTTATTTAAGGATTTTTTGCCTATTAAAAACATTCAACTCAAGACTCATTCCACGCAATTATATAAAAACAAATTAAGGTGCAATATAGGGCAGTACAGGGCTTTCTATCCACCACTCTGCTGTGATATAATGAGCGGTCATGGTCACGTAGCTTTCCGTTGCCTTGGAGGTCCACCCATTTGTAGTTAGGGCAACAGAAGATGCGTGGGACAGCTTAGCCATTTCTTTAAACTTTTCCTGCTCATACATGCTTGTAGTGATCTTGTCACTGAAGTGGACGCGCAACGGGATGTCATAGCGTGGCTCAAGCACGTTCATCATACTTTAAACTAGTGCTGTCAGCGTAAATCTCGTTAAAATGACGTTAATGCCATAACTGCATTAACGCAGCAAAATCTCCATTAACTAGTTACCGCGGATCGCCCCGTGCATGGGGCTGCATGGTGTCAATGAGTCAACTAACGCGTTGACTAGTTTAAACCCCTTGTTTTGCACAACGGAATACAGCTTCCCGTCTGCAGCTAAATACCCCAGTAGCTTTTGTAATAACTTTAGCCCGGTCGGATTGGGCAGCAAAGGCCTGTTTAAATACCGCAAACTCCTCTGCTCCTCCCCTTGGACCGCTAGCGCTGACCATAACTATCGCTGACCACGCGCACCATACACATACTTTTTTCTTCTTTTTCGAATCTTCGGATCACGTGCATGCTGAACCGTGGAGTGGATTGGTTCGGATTACGGATCAACCGTGATCCATTGCACCACTAGCATCTAATCATCTAGTAATCATTTTTATAACTTTCATGCATGCATACTTTCACACAGACAGACACACAGATGCGCACATATAATGAAGGACAAACATGTCAGGACACAGATGGCATGTCTTACGTCAATACTACCTGGAGACTTGTTGGGACTGTATATATGAGTACCGGAAAGAAAATGACATGGAGTGAAAGCAGACTTTATTGGAATTCAACAACAATGCAAGGTAACAGGTTCTTAATCAATATGTAGTGAGGCACTTAACATGGAGAGAGCTGGACGTGTGACATCAATTGCTGCTGAAATGCCAGGAAAAGCTACATCAGATTGTAAGCACTGGTAGAGATAATGATGTTGTTTGCGTAATCATAAGATGAAGGGCAAAGTCCAATCTGTTCTCTCTCCAGAAGTATCCTCCTTCTACAGTTATTTTTCAATGAGAAAGATAGTCAGACAGATGTCAGGGGAATTCCCTGAGAGTCTGGAATAGAATTTGAGGAGGCTTTAGAAAAAAAACAACAAACGTTTGTGTGACAAAGTGGGTGAGAAGACCATTTGTCTATATTCTTAGTTAACATTCTTGTTTTGATTTAACCATATTTCACATGTAGTCTGCAATAGGCAAACATCTACTATGCCGGGTTTGTCTATGTTTTGCACTTTTACAGATTATATGATATAACATCTTGGTTTAAATCAATCCCTACAAGTTTGTTAAGTTAACATGTTCTTTATTTCAACTGTTAATTTGTATTGTTTAGAACTCACCTTTCCTACCTGTCTTCCAGAAACAAAAGGAGGAAATGTAGTTTTACTTCCTGCTTTATAGCTTCTGGGTTCATCTGAGGTCACAGGAAGAGACCAAGTACAGAAGGGGAAGAACTCTTACAGTGGGGCAAAAAAGTATTTAGTCAGCCACCGATTGTGCAAGTTCCCCCACTTAAAATGATGACAGAGGTCAGTAATTTGCACCAGAGGTACACTTCAACTGTGAGAGACAGAATGTGAAAAAAAAATCCATGAATTCACATGGTAGGATTTGTAAAGAATTTATTCGTAAATCAGGGTGGAAAATAAGTATTTGGTCACCTCAAACAAGGAAAATCTCTGGCTCTCACAGACCTGTAACGTCTTCTGTAAGAAGCTTTTCTGTCCCCCACTCGTTACCTGTATGAATGGCACCTGTTTGAACTCATCATCTGTATAAAAGACACCTGTCCACAGCCTCAAACAGTCAGACTCCAAACTCCGCCATGGCCAAGACCAAAGAGCTTTCGAAGGACACCAGGAAAAGTATTGTAGACCTGCACCAGACTGGGAAGAGTGAATCTACAATAGGCAAGCAGCTTGGTGTGAAAAAATCAACTGTGGGAGCAATCATCAGAAAATGGAAGACATACAAGACCACTGATAATCTCCCTCGATCTGGGGCTCCACGCAAGATCTCATCCCGTGGGGTCAAAATGATCATGAGAACGGTGAGCAAAGATCCCAGAACCACACGGGGGGACCTGGTGAATGACCTGCAGAGAGCTGGGACCAAAGTAACAAAGGTCACCATCAGTAACACACTACAACGGCAGGGAATCAAATCCCGCAGTGCCAGACGTGTTCCGCTGCTGAAGCCAGTGCATGTCCAGGCCCGTCTGAAGTTTGCCAGAGAGCACATGGATGATACAGCAGAGGATTGGGAGAATGTCATGTGGTCAGATGAAACCAAAGTAGAACTTTTTGGTATAAACTCAACTCGTCGTGTTTGGAGGGAGAAGAATACTGAGTTGCATCCCAAGAACACCATACCTACTGTGAAGCATGGGGGTGGAAACATCATGCTATGGGGCTGTTTTTCTGCCAAGGGGACAGGACGACTGATCCGTGTTAAGGACAGAATGAATGGGGCCATGTATCGTGAGATTTTGAGCCAAAACCTCCTTCCATCAGTGAGAACTTTGAAGATGAAACGAGGCTGGGTCTTCCAACATGACAATGATCCAAAACACACCGCCCGGGCAACAAAGGAGTGGCTCCGTAAGAAGCATTTGAAAGTCCTGGAGTGGCCTAGCCAGTCTCCAGACCTCAACCCCATAGAAAATCTGTGGCGGGAGTTGAAAGTCCGTGTTGCTCGGCGACAGCCCCAAAACATCACTGCTCTCTAGAAGATCTGCATGGAGGAATGGCCAAAATACCAGCTACTGTGTGTGCAAACCTGGTAAAGACTATAGTAACGTTTGACCTCTGTTATTGCCAACAAAGGTTATGTTACAAAGTATTGAGTTGTATTTTTGTTATTGACCAAATACTTATTTTCCACCCTGATTTACGAATAAATTCTTTACAAATCCTACCATGTGGATTCATGGATTTTTTTTTCACATTCTGTCTCTCACAGTTGAAGTGTACCTCTGGTGCAAATTACTGACCTCTGTCATCATTTTAAGTGGGGGAACTTGCACAATCGGTGGCTGACTAAATACTTTTTTGCCCCACTGTATAAGAGAGGGTTTATGAAGAAATAGATTTATTGTTGTAATGTGTATTGATTACACCACAGAGTTTATGTTGCCAGTAAAGAGGAGTAGTAGAGGTTTGAATATAATCATGTTCATCTTACCTACCTACTGAATGGAATAGTCCAGAGGACAAATTGTTTGGTTAAGTGGAGTATTTAAGCAGAAGAACTCAGGTGTTTCAAAAGAAAGGTTCAGGTCAGTGTAGCTGTGTGCAGTTTGACCTTAATTTCCGTTGATTTAGGTTCAGTTATGTTTATTTGAACTGAGTTAATTATAGAGTTGAGTTTCTTATTTGTTTCTTTGTAAATATTGTTTGGGTCACAAAATGGTGAATAAATCACTTGCTACACTGGACAGCATCAGTCTCCTGCACTTCTTTGACCGCTTAAGTCAAGTCCTACCACAGTTTGTCTCATAACATGTGGTTAACATTATGATATATATGTTTTTCTAAATCTTGCCAAGTAGTTTCCAATTCTTAAATCAAACCAAACAGTGACAGAAAAGAAAGTTAAAAGTTAAAAATGAACGTATAAGAAGAGTAACCCCAGATGGTATTGAAACATGTGGTTTTTGCTTGGAAGTCATGTGATCATGCCATCTGTCATCCCACCTGCAGACTTTTGGTGATTCTTGTTCTTCTTTATCTGGAAAATGGTATGGTGCAGCAGCAGTGTTGGGTAAGTTACTTTAAATTATTAACTTAGTTACATTACTAGTTAGTTCTATCAAAAGTAACTCAGTTACTTCAAGTTACTCGTTACTTTCAGAGTAACTAGTTACTAGGGAAAGTAACTTTGGTTTTACTCAGAATTCTCTTGTTAATGTGTTGCTTCCAAAACTGGATACCCAGCAAGACTGCCAGTCTTCTAGCTTGCTTACTTGCCACAAGTGCACTGTGCCACCTACCAATAGAAAGGAAAAAATAATCTGCATATTTCCACGAGAGAAATCCCACGCCTGAACCGTCGTTGTTCGCCGTCATGATTCAGCATCATGTGCGCTTTTTGTTGTAAGATTCAGATAATTATTTTTTTTTAAAGCTAGACATTTTAAATGAGAATAAGAAAGAAAAGTATATCTTTGTGCCCCCCTTTCCCTGTTAATGCCCTACCTGGCCTTCTGGCAAAACTTTGCTAGACCCGCCCCTGCACAGTTACCAGCTGTCAGCTACTTAGAAAAGGATCCTGGTGTTATTTGTCTCTCAGAAACAGTTCATAACTTCACTTCAAATCATTCATGTCACCCAAAAGATAAACCTGTTTCTCCATCACCTGTTCAGCTCTGATGATTCAGTAAGGACATCTCCTGGTTTCATCTTCATGTTTCCCTCTCACCACATATCCAAACGGATATCATGACCAGCAGCTTTTACAGCTGTGGCTCCAGCAAACATCAGCTGATACTAGAAAGTAATATTAAATAAATTCTAATAACAGCTGATCAAGCTTAAACGTGCTACTATGGTTAAGCGCAACATCCGCTGGTTTCTTCTTTCTGGCGCAAAGTGGGCGATAAACAAGAGAGAAAAGCCGATCAGCTGATCATTGATCAGTTTCATGATTGAAGTAGCAACAGCAGAGGGAGGGGGAGAGAATGAGAGGAGAAGAAGCAGCTATGCAGCAAAGATGCAGAATAACTCCAGCTTTGTGTCTTTTTCAGTGTAACTGAAGTATAGGACAAACTGTGTTTCTTTTCACCTCAATACGAAACGCGTAATATTTTCTTTGACTACGAGACGATTCAGTTTTTTACGGGATGGTTGGCAACTCTAATAATTAACCTTATGAACAAAATAAAGTTCAACATCAGTAACATCATAGCACCCACCCAGCTGTATAGAAACTCCGTCATGCTAGCTAGTACTCAGTACAAAAAAGTCAGCATAACGAAAATAAACTCCACCCAAACTTGGTTTATATCTGACCCAGATAGACTGCAGGTCATAACTTCTTACCTGAAGTTCAGTTCACCTAACACTCGGGCGGGCGGCCGCCTCAGGTCTCTGCTCTTGCCTCCGGTTTCCCTTTCCCTCATCCACCTGCTGGCCTCCACCACTTGCTGATGCCACCACACCAAGTAACGAATAACAACCCTATCTAAATCCCAGTAACGATTAACGCGTTCCTGATTTTGGCATAATAACTAGTTACCGTGCTCGTTACCACAATAATAACATAGTTACTGTAACACGTTACTTAATAACGCGTTAGTCCCTACACTGTGCAGCAGTGCACGTCCCACATTGGATGGGATCCTGACCAAACATCAGTATGTATAGAGTTAGGAGTGCATGAGGGTTTGAATCTCCTCTTGCACAATGTGTTCAACCAGCCATTAGTAACCGCACTCATATCCTTGTGCTACTCTCTGTTGATAAGTGGGTGTACTTCACTTGGCCTTTATACATGTTGGGGTTTGTGGCAGAGCTGCAGGGGAGGGGTGGTGCAGTGAGCTCAAGCTGGCAGTGCCAGGAGGCAGGTGAGGCCACAGGTGGTGATCATCTACCTAACGAAGAGTCTCTTTATTGATAGTGAAGCCGGAGACTGGAGCGAGAAGAGTGTGTGCTTAGACCGGCCGTAAAGTAGGCGAATCGTGTGTTGAACCGAGAGACACTGCAATAAACACTCCCAAATGTGAACACAGCAACAGTGTGTCAGGTCCATCTCTACAGGGTTTTTTCCCTTTTTTTATTTTCTGTTTTTCTTTTTCTTTTTTTTTTTTCAACTAGCACTGTTTATGTATTATAGCTGAAACACTTTCATCTTCCCTATTAAGAAATATTAAGAAGCATACTTATCAGCAAAGCCAGTATTCTGTTTTCATATGCTTCACATCCCCCGCATCTTCTTACCAAGAAAGTGAGGTCATACAATATCTTTTTTTTTTTTTGCCCCGTACTTAGTTGCTTCCTATCACATCAAGTATTCTATATGTGGTCAAAGTTACACACATTAGATTGGAATCAGAATTGGAATGAAGTAATACTCAGTGTTGGGTAGGCAATCAAACACTACCTCCACACACGGATGTACAATATATATTCAATATTAAACAAAACACATTGGAACCAAAGTGAATAAATAAACGCTGGAATTGTCACAATGTATTTTCTTCCACTTTTGACTCAGATGAGCTATTCCACCTCCAAACATTACACCAAGCAAACACACAGCAGAAGATGCAAAGAGGAGAGAGAGACTGTACCAGTCTTTGAACCATTCTCTCCTCTGATATGTGATGTGTTATTTTTTGGCACTGTTAAAACTGTCTTAAAATTGAACTACAGAGGATGTATTTGCACGGCGAAAGTCTAGTATTCACCATTTGATTCAAGATCTGAGGAGTACTTTGCTAGGGGTGACGTTATTAAATTATTAAATGAATAAGCAATGTTTATTTTTAAAATGTCTGTTGATCTTTTCTTTTATTATTATAATTACTTCAAATTCATGCTTATGGAATTTGAAAAGAAAAACAGTTTATTGGTGGCATCTTAAAAACTGTTGCCTTTCACACTAACACCAACTGTACTTCATCTCCTCTAAAAAGGAAAAGGAGCTTGCTCACAGTGTTCTAATGTGTTTCAGTAATGATATTTAGGGTTGTAATACTGTTCATGAAACATTTCTAATTGTAATTACATCGGTGAGAGTTTTGCTTGCTCTCACTAAAAAAAGCCAGAGGTCAGAGTTAACTACTGATTAATAAGGTATTCAGACTATTCCTGGACATTGCAGACTGGGTTGTGTCCCCTAGCACATGACTTTGAACATCAGCTGTCTGAAGATGATCTTTAAAATCACTAGGCCACCCAGCTTCTTGTAGCAACAATGGGGATATCAAATCCCATTTAACACTGAAGATGTAATTTAATTTCATTCAGATTTAATTAAATATGCTTAAAATGATATTTTTCCTCAATTTCTGCCTTATCCATCAACTCTTTGTGTTTGCTGGCCCTCTTGGGTGATCCCACAGGGTTTCTTTTTCTTCTTTTTTTCTGTGACATTTCAGAGCAATTAAAAATTTGGCTTATCTCACAATTTTCAACTTACCACACCGCCACTGCTGTGACTACATCAAAAGGTTGAGTGCAGCCTTCAATAGTGTGAGTGTGAATACGAAGGTCTTCGAGTGAAAAGTGGAAAGGTTAAGCAATTAAGACTAAGCTGAAATCACTGGATATCATGAAAGAAGAATATGTTTCAGTGGAGCTTTGAATTGACTTCTCAGTGACTCTGAGCTTAAGAATTAAATTGTCTATGCTTACTTTTTTTAAGGCTCTTGCAACCAAAAACAAAAAAAAACCATGTGATCGTCTCATTAGGCACATCAACAGTCACATACATCCATATCCTTAAATGCAGTGCTTGAGAAAGCACTGAGTTTAACAAGTCTATTGCTATTGGAGAAAGGATGTACTGTAGAAAATAGGATGATGCCATAGATGGATGAATTTGGAAGTAACCTCTGGTGCTTGAAGATGTTGGAGCTGATTATCAAGGGCTTAATCTAATAGAAGAATATATTTAATGGATAGCTACCAACACACGGTGCAAGGTAGGGTACCGTAAGCTAATGGAAGACAATCTCACACACGTATTTTGTAATATGTCAAGCCCCACTTTAATATTATTAAATTTAATGATTCATCATCTCACAGTAACATCCTAAGTTAGAATACACCAGCCAGCTGGGGCCTTTCTTAGTGGACCCTGCCTCTATACCCTATGACAGCAAGGAGAAACTCCAGCCCATCAGTTCACCAACTGGAACCACTTTCCGAGATCACGCCAAAGACTCACTCTGGGTTTAAAATGTCCAAAAGTATTGCTTATTCATGAATCAAAACACTGTGCAGAACAATCCCCTCCTTTGTCATCCTCGAGTCTCTCCTGAGATTGAAGGATGGCGAAGCTGAGTCAGGAAGTAAGCTGTGACAGTGCTGAGGAGTAAAACAGTTTTAGCAAACACCTCTGTTGCTATCCAGCAGTAAGTAGAAATATGACTTATGTGAGGAGTTCAGTGCTGTCAGCACTGAGGAAGTGTAAAAAAAGATCACCCATATGGTCAGTTTGAAAAAGCTGTGCTCAAAGCAAAATAAAATGGACTGTAAAGTCACCTTCGAAAGTACATCTAAAAGAAGTCAAGTGCATAATGTGAAAAGTACTGAGTGTGCGTGTATCTTGACATCTCTTGCTGTGTCAGGGGCCTCTGCTCTGATCCCTCTCCTCCTCCTTTGAGGGAGCGAGGGAAGGATCACTCCTTCTTCAAAGTCTCTCTTTCATCTCTACCCCATCACACCATCCTCTGGGGGAGGGGAAGCGGCACAAGCAGACAGGACTGGCTTTTTATACATCATTCTCCTCCCTCCCTCATTCCTCTTCTCATTCGCCTTTGCCTTGCATATTTCCAGGGGACTCTTAGCCCTCTTTGGCCTGAAAACTTTATTTGATTTGGGTTTTTGTTGTTTTCTCTCCACATTTGGTTTACATTCACTTCACCCTCCTTCTCTCTTCCAGTGGCCTTCTTTACTTTATTTCATGTAGTAAACATATATAGATAGACTTTTAGCATTTTGTTTTCAAATATATATTGCTTTTCCTGCTTTGGGACTCAGCAACAGCAATTTTAGCTGCAGCACCTGTTTCCCCCAGTTTTCAATCAGAAACCTGCCATGTGTTGTATTTTGCATCTAGACATTAGCACATTCATGAATTCTTGGAAACGATTAAATTACCAATACTTTACTCCAGGAGGGAAACACACGGTTCTAAAATGGCACACTGAACAAAGTGTGGGTGGCAGGCTCTTCTCTAGTGTCTCCTCACTTCACAATTGAGCTGTATGCTTTCAGAGCTCTCCGAACCCCCAACACACCTTCTTTCCTCTCCCACTTCCCTCACTCACCACCCCTGGGGACAGACTAAATTTACAGCCTTTGGTTCCCAGGAGTTTGTAAAATGCTGTTCCAACAGACTAACACAACCTCAGGGATGGTTTACACTCAACTCCGGGATTTACACTCTGCATGATCACTTAGCCACATTATGCCACACAGGCACAGACTCACACATACTCTATACACACATGGCTGTGTGATGGTGCCAGTCTCATTGCTCTCCAAAGGGATTTGACTGGGATTAGTGTGCAAAAGCCAGTATCCACTTGATAATGGTGTATGCCTGTTTATGGTTTTAGTCTTCTCACTGTGTCTTTATTTGAGACAGTGTTCTTGTGCTTTTGTGTCCCTCCTTTTATTTTGGCCACTAGTCAAGGAGGGCACTTCGTTATCTGCAAGCTGCCTTTCATCCCGTGGAAAATCTCATTTAACTCTCTCTTTGACTGTCTGATCCAGTATATTGATGCTGTTTTCTCTAACTTAGACTAAGTAATTGTCCTTGGTATTCAATCTATTTTTGATTTACTCCTAGATTATCATAAATTATCTCCGCATTATCTATCTATCCATACTTATCCTACTAACATTAGTTAGTGGGATTAATGCAATAACCTCTTATAATTTCTTTGATCTAATTAATCAGCATGTTATCAGTTGGGCATTTTTTTGTCAGTTTACAGTTTCAGAGCGAGCGTTATTACTTTAAATATTTGCATCTTACTAGGATATCTTTGGTGATGCAAGTCATCATGGTTGTCTAGTTCTCTGGAACATCTTAAAAAAGAATTTCAGTCCTGTTTCACTTCCAGAAAGAGACAAGATTATCAACACAACTCCTCTTTCTATATTATTGCGAGAGGTAGAGTTGTAAGTTACTCCACCATATTGTGAAGATGATTATTTAAAAAGGGATATGAAAAGACCAGACTCACTTACTGAGGCAACGTGACCAGTGATGTGAATATAATAGTTCAAGAGAGCAGTTGGATGTATGATGGCTCTCTGTACACAGTTACAAGAGCATTTGTGTGAAAGGTGGTTGAGGCTGGAGCTATTAAGCTTGGAGAAAAAAAAGGAGCGTTATCGCCATTCGGTTGTGTTTAACATTAATGCACTGCCATTTGTTCTTTACCGTGGCTGCTAACACAATATATGAAGTATGAATGATTGTGAAAATGCAGTGACTATCTGCCTATGGCTATCTTCTCCCTATGATTTATTGGTTTCCTCACATGCTTAGATTGGGGTGATGGTTATAGTCATATTATTAGATTCAAAAATCAGATGTAAAATATCCTACAACCAAGACATCACCAAAATAAATGGAATGTGTGAGTAGCACTGTTGAATAAAGTTAATGAAAAGGTTCCTACTTGTTTGTCATAGAGTTATGACATATACAGACGTCAATACATGCATGCTCAATAGGAAACTCTTTTTTTTTGGTGGGAGAAAGGTTTCATCACTCGTGCAAAAGACTTCTTCAATCTCAGTTGACCTGGTAAACAATGACTGTTGTCTAACAGGGTAGTGGCCTATCCTTCCATGATAACGACTAACATCATGAACAGGGAGGAACGCTGGTTTGGCCATTTTTGTGAAAAGGAAACAATCATCCCTGAACCAAGGTGGGGGTCTAAGAGTTCACCTTTCACCATTTTACAGTGCTGTGATTGCAGCCATTCTCCAACACTATGTGAACAGTACTCATGGCCGCTGATCAACGGTCATCATAATTTGCATATTAACAATTATGAAACTGAGCTTGTGGCTCATTGTAAGGCACTCGTGCTAGTTTTAGTCATTATTTAACAATGTTGTTTATAAGACTGATGAAACCTGCTGTCTGCTGAGACTGCAGAAGTCCTGTGGACGAGTAATAAATGTTTCTCCCTCTGAAAACACTGATGAACACAATTAGCTTTCTGGGAAAAAGTCAAAACACTTTCATGAGCAAAAATAATGCTGCATGAGTAACCCAAAGAATTTCAAAGCCTGCAACTAGCTACGATTGAAATTGCTGTTTGAGGTTGTGCTCAGTGCCACACACCCTATAAAACCTTATTCACCATTAGAGCACATTAAAAGAATTAACTAGTAATAACTAGTTTGAGTGCACTGTATGCTGGTTTTGATTGCTGATAGTAAATTGACAATTAAAACCTTGTAGGATTAAAAAAAAAAATCATCAATTTCCAAAAATAGAACATTTTGATTCATGGATTCCATCTTACTGACTTTTCACTGTGATCCAGAAAATGCCCCTGCAGTGTGAAGAATTATAGCATGGCTCCAGAAACAATACCCTGTATCTCAATCTTTTATAGTGTAATTGACAGCTGACGTTGTGTGACATATGAAGTGTTGAGACGTAACCAAGCCAAATAACTGAATCTTATCGAACACTCTCATGGCTGTCAATGGAAAATTTAACCAGATATTGTGTATTCTAAACAATCTGTCACTTTAGAGATTCCAGATTTCTGCAGGTCATCACTGAAAAGCAAATCTCATACATTTCTTGGAGCATCTCACAATGGAGATAGACTGCCTTTCATAAAACCTGCCAATTTACCCTCACACCAGCACAAGTTATTTACATTTTCTGCTATGATGTCTTGCCAAGGCACATAGTGTCTACCTCTTTCATCGTCTGGGATTGTGCTTTCTACAGGTATGCCAAAGCCAAGGGCCGTGCTTTAAATTCATTATCAGCTGTCTTAAAGATGAGAAGCCAATCTGTCTGAGAGGTGTCTGGGAGGCTCAGTAACATCATAACAGAATAAGCTGTAGTGAAATGCCAATACACTCCCTGGAGTGTGATGCGTGTTGCATGTGTGTGTTTGTGAGTGTGTTTGTGGATTTGTGCGTGTGTTTATGAACGTGAGACACAGACAGCAGTATGAGTAAGAGGGCAAGTGCTTATTGTTTGACACTGCATGTGTGTTGTAAGATGGGTTTTTAATGCTAATGTTATGGCTTTTGCAGTGTGGAGAAAAGCAATATTTTGTCTGCCAATAACACTGAATAAAATAAAGTAGCTAAGCATCACATTATATCACTTGTACTTCCTGTCCTATCGCCAATATGCGTAACCCTGACTTGATCAAGGTGTATGCTTTGCCACATACAGCATTGCAATAAGCTCTTTTTTTGTAATGTTAATAGGCTTGCATCAACATGAAACAACACATTTGAGAAGACACTGGAACACCCTAAACATAAGCATTAGTCTTTACCATAGTCTTAACTGGCACCCCTCAAACAACATGCATTTGCACAAGAAACAATTATTAACCAAGTGAATAATTAATCTTTAGCCTTTGCAATTTGGACACTACAGATTTACGAAGTGAGCCAAATTAGCCTGAAGCTGCAAATCCCAAAAAATATGCCAACGGAAGTGGAAAGTTCTGTGTAAGAACTACTAATAATGTTTGAATTTATAAACAAAAGCATAGTTTATTTCAGTAATGACCAATGCATTCTACCAAAACTACAATTTAGTGGGTCATTATCAAGTAGACCCAATGAGGGGCAGCGTAATCTACTAACAAAAATAACACAGTGCAGGCGCAGAGTTTTAGCATGTGTTCCTCGCCAGAAACAGTAATTGAGATCAATGAGATGCAGCCAAAGGAAAATAAATATGTTTTTGATAAAAGGACAAACGTATCTCTTAAGAATTGACAAGAACTGTGTGTGTTCTTGTAAATTTAGAGTGCATGATAAAAGAAAAAGCTGACAGTCGAGATGGAGTGAGGGATTATAAACCTATGTGATTATAAATCCATGTGTAAGAGCTGATTTGCAAAAGATAAACAGAAAACATTTTGTGCTGTCACACCCTTACTCATGCATGTAGTAATAAAGGATTTATTAAAGCAGTCTTAATCTAAAACACTTTGGATTTGAGTAATAGTTTTATGTTAACAGGCATTTTAATATGTACCAGGTCTATACTCTGCTGTCTGTAGTGAATGGGCAGTGTAATGACAGGAATAGTTAAGCTGATTTGCCAGGGTGATGGTAGCACTCTGAAAAACCTTTCAAATGTCACATTACCAGTCAAAAGTTTGGACACACTTTCTCATTTAATGGTTTTTCCGATTGTTTTTCTACTTTCTACATTGTAAATACATACTAAATGTAAGGGCGACCGTGGCTCAGGGGGTTGGGAATTGCATCTGTAACTGGAAGGTCGCCGGTTCGATCCCTGGGCTCTCTGTCCTGGTCGTTGTGTCCTTGGGCAAGACACTTTACCCTACTTGCCTACTGGTGTTGGCCAGAGGGGCCGATGGCGCGATATGGCAGCCTCGCTTCTGTCAGTCTGCCCCAGGGCAGCTGTGGCTACAACCGTAGCTTGCCTCCACCAGTGTATGAATGTGAGAGTGAATGAATAGTGGCATTGTAAAGCGCTTTGGGTGCCTTGAAAAGCGCTATATAAATCCAATCCATTATTATTAATATAAATAAATACATGACACAAGATATACGTAATTATTAGGGGTGCAACGATACACAAAATTCACGGTTCGGTTCGGTTCGATACTTTGGTGTCACGGTTCGATATTTTTTCGATACAAAAAAATGTTCATGCATTTTTAATTTGTCATTTATTAAAATTATAAATATATATTTTAACTCAAAAGTACAGTTTTTAAATTTAACCCTAACCCTTGTGCGTGTTTTTTATTTTGACAGCGAATGCGCACCTGCGGACCACTTATGTGCAGCCCTGGTTATTTAGCTCGTCATATTGCAGCCACAGAAAATATTTTGTCCATGAAACCATAAAGCTGCACTTTCTTTTTGCCTTATAGTCTGATTTGTCATAACTTCTCCGTTTTGTGGTAAGCTTTTCTTTGGCTGTCACTTCTTCACCCTGACCTGTCTTATTTGGCTCAGCAGAACTGAAATGCTTTTACACGCTCACTCACATAAGCTCAGCGATTCTCTGCGCGATCAACCTCTCACATGTTTAAGCTTGCTGCGGGAGATTTCACTTGTCATGTTTGCATAGTAAGCTAACGATTAATAAGACGATGTCAGAGGAATTGGTGCACAAATTATCATCACTCACAGATCAGTGCTGTCGCTCTCTATACACAGTTCGCACGATTGCAAAGTGAAAGCAAAAAAACAAGCACAAATTCAAACGCGACTTCAATATGTCACATATTGACAGTGGCTCACCGATGCCAATGACATAATTACCCAGCTACATTTCTGAAAGAATGCAAAAGCATTGACATATATTTTTCCTACAATAGCCCGACGGGCAGGGAAGAGATAGATTTTGGTAGCCCGACTGAAAAAATCGCTAGCTCCGGGACGTCGGGCTAGCGATATTGCAAGCCCTGTATCTGATTGAGGAATCACTCATCTTTGGAAAAGAGAGTTTATTACAGAGAAATGGCTCTTTCCAAAATAAAAGCTATACTATCCGCTTCTTCTGGGCTATATTCTCAGCAGCATAAGGAGAATCATGTGCTAACAGCTGTCTAAATGACTCGGCTAAAGTTAGTAGCATGCTTGTTGTTTTTGTCTTTGCACTAGGATGATGTCGGCGTAAATGTGCAGTCATATTCGTTGTGTTCCCACTAGTGCTTTCAGGTTAATCTCGTTGAAATGACCTTAACGCCACAACACGGCAAATCTCCGTTAACGAGCTACCGCCGATCGCTCCGTGCATGGGGCTAGACGGCAAACACGTTAACGAGCTAACTGCGCTAACACACTAGTTCACACCAATGTAATTGAGCATTGCATGGCACATCCAACATACTGTTTTACTTTAGTCCATGACTCGCTTACCTTCAGGGTCATACGTCACATGAAAACCAAAATAATTCCAAACGCCAGATCTGAATGTTGCAAGTAGAGCTTAACTTCTGTCTCGCTAGCTTGCCCTGCGCTCTTCCTTCTGACTATGCTGTCTGTGTTGAGCGCTCAGTGGATCTGCGCTCGACAGTGCAGCCTAGGCGGAGTAGTTGAACACAGATTCACTGAGCGCTCAACACAGACAGCATCGTCAGAAGGAAAATTGATAAAATAAATTACAAATGTTGTATTGTTCGATACATATGCGTACCGAACCGAAAGCACTGTATCGAACGGTTCAATATCGATACGAATATCGTTGCACCCCTAGTAATTATGTAGCAAAAAAATAAATTAATAAATAGCTCTAATTATGTTTTATAATGTTGATTCCTGAAAGTAGCCACCCTTTGCTTTGTTGACAGTGCTGCAAACCCTTGGCCTTCTCTTAATTAGCTCAATGGTGTAGTCACCTGAAATGGTTTTCACTTCACAGGTGTGCCATGTCATTTCTAGAATTTCTTGGCTGGGGTTGGGACTATCAATTGTGTTTTTCAGAAGTCAGGCTGGTACACAGCTATTTGAAAACTGTTAGAATTCATATTATGGCAAGAACCAATCAGCTAAGTAAAGCGAAACAACAGTCCATCATTACTTTAAGAACTGAAGGTCAGTCAGTCCGGAAAATTGCTAAAGCTTTATATGTGTCCCCAAGTGCAGTCATAAAAACCATCAAGCACTACAACAAAACTGGCTCACATGAGGACTGCCCCACAAAAGGAAGACCAAAAGTCATCTCTGCTCCAAACAAATTCAGCCAAGTTGCCAGCTTCAGAAATCACAAGTTAACAGCAACTCAGATTAGAGCCTAGATAAATGCCAGACAGAGTTCAAGTAGCAGACACATCTCTACATCAACTGTTCAGAGGAGACTTGGGAAATCAGACCTTTATGGTCAAATAGCTGCTAAGAAACCACTACTAAGGAAATGCAACAAGCAAAAGAGATCTATTTGGGCCAAGAAACACAAGGAATGGTGATTAGACCAGGAAATCTGTTCTTTGATCTGATGAGTCCAAATATGAGATCTTTTGTTCCACCTGCCGTGTATTTGTGCAACGCAGAAAAGGTGAACGGATGGTCTCTACATGCATGATTCCCACCGTGAAGCATGGAGGAGGAGGTGCACTGGTGTGAGGGTGCTTTGCTGGTGACACTGTTGGGGATTCAAAATTGGAGGCACACTGAACCAGCATGGCTACCACAGCATCCTGCCATTCCATCCGGTTTGGGTTTAGTTGAAACATCATTTATTTTTCAACAGGACAATGACCCCAAACACACCCCCAGGCTGTGTAAGGGTTATTTAAGTTACTATTGGGATGCTGTCCCAGATGGTCTGGCCTCCACAGTCACCTGACCTAAACCCAATCCAGATGTTTTGGGATGAGATGGACTGCAGTGTGAGGGCAGTGTGAAGGCAAAGGGGCCGACAAGTGTTCATCATCTCTGGTAACTCCTTTAAGACTGTTGGAAAACTGTTTCAGCAGTGATCAAACCCAAGGGTGGCTGTTTTGGTGAATCTAAAATATAAAACATGTTTTGAGTTATTTAAGGCCATATTTCAGGCCAAACTCTGTGCCAAGTATGGCCTGGAAGTCCCAAGGTCAAAATGGGAGACAGCCCCTAGGGTGGTCGAGCGGGACTCCCAGATACAAATGGACAAACTGGTGATGGCTAACCAACCGGACATAGTAGTGGTGGACAACTAGAGGAATATGGCCGTAGTGATAGATGTAGCAATACCGAAGACAAAAACATCAGGAAGAAGGAACACGAGAAGCTGAAGAAGTACCAAGGGCTCAAAGAAGAGCTCGAGAAGATGTGGAAGATAAAGGCATGAGTGGTCCCAGTAGTAATCAGAGCGCTAGGTGCAGTGATCCCTAAGCTAGGCGAGGGGCTCCAGTAGATCCAAGGAACAGCATCTGAGATCTCTGTCCAGAAGAGCTCAATGACATCTTACCCCTGATCTCAGGGGTAAGATATCATCACCCCCACCCAAGACTGTGTACCAACCCTAAGTACAACTGAAGGTGTGTTGAGTGCGAGAGCAGCTGGTAATGGAGATCATGGTGAAGCTGGGATATTTAAATCTGTTTAAGACTAGAGCTTCCAAAGGGGTGGTCATGCCCACTTTTCTCCTTAAAATCAAGCTGATGATCAATAAGAAATGTATCTATTTTTCTATGTTGTTTTGTCCTTACAGAATTACCTCTGACTAACTTGAGGGATGTTATGTACATTGTAACCATCAACTTTGCAAAGTTTCAAAATACATTGCCATTTCTTTTCCTCATTGAATCATTTTTATCGAGTTCAGTATCTCAGATTCTTGCTTGCTATCACAGTTTAGGTTACCTTTTCTCCCATATTTTAACCATCCCTCAGCATGCAATCACTCATTAGTCTTTCAGGAGGGTAAAAAAGGAGACGAGCATGAGAGAGACAGCAGGCAAAATGACAACTGGCTGACAAAATGACATTTACACGCGACAAAGGGAGGGAAGAAGGATTGAGACAACTAAAGAAAGACAGGCATGGTGTAATAAGAGACTGACAGGGCATGGAGAGAAAAGAAAAAATCAACTGAAACAATGAAGGGTAGAGAGAAAGAGGGAGAAAGATAAAGAAACAGAGGCAGAGCCCTGTCACCTAAGTAGTGCTTTTATTTTGCTGTGTGAGCAGTGATACAAACAGCATTATGGCACAGTTACAACACCCTGACAACAGCCTTTCACAGCATGATAGCTGAGTGTCTTTTTCATACTGTGAGTGCATGTGTTTCAAAAGATTTGTGTGTGCACACATCGTATTCAGTCTTCTAGTTTCCCCATGGCTACTCAATGGATAGGCAGCACAGTGCTTCACACAGATTTGCATTTGTATGTGTGGCAAATTCTAGAGCAAAATAATCAGCTGCCTCTCCACATACAATATATCTCATCTCAGAGATGAATTCCAACTCCATGATCACAGACTGCAGCTGACAGTCCTTGTTCTGCTACGAAGGTTCAGTGAGCTTGGTGCAGTGATACATGAACCAGCGCTTTACCTGCTGCAGTTTTTGGAGTGGGATTAGAGATTCTGTAATGAAGTAGAAAGAAGGCATCAAGAACAGCCACAATAGTAACCTGACCACCTTGCTGTGAGGGAATCACAGTGAGGGAAAAGCCAAGCCAGCCTAGCTGACTAGCAGCACTTGGGCTTTTGAAATCAGAGCAAAAGGATCTTCCACAGGTAAAACTACTGCCAATGATTTCACAGTCTTGGAAAAGAAAGGACATGGTAGATGAGTTGGCAGAGATAATTTGACAGACAGTAATTTATGTTTGCATTTGGGCAAGGAAAGTATATATGTGAGAACCACTGTCAATAAGATGAATAATGCGTACCTGCCAGTATGCTTTACTCATTATTCCCAAGAAACTCACAGAATGTGTGTGATCCTCAAATTTTGTTTTGAACAACTGAAAAATTTTGAATTTAATGTTATTCTGAGAGGTGAAATGTACTGCAACATAATAAAACACCACCAAATCGAAAAAATGTTGCAAAAGTACATGAAACACAATGGAAGTTTAATAAAATACAACGAAAACAGAAAGAAAAACCGCAACTAAACCTCACACACAAACACACACATGCACACACATGCACACACATACAAAAACCTGTCAATAACACGACAGAACAGCTGCGGAAGTAACAAGCTAACATATATCTACAGTATTATGTGAGCCATGATATTAAAACACACAACACCACATATCTTTTTTCCATAATTTCTATCACTTCCACATTCAACTTTCTTTGTTGTTTGTGTGCTTTTGCAGAGCTTTGCAGTGCTTTTTTCATTTTGCTGGTGCTTTCTTAAGTTGCGTGTGTTTGAACTCTCAAGGCCACCATGAATTGAAGAATATTTAATGTGAATATTTACACATGTTAATAGCTGACCAGCTACAAAGTAATCTCACAATGAACATGCTTATGCTGCCTCAAGGTAAGATTTGCCCAGTGACAATTCAATTCCTGTTAGAGGGCTTTGTTTGTTCTTTGTAAGGCTGACAACAGTTTTTGTACTGACATGTAAAAAGTTTCAAATGTTGCAAACCTTTAGGGAATGTAATTGTTTCCTAACCCTAACTGGTAGGTATTTCTTCCTTGGGATGTTGAGGGATTTGCAAGTTGCTTCTTAAAATGAAATTAAAGTCACAAAGAATATATTTTTTTGGTTGAGACCAAATGTGTTCAGTACTCATTTTTTAAATTTTTTGTTTGTTTGTTTTTTTTCTTGTTTTTTTTTTTTTTTTTTTTTTGGGGGTGGGGGGGGGGGTTGTTTTTGGGTTCATGCCTTTCTTTCTTTCTTTCTTTCTTTCTTTCTTTTTTTTTACAAAAATGTAAAGTTGCATTATATTATTCATATCTTTATTTTGTACCTTTGAGAATTTCAAACTATGCAGGAATGCACCAGTGCAGGAATGTCATCAGTGCCCTCAGAATAAACTATAAAATACTTGATAGACTAATTCAGTATCGCTTGATCTCTTTTGTCAAAGGTTGAAATGAAAAGAATTTACAATTAAATATCTGGTCCACACATCAAGTGTAACATTGTTATGAGACAATATTCAGAAAATGTATTATATATATGGATGAAGGTTATTCTCCAGCCATACATAGATAACATGGTCATGGACTTTTATGAAGGCCACAGCTGTATTTATACTGAGGTCAGTTTTTGACCTATTCCACTTCCCACTCATTATGTTACGATACTTATTTTAACTTTGTATACACAGGGGGCAGAAGTCAGTGTTATTTCCAGAAGAGCACCACTAATGCTGGAAGTCATTCAATGTCATAGGACATATAAGAAGGTTGGATGACTGCATATATTCACTTTCAGTAGATACTTCCAGTTGGCTAAGAGAGGCATTGTTTTGGTGTTTTTCATTGTACCTTTGATATGTGAAGGAAAAAAACAAATATTCTCCACTTTCCCTTATCAGTTACCACTGTGGCAGCATATTCAACTCTGAAGAACAACTCCTTGTTCTAGATTTTATATTTATCTTTTTCAAGTAATACAAAAGCCCCACTGCACTAAGCAATTACTATAATAATGAGGATCTGTTTACAAATGTCGGTTTCACTCTACTGTTAAGGAATTTCAAGGTTACAGTTTTAAATCGGACTTGTTCCTTCTTCAAAACTCCCAAGGTTAGAAAACGTTTTTTTCTGGTGAATCGCCTGTATTACCTTGAATGTCAATGAGCCTCTGTGGAAATCAGGTTGGAAAATCTGAGAATCCTGCAGATTAATGTAGGTATCGATAACACACACTCAAACTGAATAACCCGAGTCAACTTGCACACATTGTACTCGCTCCTGTATCCAATACTTTGGCTAATGCAGGGTGTGAGAGGAAGAAGGGACATGTACACTTTGCTCTCTTTCACCCTAAGGTGGCGAGGACACACTCATGTACCTCCCGCCCCCCTCCACCACCACCGACACACACCCCTCTTCCGGCTTAGCTTTCGCACACAAACACACTAACGGGGGGCAGCCACACTCAGGCCTAAAAATGGAGCAAGTGAGAGTATAGAGAGACCCTGTAATGTCAGGTTTCTTTGCTGAGAAGATGAAAGAAGGAAGATCAAACAGGCGGTGGTACGTGATACAGGAAATGTCACCCCATCACCACCCCACCCTAAAATACCCACACACCCACACACACACAGCACAGACAGACATATGAGCCCCCAGAGGAAGGGATGATGATCATGGAACATGTGTGGGTCAATTTCAGTGTAAATATGTGCAAGCTATATCCATGTTGTCTATGTACTAATTAATCACCAGAAGCTCAGAGCAGCTACATAGCACAGCAGTCTGTGTAATGTATATAATATATATATCTGGTTCCAGTCTGCACTGGGAAACAAGGTCACAACAAGCTTAAAATTAGTTTTTTAATTACACAGTCACAACACCGTACCACAGTAAAGATGAACTACTGCAACCTTTAGAAAAGCAGTTGGTAACTATAACCCACTGTAATGTATATAATAGCTATGTTTTTAGAGCTAAGAAAAATGATTTTATTGCACTGTGCCACACTCTGTTTTTCTGATCATGGATGGAAATTAAAACTAATGTAGCTGAAGGCAGACTTTGCTCTAACTGCCATTTAGCCAGTCGCTATTTGAGTGATCTCTAGGAAGTCTGCACTTTCTGGCTTCTCTTTCTGGCTGCTCAGGTAGGAGGATGTAGTAAGAGCACACTGATTGTAGTTGGTTTGAAAACAAAAATCGAGGCCATTAAAGTGTTTATTCCCATTGTTGATTTTATTTAATAATTCATTTTACAGCATTAATATTTCAGTATGTAACATTACTTATTTCATATTCTTTTACTTTACAAAGTGGCCTCTGTGTGCTTTGTGGACCAACCACAGGTGTAACTTTGTTACTTTGTCTTCCTCTTTTCTCCCTCTCCCCCTCTTTCTCCTTCACACACACACACACACACACACACACACACACACACACACACACACACACACAGATCATATCAGTAGCATCATTCTAGGTTTTGATCAGCACCATGGGTAATGTGGATGTTAACTGGGCTAGCAATCCAAATAATTTCCTAATAATGTTTCCTAAATAATGTTCCTAGTAGCAACTCTCATACCCATAGCAGGAACAAAAATAACATATGCTTTTCATCTGATTTAAATAATGATGCAATGTGTCCAAATTTGTCAGTCGTAAACTTTAGAAAATTACATTTTAATTATTTGTTTAATTTAAAAAAAATTGAGGAAGATTTGTAGGAAACTCCTACAAGTATTTGTAAGGAGTCCAGATGGAAATATAGCTTTCCACTAGTGTCTCTCCTAGCCTCCTTTTTTTCCCTCCACTGACACAAATTAAAAGTCTGAAAAGAATGTTATTAAATCATATCTAAAGCAGTTATGGTACTGTTGTAAATAAGGTCTGTGTGCATTCCTGATGTCTGTTGTTTCAACAGCTACAAAACAGCCACTTTTTTAATAAATGTAACGCACGTGTCCTGATTAGCAAATGTCACCCGCCATTCCTGCTGTTAAAGTTTTGCCCAAAGGCTTTGTTAAGTGAATGTCACCCACCTACTTTATTTGATGAGTGAATCACATCTAACCTGCCTGATTTGTTTGGTAAATGTCTGGGATCTAGAGATGCCTATCACCATGCAGCCCCAACTGTGTCACCACCAAATCACACACCGGAGACCATGATGAGACATTTGAGGCTCAATAATCTTCTGCACATCAGTATGTGGAAAAAGTCAACTATTATACTAACACAATGACACATCACTCAACAGAATTCAGGCACTTTCTCAAGGTCCCGTGCACACAAAGTCTCAAACACACACTAACTGGTTAATATATCTTCTACTCTCTGTGTGTGTCTATTGGGTTGTGTATGTGTACATGCTGGTTTGGTCTGACAGGTCTCTATTTAAAGGGTCAAACAAACCCATTCAGCATATTCAATTTGCTTTCCCTGCTGAAAGAGGGCCGAGTGAGAAAGATATGAAGAGAGACAGAGAGAAAGAGAGAGAGACAGAGAGATGGCAAGCTAGTGCTTCAGACTTCTTTTACCTGAAAAGGATGTGATGTTATAGCAATTACCGATCAGTTCAGATATAGTAAGAGAAATTACTTTTTTTGATTAAACTACCATGAGCTCTGTAGAACCGAGGGCCTCGATCCCAATATTGAACACGGTGAATATAACTTTGCATGCCATTGTGTAAACAAAAAACAAAACAAAAAAACTACAAGCTTTTTCAAAGCTGTTTAGATTTTTTAGCTAAAAATAGACCCCGTTTCAGCCATGAAGAGCCATGTCACTATAATGGTACTGAGAACGACATATTGAGATACTCAAATAAAATTCCATTCAGCTCCACTGCATTGGATCAGAAGCAGGAAATTTAAGGGCATATGAAATCCTGAACAAATATAACCAAGTCTACCTACCATTAGAGTTACAGTAACCAGCTTGTAAGGAAGTAAAACATGGATGTAAATTGTCTGAAAGCACAAGAGTGAAACGTTACAAATGTGAAACTCGACCATACCCTTTCTGAGACTAATGCTGATCCGTGTCATTTGAAAGTAGAGTCAGCAAAGTATGACAAATGAGGGTACAATGGCAGTGGAAGAACTGTGGTTTGAAAAGGTCGCTCCATCTCCCCTACCTCAAGTACAGGACTCCTGTGTTCGTCTCCTGCTTGTGAATTCTTTATCATCTGCCTTTTGAATACCAAAGCTCATGATGTCTTCTGTAACTTCAACGCCCACGGCTTACTGTGTCACTCACTCTGAATTAACCTCGGGATCTTTATGCAAAACCATGCAAAAAAATTCAGATGAAGGCAGTTAACTCATTTGTTCAGATCGTGCCATGCTTGTGTTGACCTTTTATTCTTGGTCTGTGTTGCGTTACCTTGAGTGGAGCAAATAAAAAAATGAAATTAATCTAATATCAGCAATGTGCTTGCGTGCCATAGAGTTGCACAAGACCATTTTCCACAAGTAACATACAAATGGTTTGTGTGTCCGTCATTGTTTCACAACCTCTTTCTGTAGTTACAGTATATGTGGAGAGCTAAGAGATGCAGGTGTTTCTTAAATCTAATTACTTTATGCTCACCAGCACTGGAACGTACTCGTACACACACACACACACACACAGAGCCCTATTCCCTTATTACAAGAGTATAAAGTGTCAACTGCTTCTGCTCTACATGACTAATGAGTTGAAGAGCTGGGCATAGTGTAGTTATTTTGTGTGTGTGTGTGTGTGTGTGTGTGTGTGTGTGTGTGTGTGTGTGTGTGTGTGTGTGTGTCCCACTGAGCTTAGCTGTAACCCATAAAGTGGATGTCAGATAGTGTAGTGTGTGGGCTTATCAGTTTTCCAGTTGCCTTGCAGAAAGTTTGTTAACACTGCTGAAGCATTAACAAAGCCGCTTAAAGGATTTGTAAAATCTTACACTATCCACAAAAAGGTAACTATGAGCCAGATGATTGATGGTAATAAAAAGGCAACTTGAATATTCCACATCTTAATTTACTGAGCTGAGAAAGGGCAATATTGGCCACCTTTAATACTGCTTATCATGGCAGGAAAGGCATTAAACTTTGAACATTACTCAATTATATGTAGGCTAGATAAGCTAGTTTTAGAGTCTGGGTCACTGTCATGATTCACTCGGATACTTGAATTCTAAGAAATGCTCAGCAGTATAGATTTGCCTTTTAATATCATCAGTTACATCTTTGCTTTCTCTGTTGAGACATGCTGAAAAGTCTACAGTGGAAAAATCTTGATCATTTTGGTGTACCTTAATAGTGGCTCCGTGGTTTACACATTCACCTAATAAGCAAGTGTCTTCTACTGGGACTGAATCAGGGGAAAATACAAGTTCCTAACTTTTTCTATAGCACTTTTTTAAATAGACTGTTCTTCACAGTTTCAATAAAATATATATTATGATATTACAATTGAGTGTACATAACCCAACATACAACATACAAACATGTGGCCAAGTATACATAAATACATTTAGGTCTGTAAATATTTAGACACTTTTTTTGTATTTTTGCCTGATAAAGATAAAAGATAAATCTAAGATGGGAGAAGCAAAAGAACACTTTGTGATCTGAAGCATACCATATCATCTGCAGTGGAGGAAACGTTATGGCAGGGGCATGTATGGCTGCCAGTGGAACCACATCACAAGTGTTTACCGATGATGCAACTGCTGATAAAAATAGCACTATTAATTCTGAAATGCTCAAATTCAGCCAAATGTTGAAAAACTGATCGAACAGTAGTTCACAGTGTAAATAAATAACGACCCAACGCATACTCCAAAATCAACCCAAGAGTTTCTCAGGGCAAAAAAAATGGGATATCCTCCAATACCCACGTCAGTCATCTGATCTCAATCAATAGCCCATTCTTTTCAGTTATTAAATAATAAGCTGAATGCAGAAAGACTCACAAACTGGTGGCAGTTGAAAGCCTGGCAGAGCATCTCATGGGAGGAACACACTGCAATAAGAGTGTAGCCATCACTAGCATTTGGTGATGTCTATGGGTTGTAGACTTTAAAAAAAAGTGATAATCTGATTTTTTTTTTTAAATCTTTATATTTAAAATTGTGTTAATTTCTTTTTACATTTATTTTAGCTCGTGAAAAAAAGGGGACTATGTACAACCACCCCAAATTAAAGCTGCAAGTCTGCACTTCAATCAAAACCACACTGTTTGATTTAAAATTCACCATGTTGGCATACAGAGGCAAAATAATAAAATCTGTGTATTTGCACAAACACTTATGGCCAAAAGCTTAAGGAAAAACTCACCTATAATTTTTTTTTTTTAGCAGATACTTAAGACAAGCCACTGATTCAGATGACCTGGGCTCTTGTCCAATCAAAGTTTTGGTGCTACGACCTCAAAACAGTGGTGACCTTTGGATTTAAAATAAGTGTGTAACAGTTAAAATCCTTGATTAGGTAATCAGAGAGGAACAAGGAAAGGAAGAGGGGAATAAGTCCTCAGCAGGTCTGCTACATACACAGGGTCCACATCCTTAAACACCCTGGTCATTGTGTCTGTGGCGCATTACAGAGATGCATTTGATTCTGTCTTGTATTTTAAATTAATTTTTATAATCTCTATACTATCTCTGTAGAAAATTCATATTTGTCCCCTTTATCTCTTTGGAAGAGCCCCATGTGATGGAGGCTAGATTTGAGAACAGAACTGTAGTACCATTACGTCAGAGCTGGCACCAACATTTACCATCATTTGACATTGAGAAAATAGCGAGGGGGAAAGAAGAGGTTGGAATAAAATGAAAGAGTTTATAGCTGAGTTTTATTAATTGTTGAGCCTGGTGCCTAAAAGGATTGCAGCGGTTGAAAAAAGGAGAGTAAAGTGATGGTGTGATGAGGTAGATTTATGCCAATGTAAACAGGCAGGCTTGGCCCAGTGGCAAGGACTTCTGGTAAGGATGAAGAAGCGGTGGGTGGGGATGGGGTGGGGGCAGGGAAAGGACAGAGCAAGAGGCAGAATAGAGTAAGAGCAGGGAATAAATGAAGGGAAGCTGTAGGGGGAAAAAGAGCATGTACAGAGATGTAAGGGTGACAAAGGAAGAGGAAAGGCTGACATTGAAAGGATGAAGAAATCAATGAAAGGAAACAAACAATAAGACAGTGAAAATAAGGGAGGATGACTGAGAGGACGTTGTTAAATAAGCACAGGGGAGGAGAAAGTAAAGGGATGAACAAGAGCAATGGAGGAATATGAGAAGTCAATGGAAGAGGAATAAAGGTCCTGACTCTTCTATATCTGCATGTTAGATAAAACTGTAATGGGAAGAGTGATAAAATAAGTCTATATGAAACGACGGGGGGGAGAGATTAAAGAAAGGAGTGGAAGAATAAGTAATAAAGTGTCGCCTGTCAAAGATAACGAGGAGTAAAATAAGGTTGCAGAAAGGAAGGAAAATGACAGGTGTTGTGGAATGAAGTGAAAGCACCCCTTGAAATGAAATGAGAAAGTATGAGAAGGAAGAAGTTACGGAAGAAGAAATAGTAGCGACAGAGGAAGAAGAATTAAAGCAGGAGGAGGTCTCATCAGTATCTAAAATAATGAATAAAACAAAGGAGATAAAGACAGGAGGCACTGAACACGTGACAACCACAAAATATAGGGGTTAACAGTAATCTACTGCTAACAGTACGAAAACGGGCATCATCTCCTCAGGTACTAAATCCCAGTCTAGTAGAAAAGGGGATTATCATGATCATCATTAATAAGCAAAATGCCAGCAACCCTAAGCCTTTCTCTATCTAATAAATCCTCCCTGATCCACAGAGGAGCATAATTAATACAGACAGCAGGGGGTAGGAGGTTAGCACCAACAGAGCACGAGTTAATAAGAAGGTAGTGAAGGAGGTATCAAAACCTCCAAGTTTGGATACCTCCATTCTGTTTGAGTAAAAGTTCATAAAGCACAGAGTAAAGAGTTTGTGCCAGTGGGAGATCATTAACATGCATACTGCTGCTTAGAAAAAAGTACAGCTGGATCGACTGGAAAGTTGAAAATTCAAATTTTTAAATTTTATGTATTCATTTATTTATTTAATTTTTAATTATGGTTTTCTGTGGGAGAAGTGTCTCATTTGCCGTGAGGTCCACAGAAGCAGCGTCTTGTCTCCTGCACAGCTGACTGGGATGAGGCTGAGCATGGATAAGGGCCATCTCAAAATGTTAATTGCACAAAACCAGAGTAGTGAAAAATAATAGCACAGCTTGCAAATTATTCCTGTTGGCAACATCGAGGGAAGAGTAATTGTATTTTGTTTATGCATGTGCATATGTTCAAGTTCAACTTGTATATGCCCAAGTGCATAAGAAATTTAAAAAAAAAAAAAGCAGTAATTTGTGTTAACTGGCGTTTGAGCCCATTTTGGGTGGTTTTGCATCTTTTTCAGCCTTTTAATTACAACAAATGGAGGAAAATTGTCACCAATCAGTTATGAAGCATATTCAATATTTAAAAAATAATAATAAATTTCAAGAAAACCCCTCTATTAGTATCTATTGGTTAAATCTGTGGTCCTATGGATGCACACCTGTAGTGAAAATTCTCAGAGTGCAATAAAGACTTGATGAGCACTACACATTAAGACTCAAAGTCCTTGTCAAAGCCCTTTACTCCATGCTCCCTAGAGAGAGATTAAAAAGGACTAAAATAAATCTGATAAAGAGGGAAAAAATGTTCCCAGCAGTGTAGACCTTGACATACTCTTTAATAACGATGGCTGTGCTCTTTGACTGAAATCTTTACTCGAGTAAGTTGAGAGTAAGATAAAAATGCATCTCAGGGCAAGGGTCAAGGTGAACATCTTTATCGGAGCTCAATGGAAAGGAAGATGAAATACCTGAAGGTACTCTCTGCAGCTAATAGCTTGTGGTATTGTGGATCAGAGATGGGCAGTAACGGGTTACTGTAATCCGATTACTTTTTTCAAGTAACGAGTAAAGTAAGGGATTACTATTGCAAAAACGGTAATTAGATTACCGTTACTTTACCGTAGGAACGCTGCATTACTGTGTTACTAGAACTGTGATTTTTTTGCGAGAATGTCTCATGACAGTCATGTAAGCAAGTGCGACATTCGTGACAGCAGCTGTGTGCAGATCAACAGTGGATCATATATCGAGTGCAGGAGAGAGTATGAGCATGCAGCGTTTAAAGCGTGGAAGTACTGACCTTATTTTGAGTTTGATTCCATAAAAAGTGACAAAAACATTAGTGTCCGTTGTGCGTGGGAAGAAAACTTCTTTTTACAGCGAAAAAAACCCCTAAACTTCCAAGCAAGCACCGAGTGCGCTACGACGTAATGGGAAATTCACAGAGAAACTCGCGGGTTCTTCCCAGTGTTGCCAACTCCTCAGTAAGGAAAATCGCTATTGGCTGTCCTAAAAGTCGCTAGAAGTCGCCAAATGACGTCATCGCCTAATTTGCATAATTGGTCATGCTAATGTAATTGTAACCTACGCTGTTGGAGAGAGAAATAACATCGTGGAAGAGACATAAAGTGAGTAAAAATCATCCTAAATGCAGTTAGAATTTATTTAGAACTACAAATTAAATTTCTTTTAGCAATTATTGTTTTTTAATGTCACAATTCCAACCTTGCTCCTTTATCCAGGCCTGGACCGGCAAAAGTGACCCGAAATTGGCACTCTGGTGGAGTTACTTTGTGTGTGAGAGTGTGTGTTTATAAGTAGTTTTAAACCTTGTGATCCACAAAACAGCATAACAGTAAAGGAAGAACTGACTGCGTTACAGTCAGTGCGGGAGCAGCGGCTTTGCTCATGCGCGATTCATTTGCCGTTTGGACGCACAGGTGTGAACATCTCCTGCCCTGATAGCAGCTGGGGGAGGACTATCATCCGCCTGTGAGCGCTTTGGCACGGGTGAGGTGCCCAAGGCAGCACCTCTGCTTGTTGAGAGTAAGAGCGATACGCGTTTTCACGTCAAAAAATCGTCATAAATAAGTCTCCAATAATACCAGAAAAAGTCGCCAGATTTGTCGCTAGTCGCTTTTTAGAAAAAAAGTCGCTAAGGGGGTCTGAAAACTCGCTAAATATAGCGACAAAGTCACTAAGTTGGCAACACTGATTCTTCCACTGACCGCTGCGGCACACCTGCACCAGGGTAAACCTCCGCCTACCCTACTCCTGCTTTACAGGTGAAAATAGAGCCAAAGGACCGCTAGTCTTTGACTTTATTTATTTTTTGCTGTGTTTTACTTCCATTTATTTGAAAGACTGAGTGTAAACACACACACACACACACAAAAATTATGTGCTGGAATGTGCAGAAAATAGGTTTAAATATTAAACAAATTTCTTCCAGTCAGAGAATATTGCATATAATTAAATTGTTGCTTGATGCATAAAGTTAAAAGATTAAAACTAATAAAACAAGTTTTAAAAAGAGACTTTTCCATTTGATTACATTTTGTATGATGGATTATGCAGAAAAAGTAGAAATGGGCTGAAAGATCTATCGCTTTATCACCTATTCAGGTTGTAAATCGTGTTTTTAAAAAGTAACTAAGTAACTAAGTATCTAAGTAATTAATTACTTTTGAAAATAAGTAATCAGTAAAGTAACGGGATTACTTTTTGGGGAAGTAATCAGTAATTAGTTACTGATTACTTTTTTCAAGTAACTTGACCAACACTGTTGTGGATGCATAATAAGGGTCACTTTTGCATTGATGTGTTTTTTTGCACACTTGCACATTTTTACATTCAAGGGTTTTACTGAACTCATTTAACAAAATGACTATCCTATACTTTTACAATTCATGTATTTCAGCAGGTGCATGACCCACATCACTCTGCACTCTGTCAGTAAATGACTAAGAATACCTAGCTTTAGCAATATAAAATCATCAGCCGTATGTTGTTTCTGGTGGTACAGATAATTATTTAAGCATGAACTGTTTGTTAGGATGGTGCTGAGTGTCTGTTTCTGGATTTGGCTCCGGCACGACTTCTTGTTTGTCCACACAAACAGTTTAAATGAAAAAGAAAAAAAGGCTAAAAAAGTTCTTCTCACTTTCAGTCAATCACACACATATTCAGAAATCCTTGTTGTGATATTTTAAAGCATTGAGTGCACATTTAGCATTAGGTTTGACATAGAGGGTCACCGGACTGTTGCCGGGAGTTTCTAAGACAGAAGGTTGTAAGAGAATGGCTACAGTCTAATGGTGTTTATTTCACATACTGAGAGACATCTGCTGAAAAATGTTTTTAAGTTAAGTTCAAAGGGTACCTAGCAGAGGTGTGGACTCGAGTCACATGACTTGGACTCGAGTCAGACTCGAGTCATTAATTTTATGACTTTAGACTTGACTTGAAAAAATGTTCTAAGACTTGTGACTTGACTTGGACTTTTACACCAATGACCTGGGACTTGAATTGGACTTGAACCGGTTTACTTGAAAAGACTTGATATTTTACCCCAAATATAAAATTTAACATGCATATTATATAGAGATTGAAAATGTGACGTCATTCACGGGTAGAACCGCAAAGGATTTTGGGAACTCGTGGCAAGAGGTACTAGCGCACGCAGGCTTTCAATTGAAATCAGTTATACAGCAATAAAAAGAAACACAAAAATATCAAGAAGCTGTTGTATTATTAACTGCAATAGCCGGTCACATGACAGCCACGGGAAGCCGACGGGTAAAGAGATCGGTTGTTATCGGATTACGTCGTTGAAGAGAAATTGTTCGAGCCATGTTTCCGAAGTAACAAAGAGGCGACTGGATTGCAGCCATTCAAAGACCAAATATAACGTCCCAGAACACTCCAGCTCACAGGTTAGTCTGCTCCAAGCATTCCCACAAAGGTCAGTCTTCTGTTGTAGTTAATACGTCATTTTCATAACATAATTGGTGATATAGGTTACAAGCAAGTCTGGCGCTGAACAGAAATTGTCGCGCTATGCTCCTTTGTTTATTGTGCATAAATAGTGAATTGTCCTGACACAATATTGCGTTTCGCTTCTGTTATTACCATGGTACATTGACAAAAACATATACTTTTATTCACAGGGTAAAACAGTTGTTTTGTATCACTAATTGCCCAGTACGATTACAGCATACAGTATTATTGTCACTGCTACATTTCTGTGATGCTACCAGAAATTATTTCCACTGCTAATTAATTACCGTTGAGCTCAAAGGTCCTATTAATAAACGTTTAACGAATGTGTATTTATGACGACGATTTGTGAGACTGGTAAACTTATGATACGTACGATGGTCTTTACTTTCTACACGGTGCATTTCAAGGTCCTGTACCCATCCGTCGGTAAACTGTACCTGGGCTTGTTGCAGTGACCGGAAGTTACTAAACTTCACGAGTGTATGCACTCACTCCAAGAACCGTATGATTATAAATATGCATATAAATATGCTACGATGAGATAGCTGACTTCATCTAACTAGCAAATGTTGTCCAGGCTACGTTGGTGATGCAGTTTTTTTTAAATGTGTATGATATTTTTGTCATGCGATTTTAAAGCCAGTCCTACAAGCGCATCCAAGAATAACATGCAGCTTATCTCAGAACTGTTGGTGAAAATTATTCTTGGAGCTAGGTTTAATTGAGCTGCATTTTAAAGAGGTGCAATTTCACAATTTGTGTATATTTTCTACGTTCACTATTTTGTCATGTGTTGAGAAAAACACAGATTTAAAAATTACATGGTCTAATATTTACATTTAGCATATAACTGCAACATGCTTTTTTTAGTTTTTTTTTTTAAAGACTCGAAAGGACTTGAAATTCAAAATTTCAGACTTGTGACTTTACTTGGACTTTTACACCAGTGACTTGAGACTCGACTCTGACTTGCCTGACATTACTTGAGACTTGACTTGAGACTTGAGGATAAAGACTTGAGACTTACTTGAGACTTGCAAAACAATGACTTGGTCCCACCTCTGGTACCTAGCATTCAAATGCAAAGCTGAGAGTACTGCACAACAATGTAATAAATCTGCATTTGATATTCAGATGTCTTTTCAAGGCTGAAGCTTTTACACTGCTGTGGTAGGCAATCAAATATTTATGTACTCTAAAATGGCTTTGAAAAAATAAAGAACACAACATTCAAAGTAGAATAGAACACTAATGGAGAAATTATTTATTTCAAATAAACATGGAAAGGAGAACTTCAGGAATTAGTATTTCCAACAAATGTATGAATGTGGCACTGATTGTACCAACTCACAGGTAACATTTCACTCTCTTTTTAATTCTTATGATGGAATGCTGATTATAGATTTTTTATTGCATATTTGTCACACTTACATGTTTCAGATCATTGAATACATTTTGATATTGGGCAAAGGGAACCCAAGTACATACAAAGTGATTTTTTTCTAAATGATAATTTCATTGATTAAGGTTTTTATTTAAAAGTTATCCAAACATACCTGTCCCTGTGTGAAAAAGTAATTGCCCCCTCAGTTAAATCATGAATTAAAACATGAATAACTGTAATTAACCACAATTTTTGGAAAGCTGTGTTCATTTTCACCAGCCTCATCCAGGCCTGATTACTGTCATCTAATTAGAACCCTGTGTGGCAAAGTGAAGTGGGCTCAAATATCTCATGAAGCAACACATGATGAAACTGGTAAGGATGTTGTAAAAGTGGCCGTGAAACTTTGTGAGACTGCAGATTTAGAGGGATGCTGTCAGTAACGTAGTATGTTCTCTAGAATGATCCCTAATCACAATGGGGAGGGGTTCTGTGCCACAGGCTGCCTGTTGGTGGTGGCCATGTAAATGGTGCGTTTTGGCATGATGTGACATCACATTCAAAGCCTTGCTGGAGAGTGTTTATCTGTGAAAAGCAGTGTGTAAACTAAACGCCACTTTCAGAATTATATTGGAGCATAAATGTGCTACAACTATGCTATAAGAGCACCATTCTCACTGTAGGCAGTGACACATTTAAGTGATGGCACTGAAAGCAACTAACAGTAAGGAGTGTAAAGGCCAAACTCTCTCTAGTTTATCTTCAAGTGGGCCTGGAAACAGATTAAAGCTTCGACCTTTGTAGTTTATCTTCATGCATGTTTTCTTAAGTGCTGTGGCAGTTACTGCAGTTCCCCAAACTGACACTCCTACTAAAATACTGCTAAATGCATTTCTTTCTTTTTTTTTTGTATGTGTGTCCTAATCCAAATCTGGCAAATGGCACAAGAAAAGCTGGTTCTAAACAACAATGTGGGAACAAAACGGGACATTCATGTACTGGGTTGAAAGAAAACAGATTTCTTTATAAATGATACCTGTAGGAAAAGATTTTAAAAATGCTAAATAGTAAAACTAAAAAGTATTACAAAAGATGGTATGTCATGACAGCATTTTTGCCAAATTTATATCTTTTTTTCAGATAAAGGGAAAATTAAAACTGCACAAGGATTTTTTTTTTAAACTAAACCATATCACAAGGAAAAAGGAAGGTCAGTGGAAACTCGTGAGACTGAAAATTGGTTGTAATTTAAACTGGTGGGCAAGATAGAGGTCCCCAAACATGCATATATCTTGTAACTATTTTAAACAGCCAGCCACAGTACTCTATTATTTTTCTCCCAAGAAGCCACTCTTGGGTCACACAGGACTATTTGCTTCTTTATCACAGGCAGAAGTCTTAATGTTTCATCACAATACCCCAGACGCTATTTCAAATATACCTGTGCCCACTTACGCACATGCACACACACATTCACCTCTGCTAGCCCACAAGGCTCACTGAGAGCCTTGATTAAAATTTCCCCAATGTTCTGCTTCAGTTGGTGGCATGCTGAATGATGTGTGTCCCCACACAGATGGAGCTCCCTCCATCCACGCATCCACACAAACACACACACACACACACACACGCCTAACATCTTGTAGTGTCTCAAATTCTTCATCTGCATGAGAAAATGGGAAAACACCTTTAATAAAAATGCCTTCCCACTTGCCCAGTCAACTGTAGAGAGCCTATGGAAATCACCTTTTTTACTTCACAAGCCAGCTGAACAGATGAAAGAAAGGTGACTTTTGTCTTCTGTGTGTATGGATGAGTTCAGGGAAGCATTAAGGTAGGCTAGAAAGGCATGGCCATGAAGAATGTTCCTTTTGACAGAAATACTTGAAATAAAACTGTCAACAGAATGCACGTTAAAAAAAACTGCTTTACATGAATGCAGTGGAAACATATGACTGCGACATATCTTAACATTCCAGAGTCAAACCTCACTATGTATGGGATAAAGTAAACATCAGTGGGTGCCCCACATAGTTGACCTTGTGACTTACATACACTGCAGATAATAAACCATGTCCTTTGATATTCAGATCCTTATTCAACATTTATTCCATTGCAGATTAATTCAATTAAAATTTCACATTAACCTTACTCAGACATACAAAAGAGGCTGTGTATATCAACACAAAGAGGGAAAATGTGCATTGGAGTTATATATTTATACTTATTAAACACTAAATATATAGTCTAAGGAGCTTGGAAAGATAAATATAAATATATAGATATTTTTTTGTCTGGTAAAGTGAATATATAGATAAGTGATCAATTTAATGAAACCCTCAGCTCTGTTATGCTACATGTTGCATTTTACAGTCATGATTTTGGTCAGGTTTGCCCCTTAGAGGGAAGGGTCACTGCCAACCCATACAAAGTAGCTCTGAGTGATCACCTTTGTTCAATGATGAAACACTTCTACACCATAGTGCTCCCATCTATAGGGCACTAGGGGTCACTGAATGGTTTGATGAGTCTGTAAATTATGTGAACAATGCTTCGCCTTCACAGTCACCACATCTCCACCCATCTGAACACCTATGGAGACTTTGGTCCATTGTGTTTGACAGAACACTTCAACACCATCATCAAAACACAAAATAAGGCAATATTATTTGAAAGACTTTTCATTCCTCCGTTAAAGTTCAAGAGTATCACAAGATATGAAACACAAATAAACTAGAGTGAGTCAGGCTGATCGAGATAACAGATGAAATCAAAAAGCTCTCAATATGTGCTGTAATGGTAAAAAGAAATTACAAAGTGTGTGAAAGTCTAAAGATTTAAGTACCAGAGCAAAAAGAATATAATAAAATATTTAATAAAGCATAAAACCACTCCTCAGGAGGTCTTAAAATTGGGTAGAAAAGCAATCATCAGCAATGATTTTAAAGAAGCAATTGCTACCGCGGACCAGTTTGGGAAGGTTTATAAGAACATTTCCAAACAATTTGAAGTCTATCATGCTACAGTGAGAAACAGGAAAACATTCAAGAAAGTTGCCGGTCGTCCCAAGAGGGATAACCCAGCAGATTCACTCCATGATCAGAGAAGTCTGGCCATATTGCACAGCCACACTTTTGGCAAAAAGCAAAAACAGCATATCAGCACAAACACCACATACTAGCTATCATGCATGGTGATACAGAGGTGAAAATTTTAACTTGTTTTGCAACCAGTAGCTCAAAACCGTGCAGTAAATGAGTTAACTATAAACCCCTCTGTATACCAAATTATTCTAGAGTCGGATGTGAGGCCAAAGCTTCCAAGCACACAAGCAAATCTGTAACAGACTGGCTGAAAAAGAAAATAATTAAGGGTTAGAGTGAGAGACCAATAAAGTTATACAGAAACATGTTACTTCAAGATATTGCTGCTAGAAGTGGTTAGAAAAAAGCTACTGAATCATGGAGTATACTTAGTTTTTCCAGACACTGCTTCTGTATTTTGGATTATTTTTTAAGTAAATAATGACATGGTGCAATAGGTCATGTGTTGTTTCACAGAAAATACAAAACATCTTTTAAGATTGTAAGATCTAAGAGCTCGGATGCAGGATTAATTTAAAAGAATTGCCTTGCTTGTGTTGAGATCTCTGCAGTTGTGATCATTTGAGGCCTTTGTGGTTAGATTTTTTGGCATTTCATTGTCAAGAAAAGTGACAGTCCAAATTGGGCAGACATTCAACATGCCTTTTTGATCTCCCTAATTCACTGGTGTCATATTTTATGCTACAAGCTCAGATTGCAAGATTTCCGATTGTTCTGTTTCCGACTAACATTTGAGATCTGACAAAAAAAAAAGAGACAAATCTCTGCTTGTGATTCTTTAAACTTAAACACGTCTTCTCCAAGAGTGTGGCTTTCAGGTGTCTGGGGAAAAAATACACTTAGGCAATTGGTGAGCTTTATTTGCATTTGTATTATTGGGCACTGTAAAACGACATCAGAAAAACATACAGTGAATGATAGATTGCTGCTGAACTTGGTTTCAGTGTTCATATATTTCACTTCAGCTCATTTCAGAGGAAGCACCCTGGTGTCACTCATGTAATATTAAACAGTTTTTGTCATGACACATCACAACACGCGGTGCATAAGATTTTCTCCTCCTACTCATTTGAACTTACATGTAGCTATTTAAGAGAAAGCAGTCCCACTTTTGAAAATGAAAAGTGCATCTCCATAAGTGGAATCAGAAGATAAATCCCAGAGCTATAGATCTGAAAAGGTTATTGGCAAAAATAGAAAAAACAAAAACAGAGAATCATCGGTTGAGTGATTACAGATGAGCTGCTGTTTCTTTTACAATCTCAGTATACCTTCCCTTAAGGAATGGTTCAGTTCATCGTGTAGAGTTTCTGTTGTGCTACATTAGACAGAACTAATTCATTCTACAAATGTCTACATTCTTGGCTCACTTCAGTCCAGGTAGCAAATTTAAGTCCAAACGAAAGTAGGAAAGAAAATCAAGGAAATGCAGTTACAGTATGTGGTACAGTATGATTATCAACACTAGAAGTGCAGTTACAGACATAATATTAACTGCAGTTTCCATAATTAATCATCATGGGGCCAAGCAACTCATAATATCCAGAAACAGAAACTGCAGTCATTAGATAACATTGGTAATGGATTTCTGCTACTCTTCCTTCTCTTTTTCTGCTTGTAACTAAGGGAAAAAGTCAAACTACGCTCATCCCTCTGCCCCTTCACACTGCTTTTTGTCTCTTGGAATATTACTATTCAAGTCACACCCAGTAGCTTCTGCATGCCTCTGATCTTTCTGCAGCATTTTTTTTTTTTTGCATGTATTGCTTTCTCTCTCCTTTTGCTCTTCCAAATCACCATTTCAGCACAACCACCTACCCTCTATTGATATCTAACCCGTTCTTTGATCGACATTCCCATGGTAAAATGTTGTATTTTAATAAAGATTTTTTTTTGAAAAGCATAAAATTTTAAATAATCTAAAAATAACAGAAAACAAAAGTTTGAATAACACAGAGAAGAAGAGTTTTACAAGTTTTACAATTCATTTCTGCTTTCAGCTTATATAAAGTAAACATCAAGGCTCACAAGGCTGATTAATGGTTATTAATAATATAATTTTATGAAATTAATTATTTTAAAAAATGGATTGTTACACATTATTATGTATTCATTTACATTATTTTTAGCATTTCTTTAAGTACATGTGTTGACACGATTCAGCAGCATCCACATTGAATTATAGCACTGAACTGAAGCACAGCACTGGGTATTTTATGCACAAGTAAAACAAAATATGCATGAAAAAATCAATACCCATAAGTAAGGAACCACAAGCTTGAAAGATATCCTTTTCAAATTCTCAACAGAGACATAAACAGAACTCACTCCTCCCAAAAAACTGTGTGGGTGCCCTTGAGCAGGACACTTAACCCCTCAACTATTTAAGGTGCCAAGAAGACTGCTGTTGTTCAGAGCTGCCTTGGGGTTATTTAATGTTTGGCAGTATGAATATGCAGAAGCGCTGTTTTAAAAGGAAGGCTTACTTAGTTGGACGAACAGAAACATACAGCTATAAAGAAAAGTGTTTTCATCATCACTCTGTTGTTTGTGTTTACTTTATTTATCTGAAATACTCATAGCAATAATTCCTGGTTCACCTTTACAACAAAGGATGTTTAAGGAAATTGATGCTCTATAAACAGATGGCATTTCTAAAAAGAAGTATTTCTAATCTTTTCATTAATTTTTTCATTGCCCTGTCCTTTATTGTCTTTGAATAAGTATTGAAGTACAAGCATACTCTGAGATCATGTTTTGATATCGGTTTACCTTAACAGAAGCTGTCATTTGTTTACCTCATGAAACGCACACACACAGACACACACACAGTGTGAGTCACGGATTACAGCCTTACTGAGGCGTATAAGAACACATCTCTATCCTCCCACCCAGCTAGCTGGCATACTGTTTCACATCACAAGAGCCCATGTCAAAACCACAGAAAGGCCTCGAGCTGCCTTATAGCATGGAAATCTGTGTGTGTGTTTGGTGCTTGCTGATGCTTTAACTATATAACTGCTGATATAACAGCTGTAAGTGTGCAGCCTGTGCTATTTGTATGAAAGACAGTCACTGCACTTAAGCTGAATGCTGGCTTTGGACCTCCCGTCAGGGGTTGCTGCCCTCCCACACCCATTCCTGCCCTCCCACACCCTGGACGCTGATACTGAAAAAGACTTCAGTGAGAGTTATAGTAACTGTGTGTGGACTTACATTTTTTATGCTCTGTGGACTTACAGAAAATCTTTTTGTATGAGGGGAATGGCTTATCATTTCAGGAAAAAAAATGAGGGCCACTAAATCTTACCACAAAGGCATGGCTAGGGTGAAGGTGGGTTACTGGTTAAGGCTGGTAAACGTTAAATGAGTAGTAATAGAGGCTAGGATTGGAGTTTCAGTATAATTCCATGTGAAAGATGGAATTACATTTCTCGCTCTCTCCCGTGTGTGTTTGTGTGTTTATGTGTGCATGAAATTATAGAAGTTCAAGAGGATTCAAATTCAAGCTTGTGTTTTGGCAAGCATTCACTTTGATAAATTGTCCTTGAGCAAAACCCTAGAGCAGTTCCAGCTGCTGGGCACTGCTCTGCAGCAAATATTGACTTTTAACCTTCTTTATAAGAAGTGCAATAGAAAACATAATTTGATTAGTAATTTTGCTGTGAGATTTAATGAAGAAATACATTAATCACTTTGAAAGGTATCTGTAGTGTTAACCCATAGCAAAAGAGGAAAATGTTGGTATTCCCTGTTTATAAAACACACCAAACAACACAGAAAACAGCTCCAGCTCGGTCAGATTAGATGGACAGCGTTTGTGAACAGCAGTTTTCAGATCTTGCCACAGATTCTTGATTGGATTTAGATCTGGACTTTGACTGGGACCATTCTAACACATGGATACGTTTTGTTTTAAACCATTCCATTGTTGCCCTGGCTTTATGTTTAGGGTCGTTGTCCTGCTGGAAGGTGAACCTCCGCCCCAGTCTCAAGTCTTTTGCAGACTCCAAGAGGTTTTCTTCCAAGACTGCCCTGTATTTGGCTCCATCCATCTTCCCATCAACTCTGACCAGCTTCCCTGTCCCTGCTGAAGAGAAGCACCCCCAGAGCATGATGCTTCCACCACCATATTTGACAGTGGGGATGGTGTGTTCAGAGTGATGTGCAGCATTTTGCATTTTGTCCAAAAAGTTCCATTTTGGTCTCATCTGACCAGAGCACCTTCTTCCACATGTTTGCTGTGTCCCCCACATGGCTTGTGGCAAACTGCAAACGGGACTTCTTATGGTTTTCTGTTAACAATGGCTTTCTTCTTGCCACTCTTCCATAAACGCCAACTTTGTGCACTGCACGACTAATAGTTGTCCTATGGACAGATTCCCCCACCTGAGCTGTAGATCTCTGCAGCTCGTCCAGAGTCACCATGGGCCTCTTGGCTGCATTTCTGATCAGCGCTCTCCTTGTTCGTCCTGTGAGTTTAGGTGGACGGCCTTGTCTTGGTAGGTTTACAGTTGTGTCATACTCCTTCCATTTCTGAATGATCGCTTGAACAGTGCTCCGTGGGATGTTCAAGGCTTGGGAAATCTTTTTGTAGCCTAAGCCTGCTTTAAATTTCTCAACAACTTTATCCCTGACCTGTCTGGTGTGTTCTTTGGACTTCATGGTGTTGTTGCTCCCAATATTCTCTTAGACAACCTCTGAGGCCGTCACAGAGCAGCTGTATTTGTACTGACATTAGATTACACACAGGTGCACTCTGTTTAGTCATTAGCACTCATCAGGCAATGTCTATGGGCAACTGACTGCACTCAGACCAAAGGAGGCTGAATAATTACGCACACCCCACTTTGCAGTTATTTATTTGTAAAAAAAATGTTTGGAATCATGTATGATTTTCGTTCCTCTTCTCACGTGTACACCACTTTGTATTGGTCTTTCACCTGGAATTCCAATAAAATTAATTCATGTTTGTGGCTGTAATGTGACAAAATGTGGAAAAGTTCAAGGGGGCTGAATATTTTGCAAGCCACTGTTATAACACAACTGCAGAATTAATCTCAACTTTAAGTTGACATAAGGAAGAAAAAAGGGTGACATTTCAGATTTTTTGACAATGGAAGGCTGCAAGCCCAATTATGCAGTATTTCAAAATGTTGCTAAACAGAGATCCTTTTGAACACGATCATTCAAAAAGCTTCATAGAGTGTCTGTGAAGTGGCTGAAAATCTAATAAAGGAATGTCCATTACCAAAGCTCCTCCTGAGCTGAAAGCTTTGAAAAATGTCACTAAGCTCAACATATTTCTGACTCTATTTGTGATAGTAAAATGAATCCAGACAGAGCTCACTTAAAAGGGTCTCTTTTTTCATTATCATTGTTCAAATATCACAGTACTAGTACATTCAAAGCACATTCAGTGTATCCCTTCAAGTGTTCGGTTCAATATGTTTCTAATCCTCACAGAATCAAAATCAGTGTTACTTTTCATTTGGGACAATATGATAATCAATGGATTTCCATTCTGCCTGGCCTGAATGTTCCACTTTACACCAGTCCCTTTGGAATAAAAACAGATTTGGCAACAGAAAAAGTAAAATTGATTACAACCTAGGTGATACAGCCTGTTCTAACTAGCAAACTGAATCTACAGATAAACCCTAATACTTCATAACACTTTCTGCTCACCCTGCTGACAGTCCATCTACCCCACAGCTTCTGTGCTATCAGTGATTAGTGCAGGGTAGGTTTGTTGCCAGCTAGGATGGCGTGTTACTATGGAGTCCTGCAGAGAGAGACATCTGGAACTGGGTCGCCAGGGCAACATGGCAGTACAGGTCAGGACTGCTGTAGCAATGGTCCTGATCACAGATCTCAGAAGTGCATGTCTGGGCAGTGCCAAAGTGTTTTGGGGAAGTGTTACCACCAATGCCCACCTGCAGATACTGAGTACCAGAACATAAGGTTAATCCTGAAGGCCAGCAAGTGAAAATATTGTGGTTGGTACACACATCTTTTAAATTGGTAGATAATGTCCCTCAGGTTTGTATGAGCAGAAAGCAGACACATTGAAAGAGATCGAGAACGATAATGACAAAGTCTCGCTGCAGTCGTGAACTATACATTGGCTGCCCACAAATAGCCCATCCACTTTTTACAACCGCACAAACTTCAGGCGCCACATTAAGACATCTGAATTTGACTCTAGGAAGCTATATCTCAAGTTCTCTTCCAGGAAGCCTTGATGCATTGATTTTCATTTTCAGCTTAAGAAACCAATATGTACATTTTCTGGGAGGCAAACCTGGAGGATATTCAGAGCAACACCCTCAAATTCCACCATGGCCAGTGAGGAAATGTTCATTGTGAAATCCTTTAGGTCTGATCCTCTGCCCGGTGCACTGTGTCGACTGGAAGCTTCCAAACTCAAATGATGCCAGGCTTACATTCCCAAAGGTTGACACAGATGCTCTTCCTCATGTAGTGCATTTAATTAGTGTTAAATGAGAAAGTGTTAGAGAACACAACCGTCAGCAAAACACTAAACTGCTCTCCTATAGGCAGCTGTGGCTACAACCGTAGCTTGTCTCCACCAGTGTGTGAATGTGAGAGTGAATGAATAGTGGCATTGTAAAGCGCTTTGGGTGCCTTGAAAAGCGCTATATAAATCCAATCCATTATTATTATTATTACTATAGTGTTCTTCTTTTTTTTCCCTGAAAACACTGTTTGGATGATGTCTCTATCTTTAGATACAGAAGCATTTCAAAAGCGGCTCAAATAACAAATACAAACACTCAAAACATGACTTTTAAAAAAGCCACTAGTATATCCATCAGTAGTTTTGGGGGGGTTTTTTTGGTAATTTGTGCTACCAGACAAAAACATGAAAGTAGTTGTGTTAAAATTGATCCATAGTCTTGTATAAACAATATTTATCAGAGAATATTTTAATGTAAAAATTTGTATCCTTATGCCTTTTTGCTGAAACATACATAACATATAACACATACAGCATATACAAGAGTCAAATTTCCCACTAATGCAAATATGCTGATACTGAGGGTAGGGCTGCTCAATTAATCGAATTTTAATCTCGATTACGATCTGGGCTTTCAACGATCATTAAAAATGACTGAGCCGATTATTAGCCCCTCCCTCGTGCTTTACTCTCACGCTGCTCCGTGTGGCAAATCGAGCGCACCTCTCTGCATTTCGAACACATGTCACAACAATTAAGAGGACCCGAGGGAAGCTCAGAAAGCTAAGCAGAAGTTATTTGGAGAGGAGAGTGACTGCCGTTGGTTGAAAAGAGAGGTAAAAAAAACTTCAGTGGTGTGGAAACATTATGGGTTCGCGGAGTCAGACGTTGATCAAGTAGACATAGTGTGTAAACGTTGCTACGGTGTCGTAGCTGCACCACAGAGCAACACTGCAAAGTTCACTAAACATAGATGTTTACATTTTTCATTTATTTTTTATATTGCAAACATTTGCACTGTTATCAGTATTTGCACACTATTTTATATTATTTTTTTGACAATCTTTAAAGTCATTATTCAACACATTGTTATTGTTAAATAAATATCGTCAAATAATCGAGATCTCAATTTCAGTGAAAATAATCGTGATTATCATTTTTGCCATAATCGAGCAGCCCTAACTGAGGCTTAACTTAGAACTTAGCATAAGACTTCTTAAGACTCATTAAACAGATAAGTCATTGCCCATTTCTGTATAGCAATAAATCATTATGTTGACTATAACTAAAATCTGGGGAACCTCAAATCAGTTAGAGGCTGCATGAAAGCAAGTAAATCTTGTCAGGTCTTGTTTTTTCAGCATATTTATTTAAACGTGTTATTTTATCTACCTATTACAAGGATGTAAACACTCTTGACCTAATGTGTTCTTTTTATCTTATCTCCTGCTGTTGCTGCAGTAACAGTTTTCCCACGGGAATCATTTAAGTATCATCAGATAACTGTCAGACATATTAGAGACACTCGGTGTCTAAAGAGGCCCTCGTGGAATGATGAACTAAAGGGCTGCTATTTTCTTAAAAGTGGCCTTTAATGGAAGGCTTTGCTCTTTGTCCTGGGAACATCTATGGTAGGTCTTGATAAATGAGCCACTTGTGATGTACTCGAATGTTTTAATCCAGGCACAAAAGAGGCCTCTGAAGAAGGACATACCTCTATCAACAAAGGATGAAGACGTTTCTGGCACTTTACATTGGACATATAAGTCAAACAAGGCGAAGGACAAAAGGAGTGAGAGGGAGGACCAAGATGGGAGGCATGAGAGGAGAAAAAGAGATGAGTGTGAGGATAGCAGATTAGACAGCTTAAGGTTTTAAGACAGGAGTCTGAGGAGGTGGGGTCATCTCAGGAGTTCGGTGGGGAAAGAAGAAAAAGGAGAGCGAGAGTAAGGGCAGAGAGGAGTGTGAACGGGAATCCATTATGGCATTCAGTAAGCTTACTCTCGTCACTCCTGCCTCTTGGGCTCAATACCATGTCTCCTGACCCACGCACACGTACGTGCGCACCTGCAGACACACTGCCATATTGTAACTTTCCCTGAGAATTCACTACACCAATTCTCTGTATTGATTTTGATGGAGATGCTGAGCTGCTGCTGAGAGAGACTCACTTTAAACCAAGCAGACCTAAGCTTTAACACAGACAGACTTGCCCAGCCACGCTCTGTGTGAGCAGGTATGTGTCAAGAAAAACAGACAAGGCAAGAAGAGAAAAAAAGGCTGTATGGCTCGTGCCACGTGTGTGCCATGTCAGTACATTTGGGTGTTTGTGTGGTTATATTGTGTTATTGTTTCTGTTGCCTTTTTATTTTTTGTTTGTTGTTTTGTATTAAAGTAGACATGAGACCCAAAAGTGTGTCTGAGTGAAGTCAGTGCCATTTAAACAGGCAGATGTAAACATTTCATACAGGGCAAAGAGGGACACAAACACAGAGACATTTGCAGCCCTTACATATACAAGCAGGAATAAGACAGAAGTATTTGCAAATTTACAAATGTGACATTAGAGATGAGAGTGAGGAATAAATGGAAGTAGCTATAAACCAGAACTGATATACCAGTGAAGGCAGCATAAAAATAACTTTCACACAATCATGTTATTGAGTAGATAACTTCTATTCTGGGATATTTAAAAGAAAGAAAATAAAAGCATTGCTTGAAGCAATTGAAGAGTGCAGCACATTCATCCATCACTTTCTCCAGCTGTGATGTGCTTAGACATCTGAGGTTTCTACCTAATGGGCTGCTAAATAATGCACATGCGTGTGTTCATTGGTTTCTACAACATATACCAGATTTTGCAAGCTAAAGTTGAACTCATTCATGTGTAAAATTAAACATTTCTAGAGAGGATAAGCATTCAGATTGTGCAATGTTACATTATATATAATATAGCCGTATTCAACAAACTCGCATAAAAAGTGATTTCAAGCAAGGATAAGCTGAGCCAGCATGGTTTTACTTAGGGTCATCTACACTAAAAAACAATAAGAACAAATAACTCCCAAGAACTTGTAGTCATGCAACAACTATAATGCAATTTCTTTAAGAATATTTTTTTCTTTTTAGGCTGCATGAGGCAGAATATATAATCTGCACTGGTTAACTGGCCCGTCGTCTTTTCTCCTCAGGGCCAAGCTGAGTCACAAAGCACTAACCCTGAAATCTCAACAAATTTGCAGCTTGACAAAACACATAAGCTTACCTTCTCTCTAAGGGCAAGGTTGCCTCATATGCTACATGTGTCAGAATGATACAGCACACAAATGGATTCATAACTGCTTAAACGCATTCATTCCCATGCAAAAACGCGTGCACTCTCCCCTGACCTTTTCTCCAGGCCTTTCTCCAAGCATTTCTTTGAGATACACACGGTACACAATGACTACAAATACCTACAAATAGAAAGAGAATGCTGACCGTAGACCTCCTCACTTACACAAGTATAATATGAGCCATATTTTATCACGTGTGCGTTTTGATATTGGCTCAGGATTTACTCACGCACATACACGAGTACCATATGGTTGCACAGTGAAGTCAGGTGTTACAATGAGTTACATCAGACAGGTGAGCCAAGACAGTGAGCCAGCTGGCCTGAAAACAAGCTCTGACTTCATACTATGAGAAGGTATAAAACAATAAACAGAATTTCACATGTAATGTCAGCCCAGAAAATGGATATTTATCAACATCCACATAGCTTTTAAGTTTTCATTAATAGAAATGATATATATACAAAAGATTTAAAAGATTATAGACGTTACTGGCATAAGGAACTTCAAGTGATTAAGGTGAACAACAGCTCAAAGTGGTGGATGAACTTTATGTGGCCTCTAAAGTGTTTTATTTTTTTAGTTCACCATCTGTTTTTGCTGTGTTGTTGTTTTTCCCCAACACCTGACCTGATCCTTGAGCAGATCAAAATACAATTCCTCTCCTTCTAACTTCTCTTTCCCATATGAAGACACTTTTCAGTAACCTCTTCCTGTCACACTGTAGGATTTCAAGTGGTAAAATAAATAGCACAGTTGACCCCATTAAGACTGACTCAGTGGCAGTATTGAACTATCAGTATGAGGCTACATGACACGTGATAAAAGGAAAAGGGGTCTGTCAATATATTATAAAAAATATGCTTTAACTTTTTACCAAATCTTTCAACAAAAAGATTAGGTAAAAAGAAATTGTGTCAACTGAGAAGAGAACAATTTGTCCTCAAAGTTGATGTGTAAGAAGCAGAAAAAACGTACAAGCATAAGGTCCAAAACTGCAGCTCATGTGGGGTGTTCCCAGTTTGCAGTGGTCTAACAAAGAAACAGTGGTGAACCAACGACAGGGTCATGAGTGGCCAAGGCGCAGTAATGTAGGTGGGGAGCAAAGTCTGGCTTGTGTGGTGTAATGCAACAGACAAGCTACTGTAGCTCAAATCACCATAAAGGTTAATTCTGATTCTGATGGAAAGATGTCAGAATACACGTAAGCCGCAGATCAATGAGGGTGCCCATGCTGACCCCTGTCCACTGGTGGATGCACGAGCAATGGGCACGTGAGCATCACTCACGGAAACTGGAAAGAGGAATGGAAGAAGGTGCCCTGGTCTGACATTTACATTTTCATTTTGCATCATGTAGATGATGTGTGTGTTTGTCGTGCTTTTCTGAAGAACACATGGCACCAAAACGACTATGGAAAGAGGCCAAGCAGGTAGACAGTGTTATACTTTGGCCAATGTTCTGCTGGGAAAGCTTTGGTCTTGGCATCCATGTGGATATTACTTTGACACGCACCACGTACCTAAGTATTGCTCTTTCATGGAAACCACATTCGCTGACGACTGTGGCCTCTTTCAGCAGGATAATATGCCACAAAGCAAAAATGGTTCAGAAATGGTTTGAGGAGCACAACAACAAGTTTGAGGTGTTGACATGGCCTCCAAATAACCCATATCTCAATCCAATCAAGCAGGGAGGAAAGTTGCATGGAGCGTCCACCTCACGACTTTCAAACAATTTAAATTAAAACTCAGGGACCACAGTGTTTCCATAGAGCTAAATCATCATGACTGTAGACTCCCCTCCTTCTCTGTTAGTATGTCATGATTCAGCTAGCCACCTTGAAACAAGTGAGGAAGTATGAGTTGACAAGTGAGACATGCTGCATTGATCCTAACAGTCAATGGATGTCCCCTATTGCATCTGGGACAACAGATCATATGTCCTCACTTTAGTCTCAAAGGGGTCAATGGGCCTCTAAAGAGCCAGGTATCAATAAAGTCATAAGGAGGCCTCTGGGTAAATGAGTCTATTGTTCATTAGTTAAATGACCTCTTAATGCGTCACCTGCAATTGTATTGGCTGAGCATCAGCAAGGAGCTCAAAAATCACAGTTCAGGTTTGTGGGCTCTTAGTCTGATTTTACCCCATTAGTTAGAAAGATACAAGCAGTGATAGAGAAAGATTTTGCACACAGGGTGATGACAGAAAAAATGTCTTACTGCATTACTCTGTCTATTAACAACAAACACACACTAACAGGCATGTACACACACACACACACACACACAAAGCAAAACTGCTGGCTTGAGACTGATAACAATGACAATGAACATCTGCATTTCCCTGCCTATATTTACTGTGTGTGTGTGTGTGTGTGTGTGTGTGTGTGTATACATGCAGATAGATAGATAGATAGATAGATAGATAGATAGATAGATAGATAGATAGATAGATAGATAGATAGATAGATAGATCTGTGATATACATGTATCAAAGGGACTATATATAGTCCCTGTGATGAGTGTACATACTGTATTTCTTTTTGTGCAATGTGTGTGTCTGTAGTCCCAGTTTAACTGGCTGTGGTGTTTTATTCCATTTGAAGCTGTTTATGCTGCCTGCTTAAAGTTTGATGAGACCTCTAAATGAACACAGTTAGGAATTCTGAGAGAGACGCAATGCGGAAAATACATCAAGTCTGTGTGTGTATTTGTGTGTGTACCATACTCTCAAATTTTGTTCCTGCCAAAAACACACTGAACATAGTATTTTTATTACTATGGGATAAGTTCACATATGTATTTGGTAAAGAGCCAAGTTTCATTTCTTGTACTGTATGTAACTGTAAATAGTGTGTTTGTGCGTGTCTGCGTATGGTGATGCCGGAAATGAGAGTGTGTGAGATTGGCATGTAATTATCAGTGTGTCAGCTCAGTGATACTCCTCTGGGTCATTCATCCTCTGACTGTCATCACTCTACACACTCTTGGACTATGCTATCCTTCAAAGTAGTGTGTGTGTGTGTGTGTGTGTGTGTGTGTGTGTGTGTGTGTGTGTGTGTGTGATACATGCCTCAACTCTTAAATTGCAGTTGGACACAGGAAGTGCAGTTACCCTTAAGAGAAAAGGAAAACATTCTGGAGTGATTTGTGGTGGTTCATCCACTAAGTTGGGTGCAAAATGTATCCTGTAGCTGTTCTTATCTCATTTAATTATGCAATAACCCACATTATTCTAAAATATAACGATTGTCTGAGATTGATCGAGAGTGTTGAATGATCCTGCACCTGTTCAATTTGGGGTTTTTTATTACACAGGATTAGATATACCCTCCCCTTCATCGAGGCTTTCCTTGCTAACATGCTGAAGGAGTTATTAAAATGTTTTCACTCTATACTCCCCTTCATCACATAGGTTGGACAATTTGTTAACAGGAAACCTACAATGATAAATCACAGACTGCTCACTTACTTGCTAATGCTAGCTGTGTTTCCACACCATGTAAGATTGTAACTGATCTCATAGCAGATAAAACAGAGCTAGTGACAGCTTGTCTAGCATGCTAGTCACCCATCAGTTTGTTGTCAAAGGCTGGAAGTTTATCCTCAAACAACCAGATAAAGCTACTGGCCTCTCAGATTGACATATTCAAGCCACTTGTTGATGAAACATATACCACAACGCTGGCCCTGTACAGATTTCAGTGTCTCTTTGTAAAGCAATAGCTAACAGAGACAGAGACAATAGCTAACTGCAGTGACAAGATGGCAGTAATTTACAGAACGGGGAGAGACTGCTTTCACTTTGATATATCTTAATTAGTGCAGCGTTAATCTTGTTAAAATGATGTTAACGCCATAACCGCATTAATGCGGCAACTCTCCGTTGGCGAGTTAGCACAGATTGCTCCTTGCGTGGGGCTGCACGGCGCTAACCCGTTAATGAGCTAATCGTGGTAACGCGTTAACGCCGTGCAGCCCTGTGCTAACTCGCTAACAGAGATTTGCCACATTGATGTGGTTCTGGCTTTAACGTCATTTTAACGAGATTAACGCTAGCAACACTAATCCTAATGGATTTTTATTTTTTCGTTTCACTAGACAAGCACTGCTTGCATTGCTTGACTTGACAGAATGCTTAACCTTAATTTAGGATATAAAAGATGTGGGGGAAATGAAATAACAAAATCGGCATAAACTGTAAAACTAAAGTTGATGAAATTGGAAGTAGCTCAGAAGTCTCATTTTTAGACAAATGAAACCAAAAATGGCTATGAGAATGAATGCCATATTTCTTTATTACTATTTTCAAGCAATGCTGCACTTCCAAAAGCACCAGTTATTACTACTCCATTCTTAAAATCTTCATTATCACAAATAATAAGTTTCTATAACACTGAGTCATATCCGTCAGCAATAAATGTTAAGTGTGTGATTTCATTGGTATACTCCAGCCCCTAAATAATAGCGATTTATAAATAATTTAAGTCCATTGTCAGAGGATACACAATTCTAGCTGAGTAGACATACTACAGTATATATTGCCTGAGCCACTCTTTGGAAAGCTGACAGTCTCTTCCCGTTTTCATCCTGTGTGTACTGCTTCTTTGCACTGAATATTATTTGATAAAATAACTGAATATTTTTTGGAGGCAGAGTCACACTCAATGCTGTTCATGTAGTATCGAAGTAGGATTCAGTAAGTTTGTAATATTTGTGCTAAGAAAACAAGCCAGAACCCTTTCACCACATGATAGAATCTAAAATACTTACTCCTTAGATATAAAGGAAAGCCACCAAAAACAGTGAGTGTACAGTATTTGTGATAACAAAGACTGTCCTGTTTTTTGTGCAACTCAGCCATAAGCATTGGTCAGCAAATCAACATCTCTAATTCTCAATATGATGACTGTGAGAATGTTATAGAGGTACATTAATATTTGAAATGTATTGGCAAACATTGCAGGGAATCAGCTCCTCTGTTGCTGACGCATGTGAAATATAGTACCATTCAGTAGACAGTTGGGTGATTACCAAGTACACAAAACAGAGTTGTTTTATTTTACCACTCTAAGTATATCAGTTGCTACAAACATTTTATTTGTGTTATGAATAGCTTACAATTGTTAATAAAATGTGTAATTACACTGTAATTCTAGCTCACACAGATGGATGACAATGATAAAAATCTTGCAATGTTTCATAATATTACCCTCACAGTTGCAGTCATTGTGATGTATGTTTTATATACCGAACATTCAACCAGCTTGCATGCTATCATGCTTTGTGAACCATGAAGAAGAAGTAATTACATAAAACTAAATGGAGTCAGATCTTTATTGTTAACTTCGAAGAATCCCTGTGGACACATTGAAAAGATGAATGGAATTGCTGAGCGTCAAACAAGTGTTTTTAGATCTGTGGGAACCCCATCAGGCATCATGAAAAATAAATACCAAGCAATGAGGCAGAAATGGAACAAACTGCTTTTCCATGTTGATATCAGACATTACAGCGGCAGAGAAAGCTGTTTTTTTGTCTCGTTAAGTTAATGTACTGTCACGCTCTGTGAACAAGTAAAACTACCTGAGATTTTAAAAAATGGTCTATTACAAACTAAAGTAGCAATAAAAAATATGGTAGCTTAGCTGGATAACTTAATTTGCATTTATGAAAATAACTTTCTGGCAGCAAAAATGCAACTCTAGTCGCTGAACACAGGCAAAAAAAGAGAAAGGCAATCACTTTTTATTCTTATACATCATCATTTTTAAAGGTGGTGTATTAACTGGTGTTTAAAATGTCTATTAGTCATACAAAGCAAGATTGTTATCATGCTCAATGAATAGTAAAAGCACAACTCAGCAGAAACGCAGCAAAGGAAAGAGTCAGTTATTTAAGTTTATGGTCCTAATGTCTGGTTAACTTTTGGAGTTTGCAATGCATGTGCTTCAAAAATGGCTATAATCATAACTGAAAATTTGTAATCATATATTGATTACGAATTTTCAGTTATGATTATAGCCAGTTTTGAAGCACATACAGCAGGTACCTATATGGTACCTGCTGGTGTGGTCTGCTTATATCATCTAACCTTGAGGCGACTTGTGTTGTGATTTTGCGAAAATTGAATTGAATTGAATTGAATTGAACTGTTGGTTTGACAGTTGGCGTGTTTGACATATGAAATACATTATTACATTACATTATCTGCTTCTCCGCCATAACATGTGAACCTACAGAATTTCAACTTGAAAGTCTGCATTACCAGAAAAAAGTGCTGACAAATTATGTAACTCTGTCTCTTCTATGCAGTTTCTTTCACTTATCCAATTCAGGTTCACCACCAGGCTGGAGTATTGAAGCTGTCATATCCTCCTGAGAACCAAGGAAGAAAAAGTATCTTTCAGTTTAACTTTCTTTGTGATTTGTGTCTCCAGTACAGAGGACATAATGAATAGGCTGGGTCTCAGGAGAATAAGGTGAGAAGTGGGGTACACACTGAACAGGTCGCTAGTCTGTCACAGAACTTGACCGCAAGATTAGAAAGGAATGACCGCAGTTCTGATGTCCCCACTCCCAGTCACAAACCCCTTCACTGGATGGGGGTGACTGTCCGAAACCAACCAACTATCCAAAGTACTATGGTAGAACTATGTTCAGACAGGATTCTGACGCGTCCAGTATGCTGCATTGAGGCATTCAGTGATAATAACACAGTTGTGCTGTGCTAGCTGTGCATTATTGGTTCCTCAGCCAAGCCCATCACTTAATGTTTGAACCTGCAGTTTGACTGGTCCTGGGCAGCATTGCTATTGCAACAACACATCATCTGTAAAACAAACCAGGTTAACCATGGTCTTAAAAAAAGCCAAATCGAAAGCTGCAATACATAACAAAATGCCATACTGTGTTGTTTCTAGAGTGCATGGATACATTTTTGCATTTACTTCAGAGGACCTTTTAAGGAACATGTATTCTTTATTTTTCCAATTTATTGTTCTTTTCCAAGTCTGTCAGCATATAGTAGAAACAACAGTGGTGATCACATTAATCTGTGTTTAGCTGATAATATCTACCTCATGATGACATTTCTCCAGATGCTTCAGTTCTTGAACATGCACTTCTTACAAAAGTTCAGTGTCCGTGCATGCCTGCATTATTACTGTCTCTTTAAGTGATTTACAAAGCACTTAACAGCGTTTGCCTTTCCTTCAGTGATCCACACAAAACCTTGCAAATGCAAGGTACTTGCCTGCCATTGGGGGCAACTTGAGATTCCATATCTTGCCGGGTCAGGACACAAGAACAGTCAGCATCACAAAGTTGCTGCACATTTGTCGGTTGCACATCCATTGCTCAAATCTCCTTTTCCACGACATCCCAAAGATGCTCTATTGGGTTGAGATCTGTGGAGCCCATCTGAGTACAGAGAACTAAAGAAACCAGTTTGAACTGACTTGAGCTTTGTGAGAATCCACACCATTACACCAACAGCAACAGCCTGAAGCGCTGATACATGGCAGGATGAATCCATGATTTCATGTTGCTTATGTCAAATTCTGATCCCACCATCCAAATGTAAAATCAGAGACATCAGACTAGTTAATACTTTTCCAAGCTTCCATTATGTCATTTTGGTGAGCTCATGCAAACTGTAGTCTGAAGAAGTGGCACCCAGTCTGCTGCTGGAGTCCATCTGCTTTAAGATTTGGTGTGCTTTGCATTGAGAGATGCTCTTCTGCATACCTGAGTTGTAACAAGTATTTGAGTTGCTGTTGCCTTCTTGTCAACTTGAAGAAGTCTGGCTATTCTCTTCTGACATCGGGCATCAATAAGGCATTTTCTTCCAGAGAACTGCCATTCTCTGTAAACCCTAGAGATGGATGTGCATCCCACATTCAGAGTCACTTAAAAGTTAAATCACTGTCTTTCTCTCTCTCTGTCACTCACCCACACAGATATATATTGACTTCACCACTTAGACATTGAAAATAACGTGAAAAAGAAAATATAAGTTGTTGTTTGCTTCATTACAGTGGTGACGATAGTGAGATGACATTCACTGAAGTTCTTTTACTCATGTAAAGTAAGTCAAAGAGGCAAGCTAAGCTAACGAAAGTGACCACCCAAATCTGCAGTACTGCAGTCAAAGCATGAATAGACAGTAGTACAATGTTATATAGAGCAGCTACTTCCAAAAAAATGTAACTTTCTTTGCAGAATGACTTTTTAACAAAGGAAAATAAAGCATACTAATTCTTTTCCCACATGGCCATTAACACTCTTGGAAGGAAGATGTTAGCTTAGCGGTGTATACTAATTATCTGTTGGAGAGCTGTGTATGTCAAACTGATGGCAATCGATAAAAAGCAAAAGGGGAAAACAGCTCTGGCAGAGATAACTGTTACTGCAAAGCAACAAAGCAACAGAATGTAACCATATACACAGAGACACACAAACATGCAGAGGGAGAAGGAGAGACAGATGTGCACATGCACACAGACACAAACACACAGCATCCCTTTTTCTTGACTTGCACTCATTTCCATGAGTCTTAGCCATAATTACTTTCAACGCTAACCTAAACTTTACTTTGACTATGAACCAAGTTTTAACTTTGAGATTTTACAATTTACATTAGTCACAATGTTACTGTCATATACTTAAAACAAGTATTTATGATGAGCATATGTGAACAGCGATACCTTTAATATAATCAACAACAACAGGCCAAACTTATTTATTAAAGTTTATATTTACATTACATAATGTAGAAAAACTTGGTGTGAAAAGACAGATGACAAAAAAATGATAGATGAGATTTAAATAAACAGGTGGAGAACAATAGAGGAAGCAGAGTCAGGTAATGCACAAACATGCTCTTTCTTCTCTGCCCACAGTCCCGTCTCTCTGCTCTCATCTGTACCTCTTCTCCCTCTCAATTAGTTGTACTGCTGCAGGTGTTTTCTCGTAGTTCATGCAAAAGTCACTCTCGCCCTTCATTCTGTATCCTCTCTTTATTTCTTTATCTTCATGTCTTCTCATCATTTCTCTTGCTCATCTCTTCAGCTCTCCCTTCCTCTCCTATCTCTTTCTCCATTGTCATCTCCTTTCATGTCTCCTTTCCTCTACTTCTCCCTTCACCTCTGCAATGAACGGCAAGCGTGGAAGAGAGGTTTATGCCTGACCATTTTTAGTCAGATTATCATCCTCCTGATTTATCGCCTTATGTATTAAAATGAATATAACATACGTATGTGTACCTAAATTTCTGTAATGGAGACTGCACAACTAGAGCCAGCAGTGCACAGGCAGAATTGCATTTCTTACTTGGAAATTCCGACACCACTTCAAATTTAAAAAAGAAAGAGACGGGCAAAATCTGACCGTTCAATGCAAAACAACCAGCAACCAAGCTGCACTCGGCATCAAAAGACTCCACCTCCAACCTAAATAAACATCTGGAAGTAAGTTCTTTTTTCAAAGCCTATTAGCCTATTGCAACTACGTTGTTTTAGTTTTGGCAGCTACCTGGGTTATGTGCCACTTCAGTATCTTCGATATACTATTGCTGTTCGATTTATTACTATTACTGAAGGCTGCATTACAACCTGCTAGCTGCAAATAATCATGTGCAGTTCTGAAAGCAGACAGAAAGAAAACATATTACTGATACAGAAATAGTTTTCTATATGAGATATAGGTAAGGCTGCAAAAAGTGCAGCTTTACCTAATGCCCACTCTACTGTTACTCATTTTATATTGAGATTTGAAAATCTGTAGGTATTGCTTTTAGAACTGTACATGACTTTTTGCAGCTAGCAGGTTGTTTATGCTATCCATAAAGTCTAACAGCCTGGTCTATTAACTAACCTCAGCTAACGCTAGCTAACAATGTTAGCTCGGTGGCGAGTAGCCTTCAGTAATAGTAATAAATCACACAGCAATAGTACATACATGTAGTTGTAAAAAGCATGACAATATATCAAGAAATCCAAGGTATTCAGAATACGTTACGCAGATTGAGTAATTTAACAGAATACGTTACAAACTACATTTTGGGCCATGTATTCTGTAATGTGTAGTGGAATACTTTTAAAAGTAACCTTTCCAACACTGCATACATGCATCACAGATTGAGGATTGCACAGGGTTTTTGATATTGGGTTGGTTCATATTGACAAAGGCTGTAGATAGAAGTAGTGTAATTCATCAAAAAATTAAGAACCCACCCACTGAGTTCATTTACTTGCATGACATTAAAGAAAAGGCATTCCACTCTGCAGGACCACAAAATAACAAAAACCGGTCTTGTATATTTTTACAGTGTGTGAAAACCTTCCTAAAATCACTTTTCTTACTCGTCTGTTCTTTTCCCCTTCATCTAATGTCATCTCCTCTTCCAATCTTGTCTTTTCACCCTCATCACTGCTTCCCCAGTATGCTCTTTTACTTCAATAGAAGGACAGTAAAAAGGCAAAATTCTAGATGGCCTTTGATGTGCTGGCCAGGTCTGGCTATCTGCTCTCAAAGTAAAACGGGAACGGGATTGGGAATAAGGAGGAGAGTTATCACTTGTTCGTTACTCCCTTCAATTTAAGTCGAGATATGAGCATTGCTAGCCTAAGACCATCCTTCTGACTTATTTCACTGACTCCTGCTTCCTTCCTTTCTCACTTTTATTCAGCGATCCTCTCATCCGGGCTGTACAATCGATCGAGTAGTTCTTACTGCAGATCTTGTTGATGTACTAAGACTCACTCTACTCATCAATAGAACCAATGATCACTAGGGAAGAGAAAGATCGAGTGAGACAAACAGAGGAGAAGCATTGCAATCCTCACATTTTCTGCAGCACACTCATGGTTTAAAAGAAGCTTAAATATAAGTAATTGCCTACTATGGCCTGAGTTACATTTAAATTTGCAATCGACTGACAACGATGTTGCACCCAGGCTATGATGGGTCTTTTTAACTGGTCCCTAAAGTCAGAAGAGGAAAATATAGTGCAGTCATTATGTATCTGTGGTGCTGAACTAATAGATGTGATGTAGAAATATGACAGTTAAAGAGCTTTGTAACATTTACTCAGAGATCAAAATCAAGAGGAAAGACATTATTTAAAATGCTAATTAAACAGATTGATAATTCTACCATTCATGATACAGTGTCTGTCCTGGTAGGACAGCATGTGTGAGCTTTAAAAGGGACGATATTTCACTTTAAGTAAATCAATTCACTTATAAAAAAGTTACACTGGCAATGGCTGAAGTGGACTGTCTGTAGCTTCATTCAGCTGCCTGTTTTTGGAGACAACTTTAGAGCCTTTAATATCCTCTGTAAAAAATATTCTTAATCGCTAACAGATTTAAAACACTGTTGCTTGTTAACCCTATAATTAACAATTGACAAGTGTTATATCTATTAAAAAGTCAGCATGTTTAGGGTTAAACACTTCATAAGAGGGATGTTTCCCACTGAAAATAAGCTGATGGCCATGTTTGAGATAATATCATGACTATAGCATTTTTTTTTTTACATTTATTAACGTTTTAGTGAAAACTCATACCGATGTCGCTAAACTTCATAGTACATAGTAGTAAATATTTGACTTTGGAGAGAAATAGAAAATAATTTCATGTATTGGAAGTTGCTGTCATTCCTCCATCATAGACTGTCATGCAGCACCTGCTCTTCATCTAAACTCGCTAATAACTTACTTTTATACTTTTAGTGGTCAGTGAATAACTATTCTCATAAGCAACTTGGCTTTCAAAATGAACTCCACAGCCATGTCACAATAAACTGAGAAAGCTGCATGTTGCACCAATCAAGTGTCTTTCTCAATTCAATTCAATTCAATTCAATTCAATTCATTGTTATTTACCTGTCACTAAATTACAACAACACACTCAAAAAAATGAAATTGGGTGGTTGTTAAATTTACAAAATTCAAACTTGTAATGTGAACAAAATAATTTCATGTTTCTGTGGTGAACGTAAAGAAATCCTGTAGGATCTGCATGAAATCCAGCAATTTAATTTATTCTTGTTGAGATGACATGATACAATCTAGTAAGAGTGGTTAGTTGCCTGGATTCACAAAATTCACAAGATCACACAAGAGTTCAAACCACAGGAAAATCACTGGGGTTAGAAGAGAAAGATAACCCTAAACACACTACGTATATGCCTTATTGTGGTTTAACCTGTAAAGGACAAAAGTGTACAGAAAATTCTATATAAAGCCTTGTAATCATAGTTTCCCTATTTTTTTGGAGTCTAGATTGACAGCTTGGTGGCACAGGGTTAGCACTGTTGCCTCACAGCAAGAAGGTCTTGGGTTCAAATCTGCAATCTGGACAAGTTTGCAGTGGGTTCTCTCTGGGTACTCTGGTTTCCTGCCACAGTTAAAGTCATGCAGTAATTGGGGTTAAAGTTAATTGTTGTTTCTAAAATATCTGTGAACATGAGGGCAAATGGTTGTCTGTCTCTCTGTGATAAACTGGTGACCTGTCCAGTATTCTGACTCCCACCCTATCACATCTGGGATAGGTCCCAGCCTCACTGCAACCCTGGTAAAGATAAGAGGATGGATGGAGTGCAAGTTATTATAAATCCATTAACATTGTTAACCAGACTCTAGACTTTGTTGAACACTCCAAAAAAATAACTCTTTAAATGAACTTAAAATAAATGGATTAATAAATGGATTTCTATTACGAATAAGCATGTTTTGTTGCACTAACGTAATTTGCATGGGTTAGATCAAATCAATTAAAATAAGTTGGACACAACTGTAGTAAAACAGTTGATTCATCATTAATTAATCACGTTAGTCCAACTCAAGTACATTAAGTTGGAATAACAGAATTGCATAATGCTAAAATAAAGCAATTTAATTACGTGGAAATTCTTTCCATGATTTTTTTATGTTCATTCAAAGAGTTATTTTTTTGAGTGCAGTTGCCTCAAGGCACGTAAAGACTCTACGCTTTCTGCTTCTGAACCAAGCCTACTACATATATAATGTGCAATACTGGTGTACAGGCTCATGACTTACAAAATTATAATTCTGTGTCAAATAATATAAAAATGCATGTTTTAAAGCAGAAATGAACAAAAATTACACACAGAACAAATGTGCATATTTGTACAATGTATGTATGCTGAAAGGTAAAAAAGCTTTTGTGCGTTTTCTATTTTATGCTCAAAAGCTGCTATATGCACATTTGTTCAATGCTTTGTTTACTCGTACAGTTAATAACAAGAGATGATATGTGCATGTATGTCAAAAATCTGTTAATCTGCTTTGAGGCATCAAAGTGGCTCAACAGGTTTTGGAAACACATGCACATATGCAGAGCTCTGTATGTGTGTAAGAGAAAGTTTAACCAAAAGCACTTTCCCCAGTTTCCAGTTTAGAAAGAGATAGAAAGCCTACATCAATACTAAGAGTCAAAGTGCTGAGTGCCACATCACACGTCCACACACACACACACACACACAAATATGTGCATGCACAAACACACACATACGTACACACGGCTCTGGATCTGTACACAGCATAGCGAGCTGTCACCAGTAGACTGTAAATAATAGGCTGAAGATGAAACCGTTTCCAAACAAAAGCTGTATAGTTTGTGTGTGTGTGTGTGTGTGCTGGTGTTTGTGTTCTGTATGTCTGAATACCCTGTAGAGGCCCAGGCATTTGCCCAGTCCAATGCTCTTTCTTCCAGTCTGGCAGGCAGACAAGGGGAAGTGAAAGAGATAAGTTGAAAGGAGAAGTTCCTGGAGTCCTGTATGGCCAGGATATGGTCTGATTAAGATAGACGCTGACTGATTGCTATTTGGACACAGCTTACATCATCAAGTCAGTTCTCTGTCTGGGGTCAATTCAATCAATTTGAAATACAAATCAATTTAGGAGCAGCCAGGAAGAGATGAGATTTGCAAGCTATATTATGTATTACAGTATGAATGTTAGGCAACTGTGGAGTATGTGAGTCTGCACCCTTGCACCTATTTCTTTTATGACTGACAGTCAGTATAATGCTATAGTGATTCAGCTATCAGACACCTAATATGGAAGTCTTATAAGGAGTCACAGCCTTCCCGAAGTGTCTCTGTTAGTCAGCGTATATGACTATACACTGCAAAATTTATGCGACTATTACCTGATGATTTATGCATTTAAAATGCCTCCAAAATACTGTACGCATTTGTGCCATGATGTATAAGGTATGTTATACGTTATATGTACATGTTATATAATACAATAGGATATTATAAATGCAACTAATATACTCATGCAAATGTAGTCTTTTAACTTTTTAGCTAACAGTTTAAAGTTGTTCAGTCCTTAGAGCCACATGATCATCTGGGAGAAACTTAAAAATAATTACATTTGTAATGACACACAAACAGGAACAGCCCTGTTTGTTGTTTCAAACTCATCTAATTACCTCTAGCCTTACTCAGAGAAAAAATGTTCATGGAGAGCTTATTCTTCTTTAGACTTCTCCTTTAGGGGTCGCCACAGGGAAATATCTGCGCCCATCTCCCCCTATCCATAGCCAGTGTTGGGGAGTAACGGAATACATGTACGTATTTAAAATACAAAATATGAGTAACTGTATTCTGTTACAGGTACCGTTTAAAAAGGTGGTATTTAGAATACAGTTACTTTGTTGAAATAAATGGATTACACGGCGGTACTTTCTTGTTTCATATTGTGGCGGGTCAGGACTGTTTCGGTTTTGTTTGACAGCTACGTTCTGTAGTTCCAGGCGGCAGCGTTACAGTTGCCATGGTTACAGGGTGACACTCTCGCTCTGCGTGTTTCCTGGGTGAGAGAGCGCCTTTTTGTTGTTGTTGTTGTGCTAAGCTAATAGGCAGAATGCAGAATGTAGCTTCATGGGCAGTGTAGTCTGTGCTGCAGGGAGAATGGACTGCCTTACCCGTTATGAGTCTGTGAGCGCGAGGTGGGAGAAAAAGGGGAGTGGAAAGGTACGAGTTGTCATCGAGGAAAAACGGGAGCTGGAAGCATGTAAATATAATAATAACCACTGCAGCCAAGAAGAGAGCCTGACGAGCCCAGTTGTAAGTAAGCTATTAAGACTCGACTGTACACCGTGTTCGTGTTTTCCTCCGAAACAATAAGTTCCGTTGGAGCAGCCTTTCAACGCCTCTCTCTGTCTCTCGCAAGCTAAGTTGACCCAGACAACAAAGTAAAGCTAGTTTTCGGCTACGAGCCCGACACGGAACCCGTATTAGTCAGAGGTCCCTTTACTACGGTTCGGAGCCGGGGACCTTCAGTAATAGTAATAAATCACACAGCAATAGTACATTCACGTAGTTGTAAAAAGCATGATAATATGTTAAGTAATCCAAAGTATTCAGAATACGTTACTCTCCTTGAGTAACGTAACGGAATACGTTACAGAATACATTTTGGGGCATGTATTCTGTAAACTGTAATGGAATACATTTTAAAAGTAACCTTCCCAACACTGTCCATAGCATCCTCTTTTGTCACACAAACCCTCTGTGTGTCGTCCTTTAGAATCCATGAATCTTCTGTGTGGCGTTCCTCTTTTCCTCCTGCCTGGCAATAAAGTTTATCTTCTATGAAAACCAAATGTTGTTGAGGATTTCTTTAGACAGACTGCATCAATTCTTATCATTATTATAATAACTTGTGTTTTAATAGCAAATGACTAATATGTTATAATGCATGAAGTTTATGTAACTTTACTGAATGTTTACATTCAGAACTGCAGAACTTTACAGAACTACTGTCAGCAAGTGATTCAGATTAAGATTCATTCATGTAGTTAATTGGCATTTTTTGAAGGTAAAATACATAGTGGTGCTAACCACCTGAAGTTATGTTCAAGGTTACTTGTGGGTCATTTAAAAGTAACAGACAATAATATGACAGATAATGATAGCAGAAAATAACATTGTTATGTTTAAAATCTTTACAGTAAAATATGTGCCTTCATTAATTTGTTGAATTGTATTTTCTTGTGTGGTGTAATCCCATATCAGTTCTTATTTCTTCTGATTGTCACAAATAAGAATCCATCAAATGAGCCATGTATTCTTTCAGCTGCACCTGCCTCTCTTTTGGGGCTGTAGAGGTCATATTACACAATTAAAAAGTAATATAACAATCATTGAATCATCACAGTTTTGTGTTTGCTGTAAAACAAAATCTAATTAACATGTATTTGTGTGGATTTTTTTTTTTTTTATGTTTGGAGGTTTTTGTTGGGTTGGGTTGGGTTGGGTTGGGGGTTATTAGGGTAAGATGCACAGTGCTGCTGGTGGTAGAAAGTCCTGCAGGTGATCTAACTAACAACATGCAAAATTTATAAACAGCCTTCATTTGAATAATGACCAAGGGCAAGCACAAATTAGCAGGTCACAAACAAGCAGACCTGATGAGAATATATTTAAGCTGGAAAAACGTATGAGGGCTGGTGCTGATTCACAATGATGCTGAATACTTAAGATGACCCACGAGGACTGACATAAACAGTAAATAATACGGAATTAAAGCTAAAGAAGAAAAGATACCAAATAATGTGATAGGTGTGTGTGTGTGTGTGTGTGTGTGTGTGTGTGTGTGTGTGTGTGTGTGTGTGTGTGTGTGTGTGTGTGTGTTTGGTAGAGTTTTGATATGTCTTGACGCAACAGTTTAAAGCCGTGTGTTGTTACCAGTAAAACTGTGGAAAGAACAAGGATGAGTAAGTGAACCCACGGGTGCTGTCTGGTCAGTGATGGGTGAAAGTCTATAATCTGCAACACATGCTGACACAAAGAAGTACACATATATTGGCAAAACCACTTTCCTACATGTGGGTATCTCAACACACACACACGAGAATATCAAATCTAACACTGAAAGAGCTGCAAAGCCAACATCAGGGGGGGTTTGAGGAGTATCGGTGGCATGAGCCTTATGGCTGTGATGTTTCTTTTCCACTTTGTAGACTAAGGTTTAAATTGTAAACTGGTAATTATGTGAAAATGCATCTACATAATCCATTACTTACATTACTTTTTTTTTTTTTTTTTAAAAAGCATCAAGGAATGTGCATCAAATTACTTTCTCCAGTATAACGACCCTAACAAGAGAGATGACAGCCTTGAAATTAAAATCGCAATTAACTGCTAACTCTTAGGGGTCAAGAAGTTAAGTGGTAAGGATTTTTACGAGTTTCCTAACTTATCTTAATATTATTCTGGTGGTAGTGCGGCTGTGAGAAAACATTATGTAAGATACACAATCGCACAATTACAAGATCAGAAATATATTCGCACATACAATGGGGACTTACATATGCATGTGGAGGTGTCATTGTTTTAGGTGCATAGGAGAACAGCTGGACAGCGCATAAATGAAATTTTAATGTGTGTGTGTGTGTGTATTCTCCTCCAAAAGAAAGAAATGAATGCTGAGCTTCCACATCTTTCATTGGCTCAGACAAACAAATAAAATAAATATATAAAAAACCTAACTGAAGTCAAGTCACAGTACAGGAAAGAAAGCAACTGCATGAGAGAGGGCAAGAAAGAGAGAAAGAGAACATAGTAGTGTTACTAGGGCAAGGTATGAGGACACAGGCAATTCACTACTTATTCATCTGTTTTTCAGTTTGTGTCACAGGAATTTTTGTAACACAATGACAGCATTGTGTTCAAGTGTTTCTGTGTGTGTGTGTGTGTAATCTGAAAAAGAAAGATGTCTAATACAAGTTCTACACATGTTTTAAGGGGACCTGAGAGGGTATTCTGCAGCAATACCCATCACAAATAAACAGGCAAAAAAGGCCGACTAATAGGAAATCAAATTGAAAAGATAAAATATAGCTTCTTTGTTTTAATGTTATAGGAGAAGTGCCTTGCTGCAGGGAGCATGGTGGCGTAGTGGCTAGTGGTGGCCTCAAAGCAAGAAGGTCTGGACTTTACTCCACCATCTGGCCAGGGCCTTTCTATGTGGAGTTTGCATGTTCTCCCTGTGTTTGCATGAGTTCTCTCTGGGTACTCCCGCAGAACAAAGACATGCAATTAGTGGGGTTAGGTTAATCAGTGATTCTAAACACTTACATTGTGAGTGTGAATGGTTGTCTCTCTTTCTGTCTTAGCCCTGGATCAGATTGGTGACCTGTCCAGGGTGTAACCCAGCTCTCGCCCTATGGTAGCTGGGATAGGCTCCAGCCACCTGGCGATCCTGATAAGGATAAATGGAAGAGAATAGATGGATGGAGTGCCTGGCTGCTAATTTCATAGAGGGAGGGGGAGATGAACTGTAAGCTAGGGTGTGGGATGGATAAAGAAGGAGAAGATGGAGATAGTGATAGAGGGACAAAGGAAGGTTTACGAGCAAATGTCAGAAGCTATGAAACAGCAATCAAAGGTGATTGATTTTAATTTACCATGGCTTTATTGCATACTTCCCCTGATCCCCAACTTCTATGAAGCGTGCCTGCTGCAGAGTGACTACTTCCTTCCAGTATAAAGAGAAGTCATTTTAACAAGATGTGGATTTCCTTTATCATTTGAAGCCACATCCTTCTTCATTACTCCTGAAATAGCACCCTGCAGACGCATTGAGCCTCTTTTCACAAACAAATTGATCCTTTTGTCATCAAATGCCTGAAATTAGTTTGACAATGCAGGAAAAGTGATGGAGGCGTTGCCTGGGTTCTATTTCCTGTGACAAAACAGGACAAGACTACAGCTGCACTTGATAAGCTAGCAACCAGAAACAAAGGCATGCTGACACGCATTTCGTACGGCTAATTAAAAAGAAAGCATTTTATGATAAATGTACTCACCTCCTCATGGAGTACCGCTGAAGGAGTCTGAATTAATGTGTCTTCTAAAACAGCTCCTTACAGCCAGGAACCTTAGTCAGCAGCGGAGTTACACTATTCCCCCGTGTGCCTTTTTACACCACAGACTCAGCTGTCTTAATCAGGTGAAGGCCAGAGAGAAATGCAGCATCTGCCATGTCAAGCTACACTGCTTAATGAACATCAAGTTGGACCACATTATGGCGACAGCACAATGTAGTTCACTACATCAAAATGGATATCACTCGCAGCATTTTAACATGGATGTCCTACTTTGCAATTAGAACTAAGACACAGATTCTCAATATGAGACTAAGGGTTTTTCGAAAAAGGGTCCAGTCATATTTGGCTGCCTGCAGGTTTTTCACAAATACCATCTTAAATGTTATGTAGATGAAATACCGTCTAGATTACTGATGAAAAATGCCTTTAAAATTGCCTTTAATCTCAAGGCCAGAGCAAAGTGAGCTGGAGTATAGAGTTGGTTGCTTTGATTCAGGCACTGCAACAAAATTACCACTAAAAGTTGAAAAACCATGAATATGGATCATACCGAGTTAAGTACACATACTTGGAGGCTGTTTTTATGCTAACAATGTAAATGGTATATTTTATGTTTAAATTATAAAGTTCTGCCCTTTTACACCTCATGTTCCAGAACCCTGCACACAAGTCATGGATTTAGGTTTTCCAACAAAAGAACGATTCTAAGCATAAAACCGACACATATTATTATGTGTGTATATATATATTTTTAAGCATTTTCCTAAATTTAAATTACCTGTTTAGATAAGTAATACTACTGCTTCCTGTAGGGTGAGTGCGGCACAGCTGCCCAGGTGCTTTTGTTGGTATTTGATACTGAGGCAAGAGGATACTCTGTGATTTTTAGCTGAAGTGAGCAGAATATTAATTAAATTGAAGACAGGACTAAGATGACGGAGAGTTGTGAATTCATTACCTCTGTGTTTCTGCTAGATTTTCTTTTCAGTTCTTGTAAAGACACACTTCATAACATTGAGCCCAAGGACACAGAGAAGCATAGAAGACCTGCAGCTGTTTGTGTATGAGGTAAACATGATATTTTAAAATGTAAATCATTTCAAAAGTCCTGTCTGTGGCTTGGCACTCAGTATGGCTACTATCAGTGTCTGGGTGATTGCCTTATTGTTCAAATAAATGGTTTTCTCCCTATCACTTGATAAATGCAATTTCCATTTAGTTTTTCTTTTTAATTACTAACAGAACAAGAATATGGAATGCTATTAACAACATGTCTCTTTAAGGGATTTTTTTTCATATCGTATGTCAGGAGGACTAATAAATTCAGAAAACATTGCCTAAGGCTTATTGGAATTAAAAAGCATAATTAAAGAAATGAGAGGTGGAAGCTCTGTCCCGCAGGAACAGAATGAGAGGGAAGAAAATGAGCAGAGAAGGAGATGAAAGCCAAAATGGAAGAGAGTGTAGCCCTGGAGATGCCTAATATGAGACTAGATCATCATGGTCACATGTGACAAACATACACAGACACAGGATGCTAGTTTATGCACACGAACATGTTTGTGAGCATGTGTGCATATGTCAAAATGTCAAAGCGGGGACCTAATCATAATGAGAGAAAAGTAAATTGGAGGGGATGAGATAGGGGATGAAGCGGTCACATGCAGAAAGTTACCAATTCAATAAGTCAACCCATGGTTTGCTAATTTAGCTACAACTGTGAATGAAGAGGTTACACACACACACACTACCAGACCATTCATATGAATGAGTGCATGTGTCCGCACTTTTGACTGGTACTTTAATACAAGGTGGAAGTGGAAGTGAACTAAATTAAAAGGTAGGTATACATGCAAATGCAAAGGTTCAACCCATGGGTTAACCATGAAGTTACCTGGATAAGTTCAAATCCTGCTTTACAGTACAGATCTCTGTCAATATTTGCCTTGGTGACCAATACCCATCTATCAAAAAAATGTCATAAAAATGCTAAACGTTTTCAGTGTAAGTACCTAATGTTTAGGTGTTGTGTCATTTTAATTTTAAACTGGCTACATGCAAAAGCAAGAGCTGAAAGACTTTGAGCTCAGCTTTGAGTGCTGCAGGTAACTCATAACACAGCCACTTCTATTTATGCACGCTGTGGCGATGCAGGTAGCACTTGTCGTTCTCCTGAATGAAAGGTGTCACCACTCAGACAGTACTGCAACATCAGCGCTGATACAGGAATAGAAGAAGAATAGCAATGAACTCAAAATCCGAATCAAAGACAATGTTGAGCCTTTTTGTTGTTGTTGCAACATCCTCCTCTGTATAATCTGTGAATTTCTGAATGTCTGCATAATGTCATTAAGATAGCATTTAAATTCAATTTGATTCAATTGTATTTATATAGCGCCAAAACACAACACAACAGTTGCCTCAAGGCACTTCAAAAGGAACATAATCACACAAGCGTATCATCATCAGTTTTTAGCTGTAGCTCCAGCAGCACAACGTGCCAGGCTGAAAAAATTGAGAGATGCAATTTTGGCTAAAGCAACACCAACGTGGCAGCTCGTGTAAGTGGATGTAACATCATTATTGTCCCACAGCACCGTACAACGTGATGAGTGGCAAGCATATATAGACCTGCAAGACCTGCAAGACCAAAGACCTGGTACCCATCTTTTAAGTTCTTATTTGTAATAGCTTCATATTCTTAACATTGTGGTTTCCTAGCTACTATCATCTCAGATAGAGGGCCCGGTGGCGCCAGTGTCAGTGCGCCCCAGGGTGGCTGTGGCTACAATGTAGCTTGCCATCACCAGTGTGTGAATGTGTGTGTGAATGGGTGGATGACTGGTTGTGTAAAGTGCTTTGGGGTCCTTAGGGACTAGTAAAGCGCTATACAAATACAGGCCATTTACCATTTATCATAATTTTTTCCTATTTTAATATTATGAGCATAGAGGTCATCAAAAACAAAACCCATAAAACAGGTCATTTGTTCTTACCTACGTTTTCCTAATGCTGCTGCCTCTTTTATAAGTGTACAATACGCACACTCCTTACAACTGTTCATGTAATCTGCCCTACCTATAGTTAAAGTTTACTTCAGGTGAGGAGAATATTGCAGCTCTGGGTAAGAGGAAAAATAAAAACTACCAGGAAATATAATATGAACCACAGCCTCCTGTGTCAAGGTCATAGGTGTAGTTGCTGACCTCTGTATTAAGAAAAAATATTCACACTAGTTCTGCAATTGTTTTTAACAGACTCATGAATCACACTGGCATAGGCGGTTCTAATCATTTGACCCAGTGAACAAAAAAATGTTATTTTCCCTTGATACACACAATAAAAATGAACATGTTGCGTATTTATCAAGTGATAGGGAGAAAAACATTTTCATGTTGAACTCATCTTACAAACTACTGGCTCTTCGATTTGTGCTAATAAAGTTATAGACCTGAACTAAGGGAGAGAGAGGACAAAGACAGAAGAAGAAAATAGAATATGTCTTTTTGTCAGAGGGCAGCAGTGACAGATTGGGAATGCACAGGAATAGACTCCCGCCTTCGAGAGAAAGCGAGTGGGGGCGAGAAGGGAAAAAGGAGACTGGCTGTCTCAGTTAAAAAAAAAAAAGCGTGAGAAAAAGAGTGCTACATGATGATGAAGACGTTGATTTAGAATGAGAAAAATAAATTTGCCAAATGGGGAGTGGTCATGGGGGAGGAATCTGGGGAAGGGGGCTAGCAATGAAGAATGATGAGTAAAGGGGGGGTGAATGAGGTAAAGAAGCAAGGAAAATGATCTACACACCGAGAGCAGGATTTGATAAATGAAAGGAAAGATAAAAAAAAATGGGAAGGGGGAGAGTGTGTAACGATAAAGAGAGAATTCAAATGAGGGACTGGTTTGGATGCAGAAGTGGGAAGAGCCAACTGAGAGAGAAAAGGTGGTACAAGGGGCAATCACAGAAGAAGGGAGGAAGATGGAGAACAACTATGCATTGCTGACATATTGATCCATATCGTCACCACCCTCCTTCGTCCAGCCCCAACACGGATTACTGCTACAGGCCTCAAACCACATAGGTCACTGGTCACACGACACGCAAACACACACACGCAGACATATGGACACTCACAAAAAACACGCCAGCAATTCCAACTACCACAGAGTTGACAGGAAATATGTTAGATGCACTTGTTTGGGGAGTTCAATCCAAACAAGACACATGCACACATGCACACGCACACAAACACACACACACACACACATAAATGAAAGTGCATACAGACAGACGCAGACGCACACACGGATTCCTAGGGGCAGTGTGGGACACCAGTCTTTGTGTTCATTGATCCACAGCAAGAAAAGTCAGACCACTCAAGCTGTGACAGATTCTTGGCTTACACACACTTTTACTTACACACACACACACACACACACACACACACACACACACACACACACACACACACACACACACACACACACACACATACAATACACACTCACACACTTGGCCTTCTCATCACACCTTTGTGTATATGTGTCGTGTGCCCAGGGTGGGGGTGGGAAGATAAAGGGATGACAGGGAGACAGAAAGGTGGTGGAATGGATGAAAGAGAGATTAGATCGGAAAGGAGGAAGCGGTGGAAGAGAAAGCAAGCAGGTGGAGATGGCTGGGGTGCAAAGACAGGCATAAGGGTGAATTAGAGGACAGAAAAGAAGAAAGTCTGCAAAGGATGAGGGGAGTGTTGTAAGATGCAGAGCTGGACCAAGGAGAAAGTATAAAAAGAGAGAGAGAGAGAAGAAAGGGAAGTAAGGAGAGTGCTAGCTGACATATTTAGAGGACAAGACAAAATAGTCTATCTCACCCAAATGCATGTTAGATTAAAGTGTGATCTTCTCTCCCTCCCTCTGTGTGTGTGTGTGTGTGTGTGTGTGTGTGTGTGTGTGTGTGTGTGTGTGTGTGTGTGTGTGTGTAACAACACCAATCCCTACTCAAGGCCAAACCTATATAGATCATATCCCAATCATCATATTATTGCCTTCAGCCCAAGATAGAATAGAGAAGGAGATAACATACAACAGTTATCTCTCTGTCCCTCACACAAACACAAACACAAACACACACACACACACACACACACACACACACACATTCTCTCCACCCTTCTGATATTTTCTCTTTTATTGCTGTTTTCTTTTTCTTCCTAATTTTCATCACCCACTGTAAATCTAAATGTTCTTGTCCCTTCAAGAATTTGAACTCAAATTCAACCCATACACTTTGGTAACAGCAGCTGATCACAGCAGAGCTGGAGAGACGCAGGAACTGCCAAAGACAAAATCTCTGGGTGGTGAGCAGCTTTGAAGTACAGAGAAACTGCTTCCTTGTGGTTCAAAGTATTTCCTGTTTTTTGTTTTTTAGTTACATTAAAAAAAATTCTAAAAATTATTTAATGGGTGGAGGCAACAGAAAGTTCTGTTTATATTGTAATATGGTATTGTATGGTATAACTACAATGATAATTTAAAAAGAATAAAACAATAATGCTGAAACTAATTAAAACTAAACCAAAACCTATTGTAAAAACTAACTGCAAATAAATGGAATTATAAACAAAAGCAGAACAATATAAAATAAAAACTAACAAGAAAATACAAAACTATAAAACCTATATATAACTTGTGATTTACAAGTTGATATGAGTGTGGGATTTCTACTGTTTTTCTCAGTCAGGCCCACTCCTCAATCATAATAGGAAGAAAAGAGAAAGATCACAGTGTGAGTAAAAATTACTTTATAAAGGTTATGGTAGCTTAGTCGTCATGGTTACCATCATAATCACTTTTCATGAGTATGTTGGAAGTTTCCCGTCAAAGTCTGATATTTTGTTGACCCATTCATCTGCTGTAACCTTGTCTTTCTGTGGACTTCTTTGTCATTTTTTAATAACACCGACTCACTTCTTCCTTTGCTCTCAAAATAAATATCATGGCTGCTACAACTTTTTACCATTTAAAATAAAAGTGTGTTAACTTAGTGCGCTAGCGAGAATATCCATTGCTGTCGCACTTCCAGAGATAACAGTCTAAAATAACCAGGCATTTGGTCCCCAAAGGCAACACACAACAATTGTGGGTAACATGTCACAACACCCCTGCCTACTTCTCCTATGCAGGCTCACACACCAGCAGTGTCTTAATATGAGCTGACAAGCGTCAACACATCAGCATATGCCATCATTCAAGATCAAAGAGATCGGGTGTGTTCAGGGTGGTATGGCCGTAAGCAAGGATATGCCATATCTATTTCACAACATCAGTGGATGGTAGCTATTCAAAGAAGTAGCAAATGCATTTAGCTACTGGAGTGGCGTCACAGCTACTGTATACACAATACTTCCTCTGGCTACATGGTCACTGTGTGTTGCACTTCAGAAATATTTTTTTTCCTTTCTTCTCCATTTCCCTTTTATTTGCTGTTTATCTGTTACTGCCTCTATAATTTCACACAGTTTGCTAGTATCACTTTGTGCTCAGGCCATTCCCTCTCTTCCGCTTCTCTGTCCTTCCTACCTTCACAGAGCGTTTCTGTTGGATTTGTTCCCAAAACAGGAGGACAGCGGTTTGCTTTCAGTTTGTAATTGCAGTTGTAATTGCTTATATAGACAAAAACCTGAAATACCAAGCATGGATCCATACCATTAACAGAAGTTGCAAACTAGGCCTATACGGAGGCTAAATGCAGGTAAAATTAAATATTTTGAAATGTAAATAAAATAGCTAATGACACTAAACGGCACAAATTACCTCTTATATCACTTTTCTTCTATTATGGGTTAATAGGAACCACCTTTTATATATTTTATGCATATTTTATTTTATATATAAAATATAAGGTCAGTCCATTACTCTTTTTGACAAAAGGAAAAACTGACATGTTTGTGTCTGAATTCACCAACGGTGAAAGGTTTGCTCTTTATATTTTTTTAACATTATATGTTAGAGTGGGGGGGGAGAAACCTAATGCTTTAAACACCTACTGTAACTAAATAATAATTAATTCCATTTTCATAGTAGGCCTCCAAGAAAAATGATTGCCAAGAACTTTCAAAAGTCTACAGCTGGTCCTACAAAACCCCCCTCTTCCTCCTTATTGCTCTCTCGCCCCCTCTGGTGAGACCAGCTGTCTCATAGCAACAGGATGACACTGTTCCTGATTGCCTGACCACCTACACACACACAAACGCATTGTACACATAATCATGTATCCCTGACAACATTAAATTGCCTCACATTTAATTCCTGAAAACCAACATCAGCATAACTACTGCTCTCACTTGAAACCAACCCGACAGATTAATCTAACCCTAACTACTGAATTTAAATTGTATTGTTAAGCAGAAACTGGCTATAAGTTTAACTCAAGCATGGCCTAAACTATACTGTCACTAGTTTAAAACAACTCTAAAAAAAAAAAAAAAAACAACTTAGTGTCAGGCAAGCTAGACAGTTAACTCCAATCAGTTAACGTCTTCATCAAAACAAAATTATTCTGAAATCATTGATGTGAAACAACACTGTTCCCCATCTTAATGAAGATGGATATAAGAGACAAAAAATAATTCAATGGGTAACATGGGCTGCAGATAACACACCACTGCATTGCCTTTGACTGAGTTTACAACTCACTGCCTGGACTGGGAGAGGATGAACAAGGTTACACTGTCTAACTCTAAACTCACTCCAAACATAAAACATCAACCTTAATTTTAAGGATCTACGTGTTGGGGACTTGCTTTTCGATGAAGACATTATCAAAATGTCACAGTGCAAAATTGTAATAAATACATGTTCCTGGCTCTAGTCTTTTTTCATTATAAGGAAACATATTTTTATGTTTCCATATGAATGTATTTTCTGTTTTGCCATTCCAGCAAACTTTCATGAAATACCCACATATCTAGAAAAAAGCGTGAGGTTAATGTGTTTACATGTGTTTTTGTGTAAATGTGCTTTTTGTTGTTAAGGTGGACTGATAAATAGATTCAGCAAAAATTCCTTTACAGCTAATACAAGCTGCAGATCTATTTTTCAACCAGACCTTGGTCTCCGAGAGGCAAGTAAAGCATGCTGCTGTGATCAATGCCCATTCATAACAGCAAAGTTAAAAATAATAATAATAACAATACTCTTTGGGCTTTTTCAAATAAAGTCTTTATTTTTACATTACTTTTAGTTGAAAAAAGGCAAGATGGCTTCTTCTTGGTGAAATTACAAAAAAACTGTGTGCATAAAGATCTTCAAAGTGCAGGAATGCAGAGCATACACACATACTTACAAATGTAAACTGAAAAAGAAACACACACGTCGATGCATGCATGTGCCAAAATCCATCTAACACAGAAACTATCTGCACTTTCTTTCATGTCTTTGGAAAAGTCAATACAGACAAAAAATATGCAAGAGGAAAAAAATTAAAAGAAAAAGTTTGAGAAAAAAAATCCTTTTTTCTACTGAGCTGGTTCTCACAAGGAATAGCAGAGTATCTATTACACATCAAAGGCGCAACACTCTGTTTTTTCCTTTTGACTCTGTTTCCCTTCTAATAAAGAGAAAAAGGGTTGAAACTAGCAATGAAAAGAATAAAAAGGGGAATGCTGTGGTAAGGAGCTACGGTGGAAAGAGATGCTCTTTAAACTTTAATAGATTGTTTCTCTCTCTTCCAGGTAGCTTTTTTTGCTGATGACTGTCTTAAAATGATTTCTTTGTATAGAAGTTGGTAAAATGCACTATGCTACACTGTTGCACCCTCAAAAATGACAGTAAGGGCATAAAGGTTTTTTTTAAAGGGTCTTTTGTAAAAAAAAAAATTTAAAATAAATTTTAAAAAAAGAACAAACACCTGATATCAAACTATTCAGACACTGGCATTCCCAAAAATAAGCACACACACGTAGCCTGATACCATCAAACATTAATATTGCAGAGACAAATGCACACAAAGCATCAAAAGCAGGTAGAATGACAAGATCAAGAGAATCCCTGCATGGAAAAAGAAATAACATCACAACAAAATATCAAAAATAAGTCTCTTTCATGTCATGACAAAAAGGAATAAGTAATTTTACCCACAATGCAGTTTTTAAGTTCAGGAATGAAAGACACATAAGCTGTCCATCTTCTTTTGTGACATGAACAACATGTAAAGCTATTTCTGAGCAAACAAGTGAACAAATAATAAGCTCAAGTCACAACATATGGATCAGGCTCTGATCAACACACTGGAGGTTCAGTATATTGTTGTAGTTTTGCTTTATTTGATGTTGTATTGATGATAGAAGAGAACAACAATCCTTATAGTTTTCTCTATGAGCACATGCGTACACACAAAGACATTCATTTAGGCCCCAGTTACACAGGCCTAGACCATCTGATTAAACTAGTTACAGTGGCATAACGTGCATTCTTCGACTGGTCGGTTGGTTATTGGAGCTTGCCGGCTGGTCCATCCGGGAGAACCCTCTTGGCATTACTTTTAGTTGGAAGAAAAGAGTAAAGGTGGCCACTTGTTGGTAAAATTATAAAATATTTGCAGACGAGTTGGCATGGAAGATTCTAACTTGCCAACTAACCCTTGCCAACTACTTGGCAAGTGATAGTCAAAGTGTGACACAAATAAGAACCAGTCACATTTCATAGTAAAGATCGTGGCTCAAGAGTTGGGAGCTCGCCTTGTAATCGGAAGGTTGCCGGTTCGAGCCCCGGCTTGGACAGTCTCTGTCGTTGTGTCCTTGGGCAAGACACTTCACCCGTTGCCTACTGGTGGTGGTCAGAGGGCCTGGTGGCGCCAGTGTCTGGCAGCCTCGCCTCTGTCAGTGCGCCCCAGGGTGGCTGTGGCTACAATGTAGCTTGCCATCACCAGTGTGTGAATGTGTGTGTGAATGGGTGGATGACTGGATATGTAAAGCGCTTTGGGGTCCTTAGGGACCCAAAGCGCTATATAAATACAGGCCATTTCCTTTTGAAGTGTGTTGACACAACAACTGACTCAGTGTTCTCTTTTTCCATTTTGCATTATTTTTAAGTTTCACTAAAGAGTAAATGGCGAGAAGTTGCAAGCCTTGGGTTTCATCAAAACTAAGGGTGACCACAGGTCCCTACGACATGAGCGGGCCCAAAACTGGGACTTTCTCTCTCAAGTAACTTTATATTTAAGATGCTAAAGCATATTGTTAGGGCTGGATCGGGTGACCCTGAATCCTCCCTTAGTTATGCTGCAATAGGTGTATGCTGCTCGGGTATTCCCATGATGCATTGAGTATTTCTTCTTCAGCCACCTTCTCACTTACTATGTGTTAATAGACCTCTGTCCACTGAATCATACTTATTATTAATCTCTGGCTCTCTTCCACAGCATATCTTTTATCCTGTCTTCCCTCTCTCACCCCAACCGGTCGCAGCAGATGGCCGCCCATCCCTGAGCAGGAGGTTTTTTGCTGTTAAAAGGGAGTTTTTCCTTCCCACTTTTGCCACAGTGCTTGCTCATAGAGGGTCATATGATGTGATGCCATTTGATATTATACAGCAATTTAATTCACTGGCAACATGCTATTAATTTGTAGTTATCTTAACTACAAAAAAAGACACACACGGCTCTGACATTCGAAATCAAAGATGTGATGCCAGAGACCTCCGTGGGTGGTCAGATCTCAGCCAAGAGTGTGTGCACATTCACTACTTGATGTTCTAATTTGTGTGAGAGTCCTGCCTTCTGGGTAGAAGCCTCACTCTGAAGTTTGCCAGCCACTGAAGAACTCCTGCGTGATCTGCTCCCATAAGTCACCACTACTTTCCTTAACTATAGTGAGGCAATTGTGCGTCTTTTCTCCTCACGCCTTCCTAGGAATGATAAAACAGAATCTATTTGTCAGTCACACTGAAGAATATCAATTGTACATATGTTAACAAGCATAAGCTGCAAATTCAAAGGTATTGATTTAAGTGATTATTACCCTGATAGCACATTCAGAGACAGATATCAATTAGATAAGATATATGGCACAAGACGCATGGTTATCTTAGCTGCCAGTTTCAGGATCTGAATCAATTTAGCAGATAGAATCAGGCTTAAATCTGGCCAGCAGCCAAGGATATTTTTACAGGAGTTTGGGTCAAGAAGTTAAAAGCTAGCATTTTTCAGTCAATTTTACAATTTTAGGAAGCATCCATTTTCTTTGTTTCTGGCTCTTTTATGTTCATTCTGACCTTCACTTTCTGCCTTTAATTCTTACACTCAGCTCTGACTTTCTTTTTTGCATTCTATATACCTTCCTCTACACTTCTTGCCTCGATCTTGCTTTCTTCTTCTGTTTTGCGTGCTCTTCTCTCTGCCCTCTGTCTATTGCTGCATTATCATCCATCTGTAGCTCTCTGAGGTGAAACACAGTCCTCTGTCCTCCTTTCCATCACTCCATCTCTTTCTGTCCTTCACTCTCCCACTTCTGAGTTACGAGAACAGACAGTGACAAGGACCTTGTCCTATTCTGCTTCATTTCTCTCAATTTATTTTCTCTTCCCCAGCCTTTGGGTCCCCGTTTTTATTTAGAAATAACATTGGCTCTGGAAGATCACAGTCATAATCACAAACTATAAATACTCCTGAATTACTTTCAAGATCAGTTGATTCGTTAGTGACATGTGACGCTACATTTGGCCACATTTAAACCCAGCACATGCACAAAGCTCAAGACCTGTATTTATATTAAAGTAAATTGCTAATCCAAATCAGGCAGTACATTGATACATTACATGCATAAGAAAAATAACATTTATTCACTATATGATGGGAAAATTGTAAAGTAGGTGACAGCTACATTTTGTAAAATGGAAATGAAATCCAATTTTAATGAGTTTAGAAAAGGCATATTTTTCAGCTGTGAATGTAATCCAAGCAAATTGAAGGAGAAGCGTGGTGTGGAAAACATGTTAATGTTATCTCTCTCCTTTTGTCACACTTGCTATCTCAATTAAACTAAGTTCCTCACAGTCTTCAATGAATTACTGCAAAAGCTGGCACAAATAAGAACAGCACATAAAGGAAGCGAGAGAGAGAGAGAGAGAGAGAGAGAAAGGTGTCTAGAGGTGTCTGTACCTGGACTAGACTGGACACTTCATTCCCCCCATCACCTCACTTTCTGTCTGTCCCTCTACATTTCCCAGAGCTTATTTCATGCCCCTGAAATCTAGCACCAGGTGTTGGTCGCCTTGCTGGCATATAACTCAACTCAACCTCCTCCATATTACTCTGTCGTTCCGCTCCATCCAGCCCTCGATCTCTCCTCTTTCCCTCCTCTTCTCTGTGCTGCTCTTGCTTCATTTGGCTCATGATGAGGTGTCACCACTCTGTCCTTGAGTAGACGAGAATCCCCTCTGACAAAAAGTGTTTGTGTGTGCGTATGGATCCCAGCATGTGTGTAATGTGTTTGCCTGTTCCTGCCTTTCGCTGAAAATGTGTATGTGTGTATGTGTGTGTGCATGCGTGTGTGTGTTCAACATGTGTGTGGCCTACCCTAGCCTGCAGAAGTGAAAGACATCAGGATTGTGCTGTCACAGCAGGAGAAGAGATGATTTACTTGTCAGGGGGCTGAGGGACAGGAAGGCAGATACAGCTAACAGATAAATGCACTGCTGCTGGTGGGATAATGTAAAGATGCTAGGCAATACTGCAGGGACAGTACAGCTGAAGGACCATTGATGCAGAGCGAGTTGGGGCACAGGTTGTCTGGCTCCTGCAGTCATGTTTGTTTCAAATTATGATTCATATGGTGTCACCTTCGTATCTTCAGCATTTTTGGCTGTACCTTATTTTCCAGCTTAGAGAGTTAGAACGTCCTGTGGTCATGTGGTTCTAACACAACACTATCCAATTAGGCTGAACAATCTTCAATTCACAAGTGCATATATTGGATCTTAGGGGCAATCTTAAGGCAATGCCCTACAATGTCAAAAATTGTCATGTTATATATGAAAAACAGGCTGAAGTCATCATGTTGTAATAAAAACATCATAAAACATAAAAAATTTTTGGTATAGCCAGTGCTCTTCGGGAGGAATTGCACTCTCTGAGTGCTCTTTGCATTTGGGTTGGACATCACCTGCTTCTAGCATTTCCTACTTTGTTAAAATTATAATTAATAGTGTATTTTTTATACAGCTGTCATATCAAATCACAGTTGATATGATAAAGCACAATGTAGTAAACTGATTTTTAAATAAAGTAGAAAAATTAACAATATAAGGACATAATAAAATGTTCACAAAACAGGGAGCGTAATTAAGCTATTTTAATATAGGCTGTGTGTTTTGGCTGTTGTGACACCACAACCGCTGGGATGAATAAAGTATAACATGCCTTACAGTATTGAATCCTATCTTGTCTCATCTTAGAGATTCAAATTTGTCACTGAAAAAGCAACCCAACGTAACCCATTTACCCCTAACAGAGAATTTTGCTAACAAGATTGAAGTATCGTGAAATTCTTTAAATAAGATTTGTTCAGTACTTTTACTGTTTGTTAATGAAATTAACACAACTGAACTTTTTAGAGTGTTAACAGTGCCAAGGCTGGTATTGATCAACCTGGGTCAAAATCATTTAACCCTAATATTTAATTCAATTGTAATATTGAGCTAAATTTATGTCATAATGGCATCAAAGTCTGTGCTTTGGGACGTGACAGACAGGACAAGATGGTGTATAAGGAGACGAATATTACCCTGTCATTTCAGTGTCAGTTCCACAGTCTCTGTAAATGATAACCAAGCTGGGGCACATGATAGCTGGCTTGCTGCAGGGAAATGACAAAATAAATGTTATCAAGGAATAAAGGTTATGCCGCATGTGCAAGTTGGAGGCTGAGGATGCAGGGAGTGAAAAGTCCATATCTGCTTACAGCATTTGGAGGTATAGCCTCCTGCACAAACACGAGGTAAAAATTAGAGAAAAATGTGTTGTCAGTATAAAATAATCAGATTTTCTGAAGAGTGGCTAAGCTAAATACTGCACTACCATTTAAGTTAAGTTTAGTTTATGGCCTGTGTGCATTACAGAATATGAGTCCAAGTGCAGCCCTAAGGCTTGCCCAGTGTTAAAAATGTTATCTCAGCCAGATTTACACTAAAGCCACAACAAAGAGCCACTGATTTGTGTACCTGACAAAACAGACGATCATTAGCTTGTCATAGCTGGACCACATAATTACCAGATCATGATTACCTTGTCATTACAACATAATTCAATTTTGAAATCAAATTGTTGTTGAGAAACAGAGTCATGTTGCAATAAGCTACAAATGATCATAGCAATTTGTGAAGAATTTAATGACTGAGATCTGAGACTGTTTAGCACCACTGTGCAAAGCAGCATATTAGCTTGTCATTGCTGGACAGGGGGACATAGCCTGCAGCAGTGCACATGATGACAAATGTAAAGGTCCCTTCATGGTGAGCTACACCTCAAATTAAAATCTAATATTGAACAGTGAACAGCCTTGTGACATTTATGCTGCAGATGAAATGGCACCACATCGTTTCATTCTTTTGGACAGAGACAAATTTGTACATCTCTCAAAACCACTATCTCTGAAGTAGTCACAGTGGACAGAGGAAAAATGTACAAGATAATGAAAGTCTGCAGAACAAATGCACACCCGCTATTTCCTTGATTGCAATTTTCAGTGAATTAAGGAGAGACTGTTGTGGTCATTCAAAACACAATTTCAATAGTGTTGCAATACTGAAAATAATTCATTCAATGTGTCAGTGACAGGTCAGCTGAAACAAGCATTTGAGCATCAATGCCAGAATCAGGGGTATAGAAAACATCAAGGCCATGTAGTCGAGCTATGTGACATATCCAGGATGAACTGTGCCATGAGCCTTGATCATGATGCTGATACTGCAATGTATTTTTCATATGCCACATTTCATGGTAGAGTGCTGATAATACTGCTCCTCATAAAAATGTTTCATTAAACTGAGGAAGGATCCTTTATGCACTGACATATCATGGCACCTGTTGTGTCTGCTGTATAACATTTAAAAATTATATTGATATTGACACTGATACAGTGTTCAAAGTGATATTTAGCTTTTAGACATTGCGGTGTACATGCTGCTAGTATGGGCCACTACTCTGGCCAAGACTAAAAATGCAGCAACAACTATTAGATTATTTAATATGAAAGCTTGTAAACGTATTTCCTTTTCTCCCACTGGGGCTGAATCTTAATCACTTTGATGATTACCTGATTTCCCCCTTGCATCACAAGTCGATCAGCATTTTCAGTTTACCAGTGAAATATGTCTACAAAAAGCAATAGATGAATGTGATTGCTGTTTGAGGTAATTCTGGATGATTTCACTAAATTCCACTCAGCTCAAAATATCAAAAAAAAATAAGAATGATGAATCTGGCATTGCTGAGCCACTCTTTCTCTGTTTGCTGTTCTTGCTTAATGCTGTGTGCAAAGTGACAGGTTGCGTTTTTTCACCAGTTCTTATTATTTCACCTTTTCTCAGTTATACTTTGGAATTTAGACAGATAGGTATCAAGCTGAAATAAAAGATTTTAGTAAACGGTTTCAAAGAAGTAATAAACATACCACTGGACTACAAGGTTTTAAAATTGTTTACTGTTATTAGTGCTCTTATTTCGGCCTAACTGGAGAATAAGAAGAATATTTTTTTTTTAAAAACCACTGTAACTTTGGAGGCATTGCGTATGCTGTAATGCTGCTGCAAAAAATGTGTATAGCTTTATAATATACACTCACATTATTAACGCAGCAAAAACCCAAATTTGCTTGCTTTCATTCACACACTCTACAGTAAGTGCAGATGTGATTGCTGTGGAAAAGGAAGAAAGTAGTTGCAAGAGTATGAGAGAACATAAAGTGGACAGAGCATTCCCTTGTGCAAAACTGGCTAACATAGGGTATAAAGGTCACACAATGAGAAACAAATGCACAACACTGTCACACACCCCCTGAGGCTTTCACAGGAAAGGTTGAGTGGCAAGTAGCGAGGTGCGGCATCAGTCATTGTTAAGACTGATCGCTCGTTTGGAAGCTTTAGGCTCCACTGGGATATGTGTGTGTGTGTGTCTGAGTATGTATGTTAGTGATTACTGCCATGAGTGGTGATCTGGGGACAAGTACACAGTAAATGCACCACAGGCAAACACAAATGGATTCATTTTTGTATCCACATGTGGATGCAAAGGTTTATATAGTAATGCATTCACACATTTACACCTATTTCCTCACTGGTTATTATATGCATAAAGTGGTCGTCTGCAGGACTCTGTCTGGCCAACTGTGTGTGTTTGTAATTGTTTAAATCATATAGTGATGCGGACCCTAGAGTCTCCCCAGGGCCAAGATCAACCCCACCATGTTTTCTCTCTGCTAACAAAACATGTCTGCAGTCCGCTCTGCCTTTTTTCCCCATGTATCTACTGAGTAATGCATCCCCAGACAACTCCCATTTCATGATTTCTTGTATATCGACGAATGTGACTTAGGTATCCTGCATGCATTCTTAAAATATCCCTGATGCTTAATTAAATTCTGCAGGCCTCACTTGCCTCAGTTAAGCTTAGTGATTCAACAAAAGGTGAAAACCACTGCTGACTATAAAGATCTCAAATTTAAAAAAAAACAAAAAACATCTTGATGATCTGCAAGGCTTTTAGAAAAATATACTGTGGACCGAAGTTGAACTTTTTGGAAGGTTTGAGTCCCTTTACATTTTGTGCATTTCGTGTAAATTTCTTAAAAAGAACATTGTGCCAACAGTCCAACATGTTCGTCTAAGGCTGTCTTGCTGCTTCGGGACCTTGATGACTTAATTGGTGTCGTAACTGATGGAACCATGAATTCTGCTCTGTAACAGAAAATCCTGATGCATCTGGCCATTAATTAAGTTGCATAACCCAACTCAAGCACGGTTGGGTTATGCAACAGGAAAAGGATCCAAACCGCACTAACAACTCAACCACAAAAAAAAATACAAAAAATCTAATAAAATAAAGAAAACAAAATGAAGATTTTGGATTGCCCAAATCAGGCACTCCTAATTGACATCCAATTGAAATGCTTTGGCATAATCTTAAACGGGGCATTTATGTTTGAAAGCTCATCAATGTGGCTGAAGTAAAACAAAGAAGAGTGGGCCAAAATTCCTCCACGCCAATATGAAAGACTCAGAAGATTGCTGTTCTTGCTCCCAAGGGTGGCACAACCAGTTATTAGATTTAGGGCTCAATTGCTTTTTCACACAGGGCCAGGTAGGTTTGGATAACTTTGTTCCCTTAATAAAAGAAATCATTATTTAAAACTGTATTTTGTATTTACTTTATTTTTACAGGAAAGAGGGAAATATATATTGGTAAGGTTCTCTTAGGGAGCCTCTGATGGCGCTAGACCAGCTGTTTCTAGTTCTTGTTTCAAGAAACATTTTTTAAGAAACATTTTTGCTGAGAAAAACAGTCCATTTTAAGTCTAAGAAGAAAGAAAACAGCATTACTTTCCAAAATACAAGTGTATTTTCCTTAATTATTACGCAGCACAGCTGTGTTAGCTCACCTTCAAGCAATTCATAATGTTGGGTGGTTTAAAGTTCACATACACATAGAACAGAACACATACATGCCTACAAGCAATGTGAAGGAGAGGGGTTCATACTGTGAACTACTTTACTGCTCAGCAAACATAACAAAACTCGTAAACTTCAATATGCACACACACTCATGAAGTCTAAACACTGTAAATTAACCTTTAAAAGGCCAATTCTAGCCCCATAGCTATTAGACCTTTAAACACTGCTACCCAAGCAGTACACACACGCACACCCACCCCCGCACACACTCACACGCACACAAACATGAATAAACATAAACACAGAAAAGCCATGATTGCGAGTGAAATTCTATTTATGTAACACACACACACATGCACAACCACACTATGTTGTGTAATGGAAATATTCTTTCTGCAAAATTGGGTAATTAACTGTAAAATGAACTGATGTGGATAAAGAAGGTTACTGACTACTTCACTCTGAAACTTACCTTCAATATGGCACACTCCTGCTCCGGGCCATCTCTAAGTGAATGTGTGCGCATGTGTGCATTATTGAATTTATAATGAAATTAAAAAACACTGTGGTAGGAGTAAGAAAAAGGTAAAAAAAAAAAAAAAAAAAAAAAAGGAAGGAAGCCTAGAGTAATTTGGGAATAGTTTTAACCTGTACTCATTTATATACTGTAATGCCAAGTATTCACAAGTCTGCCTTTACACACATATGAACATGAGTGAAATCCCATTCTTAATGCATTTGGTTTAGTATGATGCTGGCCCACCCTTTGTAGCTCTAACTGTCATATGCTGTGGGAGTGTCTGGTCGGGCGTGGTCCAGGTTCCTGTCATCCATCCCTTGGGGTGGAGTTGGCCAGCTCATCACCTGTTTTCAATCTCCGGGGCTCCACCTAGAGGGTTTTTAAGCCAGCACTGCCTGCCACTCCTCGCCAGTTCGTCCTGCTACCATCTGTGGTAAACTTGGCCTCCTCTGTGCGCAGACTCTGTATACCTGGATCATGGGTTAATGTGTTCTCTGTCTCCTGCATTCTTCAGATTCACCACCCGTCGCACTCACCAGTAGTGCTGGTTCTGTCTCCATCCTGTTTTCCCGTCTGCTCGGAACCCGAGGACCACATACTCAACTTCTCCTCAGCCTGCCCTTCAGTCCGTACTCTCCACCTCCTAGGAATCTGGACCGGACTCTCCACACTCTCGACCCTCTCTGGAATGCTCCCACGGCAGCCTTTTCCCCACCTAATAACCAGGGTCTCCAAATAAGCCCAAGACTATCCACTGGCACTCCGTACCTCTGTCCCTTACTCGTTTTTCACTCAGTAACACCCTTCTCCTGTGTTTACAGAAGTTCCCTTTCGAGTTCTCCCTGTGCTCTACGCCTGTTTCTCTGCCCACGGATTTCCCTTAGTTTCTGCGAATGGTTTCTGTTAAACCCAGTCTTGTTCACGTTCTTGTTCCTTTCAATAAATTATACATAGTTCAAGCAATTGAGTCTGCTCTTGAGTCCACCGCATCCTTGTTTGTGACACTAACAGCTTCAACTCGACCATTCTTCCAGAAGTGCATTTGTGGGGTTGAACACTGATGTTGGACGAGAAGGTTTGGCTCACAAATTCCACTGTAACTCATCCCAAAGGTGTTCTGTTGGGCTGAGGTCAGGACTCTGTGCAGGCCAGTCAAGTTTTTCCACAGCAAACTCGCTCATCCATGTCTTTAAGGACCTTACTTTGCGCACTTGTGCGCAGTTCTGTTTCAACAGAAAGGGACCATCCTCAAACTGTTCCCACAAAGTCAGAAGCATGAAATTGTCCAAAATGTCTTGCTATGATGAAGCATTAAGAGTTCTTTTCACTGGTACTAAGGGGCTGAGCCCAGCTCCTGAAAAACAACCCCACACAATAATCTCCCCTCCTTTACACATGACACAGTGCAGTCTGAAAAGTACCGTTCTCCTGGCAACTGCCAAACCCAGACTCGTCCACCGGATTGCAAGCCACAGAAGTGTTATTCGTCACTCCAGAGAATCCAGTGGCAGCATGCTTTAAAACATTTAAAACACTGCATTTGAGTTGCTGCTATTCCCAATCACTTCCATTTTGCTGTAATTCCACTAATAGTTGACTATCTTTTTCAATATTTTTTCATTGTTACTCCAGTATTGCAGGTGTTAGAAAGTAGGGGGGAAAAGTAGACAACTGTTCAATACAGAGGCAATGGTGATATTAATCAACTGAGATACATTTTTAACTCTGCATACATGAGAACCGAAGTACCAGAGGTGGGACCAAGTCATTGTTTTGCAAGTCTCAAGTAAGTCTCAAGTCTTTATCCTCAAGTCTCAAGTCAAGTCTCAAGTAATGTCAGGCAAGTCAGAGTCGAGTCTCAAGTCACTGGTGTAAAAGTCCAAGTAAAGTCACAAGTCTGAAATTTTGAATTTCAAGTCCTTTCGAGTCTTTAAAAAAAAAAAAAACGAAAAAAAGCATGTTGCAGTTATATGCTAAATGTAAATATTAGACCATGTAATTTTTAAATCTGTTTTTCTCAACACATGACAAAATAGTGAACTTAGAAAATATACACAAATTGTGAAATTGCACCTCGTCATCTCCGAGCATGAAGTAAGGAGAGCCTTCAAGAGAGTGAACACCAGGAAAGCAGCAGGACCAGACGGCATCCCAGGTCGTATCCTAAGAGACTGCGCATACCAGCTAGCTCCTGTGTTCACTGAGATATTCAACATCTCTTTATCTCAGTCGGTGATCCCCACATGCTTCAAAGAGTCCATCATTGTTCCTGTCCCGAAGAAACCCCACCCTGCTTCTCTCAATGACTATCGCCCTGTAGCCCTCACCTCAGTAGTGATGAAGTGCTTTGAACGCCTGGTCAGAGACTTCATCATTTCTTCACTACCAGACACACTGGACCCACTACAGTTCGCTTACCGTCCAAATCGTTCCACAGACGATGCCATCTCTCATCTCCTCCACACATCACTCACTCACTTGGACACTAGAAGGGGGAATTATGTTAAAATGCTCTTCATAGACTACAGCTCTGCATTTAACACCATAATTCCCTCCACACTCACCACCAAGCTGGAGCATCTGGGACTCAGCTCATCTATGTGTCTGTGGATCTCCAACTTCCTAACTGGCAGACCACAGGCAGTAAGGATGGGCGGACATGTCTCAGCCTCCACCACTCTCAGCACTGGAGCCCCCCAGGGGTGTGTTCTGAGCCCCCTGCTGTACTCTTTGTACACATATGACTGTGTGGCCACTACCAGCTCCACCACCATCATCAAGTTTGCTGACGACACCGTCGTGGTGGGCCTGATCTCTGATAACAACGAGACGGCCTACCTGAAGGAGATTAGGAATCTGGAGAACTGGTGCCAGAGGAACAACCTCCTTCTAAACGTCAGTAAGACAAAGGAGCTGATAGTGGACTTCAGCACTAAGCAGGAGAGGAACTACCAGACCCCTGTCATCAACGAGTGCCCAGTGGAGAGAGTGGACAGCTTCAAATACCTCGGAGTTCACATCACGCAGGACCTGTCATGGTCCTGTCACATCAACACCGTGGTGAAAAAGGCCCGTCAGCGTCTCTACCACCTCAGACGCTTGAGAGACTTCCAACTGCCCTCCAAGGTGCTCAGGAACTTTTACTCCTGCACCATAGAGAGCATCCTGACGGGAAACATCTTAACCTGGTTCGGGAACAGCACCATGCAGGACAGACGAGCTCTACAGAGGGTTGTGCGGTCAGCTGAGCGCACCATCCGCTCCGAGCTCCCTGACCTGCACTCAATCTACAGCAGGCGGTGCTGGACCAAGGCCAGGAAGATCGTGAAGGACCTCAGCCATCCCAACAACAGACTGTTCTCTCTGTTGAGGTCAGGAAAGCGATTCCGCTCCCTGAAGACCAACACAGAGAGACTGAGGAGGAGCTTCTTCCCGCAGGCGATACGGTCTCTCAATCACACCACCACACAGTACTGACCCATACATACAGTTCTTACACACACACTGGACTTTCTGGACATTGTTTTCACTTCATTACTTAAATCACGCTGCTGTTATTGTGTATATGCTGCTGTTATTGTGTATATATTTATTTATATTTCTTCATACATTCTTATATAGTTCTATATTGTGTATTTTGTTGTACAGTTATTTTATTTTCAACTTTAATTTATATATTTTATCTTATTCTCCCAGTTAAATTTACCCTTCATTCTAATTTGTGTTGTACAGTTATTTCATTTTTAACCTTAATTTATATTTTATTCCTTCCTAGTTAAATTTACCCTTTTTAATTTTTCATATTTATTTCCTATCTTATTCATAGCCTTTTCCTTTTTTGTTTTCTTTAGGTCACGAGCAGTTGTCCAAGCATTTCACTACATATCGTACTGTGTATGACTGTGTACGTGACAAATAAAATTTGAATTTTTGAATTTGATTTGATTTAAAATGCAGCTCAATTAAACCTAGCTCCTAGAATAATTTTCACCAACAGTTCTGAGATAAGCTGCATGTTATTCTTGGATGCGGTTGTAGGACTGGCTTTAAAATCGCATGACAAAAATATCATACACATTAAAAAAAACCTGCATCACCAACGTAGCCTGGACAACATTTGCTAGTTAGATGAAGTCAGCTATCTCATCGTAGCATATTTATATGCATATTTATAATTATACGGTTCTTGGAGTGAGCGCATACACTCGTGAAGTTTAGTAACTTCCGGTCACTGCAACAAGCCCAGGTACAGTTTACCGACGGATGGGTACAGGACCTTGAAATGCACCGTGTAGAAAGTAAAGACCATCGTACGTATCATAAGTTTACCAGTCTCACAAATCGTCGTCATAAATACACATTCGTTAACCGTTTATTAATAGGACCTTTGAGCTCAATGGTAATTAATTAGCAGTGGAAATAATTTCTGGTAGCATCACAGAAATGTAGCAGTGACAATAATATTGTATGCTGTAATCGTACTGGGCGATTGGTGATACAAAACAACTGTTTTACCCTGTGAATAAAAGTATATGTTTTTGTCAATGTACCATAATAACAGAAGCGAAACGCAATATTGTGTCAGGACAATTCACTATTTATGCACAATAAACAAAGGAGCATAGCGCTACAATTTCTGTTCAGCGCCAGACTTGCTTGTAACCTATATCACCAATTATGTTATGAAAATGACGTATTAACTACAACAGAAGACTGACCTGTGTGGAAATGCTTGGAGCAGACTAACCTGTGAGCTGGAGTGTTCTGGGACGTAATATTTTGTCTTTGAATGGCTGCGATCCAGTCGCCTCTTTGTTACTTCGGAAACATGGCTCGAACAATTTCTCTTCAACGACGTAATCCGATAACAACCGATCTCTTTACCCGTCGGCTTCCCGTGGCTGTCATGCGACCGGCTATTGCAGTTAATAATACAACAGCTTCTTGACATTTTTGTGTTTCTTTTTATCGCTGTATAACTGATTTCAATTGAAAGCCTGCGTGCGCTAGTACCGCTTGCCACGAGTTCCCAGAATCCTTTGCGGTTCTACCCGTGAATGACGTCACATTTTCAATCTCTATATAATATGCATGTTAAATTTTATATTTGGGGTAAAATATCAAGTCTTTTCAAGTAAACCGGTTCAAGTCCAATTCAAGTCCCAAGTCATTGGTGTAAAAGTCCAAGTCAAGTCACAAGTCTTAGAACATTTTTTCAAGTCAAGTCTAAAGTCATAAAATTAATGACTCGAGTCTGACTCGAGTCCAAGTCATGTGACTCGAGTCCACACCTCTGCGAAGTACACTGGCTAGCTACTAAAGGTTGCCTCTGTTAAGTGAAATTAAAATACATCAGTACCTTACCAGTCAACACTGATTATCACTTTAACCCCAAATGTAAAGTAAGTCCGTGTCAAATTTATCAATGAATGATAGAAGGGAGGGATTTATCTTAGTTCAAAATAGTATAGGTTAATAAGTTACCTTGATTTGAGCAAGTGTTGATTAGTTTAATTAGACAAACAATTTTGTTTAAATACCAAAAGTGAAAAAAAAACCCAGAAATATTAATATGTCAGTCTTGTGTTTTCTATTCATTTGCACATTATGCAATGCCGTGTGATGTTCCAATTCCAATGGCTAAGAAACTTCAAAGTGGTTAAATTCACATTCAGCTGCCTATTGCAGTGGAATAATTTGCCACCCGGAAAGGCTTTGTTATTAATGTGATGCCACAGTCAGGAATCGTAATGCATCACAGCCTATCTGTTATGGATTCAAAACTGAAATGAGGATGCATGCAAATGTTTGGGAAGTCTCCACTACAATAGGAATGAAGTCAGTGTGGCTGAGTGTGAGGCCCCCACTTTCAAATTGTGCAGCTGTCACATTGGCAACCTCAACAAACATGACTGTCACTACAATATAATGTATTTCACACTGGAGCACATTGAGTAATCAGTTCATGTGTGTTTTTGCACTTGTAACATAATTGAACTGAACTGGTGATACACAGATGAAGAATTGCACTCTCTAACTTGGAGGTTAGAGAGGCAAGCTGCAGCCCAGCTCACTTAAATGAATGAGTAATGTTCTCCCATCCCTCAGCAGCTACTTTTGAAGTGCCCTTGGAAAAGGCACTGAACCCCCAATTGCTCCAATTGAGCTGCTCAGTGGCCAGAAATGCAAAACTGTGGCTGCACTGGGTGGTTACCAAATGGATTTAAGTGAAAGAGTGTAACCAAGGTGGGAAAACAGCCACATTGCAAATGCTGTTTCATTCAGTTTCAGGCTTGTATCATAAGTTGGTTCATTTGGCTGTCCACTTTGTGATTAACTAACCATAATTTAGAAGTTATGTTCTATGGTGGCTAGAAAAAGAATTACATTTCCTTGTTTTTTCACTAGTCACAAATTTATAGACACTATTTATAATGTATAGTTATAGTTATATCAGTGTTAACTCATAATCTGTAGACTTACAAAAGATAAACTCCAGGTTTCCTTTGCCTGTTACAAGTCCAGAGCTTCTGCTCTAGAGGGTCAAATTCAATCTGACTGCCCTTATTATACTGTATATAATTTATGGTGCAGCTATTACTAAAGATCAATACCACTTAAACTGCTCTATTGATATTGAAACCTGCACTGATTTATGACCCCATAGGTCTTTGGTTAAAAACACACACATTGACATGCACACACAAACACGCACACACATATCAATTGTAGATTTGATATAATGCAGTGTCTTATCAATGTCCCGATGTTGTCCTTGTTCTCTGTTCATTTCCTGAGAGTGCTTTTTGAAACACACACACAGGCACTAGACACACACACATTTGACTAACTGAAGAAAAAAAATCTGGTTTTTCATTAGATTGGATTGCTGTGTGTATATACTGCATGTGTTTGTCTCCACTAGTCCAGAAGGCTATGTGGTCAGTAAGCCTGTGCAGTTTCTCTCTTTCTCTCTCCCTCTCAAACACACACACACACACACACACACTTTTGCTGTATTAGAAAAGCCACTATATTCATTTGCAATTCCTACACTTTTCAGCATTTAATCATGAATTATGATTTCTTGCATATAAACTCACTCAGATGTGCATACCTTCTAACCTTCACTATACAGAGCATAATGCAGGAGTGTGTATGTGTGAGCACTTCTGAGTGCCAAAACCCAATGCACTCAAACTTAGGGACTGTCACCATTGCCAAGGATATGACACCAGCTCTGCAGAAAACATCAAGCAGATAGATAAAGAGATGGACGTAGCAGAACTAGATGGAAATGCTTTAAACTCAATATGTAGTGTGATGTAGTAGTTACCAAGCGCTCTTACGTGGGATGGGAGGTACGGGTGATCATTATTTTTAGGGAATAACAGCTGGAAATCCTGCATGGTCATTTACTTTTTTAAGGAAAGTAAAGGTCATTATTCTTTTAACATAGCGCTATAAAACTAGAGCCACCAACGTTTAATATGCAATCACAGTAACATTCAGTAACTTCCACTGTACAGAGATTAACAAAACATAATCTAATGACAGCAATGACAGCTTAACTTAATTATTTACCTTTAGTCATTCAGAGAGAATGGGAATAATACATACAATGCTGAATTTTATTCAAAAAGCTCAGTTGCATTAGCGGCAACCACATTGCTGTTTTAATGTTTTAAAAGTTTTAAAACTACACATTTGCTTTTGCTGTTTAGGTGTGTATCCAATACAGTTGTGATTGTTGGTGAGCTGGGCAACTTACAAAGATTCATAACACAGATGCACATATATATGTCTTCATATATATCTTTGCATAAATGTAACTATCAGATTGCCATAATATTTTTACACAAAGTTCCCAGAGTTCTTATTTAAACTTGTTATCAATAATTACCTTTGCCGATGATTAATAAGTCGGTAGGTGATTCATCAAATTAACAGAAATGAGTGCATGTCTAAAAGGAACAAGCATCAAATAGACACCAGAAAATAGCAGAGACAAAAACATTAGTACTCACAAAATTCTGCAGGTCAGTTTCATTGGCTAACAGTTAAGGTCATTTTAAAATCCGAACGCCAATTTTGATCTTTTAAATCAGCAACCAGCCAGCTGAGTTCAAGTCCATCTGGAGCTCTGCATCAGTGCGGTATCAAGGTCCCCTTCTCAGAAATTTGATCACATAAAATGTTGCTTGAAATGTCAAACCTCGGAGGAATTTTATTGATTTGTTAATTTATCTAGTTACTGGTCACCAATAAATGCAGCAGCACGCAGTAAATAGACATTTCCACCCACAGTCTGTGTCTACATTGTATTCCCTATTGAAAACTCAGTGGTATAATAGGTGTACAATGTATGTGGCCATTAATGGCCATTAATGTGTATACTACAGTGAGATTTCTTAACTAGAATTATTTACTTATCTTTCAATACATGTCCATAACTGGTAACAATGACCTACTCTAGAGTTAGAGCGAATGTATTTTCATTATATATTTCACATGTATAATGAATTGAATAAACATATATATATATAGAGAACCGCATTAAAAACAGGCAAGATACTGAGTGAAAGTTGAGTGATAAATGACTAGCAAATATTAACGGAGGTGGCAAAAAGTACAATCATTCTTCACTTAGGTAGAAGTGAATACACATACACATTGTTTAAAAAAAATGATCTGGCAAAAGTAAAGTACTGATTCAACTTCTTTATTCAAAGTGGAAAAAGTTCTGAAATTCACTCAAAGTACAAAAGTAAAATATAGTTCTTTGGAGGACATCAGCTACCAGCTATTTTGTTCAAAAGAAACTGAACTTCACGTCATATAGTTAAAAAAAAATACATAGCACTACAAACTTTATTTCAACCCAAATTCTAATTCTAAACTATTTACTCAGCTTGAACAGGTGTTATATAGAACACACAGAGATTAAAAGCAAATGGAGTTCATCTCTATTTTCTGTTTCCTACAATGTGAGTGACTTTGCCTCTGCACCAAAACAGAAAAATGAGTAAAATCGAGTGTAGTGTTGTAAGGTGGTGAAAAGAATTCATATGGACAATATTTTCGATATTTTCTATTCTGAGCTGCAGTGGATTTTTTTAATGCATCAGCTGCCATGTGCTGGAGCTGCTGCTCCAATATTCACTGCTCTTTCTGGATTTACCAAACAGAATTCAACATAAGCCGATGTTACAGGAGCAAGTGTAGCTGATTTCTGACACCTAAACATTATAAGGCTGGAATTCAGTGAATGAATCTAATCAGCATCCCAATCTTTACCTTAAATTTAATTTGAGCTCTGATGTAACCTAACATTGACCATGAACATCTCATCTTCTCTTCACCAGTCCAACATAGCTAAAAAAAAATAAATAAATAACTTCACCCCTACCATCCTGTTGCTGATATTTGTTGAGCTGTTAGAAATGTTGCATTTGAAATTACCTGCTGCTTCAAAAAAAAAGTGATTTCCTTCACGGGGGAAAATAATTATTTGATCTCTTTCTCAATTTGTAAGTTTGCCCACCATCAAAGAAATAAACAGTCTTTCATTTTCATGATGGTTAATTTTGATGGCGAACCAAAAATCAAGGGGAAAAAAAATATATGTAGAAAATCTGTGGAGGGAGCCAAAGCTTTGAGTTGCCAATCAGCAGCCAGGAAATCTAAAGGATTTAAAGTTTATTTAAAGAGGAGTGAGCCAAAATTCCTCATTTGATGTGCAAATCTGGTGACCAACTTCAAGAAATGCCTTACTGCTGTGCTTGCCAACAAGGGTTTCTCCACAAAGTACGGAGTTATGTTTTGCTTGAGAATCAAAAACTCACTTCACTCAGTGACATCCATGACAGGATATAGAATTTATGTAATGTGCTTTTTGTAGATTTTTTGGTTAATATTCTGTCTTGCTCCATTAAAATGAAACTACCATGAAAAGAGACTGCATGCTTGGTTCTCTTCTGAATTGCTCGCTCAATAATATCATGAACACATCTTTTAAACTTGTGCCAAAAATGGACTGTTCCAGACTTTAACCCCTGAATGTAGTGACTGCAGTTTTAATTGGTTTGATACTGGGAATTCCACAGTGATGTGAAATAACAACACCCGTCAAATGCATTAAACCTAAAGTAATGAGCCTGTTTTGAAAATGTAACAAGCAGCAGAAAGGAAAGATATCGGTGTTAAAATATGAGGAGTAAAAAGTAAACAATTGTCAGAAAAACAAATATTCCAGTAAAGTACAAATACCTGAAAAGTCTACTCAAGTAAAGTAACAAAGTAGTTGTACTTCATTAATTCTTACCTCTGGTCAAACATAACTATAGATAGAAGCAATGTCTTATTATTGTTTTGTTTTTTTCCATTATGTTGCTCTCATTGTGAAGTGCAAAAAGATTCATCCCACAAAACACCGAATTTGACCTACATGGACATGCAAATGCCTAGGAAATTGGACAAAAATGTCAACGGTTAGAATAAAAGGATAACAAGAACTATATAAGCTTCCTCCACAAATATAGTCGGGAAAGCAATGTCTACACAGCCACATAGCCCAAATCTGTGGGCACAAGTACACACGGGTATTTATTTCTTCCCCTTGACATTTAGGAATCGCCAGCTTCACTTTTAAGCCAGTAAAAACCCTGTATTACACCGAAGGAAATGAAAAGTAAGATTAATAACTCAAGAAAGGGGATAGAAATGACAAATCTGGTGGCAGTCTTATTTCTCTATCTGTTTCTATGAATGTTTGCTAATTCATTTACACGTCGGGCGCATTCGTCCCGTCGATCGAATGTCCCAACACCGCACAACAGTTCACTGCAACAAATCTTTGCGCAAGCAAAGCTTAGTGAAATTTACCTTACACGCTGAATGCTGACACACGCTCGCCCTCACACTCCTCTTTTAAACAACATGCACGAGTGTGGTTTTATACTTAACAGAAACAGAGAGAGAGAGGGAAAGGATATCTTCGATAGTGCTGCAACTACATCCGTTTACTCGACCCGAATGTTAAACCCCATTTGATGATTGTACCTCAAGACTTTCAGATACCAGTTAACCTCCCAGCATCGAAAAGTCACTTGGTCCCCCCAAGAAGAACAAACAACCTGCTGGCCGCCCATCCAACTAACCAACAGTTAACAAGCATCGTCTCATGATATCAGCTTTACCCTTCAGCACCAGTCAGTCATTTGCGGATTAATCCAACCAGCCAATAACAGCCATAAGACAATTCACTCATCATTCCAAGTCACCCAATACGCCACCAGTGTCTCCACTCATCCACCCATACAGAAGGGTATTGCAACTCTCTCTGCAGGAATAAGTGCGCGTCTCTATGCTGCGACTGTCTTACCTTGAGCGCTTCTATATCCAAAGACGTCGAGCGGTCCATGACAGAAAGTGAAGTAGCTTACTGCTAATCAGTCACGAAAATACAAGTCCCACAGGCGGAGAAGATAAGAGGGGAAGAGATTAAAAACGGAAACAAAAAAAGGGAGAAAAAAGTTGGGGTGCTCTCGAGAGTCCCAAACTCTGCTGCGATATCCCCTTGATTATTGTTAGGATTTGGCTATTAATATTCCAGCACGGCACGACGAATTTTCTCAGTTTCAAGCCTCCCTCTGGGTCGCTTGGTAAAATCAGGACTCCATAGCATGGAAGTACCCCCCGCCTCCAGTCCCCGGTTTGTCCGTGCAGAGAATTGATGGATGAATTTGAAAATAGATAGAAAAAGAAAAGAATTCGCCGTGCGTAATGTTTTAAGCTGCGGCTTTTGCGCACTTGGTGATCCGTTACGTGTTTTTGTGTTGTTACATCTGAGTGAGAAATATCGCCCCTCTGCTGGAATGAAGCCGGGATTTAGACTCTCCTGATAGTCGGTCAGCGGATAAATGCCGTTATATCCCGTGGAATCCCGGTAAATGTGAGTGTGCCGTGTCTGCTCTTGCAGAGGTGGGCAAATGGAGAGAAGACGTCCGGCTCAGAGAGATGATATTCTGCCTTGCCTGGGCGACTTCCATGCGGCAAACCGCCAGAGATATCAGCTCTCCCTGAAAGAAAAGGGAAAGAGAGAGAGCGAGAGAGAGAGAGAGAAGGGGGAGAGAGAGTGAGAAAGAGACAGAGAGAGAGACCGGATGGAAGAAATGCTGAAGATAGGAGATGGAAAACTAGAAAATAGGCAATGATGTTGACGTATATAATTTCAGTGTCTGACGCCCCAGAGTGTGATGTTAGCTGTTTCTTCTCTCTCTCTCTCTCTCTGTGTGTGTGTGTGTGTGTGTGTGTGTGTGTGTGTGTGTGTGTGTGTGTGTGTGTGTGTATGAGTGAGTGAGAGATGGATTGGGGGGGGCATTCTAATCAATTAGATGAATGGACAATGCTGCTTGCCACAGAACTCAAGAAGGGTATTTAAATGCAGAGGCTGTTGGAAGAGGGTTGTTTCAGAAAGTCTGGGGAAGCTTGTGTGTGGTTTTGTGTGTGTCTGCATTTGAAGTGTGTTTGTGAGTACAAATGCAATGCAAAAGCATTAGTCTGATACACTATCAGTCTTTTGATATTGCAGAAGACGAATCATACTGTGATTGCCTGGGAACAGAAAAATACTGTAAAAGAGTCAGTGAATAGATCATATATATAGATTGACAAAATTTCTTTCTTTTTTGTTATGTTATGGTGTAAACTGTCCTAATTCCTTTACTTAGTAAATTGTCGCCGCCTGCTGACTGCCAGGGCTTTTCCTTATCCATAAAACACCTTTTAAAAAATGTTTGCAAGAAGGTGTAATCATAAAACGAGGTGAGGAAAAGAAAGCGAAGAGAAGATGATGACCAGAGGAGAGCAAAGCAAACTAATACAGAGCTGACGGGGAAGAAGAGCAATGTAGTTGGGTACAAAAGAATGAGAGGAATATTTAAAAGAGGTGACAATAAAGGCTTGTCAAGCACAAAGTTGCACAGACCAGGAAGAAAATGGGAAACATAGAGTGACAAGATGTTGGGAAGAAATGTCAGAAATGCTGACTATTCAGTCTAAAAATCTTCAAGACCTGTGCTTTAAAAGTATTGCTAATATCTATAATTGACTTTAGCGTCTATCACTAACCCTAAGAGATGTGTGGTTATGATACATAATATTGTCACAGAGCGCATTCCCAAGTGAAGCAAAACATACAGTATAGCCATATGGTTACAAGAAAGGTTTGTTTATCATTTTGCACAGTCATATCATATTTAGCAGTAGTGCATTATTGTTGTACAGAGCTAAGACTGAGAGTTGATGAACACACAATCATAGGAAAACACACAATAACTCCCACTCTCTGTTTCTCTGTCTCACACACACACACACACACACACACACACACACACACACACACACACACACACACACACACACACACACACACACACACACACACACACACACGACCATAGACTTATTGAATGGCACACTAGAGAACAGAGGAACATTTGTTGAGGGAGTCCGTCAGAGATAACGAACATCATATTAATGAATGCCTCAGTCAATCTCTTTGCTCCTCCCTCTCTGTTTGTCTGACTCTTTTCCTATGTACGCTCATTCGATACATGACTCGCTCTAACTTCCCTGCTGCTATCTTTGCCTCCAGTTCCTTCATTCCAATCTCTCTGTCTCTCTCGCTCCTCCATTCTCTCGTTTCCCTTTTATTGTTGCATTCTCTCAACCTTTCTGTTGGCTGCACTATTTTCCTTTTTTCCTGCAGCTCTGCAATTCAGAGACCACAACCACCTCCATCTAGCTCCACTCTTTCTGTTTTTTTTTCTGTAAACTTTGTGTTGCAGAGCAATTAATCACTTTTCTTAGTCCTTGTGATTTTTCATATGGGAGAGTCTGACCCTTGTTGCGGGTACTCGCTACTGTGCTGGCTGGAAATGCCATCACCCATCTTTCCCCGCTCCTGTCTGTGCTTCCAAGCTCTCTCTTTGCCTCTCATTTACAGTGGAGGACATAATTATTTGATCCCCTGCTGAATTTGTAAGGTTGCTCACATACAAAGAAATGAACAGTGTCTCATTTTTATGGTAGCTTCATTTTAATGGAGAGAGTAAAAGTTTCAACCAAAAAAATACAGAAAAGAAACCACATTACATGAAAGTTATAAATTCATTTGCATGTCACTGAGTGATATAAGCATTTAATCCTCAAGAAAAACATGACTGAGTACTTGGTGGATAAACCCTTGTTGGCAAACATAATGGTAAGATGTTTCTTGTAGTTGGTCACCAGGTTTGCACACAATTCAGGAGAAATTTTGGTTCCACTCCTCTTTACAAAAACATTCTCAATCCTTTAAATTTCTTGGTGGACACCTGGCAACTCAGACTACCAGTTTTTTCCCCACAAATTTATATATAGAACCTACGTCAGGAGACTGACTGGCAACTTCACGTTGGCCTCTCCTCTCTTGCCTTTGTGGCCCTATGAATTGGGCTCTCAGTGCAGCAAATGCATTCTGTGCAGATGTCTTCAAATAAAAATGAAAATGGATTAGCACTGTACTGAATGCAATTTTTACTTTACAAAAAATAAGCAAAAAAAATTGATTTATTTATTTAAACTTAGTTACAGCACACCAAATTCCTTAAATGAGATGGAATTCATTTTTTCCATCTTTCACACTAACCTCTCTGATTCTATGTATCCCTCCTTGTTGCTTTGTGTCAGTACACAAACCCCCCATCCAAAACATGCAGTGTGTAATTTTACCTGTCACACTGGTCTAAAGAAGCATGACTGAGTTCTGCAGTAGCAGCAACTGACTTAACATGATTCTCTGTGTCTCTCTCCCCCTGCTCTCCCCTCTGCTCTCCCTCTGTTCCTCTAGCTTCAGATCAGACAGGAGTTTTATTCTACTTAAATGCAAAGTGCGGCTGTTTGCTTTGCTAGATGCAAAGAGAGCAAAAACTCAGGAGAGGGTCACTTTTTTCCCCTGCCTCGCAGTATAAAGTTTGACAGCAACTTATAGGTCACTGCTGAGTGCTAGATACTTTGAGAAAAACATAGAGGATTGACATGAAAATGCTTCAGTGCCCCAGAGAAGAATTATGGGACAGTGAGAAAGTTCCAGTAATCCTAATTTAACTAAAGCAGTGCTTCCTTATCCTTATCCAAGAAAAATGGATTAGATGAAATTGCATTTCCTGGCACAATACAATGCTGTTTTTCTATATCTTGAAATAAAGATTTAAGGAAAACAGAAATATTCCAGAGGTCATCTGATCAAAACTTTTACCAGGTGCAATCTGCAGTACAACTTAAACAATAACCAAGTACGGTAATTCCCAGGAAATCGTTTTGCAGCCACGGCCAACAAGTCTGGGAATGTTTCCATGATTGAGCGCTATCGAGTGAATGAACTGTGAATGAACAAGTCTGTAACATGTACTGATTGTTTCATGGTGCACTGGCTTTAATAGTCCATTATGCGTTTAATTTAACACACAGACACACGCGGGTTTTTGTTTGTGTCTGTGTGTTTTCATATACTCATTATTTATTCATTCACATACACATATATTCATTTTCCCCTTAAAAACAGTGGTTTAGATGAGAAGCATTGGGGGAGGTTTTTTTCTCTCCAGAAAGCCATTACAGTCTGCAACAGCCACTGGAACTGAGCTAGTAACTTCTCTCAGTCCTTAAAAAACACATGCTTCAATTTTCGATTAAATATATCTTAACTTGACAGACTGATTGATTGATTTATCAATCTTTTGATTGATTTATACGGAATGTTTACTTGCCCTCTGCTTATATTTTACACTAAAAATAAAAAAAAAAAGACTGAAGTTTTTGGTAGGCCAACCGGAAGGCCGGCGACAAAGGTGGGGACCCTCAGGCGACAGGCTGGGACTTCGCAGGGCACATAGCAGGCTCCGGTGACCCCTGAGACCACAGGTTCAGGCGGCACGGGTCCCTCTGGCTAAGTCACTGAGGCATGCGATAGAGTGGAATCTGCAGGAAGCTGAAATGGGTCAGCTGAGCACCCAGCAGACGCAGGAAGTTGTGTTCAAGGACTACTGGGGTTCCAGAGTTGGCTGAGGCCACAAATTCATTCTCTGGATAGGCTCTGGGCAGAGCCTCAATCTCTGGGGGAATCCAGTTTTCGCAGCGGGGGAAACAGTCTCAGAAGGATCTGACCAGGAGGCACAAGCATCATTACTAGTCTCAAAATATACAGTTACAGGAGTAACAAGCTTAGGAACACAATATTCAGTCTCTGGGGCTGTTGGCTGATACACACGACACACTGACTCAACTTTCTCAGGCTGACCAACACATGACAGAGTGGTGTAATTGACTCGCTTAGGAATATGATTAACTATTTTACATGGTACTTGCTAGGAAAAAGCAGTTTTAGGCAGAGCTGGCTTGGCAGCAGAAACAGTTTCCAAGGTAGCTGGTTTGGTAAAGCAACAGAAAGGATTGTCAGCAATTAGCAGAACAAAACATAGTTCCAGATCTTACGGATACAGTCCACTGGGTCAAGCCATTCTGTCATGAACTACAGTGTGGCAGGTGGAGGTAGGACACAATTGCAAGACTCGGAAACAAAGGAGTGAACTAAAAGAGGCAGCTTTATTCACTGTAACATGATGCTCAAAAGTACAAACATATGAAACTCAAAAACTAGAAAATAGTAATAAACTACTATCAGATAACAACTAGGAATTACAAGGGAAACATGGCACATAAGGAAACACAGCAAACTCACTACACAACAACGAGCAGAGGAAGACAGAGGACTTAAATACACATGGGATAACAAGAGGATGGGAAACAGGAGGAAACATGGCTGGAACTAATACAGACTAAGAGGACAGGGTAAGCAAAAGTGAACACACTGAACACAGGACGAGAGAGTGACAAAATAAAACAGGAAGTATCATATCACACAGGAAGTATCATGCAAACAAAGAATTAAGAGACATGGGCTTGACACTGGGACCAGACCAAAACAGACATGGGGACATGGCTGACTGGGGATACAGAAAGGGAACACCAAACCTGGAGACCAGAGATAAACAAACATAAAGACAAGGAAACATGGAGTGTAGAACACAGGAGAGGCTTGGTGACAGAACCTAAAAGCTTGATGACAAAATGAATACCAGAAAATATTACACAAAGCAGAAACACAACTAAAAGAACCAGAACCATGAATATAAACTAAACCTCAGAATATTAAATAAACCAGAATCCAGAAAGTCCAAATACACAAACACTGGGTCACAGACCCAGGACCATGACAAAGTTGACGGAATCTGGAGTTTAAAACTGAACGTAAAAGAGCCTTCCCAGTTCTGGGGAGAAAAAAAAACATCTTTGGCTGATGAAACCAAGATGAACAGAATCAGTGGTAGACAAATGTATGAAGAATGACAGAAACATCTGAAGCATAGTACATTATCTATCAAACATTGTGGAGGCAACGTCATGGCATGCGCATGTATGTATCACTAGTGTTTATTGATAATCGATAACTTCTGATAGAAGTAGCAGAACTCTGGAAGAATACAGGACAATTTTTTAATTCAGCCAAATGCTGCAAAACAGATCTCATTTCACTTCACAGTACAAATGGATAATGACCCAAAAAATGCCCTGCAAAAGCAGAATAATGAAGTACTTTTGTTATCAGTGCTAAATTAAAGCAAGATTGTTCTCTTCAATCACATCTTAATTGTTTGACTTAAAATCCACTGGGGCTCTGTACAGACACAAATTTGCAAAAAATGTGTAAGTGTATCTTAAGTGTATCTTGCACTACAGAAAATTAAGATAATAAAGCAAAACATATTACAGAATTTATGTAGCTTGCCACTGCAGCTAAGAAATTACAGAGTTAAGTTTGTGAAAGCTATTAAAATGCATAAAGTGACCAAAAAAGTTAAGACCCATGTCCGGTGCAATCCACTCTAGAGACCCCTATTCTCCTTCTGACAGCTAGAAAGGAAAGCATCTTCACCCTAATGCGCTATGTTGTACTGGGCAGCTTAATGTTTAATTTATGCTACCGTGTTGTATCTGTTTGCCCACAGACAAACATGCTCCTGTGAAATCCTCCAAAATCCAAACTGCACATTGCCCAACATGCATAATGCTGTGTATTGGCCAAATACTGATCGGTTGACTAGTGGACCTGTCAGGAAAAGAAGTGACAGCAGTTTAGTACAAACGAGAGACGTGCAAAGAAAAAAAAAAGAAATCAAAGATCAAAAATTACATTATGAAAAGTAGGCAGTGGCTGCTATGGACACATTTAATTGCTTTTAACACTTGGTTTAACCTCAGCTCCTTATATGTTTTAACTTTGCTCTTCTCTGTAGTTGTCTGACAGATCAAAAACAGCACAAGGAAACCCACAAACCGGTTGTACCACATTTATTGATACTTCCACATTAGAAAACAGACTCTCTCTCTCTGTGTAGATGGGCGGTCTGAAGCTGCCCACAGACTGCCAACGGACTGTGACTTAAGACCACAGATTGAATAAACAAGTAAATTATAATATAAAATGCATGTTGCTTTAAAAGTTGAAGGTTTTCACAAAGGCAATATTTATTGCAAGATCAGTTTTGTTAACACCAGCACTGCCAGGCTTCTCACAATCCTATTTTTTGATGTATTCAAATAAGTACTTATTTCATATATGTATATTTTTAGCTTCACTTGGTTGCCCTGAAATCATAATTCTACAGAATCATGATGTGACTACAGGCTGGCTTTTTTCATTAACTACTTAGGTCAGGGTCATAGATTATAAATGAGAGGCAAACCTAAATCATGGAAATGATACAGTTTTTTGGCTACGCCTCCTCCAACGCATGGATTAGAAACGTATTAGCAGGACAGTACTGTGAACGTTAAAACTACAAACCCCAGAGGTCTCCATATTCAAATCCTTTTCCGCTGATTGGATAACGTAGGATCCAATCGCTTGGTCGAGACGTGTCTCGCATTCATAGCATCCTTCCGTCATGGCGTCTGTTTGTGCTAAATCCATTGTTAACCTGCAGGTCTTGGCTGTTTTTTTCTGCCTAATGGTATGTCTGCCACCGGGGGGAGGACAGAAGAAGAAAGAGGTAATGTTTCAACCGTAAAAATGTGTTTTTCATGTAAAATGGCCACGCTACTCACTGAAAGGGATGTGCAGGTTTAACCTACCGGTGTTTTTTAAGCTAGTCTGGGTTAGTCAGAATTCCCAGGAAGTAACTCAGAGAGAGGCTCTTGACATGCCGTTTCTTAGTTGCAATAAATTCCATTGGTGCCAATATGTGTTTTAAAGAAAAGTCTTATAAAAAGGTGTGCTTGTCACGTTTTCTGTGTCACTACGCCCTCCTGTGTTTCTGACGATGACAAAAGGACACGCACGAATAAGCAGAGCAAGCTAATGCGGGCTGTCAACAGCTGCTGCATGCAAAGTGTGTTTTGTTTGGAAAGAGTTTCTATTGGTGCTTTTTGGCACTGCTCACTCAAACACTGGTGCAGTGTGGCGAGTAATGACTTTATTTTGAAATCTGTCAGAATAGGAAGTGTTACGGTTTACTTATCAGTAGTTTAATAATGCTGGTGAGGATGCCAGAATACCCACAACTGATAGCAGCGTGCTGAGGTTTCTGTGATGCGCCGGTTGCCGGATTAGTAAAAGAGGGTGGTGTGGTTTTATTGAAGTTATAGTGGAACAGTTTAATCCAAAAGGATAGTGAGGGGAAAGTCATTGTAATGTATTTACAATATGAATAAGGTCTGTTCACCAGCTTTGTATTTGATTCATTAAAGTAAGTAATACATGTTCTGAGTTACAATATAAGCCTCCTAATTATATCAACAACAGGCATATGACACATATTTCAGCAATTTTGGGATGATGTGCAGCGTTGGTATTGTTTTATTATTTGTTCTTGATTTAGGGGCGATCGTGGCTCAAGAGTTGGGAGTTTGCCTTGTAACCGGAAGGTTGCCGGTTCAAGCCCTGGCTCGGCTCTGTTGTTGTGTCCTTGGGCAAGACACTTCACCTACCGCCTACTGGTGTTGGCCAGAAGGGCCGATGGCGGAATATGGCAGCCTCGCTTCTGTCAGTCTGTGGCTACAGTCTACAGTCTGTGGCTACAACTGTAGCTTGCCTCCACCAGTGTGTGAGTATGTGTGTGTGAATGGGTGGATGACTGGGTGTGTAAAGCGCTTTGGAGTCCCTAGGGGGGACTAGTAAAAGCGCTATACAAATAAAGGCCATTTAGTTCTAGTCATAGTCTTTTGACTAAATATGGACGTAGCGTTTTGTGGGAGAAACGTTTCGTCACTCATCCAAGTGACTTCTTCAGTCTCAGCTGACTGCAGGTTTCCCCATATCTTATAAATAGTACATTTACATAATGACTGGAACCAGCCCACTAAAGGAACAATGGGCAGGGAGGTCAGTTCCTTAATCATAATTATGCAATGCAATTATGCAATTATCCTTCAGTGGGCTGATATTTTTGGGGGTTTTCATAAGAAACAAGGAGCATGACAGCTAGCTGAACCACCCTTTCAACACTGTTTCCTCCATGCAGATCAAATTGTGAGTGTCTAACCTTATTGCACAAGAGATTTCTTTTGATTCAAGCACTTAATCTTGCCTTTCTTCTAGGGATATTCCTAGTGACTAATTTCTAAATCAACTAAATGTGAAAAAAGAATTAGGCTAACTGACCAGTCAAAAACTAAGAAACCCTGAGCTATCAAGTTAAATCTGAGAACTGTTTAATGAACATGTTTAATGACAAAGTCTTATGTTTCCAACCTCCTTAATGGCATATGTGTCAAGACTTAAAATTTTACCAACAGGCTTTAGTAGTTTTTGCTTGAACATGTAGTTTTTATTGCTTTTGCTGGCATCAAATGTAGATATTATCTGTGATGCAAAAATCTAAAGAAATAAAAGTGTAGAACCTCATGCTTGTTTGGTCATAAAATCTTGAGCACCTTTTGTAAATGGCTCTTGACTGCACTGTCAGCCAAAATGGTTATCATATTGGGTGGTGATGCAGGAAGTGGAGTCCGCATATAGTCAGATTTAGAAGTAGTTTTAGGTAAACTCGTCAGCACTGGAGCTAAGAGTATCGGACTGTGTAGAAAAGAGCTACGAAGCACAGCATGTATCAGGCTCTTTTTTCCATCATATGTTTTCCTATTTTATTTATTGATAGTACAACATATTTTTAAATATATGTAGCCAGACATTTTGTGCTACCAATCTACAATCTACACAAACACAGTAAAAGCCTGATGCTCCCAGCATCAACTAGGGAGTTGAAACAGGAACACTTTATTTTTAAAACCTTAACATTCTGTAAATTTAGACCAAGCCATGTTTAAAATTACATTAATTCTGCTTTTGAACTGTTTGCAGTACATTCATCTTTAAACTAGCACTCCTAAAGTTTTTACCCAACAATTAGAATCAGTGATAGTGCCACTGGCACTGAAAATGCAAAAGTGCAAGGTTTTTTGTTTTAAATTTTGACCTATTTTAAAATAAAAAAAAAAAGATGCAAACTTTTTTGTATTGTACTTTTTAAAACATAAATAAAAAGGGCATATTAGATGCTTGCCTGTGACTAGATGCTTGCCTGACAACACAGAATACAGAATTAAGCATTAAATAAGCAGGTTCAAATTTAATAAGCATAGCCACAAAAGTATAAAAATGATATATTAGCTCTCTGGGATATCTAGATGTTCTAGACCAGATTGGATTTTATAGTCCTTTGCCATTGTAGGAATTTTATTTGTCTACATAGTCATGATCAGTGGATTTGTATGTGGGTAACTTCAGTTCAATAGTAGGTTTTTGTTGGTTTATCTGCAGAGTTGATTGTAACTTGTGTTGTGATTCTATCCTGTAATGGTTTCCATTATTAAAATCACAAAATCATTTTCTTCCCTTTCATTTCATTTAGCTATATGTGGTGAAGTTATTTACCTAAAGTCTGATGAACCCTGCTGACTATAGTATGTTGAGCAGTTATATATTTTTATAGACCACGGGACTTGGATCAAGTCAGAATGCTGTTGTGCCTTTCCTGTTGGACCACCTCATCAACACCTTTCTTCTGAGCTGACTTTGAAAATGAATAGAAAATTAATTGAGTGGACTAATTGTGGAATGAGTACAAGAAAGAATGCATGGACAAATACATGACAGGTGAATGAACATCTGAATGAATGAATTGAATGTGTCAACTAATGAATGAACAAAGAACTGACTGAGTGTAAGAAATGATGAATAAATGACTGATTAGCCACTGATGAAAAAGTACTTGAATGAGTGAGCAAATGAATGAATAATTGAAAATAGCAAGTTTGCCTTGCAGCTTGCTGTAAACCCTTTCTGTCACTACTTCTAATGGCTTGGGAGGTGTATCTGTAATTAATGTGCCATATTGCGTCTAGGAGACTTTCAATAATTATAAAGTAACAACTTCAGGCTTGTGTATCTTTATGAAAATGAAAAAATGAAAATGTGTTACTATATAAATAATCCGTTTTGTGTAGTTTGTGGGAAACTGTGGCTGGTTTAAACCAAATTTGTAATGTCTTGTTAAGTGGCAATGACAATGAATAGATTTAAAAAATAGATTATTATAAAATTCTTATTTGTAACATTATTCATGCAAGGGTAGTAAGTGCATCAGTGCTTATTTGCAGCAATGCTTTGCATCACTTTCACAAAAATGCACAGGGGAGTTGCCTGTTATAGTCACAGTCTGTTAGACACTGACCGGCTCAAGGACACCTCTGCATTACCTAATGAGTGGCAGAAAAAGCATTTCTCAATTACTTACCCGGCTTAAATTTATCCAGCTATTATTAGTTTGCTTCTCTGACATTGAACCGCCTCTCTTTAAAACTTTGGAGTTAAAGTATTTTGTTTGCCAACATTTAACTTTGGACCATCCTTTATAAAGTACCAAATAGAAGAGAGGAGGTAGTCACACTTACACACACGCACACACACAAACAAAACACACAGCACACACACACACACACAGAGTGAGAGACAGCCATACTTTCGATGAGCCACAGGAGAAATATTGAGGGGTTATAATGTGAGAAATGTATTTTCCCAGTTGCCTGCCAGAGGCCATAGCAGGAGAGGTGGAGGAGGCGGAGGAAGATCTTATTTAGCTGGAAATGGACAAAATGGTGAAGCAGCACTTTGTATTCCTCTCACCAATTTCTGCTCTCCCTCACTGCCCTTTCCTCTGGCTCTGGCCAATGTATGATTTAACTCTAAACTGTAGTGAAGGATAACATGATCTGAATGTTAAAGGTAAAGCTGTTAAATATTAAAATGTTCTTTTGTTAAAGAAGTACACATAGGTTTGCATATTTGTTTGTTTTTTGGCTTTAGTCACTTAACTGGAACTAGATCATAGCTTTAGCTAGGGCTGTGCGATATGACCAAAATCTCATATCCCGATATAAGAATTCTATCGTCCGATAATGATATAAATCACAAAAATGTAACATTTTCTATAAATTCTGTGAATCTCGGGCAGCTCGACTTGCGGGAAGTGTTTCCAGCTGCGCGTCATGTAGCTGGAGTCGAGTGTTTTAACAGATGCGTGAAACTATACATTTTTAGACATAAGTTGTAATGGCCGCTGTTTTCTTTGTGAGTATTTATTACACAGCGTGCTACGGGGGTAGGCCTGTTCTAACGTTTGAGTTTAAGGTTTATTTTTTAGCACCTGGCAGCTCTTTTTTTACTTCTCATCCGTAAATAATCTGCTCTTTCACGTGATTCAGTTTATTTTGAAAAGTCTCAACAGGATATTGAGCTTTATTGTGAAAGGTTTATGTGGAACATAAACAAGTGGACACGCGATGCTGTTACCGTCGTTGTTGCTAACCACAACGCATAAAAACAGGCGCTTGTCCGTCCGTAGTGTGGTTATATTAAATATAAGAGAAAGAGAGAACTTTAAGAAATGAATATAGCCACTACATTGACCATCAGAACGATGAAAAAATATTGCCGTAAACAGTTTATTTTGCGACACCACGAAACAAACGATAGCGTAAAATGAAGCGATAGACGTTTTTATATCGTCATCCGATATATATTGTTATATCGAACAGCCCTAGCTTTAGCTCATATTTATTATTATTATTATTTTTTTTTTTTTATTGAAAGTTTTGTAATTATGACAGTCATCCACATGAAAAAAACAAACAAAAAAACCCCCTAACAAACAAACATAATACGCACTGACAATAACATAATGGCACAGTGAAACCCTCAGATCTGCCCGGTCTGGGGGAGCTCCCCTCCACCTCTTTATGTCGTCAGGTTTTTGGTACTGTCCACGCAGCACTTTACAGTCCATCCCTGATGATATTCGGAAGGGTATTTCCAGTCTCTTTTATGAGCTGCCTTCTAAAAAACAGTGACCACGTCCTTAGCAGGCCTTCCTTCTTCCAGTAGTTGCGTGAAAATACTTAGTTAAGCTCTGGTTATATAACCCACCACCCATCATCCCACATTACCAAAAAAATGTTAGCTCATATTTATTAAAATACATTTTTGAGATTTTGTCCAGTCTGCATACAAGGGATCTCTTATTGATTCTTAAATAATGGTAATTGAACATTCTATTTAAGGGAGGAAGTTCAGGCAAGTTAGGATGGTTTGCAAACTGGAATTGGAGAGTGGCCTTTTGGTCATTTGACCATGTAGATGTGTTGGTTGGCATGATAAGGTGCAGCTTTTACTTTGAAGGAGAAAAATCTCTGTTACACTTCAAGTTTTATTATCACTTGGCCAGTGGTGTTTGTAGAGAAGTCTGACTATGCAAGCTATGGATTAGAGCAGCAATTTGCTAGCAACCAAAGCAATCAAGAGGAGGTTTATGGTGCAGTCCTTTGCCAACAGGTCAGGAAATTCACTTTTATCCTAGCAACCAGATTGCCAGGAGGTCATTGCCCAGTTTCTTGGCCTGTGTGTCAGAAGGCTTAGGAGATTCTTGAAAAGTATATTGGAACCTCTATTTGGAAACATGTTTGCATCCTCCGTACAGAATGAAGTAAATCTCCTTTGTCACTATGAGTGGACAAATAACAAAAAGCAGAAAAATAGGTAAAATCTGTAGCTACTATAAAAACTTTGTGACCTACTGTACATTTTGCACAAACTGAACATTGTTCTAGCACATTTATTGTTGGCATGTATACTGCGTGGACAATCAGGCTGGGATTTGATTCCTCAAAACCAATTCTTAAGGTGTGCTGGCAGAGCACAACAAAATTGTATTTATAGTTGATCTAAACAGTCACACTGGTTTGCAGAGTTAAAAGACAGCTATCATGGGGTGTATGCAATATCCTTTAAAAACAGCACACGCTGTCCGATAATCCCTTCAGAGTCAGATCAATAGCTTTGCACTGGGAGTGACACATGAAAAGTGCCACAAAATTTTTGAGCAAGTGATGAAAATAAAGGACAGTGAGAGAGTGCTAGAAAGAGAAGTTCAATGTCTGGCTTATTTATCACCTCCACACAGCTGCTTCTGTGCGAAGTGGGAATGAATGATGGATCATTGTTTTCTGAATGTTACAAATAATTGCAACATAGACAATATCTGATGAGTGTTGGAAAAGTGTAAGGTAAAGCATTAAAAATGTCTGTAGTAACTCTGATAAATTATTCTTTAGTGGTAAAAGGAGAAGTATTTAGACCGGGGGTGTCAAACATAAAGCTCAGGGGCTAGAATAGTCCCGGCAAACCATCTGGCTTACTGGAAGGTTGGAAAATGTAAAAGACGGCAAAGATTGTGTGACTTTAGACTGTATTTTCATAAGTTTCTAAGTTATGTTTCCCACAATGTAAAATGTGAAATGAGATTGAAATTCCTTATCAAGACTGATGATAACAAAAAAAAAACAAATTAAAATAAATAAACAAATAACTTATGGCAACAGTGCTGAAGCCTGCCTTGTTTTTAATTCCTACTTTTTGTGACTAAGCTAGAGGAAGAAATGGTCATTGAGAGAGAAAGAATATTTATATCCCTTCAGTAAGCCCTCGTTCATCACACCGGCTCTGCTAGATATTAGAGCTGGTTGTGTTTTTGTCTCAAGGCTGACCGCAGCACAAAGAAAGAACCGGTGTAAGCACTTCCTATACCTAGGTATGTGGAATCAGGGGAGGTAAAGAGAAAAAAGTTCAGGGCAGCAGGCAAGAAGAAATTATATATCAAGAGAATTATATATCTTCAGAGAGATAGAGATTGCAAAGTAGTGGGCTTGCTACCACACCCAGGGACCAGTCTAATAAGTGGATGGGAATAATAAGAGACTGCTACCTCTGCACACAGAGGCCCAATAAACTACTGGGTAGGCCCTTCAGGGCATAACCCAAGCCACTTCCACAGTTTAGACTGGGACTTATAAAGCTGTGTAAGCAGTATTGACTCTTGGTTTTCTGTCTGACTTGTTCATGGGAAATGCTAGCTTACAAGTTACAAATTTTGCTGATTGATTTTTAAGAACCAGCAGATACTGAGAAAATGTGTGGTTCTTTTTGTTGTATCATGTTATATTTTGATGTTTAATGCACTGTGCTGATTTATGTTCTTGAATTTGCATCCATTACCATCTTAAAATATTAAAATATTAAATATTAAAATTTACATGAAACACTTAAGAATCTAGTCAATAGGGTTTTATTTTTGAAAAGGCTGCAGTAGCTTTTGACATCATGCATTAGTCTCTGATTAACCCAGTTTAGCTGGAAACATTATTTATTTGGCACATTGCTGGATTAATTAGAGAAAAACAGACTAAAGACTGTCCAAAAAGGGCTTAAGCAATTTCTGTTAAAAATAACACTACATGTCACGGAATTGTGATTGTTAAGAAGTGCAGCTTTGTGTTTGAGTCTAATTTTAGTCTTTTAAGTGAAAAATAAATTAATAAATAAAAGAAGATTAAATTCTGGAAGACACAAACAATTTCATTACTGGGAGGAATGTATGCTGTAAAGATGATGCTTCTGTCACAGTTGCTTTATTTCTGTCAGAACTTCCTCATCTATCTTACTAAAAACTATTTTATAAGACTGGGTGACTCAGTGATTCTCCATTTTATATGGAATTATAAACCCCATAGAATTAGGAAGGACCAATTCTGCAAGAGAATGAGGGAGGGCTGGCATTACTTAATTTCATTTTGTATTTATTACGGGTCCACTGTTTCTTGCTTTGGTTTTCATTGGATAGATGAGAACTTCCTGGATGGTAAGAGATAAGGCGTGCATTGCTATAGCAATCATGTCCCCTACTTGGAGACATAAATCTTGTTATAGATAAAATCTGTGTTCCATACAACCCCATGATCTATAATGCAATCCATATTACAGGGTGGGCCATTTATATGGATACACCGTAATAACATGGGAATGGTTGGTGATATTAAAGTCCTGTTTGTGGCACATTAGTATATGTGAGGGGGCAAACTCCTCAAGATGGGTGGTGACCATGGTGGCAATTTAGAAGTCGGCCATCTTGGATACAACTTTTGTTTTTTCATTAGGAAGAGGGCCATGTGACACATCAAACATATTGGTAATGTCACAAGAAAAGCAATGGTGTGCTTGGTTTCAACGTGACTTTATTCTTTCACGAGTTATTTACAAGTTTCTGACCACTCATAAAATGTGTTCAATGTGCTGCCCATTGTGTTGGAGAAATGCCAGCACAGGCATCCAGTATCCATAGTTTCAGGTGCTGCACATCTCATATCTTCACACCATAGACAATTGCCTTCAGATGACCCCAAAGATAAAAGTCTAAGGGGGTCAGATCGGGAGACCTTGGGGGCCATTCAACTGGCCCACGACGACCAATCCACCTTCCAGGAAACAGTTAATCTAGGAATGCTCGGACCTGGCACCCATAATGTGGTGGTGCACCATCTTGCTGGAAAAACTCAGGGAACGTGCCAGCTTAAGTGCATAAAGAGGGAAACGCATCATCATGTAGCAATTTTAAATATCCAATGGCCTTGAGGTTTCCATTGATGAAGAATGGACCCAGTATCGTTGTACCCCATATACCACACCAAACCATCACTTTTGTTGCTCCAACAGTCTTGGAGGGATCCATCCAATGTGGGTTAGTGTCAGACCAATAGCAGTGGTTTTGTTTGTTAACTTCACCATTCACATAAAAGTTTGCCTCATCACTGAACAAAATCTTCTGCGTGAACTGAGGGTCCTGTTCCAATTTTTGTTTTGCCCCTTCTGAAAATTCTGTGGCCGATCTGGGTCATCCTCGTTGAGATGCTGCAGTAGCTGGAGTTTGTAAGGGTGCCATTTGTGAGTATCTTATATCCGCCGAAGGGATGTTCGATTAATGCCACTCTCCAGTGACATGAGGCGAGTGCTACGCTGTGGGCTCTTGCTGAATGAAGCTAGGACAGAAACTGATGTTTCTTCATTAGTGACAGTTTTCTTGCGTCCACATTTTGGCAAATCCAACACTGAACCAGTTTCACGAAACTTAGCAAGCAGTTTGCTGACTGTAACATAGGAGATGGGTGGTCTCGTAGGGTGTCATGCATTGAAATCTGCTGCAATGACCCGGTTACTGCGTTCACCAGATATCAACACAATTTCGATCCGCTCCTCACGTGTTAACCTCTTCGACATGTCAATGGCTAAACAACGAGAAACTTGTAAATAAGTCATGAAAGAATAAAGTCACGTTGAAACCAAGCACACCATTGTCACCCTGTACAATTAAAATGTTTGAACTGGAAAAAATATGGAATACTAATAAATATTGGACCACTCTTTTTTTCATTAATTAATTTTCTTTTACATTGGCTATAAAATGGTCCATTCCTCCACTTTGTCCTTCTTTACTATTCTGTTCAGATATGCATACTCAGAATGCTCATTTTTAGTTGGTCCTCTCTGTCATTTCTTTCTTGTGAAAATAAATGCATTTTTATGTTTTACAGGTCAAGAGAAATAAATATTGTATCCAATTGCCAGTTTTTCTTCTGTTGCCAATAAAACCCAAACCCAAAAAGGCATAATGGTGCCACATTTTGCACATAGAAATGTTTCATTGTACTTCCAGTTAATTCAAGGGTTATTTTGTTTGGATCTTGCTCATTAGCCATAGTTATCTGAATTATTGATGCACTAGTGTCAGGCCTGCTTTCGGAGTGACTGATGGCCCATGCTGCTACGTCATTTTCCACCCCTGTTATTTCTCCCTTTCTATCTCTGTTTCCCCCCCCCCCTTGAATTTCCAGCATGTGTATCTAATTTCTGAGTGGGAAAAAGATTTTCCACCCTTCCTCCCATTATCCACCCTCTTTCTGCTCCCTTGTCATGTCTCATGTTTTTTTTCCAGTAATCACCCTTTTCTGCCCTGCCATGTAACATTTTCATAATTATGTTGTTAGAGATGAAATGGTATGAAAATTTTATTTGATGATTATTGTGACCAAAATGATCACAGTTATCATAATCATTGCACAACTAAAATATGTGGAAAATGTTCAAGAAGTACTGATGCACACAATGATTTATAATTAATTCTTCATGCTGCATATAAAATGTGCAAAAGTGCTGCTTTTGTAGGAAACCAAAAGTTTGGGTCGTCTTTTGACACATAAAAACATTTAAAAAACATTAACTAAAAGACATTCCTTTCCCGTTCTATAGGTTGCATTTAAGCAAATGAGATGACCTAGGCCCACTTTACAATATGGAGTCACAAGATGACGATGATACAATGAACGCAAAAACTGACAAATATTAACAGTCATTATTTGAGTCTACTTTTTCTGTTGAAGCTGGGTTTTTTTTTTTTTTTTTTTTTAACCGACTTGAGTCTTACCGGCTATTAAGGAACCCCGTATTTGTTTGGGTGACTCTGCAGCCTGTGACCATTTGCAGTCAGTGAACATAGTCTGCAGACACACAATGAGAAAAGTAACACTGAACTCTTACATTATTGACAAGCTTTTCACAAGTTAGAGAAGCTACGATATTTCTGTCCTGCTATGAAAGTGTCTACATCATACACTGAACTAAAAGTTAATTTAGCCTGCATTCACTATAATGTGGAGGTTATGAAGAGATTTTGTATGTGTCTGTACACAGGGTGACCATTTTCTCTGAAGTTTCTTGGCACTCTTAAAATCCAAAGTAAGACCGAACTTTAGACTTAGTCCATTTCGACAGCTGCAAAGCCTTTAAAACACTTCTACTGCCTCCTGTGTTTTTATAGACTCAAAGCAACCTCATGATGCAGAATTTCTTTGTTTGTTAAACTGTAACAAAGACATTGCAGTGTGCCCATAAATTACACAAAAACGTGGTAGAAGGCATGTTTTTGTTTAATTAAATTACTATTTTGGTATAAACATAACCTTAGAGATTCACTTACTAAACAGAAAATCTACCTGCATTTGGTGCTTGGCTGTCACTTTTGAACCCTGATCCCTACAATTCTTCATTACTCATTATGGAAAATGCATTGTTGCCATATTGCTTTATATCTTTATATTTTATTTTTTCCTGTCAACTCTCTTCTCATTCCATCTTCCTTTAGACCCCCCCCCCCCCAAAAGAAAAACAAACAAAAAAAAAAAGCAACTTTATTCCTAAACTTCTGTCTCCCTGCTTCTGTTCCCTTTCTGCACACCCCACCACTGCATCATCCCACCACCACAGTGACAGGGCTTGCTACATAGCTGACATGAGGTGCCATATTATTCTACTGTGTATTATGTGTGTATGTTTGTCTCAGAGCGTGTTTGTGTGTCTGTCTGGCTTGGGGCTGATAAGACGTCACGGTGTTATCCTCCCAGACAGACCTGTGTGACACTGATGTGTTCACAGGCCACATACGCACTCACACAGAAACATATTCAAGTCCATATTATATGGACTAACATATATACATTTGTACATTTCATTATGTACTGGATTGTTATACTGAATGCCTTTAGATGTATACATGTATGTATTTATTAATGTTAAATTTCACAGATAAATTGTTATTCTTTCTTATTTTTCTTTCTGCTTCAATGGATGAAAGCTAGTGTTAAAATGGGGCTAAAACTGTGTGTGTTCTTTTGTGTTCCTCTGCATGAAAAAGAGATTGTCATAAGTCTGCCATATTAAAAACACTTGTCATAAGCGGGTAAGTACAGATGTGTTAGGGCAGATAGTAGCTAGGAGAGACAGATTTTTTTTTTTTTTTTTTTTTTGACCTGGGCACAATATTTAGTGTTAGTCCATGTTAGGGAAGGCTATACCAAGAAATTGAACAGGTAATGCGTTATTAAATTATGTTAACATTGCTTTTTGAAAGAATGTATTTGTCCAGAGGATGTCAGGTAATTGCTGTCATGTTTCTGGCTACTTCTCATTTGCTCAGTCAAATAGTCTTGGAGGCCTGTCATGCAGCTGGAAGAAGCTGTGTTGATGATTATGTTTGGGGTTTGATTTTCGTGATTATAATAGCAGAAAAAAACACCTAAAAGTACTGTGAGACTAATGTTAGAATCTGCTCATCTTTCTCCAGCTAAATATATTTACTAAAAATTTCAACTCTGTCTAAGACTCCGCAGTCCTAGAGATCAATTGGCGACTCCCTTCAACCACCGCTTTCTAAAAAAATTGGTAAATGCATTATATATTTTTTTTCTAGTACTTCACAAGTGCTTTCTACAGTGGGGCAAAAAAGTATTTAGTCAGCCACCGATTGTGCAAGTTCCCCCACTTAAAATGATGACAGAGGTCAGTAATTTGCACCAGAGGTACACTTCAACTGTGAGAGACAGAATGTGAAAAAAAAATCCATGAATCCACATGGTAGGATTTGTAAAGAATTTATTCGTAAATCAGGGTGGAAAATAAGTATTTGGTCAATAACAAAAATACAACTCAATACTTTGTAACATAACCTTTGTTGGCAATAACAGAGGTCAAACGTTTACTATAGGTCTTTACCAGGTTTGCACACACAGTAGCTGGTATTTTGGCCCATTCCTCCATGCAGATCTTCTCGAGAGCAGTGATGTTTTGGGGCTGTCGTCGAGCAACACGGACTTTCAACTCCCGCCACAGATTTTCTATGGGGTTGAGGTCTGGAGACTGGCTAGGCCACTCCAGGACTTTCAAATGCTTCTTACGGAGCCACTCCTTTGTTGCCTGGGCGGTGTGTTTTGGATCATTGTCATGTTGGAAGACCCAGCCTCGTTTCATCTTCAAAGTTCTCACTGATGGAAGGAGGTTTTGGCTCAAAATCTCACGATACATGGCCTCATTCATTCTGTCCTTAACACGGATCAGTCGTCCTGTCCCCTTGGCAGAAAAACAGCCCCATAGCATGATGTTTCCACCCCCATGCTTCACAGTAGGTATGGTGTTCTTGGGATGCAACTCAGTATTCTTCTCCCTCCAAACACGACGAGTTGAGTTTATACCAAAAAGTTCTACTTTGGTTTCATCTGACCACATGACATTCTCCCAATCCTCTGCTGTATCATCCATGTGCTCTCTGGCAAACTTCAGACGGGCCTGGACATGCACTGGCTTCAGCAGCGGAACACGTCTGGCACTGCGGGATTTGATTCCCTGCCGTTGTAGTGTGTTACTGATGGTGACCTTTGTTACTTTGGTCCCAGCTCTCTGCAGGTCATTCACCAGGTCCCCCCGTGTGGTTCTGGGATCTTTGCTCACCGTTCTCATGATCATTTTGACCCCACGGGATGAGATCTTGCGTGGAGCCCCAGATCGAGGGAGATTACCAGTGGTCTTGTATGTCTTCCATTTTCTGATGATTGCTCCCACAGTTGATTTTTTTTCACACCAAGCTGCTTGCCTAGTGTAGATTCACTCTTCCCAGTCTGGTGCAGGTCTACAATACTTTTCCTGGTGTCCTTCGAAAGCTCTTTGGTCTTGGCCATGGCGGAGTTTGGAGTCTGACTGTTTGAGGCTGTGGACAGGTGTCTTTTATACAGATGATGAGTTCAAACAGGTGCCATTCATACAGGTAACGAGTGGGGGACAGAAAAGCTTCTTACAGAAGACGTTACAGGTCGGTGAGAGCCAGAGATTTTCCTTGTTTGAGGTGACCAAATACTTATTTTCCACCCTAATTTACGAATAAATTCTTTACAAATCCTACCATGTGGATTCATGGATTTTTTTTTTTTTCACATTCTGTCTCTCACAGTTGAAGTGTACCTCTGGTGCAAATTACTGACCTCTGTCATCATTTTAAGTGGGGGAACTTGCACAATCGGTGGTTGACTAAATACTTTTTTGCCCCACTGTATCTAACAGGCACACACTTTCATACTTCAATGCACGCATCAGAGAGCAGCTTGGGATTCAGTATCTTGCCCAAGGATACTTCATGAGTATTCCCCAACCAGTTGTGACTGGTTATTGGCAGTTGCTGTAAAATTGACTGCTAAGCCCCAGTCACACAGGCCTAGAGACTGATCAGCAACCCCCTGGTAACTGCAGGTCATATTCCCCCAATTTGTTGGTAGGAGGTTGCTTGCTTGTTGCTACATGAAATTTTTACAAAATGGTATCCATTGCTGCGCTGAAAGCATAACCGTCCTTGCGATCACTTTGGTCACCAGCAAACTGCTGCAGTGGTCCATAGTTTGACCATAGTTTGACTCAAAGATGTTAATGTTAAGTAGCAATGGTAGTGACATTCAGATTAATTGCATGCTGTGTGGTCAGGTGTTTAAACATGTTGGAGATATTTCCCCTCTTGTGTTCAGTGATGAGGTTATTACACAAAAAACTAATTATTACACATATTGCAGAGAAGTCTTTTCTTAAAAGTAATGCAGTATGTTACTTAATTACCCCCAGGAGAAAATAATTTGTTAAATAACTTTTCTTTCACGTTTCTGCATAAAGTGACCCCATAAGTATAGTCTCATAATTACCATTTAACAATATAAACCTCAGGCTACAATCCCACTAGGGCTGCCACGATTAGTTGACTAGTCACGATTAAGTCAACTATCAAAATCGTCGATGACTAATTTAATAGTCGACGCATCGTTTGAAGATCCTGAAAGACGCAGGAATAAGTAGTAGGATTTAAGAGTGTAATAATGGACTGAAACAGAGGATGGCAGCAATGCATCTACAAGGATGCCAGCTGCCGTTAAATACCAGAGAAGAAGTAGAAGCAGTCTCTGGTGTTGTAGCTATGTCCAAATTCAGGGGCCGCATCCTTCGAGGCCACATTTATAGGCCAATTACATCACAACAACGCAACAAATGTCCAAATTCGAAGACTCCTCCAAATGTGGCCAACAAATACGTACTCCTTTTCCCCAGATTTGAAGGATGGGTCGGGTGTATCCTTCGTGGCCCAACCTATCCCAGAATTCAGAGCGCAACCCAGCCAGTTTCCAACAATGGCGGCAGCTGCTTAGTTTTAATATTACTCTTTCTGGGTCACAAAATAAACTTTTAAGATATTTTCAGGTGAGACTGTAGCTGTGTAAACTTCAAATATCTGCTCGATTTATCAAGGCATCACATATTTGCAAAAGTGCTCCAACGTTTTTGGAGACGTCTGTTACCCACCAGCCTGATAGCTGACCGGGAGGTCAAGGCTCACTAGAGCCGGTGAGAACAGCGCACTCCCATCCCACATCGTTTTCATATGACGTTATTTTTGTGCCACTATTCTGAGCACATGTAAAAAAAAATTTGCAGGTGCAAGTGTCGCATTTTGAGGAAAAAATTATATTGAGCGAAGAAAAGCTAAATTTGAGTGAACAGAATTCATTGCTGCGTGCAAAAAATGTATGTTAGTGTTCCAGCTGACCGGGTGGTCACTCGGGTTAAACGTAATATATAAGGCTGAACTGACAAAAAAATCGGCCGACTACACCACCAGGTGTTATAGGAAAAACCATAAAGCCTTTGAACTAAAACAAACGCTGTTGTGACAGTGATGTACACAGTCTTGTTGGTATATATGTATGATTTGTATCACCTTCATGTTTCCCTCTCACCACATATCCAAACTGATATCATGACCAGCAGCTTTTACAGCTGTGGCTCCAGCAAACAGCTGATACTAGAAATGAATATTAAATAAATTCTACCAACAGCTGATCAAGCTTAAACGTGCTGCTGTTGTTTACCGCAACATCTGCTGGTTTCCTCTTTCTGGCGCAAAGTGGGCGATAAACAAACGAGAGATGATCAGCTGATCATTGATCAGTTTCATGATTGAAGTAGCAACAGGAGAGGAAGGGGATGAGCATGAGAGAAGAAGAGGCAGCTGACAGCGTAAAGACAGAATAATTCCAGCTTTGTGTCTTTTTCATTCTAGCTGAAGTACGGGACGAATCGCGTTCCTTTTCCCCTCAATATTGTAATTGGTCCAACCCGGAGTTGATCATGACCAATTGGCTAATCCACCACCTTTCATTGTTTATACCATTACAAAAACAAACAAACAAACATAAAAATGAAAAATCATTATTGGCTCACCGGGCAAATGCCCGGTATGCCCAATGGCCAGTCCAGCTATGCGGTCAGCTGATGGGTAACAGGCATCTCCGAAAACGTTAGAGCACTTTTGCAAATATGTGATGGCTTGATAAATCGAGCAGACATTTGAAGTTTACACAGCAACATTCTTGCATGAAATTATCTTAAAAAATTATTTTGTGACCCAGAAAGACTAATATTTCAAACTCCGCCACTCTGTGTTCCTTCGCTACTGCCTCGTTTGTTTTGGACGAAATGGATTCTGGGATATTGCATTTCGTCATTTCGATCTGATTGGAGACCAAAACAGCCAATCAGATTTTTTTGCATCCAAGTCTGTGATTGGCTGGTTTTGTGGCACAAATATAACGGTGTACAGAAAGAGTTGAGCGCGCACGGGCAGAAATGTTGAGAGCGCAAGCAACACATTGCGAGCAAGCGCAAATGCAAAAACTGAGCGAGAGGGGCTGCTATTGTGTGTGTGTGTGTGTGTGTGTGTGTGTGTGTGTGTGTGTGTGTGTGTGTGGATAATAGCAAACACTGAAATACATTTTTTGCACGCAGCAATGAATTTTGTTCAGTCAAATTTAGCTTTTCTTCGCTCAAAATAAATTTTTCCTCAAAATGCGACACTTGCACCTGCAAATGTTTTTTTACGTACACTCAATTTTTTTTTTACATGCACTCAGAATAGTGGTACAAAAATAACGCCATATTTTCAAACCTCCCGCGGTCTTTTGCTACTCAGGTTAAATATGATATATAAGTCACTTAGATAACTTAATGTTATTGTTTGGATTTTTTCAGTGTTTTATCTGTTCCTGAGTTAATCAGTTTGGCTGAGATTAAAGTTATAGTTTTCACACAGCTGAATAAACGTCAAACAGAAAACTGATTAAAAAGAAGTGTGAGATGGTAGAGAATTTACTCCTGTGTCCTGTTATATTTTAGGGAGCAAAGAACAGACGGCTGAGTTTTTAAACTCCAAATCTGCAAAAAGTTTAAGTTTATCATCTTGTCTTTATTTTTAGTTAGCACATACCTTAAACACTTCAAGCTGTAAGCTAATGATAGTTATATAAAAGCAGATGCAGCGAAATACTGCAAAAGTAATTGGATTGAGCTTCACACTGAAAATGGGTAATGACCCAAAGCATGCTGCAAAGCAACCAAAGTATATCTCAAGCAAGTAAACTGGATATTCATCAGTGCCCAAATTGGTAACCTGGTCTCAACCCAATAGAGCATGCTTTTCAGTTACTGAAGTCAGAGAGACCCACAAACAAGCAGCATGAGAAGGTGGCTGTACTAAAGAGCTGACAAAGGGAAGCAACATTTTTTTACACTTAGTATTTAAACTTTTGAGGATATGAGAATGGGGAACTGTGAAATGAGTATATAGAAATGATTATGATTTTAAAAAGTTAATTCAGTATGGTTGTTTAACTCTTTTAATTAAAGTGCTCTTGAAACATCTTGAATGTTTAATTTTAAATCCATTGTGGATGGATTTTGGATGGATTTTAAATCTACAGGCAAAACGACATGGGTGTTGTCCAAATAATTACCGAGCCAACTGTGACACAATGAACCAAATCAGTTTAGATTAAAGCTGAATGCCAAATGTATTTTATTGTCAGACCTCTATCTATTTCTCCCTTTCACTACTATGAGTTTACTAATTTTGGAAACTCTTGCTCTTGACCCTATTGGAGTTCTAGACAGGATGAAGTGTCATCAATTTTAGAGTTTTTACTTAAGACAATTATCTGGGAAAACTAAAGTGAAGTCACATTGCTTCATTTAAGTCATATGAATCTAATAACACCACTGTCTTATTTGAGCAGTAAAAACCTAAAACTATTACATGCATGGTACATAAAAACTAAGAATCATGCATAATGTATATCATTTAAATACAATAACAACATGATCAAAACACAGGACAGTGCTGGTGACAAATACGTGATCTCACATCCAAGGATGGGAATTGATATGAATTTAGCGATTCTGATTCATTTAAAGCGCCTTGAGGCAACTTTTGTTGTGATTTGGTGCTACATAAATAAAATTGAATTGAAATTGAATTGAATTGATTGCAGTGCTAATATCACTTATCTATTTGAATCCTTATCAGTTCTCGTTGACTTCTTATTGGCTCAGCTTTGGGAGTCACCAGTAACATAAGTTACTTACTCCCAGAGCAAGCAATTTGTTACACTACTTGTTACATTACTTTCTCTGTAAAATGACCTAACACATTGTCATAATTACCATTTAACAATAGAGAACTATAGGATAAAATCCCACAGACCAACACAAATCCCTATCCTAATGAGGACCCACATATGATCTTATTCCTAATATTTGGGTATGAAGAGAAAGCTGACTGGACAAGGCAGCTTTGAAAATCGGCACAAAGACATTTGAAAGCGATTGCCATAGTGATTATATTTTAAGTGATTATATTTTAGAAACATGAACAGGTAGAAACAGAGGCTGAAACCTGCCTGTTCTGGGTCAGGGAACTGTGCTGGGGTCAGCATTCACTCAACTGTAACATCACTTTGAGTTCTTGGCTAGCTTAGCATTAGCATGCTATCTGTGCAGATGCTTGCAAAGAGCTGACGTTCTGTTAAAAGTATGAGGTTGTTTCTGTCCTGGATGCAGTTTGCACTTTACCATCGCACTTTTGTGCAAAAAAATAAATAAATAAAAAAATACAAGTAATATTTATATCCACGCTGCACACTGTGTCACTATTTTCCTCCTCTGGCACACAAACTGAAATCAGCTGATTGCAGCGCAAGTGCAAGTAGAACTGATCAGCAGAACTGATAGGCAAGCAGACTAACAATTTCAAGGAATTGAACTGGGTTCCCAATCCCATCCCTAGTCATGTCACGCTTTTATTTATTTTAATAGTTTTTGATTCCTGTGTTGACAAAAACAACAAGTTAACAGAAGCCTATGCTGAAATGCAGTAAAACTTTCACAAAGAGACTCTTGACTGGAAAAAAAGAAAAAAAAACTGTACTATGACTGACAGATCATGTCTAACAAGGAGCTTGATTTACGATGATTGCAGTCCTTATTTTAGCTGAGCAACTCGTGGTCACGTATCATCCATACTGTTATTGAACAGCCAATTAGTCTCGCTTGATGAGCTTAGACCGTTATCTGTTTAGCACTAGTTCACCATTTCCCAACTGACACCACTTTGCAGTTGGCTATAAGACAGCTGGGCTATGAGAAATAACATTACTGCAGTTGCTCTAAGTTCTGCATTCTGAGCAATTGAACAAGGGCTTAAGCTTTTAATGCATGGGTTTTATTTCCAGGCAGTAAAATTAAAAGGTTCTGGACAGCAGCTTCCCTGCATTGGCTTTATGCTGGCTCATTCTGAAATGGGCTCTTTAGCCTGTTTGCCACCCCACTCTGGTGTATGTGCTTCATTAAACTAAGGTTAAACATAAAAAAAAAAAAGTTGCCATCATTAGATAAGATGTTTGCTCACAGGTTATGTTGCTCAGTCTTGTCTCTTTGCTTACTCTTATCTTGCTTATAAAAGCAATGCTAAATCCACTGAGTAACCCATCATATTAGAAGATTCTTTATATAATCCTGATTTATGTTAAACTATTAGTTGAAAATATTTTTTAGTATTGTTTTTTTCCACAGTATGCACAACAGTTTCTTTTGCAGTGTATTTTGTTTTAATGTAGTAATACATGAGAACAAAACAAATTGTTGTGTAACATTCAGTCTCTCTTGGATTCATTTGAGCAGAGATGTAGTGACTTTCAGTAGCCTGTTATTTGATTGTAATTTTAAATGATTGTTATTTAAGTGATATTATCCATGTTGAAGTTTAAAAACTGCTTGAGAAGAATGGAAGAAGAAAGTACGCAGACCAGACAAAATGTAAGTAAACTGAATTGTAGAGCATAGACAGTAGATTTGAAGAAAGTTCAAATTTCTAATTGATCTAGGTGTACTTGCAATATTCTTTGGAGGTTTTTCATAGAATTATTGTTGAAAGCTGTGAGAATGAGTGAAACTGCTTACCAAGGCGTGAATGTATAACAAATGTGAATGAGGCTTATTAGGAGTATGTCTGTACTAATACTAGGAATAGATTTTAAAGGCTAATGAGGTAGCAAAATAGGCCAGTCACACTTTTTAAAAATATGTGTGTTGTGCACTTGGCCCTAACTAAGACTATTAAAAGCTATTGATGTATATCTCAGACAGGTGTATCAATTTAAACTGAGACACCCCCCCCCCCCCCCCCCCCCAAAAAAAAAAAAAAACCTTCATTTTTTTGTTGTTAGACAGGACAAAGAATGTGTTTACTTTTTTCTTTCTCACCTAATTGAAGTGTGCTGAAGTGTATCTGAACTGAATTACTTGTAACCATAGATCTTGTGCTGTTGGAACGCACTGAATTGTTAATTAAGGGATGAAACAAAATAAATGGCTTTCAGAATAATTATTTTTAAATATTCATGATTTATTCATATAGTCAGTTTTAAAATATGATCATGTGGGCATTTTGTTTCTCTGCGGTGCATATATCACTATAGAAAGCAGCCAGAGCTCAGCCATGCTTGTGCGCATAATCTGTGTGCTCTACAGTGATGGGAATAACAGCGTTACAAGTAATGGCGTTACTTTTTTCAGTAACGAGTAATCTAACTAATTACTATTCCTATCATTCAATTCAATTCAATTTTATTTATATAGCGCCAAATCACAACATAAGTCGCCTCAAGGCGCTTCATAGATACAGAGAAAAACCCAACAATCATATGACCCCCTATGAGCAAGCACTTTGGCAACAGTGGGAAGGAAAAACTCCCTTTTAACAGGAAGAAACCTCCGGCAGAACCAGGCTCAGGGAGGGGCGGCCATCTGCTGCGACCGGTTGGGGTGAGAGAAGGAAGACAGGATAAAAGACATGCTGTGGAAGAGAGACAGAGGTTAATAACAGATATGATTCAATGCAGAGAGGTCTATTAACACATAGTGAGTGAGAAAGGTGACTGGAAAGGAAAAACTCAACGCATCATGGGAATCCCCCGGCAGCCTACGTCTATTGCAGCATAACTAAGGGAGGATTCAGGGTCACCTGGTCCAGCCCTAACTATATGCTTTAGCAAAAAGGAAAGTTTTAAGCCTAATCTTAAAAGTAGAGATAGTGTCTGTCTCCCGAATCCAAACTGGAAGCTGGTTCCACAGAAGAGGGGCCTGAAAACTGAAGGCTCTCCCTCCCATTCTACTTTTAAATACTCTAGGAACAACAAGTAGGCCTGCAGAGCGAGAGCGAAGTGCTTTAATAGGGTGATATGGTACTACAAGGTCATTAAGATAAGATGGGGCCTGATTATTTAAGACCTTGTATGTGAGGAGCAGGATTTTGAATTCAATTCTGGATTTAACAGGAAGCCAATGAAGGGAAGCCAAAAGAGGAGAAATATGCTCTCTCTTTCTAGTCCCTGTCAGTACTCTTGCTGCAGCATTTTGGATTAGCTGAAGGCTTTTCAGTGAGTTTTTTGGACATCCTGATAATAATGAATTACAGTAGTCCAGCCTGGAAGTAATAAATGCATGAACTAGTTTTTCAGCGTCACTCTGAGACAGGATATTTCTAATTTTAGAGATGTTGCGCAAATGGAAGAACGCAGTCTTACATATTTGTTTAATATGTGCATTGAAGGACATGTCCTGGTCAAAAATGACTCCAAGGTTCCTCACAGCGTTACTGGAGGCCAAGGTAATGCCATCCAGAGTAAGAATCTGGTTAGATACCATATTTCTAGGCTTTTCAGGGCCGAGTACAATAACCTCAGTTTTATCTGAATTAAGAAGCAGAAAGTTAGCGGCCATCCAGGTCTTTATGTCTTTAAGACATTCCTGCAGTTTAACTAATTGGTGTGTGTTATCTGGCTTCATGGACAGATAGAGCTAGGTGTCATCTGCATAGCAGTGAAAATGTATGCTATGTCTTCTAATGATACTGCCTAAGGGAAGCATGTATAATGTAAACAGAATTGGTCCTAGCACTGAAGCCTGTGGAACTCCATAATTAACCTCAGTGTGTGAAGAGGACTCTCCATTTACATGCACAAACTGGAGTCTATTAGATAGATATGATACAAACCACTGCAGTGCAGTACCTGTAATACCTACAGCATGTTCTAATCGCTCTAATAGGATATTATGGTCGACAGTATCGAATGCTGCACTAAGGTCTAGCAGGACAAGCACAGAGATGAGTCCACTGTCAGAGGCCATAAGAAGATCATTTGTAACCTTCACTAAAGCTGTTTCTGTGCTGTGATGAGCTCTGAAACCTGACTGAAACTCTTCAAATAAACCATTCCTCTGCAGATGATCTGTTAGCTGTTTGACAACTACTCTTTCAAGGATTTTTGATATGAAAGGAAGGTTGGAGATTGGCCTATAATTAGCTACAGTTACTAACAAGAAAATGCGGTGCGGTCACGTTACTATTTTTCAACAAACAGACGGTTGAAGCTTTGTTCAGCTTACTGCATCTTATCAGTTGCACGGAAGTAGCTGACTACGTAAGTAATCTGAACGCTACAGCTTTAAGCAGCTGCGCGTGCTCCCGCGGACGGCAATCACTTTCTGGCAGACAATCACTTTTTGGCACAACACCTGGAGCTAAGGGGCAAAACAATCGCATGAGTGCTGCTGTTTGACTGAGGAAGAATAAAGGAGTCGTGGTAAGCCAATCACATGACCACTTTAAGATTACAAAGCAACAAGGTGATATATACCAGTTTTTAAATTGTGTTACTAGGCCACGTAAAACCAGAGTCATGATAAACACTATATACGGGCCAAAGGAGCTTGCAAAGAAAAGCGTCTGGACTTCTTTAAGTTACTTGAAGACGTTTCACCTCTCATCCTATATACGGGCGTTTTTTTTTTCCTCAATAGTTTCGTCACGTGTACTGTCTAAGGACAGCTCTAGCAAGCACTCTCTGCTTATGACAAAAACCAAGAAACAAAACAAAACAAAAAATAGCCCTTTTGCGTTGGTGGAAAAATGCACCATGTCGACCAATCAAAGAAAATGATATGGCAACATGACATTTGGTTGTTTAGGAAGACGGGGAAGTTTTAGGCGGGAAGGCGAGAGAGAGGGAGAGAGCGAGTTTTGAGATGTGAGAGATTTGTGACGTTTAGCGTGTTTGGAGTGTGTAGTTAATGTGTTGTCTTGTGTAGTTAATGTGTAGTGTTATGGATAGTTTTGTGTTGTCTGTCAGAACAATGAGGCGACTGCAGTCTCCAGGTAGAAAACAGGATGAGTGATACACCTGCTGCTGTCAGACCTGCAGGTATCAGGCTATGATGTTCTCTTTTATAGTGGACAGAAATTATTTTTTTGGAGTGGCACAAATAATTTGTGTGGCATCTTATTGAATGCAGAACAGCTGATTGTTATGTAAATAGTTTGAAATGGTTACAAAAAAGGTAAAAGGTAAATGGATGCAAGTAACTTTGTTGTTTGCAAAACTTGTGAATAGGATTTTAAAATTGACAGTTTATATTTACATTTAAAGTTATGAAATATGATTCAATAAACATGTTTGTGGTTGTTACAGTAAAAATATAACTTTTTCTACTCTGATTTTATATTTTTTGTCTGATTTTAGATCAATTGTGTTAATACAGTATGTTAAAATGAAAACACAACTGTAAATTCAGACACGTGAGGTTGTTCTGGAAAGAATGATACCAAACAAGGCAAAGTAAATCGTTTTTAAAGGTGAAATGTAGAGGTCAAATCAGAAATAGTCAAAAATGGCCAATTATACCCTGGACCACAGAGGGTTAAACATTTTTTTTTTTTTTTTTTTTAAGTAATGCAATAGTTACTTTTTATGTAATTATTACTTTTAGAATATTGTAACTCAGTTACTAACTCAGTTACTTTTTTGAAGAAGTAACTATAATTAATTACTTTTTCAAAGTAACTTGCCCAACACTGGTGCTCTAGTACTTGTACCACTACACATCTGGCTATAGCTAGCCCCTTTGATGAAGTGCTTTAGTGATTATCTTTCCTGTTATACAGCAGGTTAATGAATTACAAGGTTACTGAAATTGGTGTTAAGGGCAGATATTTGAAATTTAAGAATGCTACAAAAAACTGTCCATGATTTTTACTACTTTAGAATTTGACAGTTGTAATTACAAACGTTAGAGGCTTAGTTCTATGATGGAGCTGCTATAATGGCAGCAGTACTTAATGGAGTACAAGCTTGCATAACAGAATCTATCCCCCACACACATTTAATCATGTGATATCCTAGGGACCATCAAAAATTAAACACAAAGATTTTTTTTTTTTCCAAAAAGGATTGTCTTGTGTTTTTATTTATTCTCACAAACAAAGCAAATTACTGGATAAAATTTGCAAGAGCATCTCAAGTAAGGTGGAACCTCAATTCAAGGTTGATGTGTACCATCCAGAAGAAGCTCACAGAGCTTTTCCAAAATATACTTGATCATGCCAACGATTTTGACCGTAAAACCGCACATTGTGCTTTAGGACGCTTGAGATGCCTTGTCTTGTTTTTCTTTTGACTACTTTTTCAGTAGTGCAGTACAGCATAGAATAGTGTCCAAAATAAATAAATATGTAATAGTAAATGGTCAATGGTGCTGTAAATTTCTTGAATATGGTCTGTTCTCATATTAAGAAGAGATTTTGTGGCAGAATGCATTTATAAATAAAAGTGTCATTTCTGATTACATCCTTCTTTTAACATTTTTTTTAAACGTATGGTCATGAACCAGGGTTTGTTTGATTTTTGAATCAAATATGTAAATATGTTTGAGTCCAGAGTACTTTATTGGCATGGCATTTTCAAGAACTGACTGACTACATATACACCCTTCAGATTTACACATTTCTCTAACATGCTCCTGTCACTCTTTAGATCTCATCTCTTTATTTTTTGTATAGTTTTTGTGCGTCAAATGGCAAATTCTTTATCTTTACATACTTATTTTTACACAATAGCCTTTCACACCATTTGACTAAAGTCCTTGAGTCTTCTGCTTTCTTATTTTTCCTCTGATTTTCCTGTAAAATGGATTAAGAAAGATGGGGGTTGTAGATCAAGCTGTACCACCATATTGCTTCTGTGCTTAATAAAACCACAATACCACCCACAACTGAATTGTGCTTCTAAAATCACAGAGCACACTGTAAAGATTGGCCCTTTCTTTGTTCCTCTTTTAAAGGTTTTGATTACATACTCAAATTGTGTGTGAAATACTAAATGAATGCTGCACATATTGCACATATTGCCACAGTAACAGTGTAACACATACATTTTTGTTTGTTTGTTTTGTCTTTTGCTCACTTCAAATTGTGAGGCACAGTTCAAGTAGAGAAATTAACTCACTGAAAAAGCCAATCTAACATTCGCTTCGTTTCTGTTCAAATTTAAAGGAAGAGCTAACACATCTTTAGGGCTCCACTTAGGTATTCTTGTTAAGAATAAAAGGATTTTGAAATGGTTTTGAAATACAGTGCTGTGCAAAGGTTTTGAGCCACCCCTGAATTATTATTTTTTCCTTCCAAGGAGCCAGACTTTCTTGTAAATGTTTTACAGTAGTCTTGAGGAGTAGTTCTCCAGTAGTTGTCTTTGGACGTTGGCTCAATTGTCACTTATTTTTAGTCCAGTCCTTATTCCTGAACCTTTTCAGAGGGTTATGTATAATAAAATCAGATTTATAAAGGTCAGTTTTATAATAAACTCTGGTAATAACACATTGAAATATTACAAAGTTAAAGGTCATAAAATGAAATCTTATGAAATTGTTTGCAATGTGTTAGTTCCCCCCCCCCCCCCCCGGTTTCTCTTTTTGAGGATATTTCAATGTGTCTTTGGTCTCGAACAAATTGTTATTTCTCGTCATTCCCCCCCCCAAAAATGTATTGCTGGCTAGTAATATATCACAATTTAAAAGTTTACCATGTGCAACCGTAAATAATTTGGCCTACAACGCTGCCTTGTATTTGTCTGTATATGATCAACTATGTGTGTGAAGGAAAATAATGTGATGTCTAGTAAGATATTCAGTTCAATTCATTCTTATTTATATATTCATTCAATGCTGTCTGAAAAGCATCTGATTACCAACTTAATTTTTCAGCGTGATAATGATCCCTAACATCAATGAAAACACATATTCTAACACCTTAGTGAAGTCCTGGAAGCTGGGACTTCAACATTACTGAAGCTGTGTGGAATCATGCTGGTGGATAATTGAACAAAAGGTGCAAAGATCCAAAGGAGAGCTTTGCAGCATTCTTCAGGAAGCCTGGAGAACTATTCCTGGAGACTGTTTACAGAAATTACAAGAAATCTTTCCTAAGAGCTCAGGCTGCATTGAAGAATAAAGGTGGTCCAACTAAATATTTCAATTCAGTTTTATTCATATAGTGCCGAATCACCACAACAGTCACCTCAAGGTGCTTTAGATTGTAAAGTAAAAACCCTACAAAAAGAGGGAGAAACCCAAACAATCAAATCACCCCATTTGAGCAAGCAATTAGCCACACTTTAAATGAAAAACTCCCTTTCAACATGAAGAAACCTCCAGCAGAACCAGGCTCAGGGAGAGCCAGCCATTTTCCGTGACCACGTGGGGGTGAGAGATGGACGGACCTTCAAACTTGTTAGGATTGTGCAAACTCTGTTTTGCCCTATATGCTGTATTTCCACGTGTGTTTGCAATTGTTTTAATAAACTGCTGCACATATTTACAATTTTCCTAGAAAACTATAAAGAAATGAGGGGTGTCTCAAGACTTTTGCAAAGAACTACAATTTTTTGCAGTGCACTGAAATTCATTTAGATTTGGTCCCTTCCAGAAAATATAACTTTAACAATATAATAAAGTTCCTCTTAATGATTAACTCTTCACACAAAGTAACATTTGTGTCCTTCTCGATGGTATAAAGTCAGGTAAGCTAAGCAGTGTGTGTTCATTCTAATAGTCCTGTGGAGTAGTTGTATAATTGACCTACCTTTTCCTCATCATGGAATTCCACTAACTTTTAATAATTTCAGTTAATATTGACCTTGCTCAGGTTTAAAACTGACATTAACTCACATTAGACTTGAGACCCTTTCCCAGTAACATAAGGTTTTAGTTTTTTTTCTGACTGCCTGACCTTCTTCATAACTTTTCTTTCTCAGTTTCTTTTTCTTTATTACATTCTCTTTCTCTCCCTCTGTCATCGTTACTTGTTACTTGCCCAAGTTATTTATTTATTTTTCATTTTTCCCTCATACCTTGTTTTCATCCTTTTTTTTTTTTTTTTTTTTTTTTCATTTATTTTCTGATCCTCCTTCCATCCACCTGGATTTATTGCTGGAAGTAGTATAGTGACCATATGCTCCTTGATTCTTGCACTGACTTGCTATTGTCAGACTCACCCCTTGCCCTGTGTCTCCATCCTGAGTTTTTATTTTTTTATTAGGATGTCTTTATAACAAAATCAAACTGCACCATTGCTCCATAAAACCAATTGATGCTCTATATTTGAAAAGGTGGGGGAAATGAAAAATAAGGGTAGAGGACAGGATGAATATAAATCAAATACAGTCACGTAATGTTTTATGTATTTGACATATTTATAAAAAAAAAAAAAAAAAAAAAAAAAAAATACACACACACACACACACACACACACACACACACACACACACACACACACACACACACACAAAAACCCCCAAACAATTGTAGTCCTTAGGTAAATTAGTTAAAAACAGCACGCATGACGTAGCGTAGGGCTGTTCGATATAACAATATATATCGGATGACGATATTAAAAACATCTATCGTTTCATTTTACGCTATCATTTGTTTCGTGGTGTCGCAAAATAAACTGTTTACGGCAATATTTTTTTCATCGTTCTGATGGTCACTGTAGTGGCTATATTAATTTTTTAAAGTTCTCTCTTTCTCTTATATTTAATATAACCACACTATGGACGGACAAGCGCCTGGTTTTATGTGTTGTGGTTGGCAACGACGACGGTAACAGCATCGCGTGTCCGCTTGTTTATGTTCCACATAAACCTTTCACAATAAAGCTCAAGATCCTGTTGAGACTAGTGATGATAAATTTGATTATTTTTACTGAATCGAGTTTTAATGAGTCACTCACCAAAGTGAATCGGGTTTTTTGAGTCATTTGATTCACTGAGTCAGTCGACCAGAGTGTGCAAAAAATGTACATTTTCACTCAAACTTAATTTGTTTGTCTTTTCATGTAAATCCTACTGCGAAGATGAATGATCCTAAAAGAAAACAACTATTTTATAGAGCAAAAAGGAGCAAAAGCATTTCTAAAATTAAGCAATTTTCTATCAAAATTGCATAATAAACATTTATTTATTTTCATTTTATTTTATTTTAATATATTTTTATTTTTTATTTTATTAGCATTTTCCTTAAATGTGTTAAATATATATTTTCTCATCTAAATGTCCACTGAGCTGTGAGCCAGAGGGCGGTAATGCGCCTTAACATTGGTTGCCAACCAAGAAGAAGAAGAAGCTGTGAGCCAGGAGGGAGGGAGGGAGTGAATTCATGACAGCGCCCCTTATGTATGAACTCTGGTTGTGCTTACTGACCGCGAACCGATTTTAGGTGGTACACGGCGCTCAGCAATCTGTCAAAAAATGTTTTAGTACGACTTTGGTAAGCTACGGAGCTGCAGTGCTTGATGGATTGTCTGAGCATTACAGCTACCGTAGTCTGGAGCCTCGCGGAGTGATACGTACTGTGCTTCGACGTAATATTACCGTATTGTGTGTGTATATGGACCATAAATGGCACCTGTTAAGAGACGTGGTTACGAAGCGGATTTCAAACTCAAGGCTGTCAGTCACGCAGTAGAAGTTGGGAACAGAGCAGCTGTGAAATCTGTCTTTGTTATTATGCTCAGCATCTGTTAGTTTACATTTTGACTGCACAATTGTGAGCGCTTTGTTATGCACAAAAACAACATTGTTTTCTTTTATTTTTGGATCATTATTATTTAATAAATGCTGATAATTTATTTTTGAGTAATTTCTTCATGTACATCTATGCTGTATGTAAATAAAAATGCCTCTGTGACATCTGGGACACAGTGTGACTAAGAACTCTCTTTTTGTTAACTTATGGCTTTAAAAAAAAATATCGAGATATATATCTTATATCGCCACCCAGCTAAAAAATATCGAGATATGAATTTTGGGTCATATCGCCCAGCCCTAGTCCTGAGTGATTCGCTTAGGCTTACGATTCAGCACAGGAAGCAGGGGGTTAGTGTGTGAGTGAGTGATTCGTTCCTCTATGATTCAGCACAGGAAGGGAGGGGGTGAGTAGCTCAAATGTGCTGTTAGCATGTTAGCAGAGCGATGCTACTGTGAACCGAGGAGCTATTTTCTTGATGTGAGCTTCTACTCAGGGTTTTTTCTTCCAGTTCAGAGCAGAAATTTTTTTGTTACGATACTGGATGTTGTGTTTTTCTCCACAATTTTAATTATAAGCTAGATACATTGCTGCTAACAGCAACAGGGATGAGTCAGTTGGGCTTGTGAATCATGATTCATGAGTCAGTAAAGTGATTCTCGAGTATTGAACGATTCGTTCATGATTCGCGCATCACTAGTTGAGACTTTTCAAAATAAACTGAATCACATGAAAGAGCAGATTATTTACGGATGAGAAGTAAAAAAGAGCTGCCAGGTGCTAAAAAATAAACCTTAGACTCAAACGTTAGAACAGGCTTTTCCCCGCAGCACGCCGTGTAATAAATACTCACAAAGAAAACGGCGGCCGTTACAACTTATGTCTAAAAATGTATAGTTTCATGCATCGGTTAAAACACTCAACTCCAGCTACATGACGCGCAGCTGGAAACACTTCCCGCAAGTCGAGCTGCACGAGATTCACAGAATTTACAGAAAATGTTACATTTTTATGATTTATAACGTTATCGGGACGATAGAATTCTTATATCGGGATATGAGATTTTGGTCATATCGCACAGCCCTAACGTAGCGCGCACATGTTGTTATTTAATGAAAATTAAACCAAAATGAAGAAGCAGTGTGCTTAAAAACAAAGTACGCACCATCTTTCAAAACCTTGAAGAACCCACTCTACACAGAAATAACATAGACATAATTATTTTGCATGTAGTAATCAGTCTGTCACATCATTGTAGAGGATTTTGACAGTCTTCTTTACACTGTTGCTTTATTTGAGATTTGTGCTTATTTGTTTAGTCACAGATGTCTTAAGATCCTATACAGCAATTCAATCAGGTTTTTTTTCTTCCCCCAGCCATCAGATTTGCTATTGTGCTTGAGACCATTATCCTGTTACGTGATCCATTTTTAGCCAAGCTTAAACAGTTGTACAAATGGCCTCATATTTCACTGTGGAATACTTTGGTATACATGCAAGATGCCCAGATACTGTGTTGCAAAAAAAGCCTACCCCTTCACCACTGTGTTCCCCTGTTGGTATGAGGTGTTTGTGCTGATTTGTTGTGTTTGGTTTGTACCAAACATGGCACAGTGCATAGTCAAACATCTGAACTTTTTTTTTTTTTTTTTTTTTTTTTTTTGTATAAAAGATATTATTCCAGAAGATTCATGCTTTCTTCAGATGTGACTTGTAAAGCTGCTCTGTCCTGATATGTGCTGTTTTAGAGAGAAGCGCTTTTTTTCTCCTTGACCATTCCATGGTCAAACCTTGGGGTTAATTATTTTAACTATTTTGAATATTTTTCAAATTCACTTGGAAAATAATAATCTTTTTCAAAATACAATGATTCTCTTCAAATTGTTTGGACACGGCCCTAGAAGTCTTTCCAGATCAATAAGCAGCAACAACTGCTTCTCAAACATCGATATTGATGTATTTCCTCTTTAGTATTGTTTGAGACAGCTGAATCCTCCAGAACATCAGTTTTTATAGGTGATGGTCACATTTGCTGATGATTAGTTAATCAAGTGCATTTGATAATCAGCACCTGGCTGCTACTTACCCTCTTAATTCTTATGGAAGTAGTAAGGATGTACTCTGTTTTTGACACACTGCTTCTTCATTTTTGGTAAATAAAAAATGACACTGTGTGAGATATTGTGTTTTGTAGTTAATCTGGAGTTGTATTTATACATGTACAAACTAAACAGATAATCTCTGACTTCTGTTTCTTTTCTTTGCCTGATAAATTTAACTAGAATAAATACCATGAAATTAGGGCTGCACGATTTTGCATAAAATGAGAATCACGATTTTTTTGGCTTAGAATTGAGATCACGATTCTCTCACGATTCTCTTTTCCAGTATAAATATTTATTGCACTTATTAACTGCACATCAACTTCGTAACAGTTGAGACTGAACATAAAAACAATAAATAAACATAAAAACAACAAATGTCTCACGTTTTGTGGTTGCTGCAAAATGTTGTACTGCTTGAAATTCCGTCTCCACCGTTGCTCGACACTGCGTGTATAGAGCAGGTAGTGCAACAATAGAAAAATAGTTGCGGGACGGCACTGTGTAGCGTTTGTCTAGGGTGTTGATCATTTTCCTAAATCCCTCGTTTTGCACAGTGTTGATGGGAGCCATATCTCTGGTCAGGTGATAAGTGATAGCTTCTGTAATTTCTTTGTGCCTGCGGAAGTTCGACGGGTATAGAGAAGCGCTGTATAAGGTTCCCGTTATTGATGTTTGGGTGGTCTACCGGGACGGATTTTCTCCTGTCACTTTTTCGTCATCCCTGACGTGCTCTCCGTTGTTTTTTCCCTGCTAATTTTAGCATCACACGGCACAGCTTCTGTATCACGTGGTATAAGGCTCCGCCCTTGTCATTTGTTGAGCAGGAAGAGTGAGCGCTTGTTTTCATGCAGATTACGTCCCGGATCAAAATGCGGTACAATCATTGTCGTGTTTTTTTTTTTTTTTTTTTTTTTTTTTTTTTTTAAATCATTGTCATTTGGAAATGAGATCGCACATAAGTATGAATCGAGATCGCGATTTTCTAACGATTAATCGTGCAGCCCTACATGAACTGGTAAATAAACACCTTGAAATGTCTTGTTAAAATATTGTTCCACAAGTAATTCTCATAAGATTGCTTGGTTTTTGTTTTTTTTTTTTTGTTTTTTTTTTTTAAACGAAAATCAGCAAACAAAAAAAAGAGGAAAAACCCTACCAACCATAGAGATTAAATGTAGTCCTTTGGTTTATGGTGTAATGCAGACTTTCCAAGTCTGTCTTTGATCTGTGCTGGCTAGCTGTTCCTTGAGCGAAACACATGCAGAAAGCCTATACTTATATATGTTAGATTGCAAGAAACATGAAGAAAGATGTGTTTGCATGGTTAGATTACTTACACTGATACACTTCTACTCTATAAAAGGCTTACTTGTTTTTGAATCTATGCCAATTTGCTTTGGTCTGGTAAGATTACTTTGGTTATTATTAAATCAGTCTGTCTCCCCCTGTGTTCATAAATTTGCGCTATTAGATAATTAGATCCTCTCAGAACTTTTCACTTCCAAACAGACTCATTTCTGATTGTGGCTTTTGCTAATTTGCCGTGCTTGGTAAATATGGCCCAAAGAGTGACTCGTTTGAAAAATAAGTGATGTCAAATTGAATTCAAATAGGAAATAAACCGTTTTACATAAACAGTTTTACCCAGAGCTCTAAACACAGGTCTTAATGAAGCCGTTTCATAATATAATCATTTACCCTTTGAGCATTCAGTCTAGTCATTCGCATAATGCATGTTGTTTTATTAGTTTCATGTTCTTCACATTTGGCCTATATTTCTTCTTAATGGGCATTTAAACTGTCAAAAAAAAAGTTAAAAAGTTCAGTTGAAACTTTGCAGACAATCTAAACTAACAAACACAAAAGACTTAGGCACCCTATGGGGGGAAAAAGACAGATTTAAAATGTCAAACCATTTGCCTTGGAGGTTTGGGAAAAAAAACTGTAATCTGTAAGGAAAAAAAATAGGCAAACCTTTAGATATTCTATAAGCATCGCTGACAGAGACAACCATTGGCACTAATAGGAGAAAAGATATAAAGTAAAATTAAATCACCGGAGGGTGACGGATTGACAAAGGGAACAGAAAAATGCATTTATTTCAAATAATTGTTATTAGGCAGATAAGCTGACAAATCCTTACCCAAACACGTCTAGTGACAAGTCATGATATTTTTGGGAAGCACAGATTATGGGCTGACAAGTGTGGAGTCGGCAAATTGAATGCTTGTTTTATTCAGTGGAGGTGAGAGAGAGAGGAACAATAACTGACTTGCACAGATATGCTGCCAATATGTCTGATGTTATATGTGATAGCATCTTAACACCTTATCTGTTCTCTACCTTTTAAAAATCCTGAAAACATGTTCACAGAATTTCCCTGATTACCTGTGTGTGTGTGTGTGTGTGTGTGTGTGAGAGAGAGAGAGAGAGAGAGAGAGAGGGTGAGATCTGCTTGAAAATGGACAAATTGATGCAAAACAAATGTTTGCATTATTTTTAGTCTAGGGAAAAGTTTTCTTATTACGGCTTTGTGCTCACTTGTCCATATTAATAATTGTTCTCTGTTATGTTGTCTTGTTCCCTCTTTTAAACGTTATTTTTCAAATATGTTCTTTCCTTTTTTTATCCCCCTAATTAGTACCCATTGCCATATGCAGGATTCTTTTTTATTTTCTATCCCACCACTGAATTAATTTATACACCCTGATTTCTTTAACCTCTTGCTAACATCCTTCCTATATTTTTCATTATATCTTATTCAATATAAATAAATAAAAAGAAAAGAACCACTGAGTATTATTTTTTTTCCTTCCTTCCTCAATTCCTGTGTCCTCTTGAGCTTTTATAGTGCATCACACAACACAGAAAGGTCATCATAAGGACACTATGATTACAAGAAAGTGACCATGAATAAGTCTTTGTTGGGATTTACAAAAGCAACATGATTCTGATGATGAGAGAGGAAGAGCAAGTCTTTGTTCCTTTATTATATGAAGTCAATTTCTAGTAATCCCCCTTTCAATGGGAGAACTGAAGCAAACTGTTTGGAGGCTGATGACCAAAGCAGAAACCCATTCACTCACAATAGCCCTTGGTTAAGACTGCCTGGAGCAAGGGATTGTTGAGAGAAACAAACACTGTTAGCTTTTTATGTTGAGTATTCACAGATCAAGCCCCTGGCTGTTTGCAAACGAGGTATATAAAAATACTCCATAGAGGTTTTAAGACTAATGCTCATGTGAAACACACATATACAAACATATGTAGGAAAATTTTAAATCATTTATTTCAACCCCACCCCTTCCCGTGCATGTGCCCTTGTTATGGCACCATCATTGAAGAGTGTTACAAATTGTACTCTCTACATTTCTTCAAAGGAACTTCTCAGTTGTCTTTTGAAGACAGAAAAATAAAGACAGGACAGTTTGTTTCTCTGTGCATGCTTTTTCAAAATGACAAAAAAAAAAAAATTTGCATGTGCATTTTATCTTTTAAACAGTGAAAATCAAAATGAGAATTTCAAGTGGCACAATAGAGATTTAAACTAATTGACCTCTGTGACTTTTCTAAAGTAGAAACTACATTTTTTTTTCAACTGAGAGGTGAAGGACTTTTATTAAGAAAAAAATACAAAAATAAAACTCGTAGCAGCCATGACTGAACGAGTCAAATCAGTCTTTAAAATGTTCCTCGAAAATCTTTCTCACATCATTCTTCTTCATAGAAAACCTTTGCTGCCTTTTTATTTTGGGTGGGAACTTTAACCTCTGTCAAACAAAGTGATGCAAAAGTGTTATCAGCTGCAAAGTTGACCATGTCAGCTTTTGATTCAACACTACATAGCTGACAGATTAATTTATAACTAGCTTTCTTAATTCACAAACTGGTCCCTTGTTTCACTTACTGATATATTTTCTAACAGTTTTATGGCTGGCAGAGTAAGTGTATGGTTGTGCAACTAGATGACTAACTGGCCTCTTTCATGCCCCACTTAACCTCTTTCTACATGGTCATTGCTGGATGAATCACTTGCCTTATATGTCATGCATCATACTCCTGGCTGTCTAATCACATCTCTTCAAATTATCTTCCTGTGCTGTTGGGATGCACTGCTAGTAAGATCTTTGTGGGTTTGTTGTAAAGTAACTTTTGTTGTATTTATTTTACAAGTCATGACACTCAGTTCTTAGCACTGTAGTGGCTTTGCGGTGAAAGCAATGTGAAATGACAGTGAGGTGTTTGACAAGAGGATAAAACAATTCAGGAAACAAGAAAAGCAGGGGCACAGAATGAACTGGAGATTAAGCAAGAAATAGATATGATGAGACAGAGTGAGAGCAAAATGGAAAATTGTGAACATAGAAAAGATTTATTTCTAGGTTCACTTCTAGTGTTACAATTTGCTCCATACCCTATGAACTATAGTTTTTCGTGTGTGTGTGTGTGTGTGTGTTACAGAGAGGTTAAGGGATTCATATTTAGTAATACAAAAGAAGATGGATAAAACAGGATATCTGTAGACCATTTGTGCGTTTTACTCACTGGATAACACGCACACATGCACGCTTGGTTAAGATTCATTTCCATGCCCTGTGTGAGAAAAAATAAATGATTTGTTATCGCCTTGATAGACCAAATACATCACGCCAAAGTGTGTGTTGTGACTCTCATATAACAACTAGTGCTTTGGTGACACATTGATGTGATTCTTATATTTAACATTTTGTATTGCCCAAAGTTAAGTTTCAAAAAGCAAAGAAAGCACTACAATGTGTTACTTTTCACATAAGTTTCTTTTTTGCATCACTCAACTTGTTTATGACTCTCTTATGTGCACCTGTTTATGCTTCGTTTTCTATTGTTACCAAGGGTCTTTTGAAGTTTCCCAACAACATTGTTTTTTGTTTTTTTTTCACAAAGTGCTATATCCTTGACATAGGATAGATTTTTTTTTTTTTTTTTTTTTAACTTTTTTACTTTGCAGTGTGTATGGTTTCATTTCATTTTGTGTTCTTTCATATGTCCCAGTTATAGTCATCTGAAGGCATCTTTAAAAAAAAAAAAAAAAAAAAAAAAAGGAAAAGCAAAGCCAAAATTAGTCTTTTTGTTCTATGTTTAATTATTCAGTGCTAGAAGAAGAAAATGCTACATTTCAAAATGATGAATGTTAGACGGTTCAAGAACAGTATTCAGTTTACTGTATGCCTGCGATATGCATTTTAGGTAGAATTCATTGGAATCTTGTGGGCTTCTATTTTTACATAACCCCCTGTGCCCAGCCTATAGCGTTGTTTGTGGATATTTTGATTTGGATCAGGTGACTGACTTGGTGTCAGAGCTTTACCCCTGATACTGCTGGATAAACAGAAACTCACTCAGGAACGAGGTCACACAAAGCTCAAGTTTTCACTCGCGAGAGGGAAGCAGTTGTTTCCAACCCACTTCAACTTGCATCTCCCTGCAGGCTGCTTTTATTGCTTACACACATGAATATGCATAGTCTCATTAACATGTGACATCTTACACAGGCATATATGTGAACAAAGAGCAGTGTGTGTGTGTGTGTGTGTGTGTGTGTGTGTGTGTGTGTGTGTGTGTGTGTGTGTGTGTGTGTGTGTGTCAAGATATGGCCCTGTGAACTCCTCCTTAAAAAGCCGGTGACAGGAGTCCAGCGGTCCACCTAAACAAAGGGCTCTTACACTTAAGCAGATACAGAGTAGGTGTCCTCCCATAGTATAAATCAGAAAGAGAACAGAGTCTTCGCAGACTGCTAAGGATCAGACATCCTATCAATATGCAATTGATTATATACCTCTAAATATTATTGATTATATGTTCCTAAGTACAAATGACAATCATGAAATATCACTCCAACACTTGGCTATTAGGAACATTTCATTTCTTTGCCCCATTATCATACCACAGTATAGTGGTATGCTGTTGTCATCATCTGTCTTTGAAGAGTCATCCTATCTGACCTTACACGTCATACACAATGACTAAATTTGACATTTAATGACCGTCTTTTGCATTGTCAAAAAAATGTTCACTTTCAAACACATTCACAAAGAAAATAACCAGGAACGTTGGAGTGTAGTTAATCGCATATATAGCTTAATAAGTCTCTTATTTGCTCACACAATTATTTTACTTGATTGAATTTTAACTGTGAGACTGGACAAGTTGAGAAATGCTTTCAAGCTAAATTAAACTACTTTAAATTGCTAGTTTAGTAGAGCTGTAAAACATTAATACTGGTAGCAGTGCAGCTGTAAAATAATTTCAGTAAGGCTAATCATACATGCCATAAGACCCATAATTTCACTCTCAAAATGGTGTGATAATGTAATTATGCAGTTTTATGCCAATTAGTTGTCAGAAAATAATGTATTACAGTGCAAAATTTAAATATAAATGTATGTTTTGTGGCTTGCTTTTATATTGTCTCAATAACTTTTGTGTTTCCTTGCTGATTCAGCCCCTCATTTTAGACTTCCGTACAGCAGCTCATACCTGAAAATTGGCACAAGTAAAAGTGTTTTTTTTTGTAGTTGTTGTTTTGTTTTTTTTAAACTAGCTACTCTGTAATGGTCCTGAAAAAATAGTGTGCAATCTTATCTATACTCACATAGTACTTCTAAATCTTTTCAGCAGTAGTGTGTGTGTGTGTGTGTGTGCGCGCGTGCGTGCAACAAAAGTTAGACAGTGCATCATTACTGCAGTATGATTGGCATCCAGGACTGACAGTTCTCCTTTTGGGGGTGAATGCACACGGGCAGCAACAAGGTACATAAATCAAAGGCAGAAAAGCAGAGGTGTATAGAAACCACTTTGTACCTCATGTGGACATTCACACTATTGTGTATACATTTGTGTTTTTGTGTAGTACTTATTGTTGCCTTTTCGTGTTCCCTTGGGAATCTCCTTCCTCATTATACATGGCCCTCCTGGGCCATGTATATATAGGAGTGTGTGTGTGTGTGTGTGTGTGTTGTCTAAAACACACAAGCAATACTGCAGAAACACATGTCAGCAGCTGTGTGTATTGCCTATTTCTGCCTCACTCTCTTCTTCTTCCTCCTTTTAGTTTTTGTTTGTCTCTGTCAATCTTGTCCCCAGGCAGTTTACTGGAGAGATTTAGACAACAGCTCTGCTTTCTTCAGCCAAGTCTATGACCTGATGTGTGTGTGTGTGCGCGCGCGTGTGTGTGTGTGTGTGTGTGTGTGTGTGTGTGTGTGTGTGTGTGTGTGTGTGTGTGTGTACACGTACATGTAAGAGTGAGCAAAAAAGATTTTGTGCCCAATTAGTAGCTGGAGTGAAGTGCAATGCTAAATTATTTAGTTACTGTCTACTTGATCCAATGCTACCAAATTTGGGGAGAGAGTAATGGAGACAGTAAGATGAAAAGTTAATCTACATATGTAATATGTGATGACAGAATGCTTGCCGCTGATCTCTGCCATGCTTCAACCCTGAATTAAATGTCCCTCTGCCAATACCAGAGATGCGTGCATATGATGGCTTCTAAAAACTGACTGTGAGAATTAGAAAGCATGATCGTGAACTAGGCTTGGGCAATTGGACGAATATATTGACTATCGACGATAGGCTGAGCCCATCGTCAGTTGTTTTTACAGGGATGATTTATTTATTTATTTGCCCATGAGTAAGTTTGCTAATAACGATGGAGCTAATAGAAGCATCAACAGAAAAAAATAAATAAATAATAGCGCTGTTTTAACAGCACCCTCTTTCATCTGCGAGCAAATGCACCCTCCTCAGAGTGCGCCCAAATGCTTGTTGATGGAGCTGCAGAAGGTGGTGATAGCTGCATACTCAGCCGGATGGTGGACACGTACATGCTCATGCAAGTTAGTCGTGTTTGAGTACTTTGCTCGCACTATACGTCTGCACAAGCGGCACACCTCTTTGCCTCTTTCCTCTCTACCTCTTTCATCATGTTTAAAGCCAAAGAAATCTCACATTGGCAACTTTATATTTTTTTAGTGCTGTCATCGTCAATGCGCCATCATCACGACTAAAGCGATTAACAATTAACCCATCTGGAGTCGAAATCCCTGAAATGCCCCTGTCAACGCATTTCGGGCAGTTTGTTCGAAGTTTGTTCATTCTGCACTCCAGATGGGTTGAGCGCGTAAAAAATTTAAATTACGTTAATTGTGATGACCACGTTAACGCCGCATTACTGCTGACAGCGCTAATTTTGGGGGGGAAATTAGTTTGTACCCTATTAATATTTATAGGCCAGTAGTCAAACCTATTTTTATTTAAGTCTTCTACCACCACTGAGTCACCCTTGGACTTTCAGTCAGAGTATACATGTTTCACATGAGGAGAAAAGGCTGGAAGAAACATTGCCGTTTTATAAGATAAAATGTAAGGAAGCAGGATCATACATACTACAGTCTTATTTCCCTGAATTGTTACTTAACTATGATTACATTGTTCTTCTTTTTCCTTTAAAATCCTAATGGGATGTATTATTTCCACCTCTTTCTTTTTCTGGGTGTTCAGAACCTGCTGTCAGAGAAAGTTGACCAGATGATGGAGTGGTCTTCTCGGCGTTCAGTTATCCGGATGAATGGGGACAAGTTCCGTCGTTTTGTCAAGGCCCCACCCAGAAACTACTCTGTCATCGTCATGTTCACTGCCCTACAGCCTCAAAGGCAATGTTCTGTCTGCAGGTATATACACGTACATGCGCAGTACACCTACTGTAGGACACAATGTGCCATAGCTCTTACTGTAACAGCTATTCCTTTGTCCTTCCCGCTATTGCCCAAGATGTCATGCCCTCCTGTGAGTTTTCTCAGTGGGCTACAGTGAAAAAGTCCTTTCAACTCATGTTCTTTTCTTCTGTACTACCAAAAGGAAATGAATACTGTCCACAGAACAAGTCCCATAGCCACTTATATACTAGAAGCATTAAATGCACAGGGAGATTTTAAAAAAATAACAACAACAACAACAGACAAAACTCCAACTGCAATCTTAAATTGTAATTACTACTTAAAAAAATCCAACCTATATCACATTTGCAGCAGAATGAGGTACAACACAGCAAGGTCAAGTACCTGTATAACAAATTAGATTACTCTCTCTAAGATTACTGTCTCTCTAATCTAATCTGAGGTTCTTCAACAGTTTGTTTTTTTTGTTTTTTTTTCTTGTCTTGTCCGTGATGGTGGAGAGGTTGAAATGGAAGAAATTGATTCTGTGGAAAGCTATGTTTTATACGCATAATGAGTAGGGATGGGTATCGTTTAGGTTTTATCCGATACCAGTACCAAACCGGTACTTTTGAAACGGTGCCGGTGCTTAAAGAATGGAGAACACACACTTTGTCCAAAAACCTTTTATGTTTAGCTGGGTTTTTTTTGTAAAAGGATAACAATGTTAGCCTTTTCTGCAGCTATAGGGCATATATGGTATCACTCTTGGCTGGAAGCAGTGCTTAATCAATGGAAAAAAACACCAGTTTTGTCTAAAAACCTCTCATGTTTAGCTGCTTCCCACTTTTCTTTGGTCATTTTTGGCTTTTTGACCTGGGTGAAGGGAGTATCTGCCATCAAACAAGAAGACAGCCGCATGTAGCTATGACGGTGTTTGCTAGTTCACCTTACCTGCATTAATTTAATAACGTGGTTAGCCTACTCAACGTAAATTACACACGTACAACATTAAGCTACTCACGCAGAGAAGAACGGCTGCTACTGCCATCATCATCCGTCATCATTTCTGCTACACTGGCAGGGCTAGGGGCCAGGACTCTCCTCTTCGGGTTCTTGGGGGATGTTGCTAACTCCGGGTCCGATAACAGGCACCACACACCGCAGTAGATGTGCTCGGTGTGAGGTCTCGCAGCAAGCTATCAAATACAGCGCATTTCTCGGCTTTTAACAAAATTCTATACGTCACCAGGTGTTACATCAGATTCGAGGTGTTACCTCATTTGACAGTATCACAGTATCACCTTAAAGCACTTGTTGCAGGCTGCTGAGTTTGCATCTTTTGCTGTGAAGTACAGCCAGACTTTTGACCGCTTCGCCTTGGGCATTTTTAATCTGTAGCGCTGCTCTAAAAGAACATACGTACCTGGGCCTGCCTACTACGCTTGCAATGGTCAAACGATTGGCTAGAATCCAAAGTGTATGACATCTCAGGAAAAAAAAAAGCACCAAAATAAAGCACCGAAATGTGCGCTGCTTTTTGGTCTGGTTACTACCGTTTATGTCAGAACCGGTACCCATCCCTAATAATGAGATGAGATCAGTAGTGTCTGTAATTGATTGATTAAGAATTCTAGTTGGGTTGGATCAAATACTTATTTCATTCAATAACAAAAAAAAAAATTATTTATAACTTTTATGTCATATATTTTGCTTTTTTGTTTTGTTTTGGGGGGCAGGTAGATATTATCTCTCTCCATCCAAATGAAACTACCATGAAAATTAGACACTGTTTATTTCTTTGCAAGTGAGAAAAATTTAAATTCAGCAGTGGCTGAAATCATTATTTCTCTCATTCTATTTTTAATGAAAATTTGTTCTTATGTGAATCTACAACTTTAACGCCCTGACAAGTGTTAAATTATATTTCAGCACCATGGACAGTTCTTATCGTGGGACTGGAGTTCATAATTGAGACAGCTCTAGAGCTGTCCATGGTTATGAAAGCTTCTTGTCAGAGAACCCAAAATGTGGTTTTAGTGTTACGTGTGATACTGCAGTCTGCTGCATATTACTTAATTATTTCTTGCTTGTCTGATGGTTGGTTTTGATGATGGTTTTTGATGGTATTTTTGTTTTTTCAGTCATACTAATTTATATTAAAAAAAATAGTGGCTATTACAAATTTTAGGAATTTCTAGTTTGAGAACTCAAATAGTGAATGCTTACACAAATAACAAGCTTAATCTGAAAATGTAGTAAAAATTACATACAAATTTAGTCTGTAACTGCTTCATTTTGTATGGTAAACCTAGCCAGCTCCTCTTTGCTATGTAGTAAAAACCAGGTAGCTGACCATATCGTTGTGTCCAAAGGGGCATCCAGCCAGCTGATGAAATCATCACTGACCTTCTCTATCTTGACCTGGCTGGTTTCTTTAATCAGCCACTCTTCTACGTCATCAGTCACTTGATTAGATAAGTTATTCATCAGCCATGTCAGTACCACACAGCAGGCAGACAGAGTGAATGGACTCAGTGTATGAAAGTAACGCAACACAAAAAACAATTGTTTCTGTTTTTGGCATTCGTATAAAATTATCTTTGCTGAAATTGCATGACAGTAACTCAATAAATCATTGCCAAACCAGATTCTGCAATTTACAGTTTCATACACACCACAAATACAAAGTCCTTTCATTCAAAATATATAAATTCTAAATCCAAAAATTATGTTTGTTTGTATGTGTTTTTAATCTAACAACAAACTAGGGAACTTATATAATACTTACTATATAAAACTATATAAACTACTACATAAAACTTGTACTGTATAATTAACAGATGTATACATTAATGTCACTCCTTTTGTCTTTTGTCTTCACTTTCTCTGTCTTTTCTTGTTCCAAGCATTCTCTTATTAACATTAGTGTGACATCATTAGAAAAAGAGAGCAAGGAGAGAGTGTAAGATGGATGTTAGATGGTGACCTGAGTGTCTGCTTTAAGAGGACTATCGGGCGGTGAAAACGATGGCTAATCACTGGAGTCCTCACTCCCACATCACTCTTAAGCTCTGTCCCAGTTTCATACTACATACTAATTTTAACTAGGCTTTTTAAGTTTTGGAATTTAAGTACGCAAAAGAATGATTGTTTTTGAGCATAGCACTGATGGCAAATTTTTTTGCACATGCTTGTGTTTATCTCAGATTCTGTAAAGTTATTTATTTCATATTCTGTATAGTTTTTCATATTTATATCCTGTTCATATCCTGTACATAGCTTGTACTCACTACAGCCTGTACATACTTATAGTTATAGAATATTCACAACATACTTCATACCGTGTACATTATAACATACCATAATAGACCCATTTCTGTAATATACTCACATATCTATATTATTGCTAATATATATTGTAATATATCTATATCACTAAAGCACTTCTGGATGGATGCAAACTGCATTTCGTTGCCCTGTACCTGTGCATGTGCAATGACAATAAAGTTGAATTCTATTCTATTCTATTATTGTGAATGTAATACTGTTGCATTTTACAATAGTAAATTAATATATATCTCTTCTGTCTGTCTTGTTTATTTTGTAGGCAGGCAAATGAGGAGTACCAGGTCCTGGCAAACTCATGGCGGTACTCATCTGCTTTCTCCAACAAGCTATTCTTCACGGTAGTGGACTATGATGAGGGAGCTGATGTTTTCCAGCAGGTAACCATTTTCAACTGGTTCGCTTAAACCCACTGCAGTCTTTAGATTGTCATACTCACTACCTAAAGTTGCACTAAAAATAATGATAATTTGATGTGTGTTCATGCATCTGTTGGATTGAGGATAGAACTAGATTGTTTGTTAGTACTTGCTATTCCTCCACTGGTTCCTTCTTTGTTTTTGTTTTACCAGATATTTAAAACTCAGAAAAGAGGTGTCAAAAAAATAGCTGTCATTTTTGTTTTTTGGGGTTTTTTTTGTTTTGTTATTATAAGATACTTTTAGAACTTTCAATAGATGCATATTGATATAAAGCCTGTTTTTAGTTCTTTTTTTTTTCTTTTATCATGATTTAGATTAATAATAATCCAGAAAAAACCATGTTAAGTGCTAAGATTTTTTTTGCTTTTACTACTTTTGTTTTTGTTCTTTTCTGCTTACTATTTCTGTATATTTTTCCTTCTCTTTTATTGTTTTAATGGTTACTTCTTGTCCTCTGTCTTGTATTTTGTTGTTTAGTATTGAGTTTTAGTGTGGTGCAGGGTCCTGACCTGATTTATGGACTTTCCTTAAAGTCCTTGAAGTTACATAGCATAACTGTAAAGATAGTCAAATTTGTTTGATCATTTTGGCAGTTGAAAGGTTTCACATAATAAAACATAACTGGTAACACTTTTTCCTTGACAGTTCTCATAAATTTTAACAACAGTCTCAAATGTCTTGGGTGCAAAGTCTAGACAGGATTTGGAACTTCAGCAAAAAGTTGAAGTTTAAATGCAGTATTTACCTGACAGTAGCACTTTAGAATTTGGCTCCTGTGAAATGGTACTGATACAAAAGCAGAGTGAGTGCAGCTTTGCTCTCTGATGCTCTCTGGCAGTAAGGATATCTTCACTGAAAGTTTTGGCTAATGTTTTGTTGTTTGTGTCACCTTACTGTGTCCACATTTAAATGACAACATAAGCATTTTTATTTGCCGAACTTCATAACAAAATTTAAAGCTGAGGAAGTGAAAAATGCTACATCATCCCACATGATAGAAGTATTTGGAGGAAATGCCAGCAATGAAAACAAATTCAAGCCTATGCCACCAGTCTGCTAATATGTTATGGTTTTAGGATAATATTTTGCCCTTGTGTATTTAATGATTCATTAACTTAATATCTTCTTCATTGTGTGTTCTCTTTCTCTTAGTTGAACATGAACAGCGCCCCAACCTTTATGCATTTCCCAGCAAAGGGAAAGCCAAAAAGGGCTGATACATTTGATCTGCAAAGGATTGGCTTTGCCTCAGAACAGCTTGCCAAGTGGATTGCGGACCGCACAGATGTTCAGGTACTTTATAATCAAAACGTTTGTTCAGTTTTGTGCAGTTGCAGAAACATTCACGTGTTTGTGGGAAATGATGAAGAAACCTGTGTAGATACACCCGCAATAGTTTTTGTAGATATGGTTAGAACTGTTGAAATCCTGTGTATTGCAGTTTATTGACCTTTTTGATAAATGGACTGGTATTTATATACTCAAAACACTTTCTGCTACAAGTCTCATTCACTCATAAATTCATACAACACTTTTCTATGTGACTAAGTGTTTTGTCTTCAGTGGATGCATCCCCAACAACGCTTTCCTTCAAATTGGTTATTACTGTGTAATGCTGAGGTGTTTTTGACCCAGGTTGTTTTTCTCTCTCTCTCTCTCTCTCTTTGGTTTTCAATTCAACCTTCAGTTTTCAATTCCAGCAAAAAATATGCTTGTAACCTGCTTGCACAAGTTACTTATAATTTTTCCTTGGCAGTTTCCTTGACTAGCAGATGGATATTCTAGAAGCCTACATTAATATGCAAAAGTCTTCAATCTCCTTTCATTTCTTTATATTTTGTTAGGAAAATGGGAAATAGGAGTTTGATTGTAACATATGCAAACATAGATAGAGGTGAACTATGTAAGGCAAAAATTGAGTATGAAATTCTAATGAGCTTGAAAGTCATTATTTTGTATGACTATCTCTATTCTTAAACACAACCTGGACTCTTAGGAAAGCTTCTTTGTAATTTCTTAAAGGACTCTTTATAAATACTTCCAGCCTTCTCCATTTATAAATACTACTTTATAAATACGTCCAGACTTCTTAAAGGACATTCGAAGGCACTTTTTTGGTTGTTGGCTTCTTTTTGTTCCATTCTCCGTCATGGTGATGATTTTCTTTAACTGCCAATAAAATAAAATTTGTTGGCAGTATGTTTGGCTCATTGTCATGCTGAAAAATAAGGCAGTTGCTATAACATAGCAAAAATATAGTTGATACTTTTCCAGATGCATCTACACGGTGGATCAAACTCTAATGGTTCTTTTCAGTGTTCGTAATTAAATCGATTTTGACAAGGTCACCATCACAACTGAGTGAAATTCAGTTTGATGCAAACCATGACAGATTATCCACAGTGTTTTGTCTATAGTGACTGTAGACACTCACTGTTGTACCTCTGGCCCGATGATCTCCTCTACACATGTTGATGACAATGAACCAATACTTTCATATTTGGAGTCATCGCTCCATAAGGCCTTGGCCTATTGTCAATATTTTTTTTCAATTTATTTCTTGTGTAATTTGACATACCTCAGTCTTTTCTCCCTTTTCCCCTTCCTTACTTAAGAAAGGCTTCTTGTTGGCCACCTTTCGATTCAGGTTATTTCCTGTTTAGCAAACTTCAAAGGTCAGATGCATTTCTTAAGTCCTGTGTCTTTGCTGTTTGCTTTCCCTCTTCTTGTAAGGGCAGGAATTTCAGATTCTGCTCATCAGCTGTTGGGTTTTTTTTTTTGTTTGTTTTGCTTTGTTTTTTATGTTTTAAGCACATACTGCACACCATGCTGAGATATGCCAAGCTTTAGTTAATAGCTTTGGGAATCACCTTTTTGTTGCAAAAATTGTATGCCTGCCATACTTTAACTTTTACATTTTTCTTAGATTCAACTAAATAAATGGAAACAAATTATGTATTTTTGTGACGACTGCTAGTAACAAAGCTGTTTATGTGTAGACACGAGACTGGTTCATTCCTTGACCTAGCTACATTTTTTTTGCTTTAATAATTCATACATCAGTGTCCTTTGACTTTGACATTTTGTGTCATGTGTGCACTGTATTCTGGAAATGAAAGTTGAATGGATGGAATACAACAATAAGTTATTCTGGCTTTTTCTTCAACCTTTCATCAAGATTCTAGTGTGGGTGTAGTAGAACCATGTTAAAATAAACAGAATTTTTTTTTTTACCTCTTTATACATACATAGTCAAGCATTTGCAGCCTGGTACATGGCAAATTTGTAGGGCAAACTTTTAATAGCTGTAGAGTGTCAACACATTCTCATTTATAATTTCAAGCCAGTTCAATTGTATTTATATAACACCAAATCACAACACCAATCACCTCAAATAAAATTGTCACCAGTTACACATTTATCTTTTAGAACATCTTGATCTGTTGGAATAACAATGTTTGGTATTATAGTCGCACTGAAATATCCTCAAGAAGAAAGACACTGAAAATAGAAGAAAAAAAACATATTGCAGAGAATTTCATAGACTAATTTTATTGGCCTTGACACTGTTGATCACATGCTCAAATATTACTGAGTTTAATGGAACTGAGTATGTACCCCAGTATAATGTCACAAGTTATTATCATTATTATTATTATTTTATATAATTAATAATGTAGATGTAATTCACAAAGTAGTGTGTGATTATGTGGAGGAAGAGTATTCTGTCAGAAACAGATTCATGGTCTTTGTTCTAGATGGAGTAATTGGGATGATCTGATATCCTCGTGTTGGTGTTGTTCCCAGACCATCATGAAAATGTTGTTCCAGGTTCAACATTGCAAGTGACCAATCACATTGTTGTGACGTTATTCTTTTGCGCGCCAAGCCATTCGTGCATTTATGAAATTCCAATGTTGCAAGGACAATATCAATTCTGCTTACTGTTTATTAAAGGGTTACGGTTAGGGTTAGGGTTAGGGTCAGGGTCCATTGATCGGCGGACAGAGACGGTTTCTCGCAGCTTAAGTACAGTTTTTTGTTTTACGCCGGTTTTTCCCGAAGTCGCAAAAGTATGACGTCACAACATTCTGATTGGTCACTTGCAATGTTGATCCTGGAACAACATTTAGTATGATGATCTGGGAACAACACCAACACGAGGATATCAGATCGTGCGGAGTAATTGTGCTTGCTGTGTTGTGGCTCTCTTAAATTTCTTTTTATGTCTCTGTCACAGAAATTAACTGCAAGGAGTTTTTAATTTATATGTAACATTCATATTTTAGTACTGGAAGTAAATTATTTGAAATTATGGAATTATTTGACAGTTTCAAGGACCCTTTTCTGCTCACATTAGTATTAGTTCAGAAAATGATTTGACATTTTAAATCAGCTTTATATTTGCTTCTCCTTCAATAAAAAACCCTCAAAAATTTCAAATATAAAAAACACTGAATACATAATGTTACTTTCATCCACTCACTGAGTTTTATCTTGAATGTGTAAGAAATCATAGGAAATTTTTGCTTTACATCAGATATAGAATATAATTTTACATACAGACTACTACAAAATTAAAGTCATACAGCAACTGCAACATGTTACCATGTTATTCACTTTCATCTCACTTTCTTTCTGGCTTTTCAGATTCGGGTCTTCCGTCCTCCTAATTATTCAGGAACTATTGCTTTGGCGCTCTTAGTATCTCTAGTTGGAGGATTGCTGTATTTGAGGAGGAACAACTTGGAATTCATATACAACAAGACTGGATGGGCCATGGCTGCACTGGTATGATACATATACACCAACATTAGGTTGGAGTGAAATATTTGTTTTTCCATATTTATCTGCTTTTACATGTCAGGGACGTTGTGTGAAATGAGATTAGGGGTGTAGTTTTCTCCCCATTTTAACAAAACTAGGATGTCATGTTTTATGTAATGGAAAAGTTACTTATCTATGCTTGACTCTCTCATCTGTTATTTTATCTCTCTCTAGTGTGTGGTGTTTGCAATGACATCTGGTCAGATGTGGAATCACATCAGAGGTCCTCCTTATGCCCACAAAAATCCACAGAATGGACAAGTGGTATGAGTTACATTTCTTTCTTCCCTGCCAGTGCATATAAATGTATATATATGGTTTAATTTTAGTTGTTTTGTTTCTATTTGGCTTTGTACTGTCTTCTGTCCTTCAATCGATCGAACTTAGCTATGTTTTTGGTAAAAGCTGTATTTTAAGGTATAAGTTTAATCTTTTTTACCAGGTTGTAAGTGAAAATATATTAGATCAGTGATAAAAACATCTATAAGGCTATTGGCCCCAAGTAAAATAGACTCTGTGCCATTACCACCTGCTAACGGGTCAGACATGGGAGTGTGTGTGTGTGTGTGTGTGTGTGTGTGTGTGTGTGTGTGTGTGTGCGTGTGCGCGCACGTATGTTACTGGACAGCTGGGAAGAGTCATTTTGTGTTAATATCACCCTAGAGGCATCTCAGAGTCATCTTGGGCCAAGCAGAGTGGGAAAGAGAGAGGTGTTGGCCAAAAGACTTTTTCTTTAATTCTTTCTTGCTTGTTTTCTCTCACTGGTAAATGGCCTGTATTTGTATAGCGCTTTACTAGTCCCTAAGGACCTCAAAGCACTTTACATGTTCAGACATCCACCCATTCACGCACACATTCACACACTGGTGATGGTAAGCTACATTGTAGCTACAGCCACCCTGGGGCGCACTGACAGAGGCAAGGCTGCCGGACACTGGCACCACCAGGCCCTCTGACCACCACCAGTAGGGCAACGGGTGAAGTGTCTTGCCCAAGGACACAAAGACAGAGACTGTGCGAGCCGGGGCTCGAACCGGCAACCTTTCGATTAAAGACAAACTGCCAACTCGCCACGATCGCCCCCATTTTTCTGGGCTTTCTTCCTTTCATGTTGTCTTCCTTTCAGGTCTTTTTGTTTAACCCAGCTATCAGCCGGAATTAGAGTAATCTATATTTGACAAAGTTTGTGCACATAAACAAGGAATTTGACTCAACCATCCTTTCTTTCATATAGTTGCTGTGTTTTAGAGAATTGCCACTTATTATCAATATGTGTGCAAATACTTACTCACACAGTATTTCCAGATATAGCTTTGCAGGTCATCATTTAGGTTTCTCCACTGAAGTGTGAAATTAAAATAAAAATATGGAAGGAAAATGGAAAAAAACTATGAACTTGGAGGAGAGTAGGATCAGAACAATGAAAGTGAAATGGCCATATAGAAGAAAGGGAGGAATCTGAGAAATTATGTTTGTGTCTGCAAGCCGAGTGCGTGTGTGTATGAGGTGCTGTAAGGGACATTATTACTGAAACGCTCTCACACACACTATTGAAATTTTATCTCTCATACACACTACTGAAACGCTCTCACACTGAAACGCTCTCACACACTCCACTGAAAACAAAGGCATTTCAGTTGAACAGGAAGTTGTTTCCTGACAAGGAAACTGAAGCAAAAAGTGGTAGATTTCAAACAAACCACTACACAGATGTCTACTCAGCAACCTGCTAGGTAGCCTAAGTGAAGCAGCTGCATTACTTAACAATATATTAGCTTCAGCATAAGTCAAAATTTAGAATAGCAGGAGACCGGAAATATCCTGGTTAATTTTTTTTGGCATATTTGCTTTTTGTCTTTTTTAGCGAAGAAGAAAATATCTTAAAATCATTAATAAAACCAGGGAGAGAAGGCTTAGTGTTCCTCCATATAGCACAATGGATATGATATTTACTCAAAAGTATGATGATGTTAAGAATGTCTGAGACACCCAATGCTAGATGATCCATATAAAACAATTATATGATGTAATTCAAATGGTGGCACATCATTAATTTTTAGGGAAATCCATTTTTTTAAGTCACACCAAAAGCATTGTGTGATAGGGCATAGAAAAAGATGTTCTAGGGTTTCATTTTCATCAGTGCAAAAAGAACACTGATCCACCTCAAAGCCAAATCTCTTTTTTAGAAATTCTGCCACAGGATTAATTTTGTTTATGACTTTAAAGTGTGTTTCGGTAGAATAGGCCATTTCATACATTTCGAATTTGCTTTATCGACTGTATCTGAAATAACTAAATTAGAACCATGCCATGTAACCATTCTGTCATAGCTATGAAATATTTTGTATTTGAAGAAACTACTAATACATTTATTATTGCATTTTTTTCCAAACAGCTGACATTGTCCTAGCAATAAATTAGGAAGCACTGATGAGAAGTTATTGTATATCATAAAGTTTTTAATCAAATGAAGCAGAGGCGGTGGGATCAGTTTACAAAATTAGTTATATTCTCTTTGAGAACAGTTTAGACAATATTTTTCTGAAAAGTCTGTGTAACTTAGAATGACACCGTTCTCATGCAACAAATCTGTTATGAATATAATCTTCTTGTTAAACCAGTCGCTCTTGAAAATTGATTTTCGATTACATTTTATTACCCTATTATTCCATAAGGTTGAATTATGAGGAGAGAAGTTGTGGGTAAATATCGTTTTACTCGTGCAATATCATTGCAAAGTCTGTTCGGGAAAGTTCGATATCTTGATCGGGATTTTATTTACCTCAAAATCACATTTCAAAATAAAGTCTAAAGTCTAATCCTCCTATTTTATTAAACAAGGGTTGTGGGATGTGGAACTACGTAGAGTCTGGCTGTGACAGACAAGATTTTAACCATTTAATTCTGAGGGTGCCAACCATAGATTCAAATTCTGGAGCTTTGATGCCACCTTTATTGTATTCCTTAACAAGCTGAGATCTTTCAATGTAATAGGTTTTATTCCTCCACAAAAATTGGAAAATAACTGTGTTAGCCTTATTAATGTTTTTAGAGGAGATATATAGAGAGTGACAAGGATAAATCAATTTGGAGATGCCTTCAGCTTTAGATACGATGTTTCTGCCAAAAATAGTGAGGTCTCTGGTTAACCAGTTAAGTGATTTCTTCATCTCCATGATACGGTTAGAAATATTACAATCTCTTCTAATTAGGTTTTTAGATATTATCAGCCCTAAATATTTAACTTTAGATTAAACTCTAACCGAAGCTATTGAGAAGTCAGAGCTTGTATGAATCGGGAGTAGTTCACATTTTTTGGTATTAAGAGATAACCAGAAGCTTTAGAGAAAATTGAGTTTTCTCTACCACTGATTTATCTTTCAAAAAAAATAGATGTATCATCTGCAAATTGACTTATTTTGAAGTTTTCATTAAAAATTGATACTCCTTGTATGTTGTTAGAATTCTTTTTTTCATAGTGTTGAGTTTTTGTATATGGCAACAGTTGAGGTGTCAATATAAAAAGCTTAGGGGAAATAGGACATCCTTCGGAATTCCGCGTTTCACGTTCAAGGAAGCTAATATATTGTTAAGTAATGCGGCTGCTTCACTTAGGCTACTAGCACAGCGGTCCCCAACCCCCGGGCCCTGGACTAGTACCGCTCTGTGAGTCGTTTGGTACCGCAAGTGTTGAGGCTTGGGTTTGAAATTTATGGTTTTCAGGGTGTTTATCGCTTTTTTTTAATCGTTATTTTTATATCTTTTATATTGTTAACTCTGTTTCCCTGGGTCTTTTCCCATGTGTTATGATTAAATATTCTTTTTTTGGGGGGGGTACCGGTACACGTTTTATTTTATTGTATTTATCCGCGACACCTTAAAGGCCGGTCCGTGAAAATATTGTTGGCCATAAATGGTCTGTGGCGCAAAAAAAAAGGGTGGCCACCGCTGCACTAGCAGGTTGCTTGTAGTGGTTTGAAATGTACCACTTTTTCCGTCAGTTTCCTTGTCAGGAAACAACTTCCTGTTCAGCTGAAATGCCTCGGGTTTCAGTGGAGTGTGTGATGCATTTCAGTAGTGTGTTTGAGAGATAAAATTTCAGTAGTGTGTGTGTGAGAGCGTTTCAGTAATAATGTCCCTTACGGCACCTCATATAAGTGTCTCATTTCCACGATATGTGTTTAAAATGGGATGTATGCCTTAATTGGACTTTTCTGCTGAAAACAGGGCTTTCACTCACTTTAGCTTAGTGTCAGGGTGCGTAAACAGTGGGGTGCAGAGACGTATACGATGCTTAGTGTCTACTGGTGTAAACAAATATTCAGACTGAATCAGAAATACTTTATTAATCCCGAAATGTCAAGTTATGACACTATGTTGCCAGACAGAGTTCAAAATACTTCATATTCACTCAGAACGTGTAAAGACACAACAGACTGACTAACTCTAACCTAACAATGATGCCCTCTGCAAGCCAAAAGTCAACCATTTGCAGATAGCCAATAAAAGTGAAAGCAGTGCTTCACTAAAACATGAAAGGTTAGCAGGGATGACAACGGCTGCCAAAAACCATCAACCAAACATGTAAAAATCAGCTGGAAATATGGAAATGTCATCAGCCAATAAAGGTGAAAAAAGGAGTTGGTCAAAGTCAAACACATAAGAAAAACACTGACAAAAAAAGTACTTCAAACAACTCAAACCCACAGGAAGAAAATATTCGCGATGAATCCCTCATTCTTCTTTAAGTAAAAAAAAATCTATTTAAAAGACATAATTCTATACTTAGCTTGCCTTTTTTGACAGAGTTTGCCATATCACAGTATGTGTGTAAGTATTTTGGTATGTGCATGCTTCTTATAATTCATGAGTACATGGATTTGGGTATAGTCTATGTATGAACCTCTGTGTGCATAGGTTTGTTAAAGCAAAACTATGTTTCTGTCACATTTTGAGGCAGCAGCTTTTTTTTTTTTTTTTTGGCTCCATAGTGAGACACACTACAATTTCATCTGCTTCACTGTACCATTCGTCAGTTGACAAATCCTTTCAATATAGTGTTCCTGGTCTTGCTCGCTCATCATTTTGAAGGAATTACACGGTCTGGTGAATGTGGGAGATTAGAAAAAGAGGTGAGAAAAGGTAACATGAAAAGGGGTGGGAAAGAAACAGAAAGGATAAGATGATACTGATCCTTTCTGAATCATCTTTTCATTCACTGCCATTTACCATCAGGGGATGGAGAGAACAAAAGAGGAAGGTTAAGGTGTGGTTCAAAAGTGTAAAGAAAAAAAAAAAGACAAGCATCATTTGTAGTCAAATATAGCCAAGCCTAGTCCTGCTCCTATGTCAGATAAGTGGGTCCAAAATTCAAGACAAAGCAAAAATAATAGAGTAAAAGCACACATTGCATGTTGTTGCAAACTATGTGAGTGGAGTTAATGCTGTTAAAGAATAGTGTATGGCAGGATTTTAGGAACACTTTGAAATGTTATTAAGTAAAGGGCACCATTATCACTATAACCTTTTAAGAGCAAAAGTACACTCATTGCACACATTGTCATTGTTATAAAACTTTTTTTAAGTATATTTTGTAGTCTGTCGTAGGCATGCATGGTCATTAAAAAAATGGCAGGAACACAAAGAGTCACACGAAGCTTCATGTTAGCCTTATGGTGATGAAATTTACATCAGTCAAACTCAAGTGGACCTTCATGAACTCATGGATATGGAAAGTATAACTGCAGGGTGACACTGTAAAACAATGGTTAGTAATGTTGCATCAAAGCAAGAATGCTTTGGGTTTCAATCGCCTGCAAGTATGGAGTTTGTATGTTCACCCTGTGCCTGCATAGTCTGCCTAACTGTCACAATCTAAAGGTGTTTTGCTAGTTGGTGACTTTAAACTGCTGTAAGTATGAATAGTCAGGCAGGTATGTTTGTTTCAAATTAGCTGACCACAGGCAGAGTGGGAGTGAGTAGGCAGGGCATGGAGGAGAAAGAGGAGCAGAAGGAAGACAAAAATAAGTAATTATTTGAACTGATAAACAAACTGAATAAGGACTTAGTTGGGACAAAAATAAAGAAAAGGAAAAACAGTATGTATGTACATAACTTTCATCCAATTATATAATGCAAAAGTACAAAACTGCTCCCTGTCATGTGTGCAATACCATGCATTAGCACAGATGAATTAGGTTTTTAAAAAATAAATTATTTCTACACACAAACAATACCATCAACTTCAACTGAAGAAGCTATTTTGGGCATGAATAAAAGTGTTTCAAAATCAAGAGATAGCAAATGAGTGGACTAGAGGGATGTGGAAATGACAGGGAAAAAGAAAGAAGAGCTGAAGGGTACATTAGAGAGCTACATCAGATGAGGGTGTAACCCATTTGTTGTCAAACAGACTGAAAAATTACAGAGAGCACCAACAGTGCCTGAGAAATAGAGTGCCTTTTACACAGAACAAGACAGAGAGACAATACAGCCAGAATTAAAAGACAGGCAGGGGCAAGAGGGGGATTGTGGTGCTTTGGTAGTCTGTATGCATGCAATACATCCACTCCTCCCTGCACGGTGTTTGTGTGTTATGTTGATTACTGGCTACTTAGAATATCAATCCTTTTGCGTTGCATGAATGGAATTTTTTTTTTTTTTTTTTTTAAACAACAACCTCACTGTTCTACATACTTATCTCCATGATAATGTCCCTTACGGCACCTCATACATTTAAGTTTGTGAACACAATAACTCAGGAAAGAGCCAACATAGGACAACATTTCACATTCATACCATAGGTGAATATAGCAAAAATCATGGACTTGAATATCAGTGACGTCAAGGTCAACATCAAAGTTAGAGGTCAAGTTTTCTGAAAATCTTGTAAACACGATATTTTGAGAAAATGGTCACCTAGGATTTTCAAACTTAAACCCTAGGTGTCACGGTCTGCGGAGACAGGCCGTGTGGTGGTGTGTGTGATGGACCCAGGTGCGTACACAAGTGAGTAGACGGGAGTGAACTTTAACAGAAAGTGAGCCTTTATTATGGCTGAAGACAAAGTGTACAAACACAGCAGGAATAGCGTGACTAAACTAGACTATAACTAAACTGGGGAAAACTAGTACTGTGACAAACTAAGAAGACTCAAAGACTATGGTGATAACTGCAAAGACTGACCGTGAAAACATGTAGGTGGGAACACAGACGACGCAACACAGACTGCATGAAACACATAGGCTGTATCCCAATTCAGGGTCTGCAGCCTTAAAGTACGCAGCCTCAACGATCCTCAAGGGCCACGTACTCAAAGACCGCTAAGGCTGGAAGTGCGAGGCTTGTGAAATGGGACGGTCTAGCCTCCGTTGTGCTGCCCAGGTTGCCTAGCAACCATGATATTAACCACTGGAAACGTTTCATACAGCTTTGTTTGACAGAAATGAAGGAGAAAATCTTTTGTTCATTTGTTTGTTTGTTTCTACATGAGCTTTGATCATTCTCTGTAAGATTAAGCTCAGCTATTGAACGGCGTATATTTTAAAGTAAAGGCTTTAAAACCAAGTTAGTACAAACGTCACTTATGTCACATAACTTTGCCGACATGTGGCCAACAGTAATGTTTTAATGTTCTTCATTATTAAACATTTGCACATAATTAAGTGACATGATATTCAGTACTTACTTAAAGTTTACTCTTCGGGCGCCCCTCATCCGCCGTTTTTTTTTTTCCGGCAAAATTATCCACACCCACCGCCGCGCTATGCATTCTGGGATATATTGGGCCACGAAGTCTACACCGCCACGTCCTTAAAAGTCAGGGAAATTAAGGACGCATTTGAGGGCCGCATTTCGAGCAGCCTTTGAATTGGGACAGCCTTCGTCGCGTCGCGGTGACGTAATCGGCCTTAAAAATGCGGCCTTTAAGGCTGCAGACCCTGAATTGGGATACAGCCAGAGACTAAATACACATGAGGAATGATCAGGGGAAGTGGCCACACATGGGAGCACAGCTGACACACATGAACCTAAAGACAGGACAGGAGAAGTGAAACTAAATACACTGACATTGAATACAGACTTTCAAAGTAAAACAGGAAACATGGAGATTAGACATGACATGAACTAAACATAACCACGCAGACATGACTCATGACAGGTAGACGCTACGAACCAGGGAGACTGAGTACAAGGGAAGATGACAGAAACAACAACATGAACTTGGCTACATAAGACACACAGACATAAACACATGAAGGGCAAGGGAGACTTAACACAAGGGTAATATAATTACAAATGAGCTAGAATAACTTAATGAACCTAAACAAACAATAAACATCAAAATAGACTAAAAACACACTCAAAACACTGGGTCGCACGACCCAGGACCATGACACTAGGTGTATCTACAGTGGGGCAAAAAAGTATTTAGTCAGCCACCGATTGTGCAAGTTCCCCCACTTAAAATGATGACAGAGGTCAGTAATTTGCACCAGAAGTACACTTCAACTGTGAGAGACAGAATGTGAAAAAAAAATCCATGAATTCACATGGTAGGATTTGTAAAGAATTTATTCGTAAATTAGGGTGGAAAATAAGTATTTGGTCACCTCAAACAAGGAAAATCTCTGGCTCTCACAGACCTGTAACGTCTTCTGTAAGAAGCTTTTCTGTCCCCCACTCGTTACCTGTATGAATGGCACCTGTTTGAACTCATCATCTGTATAAAAGACACCTGTCCACAGCCTCAAACAGTCAGACTCCAAACTCCGCCATGGCCAAGACCAAAGAGCTTTCGAAGGACACCAGGAAAAGTATTGTAGACCTGCACCAGACTGGGAAGAGTGAATCTACACTAGGCAAGCAGCTTGGTGTGAAAAAATCAACTGTGGGAGCAATCATCAGAAAATGGAAGACATACAAGACCACTGGTAATCTCCCTCGATCTGGGGCTCCACGCAAGATCTCATCCCGTGGGGTCAAAATGATCATGAGAACGGTGAGCAAAGATCCCAGAACCACACGGGGGGACCTGGTGAATGATCTGCAGAGAGCTGGGACCAAAGTAACAAAGGTCACCATCAGTAACACACTACAACGGCAGGGAATCAAATCCCGCAGTGCCAGATGTGTTCCGCTGCTGAAGCCAGTGCATGTCCAGGCCCATCTGAAGTTTGCCAGAGAGCACATGGATGATACAGCAGAGGATTGGGAGAATGTCATGTGGTCAGATGAAACCAAAGTAGAACTTTTTGGTATAAACTCAACTCGTCGTGTTTGGAGGAAGAAGAATACTGAGTTGCATCCCAAGAACACCATACCTACTGTGAAGCATGGGGGTGGAAACATCATGCTATGGGGCTGTTTTTCTGCCAAGGGGACAGGACGACTGATCCGTGTTAAGGACAGAATGAATGGGGCCATGTATCGTGAGATTTTGAGCCAAAACCTCCTTCCATCAGTGAGAACTTTGAAGATGAAACGAGGCTGGGTCTTCCAACATGACAATGATCCAAAACACACCGCCCAGGCAACAAAGGAGTGGCTCCGTAAGAAGCATTTGAAAGTCCTGGAGTGGCCTAGCCAGTCTCCAGACCTCAACCCCATAGAAAATCTGTGGCGGGAGTTGAAAGTCCGCGTTGCTCGGCGACAGCCCCAAAACATCACTGCTCTCGAGAAGATCTGCATGGAGGAATGGGCCAAAATACCAGCTACTGTGTGTGCAAACCTGGTAAAGACCTATAGTAAACGTTTGACTTCTGTTATTGCCAACAAAGGTTATGTTACAAAGTATTGAGTTGTATTTTTGTTATTGACCAAATACTTATTTTCCACCCTGATTTACGAATAAATTCTTTACAAATCCTACCATGTGGATTCATGGATTTTTTTTTCACATTCTGTCTCTCACAGTTGAAGTGTACCTCTGGTGCAAATTACTGACCTCTGTCATCATTTTAGGTGGGGGAACTTGCACAATCGGTGGCTGGCTAAATACTTTTTTGCCCCACTGTACAAGGAGGTTGAGGGGTAGCACTTGCAGCTGTCGGTATTTTATAGACTATGCAACAGAGCAAGTGGGTAAGCAGTGTAACAGCTTTTAGGCTGACACTCTGTTAGGCCCTTCAATAAGACAGGTTTCCTATTGGTCAGTGGCTGCATGGATATACAATACCCATTGCTAGTGAATGTTTGGTTCCATTTGGTTCCACATGCGTGCGCGTGCACACACACACACACACACCCACACACACTAATGGAGAATGCACAATATAACCTGAGTTTTTGTCTGCTTTTTTGTTGTGTTTATTGGAACGGTCAAAAGTTCAAACAACTTTGCACAAGATGAACTCAACAAAGAGGTGGCTAGTTTTGTATTATTTCTTTTTTCATCCCCCCCCCCCTTTCAGATGTATTAAACAATGCAGGTCTTTTTTTGTTGTTGTTAAATGAGGCTGAGCGCTGAAATGTTCAAATTAAAAGGCTCCATGTAGACCAACTGGTTTGTTGAAATTGTCACAAAGTGTCACAAAGACACTGGTCATGAAAAGCAGAGTTTTGCATTGTTACCGCCTGCCAGCATCTTAGATTGCATCTTTCTGATACTTGACACATTGTTCCAGTCAATAATAAGCCCCCAAAATAAAAGAAATAAACTCTGAAGTATATGTAGACGTACAACACAAAATTTACATCAGTGTTGCAGTGGTTTCCCTTCAGGAGGGCTGCATCATTTCTCCTTGGCCTATTAATGCTTCTGTCCCAGGATGATTAGAGGCATGCTTTGTAGGGCTCATGGTGAGTCAAATTAAAGTGGTCACCAAGGCAAATTAAAAAATAATTTATAAGGAACTGTACCTTGAAAATATGCAGTTCACAAAAAAACACGTTAACAAAATTTAGTGTCTCCATTCCTACACACTTTTACTTCCTGCCTTACTGAGATTTACAGAGCTAACAATAGCTATTATTGTGGGAAGATCAGCTACTTAAATTTTGTGTCAGTAGGCTATAAACTAACTCTTAGTCATAAAGACAGACATTGGGCTATGAGAAACTTTTATTTAAAAGAAAACAAAAATTAAACAAAAAACAACTTGATTGAGCTTGATTCAGAAGTCCCATAAGAGGCTATGGCTCATATCATAGTGGTCATCATATAAAATAATTAAAATTATTTTACCTTGTATATCTTAGTTCACTTTGCATCCATCATGTCATTCTTCAGATTGATTGTCTACTCTGTTACTAATCCCAGCCACATGCAGAACAAGTAACAGTCTGTTATAAATCTCTGACTCAACGCAAGTCATCTCAAGTCCCTCACCTTGGCTGTCTTTCTCTATATATCACTGAAAACAAAATAATTAATAAAATTCTGCATATTTAGGAAGTTAAAAGTCACCTCATTTCACTGATTGACATGTTTTCAAAAAAGAAAACTGGTTTGAATGGCTTTAATTGACTCTTGGGTAATTAAACTGAACTCTCCACGGAGTGCGTAAACACTGAACTGCATAAACACTGAGTAGATAATGAGATTTTAAAGCATTACCTGAATCCCTTAAATAGACTATCATATTTGTTCAAATGAAGGGTTCAATGAACCTAACCAGTCTCATAGCGGCTGTGAATAAATCACCTCTAAATGCTTTCAGTTCTTGTTGTTAAGACATTACGTTGTTATGTGCTGCAGGGCATTCCTCTTTGAATGGTGTGTGTGTGTGGGTATATATATATATATATATATATATATATATATATATATATATATATATATATTATTAGGGGTGCAACGATACTCGTATCGATATTGAACCGTTCGATACAGTGCTTTCGGTTCGGTACGCATATGTATCGAACAATACACATTTTTTTTATTTATTTTATCAACTTTTCTTCTGACGATGCTGTCTGTGTTGAGCACTCAGTGGATCTGCATTCGACTACTCCGCCTAGGCTGCACTGTTGAGTGCAGATCCACTGAGCGCAGCGCAAGCTAGCAAGACAGAAGCTAAGCTCGTTGCAACATGGCAAATTGAACCTCCCCCACCCTCATTCAGATCTGGCGTTTGAAACTGTCTTGGTTTTCATGTGAAGCATGACCCTGATGGTAAGTGCGTCATAGACAAAAGTAAAACAGTATGTCGGATGTGCCACGCAATGCTCAATTGGTGGGAACATATATGTGTGTGTGTGTGTGTGTGTGTGTGTGTATATACATATATGTATATACATATATGTATATGTACGTGTATGTATATGTACGTGTATGTGTGTGTATATATGTATACCTGATTTTAGTCTGTGTCTGTGCCATTACCTGAAAGTAAATACATTCATTAAAAGATAAATGAACAAATAAACTGAAGCCCAAAGCTGGGTCTCTGACAATAGCCGGGCATGGTCACGACAAATAAATAATGCTGTTCCTATACCACGGTTTCCTTAACTTGAGGGCGTTCTGTTTACTAAAGTAATAGAGGTGTTCATTTGAAATGGTTACAAAGTGTGAAGTTGGAGGCATGTTTTAGTTATGTAATTTATTTTTTGTGTGTTTTATTTTGCAAAACTTTAGCGCAATTAGTGTGGCATTACTGCTTTTGATTATTCCTGTGCATGTGGTTAAGAAAGATTTTCCCAACTCAAAAAAACCCCCAGAAAATTTACAGCAGTTCTGGAGTTTGTGCATTTAAATGTTTGCCAAACGTTGTGTATGTACTGTATGCACTCAGCCATTCTCAAACTCATGTAGAATTTAATTTGAGGATTCACCAGATGTGTTATTTGGAAATGAAAGCCTGTCTGTAATTGAAGGCTGATTCATATATAACCTGTTATTTCAGAAGCTGGGCTAAACAAATGTATATTAAATGTGAATCAATATTTTATACTTACATGAGTGCAAATACATAATTTCTGTCATAATGTTACAGATGGTTATTCTTGTATAATGATGATTTTAATATCCGTGTTTTCAAATGGGTCCATGAACATAGTCGGCATATACTGCTGTGCACATCTTCATTCTTGTTGAAGAAGAATGTTATCACATGTATACCCAAGCTATTGATCGATTGAATATGTTATTTTTTTATGTAACTTGTCTATACAGAGTGGGGCCGCATGTCCAACTTTTATTTACCACTCTATCTAACTTAAATCATTTGTTAATACAAGACAATGTTTTAACCTAATTTGCAGACATGGCAGTCTTAAAAAAGAACCCAAAAAACCCTCCAAAAAGCAAGAAACTAATCCATCAGATTAATTGGAGCAGTAGTAGACTGCAGTTGTACCAGACGCTCCCCAGCATGAACCTATCTAAATTTATGCAGGCAAGCCATTGTGAGCCTATTTAAAAAGGAGAAAATGTATGTGTCAGCATGCTGTGCACCAGAATGGCACCAGCGATCATATAATAGTTTTTTTTCTTGTGTATTAAAAAAATGAAACAAAAGTAAAAACAAGAAATATTTAAAACAAAAAATGTTAACAAGGGTTTCTGTATATTAGGCATACTCCACAGATTATGGAGTATGTCAGGGTGAGGGTTTCTATGTATTGCACTGAGCAGCAACAGATAGACCTGAAGCAGAACTGAGCAAATGACTAATATTATGTTTTGACCTTTTTGTGGGATTTTGCTTGAAATATAACCATGTAATATTGCAAACCTTACAATATAAGAGAAATTTAGTTAATGGCACCAAGTACATTGATCTATTATATAGATTATATAGATCAGAGAATGGGATTTAGTTTTTGGGGGGGTTGCTTTTGTTTGTTTTTTGTTTTTTAAGTAAGAGAAAAAGTTACAAGATGTGACTTCTGCATTAGCTCATTTAAATGTCTTTGTTATCTCAGCAACATGAAGACTAAAGGTTGCTGCTTTTATACCCCAAATCACTTTGAGGTAAATCCTTCTGATTAACGCACACTCACACAAAAGCCACACAAAATGTCTCAAAGGGCTGTTCTCGCTGAACAGTTTAATTTACAAACATTTACTTACGTGTTTTGTGGACACCCGTTTAGCTACGTACACTGAAACATTCACACTCTGTTCTGCTCCGCACATTAATGAATTAAACAGCTACATTTTAATACATCAGGTTAATTGGAAGTGCCCAACCATGGATTGAAGAATGTTTTATCCGCCAAGCATTGACTTGTTTTGTGCTTAAGGGTAACATGTAGCAAGTGGAACAATGGTATGGATGTGTTTTTTTTGTTGTTTGGAGGTTTTTTTTTTAGTTCCGGTAATGAAAGAAAAATCCCCATTGGATACTGACGCACCTATTAGTTTCAGTGTGTGGTTTCCCAAACTTTCTAGGACTTGTTTAATTTGTTTTGTCATTGTGGCAGTTTTTTTTTGTTTTTTTTGTTTTTTAACCCCTTCATACTGTTGTATGTACTTAACGAGCTTAACTAATAGTCTCCTGAAAATGTGAGTGGGCTTCTTAGTGGGTATTAAAATGAAGATCTCTACAGTTAACTGAAAAATACACCAGAAGTTCATTCAAAAAGCTTATGTAGGTGTAAGGACAAAAGGCAGCTAGAGATTGTTTGTTTTGCATATCCTGGTCTGAACTATATCTTACAGAGGTTATCAGTTGAAACTCATGTGATGGGTCAATTATCAACTTAGCAAGCAAAAGCTTTAACCTTTTAAAGGGGGCAAATCATGGATTTAAAGTACCCCCGTCATCTGAAATGGGTTTATCACAGTGTAAGTGTCAATATATCTGGCACAGTGCCCATCTAATAGGTAAACTGGGTTCATGATATTAAGAGTTTACAGTATGTTCACAAATGGTGTATCCTATAGTTGTCGTTTTATTTTTCATTTTGTATATGAGTATTAGGTTAGTATCATCACCAGCAAATGCAAATTGCTTTTTCTATTGACACAAAACAAGGAAGTTAGGGAATGGTGAAGGTGCAAGCCACTATCTGCCGTTCTGTTGTCTATGTGGAGATGTCTGAGGAGGTGCAAAAACCTCAAAGAAGTACAGACAGCAGCTGCGGTGGAGACTTTTCGTTGTTTTTAACACTCAGCTTCACTTCAGCTCTTTGTATGTTACAACTTCTCTCTTCTCTGCCACTGATGGATGGACTAATAACAGCACTAGGAAGAGGAGACTACAGACCAGATGCACCACATATTTTTGCCACTGCCCCAGAGCCGTTCACTGCAAGTAGACAGGCAGTCCGAAGTTATCCAAAGTGCTACCACTGCTGAACCAAAATTCCCCTTCCAGTTTCAAATGTACTGATTAGGAATGTAAGGAAAATTTCCAAACAGTTTCCCATTGTTCTAGTACATGAGCTTTGTTTTCTAGTCAGCAAGAAAAGAATGCCGAAAATAATTTAAAAAATCCTAGCTAATGGAGAATAACAGGTTTATACCGAAAACAAAAGGATCTGTTTCAGCACTGAGGCCTCATTGTTTTTATCTGCTTTCAAGTGCAAAAATTCTTCACTTCTCTCCACTGAAGCAAGAAAAAGCTGTCCACCCTCTACTCCACCTCTTTTGTCATCTTCTATTCATCTTTCCATACTTATTCTTGTCTGATAGAAAAGGAATGAACACTACACCAGTCAAGTGGAAAAGCAGACCCTTGATCTGCCTAGACACTGATAATCTGCAGGGATTCAACAATGTTAAACACTCTGAAAGACTTTCTCCCTTCTTCTGTTTGTTTCCTTTCCTCAGACCCTCATTTTGTCTGCTTCTTTTTCTCTAACAGACAGATGTTAGTCAAAGTAGACCTCTGACATCTTAGCACAGGAGCTGGAATCCCAGCATTTTGCTTCGAATCTCAATAAAGTATGAGCTTCAGCGGGGACATTAGTCCAAGCATATCATCAGGTTTAGATGGCTATAAGTTATAGCGGAAAAAAGATCAATTTGTTAGATGTCAATGATTCTGATCATAAAGTGTCTGAAATGCATAGAAATCAGGATAATTATACTTTTTGTTTCTGGAACGGTTAGATTTGATGACCCTGTACTATTTCCATTTTGTTTTTTTATTGTTTTGTATTTGATTCATTCTGAAAGATTTTAAAGTACAATTAATTCAACATTTAGAGAAGATTGTACTGAAGTGGGAAGTTTAGCTTTGGAAGACTGCATAAAACATTGTACCAATTCCCATTCAGAGCAATCATATGTGTGTGTGTGTGTGATCGGTAATGTAGGTTTAGGTTGACCTCTCTGCCCACTGCATGAAAAATGTACCCTTTCTATACACCTACACACCACATGGATAATTCTTCAGGCTTGAGTCATATGAACAAACACATTAATGAACTCGTATTCTGATCTAGAAACATACTCAAGCAACACACATTTATACAATTAAATACAATTACTTCTCCACTCAGATCCCCACTTTCTATTCATTTATTAAAACACTAGTGACGGGTCTCTTAAAATCCTGTTCGTCCTGTCTATGCTCCGTTTTATGCCACCCTCAGAACGTCACATTGGGAAAGATTTTACTCAATTATTTTTAAGGTTTATTTGCTTGTTTGTCTAGTGCATTTATAATACACTGCCAGCTGGTAGAAACGCTCCATGGACACTGCAGAAAGAGTATACAACTGCTGTCTGGGAACACAACTAAAGTTAGTTTTAAACAGGCTAAACTATGAATGTGGTTTTATCTGATGATTCAGTTTAGCCCTTCAAAGAACTGGTAGCATTACTGTGTGGTAATTAAAAATAATTCCAGAACCACAATCCCACCGTGTCCTTTTGTTTATTATAGAAGTTTTATTGAGTTTGTTAGTGACTGAATTACTAGCTGAAAAGAAAATTCTTAACTGACATTGTTTTCTTCTCTTTCTCTTCCCCCCAGAGTTATATTCATGGCAGCAGTCAGGCACAGTTTGTGGCAGAGTCTCACATCATCCTTCTTCTGAGTATCCTTTAATTAAATTGTTCTTGTTTGTGTGTCACATGTTGCAAAATGCTAATCATCTAGAGTAATATATCTCCATGAAATGTCCAGCAGCTCATCTTGGCAGCAGATTCCTTTAAACCACCATTTCCTCACCCACAGCACCTTTGAGAACTTTTTATGTTTGAAAGAGTGTTCCCTTTTGTTTTTATTTGACTTTTTTCCCTCCAACAAAGCCAAAAATCTCTGTTAAGGCCTTTCTGTTGGACTGAAGAAATTCACAATACAAAGACAATGGGTTGTCCTCTTTTCAACTTTTCTCCTTGCCTGATTTGTTCCAAATTCCAACAGCTCATGATTGAGTGTGTCTTTGCATGTATTTTCTTGGGGTCTTGTTTGGCAGGATATATTTTTCTGTTTGTATTTGTTTACTTCTGTCTGCTTGTATACCCATGTGTACTTGCAGTGGGGCTTCTGTATGTGTGTGGGTAATGATACCATTCATTCCTAGCTGTTCTGTTCACCCCCATAGGAAATAACAGGTCCAAGGTCACACCTGCTGCAAAGCTATATTTATTTGTCCATGGTCACACAGGGTTTTTGTTGGGTTTTTTTTAACAATCTTCTGCCCATCTGATTACACCTAAATGAAACATACACACCTGCTGAAATGGTAACACAGCTACCTTTGTTGTTAATGCAGGTGGAGTGAGCACATTTTATGAGCATCATAGAAGAATGTAATCTTGCTTAATCCTTAATTTATGCATGCAGAAACAGTTACCACATTAAGCTACAAAACCATACTCATTTAAATGTTTCCTTGATGGTATTATTTATTTGTAGACTGTCTAGCATCTTGGTGATTATTAGTTATACTAAAGTTGCAACTAATATTGGTGCGAATGAAGTGTTAAACAAGTGTTAATTTGTTATGTTTCCAGGGCTTTATATTGTTTATCAAACATGGTATGACTGTTCAAAATGACATTTTATATTCTTTAAACAAAGCAAAGAATTTAAAAGTAAAAATATCCAACAAACAAAGACCTGTTTTAATTGTGTTTCTAAAGCAGCTCTCCTACAGGTAGCTACTGCATAGTTAATATGCTTTTATTTCATAATCTAAGGTTCACATATTCATAATGTTTGTTACTATAGACTGATGAGGGTGTAGGATGCCTGCAGGCCAAGGGACTGTTTTGTTTGTTTGTTTTTTTGTTTATTGGTTTGTTTTTTTTAATAGTTTCAGCCCTGCTACAGTCTTTTTCAAGTTCAGTTGCTTCTTGTAAGAGAAAAAGCAGTGGTTGCTTTGACATGATGGAAACTTTATATCAATGCAGATTGGTCTATAGTTATAATAATTTTTGTGACACTCTGTATAGCCACCCAAACAGCCACCTTGCTGTACTTTGAGATCTTGTCTTTGTGTCGCACCAGCATGCCATATCTTTTACCCCAACATCAAGAGAATACCTTAGTTTTTCCCCTGTATGTTCCCATGTGGCAGTCTTTGTTTGTGCACCCCATCAGGCTTTGCCTAGTTGTGTGCATTTGTATGCAGAGCATGCTAGAGAGAAGAATCTGTAATTAGGCCCTAAGCCATGTGAGCCTGTGCTTGAAGTGATTTAAAAACAGCTCAGGTGTTGAATGAAAAAATATTTGCTTCTGTAATATATAAGTGTTTACAATATTGTATGAGTATTGTATGAATTGTTCACAATTATTAAAGTTTAATCCTAACTGCAAATTACTTTTTGCAGTTAGGATTAAAACGATTTGTCTTTCTGCAGCTGTGTGTTATTAATAATTTCACTTTATGCATGTTCTACATGAGCACAGACAAAGACTTGTTTTTCAAAAATAATAGCTATGTTATTATTCTTATTACTCTTATGTTATTTTCTTGTGTGTGTGTATATATATCAATACAAGTATTGTTGCACCCCTAATATGTGTATATTAGGGGTGCAACAATACTCGTATCGATATTGAACCGTTCGATACAGTGCTTTCGGTTCGGTACGCATATGTATCTAACAATACAAAATTTTTAATTTATTTTATCAACTTTTCTTCTGACGATGCTGTCTGTGTTAAGCGCTCAGTGGATCTGCGTTCGACTCAGACTCCGCAAAGGCTGCACTGTCGAGCGCAGATCCACTGAGCGCAGCGCAAGCTAGCGAGACAAAAGTTAAGCTCATTGCAACATGGCAAATTGAACCTCCCCCACCCTCATTCAGATGTGGCGTTTGGAACTATTTTGGTTTTCATGTGAAGTAGGACTCTGGTGGTAAACGCGTCATGGACAAAAGTAAAACAGTACGTCGGATGTGCCACACAATGCTCAATTACATTGTTGGGAACTAGTGTGTTAGCGCAGTTAGCTTGTTAACGTGTTGACGCCGTCCACCCCCACACACGGGGCGATCCGCGGTAACTCGTTAACAGAGATTTGCCGCGTTATGGTGTTAATGTCATTTTAACGAGATTAACCTGAAAGCACTAGTGGGAACACAATGAATATGACTGCACATTTACGCCGACATCATCCTAGTACAAAGACAAAAACAACAAGCACGCATGCTACAAACTTTACCCGTGTCATTTAGACAGCCGTTAGCACATGATTCTCCTTATGGGGACCTGATATGTTTAATATGCTGCTGAGAATATAGCCCAGAAGAAGCGTATAGTATAGCTTTTATTTTGGAAAGAGCCATTTCTCTGTAATAAACTCTCTTTTCCAAAGATGAGTGATTTCTCGATCAGATAGATTTATTTTTTATATATTCTGTTGTTTCAGCAACATTACATTTAAAAACTGTACTTTTGAGTTAAAATATATATTTATAATTGTAATAAATGACAAATTAAAAAGGCATGAACATTTTTTTTTTGTATCGAAAAAATATCGAACCTTGACACCAGAGTATCGAACCGAACCGTGAATTTTGTGTATCGTTGCACCCCATATATAGATATATATATATATATATATATATATATATATATATATATATCTCTCTCAATCAATCATCCTTTCTTTCTTTTAGATTTTTCATTGTTCTATAGACTGTTCTGTTTGCTACACCACAATAGTCATTAAAATTAATAGTTTAACTAACCTTTCTCTCAATATAAATTTCTACTTTCTTCTTTTGTGTTTACGAGTCTGTTTCCTTGACAACCTTGCCCCAGATGCTGCAATCACCATGGGGATGGTGCTTCTCAATGAAGCTGCCACCTCCAAGGGAGATGTTGGCAAGAGAAGAAGTAAGTTGACAAAGTGTGTGTGTGTGTGCGTGTGTGCATATGTATCTGTCTAACTGAAACTAAATACATTGGAGCTGTGGCATACTTGCGTCCCTTATATTGAATATATTTCAGGTATCACTAATAAACTTGAAAAGTTAATTTTCTGTGACTTTATAGAAAAACACTCATTCATGCAAAATATGTTCTTAATCTACATGAATATCACATAAACAGAAACTAATGGAAATGCTAATGGTATCCAGCTGGATCCGTCTATGATCTTTGCAATTAACAATGGGTGGAAAAAAAAAATACTGATAATTACTGAATTTACACTCGCAGTCTGTCTGGAATTAACATCTGATTTACTAAGCAGCAAGTAATTATGCAGCCACCAACTATGCAATTTGCAAGTAAAGAAGTTTAATGCCACAGTTCAGTTATGACCTAAAAGTTAAAAAGTATTAACTTGAGAACTGTTAAAAGTAGTGTTGTGGGAAACGTTTTACTGAAATTATTGGTATTCAATTAAAGTTAAATTAATGTACGTAAAATGCTAAATAGATGTCACATAATAACGCTCAGAATAAATTACAAATACACATTCCCACAGCAATATAACACAACTATTAAGAGCATGGGTTATACCAGAGCAGGATCAATAGAATTTCTGTTCAACTGTATTTATATGATGCAACTTCAAAACAACAGTCACTTCAAGGTAAAAGAATGCAATATTAGTTTGAAAAGCCCAACAAGTAGACTTTTTTTACAAGGTACTCGGTAACAGTGGGAAGGAAGTACTCCCTGTTAACACAAAGACATGGTAGAACCAGACCCAAGGTTGGACAGCCATCTGCTGTAACCACCTGGGTGGTGAAGTTTAAAAAAAAAAAAAAAAAAAGTAGGGCATAAAGACACTAGGACAAAGCACACACTATGAGATAAAAAAAATAAAGATTATATCATACCTGATTCTGGATATATATAGTCAAATGATACACTCAATTATCTGAAACTTCATGTCAGGTGGAGTAGAGGCTAATAGTAAATGTTGATCAGTTTGTATTATATTTGTAAAGGGCACTTCATTGATCACATTTAAGGTGAGTCTGGGATTCCAATTTGTAACTCCTTTAATCTTTAAGATTTAGGTTTGTTGTGGAAGTTTTCCATTAAATAAAGCCTGCAGATGAGCGGTGAGCGGTAGCTAACATTCTTTAATCAAAACACACAAAGAACAGACAACCAAGCTTGTGGAGAGCCTACATCAGCGGTCCCCAACCCCCGGGCCTCGGACCGGTACCGGTCCGTGAGTCGTTTGGTACCGGGCCGCGAGAGTTGAGGCTCAGGTGTCAAATGTATAGTTTTCAGGGTTTTTATCGGTTTTCAGCGTTATTCTGTTATCGTTTTTATCGTTTACTCGGTTTTCCTTGGTCTTTTCACGTGTGTTATGAATAAATCTTCTTTTTTTTCGGTACGGTACTAGTTTTATTTTGTTGTATTTATCCGCGACACCTTAAAGGCCGGTCCATGAAAATATTGTCGGGCATAAACCGGTCCGTGGCGCAAAAAAGGTTGGGGACCGCTGGCCTACATGACCGCGGGGCAGACGGTCAGCAGAGTCTCCCTGAGCTTAGCATGGCTCTCAGTTAAATACCTTCTCCAGGAACAAAAGGCAGTACACAGCTGTTTCACACCTTAAGGTTCACACTCCCTTGCTACCTCCCAGAGTCCTCAAAGAGACAAAAGATTCTTCCTGTGGAGCTGTCTGCTTCCCCCAACTTCCTTACTAGACCCCCACCATTTGTCTTACTGTATGAGTGTGAGACTTGTTAAAATCCAGTTGCACCAAGGCATCATACAATAAAATAATGTGATTAATACATAAGTAAAAGAAATTCCTACACAGGTTTCTAGTCTACATATGGATGTAGCCGTTTTTAAATAAACCCCTTAGCTTTATACGCGCACCATGAGGAAAATCATTGGTTTTAGACTAAAAAAGGATGTTTTGGCTGCAGCCGTGTTTGTTTTTTAAAGCTACTAGTTTAATATTTAGATTAGAGGCTTGGATGTTATCAATTTGCTTACCAAAATTTAAGCACATGCTTCTTAGATGTGCTAAGAACCATAATCTTCCATGCTATTTGTAATATAATTCTAGTAATTTTATTAAAATGCTTGTAACACTTCCAGTCTGCACCAGGCTATGAACCCATTTTATTTGCAGTGAAAGCAGAAGTCTGAAGATTGACTCACTTTTGCAGCCATCCTCAAGTTGCGATTAGAGAAGTTGCAATTTTTGGCAATACATTATAATGTGTGCTTCACTTTTCACCCCTTGGGGACTTTTGCTTGGTGTGCACACATTTGACTATTTATTTAATCACCTTGATCATACCTTTAGTTTGGTGTGGTACTAAAAAGTGGAGCATGTTTTTAGGAAGAAATTATGGTCCCTGACCTCACATGAATGTCTGGGAGTCGTATGATTGTGACACATTACAGATGCAAAGTGATCACTTGACTATAATAATTCCATATTAAGTATATGTACATATTGTCACTATTACTTCATTCTAACGTGTGTATTTGCTTAAATATGCATATTAAATTGATGATAATATGGAAGTAATTTACATGTCTTTCTCCTAGGTTTCATCTAATAGTTGGCAGTTATCATAATATTTACACCTGCAATATTTACTTTAAATAAATACATTTTAAGATAGAGCTCTCCTCTCTGGTACTTTTTGTACCAGACTGCATGCTTCAAACTGGGTATCATATCAGAAAATTAGTGCAAGCCTCTAAACAGCCCTTAATATTTTACAAGAGTTTGAGGATAATTTGTAGATTATGGCGGGAGATGGATATTAGATGACCTCTCTGGTAATTACCTCAAACACATAGACACGGTTACACACTAGGGGATTTAATTAGAGTTAATGTGATGAAAAACCAACTCAAAAAAGTGTTTCACTTGTCTTTGTGAGGTCCCATATTAAATGATCACTCTAAATATCTAAGGGAAAGGGTATCAACCATGAGTACTTCTTCAGATGTTAAAGCTTGACATTTAAAAATATAATATTTTTTTAACAACATCAAGACTTGTTTTTCCCAATATCACACAAACATATACCACTCTACATACATAGAGACACACACATGCGTAAGTGGCACACTTAATTATCACCTGTAAAATGACGACATATTATGTGCACACTGCAGAGGACTCCATAATTTCCAGCAGTATTTTTAGTATATCGACTACTTCAATTCAGCCTCTTTTGTAGAAATACTACCTACTAATTTACATAAATTAAAGGAACCACACTATGAGGATTACATTATAATGAAACACAATAATTTTAGTGCTTACAGAAATTTTCTATGCAATTTACAGAAAAACACGTGTGTATCAAAGTCATTTAATAGATTGGGATTTATTCAAGGAGGGGGTGGAAAAACTGGAACACAGTACAGGAAATGGGGTGATGCCAACTTTGAATCAAAGGTATACACTGCCAAAATGACCATATTGTTTTCTTCAAATGTAAGTTAATTATGGGGGGGTTGATTTTCCTTTGTCTTTTAGCTGCTACCTTTAGGGGTCACCAAAGGAGATCATCTGCCATATAAAAATAATATGCTATCAAATTGGGGCAACACTGTTTTGGTCTAATGACAGCAAAGAGTTTGTGCAAAACCTGATCACGTATCTTATCCAGTCAGTACTGCAGTGTTTTGTAGTTTCTTGAGCTTAAATAGTTAATTAGCTTTGTCTTGACTTCAGCTGTTCCCAAAAGACAAATACTTATTTGACTCTTCTTCGGTTTTCAGCTCGTTCGAGGTCTGTTTGGGGCCATTACACTGCTGCAGCATCAATGCTTCTCCTTAAAAATACAAATAGGTGTATGTAGCATGTGTCTGAAGAATGAAGTGGTTCTGTCTCTCTCCCATTTGTCTCTTTACAACACCCTGCTGTCACTCTATTAAGTCAGACTTGGAATTATCCACATGTAATATAGATAAAGAAGCTTTTCTCATTATTTGGTTTGGCCCAGCCAAGATGTTTGTCCCCAGCCTACCCCAGTAAAGAATATATTAGTGAACAAAAAGAAATCACTGTGAACAATTATATTTTTGTAATGGGGGGGAGGCTTTTATTTTATCTGGCTTGGTTTGTTGTAAAGTCAATGACTTATGTGTGATTGTATCTTCTGATGGAGTCACTTCACAGTTTATTCTTTGATTAGCAATTGGCTGCTGAAAACATGAGGAATCATTTAGCTTTACAGTCTATTCATTTTCTCCTCCTAATTAAATAGGCTTAACTTAATATGTTTATTGACTTCCTCTTGCTTGGGAAATGTAAATTTATTTTTACCATGCCAATATATTGTGATTTGAGCCAAGTCATACAGTCAAAAGAGGGATTACCACCTTTGTCGCTGAGGGAAATCATTCAGTCTAAACAACTTGTCATTTCGCCAAGGTCATAAATCACTTGGCATACTTGCATGCCTCGTGTGTGTATCATTATCCGTGGATGCATACTAAGATCTCTCAGTCATAATTGATGAGGTAAGGGAAATGCATCCCTTTCTACTTAATGAAGATACACAGACGTTCTGATGTTCCCACTGTATATGTGGATGTTGCAACCTTGGAAGAGCAAGGACGCATGCACTTTCTGTGCAGACTATGTAAAATATACATTATTTTCAATTAAGTCATTTGGTAGCACATTTCTATAATATAGTACTTGGATATTTTCATCAATTGGGCATCAGTATATTCCTTATTTGACCCCAAAAGGAACATAAGGTAGAGGGGATTCTCCACCACTCGCAGTCTTAGCAGCTCAGTCCCTAGCCTCTCCCCTTACTCTTGGGGAAAACAGTGAATCCCAAGTTGCTGCTCAGTGTGTGTGTGTGTGTGTGTGTGTGTGTGGGTGAATGAGAAACACACTGTCAAGTTTTTTAAACTAAGGTTAAAAAAACAGTTTACCTTTAAATACCTTACATTTACCATTGTGACAGATGCCCCCTGTCTTCAGTGCTGTGAGCATGTGATTTGTACCGTGTGGTCAATGCACTAGGTCGTCAGTATGCATTCTCAGTTTGAAAAAAGTTGGGACGCTTTATAACACGTAAATAAAAAGAGAATGCACTGATTTGGAAATCTCAACCAATATTTTATTCACAATGGAAAATGTCAAATCTGAAGGCTTAAATTTTAAAATTTAGTCATTTTGAATTTGATGGCAGCAACAAATCTCCAAAAAGGTGGGACAGGACCATGTTTACCACTGCATAACATCCCCTCACCTTTAACAATGGCCTGTAACCATCCGGGAAGTGAGGAGACCAATTACTGGAATTGTAGGAAATGAATGTTGTGCCCCCTTTTCTTGAATTTATTTATTTTTGGTGGGGGGCTCATAACACACCAAAGATTTTCAACGGGTGAAAGGTCCGGACTGCAGGTAGGTCAGTTCAGCAGTTCAGCTGTGATACATGTTGTAATGGGTTTAACATAATTTTGATGCATGGAAACGTACAAGTTTTAAAGCAACATACAGTATGTGCCTTTCAGCATTTGTGATGCATTTCCAGATGTGCAAGCTGCTGATTCCATAGGCACTTATTCACCCCCTCAGAATCAGAGATTCAAACAATGTGCTAATAACAAGGTGCATAGTCCATCTCCTCTTTATTAATCCACAGTATGCTCGGTCCATGTTTTCCAAAATGAATTTCAAATTTTTGATTCATGTAACCACAGCACAGTTTCCAACTTTGTCTCCATTCATTTAAATGAGCTTTGCCCTGGAGAGCACGGCAGCATGTCGTGTTAACCTGCATTTGTGGATATCATGGAGATATCACAGGCGATGGAGATGTTCAAGATTCTTTACTTGTCTTATGCATAGTTATAAGAGTGGTGTGTCCTGAACGGCTCCTTGACTGTGCAAAAGAGAAACATTAAGTAAAGTAATGTTTAAATTAAAAATATGAAATTTTAAATTAAATAACTGAAAATGTACTTTGTGCAAATGGAATGTTAAAGTGTTTTGTGCCATATTAGCATAGCAATATATTGACAGAGCAATGCAAGCAGAATAAACAAAATGATCAGAGTAATGTAAAAACAGGGTAGTGTAAACCTGTTTACAACAGATGTTTCTGAGCCCATGCAGAGATTTTTGTGACAGAATCATAGCTTTTCTAATGCAGCACCACCGGAGAGTGAGAGGTTTGCAGGCAATGTCCCTTGCACACAGAGATTTCTGCATATTTTCAGAGCTGTTCGATAACATTATTTGCCATAGATGATAATTTTACATTGAGGAGGAATATTCTGAAATTGTTGCACAATTTGTAGATGCAATTTTTTTCCAGATTGATGAAATGCTGCCCATCTTTACTTATGAGAAACTCTCTGAGACACACTTTTTATATAGCCAATTATGTTGTTGACCTGTTGCCAGTTAACCTATTTAGCTGGAAAATGTTCCTCCAGATGTTTCTTTTTTGTGCCATTTACCTTTCTAGCCTTTTGTTGCCCCGTCCAAACTTTTTGAGACATGTTGCTGCCATAAAATTCAACATGAGCTCAAATTTTTGTTATAATAAATTGTCTCAATTTAACCATTTGATAGGTTTTCTATGTTCTGTGAAAAAATATGGGTTTATAAGATTTGCAAATAATTGCATTCTTTTTTTTATTACACAGCATCCCAGATTTGGGGAAATTTGGGGTGTAATATCACTTGCTCTCTTAAATATCACAACAGCAAATGTAGTCTTATACAGTACATCTTATATTTTACCAGCTAAATGTTTTGATGTCAACTTTCTCGTGCATCCACACTCACCCTCTTGTTCTCTAACACTCTAATTCTCCTTTACGCACACACACGCACGCACACCCCGTGCCTGTGTGTGTGTGTGTGTGTGTGTGTCCCGTGTAAGGACAAGAACATATCTCGCTATTTAGTCTCCAGGAGAGGTACTCATCCTAATCCCTGATTAACAATATCAGTCGGTGGTGACAGTTTTAATTTAACACAGTACTTCTTAGGGATTAGCCACTGCACAGGGGTGTGCATACACTCATACACTTGCACATACAGTGATAATTCCTCGGCAGATAAAAGGTCATGCTTATGTATATTTCACTTTAGAATAGCCACTGAGGAAATATGATGATAATGGCTTAAAAGATAATTTTCTGTAACCCAGCAGGGTTTATCACGACAAAGAGACAGTAGCACATACTTTAAGGGATTATTTTTAAAGAAAAAAGGCTAAAGGAGACTTTTTTCATAATGTCAAGTTAGTTTGTGTTTTATATGCCCTTTCTAGTAATATTCTGTTATCATGTTATGTTACCAGTGAGTTGTATGTTTTTGTGTTTAGCCGCTTATAAATTTGTGTTTATACATGTAAACTACCAACATGCAGATAAAAGGATGCTTTTAGTGTGTGGTATGTCTAAATCCTGTAAGCATATTCAGTTTGAAAATGGATCAGAGAAACAGGTGCCTCTGTGTTTATATTGGGCATGGAATGCTTGAAATGAATACCTTTAACCAAGAAGAAAAACAATAATCTCAGGCCTTTTTCAAGTTATTATAAAAGAACATATTAGGGTGTCATGAATTTGAAAATGTGCAAGAATAAAATGTGCTTGTTGTAACTTAAAATCTAGAGGTCGTTGTGTAATGGAATATTATTAATGATATTATAGCACAAGACTTCTAACCAGTAATGCACAGTAAAACAACAGTCTGTCTTTGTCTTCTTGCAGTCATCTGCCTGGTTGGCCTTGGCCTGGTGGTGTTTTTCTTTAGTTTCCTGCTCTCCATCTTCAGGTCCAAGTACCATGGATACCCCTACAGGTAACTATAGCAACCACACACCACTGTAAAGATGCTTCCACCACAGCTCAACAATTATTCAAGCGCAATATACAAGCAAACAATGAATCTGAAAATCACTGAAGCTGACATAAAATCACTGCAAAGTTTTTGCTTTCACAATGCAAAAATCAGAGCCAAAACAGATCCATCAGTTCAAATTACTGCCTTGATTTAAAGACAGCTATTCAATCAAAAATACTCTCTCCAAAATATACAAGACACAGAGCCAAAGAATCAGTCATAGAGGCAGTATATTCAATATAAAGTATAACACAAAAGTTTCCTCAATTAAATAGTTAAAGTCATAGATCCCTCATGGGTTTTTTTTTTTCTCCAAAGGGTCTCATGTAGTGAACACGCTTTTACATTAAAACCCATTTTCTAGTCAACCGACAGCAATTTGATTCCATTGTGTGCTAAAGGTCACCATAATAATAGATTTAATGCTTAACGGAAAATATCCCACAACTCTTCAGAGTCTGGGTTCAGTTTATCCGTCCGTGAGCAGCTTTAAAACATTACAGCAGCCAAACCCCCTAGCTGTTGAAACTCTTGAAACTCACCTTTGAACAGGATGTCAAGGGGTCTTCATCAAGGCAGATACTTTACAATAATAGAAGCTTGAACTATGAACTCTTCCTTTAAATAGACACAAATTGTAGTCTTCTAGTTCAGTGGATGGAGTTCAAATATAATAACGATTGTCTTGAGACTTTATTGTGGTATGAAAGTGATAAACCTTTTCTTTATAGGTCTGCTGAGACCATGATTTCCAAAAGGAATTTCAAGTTTTGTTTCAATTTAGACCATAAAAACAGTTTCCATTTCATTGCATCCCATCTTAAATGCACAGGGGATAGCAACATTGCCTGATCTTGCTTATATTTGATAGAGTGGTTTGGTAGTTTTACCTTGGATTTATGGATGTAACAATGAATGGTATTCACTGAAATGGTTTTCCATTTAGTTATTTCTACTACAGAGCTGTTTCTAATATAGTCATGTCTAAGGCGTCATTCAATATCAGGTTTGTGGCACTATTGTTTGCATACTGCGATTCCTCCAATTCGATGAATCTTTCATTGCTATTAAGTGCCTCAATCACCGAATTCAAAGAAATATTATTATGCCTGCACAATCTCTGAGTGTTTTCATTGTTAGGGTTTTATTTGTTATTGTGAAATACATCAGAATTAGCATGTATTATTAAAGATTCTCACTTTCAATGTTGGGTTTTCTTTGTACTAGTTGAATGTTGGGTTTAAAGGAATTGCACATTTTCTTTTTTTGAAATGCACTTGGACTCCACTGGTTACTCAATAACTTATTTCTAATATTTTACATACGCTGGAAATATATGTGATGTGGTTTGTAAGACTGTAGCAAGGTCTTGACTTAAAATACAGTCTGAAAAGGCCTAGCTGAGGGTCCATTTTTAAGTTGCTAAAATATGGATGGATGTATTGGGACTTGTCATATACTGATTAGTTAATAGTTTATATTTAAAATATAAAAATGTCATAAAAATTAAAACATTTTACAAGGATAGAAACTTTTATGAAGAAAGTCTCTAAAGTGGCATTATTTATGGCAATTTTTGCATACAGTGCCGCATATACTGTATTTTCTGCACTATAAGGCGCATTGAAAAGCTTTTAATTTTCTCAAAAATTGACGATGCACCTTATGTATGAATTCTGGTCGTGCTTATTGACCTCGAAGAGATTTTATGTGGCACACAGCATTCACAAATCTGTCAAAAAATGATTTAGCACAACTTTGGTAAGCTACGAAGCCGCACCACTTGATGGGTTGTCGGAGCATTACGGCTACCGTAGTCAGGAGCCTTGCAGAGTAATCTGGGTCCAAAACTCCAGCCGCTTCAGGTCCCAAAGTCAAAAGAACACTGCGGCATCACTGAGAGTTAAAAACTGTCTAAATTTTTTCATCCTTAATAAAATGATCAGCGTTGTTACTTTACCAGGTGTAGCAATTAAGTTTAACATCCAGGCATCCATGAAAACAGAATTTATTAAATTTAACGGAGTTACAAGTTAGCAGGAAGTTAGCTCACTAGTTTCCACCTAAACAGGATATAGCAACAAATGCAATCGCATGGTAGGATGCTGTAAACGGACCAAACTTCAGTCAGGAGAACAACTGAGATAATCCATCAACAATATGAGGTTAGTCATTAATATACTGCAACAACATGGGAATAGAGCAGCTGCGAGAGAATTCAACATTAATGAATCAATAGTACAGAAGTGGAGGAAGCAAGAAGAATGAGTTGAGTAAAGTTTGACTTATCTGACTGTTTTGTTTTGCTTAATGCGCCTTATAATCCGCTGTGCCTTATCTATGAAAAATACGGCAGTACAGTTTTAAATTCCTATTACTTAAGTCTGATTGTGGCTTTGTTTTTATTCTTAAGTCCATGTTATGTTAGAGTGGCATACAGAAATGTTTAGGGCTAATTCAACTATTCATCAGTTAGATTTCTGTTTCATAAATGCAAATCCGTTTCAGAAATGTTTCTTGTTTACATGCTTCCAGAAACAGTTTATACTCCAAATGTGTTTTTCTTTTTTCCTTTTAGCTTTGTGTTTCACGAAAATGTTTTTAATGTAACACAAGGTTAGACAAAGAAATACTTTATTTATATCTCTTGTTCTTCCCTCTCCTTGTTTGTTTCTACCCTCTTTCCTTCTCTACTTCTTTTAATCTATCTCTGTCTCACAGCTTCCTTATTAAGTGAACAAACACAGTAGAGGCAGCCAGAAAAAATGTCGAAGAGGTGGTAGGTGAGAAGAAGAGGAGTTGAGAACATACTTGAAGAGGAGGCAGTGTCACTACTGAATCTAAAGTGCATGGTCTGGTTTCTATTAGTGTATGTGTCGTTGTTGTTGTTGTTGTTGTTTTTTTTTTGTTTGTTTTTACTTAACTGCTACCATTAAATCTGCAAGCTGAATAAGAATTGGTTGTCACTTCATACACTGGACAATAAAGGCACCATTTTGCATGTCATGTATCTTTGTTGTTTTTTCATGACTCTTTAGCGCTAAAGTTTTTTTATGTGGTTATATAAACTGACCAGTGACAGTGGCAGTCTAATCATTTGTGACATATTGTTGTAAACATGAATTGAACCATATTTTTAAAAAAATGCTGTTAAAAGTAAAACTGGAAACTACAGATTTATGGTGGGTTAATGGGGATAAAAATGGGGCCAAAATTTCTAGTTCAATTCAGTATTTTTAAGTGACATGGACTAAGTAACCCCCTTTATTAAGTACATCTTGTTAGCACTGGGTGGGACTCCATTTTGCCTTCAGAACTTCCTTAATTCTTTATGACATAGCCCCATATTGATTGTCCATTACTGAACAATAGCATGACGGAGTTGCATGTCAAATTCTGTCCCAACAATCTGAACATCACAGCTTCGACACTCATTGGAAATAAGGAGTCATCAGACCAAACAACTTTTTTTTTTTTCTTTATCTTCTGTTGTCCAGTGTTGTCTGTGAAGGTTCTCAGTCATCCAGGTCATCGTAGTCTAAGAAGCTTGGAAAGAAAAGCGTCTGGACTTCTTTAAGTTACTTAAAGTATTTCACCTGTCATCTGAGAAGCTTCTTCAGTTCTAAGGGTCAAATGGTGGAGAGTCCCAGATTTAAACCCAGTGGGAGTTTCCCCCCAGTGGGAGTTTCCCAGACGCCTTAACGCCCACTCACATCCTGGGCCATCTGACCTCAGGAAATCACATGATAGGGTGGGGCCAGGTTTCACAATGAGCTCACCCGAAACCCTGGCTGATTATGACCCACACCTGCTTTCACACCTTGGCTCATGTGATTAGGTAGAGGATCATCAGGGGGTCCTTTGTCCCTCTTTGGGGGGAAACTCCCACTGGGTTTAAATCTGGGACTCCACCATTTGACCCTTAAAACAGAAGAAGCTTCTCAGATGAGAGGTGAAACGTCTTCAAGCAACTCAAAGAAGTCCAGACACTTTTCTTTCCAAGCTCCTTAGATTGTCCAGTGTTGATGAGTCAGTGTGAATTGTAGACTTAGTTTCCTGTTCTTATCTGACAGGAGTGGTATTTGGTGTGGCCTTCTGCTCCTGTAGCCCATGTGCATCAAGGGGTCAATGTGTTGTTGGAACTAGTGTTCATTTAAATTTGTTCTGTCTTCCTATGAGCTTGAAGAATTTATATCATTCTCCTCCGATCTCTGGCATCAGCAAGCTATAACTTATCTTAATAGGGCCATTCTCTGCAAACCCTAGAGATGGTTTAGTGGGAAAGTCTGTAGTTCTGCAGATTCTGCAATACCCAGACCAGTCCATCTGACACCAACATTCACACCAGTTAAAATCACTCTCATCACCTTTCTTCCCCAGTTCTGCCGCTCAGTTTGACCTTTAGCAGTTTGTCCTGACCATGTTTGCATGCATAAATACACTGAGTTAATGCATTTGCTGATTAGACATCTTGTGTTAAGAGTTATGCCTAATAAAATGGCCAGAGTGTAAGTTTATGACAATGATACATAATTGTGTAACATTATATGGATTAACATGGATAAATAAATAAATCAAGTCATTTGCAATTGAGGCGTTAGGGCTTTGAGCTTTTGTTGGTAGCTGAGACTCAGGATGATGGGTTTTGCTCAAGTTTTCACCATGTGATTCCATCTGTGTAGCTGTAACATATTGTCTTAACCTAAGATGAAAATATGTTATTTAAATGTCTCTGTTCCTGCTGTTTCTAAATATTCAATATGCTGACTACATGTCTTTCAGCTGCTGGGTATATACTATATTGTAATCTGGCAGCTAAATTATACTTCATGTTATGCAGCTGAAACCACTTGGGTGAAATAAGGCAAAGGTTGTGATTGTAATGTAATAGAAAAAAAAACAAACATCAAAAATGATTAGTGTGCTGCAGAACACAAATGGCAAACCAGCTGCCCAAAATTAAGTCAGTAAATAAGTACATTAACAAGCATACCTTAAACTGCCACTGAACTCATCACCAATGTAAAATGGTAGCTCGTGTACTGAGTTTACAGAAGAATGGTTGGTAGTAATGTTATGTTTCTTGCAGAAAGTGAGAAGCATAGGTCATTTAGAGAATACATACATTTTTAATTCCTTCACTTTTGGACTTCCCACTAAAACAGTGAGTGGGATGTGCAATGGATCCATTTATGTAACCTGCTGTGTGTGGGCAGACAGAGAAATGGTACTTTAGATAGACTGGGTTTGACAAATGTTATAAAAATATTCCAATTCTTGTCTATTTCTGTTTTAAATCATGGGAACAGTGAACCATTCTCCATTTCTCAAATATGGTTTTCAAAATACACAGTTAAGTATTTGAGTTCATCAGAACACGTTCTTAAGTAAAGGTAACAGAGTGGCTTACTCTTTACAGGTAGGACATGGTGTAATCAACTAAATATGTGTAACAGCATGGTAATACGCATAGCCACCCAATATGAAAGGTGACCCAATTCGATAAATGCCCACCCTCTTAAGGCTTGCAGGAAAATACTAACTTCCTTGGAGACCAAGTGTAATCACCGCAATATCTATCCTCAAGTTATACCATATTGAGCTTATTGATTGGGCCAAAAATGAGGCATTATGTTTTGAGGGTTTTTAAGTGCCGTCTAAAGCTGAGAGGCCCTTTGCTGCAACATATTTGAATAAAAGTGAAGAACAATGCTGATCATCAGCACTGCAAGCAGAATCTCCCATCTGTTTTCCCTCAACTGTTGGCCTTTACGTGTGTCGGAAGAAAGCAGAACAAATGTCACCTTCAGGGGGGATAAGTATTTGCAAAGAGAGCAAAATCAATGTGGATATTAGATGGAGGACAGTTGTAGAACAAAATACACAATTACATGAAGAATAATCTTTCTGCTGGTTAGAAAAAAACATATCACAGTTTGCAGGCTAAAATTACACGCTAATCTTTCACAGCTACATTAGTGTATGCAAATTACAAGTTTAGATTACACCGCTTTTCAGCAAAACACACTTTTTCTGCTGTAAAGACCGTTTAAGCTATTAAATGATTGAGTCCTTTATAATGTGTATCCTCCGTGCAGGTACCCAAAATCTAAAAATACAGCCCATTAACTTGCACAGCTTCCAGATGTGTTCATCTGTTTTGCACAATAGCTTGACATTCTTTTTTTTATTTATTTTCTTTTTATTGCACTAAAATTAGCATGAATACCACATGTAATACAATGTTTTACTCCCAGACCTGATAATGTGAGATGGCAACAGGTTCAGTCCTACAAACCTTGTAAACATCCATCAGAAGACCACCTCCAGTTCCAGTAAATACAGCCCGGTAATTAAAACAAGGTTAAATTAAATCTCAGAAATTAGATTTACTTTGACATTGTGGCCACTGCACTGCATTTAAATTAATGCCAGTATTTACAACAGCCATACATTTACAATTACCTTTAATGTCTGTCTTTTACCTTTAGACCTTTAATGCTCTTTAAAATACACCATCAACACAATTTAGATTATGCACAGGAGAATATTTTGTTTGTAACTGGGTTTTGCATTTTCTGCAGTGAACCCTTGCTGCTATATGTCCCTTATTTCAAAATCACATTTATCTAGAATTCTCATCAAATATGAAACTGACTGAAAAACCATGTCACCAGCCACTTCAGTCATTACCTTGCTGGTACCAGACTCCACACTCTATTTCCTTCAGAAATGCCTTAATTCTTTGTAGCATGGATTCAACAAGGTCCCGGTAACATTCCTTGGGGATTTTGGTCTAAACTGACATGATAGCATCGCACACTTGCTGCTAAATATCTATAATGCAAATCTTCCACCACATCCCAAAGGTGCTATAGTGGACTGAGTTCTGGTGACTGTGAAGGCCATTTGAGTACCATAAACACTCTGATGTTCAGTAAGCCATTTTGAGATTATCAGAGCTTTGTCACACGGGGTATTATCCTGCTAGAAGCAGTCATCAAAAGACAGGCACATTGGGGTCATAAAGGGAGGTACGTGGTCAGCAATAATACCAAGATAGGCTGTGGCTTGTAAACAATGCTCAGTACTAAGGTGCCCAGAGTGTGCCAAAAAAATGTACCACACCACAAAGGAGGACGGATCCGTGCTTTCATGTTGTTTGTGTTAAATTCTGACCCTACAATACTAATGTCATACTGAAAAGTGAGACTTGTCATCTTCTCTTATCCACAATAGAAGTTTCCTCTTCTTAGCTGACAGGAGTGGCACTTAATGTAGTCATCTGCTGCTGCAATCCATCTGCTTCAAGGTTCGACTTGTTGTGCATTGCGTACTTTGGTTATAACTTGTGGTTATTTGAATCAATCTTGCCTTACTATCAGCTTGAAGCACTCTAGCCATTTTCCTCTTACCTCTGGCATCAACAAGGCATTTTCACCCAGAGAACTGTTGCTCACTGGATGCTTGCTCCTTTTCAGACCATTCCCTGTAAACACTAGAGATGCTTGGGCGTAAAAAATCCCAGCAGATCAGCAGTTTCTGAAATGCTCAGATCAGCTCAGGTCATTATTTTTGTAAATATGAGTAAATCAGATGCCATCAAGTGGATTTCCGAACTGAAGTAAATATGTGGGGTTACTAGTTTCTTTCACTTAGAGGTAGCAACAGTGTACTCAGGCTGCTTGCAGTCTAGCCTATGCCAGGATGTGCCTCTACCCCTGTGAAAAGAAAATATTTTCATAAATTTTTAGGAAAAACCTGTAATATGCCTCAAAAGCATGAATTGTTCTCCAGTCCAAAAGCACACCAGCTGGGTTACATGATTGTTGTTGTTTAAAAAAAAAAAAAAAAAGAAGTGGTTATTATAGTTCTTTAGTACCTGCTAATATTAATTTCCATGCATCAAGTTAAGCATTAAAATCAAAGAAATACACTTTGTGGCATTTTGTGAAGATGGCAGGTCTGACATTTCTGAGTTATTGGTGGTTCGGTTCTATAGATAGCAGTTCAGATAAATTCTTTTCTGGAGCCTGTCTTTCATGTCTGCACTTTGTATCGCACACATACAACAACTGGTGAAGAACAGCTTCTTTTTAAAAAATTTTATTTACAGTCTGAAATACAAAGAACTAACGATCTGTCCTTACCATCCTCTAATGGATTCAAGACTTGGCTGCAGGTTGGTTGTGTTATTTTATCTGTCACTTTGTACTCTTTGGGGATATTGATATCTGGCATTAAAAAAAAGGCTATTGTTCATCATTGCCAATCATGAATAAACTATGCGGACTGAAATAACTTTTCAAAAAAGTCAGTTTTCTGAAATGTGTAAATTAGATTTATCTTTTTTTCCACACAATTTTACCTTTCATTTGAATGTCTCTAATCTCATACTGCCTGTAATTTTAAACAGCCTCACAGCCACTGGAGCCTTTTTCTTAGAAATGATGCTGCAACCTGCTGTCAGGTCTGATTTGACTCTGCTGTCTGATGTTCTTGGCTTATCTGACCTGTATGTCAACTACTGCTGTGCCACGACCAACTTTGAAAAAACTCTTCTGCTGTCTGTTGTTCAGGGCATGGTGTCACCTCACTGTGGATCAACCTTTCCTCCCATAGGCCACAAACACTTTCTCCAGGCACCCAGAGCTGTAATGATTATCATCAGAGACCTGCTGTAGTTGTTGCTGTTTTGTTGCATCACTGTCTGTGGTGTGTGCTTGTATCTCTTGAGTTTGTGTAAATGTATCAAAGTGTGTGTGTGTTTATCCATGAGTACATGCATGTTTTGTATTGTTGAATTTATTAGCTAAGGCATATTTGATTTATGGGGAAACAGCTGTGATAGACTGAGAGAAGTTTGACGCAAGAATTATTTAGCAGTTTGAGTACTTCGCAGTATTCTCTCCCTTTTTTTTTTCTTCTGTCACTTTGTAGCATTGTTGGCTGGCCGCCTTTGATAAGCTATTGATTGTTCATTTTGTAGAACAGCCTATTAAACCCAAAATATGAAGAGCAAAGAAACAAATCACAGGAGAAAATAAGTATCTTTTATGTTAATTGGCAGTTTTTGTTTAAATTATTTGTCAGTTAAATTGTGTTGTAAAATAAATAAAAAAAAGTAGTGATGCAGTGGTTGGTACTGTTGGGCTACATGTTCTCCATGTTCCTGCATAGGTTCTCTCCAGATACTCCCACCATCCAAAAACATGATTGCTAGGTTAACTGGTGATTCTAAATTGACTGTGGATGTGAATGTAAGCATGAATGATTGTCTGTCTCTCTGTGTTAGCCCCTGCCATAGACTGGTGACCTGTCCAGGGTGTAGCCTGCCACTTTCCCCATGACAGCTAGGATAGGCTAATTAATTGCTCCTGCCTTTTACGCTAATCACATCAGTGAGAAAAGCTATTTCAGGAGGAATCACTGGAGGATCGACAATGATTCTGCAAACTCTTTCTATGTTTCCATGCACAAGTCTTTAACAACCACTTACACTCATATTTTATTACCTGTTATTTGCTCATCAGTGCAAGTATTTAAGCAGCCAAACACATGGCAGCAACTCAGTGTATTTAGGCATTGTTTGAAGTAATGACTCCAAGTCCTGTTTTCTTTTGGTTTTCTGTGTTGGTGTATTTAAAGTATCCCAGCATATGGTGGACATAGAGAGTGGGTCTGAGTGGGTAAACCATCACAGAACCATCAACAACAACAAAAATGTTGTTTGTACAGAAGACTGCATGGAAGACGTGGAAAACAGAGGTTAGTGGAAGAGATCTCAATTTCATTTGCAGAAGTATCTGATCAAAGGCCACAGAGTACTGGGATTAAAGTTATGAAAACTTTAATTGACGATCAGGGGTAAAGAAAAGATTCAAGTCAGGTGACAGATCAAAGGTTCAGACCTACAAAACAAAACCAAATGTACACAACTCAAATGCCCTCCACCATCATCAGATCTCAGTCTAGTAGAGCAACTTTGGTATATGGTGGAACGGAAGATTGGCATCGTGGCCAAAAGTCTGCAGCAACTGTGTGATGCCATCATGTCAATTTTGTTCAAAATTCCTGAGGGACATTTTCAGCATCTTGGAAAAAAACAAAAAACAAGCCTCTAACCCGATGTTAACAAGCTGTACCTAATATAGTAGCCATTAAGTGTATATCACCATTTACTTGGCACTGCATGAAGATAAGCCTGGGTTTGGCCTCAAACATAATCACAAATATATATCATAGGAGCCTTACAAGAGAAAGGGACAGAGTACTGCAGAGTCTGTTTTTTAAAAAAAAAAAGTATTAGAAGAAAGCGTTTAAAGATAACATAATATTTTGGTGTTGATATCTTATGAGATGCAGGGTTCAGAAGAACCATCTACCACATGTGTGCTTTTGCTTGCAGGGGAACTCATCTATTTCATCTATATTTCTGATAAAACCCTGATAACCGCAACCACTATGGGAAAAATCTTTTTTAAAAAAACCTTTTGTGTGTGGGTGTATATATGTGAAGTCAAGGAGAGAGTAGCTGTAATGTTATCTATACTGTCAAACTTTCATTATCTTCTTATGAAAATCCCTACATGTTGCGATTAAAAAAAAAAAATCTTAAAAGTTCCTTTCACTCTTTTTCACTTAACTTTTTAGCACCACCATGAACTCACTATTAAATTAACTTTCCCGTTCCTTGGGCTATGTCCAAAAACTTGCAAAACTACATTTCCATCAGCCTTACTTTAACTTTCTTTAGTTCATATGTGGCGTTTGGGTTTAATTCCTTTAGCAAGTGTTGCTGACTGTAATTGATGTAAGAAAGCAGAAAGATTAAAACCTTTGTAGACTGTAGATTTAATGCTTCATCTGTGCCTCATTTTGTATTCACAGATCAGTGAAAATGCAAATCCATTGATCCCACCCCAGCAATCCAGAACCAGCTCATACTTACTTGCATAGAATAGAAACGAAGAACTGTGTCCAAAACACACAACTACTGGGAATGGTCCTAAAGTCTGCTACACATATATAATTTTCTTTTCTCTACACTGAATACCTACAGTACTTTGGGGAGTAAATCATCATTTATATTACTAGCTTGTATCTTTTACTCTGCATGACTTGCATATAGTTTGAAGAATCTGGAGATAAATGATAAATGGACTGGTACCTCTCTATTCAGTTGAGCACTCAAAGCACTTTCTTACTACAAGTCTCATTAACCCAATCACACACTCATGCATACAGTTCTTTTATCTACATCTAAGCACTTTCAAACACATTCCCTCTCTCTCTTTTTCTCTCATGCACACACACACACACACTTCAATAGATGCATTGGGCGCACCTTGAGGCTCTGTATTTTGTCCAAGGATACTTTGGCATGTGGGTTAAACAAATCAGGGATCGAGCCACCAATCTTTCAAATAGGAGATGACCCACTCTGCCACGATCCACTGAGTCACGGCCACCTTGCCCATAACATAACCAACGCACAACTCCTTTCTCATCCATACTGTTGCTGTAAAAAACACTCTTCCTATCTTCACAAAGATCCTGCAAGAGACACGAGTCAACTTCCACAGCAACTTTTCTCTTGCAGCGATCTGAAGAGATGTTATCAGAACCTCCATCCTACAACACCACATCTCCAGCAACCAGTGCCCTGAGACCCAGTTACAAAGTACGCTTATATCATTGTGAAAAAGTGTGTACGTGTGTATTTATTTAAGTCGTGTGTATGTGACGACATACACACGGGAGGAGGCCCCGGGGCAGACCCAGGACACGCTGGAGAGATTATATCTCTCGGCTGGCCTGGGAACGCCTTGGTATTCCCCCGGACAAGCTGGAGGAGGTGGCTGGGGAGAGGGAGGTCTGGACCTCTTTGCTTAGGCTGCTACCCCCGCGACCCGACCTCGGATAAGCGGATGAAGATGGATGGATGGATGGTGTGTATGTGAAAGACAAGAAAATTAGAGGGAAAAACAAGGTTGCTACACAAGCTGCTAGACCCAAATTGCATTTGCATTTTCCTCTCATGTTTTCTAAATATAACTTTTACAGCTTTTAATTACTTTTTTTTTTTTCAACAGGATTTCTCTACGTGGTTTTTTTCTTTGAAAAAGATCATTTTCTTTGCAGTCACTGACTTGAGAGGGTTAGTGAGGATTTTTTTTTTTTATCTGGCAGTGAGCCTGTAATTGCACTTTGTCATGCACACATATACAAAGAGACAAGCACACGGGCAGACACCTACACAGCTGTATTCGCACACGCACTCTGTACCATGCAGCATATAATTACATGCTGTTACAGTGACGGCCTTGGGGCCTGTCAGCCTGCCGTTGGTTCTAATACCTCAAGTGGGTACACTGTGTTGCCCAGAAATACAGGCTCACATATGCAGTCACGCTGATACCCAGCTGGAGTAGGACGGTTAGGTTTCAAGGCTGACTCTTGACATTCCTGATTCATTTTCTGTGAAGTGTACTTGTCCTACAGCAACATGTAATACACAGTAATTGTCACTACTCTTTCTAACTCACTTTAACTCACCCATTCTCACCAAATTATCAGAGCCTATCAATCTTTCTCTCCATTTCCCCTTTCTGTCCTATCTAAGGACATGGAGAAAGACAACAATCACAACTCATCAAATCACCATAACCTCCTAATTAACAGTATAATTGTGGATAATTAATAAATTGATTAAAGTGCCAAGGCAGGAACCAAATATGCTCCACCCTTGGTCTCCCAGGGGGCTGACAGCTATGATTCCTCCCTCTCCAACCCCAACACAAACAAAGGCCTTCTTCCAAGACTTCAAAGGGAGGAATTAGATAATTCAGTGGCTATCCTGCCAGGGAGCAACAAGCTAATTTTCTTTCACAAACAAACTGTCAAAACACACATTTTGTACCACAACTGGAAGGGTCTGAGATCATCATCAACATTAGAACTTTAAAGGGAAGAGCTTTTTAGCTGTGCAGTGCTGGAAGTTGAGGAAAAGAACCCTTCAAAGGATAGCCTTCAAAGGGAGTTTTAATTATTACATGGAGACTCTCAGTCTCTGTTGTCATCTCTCTATTTTCACTTTCCACCTCTTTTTTTCCCCTGTTTCTATATTTTTCACACTCTCCCTCGGCAACAACCTGCCATATTTAGATGAAATCAGATGAAAAAGTAATAACCCTCAAAATTAGTTTTTAATTATATCAACACTGTGTCTCTTGTCACCCACTGCCACCTCCTTCTTCCGCACTTGCTAGATTCACTAACAATGTTAAAGAAGGATAGTGACATACATGCACACGCACAGATGTACAGGGAGTGCAGAATTATTAGGCAATTTGTATTTTTGAGGAATAATTTTATTATTGAACAACAACCATGTTCTCAATGAACCCAAAAAACTCATTAATATCAAAGCTGGATGTTCTTGGAAGTAGTTTTTAGTTTGTTTTTAGTTTTAGCTATTTTAGGGGGATATCTGTGTGTGCAGGTGACTATTACTGTGCATAATTATTAGGCAACTTAACAAAAAACAAATATATACCCATTTCAATTATTTATTTTTACCAGTGAAACAAATATAACATCTCCACATTCACAAATATACATTTCTGACATTCAAAAACAAAACAAAAACAAATCAGCGACCAATATAGCCACCTTTCTTTGCAAGGACACTCAAAAGCCTGCCATCCATGGATTCTGTCAGTGTTTTGATCTGTTCACCATCAACATTGCGTGCAGCAGCAACCACAGCCTCCCAGACACTGTTCAGAGAGGTGTACTGTTTTCCCTCCTTGTAAATCTCACATTTGATGATGGACCACAGGTTCTCAATGGGGTTCAGATCAGGTGAACAAGGAGGCCATGTCATTAGTTTTTCTTCTTTTATACCCTTTCTTGCCAGCCACGCTGTGGAGTACTTGGACGCGTGTGATGGAGCATTGTCCTGCATGAAAATCATGTTTTTCTTGAAGGATGCAAACTTCTTCCTGTACCACTGCTTGAAGAAGGTGTCTTCCAGAAACTGGCAGTAGGACTGGGAGTTGAGCTTGACTCCATCCTCAACCCGAAAAGGCCCCACAAGCTCATCTTTGATGATACCAGCCCAAACCAGTACTCCACCTCCACCTTGCTGGCGTCTGAGTCGGACTGGAGCTCTCTGCCCTTTACCAATCCAGCCACGTCCCATCCGTCTGGCCCATCAAGACTCACTCTCATTTCATCAGTCCATAAAACCTTAGAAAAATCAGTCTTGAGATATTTCTTGGCCCAGTCTTGACGTTTCAGCTTGTGTGTCTTGTTCAGTGGTGGTCGTCTTTCAGCCTTTCTTACCTTGGCCATGTCTCTGAGTATTGCACACCTTGTGCTTTTGGGCACTCCAGTGATGTTGCAGCTCTGAAATATGGCCAAACTGGTGGCAAGTGGCATCTTGGCAGCTGCACGCTTGACTTTTCTCAGTTCATGGGCAGTTATTTTGCGCCTTGGTTCTTCCACACGCTTCATGCGACCCTGTTGACTATTTTGAATGAAACGCTTGATTGTTCGATGATCACGCTTCAGAAGCTTTGCAATTTTGAGACTGCTGCATCCCTCTGCAAGATATCTCACTATTTTTGACTTTTCTGAGCCTGTCAAGTCCTTCTTTTGACCCATTTTGCCAAAGGAAAGGAAGTTGCCTAATAATTATGCACACCTGATATAGGGTGTTGATGTCATTAGACCACACCCCTTCTCATTACAGAGTTGCACATCACCTAATATCCTTAATTGGTAGTAGGCTTTCGAGCCTATACAGCTTGGAGTAGGACAACATGCATGAAGAGGATGATGTGGACAAAATACTCATTTGCCTAATAATTCTGCACTCCCTGTATTGGCCTATCTTGTTCATTTGCCTAAGCTGCAAATATGTAGAATCAGTAGCATTAATTAAACTACTTTTGAAGGCTGATTACTTTATTTATTTGTATATTTGTAGTACATATTCAGCACTCTTTCATGCAAGTTCATGAAATGGTTACGATCTCTAATCTATTTATTTATTTTTGTGTCTGGACTTTAATTTTCTTGTGTGTGTGCATGCGTGTGTGTGTGTCCGTGCATGCGTGTTCCTGAAAAGGATTTTGCATTTTTTTTATGTGATGTGTGCTAATCAGTGTTAATATATATGTAATTAATTATTTCTACTTTCAAAAGATGAAAAAAAATCCACATTTAAAGGTTGAAGGTGACATAAATCTTTTTGCCACTCACACAAAAGACCCAGGTCCGACTCATCATCGACTATCACAAAAACAAGATTTAATGAGATTCAGGCAGTAAACCTAGAGTTAGTTAAGATGTGCAGTTGGGAAAATACACGATATCTCTTGTCTGTGTACACATAGAGATATGTTTTTCCATGACACTGGATGTATATGTTCATCAGCTGTAATTTGCAAACTATGTAAAAGTAAAAATTTTGTTTTTTGTAACCGCAACATTTTCTGATACAGTCTGGCAAAAAACAGCAACTGTGCTCAGAATTCAGTTGTATTCAAAAGTAAAACGATCACTCTCAGATAAAGTTAGAAACCACAGAGTCTCTCATCCGTGTAGCCTGCACGATGACCTCTGCTCCTCCCGATGGTTGCTGTTGCTATGGCAGTCTTCCCAGTTTGATTTAGTTATGGACGCTGAAACTACTGTAACTGTTTCAGGGTCCTGTACTACCAAACAAGTTCAACATACCCAGGGTGCCTTTCTGTTATCTGGATTCTCTTATCTCAGCATCAGCAGTCAGGACAAGCGGTCACACAAAGCCAGCTATCAACTAGGTAAATTAACCCAGGGTTTCCCCTGTGCATTCCCATGAAAGGGATAGCAATGGCAGCATCACAAAAATATGGATAAGCGTATTGATAACAGAGCGGCTTATTTTATGATGGGGAAAAATATGAAAAGGCAAAACGTATAATACAGAGAGAAAGCAACACAGCTGTCACACAAAAACAGTGGCATTATGGAAAAACACTGTGCAACAGTTTAGAATTATAAGCACTAAATGAACATTACTATATTAATTTGAAGTTAGAAAAAAGCCTGCAAAAATGCAGAATGTGTAACTTTACAGACTTTTCACCACTCTCTCATTAAGACACAGGAGAATCTGATGGATGTTTAATTAAATTAATGTTTAAAAAACAGTTTTAGGTGTCATTCCTGCTTCAGCCTCGGTTGTGTTTAACAGTCTTAGAGTAAAGAATAAATACAAAACAGGAATTCAGACTTGGTCTATGTACACATTTGATATAAGTTCGACAATTACAAAAAATTTGCTCTGTTTTAGGATGATTTATTAATGTTTTTAGAACAATAAAATTGCTGAGTGCCATTAAAAAAATATAAAGTAACAAGGTACACCTAAAAATCTATATTGATTACTGATCATCATGCAGGAAAGACAGACTTTAAATGCTATTAAAAAACTTTAGACTCTCCATCTATCTGCCCACAGAGATCTGACTCTTTCAGGAATGCTGGTGCTACGTTCTGAAAACTGACTGGTCAGTAGATAGTGATTTCATATTTGCTGATCTTTAATCTGAGATTTAACCTATTCTGAAGTAGGTTAGGTCTACAGCACAAGTTACCAAGGCAATATTCTCTTGTGAGAAGTGAACCATCTTCATAGTGCAGAAAACCAAGTGTTAATCCTGAAATTATTTGGACAAGATGAAATCCTGCATCTGAGTACATTTCTCAGGTGTATGTAGACATGATGCAAAAAAAAACAACCCCATCTATGTGGTATTTTGTGGTGAAACTTGAATGTATGAAATTATGTTAAAGTGGTACAATATGGTACTTTTAAGAGACTGGCCACTGCTAGCCAATGTACAAAACTAAATTGATACAATTTGTAGCACTTTACCATGACTTTACCACATAATATACTGTTTGCTTGAAATGTCACACTTTATTTAAGGGAAATAAGAAATGTGAGAATTGTGACCAAAGAGCTTTTATTCACTTCTTCACCAAAAAACAAATGAAACTAAAGAAATCAGTAGCCTGGAATGGAAACAGTAACTAGGCAAAAAGCTGTGTATGCTTATAATAAAGGACTGTGCAAATGGATAATGTTGAGAGTGGTCTAAGAGGGCAAGGGGTCAGTAAAACCTTAAATGCTAGGGCTACATAAAGCATCAAGCTCTGCTTAAAAACCTGGCCTTTTTTGTCAGCTATAAAATTTAAGTACTTACATATATTTTTTCTGGCTCTTCTACTTGTCTGTTCTCCTTTTGAAGGATCTCTAACCTCTTTGAGATCCTGTCTTCCCACCTTCTCAGCCCAGTCTCCAGTTTCCCCAGAGATGCTTCTTTAACAACCCCCCAGGGCCCTGGCAACCAAGACAGCTGTGGTTCCAGAGGCACAGTAGGGACAGTTGCTGTACATCTACAATACAGAGATGCTGAGCAAAAATAGCTATTATGCTGAGAAACCAAGTCTGGTTCATGCTGTATGCCCACATACACAGATAATACACAAGTAATACTGTGTGTGGTTTGTGACAAGCAAAAAAATGGTTACCACAGTTACAGGAGAGTATTGTGTAAAATGTGAGACCTTATTTGCATATTTGTAATTTGCATATCACATATGGGTTTTTTTTTTAAGCTGATGAGGAGCAAAGTGTCTGCACAGCCTCTCTGTTGATTGACACACTTAAACAATTATCTTTTTTATGACTTTAAATGACTTTACAGTGATAATAATTTTCCTACCTATGCCGTAACCACTAATTGCCTAACCACAATGTCAACCTTGACATTGAAGGAGCAGCCACACAGGTGGTGATTCATTTGTTTCCTGTTGCTTTGTAGCTGAGGGATTATTGCTGCCAAAAATTCCAGGCTGCGGTTGCCCAGGCAAGCCTGTAATCTATTTGCAAGCCATCATATTAAAATTAAAGATATCCTTCACTTTCACTGGTAGTCATTTCAATCACTGGTATTCAAGTTAAGAAAAGTTCAACCCAGCCACTTCATCTCCATCATCACCAGCAGATAATTTGCCTATCATCACTCAAAGTCTGCCATTTTGCCATTAGACACTGTTGTTCGTGCAACAGAGTATTATAAGTATTACTAGAGACAACAACAGTAATACACATACACACACAAATATTTATTTATATACATTCATATATAGGATACTGACTACTGAATGGATCAATCATCAACCACCTCCTCTACATGGATACGCCAGAAGTAAACAAGACATCTTTTCACTCATCCTCACCACCATATACAGCATCAACATTGGAATGTCATTTGGACTAGAGAGGTGTAGTCGGATGGTAACAAAGAGAGGGAAGGTAGGCAGAGCTGAGGGGATTGAACCACCACACTACAACTACTTGGGAATTCCATGGGCAAATGGGAACTACAAAGGGGATTTTAGGCAACAGCCAGATACCTGCAGAGAGTCAGACATGTCTTGAGGAGTCAGCTGAATCGTAAGAATAAGATCTGGGAAATCAGCACCTACACCCTGCCCGTGATCAAGTACCCTGCTAGGATAATAAGCTGGCCAAAGGAGGAGATACCTCCACTGACATCGAGATAAAGATGCTCTTGATCATGCATGGAGAGTTTCACCTCAAGTCCAGCAAAATGAGACTGTACGCTAAGCAAAAGGAGGGAGGCTGAGGATTTGTGACTGCCGAAAGCATTCTCCAGGATGAGAAAAAAAACATCCATTAGAACATTTGGAAGATGGCCACAACTGACCGTGTGCATAGTGAATGCCTCACGAAGCAGAAACCAGAGAAGGACAAGGAACAAGTTGAAGAACCATCCTGAAAGGATAGGCCCCTGCACAGTATGTACCACCGGCGGATACAAGTCCAGAGAGTAATTTCCCAACGGGGTTTAATAAAGTATACATAGTTATACTATACTTTATTAAACCGCGTTGGAAAATTACTCTCTGCATTTAATCTATTCAGTCAGTGAAGCAGTGGGCAGCCACCAATCCAGCGCCTAGGGAGCAGTGTGTAGGGATGGTACCTTGCTTAGGGGTACCGCAGGGTACGTTCAGTGGATTTGAACCCCTGACCTTTCAATCATGGGTTGAACAATCTACCTACTGAGCTATCTCCTATATAGGAGGAGCTATATAGAAAGAGAGAGGGAGAGAAGAAGCAGGACTCTTTTATTATCCAGTGAGTTTGCCAGAAAATGGACGATAATAGCTGACCTCGTATTTAGCAGCTCACCTGGCTCACCGCCTTTCTACTTTTTTTATACACCCCTGCCTATGACATCTTGAAACCTGAGCTTGTTCAGTTAGTCCACTGCTTCAGGACCTTTAGTTCTCAGTAGCAGTAATCTGCTGAGCTCTCCTCTCAAAGTCCTTGTCAGTGCACTTTTTTTCCAGGAGGTTGTACAAATTACACATTGACAGCATAGGCACTGCATGGAGGAGTGGGATTTGAAAGCGAGTAGAGTAGAGCAGTGCATGCTCCCACGGGCATGTTAGATTCATCAAAAGTAAATGCTATCTGAACTGGTGACATCATTATGAGGAGTGTAACATGGTCTGTGAGGCCATACCATGTAATTCAAACTGTATGGAGTTAAGAGAAAAGGGGGCAGGACAGTCCCTCCTGTTTTTCGAGTACTGCTCACCACTCTGTCTGAAGGCTGATAAGGTCCTCCATGATGCAGTACACCAAATGCGTGTCAACCTGCATGACAGTCATCTTATTCCACAGCAGGGGAGGTTAAACCGTGTTAAAGCTGTTGGAGAATTTAAAGGACATAGTTCTGATAGTGCACCCAGACCTGTCGAGATGGGTGTAGACACAGTGGAGTAGGTGTGTCGTTAACCCCCACATTGGATTGGTACATAAACAGCAGGGTGTCTAATGAAGACCCAACCAGTAACTAGGGGGAATTTAGGATAGGTCTGTCATAAGCCTTCATGATATGTCAACACTACCAGCTTGTAAGTGTTTTCTGCCTCCTGTATGACACACAGCTAAGGGCACATCCTGTCTTCCAGATAGCGTCATTATGCCGCCCACCGTACCAAAAGTCTCTCTTTTTATGCAGACTTTGGGTGGTTGTTAACATTCTGGACAAATAGTATCCTGCAGCAGCAATGCGCCATGGAAAATGGAGTTTAAAATGTGATGAGGAGGGACCCTGGCCAAGTGCCAGCTCAAAAATGAGCTGCGAGTAAGAACGTGTACCTGTGTACCTGCCTCTGTGTTTACATGATGGTGTAAAATATCCATGTTCATTGTGTGCGTGCTACTGTTAAGCTGATTGCTTATGCAGCTCAGCCCGTTATCTGTTCTCTCCATCGTAACAAACAATCTGCTAAATAAGACCTGTCAGTCAAAAACAGAAAATAAAATGCACACAGAAAGAAAAAACTGACATTTTGTTTAAAGGTGGTTGGAATTTGTGTTTATATGAGTATAAGTACATGTTACTAGCACACTGTATGTAGCTGAGGAGAAAAAAAGGAAGTTTATAAATAATGAGTCACATAGGAACATGCTGCAAATGTCTCTATTTTTGATGGCAGATGCAAAAAGTAAACAAAAATAAGCTAACCTTCCTAATAAAGTAACAAAAAGCAGATAAAAATGACAAAACAAAACAATGAAAAATGACAAAAGCCTCAGTACTGTTCTATATTACACATTTCATCAACCCACATACAAACACATATGTATTTACTGAATATGCATAGGTCAACAGCATCCCATTAAAACCTAATAAAAGATAATAAATAAATAAATATGCACATGCAGATATACACACTGACTTATGCAGTATACTGTACACGCAGGCTCATTACAGAGTGAATACCACCTCATCTTCTGACTTTATATTGTTCTCATTAGTTCAAATATCAGATCAGTGAACTGAATGGTAATGGAGGATTGAGCAAGGAGGCAAATGTCAGATGGAAGGAAACTGAGAATGAGAATAGAAAGTAAAGGGTGAAGGGACCTTGAGAGAAGATGAGGGGGAGAAAATAGCCCAAACAGGTGATTTAGCATCTGCTGGCAGCTTTATTCTTGGGCAAAAATGCCAGAGAAGACTTGTTGCTTTGCTAAAAGTAGCATGCATGTCTGTCTTTAAAAAGAATGAAAAAGAAAAAATTCTAATTAAAGATATAAATGTTACTTTGTCTCAGACTTTTGTCTCGCAGATGATGCAGTATGGTTATATGTTGAGGAGCAACAATTTGTTATATGACATATTTTATAAGCATTTCTCCAAATTGAAAAAGCCTCAAACTGGGACAAATAACAGAATTATATGTCAAGATGCAATACTCTGCTCCATAGTCACAGATGCAATCACTCAGTCAGTGTGAGTTTGTACATCATTACCACAATTGGAACTGACTTCAGGGGTCTTCTGGGAGATTTCTTTGGGAGCTAAATTTATAATTTAGATAAGGATAAGGGTTACACAGAGCATGTGCTTTCTGACTGTCATGGAGACACAAAGAAGAAAATCGGATTCTTCCATTAATTCTAAATTAGGCATTACTAATTAGCAGCAACAGCATTGTGACTATTTTGGTATTTTTGTCACACAGGGTTGATTCTGTTACTCTGAGTTTCTTTTTTCTGTACTGTTCTTATACAGAACTTCATACAGAATCTCCTTCAGATTAATAAGTTTAGTAGGATGAAGCAAAGTCATTCACATTCACAATAGCTTTTAATATAGCAAAGGTCTGTACTGAAAAGATTCAATGGTAATTTTATACTTCTGATGCTATTTTTAAATGCTTTTAGGGAAATCAGAAAACTCAATAACAGTTTAGTTAAGGAGCAAGCTCATGCTGGGAAAAGAAATCTAATGTTAACTCTATAATTACAAGCAATGTAAATACAAAAATGCATTAATACAATTCCATTCTCTTTTTGTCTAATTACATAGTGTACAAACTTTTCAACCAATAAAGTCTAACCCATAACAGAGTGCAAGGATACTTGTGACGACACACCATCGAGTTTTTCGAGGTAGTCATTTGGAGAGATTACTACATGGAAAACTGTGCCTAATTATGACACAGTGGGTCTCATTACATTTCTTAAAATAGTAATTTTCATAATATATTTAAGCTTAAGTAAAAAAAATATCTGAAGCTGTGATGAATTTTCTTATATGTTTGGAGGCTCGAAGAAAGCAACACTGTCACTGGCATTTGAATGACTAATGGGATTTTCTGGTATAATCAGGCTTAGTGGGTATTCTCTCTGATGTACATGTGCTAATAATGTTAATTTAGGACCAAGATTAAAGGTTTCCACACCTTTACTTAATCTGTCTTCAACAGCAGAATGGATGTTGCACAGCTTAAACTTCTCATACCATTAAATGGTTATTTTCATTTTCAGAGAAGCAGAAGGAGACAGAGGCAAAATTAATCTAATGAAGTGGCCTGGTTGTATCATTTATTGGCATCTGAATATGACCAAGCTCAGGGCTCTTACCTAAAGGCAAGCCTTATGACTTTTGTAGGATAAATGAATGGGATAACAAACTGACACAGAATGCTGTTTCTGGATGGTACTGAAAAGGCTCTTTGGTTTCCTCTCACAGTCCAAAGACATGCTCGATAGGTTAATTTTGAAATTCTAAATAGGCCATGGTGTGAATTTGTCTGCTTCAGACCTGTGAAACAGACTTCCAACCTGTTCAGGATGCATCTGCCTCTCACCTCGCCCACTGTCAGCTGGGATAGGCTTCAGTGTCCCTGTGGCCTTGGATTAGATAAGCAGTTAAAGAAAAAGAAATGGAGTAGAATGAAAGAGAGGGGACAGAATGAAAGGGTTATTTGAGGAACATATGGTTGAAGTACAGTTCATGTGAAAAAGTTGAGCCCACCCTTATGTTGTCTTGATATGTGCTCAATCATCCAGGTAAGAAAAAGTTGATTCTGTTCACCTGGAACATTTTCAGTGGGAGAAATGTTTCGTCACTCATCCAAGTGACTTCTTCAGTCTCAGCTGACTGCGGCTTTCCCCAAACTTATAAACAGTACATTTGCACAATGACTGAAACTAGCACCACTGACTAACAATGGGTCATGAGGTCAGTTTCATGATCATTAATATGCAAAGTTTTGTGACCATTGATCAATTGATCTGTACCATTCACAGAGAGCTGGGGAATAGCTGCAATCACAGCATTGTAGGATGGTAAAAGATGTACCCTTAGGCCCCCTCCTCTATTCAAAGATGGTCGCATTCCTCCCTGTCCAGGATGTGGCCTGTAGGTGTAAATAGATTGTCCTTGCCTAACAATTTAGAGTTTGTTTGGTTCCCCCAATGTAAAAAATCATTGCAATCCTCTTAGTGTAGCATTTCATCTCCACTTTAACAGCATACAGTATATTACTCTGTTTGTGCTGGAGAATTGGATCCTTGGGGTGGACCAATTTTTGGCGCGGGGTGAGTTTTGAAAGCCACAGAGAAGCGGCGTTTAGAGAAAATGCGTGTCAGTTCCGATACTCGTGACATATAAAGGACTGCTGGTGGTGCTTGTTTCAGTCATTATGCAAATGTACTGGCGTTCAGCCGAGAGTGAAGAAGTCATTTGGATGAGCGACAAAATGTTTCTCCCTCTGAAAACGCTACGTCCAGATAAACAGAATCCACTTTTTGGGGAACCACTTATTTCTCTACAATTTTCTTCCAAAGGGGCCAGACTTTCTTGTAATTGTTGTGGGTGAAGTGGTCTTGAGTAATAGTTCTTCAGACTTTCTGAAGTTATTTTAAAGATTTTGTGCATTGGTTGCTTTTTTCACGTTTTCAGCCCAGTCCTTATACCTGACCATTGTTAGAGGAACGCTTTTTTTTTCTTTTTTAAATTATTTTGCCACTTAACACATACATATGAATTACTCAACCTTAAAAAGGCAGCGTACATAATGGTTGAACCACTATTGTGTCTCCAAAAACACACAACATAGCAAAGGACTAACTCTTAAATTGTATCTTTAGGCACTTCTAGTAGCATCCTGCAATAAACCGCATATGCTTGTTTATAAAAATGCCAAAAAAAAACAAACCCAAACACAGTTTGGCAGACATAAAATAGTTTTTGCACCCACAAAGGTATTCCCATCCCCTGCATGTTGTGCACTGCCCATAAATTTGAGGATACTGGGCAGGTGGAGGACAAACGAAGTGGCAAGCACAAAACACGATCCACAGCAAATGAACATTATCTGAAAGTCATGTCCTTAAGAAATAAAATGTAGTGAAGACCTGACACAGAACCTGAGAGGTGCTGGTTCTTCAGTTGAACCAATTGAATCTACCAGCACTGAAGCTTCACTGGAAATAGAAGAATGGCTATCAAGAAGTCTTGCTTAAGGAAGGGAAATAAGAAGAATAGGCGGACATATTCTAATTTAAACAAGAACTAGAAATCAGTGTGTAACAGCAGCTCTGGTGAGGAAGGAGTAGCTAGCAGGTTTAGCGGGCATGTGATGTGGAGGTTAGCCGGATAACTTGAAGCCACTCAGTTAAATCAAACAACAGACCTTTATTTGACGTTAGCAACATAAGACCATATAAGCCAGGTCTCCACAGCTCTACTCAGTCCGTACATGCATGCGCAGAGGATGGTAGTCGCCGGTGCCTGCTTGTTACAATGGTGAGGTCCCTCTGAATAGACACACAAGCAGCATGTAATGGCTGCCACACACTATACTCACACACCCACTTGGGTTGTTACAAGTGGAAACAGGTTTTAAAAGGAGTGATCGATCCAGATTTTAAATCGTTGGTTCAAAATGTGGTCAGTGTTTACAGAGTAGGTCAGTAGAGGTACAACAGTGAGTGTCTACAGCCATCGGTCGATCACAAGCACAGAATCTGATCCACAGTGCCATCTAGAAAGGATCTGATTGTGAGTGGCTTCACTTTTCTGCATGACAATCAACCCACACAGTCTACCTGGATTTTTTTTTTAATCACACAATGGTATATTACCAGTCATGGATTCCCCCACTCCCCACATAGCCTCATCTCAACGTTATTGAAGCAGTGTAGGATCATCTTGACAGCATACAAAACAAAATGGTGCCTGTTGGGTCTGCGCTTCCACAGGCCCCGCTGGTTTAGGGACTTATTCCCGTTAACGAAGCAAGACGAACAGCAATTGATCGATTTTACTTGCTAGCAAGGGAGGCTGGTCGGAACCAGGCTCTTTGAGCTGAACGCTCCTCACCTGTTTCCTAGCCAACTTCAAATTTGCATTTATCAAGACTTTTAACCCCAGATAGGCCAATTATGGATCTTCGGATCCACATTATGTGAACAGCCTATTCTCCACCGTGAACTATGTTAAAAACAAACACCGCTCACGCCTCACAGATGACAGCTTACAGTCCTGCGTAAAGATGAAAGTGATTTTGTACCACGGCTTTTCAGCATCTCTTTACTGACCACTTTTCACACACGGTTGCTGTACGCATACACCCGGCTGTAGCTTTTCAGCTCACAGCCCGACAACACAACAGCAGAGAGAGCACAGACTTTAAGGCGGCGAGGCGTGATTGCGGGTGCAGCTGAGGTGCGTCCGACTCCCATGCAGCAGCACTGCAGACCACGCCCCGCCACACACATTAACCAGGTAAAATACATATTTAGGCAGAATTTTGGAAATATCTATTTTTCATTTTTTAGCAGCATAGTGCTTTTTTTTCCAATTACTTTTTAAAAGTCAGGTCAAGGCTCCAAAAGCCCAAAGGCGATATAATGAATGAAAAGGGGGGAAAAAAACCCAAATTGCTTGGACACTGCTAGCACGGGCGCCTACAGAAACACAAAGCAGGAGATGACGCATCGCTGAATATGTTTCCAAACCAACTTCATTCTAAGCCAAATATCATAGCATATCTGCCCTTTGGTTTCACCTGCACAAGTGCCAAGGCAGGTCTCCCCTGCATAATTGGTTTTCCCTTCGTCGGGAGCAGCGCTGGGCTCTTCAAATCACGGACAAACAGTATCCCACATTCGTGAATTTTTGGTCACAAACACTTGTAATGACTAACTACTCCTGACATTTTGGAGATGTTAGCTTTTTATACAGTAAAGTTACAGCAGGATACAAATAATATCAGGATGATCCTGCCACAATTTGTTCCCCGGTTCAAATCACGGACAAACAGTATCCCACAGTTGTTTATGTTTTTGAACCTATTTTGCACAGAGAGACATTTTTTTGAAGGTGCAGACGTAGTGTAAAAGAGTTAGTAGTTACTTTCTTACTACCTGTAATTTATTGCAGATTACTTGTATTTGCTTAATTGTTTACTAAATGTTTGAGATGTGAAATAAACCGCAATGGAGCAAAAAATGGGTGTGTGTGGTTGGAGGATGTGTTTGTGCGTGCGCGTGCGTGATCATTTTTCTTGTAAAACAAAGGGGGGTCTAGCACTGTCCTAAACAAAGTATAAAGAAATGAAAAGTGGATCAAGGCTTTTTTCACTGCATTGTATAATATGTTCCAAATTAAATCTAGCACTTGTAAAAGTATTCTGTATTTCTAAGACTTAAGGTTATGGAAACAATGTCTAGATAACCAAGTCTAATTACCTACTTCAAACACATTAGTTCCACAATGATTTTTATGAGTTATTACTTGTGTAATGATTGACTCTGAGTCAGTGTATTGACTTTCACTCTTCTAAAGAAGGCCCTTTTAAATGATACACAATTATAAAAGTGTAATGTAGTCATGAAATAATGTAATAAAGATATCAGTAAAAAGCTGCAATACTTGCTTTCATGATGAAATTGTATTTTTTGGGTTTGCACTTCGGTTTTTAGGTGTGTGTGTGTCTCAATTTGACTGAGCCAACACAATAACGTAATTCCTTTTTCTTTTGAAGTGTCAATTTTTTGTCAACTCTATTCCTTTCTCAAACATTCTCGAGTATTAATTTTTTCTTTCGTTTGGTCTTCCTCACCTCTCGTCCAGCCCTGTGGCCTCTCATTGAGGTCTCTCTGTTAATATTCTGAGGATCCCATCAGGTCTGACCTCAGGGCAAGCCTCTGAAAAGATTTCATTTTTACTGGAAGCTTGCAATAATTCCTTCATAAAGTTGTAAAATAAGGCCAGAAGAAAAAAAAATACTAGGACAGGCAAAACCCACAAAAAAATACAGTGAATAAAATACAAATAAGACATGTTTACTAATACATGCTGCATATTGCAATAACGCACCTTCAACCACTTGAGCCTGTGAGTGTGAATGAATATAATAAATCTCCTTAACATCAAAAGCACTAAAGGAAGCTTTTCAAAATAAATGCAGCGTGGTTACTTCCATTTGAAAGAATTTATTGCACAATAATGCAAAGACTATTGCAGCAGATAAATTTAAGGAAAGCTGGACTGTTATCTATGAGTGCTTTCTTGCTGTTGTGGTAGGCCTGCACGAGGACTGAAAAACAATGACTTCAAACAAGATGAATGTTTCTCTCCGAGATTCTGTTGTTATTGCTCTCCTCAAGACCTCGTTCCTGCATACAAATACTAACTGGAAAGTGTTTGCTTTTCTCTCTGAACATACTGTGTAAGCATATAATATACTGCATGAAAAGTGGTCTGTAAGTAGCACTGTGAATTACAGTAGAAGTACAGATTAATAGCAATTCATAAAAATTTGTAGTCAGCACAGAAAATGTCCAGGAACTGTCAGGAGCAGGTCTGCCAGTTTGAAAAGCAAAAAATGCTAACATTTTTTGCTAACAACAAAATGTAAGATATTACACTGTGCCATCATTTATTTAAGAAAATTAACCCAAGCTACAGATGCAGTGTATAAAAAAGTAAACCATTACTGCTTAATTAAGTGAGTAAGCAGCAGCTAAGTGTTGTTAATCAGATGTACCTGATCAACTGATCATTACTCAGCAGATGTTTTGGCAGTTTGCTGCTCTGGAGCATTCAGGTCCGTGTTAACAAAATGGCAAAGAGAAAATACATCAGCAATGATCTTAGAGAAGAGCTGATTATCCAGAAATCTGTGAACGGTTATGAGGCCATTTCTAAAGACTCTGAAGGCCATCAATCTATAGCGAAACATCCAAGACATTTGGAAATCTTCACAGTCGCTATTCCAGCAAAAAACAAGAAGCTGCAAAATATCCGAGAGCTGCATTTCAGACTCTACAGGCCTCAGTCAGCATGTTGAAGTACACGATAGGCTACAGAGCTTAGGTTACAATTTTGAAGCTAGAGGACCTGAACACCTGGCAGTCACTGAGTGGATCATGAACTTGATAAGGACCAGAAGAATTTTTAGGAAGTCCTGGTATGTAAAAACCTTAAGAGGAGGCAAGAGGATTCCATTTTTTACATGAATATATTGTCTTGCGAAATTCTCCATGTGACCTTCATCTTGTGTGACTGGGAAAGTTTGAGCTCTTTGTAGGGCAAGCAGCAAATGAGAGAAGAGATGCTTTGGAAGTGCTAAACTGCAGGTCTACTATTAAGGAGAAGACATGAATGGCACACACCTACTAAAATTGCAGTAAGATTGTTTGATAACCTTTGCATTTTGACTAGAACAGAGAGAAAAGTAACCCTAACAAAAGAGACAATGCTGAGGGGAAGGGCAGGTAGTTTCTTCACAGAAGGCACTTTAAAAATAGGCTGCATGGAATCTGCTCCAACCTTATTAAAGCTACAATTAAGTGTGCTAAGTTGTGGGCTATAATGGCGAAACAGCGTACAAGATGGTAAAATATTATATCTAACATCTTTTTCTTTTGCAGCATTTTAAATTGTGTAGTGCAGCCTTCTACAATGGAGAAGCATTGTTGCCGGCAATGTCCACAAACAAAATATGTTTTGGGTTTTTTTTTACATGAAAAGAACAATCACACCTTCCATTGTTAGCTATACCACATCCTGCTTTTTCTTCATGTTTTGATGATGCCGATTTTGACAGTGACAGTCAATTATATTTTTCAGTTGAAAAACTAAGTGGGGGGAAAAAAGCCAATCCTCATTTAAAGAAAAGAGTAGATTCCTATTAGAGTCTACAATGTAATGGTCAGACATGGAGTGGGAAGAGACAATAAGTGTGTCTGCATTTGTGTGTGTATGTGGGCGTTTAGATGGGTATCACTGTAGGCCGTGAAGGCCTGGGCCGTTTATTTAAAGAGCCACTATAAATGTTGAAGCTGTGATAATGGCTGTGGGGCTGAGGGATGACATTTTGACAAACACTGCTTATTATAGAAATGGTTTTATCAATGTGTTTACAGTGCCATCCAAGTTGCAGATTGTGTGTGAGCCTGTGTGTGTGAATGTGTATGAAAGGATGTGTGTAAGCGAAAATGTATGTACTGAAGTGTGACAGAGTATCTTAGCTTTGCTGTGCGTATGTGTGTGTGTTGCTAGACCTCTGAATTGCCATAACTGGGGAGTGAGAAAGACAATAACCACTAAATGTGCTTGTTTTCTTTCATTTATTTTCTGAAGTGGGAAGATGGAGGGGGAGGAGATGAAGAGAACAATCTTACAGCTAAAAGCAAAAGATAAAATGAGGGAGGAAGAGAAGAGGAGGGGATGGCCAAATGAAACTTAATAACTTTTATACATCTTGTTTTGCTGTCTGTAACTTTCCTGCTCCTAGTTTCTGAAACTAGTAGGCATCAATTGTTTAGGCACAGTCCTGCATGCAAAAACACCCAACCTCTCTCACATACACACACACACACACACACACACACACACACACACACACACACACACACACACACACACACACGCACGCCTGCACAGACACACATTAGACATGCCGGCTGTCACGTTCAAAAATATGGAGCACAGATCTCCCACTGCTGCCAGCTCGTAGTGAGAATGTCAGGTCATTTTAACTTATCCATTGTGTTTATATATACAGGAGGTGAGTCAAGATGTTCTTATGATAGTCATCTCAGTGAATGACCATTTATTACTCTGCCATGTTAGAGCTTACTTTGTGTTTGTTTGTGTGTAAATGCAAAAATATGAATTAGTCCATCTCGGTGGAAAAGCTGATTTGTAATTGTGACTGTCATGATTTCTCCTAGCTTCCCATTTGCGCTCTTCATTCTGACAGTGTATTGCCTCAGGCCTTTATTGGGCCAATAATATGTGTACGTCCATGTGTAGCCTTCTCTTTCCAATCTGTCACTTATTTTCCTCCACAAGCATTCACTGTCTGTGATGTCACTTGATTACCTTCACAAGAATTCGCTGCCTGGGAATGCTTTAAAAAACAGTGTATCATCCTTAAACACTAAGCAGGTTTATTACCTCTGGGATCATTGTGGGCACACAAAACCATTTTCAGCATCTCAGATCTGACAACAATCTCTGGAGCTTAATGAGGAAACCCAAAACACACTGTATTGGCAAGGAAGCAGTACTTATGGCTGCACCGACGACTGAGAAGAGAGGCTTGTAAGTGAAACGGTGGCTTATAAGACTAAAATAACAACTTTGTGCTATAATAATGCTCAAGAAGGCATGTCAAAATACATGGACAAACAGGGTTTTGATGAAATAAATAGAATGGAATATAAATAGATATATAAATAAATAAAATAAAGCAGCAGCAAAGAACAACAGTTTGTGTTTCTCAGTGAAGAAGAATGCACCGAAGTTTAAAAAAGAAAAGAAAATATGGTTTCACTTTCACTTTCACTTTTGTTTTGTGTTTTTGCTTTTGTTTTGTTTTTTTGCTTAACTGAGTGAGTGGTAGGTAATCCTGTCTGAGGTTTAAATAATGTTGTGCCATAGGGTAGGTATACTATTACCATCAGTCCATAATAAGCATATTATTTTCGGGCAACAACCCATCTTTCTTAATATGCTGTGCAACAAAACTTTTTGTAGACGGCAAGTCTTATAAAAACAGTGCAGTGATATACATGGTTCCCAGCCTCCTTGTTGTTGTGTTTCCATGACTTTCCTTTTTTTTCTAAAGAGTTTTTAATGAGGTATTTGTACCTCAAATTAACTCATACCTTATCTCAAGGGGGGGAAAAAAATTATCTTAGCGACCAGCTTCATCAATATAGATTGTCAGCTTTATTCAAGTAAGGAGAATGTGCAACAAATTATTGATGTTAATGACTCACACTTATAAAATAAGTAAAGCATCTGCAATGCAGACAGCAAGATGACAGAGAAAGACATCAAGATAAAAGACACCAGAATAACATCCCTGTTTAGATGACAGTAGAGGCTGAAATACTTATTACACCTTTGAGAGGAAATAAAAAAAAGGCAACAATATTGTCTTAAAGGAGTTAGATGGTACTTTGAAGAGATTCCTGAGTTCTTTCATTGGCTGCAGCATAAAATGAAATTAATAGGAAAGATGTTGATATGAACTGACCTCCCAGCCCATTCTTCATTCAGTGGGCTGGTTTCAGTCATTATGCAAATATACTGTTTATAAGGTTGGGGGAATCTGCTGTCAGCTGAGACTGAAGAAGTCACTTGAATGCGTGACAAAACGTTTCTCCCACCGAAAACACTATGTCCAGTTGAACAGAATGAACTTTTTGGGACTTAACAAGTCATGCCACAAAATGAAAACTACTTCTAAAACACAACTCTGCTTGAGCCAGATGTTGCTAAATGCACCTGCTTCAGCAATGAAAACTCTTTTCTTTCTCTCATTATTAAAGGTCCTGGTAGGAGATGGTAGTGTGTTGACAATCACTGCTAGGAGCTTTGCAGACCCATTTCTATGTGCCACAGCTGTGTACTGTCACTTAGGGGATTAGAAAGAAATAAAACAGTGAAGGTAACTATTTTTGTTCATGTTTGCACTGTTATTTGTTCTTTAGCTTTGCCTATAAGGGAGAGGAAAGTTCTATTCACTGTTTATTGTTGTCTTTCTTTGTTGTGGTAAACTCCACCCTTGTCCTGTTTCTATGCAACCAAATGTATCTATTGAACATCAAAATTGCTTAGAGAAGGCTTGGGAGAAAGTACTGTGGTCACATGCGTCAACTCGAACCACCATGTTTGGAGAAAGTGAAATGCTTCAAAGAGAATCAGTCATTAGATGTGTGAAAACCAGGAGATCATGTACCTGGTGAACAGGAAACAGAAGATGGGTGATGGATAGGTCTTCAGCATGACAATGACCCAACACATACCAACAAACCAACAAAGGAGTGGCTAAAGAAGAGGCACACTGAGGTCATGGAGTGGCCGAGACAGTCTCCAGATCTCAGTCCTATAGAAAATCTGTGGAGGGACCTGAAGCTGCCAAGACAGTGGAGATTATTGTGGACTTCAGGAAGCACACAGCCCCACTCCTCCCCCCATCATCCTGACTGACACCCTCATCACCTCTGTGGACTCATTCCGCTTCCTGGGTACCACCATCACCCAGGACCTGAAGTGGGAGCCCACCATCACCTCCGTCATAAAGAAAGCCCAGCAGAGGATGTACTTCCTGAGGCAGCTGAAGAAATTCAACCTGCCAACACGGACGATGATGCAATTCTACACCACAATCATCGAGTCCATCCTTACCTCCTCCATCACCGTGTGGTACGCTGGAGCCACTATCAGGGACAAACAGAGACTGCAGCGTGTTGTGCGCTCTGCTGAGAAGGTGATTGGCTGCAGACTCCCATCTCTGCAGGACCTGTACACCTCCAGGACACTGGGCCGTGCAGCTCGGATCACAGCTGACCCTTCTCACCCTGGACACAGTCTGTTTGAGCTGCTTCCCTCAGGCAGGAGGCTCCGGTCCATTTGCAATGAAATACTATATTTCAGATCCAAAGTTGTTGTTCCCAGAGAAGCACAACATCCTGAAATATATTTACATATTCTAGTTGGAAGCATTACTGTCACGGCCTTGCTTTAAAGTCACTTTAAGTAAAAACTGGCACAACTCACCCCACTCTCCCCTACTGAGAAACTCATACAGCATGTAGCTGTAACTTCTGATCAAACCAAAAGAGGTTTAAGTTTGGGTTTTTAAGAGCAATATGTTGACAACTAGAAGATTGACTACCATAGAATTCAGTACACACTCATGTCCTCTTTAGATGTACAGGGACACTTTTGTCTAAATTTTGTTTGTGCTACATTCTTTGGTTTTTAGTCAAATTTTGATACTCTGTTGTTTTTCCCATGTTGTGTGTCTCACCTCACTCGCACGTCTGTTGTCAGTCTACTCCAGTGATCTTCATGATGCCAAAACTATTAATGTAATGTCAGTTTTTTGAACTTGCTGCTATTTTGTCTGCCTTTCACACGATTTACATAATATCCGGTCAAATATGATTTGTACTTTTTCACTGTTGTTTCTGAATTATTCACTTGGCACTGCACTGTGCTACACCTGATATACTAGAGTTGTAGGCTAGGGCTGTGTGTAGTCTAAACAAGTCATTAAGTGCTTCTTAGAGAATCATTTATGTCTCTAACTAACCATAATATACAAAATAAACTTAAACAAATGTAGTGATTGAAACAATAAAGTGATCTGGAAAAGTAGTTACTGAGGTCACCGAGCAAGGGAGTGAGTCCAGGTTTAAGGTACTTTTGGTAGCTATATCTACAGTCAGGGAAAAAGTTATTTGAGCCCCTGCTGATTTTGTAAGTTTTTCCACTAAAAAAGAAATGGTCAGTCTATAATTTCAATAGTAAGTTTATTTGAACAGTGAGAGACAGAACAATAACAGAAAAGAATCCAGAAAAATGCATTTCAAAAACGTTATAAATGAATTCACATTTTCGTGAAGGAAATAGGCAATTGATTCCCTATTTTCATGAAGGAAATAGGCAATTGATTCCCTATCAATGAGCAATTAGCAAGATTTCTGGCTCCCATCTGTATTTTATACAGGTAACAAGCTGACATTGGGATCCTTCTCAACTCGTTACCTGTAGAAAAGATAGCTCTCCATAGAAGCAATCATTCTATCCAAATTTCAAACTTGCATAATGGCCAATACCAAAGAGCTTCCCAAGGATGTCAGGGACAAGATTGTGGACCCACACAAGGCTGGAATGGGCTACAAGACCATAGCCAACCAGCTGGGGGAGAAGGTGACATTAGTTGGTGTGATTATTCGCAAATGGAAGAACCATAAAATAACTGCCAATCTCCCTCGTTCCAGAGCTCCATGCAATATTTCACCTCATGGAGTTTCAATGATAATGAGGACAATGTGGGACCAGCCCAGGACTACTCAGGAGGAACTTGTCAATGATCTCAAGGCAGCTGGAACCATAGTCACCAAGAAAACAGTTGGTAACACACTACACCATGAAGGACTGAAATCCCAAGGGCCCGCAAGGTCCCCCTGCTCAAGAAAGCACATGTACAGGCCCATTTTAAGTTTGCATCAACATCTCAATGATTCAGAGGAAGACTGGGTAAAAGCGTTGTGGTCAGATAAGACCAAAATCAAGCTATTTTAGCATCAGCTCAGTTCACCGTGTTTGGAGGGGGAGGAATGCTGCCTATAGCTCCAAGAACACCGTCCCCACTGTCAAACAGTTAGGTGGAAATATTATGCTTTGGGGTGTTTTTTGCCAAGGGGACAGGACAGCTGCACTGCATCAAAGGGAGGATGGATGGGGCCAAGAACCATCAAATCTTGGGTGACCCAAGAAAATGGGTCACAGGTGGGTATTCCAGCTCGACAATGATCCAAAACACACGGCCAAGGCAACCAAGGACTGGCTCAAAAAGAAGCGCATTAAGGTCTTGGAGTGGACTAGTCAGTCTCCAGACCTTAATCCCATAGAAAATCTGTGGAGCGAGCTGAAGGTTTGAGTTGCTAAACATCAGCCACGACTTTAATGACTTGGAGAAGATCTGCAAAGAGGAGTGGGACAATATCCCCCCTGATATGTGTGCAAAACTTGTAGCTAACTACCAGACATAGCTGACAGCTATGATTGCACACAAAGGTTTTGCCATCAAGCACTAAACAGGTTTTTCAAATTGATCAAATACTTAATTCCTTCATGAGAATTGTGAATTAATTTCTAACTTTTTTGAAAGACATTTTTCTGGATTTCTTTGTTTTTTCACTGTCTCTCACTGTCTCTCACTGTCTCTCACTGTTCAAACAAACCTACCATTGAAATTATAGACTGATCATTTCTTTGTTAGTAGTGGAAGTGGTTCAAATAATTTTTTCTTTATACAGTCTTTTGATTTATGCCAACACCACTGCCCAATCTCTTTTTATACTGTCTTAAAGACAGTATAAAAATGTGTATTAACTTTAATTACAAATCTACAATAGCCATCCAAATACAGCCATTTATGAATGCACAACTGTATTTTTAACTATTTACAAAGATTAATAACTTTTGTTTTACATTTTTTACACATACTTTTTGTCAGAGAGACAAGAGTAGTTTAATATGCTAACTACATTTCTAGCTATACCGATTGCTTGTACTGTTTAAAGCTCTTCAGAGTGCTTGCCCAGCTTGCTCTTAACTTGTGGTAGACACATGGACAAATGTTTTAGAGTTTGTTTGTTTTTGTTTTTTTCAGTTATGTGCTTCCATGGACAACAACGCAAATGGTTCTCTGTAATGTGTCACATTACTTTTTTCCAGGCACAAGTCAAACTTATATAAATTATAATATTTGGAATACAATTTTAAATGTGTCATATGAATGGGATGTCCTTCTAAAGTGTCAAAAATTCAAATTATCTCTCAGTGACTGATTCTTTCAGCACTTGTTGAATTGACCGGTAGAACAATTTACATTTACTGAACCAATGCACTCTAATCTCAGGCTAGGCAATGGCTCACTGTCTCTAACAAATAGCAGCAAGGTGGGGGAATGGAGAGAGAGAAAGAAAGTGTCTGTTTTGTTTCATGGGTGACTGCAATTCCCCTTTTGTTTCCTGCTCTAAGCCCGGTGGATTGGAAATACATTTTAACCCAAGAGTCTTCAACTCCCCGAAGGCTCCTATACAAGCATTCACTCACACACAAGCCACGCACAGAAATGCCTGTCAAGAAAAGAATAAGAAAGAAAGAAAGAAAGAAAGAAAGAAAGAAAATACTTACACACAAAAATTCACTTTACTCTTTTCCAAACTTTCTAGGACAGTAGGACACACTGTCTCTCTACCTGTCTTTCACATAAATAGCCAAAGGCCAGTAGTAAACAACTACTTACACTGGCCTGCAATCCTGATAATCAACCTCTTATCAAGGGTTTCTTGAATCGTTAAGAATCTTTAACGCTTGTTAGGGCTCATTGACACTGGCTTTTACCTCCATTGACATCGAGAAAAGGCATTAAAGGTGCGTTAAATGTAATTTTGGTTGGACTATTAATTCATATTATCATATAAAAGCCAGTTCTTTAATCATTTCATAGGGTATAATCATCAGAAACAAAAACACATTAAACACAAGCCTCCATCATATAATGTGCAGGAAAGTTAAACATGTAGCACTATTTTGATAAGTTCAATATTCAATCCAGCTGTTTTTCCATATGGTTTCCCTTCAAAGGTTTTACACCTTTTACATTTTACAAGAGCCCATGTTATAAAATGAAGGCTATCTCACACTGGATGACTTTTAATTTGAAATTAAAACATAAAGGTTTGACGTTGTATTAAAACAATAATGTGGCAACTGTAATATGACAAATGAGAGTTTAAACTATAGAATTGCTACAGTGAAAAATAACAATTTGTTTTATAAATAATCAAATGAAGGCCTGCTGCTTTCTTCTGAAGTAAATGTAGTAAATATATGTTTGATTAAATACTCTAATTTAGATTAAAAGATTATAAAACATGGGGGTTTTTGTGTGGAAGAAGTACAAATTTTAGAATGTGTCACAAGCAACTGTTTTGCATTCATAAATGGCTGTATTTGGATGGCTATTGTAGATTTGTAATTAAAGTTAATACACATTGGTGTTAAAGAAAGTATAAGAAGAGATTGGGCAGTGGTGTTGGCATAAATCAAAAGATTGTATAAAGCCAGGGAAAAAACTGTCTTTTCAAGATCTGCCGCTCCAATGATCCTGGAGAAGAATGTGCAATATACACGAATAGCCCGTTTTTGGTTAAATATGCTCTGCTATCAAGGTGGAGGCTGTCTATGCATAAGGCTGTTTTGTATGGCCAAACTTAATTAAATACTTCTGCGTAAGACAACCTAGTCCACTAAATATCCTTGCTGAGGGAGCTGACCTAGTCTAAAATTTCCTTTATAATATGCATAGTCAAACCAGAGCGTGCCTAAATGACCAAATTACACTTTAATTATTATGTGAAAATTTTCAGTTTGCATATTTCAGTGTAATACAACTTTTTTGCAGTCTTCTGCAAATCAAAATAAAAGCAGACAGAAGCACATGCTTTCTTTTCAACGGTTTCCTAATCCAATTACTTTAATACCTATAACTAAATTTACCTTGTGTTCTCAGCTGACACCATTCCCAGTAACGCAGACAAAATTACCGCATACCACGAGACAAACTCTTTCGACACAAGCAGTGAATGCTTTGAGGCCCTATTGTGTTTCTGTATTCTGAACCAGTGGTGCAGAAGACAGCAAATGAAATCATTATGCTAATTACAAATGCATATTTAAAATGTCCCCAGCTTGAGTGCAAACGTCAACAAGCAAAATCACAGAGCTGATGACAGTCTTAACTTTATAAATTCTTTGACTCTTATAACCTTCTCAACAACACTGGGCTTAGGCAACTCGCTGAAGATCTAAATAAAAACTAATTGCAAAGCAGGGGAAAGCTATAATTAGAACAAATCAGCAAACTTCCACCTTACAATTTCCTCAAAGGAATAGCATTTACAGAGAAACTGCAAGAACAACAACCTTTTTACTTTTTAATAAAAAAGCAAAGAAAGCCCTGATATCACTGGAAAGGAGTAGTAAATTTTACCTGGCAAAGACTTGGTGCTGCTTCCCTGGATGCACAAACAGAGCGTCAATAAATCATAGGGCATTTCTATGATGTCATAGGATATGTTAATGTGTAAATCTGCAGAAGGACACTGGCATATTTTCTTAAATGCCTATTCTAATATACTTTTAATATATGTGCAAGTGGATAAAAAGAATGGCCATTGCAAATATAGATTTTGTAGATTTTGTGTATCTTTTGTGTTCACTGTATGCTATACAGAGCTAACTGGTAAATAAAAAACATCAGTTGTAATAATTGTCCTGATTTTGAAAACAACACGGAAATTAAAATACTAAAAATGTAGTTACTCTTTAAACATTATTTCATAAAGCTTTGTGAAGTTTGTTTAAAACAAAATCCCTTATGGCTTTTTAGAACTCAGCAAGCCAAACTTAATGCTAACTCATGTGTAACACGTTGAGGCCTGGCCAGTGCACACAGGGGTGCTCAACTAATGGCCTTTTAAGCTTAATGACTTAAACCAAGCAGAACTGAATGTTTATAAACCTCTCATTTATCACTGGAGTTTATTCAGCCAATCCTAATAGATGTCTTCCAATGCCATGCTAAATGAGGTGGTGGTTCTTTAATTCTACTGGGTAAATGGTATTCGCATCTTGGGTTAATGCAAAGTGAAAGAGGAATTGTTTGAGTCATTTCCTTTGTTTGTTTTTCTCCCAATAATTTATTAGCAAGACGTTTCACTGAGAAATTAGGCTGTAGATGCCAGCGAGCAAAGTGAAAGAAATGTAAACGGGGAAAAGAGAAAAAACTTGACAGAATTTAATATATGAACAAACTAGAAGTTATATTGAAATGGGATCAAACTAGCTGCGAGTGAGTACTCAACACACACCACAGCCTTCTTTAAACTCTTCATTTATTTTAATTTTAACTACACACCTACAGCTGTGATCATAAGTTTACATACACTGAACATGGGCATGAATGTCATGGTAACTTGAGGGCTTTAATGCTTTATCTGAACTCTTCTTTTGCCAGGAGGAAATTATGGTCCAGCATCTCTAATGACTCTAAAACAACAAGAATTGGCTAAAGTATACATGCAGGCTCAAATATCTAGTCTTAAAATCACTTTGATATTTTAATAAGTGATGCTGAAGGTTTTAGAGTGTCTTTTAAATTGGCAAGGCCGAGGCCTATTAACTTCTCATTAGTGATCATGATTTAATACAACTAGTAGTTGCTCTTTGTCATCATAAATAGTATTTGTTTGACAGCAATTATTAGCTAAGGTGGTAGAGCAGGTCACCTACTAATCAGAAGGTTTGTGGTTTGATCCCCATCTGCTCCGGTCTGCTTGTGCAAGATACTGACCCCAAGATGCTGTCTGATGCATCCATCTGCGATGTTAGAAAGAAAGCGCTTGCATAAAAAAAGTGTTTGTGCGAATGGGTGTGAATAGGTTAATGAGGTAAGTTGTGTAAAGTGCTTTGAGTGGTCAGATAGAGTAGAAAAGTGCTATATAACAGAGGTCCCCAACCCCCAGGCCACAGACCGGTACTGGTCCGTGAGTCGTTTGGTACCAGGGCCACGAGAGTTGAGGCTTATCAGTTTTTATCGTTATTTTTTTTTACTCGGTTTCCCTAGGTCTTTTTCTCTGTGTTATGAATAAATCTTTTTTGGTGCTGGTACTGGTTTTATTCTGTTGTATTTATCCACGACACCTTAAAGGACGGTCAGTGAAAATATTGTCGGACATAAACCGGTCTGTGGCGCAAAAAAGGTTAGGGACCCCTGCTATATAAGAAACAGTCCATTTACCATTTACCAATTAAAAAACAGTGTAAAGGTGTTGGTGTAGTTCTTAAAAGGACAACTATAGATTTACAGAAGTTGTGAATGCCTCCTGGAGAGAGTTTCAACTCTGATCTGAGAAGCTTCTTCAGTTCTAATAGCAATTGGTGAAGAGTCCCAGGTTTTAAGCCCTATGGGAGTGTCCCCAAAAGGGTCATGGACTCCCTACTGATCCTCTGCCTAATCACACAAGCCAAGGTGTGAAAACGGGTGTGGATCACAATCAGCCAAGGTTTTGGGTGGACCCATGGTGAAATCTAGCCCCACCCTATCATGTGATTTACTGAGGTCAAATGCCCCAGAACGTGAATGAGTGTTAAGGCATCTGGGAAGGGATCTCAAAGCTGGATTATAGAGGGCAGACAGTTGCTGTGGTAAGGCACCACTTCTGTTCAAAGATGGTCATTCACTGTGGACACAGATGGCTTCTTTCACTCCTCTTTCAAACCATCTCTCTTCTCTGTCCAAAATGTGAACATTGGCATCCTCGAAAGAGTGTCCTTTATCCTTTAGATGCAGATGCAGACGCTTTTCTCCTTATACTACGATGCCCTGTATGACTGAGAACCTTCACAGACAACACCTAAATTGCTTTCTCAGATGAGAAAATATTGGTTATGATTCAGGAAAAACCCAGGTATTAACAAGGGTGACCTGCATTACTGTCCACAGCATTACTGTCCACATTGAGTTTTCCATTGCCATGGACTGAGAAGGTGACCAAGAAAGAAGACCCTGCTCCAAAAATGGAACTTTCAAGCTTGACTGAAATGTGAAATTTGTACCTTTAGGTAATCTTAATTTATGCTATTGTATCACTGGAATAACCTTCCAGTTGATACTCATATGTATGTATTGATTTAATTCTTAAATTATGTTCTGATACTTATTTATTTAACTTGCATTCCTGGGTAATTAGAGCCTTCCATCTGTCAGTGTATTTTGTACTTTGCAATTGCCCCTATATGTAATTTAATTTCAATTTATTGTATTATTGAGAAGCACTTTGGTGTACCTTTGGTTTTTAAATGTGCTATATAAATAAAGTTGTGTTGTATATGCAGTTGCTTACATTGATGAGCCAAGACTTCTAGAGAAAGGATTTAATGGTCAGATATGAAAAACATTGAGCTATGAGGACATTTGCTATCACTGCTATGCAGATGATATTTGGTTATATATCTCTTTTACATCCCAAGATGTTTCTGAGCTGCATAGGTGCTTTGACTCCATTAAATGTCGGATGACTGACAGCTTTCTCCAAATTGATGAAGAAAAAACTTAAACCCCCTCTTTGCTCCCTTACTGATTTGAGCCTGGGGTAATGTAAGCTCTTGGTCCCCTTGTGACATTTGCTAAATCATCTATCAGGAACATTCGGCTAATTTTGACTATGCTCTCACATTGGATGCTGATGTCAACATCATCAGGGAATCTACCCTCCCCTCCCATGGCCTGTTCTCCCTCCTGCCATCTGGCAAGAGGTACATGAGCATCAGCTGCAGAACCAGCAGGATGCTGGAAGGGTTCTTTGCACAAGCTATGAGGCTGATAAATGGACTGTGCCCACTCCCCATTCACACAGCCACTCACACAGCCAGACTTTAAGACCCACAAAGGACTGGGACCCCCCCAAATCCATACACACACACATACAGCATACTCCTCATATACACACACTTAGCCGATCTTATATCAGCAGTCCTCTTAGTGAGAGTGGTCAAATATTCATCCAGAACTATGCCAAAAGTGTCTAGTAGAGGTACAACTAGGTAAGGGTCATTTATGTATGTAAATCCAACACCAAAAGAAATCTTTTTTTGCACCTATTTTTTTTTAAAGTTATTTAAGATGTATGATGTACAATCATTTCAGACTGGAAAAAGAACATTTTAAAAAAATATCATTAAAAGCCCAACATTACCATGATATCAATCCCCATGATTATTATGTGTAAACCTCTGACTACAACTATATAAACTTTTAGGACTGCATGTTGAATGTTGGAATGGTATTGAACTGACACAGTCTGATCATAACCAGACAACTGTCAAATCTCTTACTCACAAATAATTTGTGCCATACTCACAAAATGACTCACAAGAAGAAAAATATACCAGTTACACTATTATGGTTGGTTAGAAAAGTGTTAGACGAACCCTAAGTGTGCATGCTACCAATTGTAACGTAATTTTGCAAAGGCTGTTACAAGACTCCTGGGGCAATAGGTTGTGCCCAGCACTACCCCTTTCCGAGTCTTACATAACGTTTTAATTCATCAAGTAAGAAGAAAAAAATATATACTGCTTTATTGCAACCAAAGGGGATAAAAGAGATGTATGTCTGAGTAAATGTAGAAATCCAAAGCAAAGAACAGCCTTTTCCCTCCAAAGCGTCATGGTGAGAGTCTTAACAGGATTTCATTGATTTTAAGCCACTCTCTGCTGCGTGCAGTCAGGGCAATGAGCTACAAACAAGTTACTTTCATTTCTTTTCCTTTTAATGGAGTTTCAAAGGGTAAACGGGTAAATCAAAGCAGAAAAAATGTTGGTTAAAAAAAGTAGTTATGGAATAAATAAAAGATCTGGGGAAAATAGCAAGTTTAATTGGGTTGATGAATCATCGTTGTTTTCAGTGCATTTGGAACATATTTCTTTTTTTTTTCTCTCTGTTTTAGATTTTCTTCCAAACAAGATATGCATAAATAGAGCAACAGAAACATGGACAGAGTGTTATATAGGAAACTCCAGGACTCCACTTTGTAACAAGCTATAAAATCTCCCCGTGCTTTCCTCTGTTTCTGTTTCTGCCAGTCTGAGTGTTTCAGTCAGTCACTGTATGATTTCGTTCTTTTTGCTTGTGAGGGCTTAGACAACAATCCCAGGACTAATTCACAGAAAAGCTAATAATATAGCTTGTGCTGCAGATGAGAGCTGTTTAAAAACAATATGGTTATAATAACTTTAGCATTGATTCCACAGGCCTAGGAAATGATTGAGGTATCACACAACTTTTTTCTGAAAAATAGTTTTTGAAGGCTGATATTTTGTATATATAATTCTATCCATTGCATACCTTTATTTTTTAACTAAGATTTGAATATTTTTATTTTTATTCATTAGGAATGACAAAAATTTAACTCATGAGGAAGCATTACAATTGTACTGATGTATTTCTTGGACATGTGGAATGCAGTGGTTGAAACAGAGGTTGTGGTATTGCAGTGCAGTGTAGTACTTCAAAGCCTCAGCTTGTTATTCAGCCTCTCCTCTGATGTTGACTGGATAGCATGCTCTCTATAGGTTTGCTAATGATAAGGTCATGAGGTTATGTTTGGACTGCACCGGCATATGAAGAGGGCAAGTATCTTGTTTGTTGCACCAGGACTTCAGTGTTTTTGAGAAATGTCTAAGGGATGAACTTAAGGGGATGAATAAAATCTTCTTTCCATTTTCATTTTGCTGAGTACAAATTGCCAAAATATAATTAAATATAACATTGCTACTGTAGAAGACTAATGGTCAGCTGTCTTCGTGTGTCGTTTCTATGTGAGTGCAATACATATCCATATCCATATCTCTCTTTCTCTCTCTCTCTCTTCAATTACGCCAATTTTTCCAGTTATTTATTGCAATTCAAATCATTCAAGGGCTGAACTGCCAGCCACTTGATTATGGTGTTTCATTTGTGCCCTGCCTGCTAGCATCTTGCACCCTGTGAATTTTCTCAGTGGCATCTTTACATAGCCTGCACCTGGGGTCTTGCCTGGTGTGGTAGATCTCAGCCTCTATGGATTTTGTGCTGAAAGCTTGTTCCTGTGCTGCCATGATTAATACCTTTGTGCTTTCTTCCAGTCTAGCTTTGTCCAGCCACAGGTAGGATTTCTGGATGACAGACACTTCCTCTATCTGCTGGTGGTGGGGCCTATCCTTCCATGATGGCTCCTCTTGCTTCTCTTTCTTGGGTTTCTGCTGCCTGAGGTATTCACTGAGCATGCGGTTGGTCGTGGCCATCCTTCTGATGTACTTTGTAACAGCAGTCTGGCAAGGAAGGAGCTGGTAGCAGGTCGGACGGGCATATGGTGTGAAGGTTAGTGGGATAACTCAAGCCAGTCAGCTAAATCAAACAACAGACCTTTATTTGACGTTAGCAACATAAGACCATACAAGCCAGGTCTCCACGGCTCTACTCGGTCCGTACATACATGTGCGGGGATGGGTAGTCACCGGTGCAAGCTGTTACAATGGTAAGGTCTCTCTTGGAACAGACACACGAGCAGCATGAAATGGCTGCCACAATATACTCACACACCCACTAGGAGACTCATCCAACTACTACAATAGTAGGGCAACCCCCCCCCCCTAGTGGTGCTATAACAGAATAAGGGGTTGTTACAACTTGTGGATGTTCGTTGTCTTCTCCTGGACTGTGGTACTGACACTAACTAGTCCCTGGCCTCCTTCTTTCTGCTTAGCCTACAGTCTCAGGGTGTTGGGCTTGGGGTGAAACCCTCCATGCATTGTCAGGAGCTCCCTTATCTTGAGGTCAGTAGCTTATTATCACAACAGGCGACTTCATCACAGGCAGGGTGTAGGTGTTGATAACCTGGATCTTGTTCTAACCATTCAGCTGACTCCTTGGAACCTGCCTGATGCCTGATGGCGAACAGTGCTATGGGCTTGAAGTTGGCTTCTAGTGTTGTATACCACATCCTCACTGAGTTCCTGATGAAGGCTCTTAGGGTCCTGTTGAGCCTTTATAGGTCTGGGCTAGGGTTGTCGAACTCCAGGCCTCGGGGGCCGGTGTCTAGCAAGTTTTAGATAACACCCTGGGTCAACACACCTGAATCAAATGATTAGTTCATTACCAGGTTTCTGGAGAACTGCAAGACACGTTGAGGAGGTAATTTTGCTATTTAAATCAGCTGTGTTGGATCAAGGACACATCTATAACCTGCAGGACACCGGCCATTGAGGCCTGGAGTTCGACACCTGTGGTTTAGGCATTCCAGGATTAGTCCATTTGAAAGCCTAACTCTTACCCTTGCCGAACTGGAAAACTCAAAAAACAGTATGTTGTCATCTACTGTCCACTCAGATTTATCTTTATATCTCATTTAGTGCTCAGTTCAGATAAAATATTTATCCATATAGATGCTGAAAATGACACCCTTAACCCAGAATTTTATCTGTTATTAGACTCAAATGGCATCTTTCAAAATGTTAAAGATCCCAACAACAAGTCTAATCATACTCTGACTCTTGTTCTGACATATGAAATCATATAGGAAATAAACGTTTAATAGTGTTCGCTGTAAACTCTCTTTTGTCACACCATTTCTTTATAATATTTAAATTGAGAATAATGAAATACACAGCAATTGGGAATACATTTCATTACAATAGATGTCTTTCTGAAATTGTGGTAACTAAATTTAAGGATATAATTCCTCCACTGTTATCTTCTTCAGTGCTATGTGCCAAAACAGTGCAGAGCAGTTACCTAAACTCTACTCCCACTGAGGTCGCTTATTTTACAAACAGTGTTACATCCTCACTGCGTACGACTCTAGATACTCTGGCTCCTCTGATAAAGAAAGCCTCAAATCAGAAGTACTTGACTCCATGGAATAACTCTTAAACACCTACCCTAAAGCAGATAACCTGTAAACTGGAGAGGAAATGATCTCTCACTAATTAAGAAGCACTTCATTTAGCCTGAAAAAAGAAGTTGTTGCACTATAAGAAATCCCTCTGTAAGGCAAGGACATTTTACTATTTGTCACTGTTTCATCACTGAGAACCCTCGGGTTCTTTTTTTAGCACTGTAGCCAGGCTTACAAACAGTCAGAACTAGTAATGACTTCTGAATTTGTTCAAAAATAAAATTTTAACAATTTGAGAAAAAAAAATCATAATCATAATCATAATAATAGTTAGAGTAAGACTTAAGTAAGATATTTCCAGATGACCTCAGTGAATAAATAATCTTGGACAGGACTACAATTATGTTCTTTCTAAACTTAGTGTACTAAACAAGTCTTAATCGTGTATTCTGTATCATCTCAGTAAGCATGATGATGTTGAATGAATTAGTTAAACATCAGTAGTTGTCTAGTTAGGGCTGTTCAAGACTTAGTCTAATAGCAAGGCCACAGTCTTGTTGTGTCACTCATGTAAACACTTTCAGTTAAATGAGTGTTCCTGGAGTTTGATTTGAAGACATTGCATTGTTTTCGTAAAATGCCTCCAAAATAATAGTTTTTCAAGTCCTGCCAACAGTCCCTTTTATGTGAAGATGCTCAAGGCTAGTTTAATAAACCTTTGGTTGACCTATCAAGTTAATGACTTTTGTGACAGGTATCCTTGATAGGTTAAGCTGGCTTCACATTACAGGATAGAGGTTGTAGTGAAGTGTTTTTGCCATTTACAACTTGTCAATGGTTTGTTTTTTTTTTCTGTTTCAGCCTGTTGAAATGAAACTAAATCCAGTGACTGAAATGAATTCTCTCCAGAATAGCTCTGCTTTTGTAAAATGTAATTCTTAAGTCAAAGTTGCGCTTAAACACCACTAGCAAAATGTACAATGTATTCACCAAAATGAGTGGGAAAATGGTGTGAAATTATATGCCAAATATGAATAAAGGGTTCAGTAGTAAGGTATTTCTAAATGTGAATGGACAAGTGGTGGGATATAGTAAACATGCAAAAAGAGTAAGAAAACTGTGGTGATATGTGAAGAGAACTGATAAAAATGATTGGATGCTATCTGCCTGGAGAAACGAAAGGTTTGAAGACTGGTGTGCTAAAGTGCAAACTGCTGTGGGGTGAGAAGTAAGTTTAAAATAAGAACCTTTCATCCTACGTTTTTGTCATGAAATCCAAGTATCACAAGCTCACTCACACACACACACACACACACACACACACACACACACACACACACACACACACACACACACACACGTATTGGACATGGTACCACTCAAATTCCAGAGTGCTTACAGCAGGTACAGGAAAAGACTGTAAAATACTAAATACACTGACACCCAGTCTCTTGCGCACTCTCTCTCTCTCTCTCTCTCTCTCTCTGTCTCTCTCTCTGTCACACACATATTCATTCTATGGAAAACTTCTGATCTGATCTTGCTTTGTAAAATGCAATCATTCATTCACAAACGTGAAGGTAACACACTAGGAAAATATCTGCATTTGCAGCAAACACACAGACACACAGGCATACTGGTTATGTGTGGTTGAATGCATGTGGGTGTGCAAACCCCCACACATGTGCTTTGACAGATACAGCAAAAGTCTCCACACTAAAACTGAGAGCCTATGTTTAAAGCTGTACATTGAATGAGGAAGATTTATTTTGAAATCATGCAAAAGTGAATATGTATCTCTGCAGTGGTACATAGACTCACCTCAAAAATAAAAACATGATCAATCACCTTGTTGTGGCATGCCAGTCTCCAAACCAATATTAGCACATGATTTTGAATGGAAGACTTTGATTGGTTATAATAATGTTATTTCTCTGAGTTGCAATTTACTTCATGATGTGTTATGACCTTGGGCCCCAGCGATATTTGAATTAGCGCATACTCGTTCATTTTCTCCCCGAGACTGGAGAAAAATGATTTGCTACATTGAAGGATATGAATAAGAGGAAATTACAGGATGACAGGATGGGAGGGTGTGAATCTTAGGACAAAATGTACATGGAAAGTAAGAATTTTAGAGAAGGAAATGAAGGAAAATGACCTGCAGTGTGTTTAACTTGCTACATTTTGAAACAATAGCCATTAAGTATGAATGATAGAGCCAATTAGATAAGTACATTTTAGAGCTCATTAAAGGCTTGGCAGGGTGGCTTATTGTTTAAAGATACCAGCCATTAATGATAGGGCCAACATGTATCAGCCCACATCCTCTTTAAGTGCTGCCAGATCATTGTCACAGATGGCAACTGTGACATAAAGTTATAGTAAATTGGTAAAGAATGCTGGAGTGTCACAAGGGCTGCATATTTTTGTTAAGAATCACCCCCCACCCTGCTCCCCAAGTGGACATTAACAAGCCAAAGAATGAAAACAACCCACTGATGAAGGAGGCAAAACGAAGCTGGCACAATCTGTGCCAAGCAACAGATGTTAGCTGGCAGTCCACCACACAAATGGTTATAAAACATCCATGACGGAATCTGCACCCTATCGTGCCCTCACAGAAGTGCGGTAGCCAGCCAGAATTCTTGCAGAAATTCCTCTTCAGTAAGCACATAAACACAAAATTACACAAAGAAAAAGAGTAAAACATTAGGTAATGAAGGATGATTCTGTGGTGTAGTGTGTTGGGTTTTGGTGCCTTCTGTTGGGTGGGAGTATTGTGTTTGCCACACTGTGAATTGGCTGTGGTTGTGATGGATGAAGTTAAACAAAGTTGCTCTCCCAAAAGCTATGAAAAACATAGTATCAAAACTAAGCCAATGCTTTCTTTTCACAAAATTAATAGGTCACATCTAGTATTAGTGATGTAATAAGAAAGGTTGAACCCAGCAGTTCGTTTGGGCTATTCAAAACCTTATGAACAGCATTTTCAGACAAAAAACCCCCACCATTGTGATCCACGCTCAGTGCTCTCATTAATAGTGCTTTTGGACACAGCTCTTTTTAAGAATAGCAACAACCTCTAAAGCGTAATCTGACCTGTGTTTATTTTGAAAATAATTAGATAGATTCAATAGGCAACAGTTTACTAACATGCAAAATTTAGGAAATTTAGCAGGTGATACCGAAGTGTTAAAGTCCAAAAAGGTCAGTTAATATGAAATATTTAGTAAATTAGGAATTTCATAAGTAAAAGTCATTAATCGGAACAGAGAATGATCTGTTTCCCTTATAGCATCTGGAAATTACTGTTTAAGAAACATATTGAAACAATATTAAAAGTATCCATCCATCCATCCGCTTTCTTCTGCTTATTCAGTTCAGGGTCACATGGGGTGCTGAAGCCTATCCCAGCTGCCACAGGACAAAAGAAAGCACACACCCTGGACAGCTTTCCAGTCCATCACAGAATAAATACTGTATATAATAGTATTTCCTTGTGATTAAATCTCAACCTGCTTGCAGCTATTGTGTGATTTTATGTGTTATTATACATATGTATGTGCACACAGTGTAATGATTATTAGTTTTTGTGTCCTGTAAAATGCTATAAGGCAAATTAATTGCAAAACAATACATTGTTAGCCTTGGGTCGTTCTTCCCCTTCTGGTCTCCATGGGGGTTGAGAGTATTTATCAAATGGTGTCATCAACAGCAGCATTTTGGCCCGATGTTAACTTGTGTGTTTGTGTGTGTTTCAGAGATGTTTACTTTCCTTCAGGCAGACAAAGCAGAACCCCTGCAGACCCATATAGCCTGGCATATGGCTAACTCTCCTTCTCGCTCCTCTGACTTGCAGCACACACACACACACACACACACACACACACACACACACACACACACACACACACACACACACACACACACACACACACCAAAGTGAGTTGAATCACACAGTCATAATGTAACCACACAGGACACCACAACATGATGCAAACAGACAGACAGAACATCCTTTTGTGCCCTGAATCTAGTTGCAGTATCTGGACTTAGATGGGTGGGTGTTCAGAATATTCCCCTTCTTTCCATTTCTTCTTTTAATTTCATCTCTGTCAGTGATTCAGGTAGATCTGTCATTGACTTTGGATTACTCTCCTCAATTTGATCTCAGCAGCTGCCTCTTCTTCAAGTTGTGCATAACTAGTGAATCTGCAGGACTTTGATAAATCTTTGGCAGCCTTGTAGGCATAGTAACTGTTGCTATGAAAAGAATTTGGAGGGAGGTTAAATACTGGTATGTACTCACTTGAGAACATGCACATAAATATGTAAACGTAATTTCCCATATTGATTCATTACTCTGCAGTGTGCAAATCCTCTCTCTGATTCATATGTGTAGCAAATCCCCTGGTGGATTTCTGTGTTTGTGTCTGTGATCCTTCATTATGGATTCTAAAAAGAACACTGACTAACATAACTGTAATTAATATGCAATAAGCTCTAGCACTAACACTAACAACACACTCAACATTTTTTTACAAACCTATGTCTCTCTTTGTGAGGATTAACTGACTTCCTAATAAATCACTCCCTAAGACAATTATCCACACCCTAACAATCACAGCAACCCTTAACCACTGACTTAAACTTAACCCTATCCTTAAAAAAATGCCTTATGTACACTTCCTTGAATTTTAAACAGAACGTGAGAACATGTTCTGACTTCCTGCAGATGTGCTAATTTCCTCAGGTGTAAAATTGTTCCCTACAACGATGGATTTACATGGATAGACAAACAGAGACACTCATCTTTCATTTTCTCCTCTCATTTGAAATTTTAGAGTGAATATGACTGAATAAATTTGCTTATTTGCATTAAAAAGCTACACACAAAGAAACACTAAGTGTATGTGACTTGCCCATGCACCATGGAGGTATTTTCAACTCATCATGAATGGTACAAAACAGCCACCTCAATTAGAACACCCTTGCACCTAATCAGCTGAGCAGTATCAGCTGACTATTACCTGTGCTAATTACACTGAAAACAAGGCAGTGATGTGTGATTATCTGATGTACTCACTTTTTCACCTCTCTGATCCTTCATGTCACTGACTGTTTCTACATGTTACAAGTTGTTTTTCCTGATGACTCGTGCTGCCATTACTGATTATCCTGATGTCTGGATGTCTGGCTTTGCCGTCACAGCTTCCTCTCATTGTTTTCATCGCACTTGACTTGTTATCTTGTGCCTTTTGAGTTGCATGTGTTTGTGCATGTGTGTGTGTGTGTGTTTTCTGTGTTACTAATGTGTTGTGGTCTTCCTACTCCTGAGAGGTCTCTACCACCAGTGTTGAGTGTAACACTTTGAACTACATACACTGTATTGCACATTATATTGGCTTGTAATGCAATAGTCTGCAGTTACAGTTTGCCTGACTTCATTTTGAGACAAAAGATTGCAAAATATTCTAGAAATGCAAATTACTTTAAATTTACTGTGTAAATAGGGTAAGAATGTGATGTTACAGTGTTTAGGAACACATGGTACCAAGGGTCAAATTATCTAATAATCTACACCAACGCAGTGACTTCTTTTGAGGGTAAAATGTTAATGAAAGATATCCAAGAATAGATTAATGTGGACCACCAGTACTAATGAACTTGTACTCTTTAGAAACTACTGTTTGAGCTGTTGCAACGGTTGTATAGGGATCTCCACGCAATGTTGCGTGGAGATCAGGGGCAGTACCTGTGGACTGGCAGACCGGGGTGGTGGTCCCCATCTTTAAGAAGGGGGACCGGAGGGTGTGTTCCAACTACAGGGGGATCACACTCCTCAGCCTCCCTGGGAAAGTCTATGCCAGGGTGCTGGAAAGGAGAGTTCGTCCGCTAGTCGAACCTCGGATACAGGAGGAACAATGCGGTTTTCGTCCTGGTCGCGGAACACTGGACCAGCTCTTTATCCTCTCCAGGATACTTGAGGGTGCATGGGAGTTTGCCCAACCAGTCTACATGTGTTTTGTGGACTTGGAGAAGGCATTCGACCGTGTCCCTCGGGGTGTCCTGTGGGAGGTGTTGCGGGAATATGGGGTGTCTGGCCCATTGCTACGGGCCATTCGATCCCTATACAACCGTTGCAAGAGCTTGGTTCGCATTGCCGGCAATAAGTCGGACTCGTTCCCGGTGGGTGATGGGCTCCGCCAGGGCTGCCCTTTGTCTCCGGTTCTGTTCATAATTTTTATGGACAGGATTTCTAGGCGCAGCCAGGTGGCGGAGGGCTTTCGCTTTGGTGGCCTCAGAATCTCATCTCTGATTTTTGCAGATGATGTGGTTCTGTTGGCTTCATCGGGTGAGGGCCTCCAGCTCGCACTGGAACGGTTCGCAGCCGAGTGTGAAGCAGCGGGAATGAGGATCAGCACCTCCAAATCTGAGGCCATGGTTCTCAGCCGGAAAAGGGTGGAGTGCCCACTCCGGGTCGGGGATGAGTTCCTGCCCCAAGTGGAGGAGTTCAAGTATCTCGGGGTCTTGTTCGCGAGTGATGGGAGAAGGGAGCCGGAGATCGACAGACGGATTGGGGCTGCAGCTGCAGTAATGCGGACGCTGCACCGGTCCGTCGTGGTGAAGAGGGAGCTGAGTGTAAAAGCGAAGCTCTCAATTTACCGGTCGATCTACGTCCCTACCCTCACCTATGGCCACGAGCTGTGGGTAGTGACCGAAAGAACGAGATCGTGGATACAAGCGGCAGAAATGAGCTTCCTCCGAAGGGTGGCTGGCCTCTCCCTTAGAGATAGGGTGAGAAGTTCGGCCATCCGGGAGGGGCTCAGAGTAGAGCAGCTGCTGCTCCACATCGAAAGGAGCCAGCTGAGGTGGTTCGGGCATCTGACAAGGATGCCCCCTGGGCGCCTCCTGGGTGAGGTGTTCCAGGCATGTCCCACCGGGAAGAGGCCCCGGGGCAGACCCAGGACACGCTGGAGAGATTATATCTCTCGGCTGGCCTGGGAACGCTTTGGTATTCCCCCGGATAAGCTGGAGGAGGTGGCTGGGGAGAGGGAGGTCTGGGCCTCTTTGCTTAGGCTGCTGCCCCCGCGACCCGGCCTCGGATAAAGCGGATGAAGATGGATGGATGTTTGAGCTGTTTGGTACAGCTCAACCTACAAGAAAATGGCATGCATCTAAGTGGTAGGGAACGGATTATTAAACAGGTTCTCAGATGAAATGATATTTCAATATTAAAAACCTCAAAAATATTTGATGTGGTCAATATTACCTGATTTCAGAACTGATTTCTGGGGAAATGGATCCAGGGGCATTCATTTTCATACTTATGAATGATTTCTAAAACTCAGATGCTTTTTCCAGAGATAGCTTCCAAACTCTAATTAAGCTTTTATGATAAATGTGAGACAGTTATTTTGTTGTTGCTAAAATTTTGCCATTCAGATGACTGGTAGTTTGGGTCATTTTCAAAACTGAATTTCTAATGATGACAGCCTTGGAATTGTTTTGGAATTTTTCTTTTCTTTTCTTTTTGTGTGTTTGTTTTATTACAGGAATCATATTTTTATATGTTATTCTTTAAAATTCTTCAAAAATAAAATCTTAGTCAGAGAAAAAATATTTTCAATATGTTACATATCAAACTGCTGCAAGTCTGTTAGAAATTGCCTTTTTTTTTTTTTATTAATATTTGTTCGTCACTATGGATAGCTTTCTGTTTAAATGTGATATAAACAAAACAGTTTTCATCTCTGCATCAAAAAGGAAAAACCAAATCTGGGTCCCAAATAGGATGAGTCTAAAACAAAACAGGTGTTTTCAGTGCTCACTTTCACCTGTGAAGCAACTGAGCCTGCATAAATAATGTTTATCTTTTATGTTTTTGACCCATGGTGATTTGATTGTAGTCCATCCCAAAAAATCTAAAATAGCTAGCAAAATGAGTCCATATGTGGCAGAACGAAATGAATGGAGTTCAAATGTAGTGGTTTCTAGAACCAACCAATGCTGCAACCCAGTGTTGGAATCAGACTACTGACCAAGTTGAGTAAGGTTTTGTTTCAGAAGCTCAAACTGTTGGTCTGCAGTGTTGTTTGTGCACAGATCTGGCACGAAATCTCTCTCTATGGGATCCTTATCTAACATACTGGAGATCTCATTTTCATTATATTTCTGTTAAGGCCCTGGACTGTGCCTTCAATAGGCTCAGTATAGAGTCAAGAGCTGGTATCCTCTGGAGGTCTTATAGTAATGGAACTGGACCGGGGATGGTGGTGTCATTATCCATTCGTACCAAAGTTAGGAAGTCAATATTGTACTGTTTCAAGTTGTGGACATCAGGTTGAGAGGAGCCCAGTGTTAGGGTGCCTGGGTCGTCGACCCAGTGTTTTGTGTTTTTGGTTCTTTGATTTTGTTTATTTCATTATATTCTAGCTTTGCCTTATGGGTTATAGGATTATTCTAGGTTTAGGTTCTCTGTGTGGGTTTTGTTAGAGTTTTAGTGTTCTGGTTTTCTGACTGTGATCCATAGTTGCTGTATCCCCATGTCAAGCCTGCGTCTCTGTGTTATGTTTCCTGTTTTACTTTGAAAGTCCGTGTCTCATATTAATGCGTCTGCTTTTGCTTCCTTTGTCTCGTCAGCCCTGATTTGTCCCAGCTGTGTTTCCCTCCTGCCTCTCATTCCCCGATTGCTCCCTCTGTGTATTTAAGCCCTGTGTTTTCCTGTGTCCGTGTCGTGATCTACCCTCACCTTGCTGTGTGGACCGCCCGCCCAGGTTATTGTTATTTTCAGTTTAGTACAATGGAACCCTGACTTATAAAATTAATTTGTTCCCGAGGGTCTTGCGCAAGTCGAAAATTTTCTTAAGTTGAAGCACCCATCGCGCCTTTTGAGTGAACAATAGGCTATAGGCTAATTGCTAACTGCAACAATACGTCGTTCAAGTGGAACAGCGAAGCGCAAGTACGAAACCCAAGGGGGTTGTCACATGATTCGGAAGGCATTGTGGGCATTGTAGGCATTGTGGGCTCAGCCAATCAGAACCAGCCGGATTTCGTTACGCGGGCATTTTGCCGTAACATGGGCAGAAATATTGCCGTTAATTGCCTTCGTAACTTGAATTTTTTGTTAAATGGGGTATTTGTAAGTCGGGGTTCCACTGTATTTGTATTCTCAGTTTTGCTAGTTCGCTGCTTGCCATCTACCAATAAATCTGAGTTTGAGTTTACTTTCTGCCTCCGAGTGTCTGCGCATTGGGTCCTCCTTACCACCACTCCTGCCTGCACACAGCCTTCACATGACACCCAGAGCAAAAGGTTTTCTAGAATAGGCGGTATGGACACCTGAGAACTTCACAACAAGTTATTCTTTCTGTTCAGCTGTTCAACCCATGAAACAAGTCGGTCATTTTGGTCATTACAGAACCCACATGCAGCCATCAGGTAATATCAGCTGTAGGGCAAAATGTAGATAAAACCTTTAAAATAATTTAAAATATATGAGCCAGAAAACTAGCTAGATAAGTAGTTTTAGAATAGTAGTGACTCTAGATGTATATTTCTTTCAGTTTAAAGAAAAATATGTCTCATTCTTTGTAGATCAGAAGAAGAGAGACACTGAAGACACTGAAAGTAAAAAATAAAGAATGTGCATCACTGTAGTGGTAGATGCTGTCAGTCTTAATAAAATTCTAATTTGTATTGGGAATAATCTAATTGAGTTAATGCCTTACATTTAAGGCAGCAGTGTTTTATTGATTGGTAGACGTGAATAATGGCACAACTTTCAAGGTCAAACACTCCACTGGCCAAATCTACCATCACAATAAGTGGTATAACCTCTTAAAACTTGTGTTTTGTGTGCATGAGTCATTTCGATTTCTAAACTAAATCAGAAGCGATTTCCATGATCTCTTTTTTTATTTCCACTGTGTGATCTTTAAATTGACTTTTTAGAATAATAAATGGACCATAGAGTGACATACCATATAGTTTACATCCTATTTCAGAAATGTTCCATCTTTTCAGACAGCAATCCATTAATCACACTCTGCTTTGAGCGAGGGAGTGTGAGCAGGACAAACAACCAAACATTGGGGAAATTGGTGAGAAATTGAGTTGGTTGGCAAGTCAGTAACATTCATCCATGGCATTATTTGTCGGGGCTTTACGATTTTGTAAATAAAATGCAGAAAGGTGTGCAACTTTTAATAATTAGGAGAAAATATTAGATGGTGAAAGAAAAATGTTGGTGTGTATGGTGGAGAGATATTGAAATTGCAACTTAAAGTCTATGATGGGGGGGGCGTTAAAAAATGTTTTAATTATTTTGGATTTCTGTGTGATCAGGAGTTTGTAGTCTGTGTTTATTTGGTTCCACATTTCCTTATGATATCCTGCTAACTGAAATGAACTCACCTCAGAACTTTTCAACCTCTATCGTCTTTTTTGTTGCTATATTTGTTTCTATGTGCTGTATTGTGTAATTAATGTAACAAAGGATACGTAATGGCAGTTAAGCCAAAGTATTTGGGTTCAGCTCATACTTACAGTCATATATGAGCTGATAGTTTTCTTACTTTGTTTTTGTTGTTGGCTTTTGTTTGTTTATTGTTTTGGGTTTGTTTTGTTTTTTTGCTCTTTGTATTTATTGACTTTGTTGGTCTCTTTCTTATATCTGTCTGTTCACACTGCATTTTCATAAAATTGAGCGAGCCTGTGCCTAATTGTCACCAGATCTCTCTCTATTTTTTGCTCTTTGTTTCTTTCCGGCGACTTCTGGCCTGGGGCTCGGTTTCATACTCATCCTTGCAGTCTTCCTGCCAACACCTCTGCCACAGCCATCTTATCCTCATCACCCACCACCAGCTCTCCCTGCTTCCCATTCAACTACACTGATGCATCATCTGCAGTAAAGTCAGTCCTCTGCTTCTGCCATTATCTCACTTTTATCTCTCTTTCTATCTGAGGACAGAGAATGTGCATGCCTATATTACTGCATTTATACTGCATGATATCGTGTGATGGAGAATACAACACAGCTTGAGGTATCATTTCAACATGTTCAATACCAAGAGTCCTTATTGAGACTGTGGGGTAAAATGACATACAAGAAAAGAAACGGGATGGGTTTAATCGAACAATATGTGACTTGCAATATGTGCAAATGGTCGACTTTAATTTAAGAGGTTTAACTGTTTAGGAATTGCAGCCATTTTTATACATAGTTTCCCATTTTCAGATGCACAAAAGTAATTGCACCAGTGACTCAGTTATGTCATTGTTCAAAAACATATGGAGCTAACTGTCAAGATGCACTCAAACAAAGAGAGAATGTCATAATTAAAGTTTGCTGAATTCAGTTGAAATATAAATCAATATGAGCCCTGCTTTGCTGTGCTATGCCAATACAGTGAGTAATTTTTGTGGAGGTTTCATCCCATTAAACATACTATCTTTGTTGACATAGAGCAGTTGATAAACTGTATATAAAGTGGGTTTTTTTCTATGCTTGCAAGCCAATCAGGCACAAAGATGTTCTGGTGTGTGCAAAGCACAATGAATGAATAAAGGAGCTGATTGTATAGCATAAATTAAAGCCAAACAAATCTTTCAAATTACCTTTTAGAAATGCTTCTTCGGTGGTGTATACTTATGGCCTGATTATGATCACAAACACCATTGTGACAGTGGTGCAATTCTATTAATATAACTCATTTGTGCTGGTTGTCTCAGATTGTAATTGCCCCTTGTGAATTATAGTAATTTCTTATTGGGTTTAAAGTAATTATCTTTTTTGATGTTCATCTGCATTATCTATGTCACAATTAGAAACTTTATACAGTTTTTATAATTAGCCCTGGCTCAACTATATCACATTAGATTATCTAGTTGTTTTTACAAAAATGTCCAAGGTGCCAAACATAAGCTATGTAAAGTCCTTATAGCAGTTCTAATCTTTAACATACAGAATGAGATCTTCACATATTGGTATTGTATATAAAATATGCATTCAGAGTAGTAGGAGAAGTGGTTTCATTTTGTAATAAGCTTTAAACACAAAGAAAAACACCTGATATTCCCTTAAAACACAGGAACCTATAGCAATATGATCAGTCCCATCAACAGGTGAGCTGACCTTTCTAAGGCTTGCTATATCAGCAGAATCACAATGTACATGACTCAGATGTGAGTATGCTCAGCTGTATCTGTGTTTTTTTTTTTTCCTTTCTCTTTTTATCGCCAGTCGTTTCTATGCATTGTTGCAAACCTTTGTTTTTTAAGCATTTAAGTATGGTAACAATGTCCAAACTATTGACTGATATTGTATTCCCTAAATTTGAAAATATCCCAATCTAAGGAGTTTGGAAAGAAAAGTGATTGAACTTCTTTAAGTTTCTTGAAGACGTTTCACCTCTCATCCGAGAAGCTTCCTCAGTTCTAAGAGCAATTGGTGGAGAGTCCCAGATTTTAAGCCTTATTGGGAGGGTCCCTTAGAGGGTCGGGGACCCCCTATTGATCCTCTACCTAATCACATGAGCGAAGGTGTGAAAATGGGTGTGGGTCACTATCAGTGTTGGGAAGGCTACTTTTAAAATGTATTCCACTACAGATTACAGAATACATGCCTCAAAATGTATTTTGTAACGTATTCTGTTACGTTACTCAATGAGAGTAACGTATTTCAAATACTTTGGATTACTTAACATATTATGATGCTTTTTTTACAACTACATGAATACACACAGTACTATTGCTGTGTGATTTATTACTATTACTGAAGGTTATTCGCCATACCAATACCAACTAGATTTTTAAATCTTAATATAAATGAGTAACAGTAGGGTGGACATTAGGTAAGGCTGCACTTTTTGCAGCGATCTCATATAGAAAACTATTCCGCGCGTATATAAAACAGGTCCGCGGCTCTGAACCGTAGTAAAGGGACCTCTGGCTAATAAGTCGGGTTCTGTGTCAGGCTCGTAGCCGAAAACTAGCATTACTTTGTTGTCTGGGTCAACTTTGCTAGCAAGAGACAGAGAGAGGCGTTGAAAGGCTGCTCCAACGGAACTTATTGTTTCGGAGGAAAACATGAACACAGTGTACAGTCGAGTCTTAATAGCTTACTTACAACTGGGCTCGTCAGGCTCTCTTCTTGGCTGCAGTGGTTATTATTATATTTACATGCTTCTAGCTCCCGTTTCTGCTCGGTGACAGCTCGTACTTTTCCTTTTTCTCCCTCCCTCGCGCTCACAGACACATAACGGGTATGGCAGTCCATTCTCCCTGCAGCATGGACTACACTACCCATGAGGCTACATTCTTTAGGGCGATGCCTGTAACACTCTGCCTATTGCCTTTATTAAATCATTTTTTAAAATATTTCTTCACGTCATTATGAGACGCGAGATTGAGACACAACACGTATTGAGACTCTTAATATGTGTTTTGTTTGGGTTTCCACCCGCGTGGAATTACCAAAAATAGAGAGGGCAAAGCCGAACATATCAAACAGGAAAAGACCGTCGTGTAATCATCATAAGTCATATTTTGTATTTTAAATACGTAACAGCAGTACATGTATTCCGTTACTCCCCAACATTGGTCACTATCAGCCAAGGTTTCAGGTGAACCCATTGTGAGACCTTGCCCCACCCTTATGTGACTTACTGAGCTCAAATGACCCAAGATGTTGGGTAGTCTGTCTTCAAGAAAATTAAAGAAGTCTAGTCACTTTTCTTTCCAAGCTCTTTAGATTACCATGACCTGGATGACACAGACAAAATATCCCAATGTTACAATTGTTAGAATTGTGAAGTAGCATAACCTAAGCAGCATGAAAGGTGATAGGAAGACAGCATCTGCAGCACGTTCAAGTTTCTTTTTAAGTGTTCTTTATTTTCTGGCGTTGCCCTTCAACAATTATCTCACAAAACATAAACCACCCTGAGTCAAAATCTCACCTGCTTTATATAAAATTCCACTCACACCTGGATCTCATTAACCTCTACCATTGGGAAAACAGGGTAGACTAAATAACACAGTCTAGACAAAGAAACAGGAATAAAATCATTTTCCCACTTAACAAACTCATTCACCCAACTAAACAGTTTGAAAAGTCAATCTCTTCACCTAATCTGACTCATGAGGTTATTTTAAATGAAATAAACAATTTTACACAAAATAAACACCCCTTCCTTTGGTTACACCCAATTGACATGATCAATGACATCATATCCTATAAAATCAGGAAGTACTGGGGCGGCTCTTCCCACATACCTGTTTTACACATAGGACCTATCCAAAGGAACACGCAATGGTAAGTATAACCAAACTACATACACAAATGAAAGATTCAAATCAATTAATGATGAAATGACATTTAGCTTTAAGTACATTTGCACAGATGGCATAAATATAACCAATACTACCACAAACAGACCCGGGACAGTATGTAGAGCTAAGGTTACATGTGCTGTGTTTACATTAAAGCATTATGATAGACTATAGGATAACAGAACACAGAATAACAAGTTACACAAGTGACAAATGGCAAATGAATTGTGTCCTAGCCACTTTGTCACATTCCCCCCCCCCTTAAGTCCGTTACTCTTCATAGGAACGGGAAAGGAAGTCTGCCACAACATTCTTTTCCCCTGCTCTATACCGAATCTTAAAACAATATGGCTGCAGTGAAAGATACCACCTCGTGATTCTTGCGTTGGTGTCTCTCATTCTGCTCATCCACTGTAAAGCTCGATGATCGGTTTCAAGCACAAATTCACCTCCTAGTAGATAGTATCTCAGAGTGTCCAAAGCCCATTTTATTGCCAAAGCTTCTTTTTCAACTGTGGAATACCTCATTTCTCTGGGGAAGAGCTTACGGCTTATGTACTGCACAGGTCTTTGGTCCTCTCCATCACCTTGCAGCAACACAGCTCCCAGCCCAACTCCTGAAGCATCAGTCTGTACAATAAACGGGCACGTAAAGTCCGGACACTGCAACACAGGCTCATTACACAAACAGTTTTTCAAATCCATGAATGCAGCCTCACACTCTGGAGTCCACTTAATTTTGTTGGGGCATGATTTACGAGTTAAATCACTAAGAATAGCTGATCTGGTAGAGAAATTAGGGATGAAACGACGATACCAGCCAGCTAAACCCAGGAAGGATCTCAACTTTTTCTTTGTAGTTGGAGGAGGACAAGAGGCAAGGTTCTCGACCTTACTCACCTGAGGGCGGATGACCCCACCCCCAATGACGTATCCCAGGTACTCTACCTCGGTCTGTGCAATGTGGCACTTCCCAGGGTTGATGACTAGACCAGCTGTTCTGATGCGTTGCAGGACATCAGCCAGATGTTTCACATGGTCCTCCCACGTCTCGCTGAACACCACAATGTCGTCAATATACGCTGCTGCATAGGCATCAGCTCCTTTCAGAACCAAGTCCACCAGCCTCTGGAACGTGGCGGGGGCTCCATGTAGTCCGAAAGGCATAGTTCTGAAACGATAAAGTCCACTGGGAACCCTGAATGTAGTTAACTCCCTTGAGGACTCTGTGAGGGGGACTTGCCAATAACCTTTACAAAGGTCGAGTGTTGTGAGGTACTTAGCGTTGCCCAAGCGCTCAATCAATTCATCCACTCTTGGCATAGGATATGCATCAAAAACAGAGACCGCATTAAGTTTTGAGAAGTCAACACAAAATCTCTGTCTTGCGTCATTTTTCTTGGGGACGAGTACCACAGGGCTACACCACTCACCTCTAGATGGCTCTATAACCCCTGTTGCAAGCATTTCTTCCACCTCCTGTTTCAATGCTGGCATTAGCTTTGCTGGAACTCTGGAGGTGGTATCCCTGATGGGTGGTTGATTCGAACAACGCAGGTGTATGTCATGCTGAATAAGATGGGTGTAGCCTGGCTTTGTGCTGAAAAGCTCCTGTGGCATTATGGCCGTGAGCTCCTCCTGCTGTTCTGGTGATAGATGGCTCAAATCTGGAAATAGCTTTTCTTCAATACTGGTGGGAAAGAATTGCTCTTGAGGCTCTTCTTCCTGCAGTACAACACGAGCCCACAACTGAAGTGATTGCTCTGGCTTCTCAATCCACTCCCTCAACATGTTGACATGAAACACCTGTTGCTTCTTCCGACGACCTGGCATGTTGAGCTCATAAGTGACAGGACCTGCTTTCCTGTTTATCACAAATGGCCCCTGCCATTTGGCTAAGAGACTGCTTTCAGTGGTTGGCAAAAGGAGCAACACTTTTTGTCCTTCTTTAAAGGCCCTCCTGCGAGCTGTCTTATCATAGTTCTGTTTTTGACATCGCTGGGCACTTACTAGGTGACAATGAGCCAGTTCCTGAAACTGTTCAAGCTTGTCCCTCATTTTCAACACATAAGAGAGGGAGGAGCACTGTTTTTCAGGGCTAGCTTCCTCCCAAGCCTCCTTAAGTACATCCAGTGGACCTCTGACATTATGGCCATACAAGAGCTGAAATGGAGAAAATCCAGTTGATGCTTGTGGTACCTCTCTATAGGCGAAAAGCAAGAATGGAAGCCATTGGTCCCAGTCTTTTCCTGATTCTCTTACGAACCTCCTCAGCATTGATTTCAGGGTTTTATTAAACCTCTCAACAAGTCCATCAGTTTGTGGATGATAAGGGCTCGTTTTGATTCCGGTAATTCCCAGAAGTTTGTAAACTTCCTTCAACAGGTTGGAAGTGAAGTTTGAGCCTTGGTCTGTCAAGATTTCTTTGGGAATGCCCACCCTTGAGAACATCTGTATCAGACAATTAGCTATTTGGCGGGCTTTGACCCTTCTCAATGGGAAAGCTTCTGGATACCTTGTTGCATAATCACAGATCACTAGAATGTACCTATGCCCTGCACTACTTCTCTCCAATGGGCCGACAATATCCATGGCAACACGAGAAAAGGGAACGTCTATCACAGGCATAGGAATGAGTGGGGCTCTGTCTCCTTTCCTACTTGGGGCTGTCAACTGACACTGTGGACATGATTTGCAAAACTGGACAGTGTCTGAAAATTGCTGTGGCCAAAAAAAACGAGTTACCATTCTGGAAAAGGTTTTAAGATGTCCTAAGTGGCCTGCCCAAGGAACTGAATGAGCCAACTGCAAGACTACAGGCCTTAAGCTTTTGGGAACAACCAACTGGTCACCAACTTTACTACGACGATATAGTCGTTCGTTCTTAACAATGAATACTTCCCGTACTTTGTCTGTAATCTGTGCTGATTCTTGGGTGCTCTTAGCAAACAGGGGTGCTAAAGAGGGGTCCTCCCTTTGGAGTTGGACAATATTGCTCGGAACAACCAGGAGCTCATCAATCTCTGGTTCAGGAAGTGACTCAGCAATTTCTGTCCCCCTCACTTTTTCCTGTCTTCTCTGCATTTTACTTTTCTTTATATGCGGCCTACTTAGTCTGTCAATATCTGGAATTTCACTGTCTACATAGGGCAACTCACTCAAACCTGGCTCTGACTGAGAAGCTTTATTACCAGACCTAGTGACTACTAGCAGACCTTCACATGCACCATGCAGATTCTTCTCTTCTCTGTCTTTCTCTGTCTTTGCTAATAACTCCCCAAGAATTGGCATGTCCCGGCCCAACACAATCTGGTAGGGAAGTTTATCCATTACTCCAACTGTAAGTACGTACTCTTTTTCATTAACTTGAAGGCAAACATTGGCAATAGGATAATCAACATTATCACCATGAACACACCAGACTTTAACTTTACCACAAAATGTGGTGTCGCTAGGGAGACAATCTTGCCTGACAAGTGTGCGACTACTGCCTGAATCCAAGAGGGCAACACAAGGTTTTCCCTCAATGAAAACACAGATGGTGTGCTCCTGATCACTGGAGGGTGCTAGAGACTCTGTTTCTTCCTCTAGCAAGTCAAAACACTGTGGTGAAAGACACATGTAAGTCTTACTGACTTGCTGACCTGGGCAATCTGCCTTAAAGTGCCCTGCTTGACCACAGGCATGACACACCAACGGGCCTCTCTGCTTTACTTCTCTAGTGCGGCTACTGCTAGTGATTGGGGAACTTTGTTTAGGGCTTTTAGCTTTGTACCCATTCCCACCCCCTGACCTACCCACAAAAACATTGGCTGAACTGGGTTTTCCTAACATATACCCTTTTTGTGGGCGTCGGGCTGCAAGAAAAGCCTCTGCCATCTCTGCAGCTTCTTTTGAAGTGGTGGGGTTGCGCTCTTTCACCCAGGTCCTCAGCTCTGGGTTAAGAACTCTGAGAAACTGTTCCATCACTATGACATCTCCTATTTGGTCCTTCGTCTTCTCCTTTGGAAGCATCCACTTTTCATATAGGTCTTTAAGGCGAGTTCGCAGCTCTTTGGGTGTCTCATCGTCCTTCACCGTCATGTTGCGGAATCTGGTTCGGTAAGTCTCAGCACTTATTTCAAATTTTTCAAGAACGGCGGTTTTTACCTTATCATAGTCCATTGTCTCTACAGTGTCCATAGCAACATATGCCGCACGTGCTTTACCACTAAGAAGTGGAGCCAGATGCAGTGCCCATTCTTCTTGTGGCCACTGACATCCTGTTGCAATCCTCTCAAAAGTGGTTAAATAATGTTCAATATCTTCATCCTCACCATAGGGCTGCATCTTCGGGCCTTTCCAACCGCTTACTCTGCCCAGATTGGATGAATGTGGTGGTGCGGAAGATTCAGGGGAATTTCCTCGCTGTTGAACAGGTTGCTGCACCTTTTTCCGCACTGAGGAACTCAGAGGCATTCCGGAATCAGCTACTGCACCTTCCCACAGCATCTGATACTCCCGGCGCTCTGACTGGACCTCCTGCTGCAGTTGGCTGAACTGGTGTTGCATTCTATGCCACCGTTCATCCTGGCGTTGTCTGTCCTGCTCCCATTTTGCCTCACGGTCAGCATGCTGTTGCATCAGGCCTTTTAATAAAGTTGAGAGCTCTGAGAGACTTTGTGCTTCCGTGCTGTGCTCACCCATAGCTTCTGGCAGGTTGCCATCATCTTGGGCCTCCTCTGGGGGAAAATCTATTGGCCCTTGAGGTTTCCTTGACTTGGTTGATTTCTGCATTGTTATCACCTATTGGCCTGGAGCCACTGCTGCCGCCATTTGTGAAGTAGCATAACCTAAGCAGCATGAAAGGTGATAGGAAGACAGCATCTGCAGCACGTTCAAGTTTCTTTTTAAGTGTTCTTTATTTTCTGGCGTTGCCCTTCAACAATTATCTCACAAAACATAAACCACCCTGAGTCAAAATCTCACCTGCTTTATATAAAATTCCACTCACACCTGGATCTCATTAACCTCTACCATTGGGAAAACAGGGTAGACTAAATAACACAGTCTAGACAAAGAAACAGGAATAAAATCATTTTCCCACTTAACAAACTCATTCACCCAACTAAACAGTTTGAAAAGTCAATCTCTTCACCTAATCTGACTCATGAGGTTATTTTAAATGAAATAAACAATTTTACACAAAATAAACACCCCTTCCTTTGGTTACACCCAATTGACATGATCAATGACATCATATCCTATAAAATCAGGAAGTACTGGGGCGGCTCTTCCCACATACCTGTTTTACACATAGGACCTATCCAAAGGAACACGCAATGGTAAGTATAACCAAACTACATACACAAATGAAAGATTCAAATCAATTAATGATGAAATGACATTTAGCTTTAAGTACATTTGCACAGATGGCATAAATATAACCAATGCTACCACAAACAGACCCGGGATAGTATGTAGAGCTAAGGTTACATGTGCTGTGTTTACATTAAAGCATTATGATAGACTATAGGATAACAGAACACAGAATAACAAGTTACACAAGTGACAAATGGCAAATGAATTGTGTCCTAGCCACTTTGTCACAAGAATTTACTTTTTTTAAAATTCTATAAAAAATATCCCAGTTTTTTAGGAATTGTTGCAATATTATTTACAAATTTGAAAAAAGAATTAACAAGCCTTTCACTTTGTATCAAAGTTTATCGCCTAGCACATTGAAATGTTGATTTGCATTATATTTACAGTGGCTTGCAAAAGTATTCGGCCCCCTTGAACTTTTCCACATTTTGTCACATTACAGCCACAAACATGAATCAATTTTATTGGAATTCCACATGAAAGACCAACACAAATTGGTGTACACGTGAGAAGTGGAACGAAAATCATACATGATTCCAAACATTTTTTACAAATAAATAACTGCAAAGTGGGGTGTGCGTAATTATTCAGCCCCCTGAGTCAATACTTTGTAGAACCACCTTTTGCTGCAATTACAGCTGCCAGTCTTTTAGGGTATGTCTCTACCAGCTTTGCACATCTAGAGACTGAAATCCTTGTCCATTCTTCTTTGCAAAACAGCTCCAGCTCAGTCAGATTAGATGGACAGCGTTTGTGAACAGCAGTTTTCAGATCTTGCCACAGATTCTTGATTGGATTTAGATCTGGACTTTGACTGGGCCATTCTAACACATGGATATGTTTTGTTTTATACCATTCCATTGTTGCCCTGGCTTTATGTTTAGGGTGGTTGTCCTGCTGGAAGGTGAACCTCCGCCCCAGTCTCAAGTCTTTTGCAGACTTGAAGAGGTTTTCTTCCAAGATTGCCCTGTATTTGGCTCCATCCATCTTCCCATCAACTCTGACCATCTTCCCTGTCCCTGCTGAAGAGAAGCACCCCCAGATCATGATGCTGCCATCACCATATTTGACAGTGGGGATGGTGTGTTCAGAGTCATGTGCAGTGTTAGTTTTCCACCACACGTAGCCTTTTGCATTTTGGCCAAAAAGTTCCATTTTGGTCTCATCTGACCAGAGCACCTTCTTCCACATGTTTGCCGTGTCCCCCACATGGCTTGTGGCAAACTGCAAACGGGACTTCTTATGGTTTTCTGTTAACAATGGCTTTCTTCTTGCCACTCTTCCATAAATGCCAACTTTGTGCAGTGCACGACTAATAGTTGTCCTATGGACAGATTCCCCCACCTGAGCTGTAGATCTCTGCAGCTCGTCCAGAGCCACCATGGACCACTTGGCTGCATTTCTGATCAGCGCTCTCCTTGTTCGTCCTGTGAGTTTAGGTGGACGGCCTTGTCTGGGTAGGTTTACAGTTGTGCCGGACTCCTTCCATTTCTGAATTATTGCTTGAACAGTGCTCCGTGGGATGTTCAAGGCTTGGGAAATCTTTTTGTAGCCTAAGCCTGCTTTAAATTTCTCAATAACTTTATCCTTGACCTGTCTGGTGTGTTCTTTGGACTTCATGGTGTTGTTGCTCCCAATATTCTCTTAGACAACCTCTGAGGCCATCACAGAGCAGCTGTATTTGTACTGACATTAGATTACACACAGGTGCACTCATTAGTCATTAGCAGTCATTAGCACTCATCAGGCAATGTCTATGGGCAACTGACTGCACTCAGACCAAAGGAGGCTGAATAATTGCGCACACCCCACTTTGCAGTTATTTATTTGTAAAAAAAATGTTTGGAATCATGTATGATTTTCGTTCCACTTCTCACGTGTACACCACATTGTATTGGTCTTTCACGTGGAATTCCAGTAAAATTGATTCATGTTTGTGGCTGTAATGTGACAAAATGTGGAAAAGTTCAAGGGGGCCGAATACTTTTGCAAGCCACTGTATCTGTTTTTCACTGATAATAACTTTACAATCTAGTATTATAATGTTTCTGTTTTTTAATACATCCTGTTCCCATCCTGTCATGACTTCTGGCGTGTTCCTGAATAAATCAAAGTTGAAATTTCATATCTCAATTAAATCTGGAACACCACCTCAACTCGGATTTCCTACTTGCAAAGTAGGAGCAGCAACCCGAGTTGGCCACAGTCAACCTAATAAATAATAATAATAATAATAATAAATTTTATTATAAAGCAAACTTAAAAACCAAGGGTATGCCAAGGTGCTTAACAAGTAAGATAGAGAATAGGAGGAGGATAATAGAAATAGGACCAAAGCAAGTACTAGGTATGCAATCAGATAACTGTCACTGATACATAGGAAAGCAACAGGTACAGAGCAAACAAGAATTTAAATGAGCATAAAAGTGCGTGATATAAAATCATAAAAGAAATATTAACTAGAGGGAAAGGCAAGATTGAATAAGTGGGTTTTTAATCGTGATTTGAACAGTGCAATGGAATCAGATGCGCGGAGGTCGAGAGGAAGCAGTAGTCACACTGTCATCTGTAAAGACACTGTTGTTTGACTCGCTAAATAATCTATACACAGAGCAATGTGCTGCAGTGGAATTTTTTTTTAAGTATTATGCTGTATTCCCTGTGATAACTGAATGGCTCTACCTTGCTACGATGCTAAATAAATCCATTTTTCCTCACTTTTTCTGGAACACACTAACACATTGCTCGAGAGTTCAGAGATGTCTAGAATGGGGCATTCTAAACATGCAGCTCTTAATGCATTACCTTTATGACAGAACGGAGCTCTGTGCAGCACAGCCAAAGTAAGGACATCTGACTGGTGGACATCCCTGCCTAGGAAGCCAGTGTTTTATAAGAAGTCATTTGTGCAATCATGAGTGCTATGAACAGAATATACAGGGGGAAAAGGGAATGTAAGTAACTCCATGAATGACATTACAGGCTTAGGCTAATAACAAGTGAAGTGAGACTGAACTTAAATTTAAAACGCTTCTTAAAATATTTTATGATATTTTGGTCCCAACCTCAACTGAGTGTCAAGGAAACCCTTTATACGTTATATCAGTGTCAATTTACAACCTTTGAAAAATAAATGTGAGCCTTAGCTGCTTGAGAAATTTTCTAAATTGGTATCAATTTGATGAATACTTGATACAGAAATGTAATGCATATGAAATGAATTGATCAAGAACCAAAGAGCATTCAAAGCAAAATCACTGACTCCACACTTGATAGGGAAAAGCATTTATTAAAGTCATATTTTATGTAGATCTTTTGTAATTTATATGAAAATTGTACAGAAAATATTGGACTCATGGATAATGGCACTTAAATGCCTTGAAACTCATTTCTTAATTTGCTATAGTGCTAATCTAACACTTATTTAATTCATGAAAATCCCATTTTGAAAAGTTTCTGTTTTGCTCTATGTCAGGTTTTTCCCTCGTTCTTTTCTTTTTTTTCTTTTCTTCTCTGGTTTCCATTATCTTCTTGCAGTTTTTGAAGCAGCAAATTAATGCAATTCTTATAAGCAAGGTGATAAAAATGTATTATGAATCTCCTGCACTTTTGAACCTCACCGTGTGTGAAAATGCATTAAACTTAGAAAGAACAGAAGAAGATGAGAAACCAAAAAAAAAGAGTGAGAGAATGGGGGAGGACAAAAAAGGGAAAACTTCACAATAGTGCATTGTCAGCAGAAGGACCAGGGTGATCTTTCATATTGAGATGTTTGTGCATGTGCGTGTGAGTGTGTGTGTGCGTGAGTGCGTGCATGCGCATGCACGTTATCTTTGTGAGGTCCTATTTAAATGTTAGATCCTGAAAGTCTTCAATTGAAAGATATTTTCACTGTGTGGATTTTTCTTTTGTCCTGTCTTAACTCCCAACCAGTCACACAGCAAATGGCTTCCCTTTCCCAAGCCATGTTCAACCAGAGGTTTTTTCCTGCTAAAAGAGAGTTTTTCCTTCCCACTTTTACCAAGAGCTTGCTTAGGGGGATTGTTTGATTTTTTTTTTTTTTTTCAGTTTTCTCTGTGTTATTGTAGGGTCTTTACCTAAGTATAAAGCAACTTGTGGCAATTGTTGTTGTGATTTGGTGCTATAAAATAAAACTGAACATTAAACTGAGTATTTTTGGAACATGAGAATATTTAGATTGTTTGTTGTCAGAAAGAACTTCAAGAGTCTGGGATTTGAGTTAGTGGGTTGAGGCATTTATGGTAAGGAACTCGTCAAAGTATTATGTTAGTGACAGGTCCTCACACATATATAAGTACAGATATGTGCATAAAACCTGTATGTCAGACATAAAACAAGATTGACTAGCAGGGGTGAGAAGATGATGAGAGGAAAGAAATGCAGCAGGTAACAACATTTATCAGGACAGATGAGAAATACTGTCAGTGTGTCTTTTTATGTTCATGCATAGTGTGCAAAAAGAGGGTACAAGAGGCAGTGTAGGGAGCATAGTATGGAGTCACACTAAAGTATGCAGATTAATATGTATGAGACCATCATATGGATAAATATAGTAATATCACACTTCTGGTCCTGCATACTTATCTGAAATGAACACTCGCAATAAACACATTTATTAAATAATGCACACACACACACACACACACACACACACACACACACACACACACACACACACACACACACACACACACACACACACACACACACAGAAAGTCTATTAGAAAGACTTGTAGTTTATGTCACTCCTTTAGTACTGTCTCTATTGCACATATCCCATGAACAACTACTTCATTCCCTCCTCTTTATCTCCTCCTCCATCCCTCTTACTAAATTAGATTTTCACCATTTAAAAAATGACTGACTTTTTTTAGAAAACACTGCTTATTCATACTACCATTCTTTTTTCTTTTTTTTTTAAACTCTGGACTGTTGACATAAATTTAAAAATATATACTTTAAAATACAAATGCAGCCAATAATGCCAAAATTCTCATTAACTTTCAATCCAACTGCCTTACCTTTTCCAGAGCATTCATCTACATATCACAACATTTTTTTGTTTGGATGCTCAGTTACTTAGAGGACTCATATGAATACAGCAGTCTGGAAAAGAACATTTTAACAGGAATCTATGCATTTCTGTTAAAAACTAACTACACCCTATGATTCAATAGCCTATAGCACCACCTCTAGCAGCAATAAGTCGAAGTAATTGTTTTCTGCATGCATTTGTCAATCTCTTATATCATTGTGGAGTTACAGCATTGCTTGAGTTCACTGAGGTTTGTGCAAACCTCTTTAAAGAACTGGTCACAGCATTTCAGTTTGGTTGAGGTCTGGACTTATCCTTGCAAAACTGAGTCTTGCATCTCCACTTTGGCCTTGTTGGTCCAAAGTACATTATTTTACATGTCTTGCAGTTTGCTGAGATGCAATTTTTCAAAGTTTAGCAATGCTGCAATATTATTTTTGGCAAGAAAATAAGCCCATCCTGGAAACCCTTACAAGCAAGCTGTTTTTAGTCTTTTTCTAATTCTGTCATGAAAGCCCAGTTAGGATAATGATATGTTTTAAGAGCTTTCTTTACAAGTACACGTGTACACCTTGCCACATGTGGCCTCAATAGCTCACATGGTGATGGGATGGGGCAGCATCTCACAGAGGTTTCAACTGTCAGACCAGGTGACCGTAATGGCCCATGCCTTTTTTTCACACCTTGGCTTGTGTGACAGCTCACATGATCGCGGCCATGTTCATTTCTATTACCTAGATCACCAGTTGATTTATAACTGAAGAAACCTTATTTTTCAGTCTTTTCCCGTAGAAGCTTATCTCAAGAATCAATGCTTAATGTATAGCATGATGATTCAATTAAATTCATTGATTTTATATGAACTTTTAGTATGGAGTGGTAATTACAGTGTTGGACTACAAACACCCTTTATTATTCCCTAATTAAATGTGGAAAAAGGTATGACAGCATAAGAGTTCAGTTTACACTACTGTATATAATCTTATGAGTCAATCAGCATTCTTTCACATGAATGGCAAATCTATACTGTGTCTGCAAAGGTGTACAGTGTTTGCCTGATGGTGTGTGTTTGTGTGTTTGAAAGTCATGTTGGTGTACAAGGGCATTTGCAAGTGATCACTGGCGAATGTGTATAAATAAATGCACTCATGTGTGAGTTTCCCTTTGCAGAAATGATGATCTGCAGGCTGGTAATCATCACCTATCTACCTTGAGATTTGAGCTCAGAGTGGCAGAGTCATCTCAAAGACAATCAGAAAGCTTTTGCATGGCATGAGCCTGTGCTCTGTTCTAAGGCATTAGTGTTTTTCACAGTGTGTTATTGTCTCTTTATTACTATCTATGAGCTGATGATATGTGCTTGAGTGGCAACAGCCAGCAGATTGTTAGTGCTCTGTAGTTTTATATCATCTATCTTAAACTTTGATAAAAAAATATATATATATACCTTTAGACTTCGTGTTCTCCATAAGCGCATACTCCAGACTGAGAGCTATGAAACATGGTTGTGCTCAACTATGAAAATCAATGCAGCTTCATTTTCTGAACTTTGTCATTCCAAATGCTATTTACAAGTTACACCCTTTAATAGGTTTCCCCTACTCTTCTCTGTGGATCAACACCAAGAATAATGCATGCAGCACTTATTTACCCAATTGGGACTCTTCCAATTTCTTCCTGGCACTGGCAGCCAAGAGATTGGATTCTTAGGCCACTGTGTTTGCTTCTATCAAAACAAATACAGTTAAAAATCATTTGAAAATGAAATTTAAAAACATCATCAGTCTATTCATCCATTTTGTACAAGGAAGCCTTTTCACCTCTGTGACAAGTGTTTACACAAACCGTTTGACTAAGAGAAGCTACATGTATGTGGAATTAAGTATCGTATGAAGATCAAGCTTTTTTGATGTGAAAGAAGAGTAAAAAAAAGTTCTGTAATGGGACTCAGGAGTGGTGCCACAATAATAAAGATAAAATTCCTGCAATTGCAGATAAAGTTCAGGAACAATGAAGACAGTGCACTCGGTTTGCCTTCCAGATTGGATCTGAGTAGTGGCCGGAAGTCAGCAATTGGGGCACACCTGCCTGAAATCAATAATTCCACTTGTGGTGTTGCTCCATTTTTCTGTTCTTCTGTAGAGTCGATGTGACAAAATAATATATTACAGATATTAGTCATTTCCAAAGTCGTTTTAAGTCCTCATAGTCACAGAAAATAGCCAATAAACAAATTAAATCAATTAAATTAAAAGATTAACACAAACATGGACACATTTTGGGTGTGTCACAGTTTGCAATCAGAGTATGGCATGAATGTGCTTATCTGGGCCTAGATTAAGGAATATATATTATATATGAGCTGCTGTAGTGACACTATCCTCTTTTCTCACACAAACCCCTCTGCATGTCCTCCTTCAATACAGCCGTGAACCTCTGCTGGGGTTTTCTTCTTTTCCTTGCCAGCTCCATTTACTAATTGGTGTCTATGATCTGGTTTCCTGGACAGATAGAGCTGGACATCATCTGCATGGCACCTGAATCCTGTGAAGAAGAACAAGACCTCCCCCATGTTCCATTTACATGAACAAATTGAAGTTGGTTAGACAGATATGATTCAAAACCACTATACCACAGTACATTTAATACTTAGGACGTGTTTTAATCTCACTAGTAAAATATTGTGGTCAACACTGCACTGAGATCTAGCAGGACAAGCATAGACTACTTCACTGTCAAAGGCCGTAAGAAAATCATTTGTGACTTTCACTTGTGTTGTTTCTTGTGGGGACCTTTTATGATCAGAATTTTTCAGCCCTGTATTAAAAGTTTGATGACTGCCTGCTGTTAGCAGCCCCCTTATTTGAGCTGCCAAATGATCGTGGAGTGCCATTAACTTCTTAAGTCAGTACAAGTAGATCATATAAGACCCTGTTCAGTTCTTCATTCCACAGATTCATTATTGGAAGTCTACTGTTGTAATGTTAACTGGCTTTTGCTTCTTGTTGGGTGATGGGTCTTTCTCCCATATGTTCTTCAAATGTTGCTCAGTTTCAACTCTCAGCTATTATTCCCTAATAGCTGAGAGTACATCTAGGGTGAATCTTTGGAGAACAGGTTTATTCTCTTCGTCTCTGCTTCTCTGGTATATCTGTGTTAATTTTCCCGTCTGTTTTTCTGTTTATTGAGTATTAATCAAAACAACATGTTGTGGATGCTTTACTTAAGTTTCACACCCAGCAGTCATCTGATTTTTAAAAGTTAATGTTCAAAGCTACTCATCAAGAAATGATAGTAAGAATGGAGGCTATGGAATCGAATTAAACCAGTTATGTTGTGTTGTATTGGATTTATAATTTCTAGTGATAACCTCTAATATAACAGCATTTGATGTAACAATAACAAATATCCCATAACACTGAGGCTGTCCACAGAGGTATAAGACATTCAAAGGTTGTAAAAACAGGCTGAAATAGAGGAAAATGAAGAAGAGACAGAAAAAAATAATGTTTATATCCAGATTTTTTAGGCCCCTTTATAGTCCTTCTCATTGAACCTAGAATAGATTCAATGAGAATGGTATACCTACTGAATGGTATTCCAGCAGGCACTGGTATAAAGACAAAACTGTTGCACCACACCATCACTTTTCTCTTTTCCTCATAATGTAGTCACCATCAAAACAGCACATGGAATGACGAACAGAAAAAAATAACTATGTTAACTACATTGAGAATTCATTGAAAATTCAGCCTTTCATTGCCATAGCTCATCCGACACTCCTTATTTTACAAAGAGGAGGATGGAAAAAAGCATGTTCCTTATGCTTTTTTCATAAAACAATCCCTGAGTGGATCCTACTTGTTCTGTTGTTAGTCAGTTGTCTAATTCTGACAGGCAAATGTTTCTATTCTTCAAACTGAAGTCACAGGTCATTGGTGGCTGTTACTTGCTTATTTTTAAAACAGCAGTCCTTTTCGGGACACAGATGGTTATCAACAGGGCTAACACTGCTATTGTATAAAGCAATACAAAGTAAAAAAATATATATATACTTTTAAACTCCAATAATACAGTTGAGTAGTATGATAAGGTCACATGAAAAACCAAGTTGGATGACAAAAAGGCAGCTGGTTGCCTGTTTTGAAGCCCTTCAAGAAAAGAAATGGTTCTTATATACCACTTTTCTACTCACGCACTCATACCACTTTATACAACATATCTCATTCACCCAAGCACTTTTTTTCTACACTTAAGTGCTTTCTAACATTCACACACATTCATACTCCAATTAAAGCATTGAAGAGGAACTTTATGTTCAGTATCTTGCCCAATGATACTTAGGCATGCAGACTGGAGACAGACTGGAGCCAGGGATCAAACTACTTAGATGACTTGCTCTATCTCCCGAGCCACAGCAAATCAAAAAAGTCTGTTCAAAAGCTGGTGGCAACAGTGAAAAAAGATGTATAGACAACCAATCCAGGCACTATTTCCTAGGGCTATTAAAAAGAGTAAATATGATTGATTTTATAATAAAAAGTTAAAGCAAAAATGTTTGAACTCGCAGAGTTGTCAGTATCAGCCAGAGAGCTGTGGCGCTTCCTGGTATCTTAGACTTATTTTCTAGGTACTTAAGTATCATCCTAATTAATACATAGGACTCTATTTTAAGACTATATAATTATGACTTTGGGGTTTTTTTTTACCTTTAAAAACTAAAAATCACAGTGCAATACAACAGCTCTCAGACAGCGCAACTCCCCCCGGTGTGCAAAGACTATACTAAAGTATTTACGTTTTATGATGTTTTTATTACAACGTGCTGATGTCATCATGTTTTGATTTGATATTTAATATTAATTTTTCAGTCATCACATATTACACAGACTGTATAATAAATTCATATAAGATCCATGACTCTTTTACAAATTTATATAACAATATGACGACGCTTGGGCGTCATATTGGGCGCAGTGAAGTGAAGGTCAAGGTCAAACACTTAGGCACATGTACAAGGCCTAATATATTGTTGTTGTTGACCTTGGCTGGACCTTCTCCTAAATTAAATCTGTTTGAGCTGGTATTGGTGTCTATCATCACACACAATTTCAAAACGATATCTTGAATCTTGTGTATATATATATATATATTGTATCTCAGGCTCTACCAAGTTTTATGCCTAACTGAAAACAGGAACAGGGAATATGGTAAAGTATAGTGTACATTAGAACATGACCATTTTCATGTGTGTGCATTTAGCTAATGCATGACCTGGTATTCTGATTTGGTGTTAATGGACAGGTGCATCATTATATTCCTGAGAAACCTAGTTAGAAGTTTGCGCTTTTCTCCCCTGGACAAAATTCCCTGCAGTCCCGCACTCCCACTCACAGGCAAATCTGGGGCAGAGAAAACAGCCAGCTCTAATGTTGTTAGAATATGATGAGCATTGACTAGTGAAGAACCTGTGAAGTGAAAAATGACTTCTGAAGGTGTTCAACAATCCACCTCACCCAAAAGTTATCCAAAGACATACAGGCCAAAGTTTCACTGAACTTTACTTGTTAGAAATTTGCCCTGAAAAAAGACCCAAACTAATATTTTCTGAAGTGTTTGGTAAACATATTGTGAAGTTCTGATGTGAGGCGCTCTATTGTTCATCAGCTTTCAAACCTCCTGTTTCCTCTTTTATCAGGTCCACTTGTCATAAAGTCAGTTTCAATCTCTATTTCATGGGTTTTTTGACAAGACATATTGTTTCGAATTCTTCTCAAGCCACTGAAAAATCTTTTCTTTTCCTATTTTTTAATGTATTCTCACACACAACTCAATATCAATCTCTAGGTATTTCCACTATTTATATACTGACTTCACTAAGCTATTTCTGGTATTTACACCACAGGGATGGTAAAGTCAAAGAAATAATTTAAACACAGACTCAATATTGAGTCAATATTGAGAGATAGCACTAATACTTTATACCATATGAATTGTATTGTCTGAGTTCTGTAATAATAATAATAATAATAATACAACTTAGTGGCAGTTAATTGCTGGTAAATGCTACTGACTGGCATACATGTCTGTTTTCTGCTTTTCAAGAAAAAAGCTACACCCCATCATTCCTGCACAGCTCTGTAACAGAATTTGCATTTTCTGGAAGCAGAGCATCTGGGCTTTGTGCATACCCAGTGCTTCTATTTTTACCCTCCGCTTATTATGAGCCTGAGGTCTACACTGGTGTTGCTTTGTCAGAAATTACAACCAAGGAAATTATGGTTGTGTGTATGTGTAGGAAAAGCTGTATGTGTGCAATGTTATTACTCATACTTGACTAAATTTACATTGTCCTCTAAGTCAGCAGGGTGGCATAATATATGTATATATATCTGTGTCTGTGTGTGTGTTTGTGTGCGCTTGTGTGTGTGTGTGTGCACACTCGCTTGTGTGTTTCACTGTGGACTACTTGACCTCCTCTCCACCTCTTCGCTGGTCCTACTGCCTTCATTACCATCAGCATACTTCACACTGCTGCTGTCTGCCCACACACTGAGGCATATACAGGACAAAAGACAGATACACACAGAGGCACGGCATAGAAGGACAGCTTCGCTTTGCTGATCACATCACACTCTGGATAGTTAGACAACAGTGAGTAAGGGTTCTGTCTAACTAAGTAGAGGACATTACAACATTAAATGCATGTCAGCCTTTATTATTTACATGCTATTTTTTTAAGTTTCTGAGCAACAAGCCACAGGACCGTTTAAAAACTGAAGTATATTTTATAACTTTTATTTAAACAGAAGAAGAGATGGGACATTTTTAGACAATTACTCCTTACAAAAAATGATTCAGTTTAGTCAATATTTTTACGATTCTTGCTTGAACAGCCTCCTTCATGTGAGTCCATAACATCTTGATTGGTTTAAGGTCTTACCTTTGAAATACTCTTTGTAAAACTTTTAAAGGAAAAGAAAAGGAAGTTAATTTAGAACATGTTTGAAAATTAGTGTCTAATAGTGAGATAGTTTCATTATTTCATATATATCTTTTATTGTTTTTAGAGTGTAAAGTTGTGGTTACTAGGGGTGTTTTTTTTACTTGGGATGTATGAACTTTCATAATCTCACTTCATGATCTCATATAACATTCTTTTCATCTTAGCTTATCTTTTGCAAACTTGGGACATATTGCAGGCTTGTTTTTTGTTTGTTTTTGCTTTGTTTGTTTTAGATTCTGAGTTGTTGATGCCTTCCCATTTAACAATATCAAATTAATCCATTTCATAGTTAATGCATTACCAAAAACTTTAACACATTTTGAAGATTTCTGCAGGTAAACACTTGCAGAAATCTTGCTTTTGGTGTGGCTTCCTTTTTTTTTTTTCTTTTTTTTTTTACCTATCCGGTCTTTAAGTGATGACGTGACGAATCCTGCTTCCGGGCCTAAAGTAGTCTGCGTTTAATATGGCTTTTGTGTTGTTAACATGTTTAATGTTTTGTATTTTCTTCTATTCAATCTCGAAAAGCTCCTAAAAACAGTCAGTGATCACTGTTGACCTCCCTCGGCTTTTATTACCGCTAATCATTTATTTAAGCTCAGTTTTTAAAACCTTACGATGTAACTACAGCCCAGCCCATGCAGCAGTATATGAATGACTAACCTCGTATTGTGGATGGATTATCTCAATTGTTCTCCTAAATGAAGTTTGGTCCGTTTAAAGCATCCTGCCATGAGATTACATTTGTTCCTGACCACCGAGAATCTTCTCGTTAACTTTTATCGAGTGGAAAAAGGTTAGCGTGTTCATATTATGCTAGCATAGCTGTGTCGCTAGCGGTCATGTAGCACATCGTTATATACCAGCTAGCCAAACTTCAGTAACCCTACAAACGTCACTGCTGTTTAGTTTTCTGTCTTCATTTATGTTGGAAGTGATAACAGAGCTGTACGTTTTAATTTGTTTCCAAAATCCCGCAGTCAGGACATGCTATATTGTATTTAGATAGAAGCTAGCGAGCTGACTTCCTGCTAATTTCTAACTCCGTTAAATGTCATAAATTCCGTTTTCATGGATGCCTGGATGTTAAACTCAATTGTTACACATGGTAGCGCAGAATGCTGATCATTTTATTACAGATGAAAGACTTTAGACAGTTTTTCAACTCTCAGTGATGCCACAGTGATCATTTGATTTATGGACCCGCAGCGGAGTTTGAGCCCAGACACGGCTAGTGACGTCAGACTTAAAGACCGGATTTCAAGATTCCCCCCTTTTTTAGCAAGATCTTGGCAGGATCCCCTTTTGAAGGTAGAAGAATAAAAACATTCCAGAATTTCCCCCTTTTCAGACAGCTTTTCTCATTATAGACTGATGATCACCCAGGTCTTTAGAAATACTTTAGTAGCCTATTCTAGCTTAATTCATCTTTATATTGCATCTTCACCTAAAGGTCCTGTGAAAAATGTTTTGATGAAGAGACAGCTCAGACCAAACGCTTTTTTTGAAAACACCCCACTTTGTCATTTCTCATATTCTGTATGTCTTTTTTGTAATGGGTGCCTCAGTAACCCACACTTTAATTCTTCTCTCCTTAATTGTCTCAAAGGAGTTTTCAGAGAAGCTATTAGCGCAAAGGTTTACTTAGTTTTTCAGCCTGCCCCCCCAAAATTAGTCAGTCTCTTCAATTAAGACATTAAATGTACAACTGTTTGTGTGTTAATAGCATAGTCAGATGTTTTTTTTTGTTTTGTTTTTTGCTATAATCATGACTCAGAAGATTAGACGAAGTCATTTTTTGTGAATACAATGAAGAAATCTTTTTTCTTTGTCTTTTTGCTTGTGCATTTCTTTATGTAAATAGATGACGTGAGAACAGCAGCTCCCATTAACCTGCCATTTCACAGTCCACAAAGTGCTATAATCTGAGAGAGAACACACACACACACGTACACACACACACACACGCTCCTTTAACACACACTGCAAAAGTGTAGGAGGTGATTGCTTTGACTACACCTGTAATCACACCACTTCACAAGGCGTCTTTACAAGCTTGTCCCACACACACGGACAATACTGTATACAATATTTCCCTCTGGATGTTGTCACCATATCGCATTTCATCTGATTTAAGTTATTAAAGATTAGGCGCCTGATGCCTAATAACCTTCAGATTGCAATGGGTAATATTAAAGTGTGTGCTATTGCAGCTTTGAACTTTTGGTGTGTATATATGCATGCAATGTATATATGGGCACAATTGGGTAACAAATTATTTATCTAACATACATGTAGTAGGTGAGCATAGTTGCAGCAGCCAGACCAAGCCCAGTGAAAGCACTGATAGGCTCCAACACCCCCATGACCATGAAACTGGTAAGCAGTTAAGAAAATGGTTGACTAGATGGATGGATCTGTTGATTTAAAATATTTTTTTCATGCTAGTTATGCTACAAGTAACAAAAGATTATCAGGACTATTTTTGCTATTTCTTGTGCTTGTTTTAAATCCTTTTGCACCACTCAAGATGGAGTAACTCGGCTGACAGTGGACTCATTTCTCATGAAAAAAGAGACTATGTGTAAGAAAGAAAGTAGAAATAAAATGGAAAAAAGGCCGTGTGGGAAAAAGTGAGATGGGCAGGGAGAAAATCAGTTTAGAAAATAGAGAAAAATGAGGAGGATGAGAGAGATTAAAGGTGACGTTAGGGATTTTGCTGGAAGCTTCAGCACTCTGCAGAATGTCAGTCAGCAAATTTTTACACGCTGGGACATGATCCAAACCTAGCATCCAGTCTCTTGAGGGAGGACACTACGGACTTAACAGATCATTTTCTAAATGTATACGCCATAATAAATCTTTCCTTTGCATGGAACGAACATTTGCATTAAATTATTCTGGCAATAATTTAATACCTCTATAATAATCAAAAGAAACCACATGAGGTCCTGTATTCCTAACTAGACGGTCAGGTGAATGTTAAATGCCATAACCACAAACAAAACCATAAACAAAAACAAAACTCCCACGTCATCCACAAGTACAGTGAATTTAACAGCTTCTAAATAGCCTCTCTTTTTGTGAAATCATTTGGAATGGCCTTCATGACAAATGCAAAATCATCCCATTAGTTGTGTGAAAAAGTACAGCCCCTTTCACTTCTAAGGTTCTACTTTTCAAGACGTGAAAAGTCATCTGGTCTTTACCAGGTCTACAATTACATAATGACTGCCTTAGATGAATAAAAGTACATGACATATTTTACAGTGTTGCTAATAGTTTAACAAAAATTAAGCTGAAATGCAGAAACAGTGTGTAATAAACTAAGCACATGCCATGATTGAGCAGTTTATATAATCGCTTTTATAGGTGATAACTTGAAGAACTGTGGCCCACTCAACTTTACAGTGTTGCTTCAGTTCATTCATTTTTGCATGCATTTCTTTATTCAAAGCTCTTTTAATGTCCTGCCACAGCAGCTGGATTGAGGTCAGGACTTTGACTGGGCCATTGCAACCCCATAATTCTTTACTTTTTCAGTCATTTCCTGATGTGCTTGGTAATCATTATCCTGTTGCATGGCTTAGTTTCAGTCAAGCTTTAGGTGTTGGACAAATCGCTCTAGCATACTCTGGTATACAAAGGAGTTCATGTTCCACTCAATATCTGCAAGGTGCCCAGGTCCTGTGTCTGCTCATAAGCCCAAACAGTCACTTTTCTACCACTCTGTGTGACAGTTGGTATGAAGTGTTTCTGCTGATATGCTGTGTATTTTAGCCAGATGAATCTACTTTGGTCTTTTCTCTCCAAAAGACATTGTTCAGAAGTGCTTGGACACTAGAAAATGGTTCATAATTGTTCCATGTTTTACCATCTTTTCCAATAAAAACTCAATGCACAGTGGTACTGTACACATTCATAAAGATATTTTTACTTGTAGTCCCTGGATTGGATTAACATGTGCAATGTTGGATTTTGTAATTAAAGTGTCATATTTAAAATACACATTATCTTTCTGTTTACCCAGTTGATAATCAGCTGCAGGGCACAAAGAATAAGATGGAATCTTCAACTCGGAGTTTACTGCCAGGGTCAATGACTTTACAGTTGAGTTTACTCAAAGACAGTGATCCACGCCTTTGTTAGCACTCGGCTGGATTACTGTAATGCACTTTATATTGGGGTCAGTGCATTATATATTAGTCATCTACAGAGGGTGCAAAATGCCGCAGCTCGTCTTTTAACAGGCACTCGAAAGTTTGAGCACATTTCCCCTGTTTTAGCTTCACTTCACTGGCTGCCCATTTCTTTTAGGATTCATTTTAAAATTCTTTTATTTACTTTTAAAGCTCTCCATGGCCTAGCTCCATCTTATCTCTCTGAGCTGCTACAGTCTTATACACCCACCCGCTCTCTCAGGTCAGCTGATCAGCTGCTCCTGAAGATACCCAGGACTGGGCGTAAACTTAGAGGAGATCGTGCTTTTGCTGTAGCAGCTCCCAAACTGTGGAACGAGCTTCCTTTAGAGATTAGACAGGCCAGTTCTTTATCTGTTTTTAAGTCACTCTTGAAAACCCACCTCTTTACCCTGGCCTTTGACACCACGTGAGATGTTGGTTTTTTATTTTAGTTGTTTTTAGGTGATTCGATGCTGTTTTATCTTGTTTTTGTTTTAACATAGGGCTGTTTTAATTTTATGTTTTATGTGTTTTATTTATTTATTTTGCTGTTTTTTGTTATTCTATTGTTTTAACTTATTTTCTGTACAGCACTTTGTTCCTGTGCTGGGTATTTTAAAGTGTTTTATAAATAAAATTGGATTGGATTGGAAGGAAGAAACAAAGAAATTACATTGATTTTCACCATTCATCTGTTTTAGATAAAACTCCTTTTAACCTTTTTTTTCTTCTCTGAATGAATTAAATTACTCACATCCACTAATTACAAATCAAACCTGTGGCAGCCACATAGTCCAGTGGAAAATATGGGGTTCGTGGGCTTCATGAAACTGCAGCGCGCAGTGGAAGTCACAAAAAGTGTGACTGTGGGGCACACATTTTGAAGTAAAAAAAGAGTCAATACATCCAGATAAAATACTTCACCTCTTGAAAGCAAAATTTCTTTCAATACTCTAGACATACCAACGCTCAGCATGCTCCGTTCCTCCCACTGTGTTGCTCTGCAAACAACTTTCAGAATCCAACAGAATTACATTCCAAATCAAACCAAACAACAATATGAACATGTTTTATTGAGCTGCAATGAAACTCTCAAGAAGTTAGGTATCAGAGGCAGAACAGTATTATCTGAGCAAGGGCTATAAGTAGCAGTGACTAGATAGTGTAGATTTATAATTAAAATTTGCATCATATATTGATTTCAAGTGGTCAGAGGATTTGCAGGGGGCATACTGCAAAGGCCAAAGCAGTAAATATAGATGAAATAGATACGCTTTTACATATGATTCCCTGAGATGTGATCTTTCAACTCTGTGTTTAACTTGCAATGTATATTTAATCAACTTATCCTGTCAGAGTCAAAGATTTCTGGTCATTTTATTCAAAGTACCTCTGCACTACTTGTTCCCTGAATTTACATGAAACAATGTACAGTTGACTGCAGTGCTATGATTCTGCAGTTATTTAACTGTTTCAATTGTTTTTTGTTACATGTTTTTCTGAAGAACGTTTTCCAATTTATGTGTACTCAACTAAATTGAGTGATTTAGTCACCTCAACGAAATCCATAGAAGCCAATTAAGTAATCAAGTTTTGCTTATTTAGCACTGGAAACAAATCAAATGCAATTCAAAGTGCCACACAAAAGAGAGTCAACGAGAGAGACTTTTAGATTAATGCAAATTAAAACACTACAGAGTTGTAAATAGGTAGTTAAAATTATAAAAGGTCATAAAAACAATAAATCAATATCAGTTAAAAAAAAATACCTCTTCTGTCTCACCAACTTTCCACATGTCTTCCGTCACAACATCCATGAATCTTCTTCTTGGACTTCCTCATTTTGTCCTGACTGGCATCTCCACATTTAACATCCTTTGTCCAATATATTCAACATTACTTCTCTGTCCAACCCTAAAGTAAATGGTGAATGGTCCTGTATTTGTATAGCGCTTTTACTAGTCCCCTCTAAGGACCCCAAAGCGCTTTACACACCCAGTCATCCACCCATTCACACACTGGTGGAGGCAGCTACAGTTGTAGCCACAGCTGCCCTGGGACAGACTGACAGAAGCGAGGCTGCCATATCGCGCCATCGGCCCTTCTGGCCAACACCAGTAGGCGAAGTGTCTTGCCCAAGGACACAACGACCGAGATTGTCCGAGCTGGGGCTCGAACCGGCAACCTTCCAATTACAAGGCGAATTCCCAACTCTTGAGCCACGACCGTAAAGTGATACTAACGGGCCCAAAGTGTGACAAAATAGCATAATTACATCACCACCAGCATGCTGAACTTTTGATAGGCAGAATGGATCCATGTTTTCATGTTGCTATCGGTCACCAGATATTTGCACTTTTTCAGACCATTCTCTATAAACTGTAGAGATGGTTGTGTGGGAAAATTCTTGCAGATCAGCAGTCTGTATAATCCTCAGACCTGCTCATCAAGCACCCATAGTTACTTAAATCAACGTTTTTCCATATTCTGATGGCTGATTTGAACTAAAGAAGGTCATCTTGACCAAGACTCTTGACCATGACTCTAAATGGTTTGAGTTGATGCCATGTGATTGATATCAGATATCAGTTAAACAAGTGTCCAGTGAGCATATCGGGGAAGTGGTAAATAAACCAAACCAGTGAAACTAACTAAGAGTGGCTAAGAATATAAGAAGGCAGAAAAAAACCAAGACATGACAAATACAGACGTTAACATCTGTATTTGTACTGTATAAAAAAACAGAAACCAAAGATCACTAATTCAGTAATGACCACGAATAGAGCCACAGATTAAAATGTTTTAACCTGGCCATAAATTTCTTTTATAGATGCTTCAAGTTCTGACTTATTCTAACTTTTTTTCTCCTCTGTGTATCTTGGAAGTATAAAGTTGTCAAAAACTCTACTCTGATTGTTGAGTATTACCCTCATATGGTGACGTGATCATTTCTGTCGTCACTCTCTGTTTCCTTTAATTTCCTCTTTGGTTTCTGTCTTGTTCCATTTTCCATCTATGTCTCCTTTTCATCTTTGGTTTTGTTCTTGGATTTGATGACAGCAGTTAGAGGTTTCTGAAACCCACAGATCCTTACCACGAGCCAAGGATACTTAGAAAAGATTTTTTTCTATTCTTTGCACAATGCCATGTTTCCAGTAAACCCACAATGACACTGAATTATGGTAACATCCACACTAACACAGTTTCAGCAATATTCTGACCCACTCACATTCATGATTGATGTTCAGTGGCATGTATCAGTTTAACTGGAAAGCATGTTTGCTGTTTGAAGAAAGTATTACAAAGAACAGCAATAGCAAAAGGTAGTTATTCTGTAATCAAATAGAATTGTTACCAAAAAAAACCATTGTGACAGAAAACAGAAAACGAGCCAGAAAGCAAGTATGGTGGCATTTTAATGATTGTCCATAAACACAGAAAGTAAGTGTAAGAATAGTAATGGGAAAGGATTATTCACATAATGTGGGTGAAATCACAGAATATATGAATTTTGTTTAAATAAGTTTGGTTGCATTAATTACAGATTCAAAAAGCCTTTCTTCCTTGCAAGTTTTAGTCAGTGATGTTTCCAACGTCGAAAGATGTCATGGCAGTGTGAGTTCTTTTCAAACCCACATCTATACTATAATTATGTAAATATCAAAAGGTGCTACATGAAGACATGACTTGATTGAACCCCTGATTTCTTTGGGCAGAGTGCTTGCACAACATCTTATGTAGCATGACTGTTACATTTTGATTTGTCACATCCTACTGTTTTACTTTTTTTACACCCTGTGAACAGCAGTGAAATCTATTGTAGGTAAACAGTGGAACTCTGTTGGGTCTCTGGTGGTGCAGATGAGGTGCCACTGTCTCCTGAATCACAAATTTAAATGGTAGGATTAAGGTATCTTTATATAAAACTCTTGCTGGGGCGTAAGAGTAAGGGCATTTGTGTTTGGTCACTTATTTTTTTTGTTGTGACAATGATTCTTGGCAATACAGTACATGTAAATCTGTTAATTATGTCTGTTTAAATGGTTTCCAATGATTATTTTCATGTTGGGTTGAAATAAAATAGCTCCCTCTGCTGTTACTGCAGTGTAGTGCAACTTCCGCATGCGTGAAATGGACACAGTGGGCTGTATCTAATACATACTGTGATATTGGGTTGGAATGCGTTACCTATCAGTGCAGCAATCAGCATAGCATTATCCACATCTTCTCCACAGTTTGACCCTGCAATCCAGTTGCCATATTCAAAATCTGGACACTGAACATAACATTCCTCCACATTTTCAGGTTCCAGTGCACATGCGGCTAACACCTGCACAAAAAGGCCTGACGGTGAAGTGCAATTCTAGCAAGCCTCCTAGCACCCCTATAAGACACAAGATCAGCTGCTTGCAGACTGTTTCAAATTGTCTTGGAAGAGAGCCGTTGGCCATGTCAACCTGCAAACCTTCACATGCACAACAAATCTGTAAAAGAATGGCTACAGTTCCTAAGTGCTAACAAGGTGAGGGAATGGTCCTCTTGTGGTGTCATCTTCTTGGGCGCCCCACTTTGCGTCTCTCACGTCCCCCGTTATATGCAACTTGGCTTCTAATTTGAAGATGTACCAGTGCTCATTTCAAATACTACTGCAATTTGGTTTTGCAGGATACCAGCTTGAAGTTGCCCTATGGCACAGGTCCTGTCAAGATCAGTTAAACGTGGCATGCTTGGCGCAGACAAAATTGACCAATGTAGCAGGGTCCATGCCATTCAGGCACCTGACTGTCAGCACCTGGGGTACCAGAAGCTCAAAACAAAAGTCAAGATTTGACAAGTTTTTATGTGGGCTATGCCCACATACTCAACTGTGTTGCTCTACACACAAATTCATTTTTCTTACAAATGTGACACCATTGAAGGGGAAATAAACAAGCTTTCCAGTTATAAAGGGCTTATTGACAAAAATCACTTTTTAAACAAAGAAATAATTTAACTTTTGCATTTAGACTGCAGGTACAGCATATCTTTTTAGAAGCCGTCTGTTTTGAAAGTTTGTCCCATTTGTTTTGTATGTCAGTCATCATCCATGTTTTCTAGGGCCAGACTGTAGCATGTCCTCATGTTCATTTTCATCAGCTGCAGAGCCTATACCTCTGTTGCCACATGCTGTTCTATCAATCTTTGTCAGTCTGTTTTGAAAAATGAAGAACAAGCACGCACACAAGTTACACACACACACACACACACACAGTGTGATTATTGTTATTTCCCGAAACTTCACTGTAACTCCTGACTCCTGACCGCTGTTACTTTCAGCGGAGTTCATTTGAAGTACAGCAGGAAGTGAGAGTGATAGCACTGCTCTGGGGACTACTGCTGTTGTCATTGTATGCTACCTGATAGTAAAGTAAAGAGAAATAGAAAGAAGAAAGAAGTCTAAAACCAGAGGAGACAAAAAGGGGAAGAGAGAGAGCATTAATGTGGTACCAAATGTCCCAGTCACTCGGGACAAACATTACCTTGGGACATTCACTGATTTTTAATGAGTCTGAAAAAGTTGTCTTTAAAACTGGCTCAACACGGAAGTTAGTGCAACATTTTGGCTGTGGAGTGTTGCCATAGGCTCCTTGAAAACATGTCATTTACAAAAGTCTGATGTGCCTTCCTTTGTTTTGGTTTGTTTTGTTTTGGTTTGGTTTTTTTTGGGGGGGGGGGGGGGTATAATTGTAGCTGGAAATTGTTGCCTAACATAAGTACAATATATTGTTTCGCAGTTTATATTAGCCATCTGGTTATTCCGAGTAGCAAACACAGACTCTTGCATTCTCCCTGTGTAATGGAAGTAATGCATGTAAACATTGGTGAACCTGTAAAGCTTTGTGTTGTGTTCTTTATTTGTGACTCGCTAAATAAGCCACATACATAGCAATGACCAGGCTCTATCACTGAATGTGCTGCAGCTGTGTTTTCAAGTGCAAAAACCAAGCACTGGGCTGTAATACCAGTGATGCATGAATCACTCGGCCTTGCTATCGATCAAAACAAATCCAGTTTTTCCTTGCTTTTTTGACTTTACTGCTAGAACACGTTCAATTCAGGAGTGATGTCACTTCCAGCTCCGACATCTTACCTTTAAAACAAATGGGACATGTGTTCAAGCTATGTGTGGAAAATGGCAACTAGTACAGTTATCAACATAGATCTGCCTTAGACCTTTTCTCAACGATTAAAAAAGCAATAGGCAATATCCTAATTATCCTGCCATGTTTTTCAGATCTAAGGAGTAACAAGTTGTGATATACCTAAAAGATAGGTTCACAAAACCATTCAACAAATTCAAGGTGAGTTTAAGTTTGATGTCCAATAATATCAAAATTTAGTCCTTCTTATATTCTCTATTCTCTCTATTCCCTTCTTAAAAACTCAAATTAGGTGGTCTAGTATCTTGACATTCCTAATCCAGATTTCTTTTGAATATTCTATACATCTTACTACAGGGCTTATTCAAGTTGTCCTTATTTCAGAATAACACAAATTACGCATAAACAGAGCTTTTGAAAATATAAAGGGAGAGAAAACATAAAATAGGGACAAAAATTAAGCAAAATTAAATCCCAAAGCAGAACAAAAAATAGAAAATGGAAAGACAAAAGGGAACAGTCTTGTCTCAATTTGCCCTCTCAAAGCTGTTAGACTTAGTATTATATGGATTCATACACTACTATGAAGTAGAGGTAAAATAGGAATAGAGGATACATGTTTACACACACGACAGTACACCAATTTTGTATGATAAATGTATCTTTCTGCAGTCTCTGTGACTCTCCTGAAGAAGATATCTTCTTCCGTTTCAACAAGGACTTACTCAACACACCATATCACTTATCCATGTCCTTTCCCGCCTCTTTTGTTGCCTTTGCCATCTATCCCTTTCCACTTGCTTCTTCTATTTTCAGTGCATCTGCCACGGTCAGATTCACATAAAGTGCAAACGTTCATTCAGTTTGCTTTTTTGCAGTCTCCATCATCAGTTTTCCAAAGCAGTCCCTTTCAGGCTTTCACATCTTCCTGAATTTCTTATTTTATTAATTTTTTTGGTTTAACCTTTTAGATCAGTCTATCATTGCAGTATAACTGTGTTAGTTTGAGGTAAATCCCTGAAAAGTCCCCCCTTTGTGTGTATTTATACTTAATGTGTGAAAGAAAGTACTGACAAAACCTTAAAGAAAAGGATCTGTATAAAAATATATATTCCCTATATGTATTTTCTCTGTGGAAAAGCTGATTTAATATATCTATAGACTGCATCATATTGCCTTGACATGCCAGTCTCTTTCTTTCCCCAGTTTCTCTCTCCCTGTCCATCTTCCCTTTCATCTTTGCTGCTATCAGCTGGAGCAAATCCACCAAAAATACATAAAAAAATATCCATCGTCATGCTTCTCAGAAGGTGGTAAATCACTGTTATCTCTTTTATGTACACCTCCTCCACTCTGTAACGTGTTGCCTTTTTATCCACCCAACCCTGCATCTGTCCACATCATCTCCATCCCTCCTCCTCAACCTTCCTTTGCTGAAACTAAAATCCATTTCTAAACTCTGTCCATTTCATGTGCCTCTACAGCCATCTATCCTCTCCAAGTGGAGCTTGAGATCAAAACACGAGGTAAATCTGTTTGTTTTCTGTCACGATGAATATTTCATGGATTGCTTGTCTGGCTTTAGTTACATAATATGAGATAGCCTTGATTCCAATTTTTGCACTTTTTTCACCAAAGGTTCATTTGAAGGCTTCTTACGTTCCTTACTACCTGGACTAGAACTAAATTGTGTCCTGGGAGTTTCTGTTCGTATGTGACATTTCTAGACTTGTGCAATGGTCATTCGATAATTCATTTACTGACAATCACACAAGTTATGAGCTTGAAATGAATTCATGCGATTTGCCTTTTTGTAATTGATTGTTATATAGAACTAACAAACTTTTCAAGATGTCAGACCTTAACCAGACTCTTTCATCATACCACAATTTCCATATACTGTCGAAACTTATCTACACAAAGTTATTCTCTCCAGAGTCATAAATGGGGAGTAATTCAGAAACAAAGAAACAATACATCATGGCATCTTACCAAAAGTGAATGAATATCCTGACATAGTCTCATTTTCCTTATCATCTTGGGTAAATTCCACATAAATGATGCCAGTACTGTGAACCTTCCTCATCATCTGTAATGCATCCTTCTACTATTGCTTTAACAGTCAGCATTTCTTATTTTACTTTCACCTTCATCCCTTTCTTGTTTTTTCATATCTTCCCTCCTTTGTCTTGTTTATTTTTATTCTTTGAGCCCCTGTCCTTATTTACAAAATCATGTTTCTTATCCCATTTTTTTCCATCATTCTTGATGATTTCTCATTTCTTATAGCTATACATTTACCTATTGTTCTCCTATTCTCCCACCAATCCCTACTTTTTGTCCTCAAACTTTCCTTTCCCTGTAATCTTTATTTCTTTCATTCCTGTTCATTCACTCATATTCTCACATATTTATGTCTCTTTCTGCCCATCTGAGTTTTCTCGATCTCTCTTTTGCTGCTGTCCCTTTTCCTAAGCATCAATTTTCTCTCTTACTGCCAAAGCTAACTCAGTATGTACTCTGCGTTTTCATTCTCCACTCACTTCCTTCCCATCCATACTAACCCCTTTCTCCGTTGGGAATGTTTGAGTAATTCACTTAACACTACACCCTTTGCACCCACACATATACTCTTACCTTTGTTTGTACTCATTCTCCTGTTCTCTATTTTTGTTTTTATTTTTCCTCTTCCCCTTTGCTATATTACTATGTTTCCCTGCTTCTCTCTTAGGTATGAAGCAGCTCAATCACATAAACACTACAGATAAAAAAAATCTCTTCACCAATCCCTCCAATCTTCTCACAAGGATTACCTTCATTGTTAGCTTGATTTCAGCTCAGTCTTCATACCTGGTCTTCCTGGCTTTGCACTTCTGTCTCTACTGGGCCTTGTATGTAACACTCATAGCTTTTCTGATACCTGTTGAATATCTCTCTCTAGCTTTCATGACTTATCATTTCTCTTCCAAAATAAAAAAAACCAAAACTCCCTCACTTGCAGTATTTCTGTGTTTTGCCTTACATCAGCACTCAGAGCATCTTACATCCCTTCTCCCTCCTATTGGCTTTGCAATTTCTCTCTTTCTCTCTGCTCTCCACATTTCTCCAACCACCTCTTACTATCTGTTTTCTGCTGAGAATACTGAAATGTTATCAAAATGCAGTAGGACCAAGATATACCAACAAATGCACACAGAGAAACTTGAATCTGGGCACTAACAAACAGCGGTAGGTGTTGAGAACATCTCAGCATTGCCCAGTGATTTGAGGCCAAATCATTGGCAATGCTGCCATCCACTGGAATTTGTTGATAGAACATAGCTTAAGAAGTCAATAATTCTCACAGAAGATTATTTGATATATCACTGCACTGCGTTACATAATCAAATAGTGATTGATCAGTTCCATTTAGCTGTTGTAATATCAGGGTCCAGTTTTTGTGTTTTTGAAGATAGAAAAGCACCGATCCATTCAGTCTTTTAAGTTAAAAACAAACAAACTGAAAATCTCCACTGTCACATGCTCATGCATTTGGACAATTGTGGTTCAAATTGCCAGATGCATTAAAGACACTTAGATATGCAGACTAAGGGGGTCAGAAATCAAAACACAAACTTTGTGATTGGTAGATGATGTCACGGCGCGGGCTGTATAGGGCGAACTGGACTCTAAACTGATTCAACACAGACACCGGGTGAACATGACAAGAATTTATTACAGCAAGTGACAAAAACATGAATACACACTAATGTGGATTTTTGGGCTACGTCCACACTAATTGGTTTTCGTTTGAAAACGCATCGTTTTCTCTCCGTATTGGCCTCCCGTCCACACTGAGACAGTGTTTTCCCTGAAGGAAAACGCAGCGTTTACAAAACGCTCTCGAAAAAGAATACATTCGAAGACGGTGCTTTTGCAGTGTGGACAGCGAAACGTGGGGACACTACACGAGTACACTTGGGCTGGGGATATACAAAGGTGTTACAGGCATAGCCCTAAAGAATGTAGCATCGTGGGCAGTGTAGTCCGTGCTGCAGGGAGAATGGACTGCCATACCTGTTATGTGTCTGCGAGGGAGAGAGAAAAAGGAGTCGAAAAGTCATCACCGACCAGAAGCGGGAGATGGAAGCATGTAAATATAATAATAACCACTGCAGCCAAGAAGAGTGCCTGATGAGCCCAGTTGTAAGCTATTAAGACTCGACTGTACACTTTTTTCGTGTTTTTCTCCGAAACAATAAGTTCCGTTGAAGCAGCCTTTCAACGCCTCTCTCTGTCTCTCGCTAGCAAAGTTGACCCAGACAACAAAGTAAAGCTAGTTTTCGGCTACAAGCCCGACACAGAACCCGACGTATTAGCCAGAGGTCCCTTTACTACGGTTCAGAGCTGCGGACCTGTTTTATATATGTGTGAAACAGTTTTCTATACAAGATCGCTGCATAAAGTGCAGCCTTATCTTATGTCAACCTACTGTTACTCATTTTATATTAAGATTTAAAAATTAAGTCGGTATTGCTATGGTGAGTATCCTTCAGTAAAAGTAATAATTCACACAGCAATAGTGCATTCATGTAGTTGTAAAAAGCATGATAATATAATAGGTAATCCAAAGTATTCAGAATACGTTACTTTCACTGAGTAACGTAACGGAATACGTTACAAAATATATTTTGGGGCATGTATTCTGTAATCTGTAGTGGAATACATTTTAAAAGTAACCTTCCCAACACTGGAACTATGACACTAAGGCTTGGAGGGGTTCTTAAGACATGAGCGGGGATCTAAAAGTCCAATGGAAGACGGAGGGCGCTGGGCCTCTGTAAGAAGAGGAGAGTTAAAGGTAGCTGGGTGGATTTTGAAGATAGGATTTTTCTGTAGTGAGTGTGTTCAGGCTTACTTGTGAGCAGGTGGAGATTGCATCGGAGGGAGGCTAGGTCCAGGTGAGTTTGCGACGTCGTGAATGCAAATGGGGTCGAGCCCTGAGGCGGGGGGAGCAGGCAGGTGAGGAAAAGTAGAGCGATCCGTACCTGGCCAGCAGTGGAGTGGGTTGGCAGAAGCGACTAGCGACCAGACTGAATTAACAGTGACAGTTTGCAGGCATAGTCCATGGATTTAACTGAAGACAGAGAATCAGGCTAGCACAAATACAAATAACAGCAAGCGACAGATTAGCACTAATGGTGATTAGCAGACATTCAGGCGACGAGTGGTTGCAAACGCTGGTCTTAAATACTGCCAACATAATAAGCCTCAGTCAGGTGCGACTCCCACGTGGAATGAAGGTCTCCGCCCAGGGGAGGAGACCTAGAGCACAGCAAACCAACATGCCACTCACCCGGACCATGACAGATGACGTGCTTTGGCTCCAAAGCCACAACTGCCTCAAAACACAACATTCCACCCATCCGTCCATCCGTCCATTCGCTTCCGCTTATCCTTTTCAGGGTCGCTGGAACCTATCCCAGCTGTCTTAGGGCGAGAGGCAGGGTACATCCTGGACAAGTTGCCAGTTTGTCACAGGTTTTACACGTAGAAAAAGAAAACTATTCACAATCACATTCACTCCTGCATTCAAACCTATGGGCAATTTAAAGTTTCCAATTAACCTAACTCCAATGAGTGCATGCCTTTGAACTGTGGGAGGAAGCTGGAGTACCCGGAGAGAACCCAAGCAAACATGGGGAGAACATGCAAACTCCCTCTTCCATTTTCCTTTTTTTCAACAAAAGCATCACACACAGCCTTCAGTCATCACAGTTGCAGCACATTAACACACACGCATGTATACTTTCCTCTTCAGCTATTCACTAATTATCGATCCACTGGTAATTAATGACGTAGTATTTATATAATGTTAACAAAACCCCTGTAGATGATATATTCTGAGTTTAATACAGAAATAGCCTTAGATTGAAAAAATTCTGCTATTATTTGTGCTCCCTTTCACAAATAATGTTTTCTAAAGCTATTCTCTTTCTTTGGCCATTGATGTTATTTACATTGCATTTTATATTTTATGGAAATACCTTGGCAGTGCGCACTAAATGCTATCTTCTCACGCCTACCTATTCACTGTCTCTTTCTCTTTTATCAGGCTTTTAGTCTGGTGTTAAACCAGCAGAACACAGCTCAGGTTGGCTGAGATCAAACGACTGAATGGGAGAGTCAAGGGTACTCTACCACCATGAAAATCTCTTTGGTTGCTTTTGTTGTAGGTTTATGTCTCTCTGAATAATGAAATGCCATCCACTGAGTTTTATTGCATTCATGTTGCTTCTGTCAGCATTGAAATTATTATGTACAACAAAAAAAGTGTATTTTTGTGTCACAAGCTTTTTTGATTTGTTTTGTTTTGTTGTTATTTTATTAACCTATATTAATATTAATATATTGACATGCATTCACCTATATTAGCATGGATTGATCATGTTAATTTTTAAGAGATAATCTGGAGATAAAATTTATGTATGTTTAAACTGCTAGCAATTTAAGCTTTAGGTAGCAAAAGAAAAAAACTGTTCGTCTAAAAGTAACTTCCTTAAGTCAAAATCAGTTTTGTCCTGGAGAATTTCTGCAGAGGTGAAGTAACTCTGCACTTCTCCCACAGGCAGAGAGAGAATCCTAATGACTTTGTAAACATTAAGTGTAATCACTCTAGCTTGATTCTGTTTTGAGGAATGGGCTGTGGCACAATCCCTGATAAGATGGAAAACAATGCCAGCTTCATTATTGACTTTCCTAAAAAAATACAAGAGTAGTTCCAAAAACTCAACTTTTCTGACTGGATATGAATTTAAGTATAAACCTACCGACAACTGTGTAAAACTAAATGCCATTCTTGATATTACCATCAGATGGTGCTAAAGGAAAAACTGACTTCACTGTCCATAGATTTTTTTTTTTTTAATTTTAAGATCCTAGTCACATTTGTCTCTCTTCCTAGTAAACCTGGTCTAAAAAAACCCAGGATGTTGTCCAGTTTAAAGGATCTGTCCTGTGCAATTGTAATTTCATCTCTAAAATAGAGATGAATAAAAATAGCCTTCTTTTATAAATTAAACAATGTCTGAATATATGTTTTTGCTACATAATTTTGCATAGTTCCATTTCCAATTTATTTAGCATGTGAGGTAAAAGGACCCATCCCCCTTCATTCAAATTGTACGGCATATCCATAAGTTTTGCATGCCTGTAAAGAACTCGTGCGCATTATCTGGTTACAGTTCAACACATCTAAAGTCATTGATGGAACTCCTACTATACATTTGATAATAAACTTCAAACAAATGCTAGGTAGGACAAAGTTTTCCTTTTTTTATGCTACATCTTTTGAAATCTACTCAGTAAAGCAATAACAAATTATGAAATTGTTCTCTTAGGTAGCTTTTTTTAACAGTATAACTTTTTGTTTACATATTAAACAGACAATTGTCACTTTATCAAATTCTTTGTTTAATCATGTTTTCTTATCATTGTGTATTTAAAATTTACTTTGAGTGTTTTATTGTAGATTTGTTTTAACTAAATTTGTTTTAACTAAACTCGTTCTGCTCCATATCAGTTCTTAAAGCACTGAAACAGCCATCACCAGGCGAGGGAGAGAGGGAGAGATCCAATTTGGTAAAGAGAAGGGCTTTCAATATAGTCCTGATATTCCAGATGACTACAATTGTTGGCTATGTACCTTTGATCACTGTGTTCTACTTAGCTGGGAAATTGGACAGGAACACACTATGTATTTGGCAGCCCTTGACCTATGCTCTAATGATTTGGCTTGGTGGTTTCTATGCTCTCTTCTATCTCCGCAGAGCTGGGAAACTCACAAGAAATTATTTATTTGCAAATTGTTTTCAGCATAGCTACACTTGAAGCTACTTTTCTTTTATTTGTAAAATTTGCATTTCAATTCCTTTGTTTTAGAAATACATGGCATTGAATAGTTAGTATTCTTGGTACTATTTGTTTGGCATTTAGTTTTTAAAGTAAAAACTTGACCCAAGAATAGCCAGCCTCTATGTTGCATTAAAAATTGGGTGCTGTGTGGAAAAATCAGCAACATTGTATTTTAGTTATTTAATGTTAGGTGAGCTTCCATTGGTGTTTTGTAATTAAAAGAATTGCACATGTGTATTCTGAGGTCTGTTGCATTTTGTTTTACTTATACAAACAAATATTTTATACTCCAAAGAAATGTATTCAAGTAGATGTGATTGTGACATAGTGATATGTTGATTAAAAAATTAATACAAAAACTACATAGTAGTCTGTATTCTGTATTATTACTACTAGAAAAATAGAATAAATAACTACAATAGATTGATATGTATGTGGATACTGGGCTACTATGATGGAATCCAAAGCAATAACAAGTACATTCAGATATATAATTTATTGTGCAAATACTAAAAGGAATGCTACAACGAGTTGCAGCAGAGCAGCTATGTAGCCAAATGATTTGAGGCAGAAGAAGTGTTTCACAGATCTCAAAAGGTAAACTTATTGGGCCAGTGTGATATGATACTGAGTAGGGCTGTGCGATATGACCAAAATCTCATATGCAAATATAAAACATCTACCGTCCCGATAACGATATAAATCACCAAATTTTAATATTTTCTGTAAATTTTGTGAATCTAGGGCAGCTCGACTTGCATGAAGCATTTCCAGTTGGGCGTCGTGTACCTACAGTCGAGTGTTTTTACAGCTGAAACTATACATTTTTAGTCATAAGTTGTAACAGCTGCCGTTTTCTTTGTGAGTATTTATTACACGGCGTGCTGCGGGGAAAAGCCTGTTCTAACGTTTGAGTCTAAGGTTTATTTTTTAGCACCTCACGGCTATTTTTTGCTTCTCATCCGTAATTGCTCCGCATACTCTTTCACGTGATTTAATTTATCTCGAAAAGTCTCAACAGGATCTTGAGCTTTATTGTGAAAGGTTTATGTGGAAAATAAACAAGCAGACACCTGATGGTTTTATCGTCATTGCTGCTAATGAAAACGTATAAAAATAGGCGCTTGTCCGTCTGTAGTGTGGTTATATTAAATATGAGAGAAAGAGAGAACTTTAAGAAATTAATATAGCCACTACAGTGACCATCAGAACGATGAAAAAATATTGCCGTAAACAGTTTATTTTGTGACACCACGAAACAAACAATAGCGTAAAATGAAACAATAGATGTTTTTTTATCGTCATCCGATATATATCTTTATATCGAACAGCCCTAATACTGAGATACAATATGTGAAATCTACCATACTGTGATGGTAAATTAGGCATAACAGGGTTAGGACTGGAAATAAAGCAAAAGAGGACTTGATGAGAAGTGACTTAATTTAAAACATCATCTATGTGCCAAATAGACAAACAGTTTCTTGTATCCCAACGGATATGTTCAATCATGACACCATCATCATAAACCCCTACATTCTCTTTTTCTTGTAACAGAAACTTAAAAACACTTCTAAAATGGTCTTTTCTTGATTGTCCATGTTTTTAGGAGTTTTTCTTCTAATATGGCCACTCATCTGCTCAATCAACCTCTGTGTTGCTAAAGAAGGAGCGGGCGTATAGTCAGGGAAGACAGAAAATATACATTCAAGAATATAAATTTCACTTAAATTTATTTTCATTATATTCTTCTGCATTTTTATCCCCATGCTTCTAAAACTTTCCATGGAAACTATAATTTAAATCTTGGCACTACAAAAGCTAAGAAACATCATCTTTATTCAAATTATCTGCATACAGGTTCTAGATTACCTTTGGCCATTAATTTGGTTACAGTTCAACAGTGCCAATGATTTGGCTTGCATGAAAAATCAATGCCACCCAAGGGCTTGCATGTTTTGGCAATGATTTGGCTTGCATGTGTTAGTCTTCTCGACAATCTCAGCAGAACTCAAAAACTCAAGAAAAAAAATAAAATTGCTGCACATTGTTTTTCACATATAATGACCCCTGAGACTGTAATTATACCAGTTATACTGTATAGAATTATGTACCACATGGTATATTTCTTCAAAAGGAAAACAAAGAGGACAAATAAGTGCTTTGTAATTATATGAAGTACACTTCTTTGGATCTTTCATGTACTAGTTTCACTATAGACCTCTTCAGACCTGCACTCCTTTCTATTTATCTGATGGCATCTTAATGTGTCAACTTCATGTGTGGTTGCCAATCTTGGTCACTTTTCTGAAAAAGTCACAATGGCAAGTTTACCAAGTCAGAAAAAGTAATATTTACATATCACTTTTAACACATCGTAATTCTGAATGCATGTCTTAAGTTAAGTGGGAAAACATGCACAAAATTATAATTACACAGTACTGTTGCATGTCTGCAGCATCTTGACTTGCTGGACTCATGAAAGATGAATGAATATTTTAACTGTTTCAACTGGTTCATCTGTTCACTCCGTTTTTTGTTTGTTTGTGTTTTTTGTCCCTACATTGTGGTAGTATTGAACCACAAGTATTTTTCTTGTATTTCCTCACCCATTCTGATGTAGGAGACTATTTCACGGAGAGTTGCTATGAGTATATTGCAAAGAATTTAATTTGACTAAGAATCCATGTATTTTCATTGTTTTATCTAAACCCTTGCACACGTTTACATACTTCTATGGAAAATTATAAGTGGCCACTTATGCCAAAGTCTGAAAACACCAAACCCTGTTTATTCAAATTATGTTCTCACATCAACAGGCTTTGCATGCCAGGAAGGTACTCATAGCCATTATTTGGAAGCAGTTCAGCGCATTTTTCCCCACTTATATTATAAAAGATGCAGCTCCAACTTTACATGTTAAATAATCTTCAAGAACTAGACAAGGTTTGTACTTTCAATTATTTGTACCTATCAGTCTTTCTAGGAAGCAACTAGAAACAAATAAACGTCTTTATATGTGGCTTCCATCCTGCATTTTCTGCATTTTCTATCTCCTTCTATCTCCAAGAACATATATATATATATATATATATATATATATATATATAGAGAGAGAGAGAGAGAGAGAGAGAGAGAGAGAGAGAACGAACATCCAAGAATACATTGGGAAGATGGCCCCAACTGACCGAGTGCTCAGTGAATACCTCAGGCAGCAGAAACCCAAGAAAGAGGAGGGAGACGAGGAACCATCATGGAAGGACAGGCCCCTGCACGGTATGTACCACCGGCAGATAGAGGAGGTGGCTGATATCCAGAAATCCTACCAGTGGCTGGACAAAGCTGGACTGAAAGACAGCACAGAGGCACTAATCATGGCAGCACAAGAACAAGCTCTGAGTACAAGATCCATAGAGGCTGGGGTCTATCACACCAGGCAAGACCCCAGGTGCAGGCTGTGTAAAGATGCCACTGAGACAATCCAGCACATAACAGCAGGGTGCAAGATGCTAGCAGGCAAGGCATACATGGCACACCATAACCAAGTGGCCGGCATAGTGTACAGGAACATCTGTGCCGAGTATAACCTGGAAGTCCCGAGGTCAAAATGGGAGATCCCCCCAAGGGTGGTGGAGAATGACCGAGCTAAGATCCTGTGGGACTTCCAGATACAGACGGACAAAATGGTGGTGGCTAACCAACCGGACATAGTGGTGGTAGACAAACAGAAGAAGACGGCCGTAGTGATCGATGTAGCGGTTCCGAATGACAGCAACATCAGGAAGAAGGAACACGAGAAGCTGGAGAAATACCAAGGGCTCAGAGAAGAGCTCGAGAGGATGTGGAGGGTGAAGATAACGGTGGTCCCCGTGGTAATCGGAGCACTAGGTGCGGTGACTCCCAAGCTAGGCGAGTGGCTCCAGCAGATCCCGGGAATAACATCGGAGATCTCTGTCCAGAAGAGCGCAGTCCTGGGAACAGCTAAGATACTGCGCAGGACCCTCAAGCTCCCAGGCCTCTGGTAGAGGACCCGAGCTTGAAGGATAAACCGCCCGCAGGGGCGTGCTGGGTGTTTTATATATATAATCTTGATTCTACAGGTGATTACAGTTATTGGTCATTTACCACTGATTACTATATCCTACATGTCTTGGAACATAGTTTGGGATACACTGTGGATCTGGAAGCCCTTAAGTTATGTTCTAATGATTTGGTTTGGAGGCTCTTATCCTGTCTTCTACCTCCACAGAGCTGGAAAACTCACAAAGAGCTTTTGAGTGTGTGTGTGTGTGTGTGTGTGTGTGTGTGTGTGTGTGTGTGTGTGTGTGTGTGTGTGTGTGTCCCTGTCTAGCTATCTTTGTGAGGACTGAAATCTGCATTCTACTATATTGTGAGAACCAACAGTCACTTGTGAGGACACACTCACTGGTCCTCACAAGTTTGAAGGCTTTTTGAGGCTCAAAATGTGGTTTTAGTGTCAGGGTTACAATTAGGTTATGGTTAGGTTCAGGGTAAGGGGCTAGGGAAACCATTATCTCAATGAAGGTCCTCACTAAGATAGCTGAATGGGCTTGTGTGTGTGTGTGTGTGTGTGTGTGTGTGTGTGTGTGTGTGTGTGTGTGTGTGTGTTTGGAATGTGTTGCATTTGTATGGATTTGTATTTGTTTGCTATTCAAACATTTAAATGACTAGCACATTACTCAATATTGCTTTTATTTAACACACAGGCATACTCTTCTAGGAACATGCTGTAAAATACACATATTTTACATATCACTTATATTGCATTTGTAGTGTACGTATTATAACTTCCTGAGTACTATATGTTCCAATTGTGATTTAAAGGATCCTACAGACTTTTCGTTTGTTTGTTTTCTAATGTTACATTACAGGACATGTAAAACAAGGAACTATTTTCCCATGTATGATCAAATTTTGCATTTTAGATATTTATTTAGATATTTGCAATCACTTCTTTTAAATTACATTTCCATTCATGGTGAAAATGGGCATTCTTTATTCATAAACTTAAAAAGACAAAACATAGTGAAAAGAGATGTAATAGGAGGATTTAAGGTCCCATTATGATTACAAAGAAAGTTTAAAAAAAAACTGTTTAAGTAATGTATATGTTTAGCTTCATCAGTACCAGAATCTAACTCTTTGTTCTTCGCTGCTTGGTGTTTTTTGTTTTTTTGTTTTTATTAATAATCAAAGAGTGTTGCACTGTGTTCTTTCATGCCTATTGCATTTTTCTAAATAAACTGTTAAAAACTATTAATTTCATACTATGAAACTATGATGAAAATAATGGGCACTGATTGGTCATGTAACAAAGGCACTGAAATATAAAATGAAAAGCTCGCAGAGCAGCTACTGAGATAGCGCCATTCTTGATACCAGCTATTTTTTTATCCTTTGCATTATGATTAACAGAGCATAGCAATGTATCATAGTATTCACACTAACGGCTATATATTTAGTAAGGCACAGTGTATAGCAAAGCAGAGTAACAATATGAAGCATGTAGTTTCTTTTTTGGTTCCAGCAGAAAATACACAGAACACTTTTACTTGTACATGCTGTATACATCATGAAATTCCCACTTTGTTTTGTTTAACTAAATAAAACAGGCATTAACTTCTGTTTAGTACCCCTATCTAAGTTATTGGTGAAACACAATAATGGCTAGCAGTGTTATGCCTCTTTCACTTTGTCTTCATAAGTGCCGCTGCCCTTGTAAGCTGCCACATAACCACTGGTGTCTGGGATGTCCTCACGCCCAGCCTTTCCTTTGCCTTTTCCTGTGTCATCAAACCGCTCCTTGTGTGAACCAGTGTACTTGGAGGTGTCAGTCAGTCTGTCCACTGCTGCTGCTTTGGTAGCTTTCTAAAAATAATGGAAGACAGAATACTGATATAATAAACTTTTTTTTTTATTTTTTCCCCTTTTAACCCAGTAAAACAAAAACTCTGTATTGTAGTGTATTTTTAAAGAGGCAATGATTTGTAGCTAGAGTTTCTTTGGTAATCCAGTTTTAGATCCAAAATAACACACTGACAGTCAACTATTTTTTCTGATTTGTGACCTAAACAGTTGCACAAAGATTTGGTCATCAAAAACAAAAAACAAAAAAAGGTAGCACTTTCTGTTCCAGCTCAGTAATAAAGTGGTAACAGTGGGGTGACAAGGTGGAAACAAGAACATAATAATGTGGTCATTTCTACATTATTACTACTCAATTACCAAGGTAATAACCAATTACTATCCTTGTAATATCATGGTAGCATCATTATCACCTTATAACCGAGGTGTATTTCCACAATCTTGCCCCTAGTTTTTGGGCACTTATTATCCAATTACATAAGTTTCAGTGTAATACATGTAACCACTGCTGCTATCATGATATTACTTGGAATTTAAGTGGTTATTACTATGATGATTGAGTTGTAATAAGGTAGAAATTACCACATTATTACAGTCTTGTTTCCACCTTGCTACCCTACTGTTACCACTGTATTACCAAGCTGCAATAGGAAGTGCAACACAAGAGAACAAAACATGTTAATACATTAATCTCACTTTAACAAATTTTACCTAAGATGATCTGTTTTAAAGTTTAAATTTAATTGTATGGTTGAGGGTCAAACTACTACTACATATATAAGTTTAAAGGGATGCATAAGTGTAGTAGCTGGTTGCTGCCGACTTCTAAGCAGCGAATTTTGAGTTTATTATGACTTAATACTCACAGTAACACCAATGTTGGCAGGTTCTTTACCAACAACGAGACCATAAAGCTGCTGAAGTGACTCTTCCTTGTTCTTGCCTTTAAAACGTTTGGGAGCCAACTCTGTCAGGGCCTGGTTAAACTGCTCAAATGTGATTACACGAGCTGACTTTGCCCTGAGGAAACACAGAGTGTTGCTAACTATATTTTGAGAGAAATAACAAAATGAATAATATAATATACACTGCTCAAAATAATGAACAGAAAACCTTTTAATCAGTTTATGGCATCAAGTCAATTACATACTGGGATATTAATCTGGTCAGTTAAGCAGCAGAGGTTGTTGTTAATTAGTTTCAGCTGCTCTGGTGTTGATGAAATTAACAACAGGTGCACTAGATGGGTAACAATGACACAACCCACAAAACTGGAATGGCTTTTCAGGTGGACACCTGTGACATTTTTTCTCTCGTCATCTTTTTTTGAGTTTTGTTTCACTAGTTTTCCATTTGACTAAGGTCAGGGTTACTACTGGTAGCATGAGGTGATATCTAGATCCTACAGAGATTCCACAGGTATTCCAACTCCTCCAGGATCACACATTAATACCTGCCTGTCTGACCAAACAATCAGAAATAGTCTTCATGAGATCGAAGAGGAACCATGAGAGGAAACAACATCCTCTAGTGGCCCCTGTGTGCACTGTCTGTCACCTTAGACAGAGCAAAGACCTCGAGCATATAACCCCAGTGTTGACCTCTTCATGCTGGTGGCTTCCTGTTCCTTACAGGATCCAATTTAAAATTATACTTTTTAATTTAAAATCACTAAACGGCCAAGCTAACTCTTACCTATCTAAGTTCCTATTTATTTATGGTCCAGAAAGAACCATGAAGTCCAATTCAAAACTAATGTTATCCAACAGTCTACACATAAATCTCATGGCAACAGAGCCTTCTCTGTGGCACGTCGCAGACTTTGTAATAGTCTGCCTCTATATATAAGATATTCACAAACAATGGAACATTTTAAATCTTTAAAGACCCATTTTTATTGACTGGCTTTTAGCTCACGTTGACCCATATATATATATATATTTATTTTTTTAACCACCTTAGCTGTTGTTGTTTTAGTTGCATTTATTGTCTTACTGTTTTATTCCTTTTCTTTCATATTTTATTGCATCATTGTTATGCATTTTACTTATTTTAGTTACATTTTAGTTTTTAAAGCACCTTGTGCAGCATGAGCTGTTGGAAATGTGCTATATAAATAAACTTCACCTTGACCTCGACAGACTAGGCAACAGCACCCTGACTGCCACTAGGTATCGAGGTGAAATCTTTGGACCCACTGTCACACACAATGCTCGGTCTCATGTGGTGAAGGTATGCAGGCAGTTCCTGGAGGATGAAGGAATCAATACTACTGGCTGGACCTCACACTCTCCTGACTTACATCCAATAGAACACCTCTGGGACATTACGTTTCTGTCCAGCCAATGCTCTCTGGTTGGACCTCACACTGTCCAAGAGCTCAGTGACGCCTTGGTCCAGATCTGGTAGCATATTTCCCAAGGATACCATTTGTTGTTTCATTAAGAGTATAGCCCAACATTGTTAGATGAGCATACAAGCACATGGGGGACAAATAAACTACTGAGTACCATTCTTACAATAATTGCTGCAATGAACTTGCAAAATGGACTCAACTACTACATCATTTTTTTTACCTTGACTTTCATGGTGTCTTTGAATTCAGTCCTCTGTAGGTTGATCATTTACACGATGATGTGAAATTTGATGCACTTTCAAAGTGTTCCTTTCTTTTTGAGCAGTGTATACTGTCAAGGGACAAGCAATGAGTAGATGCTACAATGCTATAATGTGATTATGAGAGGTCTTAAACCCTTTGCATTTACATGAATCATGAAGTTTATTCTGTAAGGTAGTCCCAAAACAACAGAGAGTCACTAACTAAAAATTGACTGTTCAGTTACTGAAAACCAATAACCACATTGTGACACACATTCAAACCATTATATTTTTGCTGTGCAAAGTCAAAATGAAATCTTACTTGACTTTGCTAAAAACGATGTCCACGTCTGTGGTAGTCACATTCTTCCCATCAGTGATGTTACAATCTTTGCAGAGCTTCGCAAAATTCTTGCCGTTCATCTCCTTCCCTGTAGCTTTTGTGTCTCCGTGGACTGCAAACTTCTGGAAGGAAGTCTTGACCTCTTCTAGTGACACCGAACCCTCGGCCATGCTGACAGATGAACACATGCAGTTTTTAGTCAATTCAAATACAAAAGATTGTAACACTTTGTTCTCTTGATTGAAATAATAATCTAAAAAAAGGACCTTAAATAGTTTGGATAAAATATCCTTTTTGAAGACATTTAAAAAAAAAAAAAAAAAAAAGTAATAACTATAGGTTAACTGGCTGCTGGCCTGCCAAGACATAGCTGCCAAGATAGTGCATCTAATTTTCTTTCTGTCTTACACACACACTTTTACTGTGTATCCATCATTATGCTAGTGTGTCTAAAACTGCGCTCAAGCCCATTTAATTCAATCAACTCAATTTCCAAATGGCTTCTCTGCTGTTCAGTCTATAGTGAATGAACAAACACATTCCTTCTCCTTCTCTTCTGCCCCGTCTCTCCATCACACTCACTGACACTTACTTATTCATGAGTTAAGTGTTACCAAATGTGGCTTTTGATTGAGCTACACTGATATGAAATTTATATTAAATATTCACTGCATATAAAAATAACCATAAAAACAAATAGCACAGAAGATGTTTTAATGAACACTTTAAAACTAATGCATTTTAGTATGGCGTCATCTCAGTTTACGAATAATCCTAAAAAAAAATAATAATAATAATAATTACCAGTGCTGGTGGGTGTAAAAATATACATCAAGCTATTATTACATGTAATCTTTCCATATTTTTTTTTTTCAAGATTATTTCTACTGCCCTCTCACTGCAGCACTGCAGGTACTAGATGATACAACAGTAAAGCACTAAATCACAAAAATATAAGATGTACCTGCTAAATGGAAGGATGCCGTGTGGATAGTTAGCCAAATCCGGAATTGCTAACAGCTGCTTGATCTCTTTCTCCGCTTCTGCCTCTCCTCCTTCCTGCCACTCCCAGGCTGTCTGACAGTTTCGTAAAGGATGGAAGGATGCAGAGAGGCAAGGAGAAATGGAAGGGAATGGGAGGGGGAGAGAGTACCGACAAGCACAGTCAATGACATCATGGGTGCTCAGCCTCTCTTCTGTCTGCTCACTGTTATTAGCTTCCTGCCTCTCTCACAGACTTGCTCAAGGCTTTGTTATGTTATACAACATTCTGTGGAGTTAAACCTTTACCAACATTCTCTTGTACACAAATACATTTTGCTGTTCAGTTCTTTACCCAAAATGATTTTTTACCATGCTCTTTTTCTGACTGGAATATTTAATTCAACTCACAGATATATATCTGTCGTGCTCTTGCTGTCATTTTCACAATAGCCTTCTTGTTTGAGCAAAGATGAGAGTGCCCCTTGACAGAACAAAGACCAGTGACAACATAAATCTGACACTTTACAAGAATAACTATTCTCTCTCGCAATGTCATATCAACCACATAGAATAATGGTTCTGTATTAAATATAATGCATAATAACGTGCCTAAAGATTCAAAACTATACCTATGACTGGAAATTTTTTGGACAGTAGCAATTTTTACTCTGTATGCCACCAAAGTTTGACACAAAAATACAATAAATGTGCAGATGATTAATTGCTTGAGGCTGCTGGCTTTCACTGTGTGAAAGCTCATTCGATTGTTTTGGCCACTTAGAGATATCCCATAACTTCAAGGTTTAATTTTATTTCAGTCATTTTTCTTAGTGTTTCACAGGCAGGCTGGGTTTATCCTAGCTATAGGCATGCCTATAGCCTTAACTATGTTAGGCAGTGCTTGGTTAGACAGGCTAACACAGATACACACACACACACACATGCATTCTCACATGCTTGGCCAATTTATAATTACTATTTGGCTTGCATGGATGTCTACAAACTGTGGGAGGAGGATAGTGTACGCAGACATAACGTACACACAGGGGGAAGAGAAAACATATTCAAATTCAAATAAAAAGGCCCCAATCTTACATATTTATATATATTTTTTTACAATAATGATGTAAAAATTAAAGATTAATATGTTGTTATGTCAGCACTGTTTTTGTTTTCTTTTAACCTTTTTGTTGACGTGCCAATGGAGGCATGTGGGAACCCACGTTTTGTATTTTGTTCACAGCAATAACAGATAAAGCTGTTTTGACATCACACACCATCATGAAACTCAGTGCTCAGTCAAATGGAAAAGGTGCAAGGACTTTACATGTTTTGTTTAATGATCTGAGACAAAGGTCTCAAGTCTCAAATGAGTTCTTTGGTCAGTGGAGACTTTCCCATGGATAATTTTGTTCGTCCAGTCAGATGATTCATTGACGTGTTCTTGGAGTACTTTTTGTAGGCCAGTCACTCCTGGGGGGCTTTGCTACTGTTTTCTTCATTTGTGGATGGTGGCTCTCACCGTCTCTCCACAGTGACACATTTGTCCATGCGTCACCATGCACAAGGTTTAGAAGTGGCCTAGAAAACCTTTCCAGGTGGACAGCTGTCAGTGAGTTTGGTCTCATCTGTTGTTGAGGTTCTACAGATCCTGACATGTGTGATTTTTATTTTAGCTTTGTCTTTAACTTCTCTTTGTCCTCCACACCAAAGTGAAAGACTCATTGCCAGTTATCACAAACTCATGATTGCACTTTCTTGCTGCCAAGGGTGGTATAACCAGTTATTAGGTTTCAGAAGCAATAAATGTTTCATGTAGAGCTATTGAAAACTGAATTTTACATGTAATCTGGTTGTTTTTTTCCAATATTAAAATTATTTGGTCTGAAACATGTAAGTTTGACAAAAGAATGAAATTAGGTCAGCAGTAAATTTTTGGAAATGTGACTAAGCCTATTGATTCAATTAAACCATTTTAATTGAGGATGTTAGAACTTCCGAGGCTCGTTTTTAGCACAAGGAGCCACAGGGAAAATCACAGAGCTATGAGGGAGACTATGACACCGACAAAGAGAAACACAGGGCTTAAATACACTGAGGGATAACAAGGGAATGAAAGACAGAAGAAGAGCACAGCTGGGAGTAATCAGGCTAGACGAGACAAGGGAAGCAAAACTAGAAACACTGACATGATACACGGACCTTCAAAGTAAAACAGGAAACACACTGACTGAACTCTAGACACGTAAACTTAACAGCAACTGGGGAGACAGAACATAGGAACCCGAAACATGGTACAAAAAGTCACAGTAGACACAACATGGAACACAGGGAAGCCATATTACAAAACCTAAGAACTAAACTATGATAACCATAACTGAAACCTAGGGAAATAAGAAACAGTACAACAAAGGACTCAAAACATAAGAACAAGAACTTCTTGTTCTTATGTTTTGAACTCAAAAAGCTGGATCAGAAAGACCCAGAACCATGACAGATAGCCAACGGTAAAGTTTATTTTGCTGACAACTTGACCTCACTGTGTGACCTGAAATTCCTGCTTGGTAGGCCAATTCCAGTGTATAGTGAAGACCAGAGTGATTTCACTCATGCTGGGAAAGGTGTTGTGTGGGAAGACATTATCAGGTTGTTTACTGTAGAAACAAAGCCTTCCCTTTAAATGTCAGCAGAAAGCAGCAGTATCTGGTTTGAAGAGAGGTAGGATCACAGCAGGTTATCTGGATGGACGTTTTCTGGACATCATTCTGACTGACAACACTGGACTTACCAGTCCAATATTTGATGGACTTCTAGTCAACACAAAGAATTCTTAATAATTTTCCATATTGATCTTATTGAGCATTATGGCTGATTCTGGGTTCCCATTACCACCAGAGGCTTTCTGTCTTCTATGTGCGGACACAGTGAGAGATCCAGTCACTATCCCCTGTGGTGACACTTTCTGCCTGGAGTGCATCAAGATTTACTGGGATCAGTTCGACCACATTGGTGTGTACAGCTGCCCACAGTGCCATGCAACATTCACACCTCGGCCTGTCCTGAAGCGAAACCTGCCAGATGTATACCATGAGCCACAACGAGAGCTTCCAGAGCTTACTCCTTTCCCCTACTTGAATCGTGAAGTCTACTGTGACTTCTGCATTGGCCGTCGCAACAAAGCCGTCAAGTCTTGTCTGATGTGTTTGGCATACTACTGTGAAACACACGTCAAGCCTCATTATGAGTCATCTACCTTCAAGCGGCACAAACTCGTAGATGAGATGGGTCATCTGGACAGGAAGATTTGCCCACAACACGAGAAAGGTTTGGAGCTGTTCTGTCGCACTGACCAGATGTGTATTTGTGTGCTGTGTACTGTCAGAGAGCACCGCAGCCACAACATTACCTCGGCAGAAGACGAACGCAATGAGAAACAAGTGAGGTTTTTTTTATTGTTGTTATTGCTGAGTCTATCTCAAAATCTTTTAATACTCTTTTTATTTTGATATGAAGTTTTCATCAGTTTTTGCATACATTAGATGATGAAAAGAGTCATTCTGGAGTCTAGAGCAGGAGTCTCAAATGAGCTGTGGGTCACTGCTGTCACTGTCATCTCATTGGAGGGCCGCTTTAGTGTTTGAGAAGTACAAAAACAAAAAAACAAAGAAGAAAACAGTGACAAATATGTAGTGTTTTATTTTTTTTTCAAAATTTCAAATATTATATAACAAGACAAAACTGCAAACAAGACCACAAATTGTTTTCTCACTCTTAACTAACTGAAGCCTTTCATTCAACAACCAAATAACAAACTTTTACCCTCTTTCTGGCCAGACACGTGGCAGCATTTCTGCTATAATTTTGTTCATATTTAACAAAATAAAAATGCAGACACAAGTGTACACTTTAGGTTTAACTGCTTTTGAAAATTGTTTTCTTTACAAATAACTCTCTCACTGAACTAACACAGCCAATCCCTCAACATGTTTGCACTCTCTGCTTATATTGCCTTCATATTAAATCATTTTTTGCCCTTTAATAAATACCTTATTTTAACATTACACTTAACAACATACAAATCCTCCCTAACGATAAAAGTAACTTCAAAGGCCAAATTGCATTATATTTCTTCACGTCAATATACGGGCCACAAGCAGGGGTGACGCGGGCCGCAAGTGGCCCCCGGGCCAAAAGATTGAGACCTCTGCTCTAGAGTGATAAAATCCTGTATTCTTGTCTTTTATCAGAAAGTCCTGGTGGTCACCCAAACTGAAGTCCAGAACATCATTCAAGAGAGGATGAAGGAGCTCCAGGAACTTAAGCATAATATTGATGTTCTAAAAGTAAGATCATAGCCTGGTCCAACATAAATTACTTTTCTTCATAGTAAATTTGACATGGTCTCATTTTTTTTTTTTTACAGAACTGTTACATGTTAATACCACTATATAAAGGAATCCAGTGGTAATATCAAGGATGACTATTGTAACTAAAAGCTCCTGGAAAAAACTGTCTTTACCTTTCAGAGTGCAGCCCAGCGAGCACAGGCAGAAAGTGACAAGACCTTCCATGAAATGCTGCAGGCAGTTGAACGCTGGAAGTCTGAAATCAATCAGATGATAATGGCCAACATGCAATCAGCAATGTCACAGGCTGAAGGCTATGTGGATCGTCTGGAGCAGGAGATAATGGAGCTACAACGTCAAGATGCAGAATTACGGCAGATCCTCGAGACGGAGGACAACATTTACTTCCTGCAGGTACTGGAAAATCAGCCAGAGCTGCAATAATTCATCTCTGTCTTTCTTGCTTTGTAATGTAGCACAGAAAAAACAGTTAATGTACTTATCACTTCCAGCGCCTGTTGCTATAGCATGCTCAGTATTTCTTGCTACCTCGTTACACTGACTAACACAAAACAAGACCACGACTTCTTTATGTATATATTTATGTTTTCAGTAAAAAATCATTACACTTCTTTTTCTCGATAAAAAACAGAGTTTCCCAACTCTGTGTGTTGCTCCTGAGGCCATGGTCCCCAAAGTGCTAATTAACCCTCAGTTCTCCTTTGGAGAGATGAGCAGAACGGCCAGTGACATGAAAGAAAATCTGGATGACATCTGTAAAAAGGAAATGGGTAAACTCTCCAAGACAGGTTTGTTCCAGTAGTCATTGTTAACACTTCAATTACCTTTTACTGGCTCACTAGTTTTTGCTGCAATCTAAATATAAATGAATTTATATTTTTACAGTGAGCGAAACTCCCGTGTACATATTGTTGCCAAGAAATGGAAGCAAACGACTCAAAGGTAAGTGAGCTGAATAATTTCATTCGTGCTATTTTGTACATGGCTGGCAATTTTTTTTAAACATAATATTGTTGCACATTTTATAACATATGTTATGTTTTTATATTTAAACAGTTCCTTCGAATGTAGATTTTCAGGAGCCAAAAAACAGAACAGACTTCTTGAGATGTAAGTAAATTTTATGGTTCAGAATTAGTACTCAAGAGCAACATTTTAATGTTATCTAAACAGAAGACATTTATAAATGTATGTTGTGGCTGTGTTTTCAGATGCCTGCAAGCTGTCCTTTGATCTTAACACAGTTTATAAAGAGCTGGTTTTGACAGATGGGAATCAGAAGGTCACCCGGAAGAAAACAACCCAGTTTTACCCAGATCATCCAGATCGCTTTGATGGCTACTCCCAAGTTCTGTGTAAGGAGCCTCTCACTGGTTTCAGGTTTTACTGGGAAGCTGAATGGAGTGGAGAATTTTCCATAGGGGTGGCTTACAGGAGCATCAGCCGTAAAGGGAAGAATTCACACAGCCTGCTTGGCTACAATGACAAGTCTTGGAGTCTCCTTTGCTCAGACTCTGGTTACTCTGCCTGGCACAACAAAGTAGACAGAGACCTTCCTGGTGCTGGTAGGGCTACACGCATTGGTGTGTACCTAGATTATCCTGGAAACACAGTGGCCTTTTACTCAGTGTCAGGCACTATGACACCTATCCACAGATTCAAAGCTCAGTTTACCGAGCCTTTGTATGCTGGCTTTGGTGTAGGTTCCTCAGTTACCCTCTGCCAGCTAAAACAGCCTTATTAACTAAAAAGTGCAAAAATTACCCATTACCAGTAAAGAATTTACACCGATACAATATGTAAATAATAATGACATACATTGCAAAATACAATATACTACCAGTTATACTAGCAAAATACACAGGATACAACAACAAAATTTACACCAGGAAAACTTCGTAGTAAACAGTTGCCTGTTTACAACAAATGTGGACCAAGTTTGGGGCAACGGGGTCAAATTATCTCTGACCACACCCAGCCACAATCTTTCCTCTGGCTTAGTCTGGTCAGAAGGTGATCTTTTGCACATGTAAACTGATATCACTGGAGTCGTGGATACATCTCAAAATCACTCCTGCAAAGTAAGAAATTGAACCACTGGTCAGCACGGGACGTTAAATTACTCTGAATTATAAATGCGTTTTAAGGTAAAACTTTCTAGAATTAATGTATTAAATGTAGAAATGCTATAAATCTACAAATATTTGCTTAAAGAAAAATACTAGGGTTAGATAATAATAAAAAAAAAAATCTGAATTTGTCATTTGCTAATATTAGGGGCAGTCTGTCAGTCATTAAAAAAGACAGATACACGTGTCCTAAGGATAGCATGTGCTACATTTTATGTTATAACAGCTTTTATTATTATTTGGTATTCATTGCTGTACTTAAAAACAATCAATTTGACATTATATTTAGCGAAAGTGCTGTGTCTTTGTTATTGTTTTGTTTCTGTGTGTTTGTTTGTTTGTTTTCTAATATCTTCTTATAATAATTTATCATCCGCTCATGGAATTTCAAATGGACACTTTTGTTTTCTCTGTTTTCCAGTAAATCTTACCAGTCAAACCAGTTAATCTAGCATCAAAGGATGCTAACAACTGAAGTACCATTTTAGAAACGAATGAAGTATTTGTTTTCATTTCGAACAATATGCAAGTCATTTGTAATGTCCTCTTAGATAACATTAATTACATAAATAATAATGTTTTGAGAGGAAATTAATTAATATGTTGCATCATACAACATCTCTTACAGCAGTTTTTTCATGTGGTTTACAGGGACCTCATTCAGTAAACAAAAAGTCTATTTCTTTTTCCTCTTTTCTCTCTGATGCTCTCTTTGGCTTTTTCTGGTCAAGGATCTGAGTGGCAGGAGAACATTATCAACAGAGGGAAAAAAGAAAGAAAGAAGGTCTAATAATATTTGTGGTCTTATTACAAACTTAACTGCTATAGTAAGTATTGCAGTATTGTATGCATGACATGTTTATTGTGTGCTGCAGTGTAAAACCTTAAAAGAGACCTTACAAGTGGTTGTGGGTTTCTGCAGACATGCCAAATTAAATTAGATAGTCTGAATGCATACAATGCAGTCAACAATATCCTGGGTCTATATGTATATGTATATGTTATTTGGCAAATATCAAAATGAGACAGAGGCACTTTGACACCATGTTCTTCTAAGATATAGCTAAGATATATTTTGTCTCTATTCCTTCATTCTACATCCTTTTTGTAAAACTGACATTACTAGGCTGATTCAAAGCATTCATTTTGCCATTGGTCTTCTGACTTAATCTATATTGAGTGTTATGTTAACGTTGTCCACCTTGTTATGTTGCTTGTACACAGTGGTGCATAGTTGTTTGCTTGGCTGATTGCCTCTGTTTCTTGCATGTACTCTATGTACACATATTCAAACCCTTTGCATGTCTATGTGGGTTTTTTCTTTCAAAATGTGTTTTTGTTATTTGTAATGATATTCTATTGCTATTCTATTGAAGAACAATAATACACTGAAGAGATGAATGATGAAAATCATGCCGATTATTATAATTTTATAATTGCTCCTTTTCCATTGCATTGTTTCATTGCTGATGTTCCTAGTGCCTTTAACATTTGCATAAGCTTATTTTTAATAACTGGGTTTCTACAGCTCCTTCTCTACATTTGCGGGACTGGAAAATTCTTCTGTTTTAGGAGCTTTAATTATTTTTAACAACATAAATTCATTTAGATCATACACAGGACTGTGAATGATCTAAATATTTCAGTATGAAGTAAACTGTTTTGTTTTTGTTGCTGTTGTATTTCGGTGGCTTTTTAAAAATAAAATTGCTGTTTCTAATGTAATGGCATGCAAAAATGAAAAACAAATGGGAGTATATTTGTGTTATGGCCACTCGATGGCACTGTTTCTAAACTGCCAGTACACTGATACATGGCTCTTTTTTTCTAGGCTTCAACATCACCCTAACTAGAGGATCACAATCTGCACATATAAACATAACCCTTATTTAGTCTGCTTCACATATAAAACAATGACATTCTGACAGGATAAGATGAAAGCTCTACTTATTTTATAGGAGAGTGTAGCTGTCTCTGCTTTGTTGGTGTTTCCATCTCCAATTAACAATGACTTAAGCTTGGCAAGCTGAGAAGCCAGAAGCTTTTTTTCTTGTTTATGCATGCACAGTATGGATAAACCTCTGGTCTTTCATAGTAAACTGATGGAAGCCCAGCATGTAAGGCAAGCTGCCACTGAATCTACTTTTATTACTCTTGCTGAAGTAATGACCTCACAGCCCCTTGTTCGCCACTGGTGCTAGTTTCAGTCATTGTGCAAAGGTACTGTTTATAAGGGTGGGGAAACTTGCAGTCAGCTAAGACTGAAGAAGTCGATTGGATGACGCTGCGTCCCTTCTTGGGATTTCCTTGCCTGGATGACTGAGCATGCATCAAGACAGAAACTCTTATTGAAGTAATATGAGGTTTGAATATCGATAAATATTATACAATAGTAAGTGCAAGCACGTGCAAAAAAGTATGAAAGGAATCTGATGCTGTGTGCAAATTCTTCTACACTCTCACAAAGGTTGGAGAGCTAAAATGGATCTTAGATTGCATGAGATAGCTACGCAGTATTTTGTGTTTGTTGATTAACTTCTTCGCATTCAGTGAATGGCTTTTTACAATTTTTTTTTATTTTTACTTTGAACTGTTTTCTCAGTTTGCAGCAGATTCACATTCACATGTACTTACTACGTGTGGGTGAAAACTTTCCTGCACACTTGTTCTGTCAGTATCACTGTTTACATTCAAAGAGGGACGTCCTACAGGTGGTAATACTAGCTAATCCTGTTTGGTGACTAGCTCAAGCAGAAAACCAAGGCAAGTCTTTCAACCGTAAAACACAAAAAGGGAACTAAAGCATTTTCACTCTGGAATTAAAAGACCACCTTAAACTGTAGAGCTGTTCATAATATTGTAAGTAATAAAGAAAAAGAAAATAGACAGAATTTTGAAATGCATATTTTAAATGTCTTTTCTAGCCATTCCACATAAATACAGAGACATTACAGTATGTTGTTACCCTCTGTTTACTGTGATATGTTCAGATAAAAACAGAGAAAAACTTTATTTATTTAATTTTCTATTTACATTTTGGTTTGTCTATGACAGTTTATAAACATTGATGTTAGAGGAATTACGTACTTACAGACTGCATCAGGAATTTAGGACCTATGTAGTTCTCTCATTGTGACAAGCTGCAACAATATCAATTTGAATATAACATTTAATGATGTGATCCTCTGGCAGTGGTGTATTTTATTAAACATTTCAAGTTTTGTTTTGTCTAACACTGGCAATTCGTATTTTCTCAACAGTTTAGTTACAAAGACACACAACACAAGCTGAGTTCATGCAAGTAGCTCTTTTTTCTCTCACATAGTAGCACTTTGATTCACCACAGTGTTATCACACAACCCAGCATGCCTTAAACTAATATATATAGGGCAAATAGATGTCTAGACATATGTGTATATATAGACATATAGACTGAAACAGGCTTTTATTACACTTCTATTGTGTAGAGCAAGTAAATAAACTGTACACAGTCATGTTGTGAAATATGTGGGGGGGTGGGGGGTTTGTGCCAAGATACATGACATACACTGACATTTTACAGGTTTGCCAATTAATTCCACAAAAGAAAAGAAAACACAAATAGTTCACTTTAAACTAAATTCTCTTTTTTTTTTCAGATGAATTATGGCTTCTTCAGTGTCGCGAGTGTGTCAGAGAAAAACAATCATATGTGCCATTACTACTCTTATTTTTGTTGTCACACATCTACCATTCAGCCTGCAGGATACTGTTAAAAAGGTATACCACTTTAAATTATTTAATACTGCATAATTTACACTATTTTGTTTTTGATTCAAGCTAAAGTTAGATGTAAAATAAAGGGTTTTCTATGTTTTGGTTTCTTTTATGGCACTTTATCATAATATTCATAGCCAGTGTTTTGAAATCTTTACACTTTTAATGTGATTCTTGAAGCCATTATCTAAAAAAGACTAAAAGAAGATGAATGCTGGCTGTTGATTTAATGCATATCGCCATCTGCTGGATATTTCTTTAACAAGCTGTTCCTCCTAATTTCAGACATCTACTGAGAATTTGACTTTTTACCACAATGATGCCACGTTTTATGACTGCATATTTGAAGTTACAGTTTTAAATGATAATTCCATGATGCAAAAATGGGAATCCTGCTGTAAAAACTTCAGTAAAGCCTGGAGAAATGCAGAGCAACACACCAGAAAGCCTCAACACAAGCACCTGGAGAAAGATCATTCTGCTGCTTTATATATGTACACAAAATCTATGTTGCAACCCGTAAACCTCAACTTCAAGTCTGCAAATAGAACTGGAAAACCAAAGGAGACATTTGAGTCACGCTCACTTTATTCTTTTCTAACTGAAGGCATTCAGATTTTAAAACACAGCCAGGTGACATGTGTTAGTACACATTTTCAAGCAGAGACACTTTTACATCTGAACATCTCTAACAAACAGGTTCGGTTTAGCACCTTCATGTTAGGCTCTGATGAGTGGGACTTTGCAAGGAACATCTCATGTTTTGAGGTGCAAACGTGCTTTGGCGCTGACATAACATATTACTCTGCCCTGAAAAAAAATAATCAGGTGCTAATTCCCCCATATGAGATCTTCAAAGTCACTGACATCCAGACAGAAACAAAGGAATGCAGAATCAGCTATAGACTCACGAGCAATATGAACTGTGTTTATAGCAAAGAAAGCAATATGTTGCATCCAATATCTGCAGTAGTAGATGGATTTTGGGTCATTTTTACTATTATTTGTATTGTTCTAATTTGTCTTTTGTTGTCTTTTGTTTTGGTGAAAGTGTACCATAAGACCAATGCTGTTTATGGTTCTTCCTTTCCATCTAAGTTACAGCAGCCACATTGTGGATTATATTAGGCTGATCTTTGCATTTTGTGTTTTATTCTTCGTGTATATGTTTTGTTTTTCATGCATTCATGCACACATACATAAAAAATAAAATCATTTGTCACATCATGTACATTGTTCTTTTGCCTTTGTTTTTTTTGACAGTTTTTTGCCTCTTTACATCACCAAAATGACTTTTAATCCAACAGTCACAGAAAAAAATTGCCTTAATTATTTAAGAATTATAACCACTGTCTTGCACAGTTGAATGGCAACAATTTAATGACCCGGTGAGGTTTGTTCTCTTGTTGTTTCAAATAAAGTATTTTTGTTTTGATAATATATTTTTTAGGAAACTACCAGAAGTATGTATTTCAGTTGTGCCTGTAATTATGCCAATATATATACTCTCTCTCTCTCTTTAATGAACTTCTACTTTCAACTCTGTCATGAACAAATATTCATAACAATTAGTAAAATAATATATAATCATAGATTACATTTATCGTGTCCAGTTCAATTATGACACACAAACACATCCAAAAATCACTGAACAGGCCTTTTACCTAAAAAGCCTGTTCTATTTATTACGCTCTTTTCCTTCTTTGACTGCTCCCTTTAGGGGGCAGCACAGCACAGTGCATCATTTGCAACATTGCCATTTCATCCCATCTCTGGGATCTTCTGTCACAACAGCCTTCTGCACGTCCTCCTTCACTAAATGTATTGGTCCTCTCTGTGGTCTTCCTCTTTTCTTCCTCCTGGCAACTAATGCTCAACACCCTTTTGTGTTGTCCTCCTAGTGCTTGTTAAAAATAACATAGCATCCACTTATGCTTTGTGAGCTACTCCCCCAAACAAGTTATTATACAACACCAGTAATCAGTCTTCTTTTATGTGCTCCCCTGTTGCTATCCATAAGCTTTCCTAAAGACAGTGCCCCCTGCTGATTAACCTTATCATTACATCAACATTAAAAGGATAACAGTGGAGGAATCAGTTTCTATGCAGTATATCAGGACAAGGTCCAGAGTGAGACTAAAGCAGTGCGTGAGCTGATTTAAATTTTGATCGATACCAACTAAGTCTTACACTAAATTAACTGAAGAGTTGAGACTGTTGTTTTCAGCATCTACATCAATGTTAAAATTATCTACTATAATATTTTTTATCTGAACTGAGCACTAAATCAGATTAAATCTAAAGGTCACTATATATGGGCATATGGTTTCCTGCTCAAACAGTGAGCAAATGGCACTTAATTTCTATACTTAATGACCCTTTTCTCCTTCCTTAGAGTCCAGCCTCACATATTACTAATTACAAGCCTTTTCCTGTGCTTATGACATCTATCTCATTGCTGTTCACCTAGCCTCCCACTGCCCCTGTCTACTTTCTTCATCTATCTAACTATCCCACTTTTTCTTTGCTAAACTCTTCTTTTGAATACTTTCCTTTACTTCCTCATTCCACCTCCAAGTCTCCTATACTCTGTCCAGAGAATACACCAAACACCTTTCTGACAATTTCCCTCACCACCTAAGCTGCACTGTCCCAGTAATCTGGGAACTCTTCCCTACCACCCAGAGCCTGGCTCATCTCCTTCCTCTTGGCCAAAAGCAACAGAAGCAGTCACTGTTAACCCAGGCCCAGAACAATTCTGTATGAAAATTACACTTTTTGCAGGTTTGATTTGCCAAAGGTTTTATGACAAATGCCCTTCCTGACACAACCCTGCTTATTTATCTGAACTTGGGGCTAGCACTAGAAGTATGTGCTAGTAGTTCGTCCCACCCCATAAAACACAACATAGCTTCCCTGTGCTTTTGTAGTATTGAACTTTCAGTTTGATAGCTTGATTTATTATATGCTTTGGTGGTATGCAGAGGCAAAAGTTCAAAAACTGTTTTTTCTTCAACTAAGAAAAATTCTACAAGTTGGCACAATCATGCACATACTGTATTGTTCTTTTGCGATATCTCTGATTATGTAATTCTACACCATTGAGTGTCAGCACCTTTGTGTATGAGAAAAAGTAGCTTAGTTATTTCACTAACCTCACCATAGAGAGAGAAGAGATTATCTTTGAAATCTTGTTTTAGTTTTTGCCTCATCAGTCAAAGTCATAGAACGATGTGAGATGTGATTGTCATAAGACTCTGACAAGGCAAATCCTTTTGAGCTCTTTCACTAATGCATTGAAAAAAGAGAAATTGGCACAAACAACAATAGGAGGTAGGAGAGGCCAGAGCCAGCAACAGCAAGAGTTTTTTTTCCCTGTTTTGTTGTTGTTGTTTTACTGTTGTTGTTGGTGTCAGATTATTTCTAACCTGATACTGATAAATGCTGGTTCAAGCTCTGTGACTCGAATTGGGACCGGTGATGATCACAATTTAGTAGGTAAAATAGGGTTTTTTTGTCCTGTCAGTAACTTGGTAAATAACCAGTTAAATCACATGGTAAGCTTTTTATGTACATAAATGTCCTTTTGTGAGCCAGCAACTCTTTCATAAATGGAAACTATCTCACAATATAAGGCTTTGAAAGCTGGGCAGCAGTTGAATTAATAGGTAATAAAACAATTTAATTTTTAAAGTGAAGCAGTTTTTAGACTGACAAATATATTTGTCTAAAGATCACAATGGGGCACTTGTCTTAATGTTGTGTTTGGCATAGCCACAGTAGAAAATCTCTTCACAGTCTGGTACACCACAAATGTTTTGGGTTTTTTTATACTATTTGTTTGTTTGTTTGTTTGTTTGTCTGTTTGTTTGTTTGGTTGGTTGGTTGGTTGGTTTTTCTGAAGTTAGCCTTAGCTGGTCCCCATCCCAGATGAGAAAGAGGCTGGCCATAGGGCTAGCAACCCTATCCCATAAAACCCAAGCTGTTGCACAAATCCCAAAAAAGGAGACTCAAGGAGGCTTGGTTTTGAAAGAACCTGCAAAGATTAAGTATGTCATGCAATGAAACCCAGGGAGTTCTGAAAAAACAACAACACTTTATTCCCTTCACTGAAGAACACAATTCTGTTTCTAACAGGAACAGAAAGAGAAGAATGCACATAGCTCAGCACAAGTACAAATACATAGAAGTTAATACTGTGACAAGGTGTTTAATTCACAGTATCTGTTCCTCTTACTACTAGCCTGTAAATTAGGCTACAGGGTGGGCCATTTATATGGATACACCGTAATAAAATGGGAATGATTGGTGATATTAAATTCCTGTTTGTGGCACATTAGTATATGTGAGGGGGCAAACTCCTCAAGATGGGTGGTGACCATGGTGGCCAATTAGAAGTCGGCCATCTTGGATACAACTTTTGTTTTTTCAATAGGAAGAGGGCCATGTGACACATCAAACTTATTGGTAATATCACAAGAAAAACAATGGTGTGCTTGGTAACTTTATTCTTTCATGAGTTATTTACAAATTTATCTTTGTTCACAGCCATTGACATGTCAAAGAGGTTAACACGTGAGGAGCGGATCGAAATCGTGTTGATATCTGGTGAACGCAGTAACCGGGTCATTGCAGCAGATTTCAATGCAGGACACCCTACGAGACCACCCATCTCCCATGGGTGGTCTCGTAGGGTGACCTTAGCCAGCAGTCAGCAAACTGCTTCCTAAGTTTCGTGAAACTGGTCAGTGTTGGATTTGCCGAAATGTGAACGCAAGAAAACTGTCACTAATGAAGAAACATCAGTGGCTGTCCTTGCTTCATTCAGCAAGAGCCCACAGCGTAGCACTCACCTCATGTCACTGGAGAGTGGCATTAGTCAAACATCCCTTCGGCGGATATAAGATACTCACAAATGGCACCCTTACAAACTCCAGCTACTGCAGCATCTCAACGAGGATGACCCAGATCGGTGCACAGAATTTGCAGAATGGGCAAAACAAAAATTGGAACAGGACCCTCAGTTCACGCAGAAGATTTTGTTCAGTGATGAGGCAAACTTTTATGTGAATGGTGAAGTTAACAAACAAAACCACTGCTATTGGTCTGACACTAACCCACATTGGATGGATCCCTCCAAGACTGTTGGAGCAACAAAAGTGATGGTTTGGTGTGGTATATGGGGTACAACGATACTGGGTCCATTCTTCATCAATGGAAACCTCAAGGCCATTGGATATTTAAAATTGCTACATGATGATGTGTTTCCCTCTTTATGCACTGAAGCTGGCACGTTCCCTGAGTTTTTCCAGCAAGATGGTGCACCACCACATTATGGGTGCCTGGTCCGAGCATTCCTAGATGAACAGTTTCCTGGAAAGTGGATTGGTCGTCGTGGGCCAGTTGAATGGCCCCCAAGGTCTCTCAATCTGACCCCCTTAGACTTTTATCTTTGGGGTCATCTGAAGGCAATTGTCTATGGTGTGAAGATACGAGATGTGCAGCACCTGAAACTACGGATACTGGATGCCTGTGCTGGCATTTCTCCTGCGGTGTTGCTATCAGTGTGTGAAGAGTGGGAGAAGAGGGTTGCATTGACAATCCAACACAATGGGCTGCACACTGAACACATTTTATAAGTGGTCAGAAACTTGTAAATAACTCATGAAAGAATAAAGTTACGTTGAAACCAAGCACACCATTGTTTTTCTTGTGACATTACCAATAGGTTTGATGTGTCACATGGCCCTCTTCCGATTGAAAAAACAAAAGTTGTATCCAGGATGATATAGAGAGATCTGAGATAGAGAAGAGATATAGACAGATCTATAGTCTTCATATATTCATATGACTCTTTAATTGCTTATCTGTATGTTTTTATAAGTTACAGATGAATAACATTTGTAAGATATGTTGTTTTTACAGAAATATGCATTCACTCCTTTGATTTCACTGAAGCATACACAGAAAAAGATTTTGTGTGGGAGTTCTTCCGTGGAAATATGCTAGCTTAAAGGAAAAATTTATATTATGTCACTCAGTCACTCGTAATATAAAAAGGAATGAATGACACAGTGCACACACAGATAAAGGGCTGGAGTTTAAATAGAAAACACACGTCTGTATACAACATAATCTAACTGAGAGTCTACTCCTGAAGAAATGCTTAAAATTGAATACGACAAAACCACCTAAGAGCACTTTATGCAGGTAAGATGAAAAACAAACTATATCTACACTATATTATATGATTATTTTGATGGAAATGTTAAAAATATATTTCACCATCTGCAATTTTTTTCCAGTATAAGCATTTTTGTGTCTGTATTTCCAGTGTGCTCTTTCTTTATTATTTTCTGTATTAAACTCATTGTATGATGTAGCTCTGATCTTATCAATATGTTTATTGGCATTACTCTGTTTACTGAAAATATTAAAATTTTGATAACATGATTTTCCTTACTTTGCAATTTTTCTCTTTCTTTTTTAAGACGTTTTTAAGAGTCAGACTGTTTCTCAATCACTGCAGAAACATCTCTGTCCTTGATTATATTTTCTGTCTGCCAGCGTGCTGTAAAATGAATGTTGAAACATCCATAAAAAGAAGTTAGCATGATAAAGGTTTAGAGGCTGTAACCATATAGATTTGTATTTTTCTTTCAGCATTACCATCCTGTTTTCCTGCTTTTGAACTATGACTGGCAGACAGACAGTGATGCCTCTGGTGGTGCTGATCCTCTCCCTGCCAGGTCTTGTTCAGGGCTTCAAACCACTCTTCTCATCAGATTCCATCACTCACCGTTACATTACACGAATAGCAATCCTTCGAAAGACAGCAGAAGTCTGCCGTGATATCGCTGCTTCTAATGGACTGGATTTTACCCTGACTGTGAGTTGGAAAGACACTCTTAAAAAGAAATATTGTGAAAGCAGTGATGCATTCAGACATGTGTGCTTTGCTGAATCTTTGACAGTAACTAAAGGCTTGAATGTTGCTGAGTGGAAAAATGCATGAATCAGTCACAACACCAAAACCAGTGACAAATGAAGTGAATAACATTTTCCTTGTTATAAGTTTGTGTTCTACTATAAAATATTGTCTATGGAATATTGATTCATATGGGTGAATATACATATGGGCACACTTTTGGCAAAGGCAATCCCTGATAACATTGGCTTCCCAAAACAGGTTTCCAGATTTCCTAGAGCACTAAGCAATTCAGTTCAATTCAATATTATTTATACAGCGTCACTTACAGATCAAGTAAGTGTACATTTTTGTGCTGTAAAAAAAATCACATGACAAATAAACAGCATCCCTATTGCTGATGAGACAACTCCCACTTATAGTGCTATAAATAGAACAAATACTGATTAACATATGAGTGGCATGTTGTAATATACAAATTCCTTGTTTTCAGATTGATAATAGCTTGTCAGTTGGAAAGGTGCAAAGGGCCTGTTCGTCTATAGGTACCTTCACATCTTTCGTTTCCACCATCAAGTTTGAAACTGCCATTGCTACTATGTACCTCAGCAATGCAGCGGTGGACGCGATTTTTCTCCTGAGTGCGGCACGCCATTTTGACGATGAGACCTTCCACAGAGGACGGGATATCATCACAGAAGGTACATCAAAGCTTAACAAGACAGCCCAGAACAAAATTAACACAACTGTTTTATGCTATATATAACTAACTGTTTTTGAATATAGACTTTGGTTCATACTAGTTCTGACAGAAGCCTTACGTACTTGAAAGTTATAATATCTAGGAAAGTAACACTGAGTCACAGGGTCATAGTAAATTATAATTTATTACTAAACAAACCATGAAAACTGGAAAAGAACTTAGTATTGACCTGATGCTGTGATTGCAGCACAAGTCACACTATGGCAACTTGTATCTAACAATCTGTTGTATTTTGATGATGAGGTGTGTCTGCGGTCAAGGCCAGTGTCAAGCTAGAAAATTTTTACAGAGGGAGGTGGACTCTGGGGCAAATCTGTCACACCCTACAGGTAGGAGTGATGCTTGTTTTACTGCCAACTTTTAAGAGAGTATTATATGACACTGGGGTATCATTAAAGCAAAATGCAAAAGTGATTTTCTAAATTTGTTTCATACTCTGTACATCAAGGACTTTTACAGCCACAGTAACTGGGTGGAGCTGGGATATAAAACTCCATACAGTGCTCTGATCAGACCTGAGCAACCTCTTGAGAACCTGGCAGGTAGGCGCCCTCCCCCCATTGTCTGTGTTCAGAGATGAGAATTGCAGTTTAACTACTTTAGCTAACTGCATTTCGTTGCCCTGTACCTGTGCATGTGCAATGACAATAAAGTTGAATTCTATTCTATTCTATTCTAACTGCTATTTAGATTAAAATTTGCAGTTATCGCAGTGCATTCAGTAATTGGTCGATTGTTTGTCTCGTGCCACTAGATGTTGAAAAGCATGCATTTATTGTATAATAAATAATAATGATAAATGTATACATTTAGAATGTTTTTTATTTCTGTGTTGCTTAATTTTGCTACAGGACGAAATATTCCAACTTGCAGAAGTTGTGTAGGAAAGAACTGTATCAACAACATTCTGCCTCACGTCCTGAACCGGGGACTTCTGACTTCAGGCTACTTCAGCATTTTCTTCTCAACAAAACTTACTGGTAAGTTGGAAAAATCATTTGTTTTAGTGTGTTGCATTTAGGGGTTTTTTGAGAGGGGGGGGGGGGGGGTATTCTTTGATAAAATGATAAAAATGTTATCCTTGTTTCAAGGTAAATGCAGCCATGGTGGATTTTTTGACCGCACAAGCAGGAAGGATCCAGTGGGAGGTATCAGTAAGGATACACTTGATTCCAGTCATGGCATCTTTCACCATGAAGCAGCTGATCTGGCTATTCATGCCACTATGGAATTACTGGAGGACATCAGATTAGCTGCTGGAGAAAATACCTTCTTGAGGTATAGGCTAGTGATATCTGAGCCATTTTGTAGTCTCACACAAGAGGAACAAATAAATACTTTTCATTGTCTTGATAACAATTTTTAGATATACACTCATCAGTCATTTTAAGAGGTACACTTTGCTGGTACTGGTTTGACCCCCTTTTACTTCCAGAACTGCGTCAGAAACATTCCTCAGAGATTTAGGTCCATACTGCACACCCATGATATGAATTTCAGAGAAATTATGATATTTTTAGGTTTTCAGGGACACACCTAACCCCTAACCATGCTTAACAGGAAGCAGATGTGAAAACAGTGACTTAGTAGAAAGTCCCCTTACTTCCTTAAAATCTCGAGTCGAGCGTGCTTTGTGGGCAGAGAAGAAACCGGAATCTTCATTGCTGAGTGATGGTTAGTCATCCTGTGTTCTGTGCTTAAACCCTAAATGCAGATGATGTGCTTACTCACCATGGAGAAAGGAAAGACTAACAATGAAATTTTTCCGATATAGCATTTGTATATTTTTCTCATGAACTCACTCCCCATCTGCTCTTGTCTTGAGCAAGCAAGCAAGAGGTACATGTACACCCTGTGAGTCAGACATCCTGGGCTAAGACAGTATGGTGGGGATAATTATTATTTGATCCCCTTCTGTTTGCTCATTCACAAAGAAATGAACAGTCTCTAATTTTTTTACAGTACTTTCATTTTAATGGAGAGAGACAGAATGTCAACCAACAATCTGGAAATCTATGATCTTGATTTGTTTCTTCTTTACCCTCTTTTTTGTTGCATTGGTCATGATGGACAACCAATACAAAACCCATCTTCAACATTGTCATTGTCATCCTGTACCCTTAGCAGAAAAACGGCATCAAAGAACAATGTTTCCACCTGCTTGACTGTGAGGATGGTGTTCTTTGGGTTATACTAAGCATTTCTCTTCCTCTAAATAAGGTGGGTCGAGTCAATGGAAATTAAACTCAATTTTGGTTTCATCTTAGCATTTTCTCCCAAGCCTTCTCTGAATAATTTAAGTGTTTCCTGGCAAATCAAAGACAGGCCTGTACATTTGCCTGCTTTCACCAATACATTTCCTGGTGACTGTGCTCCCCCTTCAGATTATTACATAGCTGGTCACATGTCATTTTCTCATGATCATCCTCACCCTATGAGGCGATGTTTTCCATTGAGCTCCAGACAGAGGGCGTTTGATGGTAATTTTATATATATTTTTTTAATTTCTGAATGGTCCAACCACCAGTCACCTTCTCATTAAACATTTGGTTGGTGAGCCAACAGCCCATTCAAGCTTTGTTCAGGCCTATAGTCTTGTCTCTGACATCCTTCGGCAGCTCTCTGGTTACCCATGGTGGTGGAGAGGCTGGAATGGAAGAAGATCATTCTATGGAGATGTGTGTTTTCTACACATAACAAGTTGAGATCAAAAATTGAGTGATTGATTGAAGGATCGTAATCTATGTGCCACATGAGCACGATGTAGAAGCAAAAACTCTCACTGCATCATAGGGGATCAAAAACTTATTACACTCAGTGACAGGAAAATCTATTTATACCTTAAATGCAATGTGATTATTGGTTGATGTTCTCTCTCACTTTATTAAAGTGAAGCTATAAATTAGAGACTTACAAATTCAAATAATTATTTCCCTTGTTATAGAAAATTAGACTTTATTCAGAATTACATTAACTGTGTATTTTTTTTTTTTTGTTGTTGTTCATTTGTTTGTTTGATTTTTATCATGTTTGTTTCTACAGACTGATGGGCCTCTCCCAGTCTCCTGTGCTGTGTTTTGTCATAGACACAACAGGAAGTATGAGAAATGAAATTGATGAAGCAAAGAGGGTTTCTTTTGAGATTATTGACAGAAAAAGAGGAACAGGACAGGAACCCTCCGGTTACATATTGGTACCTTTCAATGACCCAGGTAGATCGTTTACAGGGTGAATTTGTACTTTATTAAATAGGAACATGTTTGAAAAGCATCTTGTAAAGTTATGCTGCTTGTGAAAAAAAAAAAATCATTTGTTTTTTTCACTTTCACATAAATAAGAATAAAATGGCAGCACCGTTTGTAATTAAATGCTTGGCAAACAAATGCGCAATTTAGTAGCTTTTAAAATGTTTTACATTATACTGTATGTGCAGATTATGGGCCGTTGGTTATGACAGCAAATGCAGACGTTTTCAAAGAGCGCATCAACTGTCTGTCTGCAAGTGGAGGAGGAGATATCCCAGAAATGGTCTTGTCTGGACTACAGGTGATATAAACAGAGATACATTTTACAGAGTCATATTCAAATTTTGTAAAGTGGAGATGGAGTATCATCAAATTGTTATTATACAGTTCGATTTAAATTCCCCAGGAGATTGACTTTTATTATTAAACACGTGTATTTGCAGTGGATAGAAATGTCTCTTTTTAGTCGGAGTGGTTGATTGTATTTTACATTTTGAATGATTAATTTTTAATCTTTGATACTTTGTATGCCTTACATATAAACAAAAGCTTGCACTGACGGCAGCTCCACCCTTCTCCGAGATTTTTGTCTTCACTGATGCTCCAGCTAAAGACGCCTATCTTAAAAACACCATTATTGCTCTTATAGAGAGCACCAAATCTCAGGTAAGAGTGAACTTTATACCATCCTTCCTCTTAAAAATATAATATAAAAAATATAATACATTTTGGCATGTAACATCAGATTATTTTTACAGTATTTGTCTCCATGTAACTCTCAAACGTTATCTGAAGTGACCACACTATTTATAAAGGACTACATGTCCCCACACACCTGTATTCTCCGTTCTTTTCATGTTTTTCAAAGTTATCAAGCCTGAAATCTGCTACCTCTAGCCTAGCTCATTGATTCTCATTCATCTTCATTCTCAATAAATGTTTTACATTTAGATCTGTGTTTCTTAATCTTGAATAAAAGGGTATTTTTTCCTCATGCTTGCAGGTTACTTTCATGCTCACAAATATTGCGGGTGATCGACGTCGCCGCAGAACCTCTCAGGGTGTGGCTCCACGTGTAATGAGTCGATCTGGTACCCAGTTATACCAAGACCTAGCTGAAGCTTCTGGAGGTCAGGCCATTCAGGTCACTAAGTCAGAACTCTCTCTGGCTACCAGTGTTATAGTAGACTCATCAGCCAGCGCTGTGGTAAGACATCAATCAAGAGAATCATATCTGACTGAAGATCACACTGTGTGAGGAAATGTGATGTTTCTCTCCTTCTTCTTTTAGGTGACAGTTTTTCAGGCAGCAAGGAACCCTGGAAGGCCTGATCATTTTACTTTTACTGTTGATGGTTCATTAAATAATGTAACAGCTTACATCACAGGAGACTCACCTCTCACCTTCAGCCTCACCAGCCCAACAGGTTTTGTCATCACAAATGTCTCTTAATAATTCTAAGATGCATTTTTTTATGCATTTGTTTCATTTTTTTTTAACCTCTTATATCATCATATTGAAAATATCTTTGTAATTGTTTGTCCCTCTCCTCCAGGTGTTTCTCAGACTTCCAATCAGTCCAGTGGGCCTTTGGCATCTGTCACCAGAGCAGGAAACTTCCGTCGTTTAAGCTTTAACACTGATAATCAAACGGGGCTATGGCAAATCAGTGTTAGCTCAAACAACCCTTACTTGGTTAAGGTCACAGGTCAGTATCATTATTGTTAACTTTTAACCACTGAGTTATATGAGATGTTTTTCAAAGATTTTATTTGTCTGTGTCTACTGTTGTGCTTTCATACTCAGGTCAAAGTTCAGTGAACTTCATTTATAACCTCGTTGAAGAGTCTGCCGGAGCCCATGGGGACTTTAGTCTTAAGGAAGGACGTCCTCTCTCAGGTCAGGGTACTTTTATGGCGATTGTTTGTTCATTTTTATAGTTTGTAAAGTTCTCTTGTGGTAATCAGTTTTCCTCACTTACTTTGGTCTCACAGACATATTTTAAACAATTATGTTTATCAGTGGGCATGTCACACTGATACTCATGTAGATTACCTTTCTTACTTCACCACTCTTTCAGATGGTAATACCAGCATCTTGATCACTATGACAGCAAGTGACACAGTAAAGGTCACTGAGGTCACTCTTTTTGACAACTCAGGTTCCACAGAGGTCAAAGGATCATTGCAAGTATGTCAAAAGTAATACATGAATAAATTAAGTTACAGTGAGAATTTTTTATATTAATACTGTCATTGTTGTGTATATAATGTATCATGTGAAAAACAAAGTTTTCACAGATCTCTATGCAGTCCTGTGACAAACTGAGTACACCCTTACTGCTTCCAAACAAATTAAGAGGAATTCAATTCCAACCAGGTACAACTGTACAAATGCACAAGATTAATCAGTAGTTGTAACCCCTTCTATACAAGCGGAAGGTTTGGCAGTTGGCTGGTCTGGAACATTCAATTGTGTGTCAGTGCAATTAGAGTCCTCCTAGTAGCAAATAAACAAGCAAATTCACCTCAAGGTCTGACTAAAACTGCAAATAATGTGAGTTCTAAACCTCAGACTCTACAGGCCTCATTATGCATGTTAAATGCTAAAGTTCAAGACAGAGAAAGCATCTGATCTCTAAAAAGAACATGTCAGCACAGATTAGATCTGCAAAGTTGCATCTGAACAAACCACAAGATTTCTCAAACAATATGCTTTAGACAGGAAAAATTCCTTCACGGAGATATGAGGGACTGATAAGAAAACAACTGCGTCATATTATTTTTGTTAAAAATAGTTCTGCGAGTCATGGGCTTTAGGTAGTTTTCCACAAGCCTGTATTGAGTCACATAAAAACTTTCATTTTCAAATGCCTTCAGATTGATCAGATCCCTTTTTAAGGAAGGAAGGTCTATTAAAAAGTTAAAACTTTTAGCATATAGCCAAATATACAGATTTATTTAGCACTGCAGAGCTTAATTAACATTGTATCATATGCCAAGGAAATTAATTCAACACCCTGAAGGCAGCCATTTCTTGCAATAATATTTCATGGAAGGTATTTCATGGAAGGTAATATTCATATCTTAAATATCCCACAAAAATAGTCTTTGCACCTGCGCTACTCTGCAGTAAAGATTTAGTTATATATTATTTTGTCATGACTCTCAATCTGCTGACAGTGCATATTACTCCTGGTCTCATGCAGTCATTAGGAAGCAGCGATTTCCTGGTGACATTTAGTGGAATCCCAGCAGGTGAATTTGTGCTTATCCTGAAAGGAGAGGACAGCAGCTCCACTTCCAGGTCCACTTCAAGCAGCTTCCAGAGACAAGCGTCCACACAGATCAAGACCTCCAGCATCTCTGTCACTGTGAGAACAGTTAATGTGTGCTTTCTGAACAATCTTTGTCACCATATATAAACTGAAACATTTTTGCATTCATTTGTTTCGTGTTTTCTCTGGTTTATGCAATAGCCATCTACTCAAATGAGTGTACCAATAACAAACACATTCTCACTATTCTTTATAGACCAAGTCATATCAACATATTGTTGTCAACAATGTTAAAAATTTTCATTCCCCTGCTCCTTTCTCTCTCTCTTCTTGTCCAGGCCCAAGCCAATAATACAAACATCGAGCCAGGCACCACTATCTCCATCCCCTTCACAGTCGCCGCAACTGCTGATGGCGTTATAACTGACTCTGCAACTGAGACATTTACAGTGCGAGTCAGCAATGACCGCAGTTATACTTCCACTTCACCCAGCAGTATTACTACTGTAACAGGCAGTGGTGGTAAAGCCACTGGCACCGTGACCCTGACGGCTCCATCCAGTGCTGCATCAGGAACAGACGTGACCCTCACCATTGAGGCAGAAAACGCCGCTGCCACCGACATCAACTATGTAGTTCTCAGGTTTTCTGTGACTGCTAAGGTGAGTGATATTTTCCATCCATTCTTGTTTACTTAGTGTTATCAGGAACCCAAGGGGGTGGGACTTAGGTGATATTGTTCAATGTAATATTTTTCAGCATTATTCTTAATGTACCAAACAAACAAAATTAAGAAGAAAACAGATTTTGGGGGGTAATTTTCTTTTAAATTAAAAATCCATTCAGCCTTTGCATCTTTAACCATCTTTTGAATTTCATTAGATTTGATATTTGTGTTTTTGGTTGCAGTAAGGGTTTTTTATGTCATACTTCTTTTGTGAATTTCTAAAGGGCATGAAAAGCTTTTATTCTTTTTTGCCATTTGCCTGTAACACATACCCAGCCCTTTCCATCTTTTCTGTATCTCTCTCTAGGTGAAAGATGTTAACCACCCAGTTTGCCACATAGTCAGTACATCAACATGTGCCTCCTCTACATCACTTTGTGCTTCCTCCAAGTGGGAGTTCATCGCTAATTTCACTGATGGCATCAATGGAACTGGCATTGATAGGGTCACCATTCGCCAAGGGAATGGTACTCTGAATATCACCACAGCAATTGGGGCAGGGGGTGACAATATTACAGTGGTTACCTACACTGCCTCCTGCTGCTCACACATAGTGGAGCTGACTGCTTTAGATGGTGTAGGAAATGTGGGGACATGTGTGCAGCAGGCTAGATTGCTTGACACTGTCACTAAACCACCTGTTACTAGTTCTGTAGTTAAGACAACATCCACTGGAGAGTACACTTTGTACATATCAATCATTCTTTGGATCAGTGTTGTGTTTTCTGCACCTTGTAAGTAACAGAACAAACAGAAATTATATTATGATAATGAATCTGTGACACATGAATCAAATACCTTAACTTTGATTAGTAAGTTGAACAGGCTATGAAGCAACACAATGAGAAAGAGCAGGTATGACATACCTGCACTGAGAGAGAATATATCACAGCTAGTTATGTTACGTCTGAAGCTCCAAGTCCTGTCGGGGCTTCAGTGTCAAGCAAAGGGGACGTGTCCACATGAAGCCTGTGTCAAGGCCCATATGGTTCTTCAGAATGTCACCTGACCAAATACAAACGAGGTCCCGACTCTCTGAAACATCGATACTGTCTCGTTATGTGATTCAAGCTCTTGAAAAGATGCTCTATTAAGATTCTTCTGCCAGCAGAAGTAGAATCTTTGTAGCACTGCCGGCCACCAGTATTTTTGTATTTGTTTTTGTCTCCTCACATCTTTCTAGTTTATAATGGGGTGCTGTTAGAAAAGTTGATGTTGTGTTTTTCTGTGTAAATTTTCTGCACCTTTAAGATGCCAAATATGAAAATACCTAAGATACATAAAGGTCAGAACAACTAAATAATTAAAAGGATGCATCAGTCATTTCATCGATCACTGCAGCAGCATTTGAAACAGAGTCTGATTACAGTTGTGAAGCTATTCTGTTATGCTGCAACCCACTGTCAGTAAACTCTGATAAATTCTAATCAATACAATCTTGATGTCATTTGTTTACCTTTTAAATGCTGAATGAAAAAATACCTGTAATAACAATAGCTATCGTTACTCTGTTTACGTTATCGTCATTAGAAATGTATTAATTTTATTTTGAGACACAACATGAATTCAGATTGTTTTTGTTTTAAATCATATGCTTACGTTTTTTGAAGAAACTCGTGCTTTTTCTGTTTCCCTCAGTTAGGGCTATTAAATAAGATAATCCATGTCTATTATATGTATAATTCTGGTTATTAGTTCAGTTATACAATTTTATAGTTGAAATTAAAGGTTAAATGTGAGATTAGCCTTCTACTTCAGATTGTTGTTTCACTTTTGAAACTGCATTCCTGGCCGTTTTAATTACTTCCTGTAGCATTTATGAGAGAGGTGTTACTACTGAACATTTTTTCCCATAACTGACATATTATCTGTTCTGCACATCACACACCAAACAATGCAACTCTTCTGCATATTTGTACCATGAATAGAAATGGGAGGCACATAAAAAAAAGCATTTTCCCACAACCATAGCTGGACTGGCCATCGGGCATACCGGGCATTTGCCCGGTGGGCCGATGGTGATTTTTCGTTTTTATGGGCCGATGATTTTTTATTTTTTTCTGGTAACGGGATAAACAATGAAAGGTGGTGGATTGGTCAGATGCTGGCCGGTGTGTAAATATAACTCAGTTGTTTGGTGGTGGCTATCATGGAGCTTCCACAGATTCAGTAACATCAGCAAGTGGTGGAGGACAGCAGGTGGATGAGAGAAAGGGGAGGCAGGACGAGGAGAGACCCGAGTGTCAGGTGAACTGAACTACAGATAAGAAGTTATAACCTGCAGTCTATCTGGGTCAGATATTACGGAGCCCCGCAGGGGACATGGGAGCAAAAGTTTTGCGAGATCCCGAGTTTGTTTTGCGAGATCTCACAAAAGTTAGTCTTAATTTTTTTTTCTCCCATGTCCCCTGCGGGGCTCCGTAAGATATAAACCAAGTTTAGTTATAGTTTATTTTTATTGTGCTGACTTTTTACAGTCAGTTACAATAACTCGTACTGCGTACTAGCTAGCATGACGGAGTTTCTATACAGCTGGGTGGGTGCTATGATGTTACTGATAGTGAACTTTATTTTATTCATAAGGTTTGTTAGTAGAGTTGCCAACCATCCCGTAAAAAGATGGAGTCGTCCCGCATTCAGAGAAAATATTACACGTTTCGTATTGAGCTGAAAAGGAACACAGTTTGTCCCGTACTTCAGCTAGGATGGAAAAAGACACAAAGCTGGAGTTATTCTGTCTTTATGCTGTCAGCTGCCTCTTCAAATTAAATTAATCAATTTCCATCCATACTTTAGTGATAAAACAATTTGAAATTTAGGTATTAGCATTAAACTTTTATTCCTTTTTTAATTTCCTTTTATATTTGTCTTTTGTTTTCTACTTCAAAGCGATAGAAAAGGTGATAGACAGAAGCAAGAGAGAAAAGAGACAAGCGGGAGGAGAGCCAGAAGGGGGGCATCTGATCTGGCATCCCACACCTCCCCACCAGATCGGGCTGTAAGCCCTACCTCCCCGTTGCATTCCAGAAAAGGGAAAAAGAACAGAGGGGAGAAGAATAGAAATTTTTTCTTTTTACATTCTTCTGTTAGGTTTCACTATCATGAGGTTAACTGCACAGTCCCCAGGAGACCCTGAGACAGCTGTATCAGTGAACCAGGGTTCTGGTTTTCCCCTGTAAAATTTCTGGTGTTAGGTTTTCTACCCTTTTGACACCCTCTGCTGAGGCCAGCCCACCACATGTTGATCAGGCCTGGGTGCCGGTCTCGCGGTTAGCGGACTGCCTTAGCGGCCTAATGACAGTTATGAAACTATTTGTTTACACTGCAAGCATTGTCAGTTAAATCATATAGAAGTGTGTCCATACAGTCTGAACATAGCAAATTTGATTACCTTTTAAATGTTGAGTATCTAAAATAATCTGAAATAAGAAAAGAATAGCTATCATTAGTGTTAATTTATCAAGTTGTCTGAAGGTTCTCAGTCATCCAGGTCATTGTAGTCTAAGGATCTTAGAAAGAGGCATCTTTCTAACGCGCATGATACTTTCTTTCCAAGCGCCTTAAATTTATCAAGTTGTAAATAATAATGAGTAGTAGCAGTTTAAGATATTGTTTGTGGTGTGCTACATCAAGACTGTAGACATAAGGTCTTGCAAACAGAAACAAGGGATATGAAGAATGTCTACATCAGCAGTGGTGTTATAGTTTTAATCACTTGCTAAATTGCTACAGAATAATTTATGTTATACTTTGTTATTGCTACAGAAGAATATTTATTTTTATTATTTTACATTTACAATTTTTTTTCCCCCAGGGATCTTGTGACACCCCATGGAAGAGCCATAGGCTGGATCTCTTAAGATCTTACTGTTGGGTTTGTAAGGCCATGTTACTCCTAAATCTTGTTCAAAGAGAAGAGATAAAACAAAGTTCTAAGCTAATCGACCTTAGTCTTCTCCTTTAAAAAAAAAAAAAAAAGAATCGATAAGAGAATCGATAAAGAATCGAATCATTAAACAGAATCAAAAATTGAATCTGAATCGTGAAAATCTTATCAATACCCATCCCTATAGACATCCCATAAATAAGCAAAGGAATTACAGTGATTTACAGCAAAAACACGTGCCAAACATGCAGTCATCAGCACAGTCAACTGTAAATAACCTCTACATCACGTAAGCAAATGATCAATCACGTAAAGAAATACTTTGGGGAAAGAATGAGGATATAGAAGTGTTCCTTATAAAAGTAAGCCATCAAAGACAAACACACTGATGCACACTGCACACTAAAACGTCTGCTACAGTCTTATTCAAGAAACTGGACTGGCTGTTACCAAAACAATCAACACTGTGGTATGTGTTTAACAGTATTCTTTTGTATATAAAAAACATTTATTGGTACTGTAATATTAAAAAAATGATAATAATCCATGGTAAATAAGAGATTAAATGTGGGAAAGTGGTGAATTTGGCCAAACTATTACTGACTTGTATTGGGCATCTTAGAGTAGTCTTAGAGTAAAGACCTGGCACAATTACTGCTGGCTAACTGTTGTTTGAACCTTAAGCGCTCTAGGTGAACATTTGGGAAACTAGATTTCTGATAAAACTTGAAGGTTAAGTTTAAGATCTTCTTTCTCTTTTTATTGTTGTCTATTTGTTTGCATATGTCTTTTGTGTCTCTATTCAGTGTCTTGGGTTATTTTATTTCATTTGTCTTCCTTTTCTTTTTTCCTTTTCTTGCCTGGTTCCTCCATGATTTTTTGTTACTATATGTAGCGAGTAAAAGCCACCGAGTAACCGCTAAGGGCCTCTATACTACTTGTGCAAACTTTCAGGCCCAAAGCTCTTACAGGAACGAGCCCAGAATAAACGGGACAAGAGGGTCAATATCAGTCAGATACGTTAAAATTTATTATTTTAAAAGAAATCACAAAGGGTTTGCAAAAGGCCTAAAACATCAAAATGGAAAAGGTCATTAACGACCACAATATAGTCTTATTGGTGCAACCTGCCAGCAATGCAACTATCACCTGAGGGCTTGGTCTCCCTTGGCGGTCCCAGATGCTCGTTGCTTTAAAAGAAACAAATCCACCCCAAATGAGCCCAACAGAACACTTATCACATGCACTAAGTGTTTTAGTTCAGGCAATAATCGGTGGCACTAAAATCACTCTTAATAAAACTTATTCACTGCAAATCCACACGGAGCACCTCTAAAAGACCTAATTCCCCTAAGGTAAGAGCCCAGCTCAGGGATTGCCCGACTAATATTGCACCAGCCCAGTAGAAATAAAAACAAACCCGGCATAAAAAACAGTTTTAAAAGGTGACTCTAGTCTCAAACCAACTTGGGAGAAAAACGCAACGAAAAAGAGAAGGAGGAAAAAACCGTGACAAATTCACATGTGCAGCCTGTCCTGCAGGAGGCAATACAATATAAATTAGATTGTAGTGCATAAATATACTGTTTTTTTAAATGTCAAATATATTAAGTTAACATACCTCCAGCAGACAACTGTGTTTGCTGCACACCTGGCTTGTCTTCTAAAATCACTACTAGAAACATAAAATACAATAAACATCAAATACATTTAAACGAATTTAAAAAAGCACTAAAAGAAAAACAGCCTGTACCTCGAACCTCTGCTGTAGAAGTTTAAAACAACCGTTTGCGTAGAAGACAAAACTTCTCAGGCTTTTCACCTACTCACACAACCATTGTTCACAGCTGCTTGTCAGTACAAATGAGAGAAGAAGAGCACCTGCGGCTACTTCCTCTTTTATACCCTCCCTTGGGTCCCCTGGGTCCTAAAGCCTTCCCCATTACATACACTTTATAATATTTTTCTTTGTCCTTATGGATAATTAATTTTAAAAAAGGCAATGATACATTCATGCATGACAGTGACTCATTAAGGTAATAAACTAATTAATTAACTAACCTATTAGTCAGTTACTTCACAAATTAGTACATGCAAATAGACAATGTTGAGTTGTTGATAAACTGTAACTGTAACAGAGAGGGAGCAGATTAAAACTGAGAATAGGTGGATGGAATAAGATAAGAAAGAAAATGGTTCCTTAGCTGAGATGAATAAAGGCTAGTGACTATAAAGATGTTGTTGGTTTGGTTTTTTTAATAAATCAGAGTGTTCCTAAATTTGGTTAACTTTTACTTTTTACTCATAAAGTTTTAAACCAGCAGCTAGCAGTGACTTTTAAGGTGAGATGTTGGTTTAAGCGGCCACTCAGTTTCAGATTGAACATTTTAAATATCTGTTTGTTAACTTTGAGCATGCAGTTTGTCTTTTGTTTCAGTTACATATAGCATTGCTTGGTTGCATTTTCACAGAGGACCGACTTCAATGATATTGTGGACGATGTTAACTTTATCAGTAACTGGATAACTTGAGTAAATCCTCTGTGTGGATATAAAGTTATTTTAATTTTAAGACAGCAAATGCCTGTTTCTTACTTTTTGCATATAAAGCAATGTGAAAGTAACCTTATTGTAAAAATAGTGTTATCTCAATATTATGGCATAAATTGTTCTTAATGATTTATGATCCATGACCTGTACATTGGGACTACCATACAGTACACCACACAAAGAAATGCATCTTAATAATAAAGAAAAAATAATATTGAAATGGTATCAGTGTTAGACATGATGCTATTTACATGTACATATGTGTTGGGTAAAGTGATAGCAATTGTATAATTCAATTCAATTTTATTTATATAGCGCCAAATCACAACAAAAATCGCCTTAAGGCGCTTTATAGATACAGAGTAAAACCCAACAATCATATAACCCCCTATGAGCAAGCACTTTGGCAACAGTGGAAAGGAAAAACTGCCTTTTAACAGGAAGAAACCTCTGGCAGAACCAGACTCAGGGAGGGGCGGCCATCTGCCGCGACCGGTTGGGGTGAGAGAAGGAAAACAGGATAAAGACATAATAATGATTTTTATTTTTATTTTTTATTTATTTATTTTTTAAAAAAGGAAAAACAATGGGAAGAAAAATAGAAACACTAATGATGACATTGATGTTTCTGAAGTATGTAGCTAGCTTGTTGGCAATGATGAATAATATAATTATATGATGTTACTATCCCTTAATGGATTTGTTAGAGCACTTAAGATCATTTTCCGGATATAATTATGTAGGATGGATTTGGGTAGAATTCATAAAATAAACTTTACATTAAAAAGGCTGAGCTTTAGCTTTGCCCTTTAACTCAATAAAGGACAGTTCCTTTGGCCTCTTTTGCTTATCAAATAATTTTTTAACCACTGATCAACTGTTGTACAACAATGCATTTCTGCAACTTAGGTCATGGAAATATGTACTCAAACTGCTGATTCCTCCTTCCTGCCTTTCTTTCGTTCTCTCTTACCCTCACTACTATCATTATTTTTACTTTTTATTTTTCTACTTATTATTTTTCTATTACCATTTTTATTTTTTTATTCTATTTTTTATTTATTATACTTTTGCCATTTAGTTTTTATCTTAAATCATTTGTATTTTTTCCTATGATAATTTTACTTGCTGTGTCAAACATGAACCTCTGTTCAGTATATTTTGCTAAGGAGGGAAAAATACAGATTTTTTTTTTTTTCCTGATGCTGCATTTTTTGACTTTACCTTTCTCTTGTTCCTTTAGTACAACACTGTCCATCATGGCTGTCAAACACACAGTCATGCTCCTGGTCGCAGTTTGTCTCTACCTACCAGGTCTAACCCATGGATTTCAACCATCCTTCTCTGTTGATGAAACTCATCGTGACATCACCAGAAAGGCAGTTCTCAGAAAGACAGCTGAGGTTTGCCGAGACCTTGCCACCGTTGATGGAAGAGACTTCAACTTGAAAGTGGGCTTATTATCATTTAAAATGGGGTCACTGTTTATGCATTCATGTTTAGTCTAACATAACTGTGAAGTACAACTTTTTGAGATTTTTCCAAATGTCCAGTTAAGCACTTGGCATTTCTTTGTCTCCAGATTGATGACAACTTGTCAGTTCAGGAGGTGCAAAAGGCCTGTTTCTCCTCATCTACCTCCACCGCTCCGCTCTCTACTGACATTTTCCAAACTGCCCTTAATGAGATCTACGGTAGCAACGAAAAAGTGTATTTCTCATTGGACGACTTACCGTACCATTTTCACAGTGAGACCTTCCTGGGAGGACGGGACATCATCACAAGAGGTACACTTTAAAGTCCTCAAAATTAAACGTGTTTACATTCAGTACAACACAGATAGTAGATTATTTTGAATTTTTAAATTAATTTCTATTCCTATACACCAATTAAAAAACATTTAAATGATAAGTGCAACAAAAATCTGAATTTTGCTTCATTAGGTTTCACTTATACTGGATTCTTAAGGTTATATGTTTTGTTTGAGATATGTCTGCCGTGAAGGCTAGTGTGAAGTCGGAGAATTTTGTTGCTGCAAGACAGGTACTTGGACAAATTTGTCACATAATTCAGGTGAGAGTGATAATAAAAAAAGTGATAATTATTGTTTTTATTTAAACTTGATGATGTTAAGATTTTGGAAGTAGGAAGCAGTGATAGGATTGGAAATAATGTTAGATTTTCCATACATTAAGGACTTTTACAGCCACAGTAACTGGGTGGAGTTGGGGAAAACCACTCCTTACTCCGTTCTGATCAGACCAGATCAACCACTGCAGAACCTAGCAGGTAAAAGCCTTCCAGCAACTTTTATCACAGTAAGAAACACATTTGTCTCCACTTGTTTTAATTAATTTACCTGGTGGGGTGTGTACAGAAACACACTTGCAATAAGGGACATAAAGGGGATAAATAGGAAAGAAATAAAGGTGTGAAAGTGAAAGTAATTAAATTCATCCAACCTCATCTAACAAACAATGTAGAAAATTTTTAATGATCATCAATTTAACAATTGAGTTTAAATAGGTGACAATATTTTGTGCTTTTTATTAGTTATGCATATTTGCCATATAACTATTTAAGTACTTAATATTTTTAATTTGCCATTTTTAATTTTAAACAAAAACAGGTGTTGGATAATTTAATTTTTAATTAAATTTTTTCATGCAATTGTAAAGCAAAAATAATTATACACAAGCACAGTTCAAACCAAGTCTTGAATATCGCCAAAGCATAGATGGCCCACCTTTTAAATACTGTATGTCACAACCTGTTTCCAGATGGTTTTATGGATAACCTTTCTCTTGCTTTGCTCCAGGTCCATCTACTCCAACTTGTAATAGCTGTACAGGAGATGCCTGTGCTGATAACATGAAGCCTGAAGTGCTGGAACGGGGGCTCCTGACCTCAGGCTACTTTAGCACATTCTCTTCTTCAAAGCCTGCTGGTAACAATCACATTCATTTGTGTATAACAGCAAACTATTAGGATTTGTATTATTATTTTCTTTTGTTTGCTTGTTTAATAGCAAATGGACTGTTTATCAAACCAGCAGAATGAGTAAATTGTAATCAACACTGAAACTAAATTGACTACTGTAGTTTTGTTTTTGTTTTTTGTTTGTTTTTTTTTCATTAGAAAATGTAAAAAGAATCTCACAGCAATGAATCCCCACAAGCTACAAATTTAAATATTAGAGCAAATAGATGTGTTGTCCCACCTTGAATTTAATTTCAAAATTACATAAACTCACCTATTCATTGCCATACCCACACTTTAAAACTCTTTGGATGCTTTTTGTCTTGTTGATCATTTATTCAGCTATTTATCTAGATATCATTAAACGTAATTTGTTATTTTTTTCAGGTAAATGTAGCCACGGTGGTCTACGTGACAAGACAAGAAAAAGGGACCCAGTTGGGGGCATCAATAAGGATTCTTCTACATCAGATCATGGCACGTTGCACAAAAAAGCAGCTAATCTGGCAGTGGATGCTACTATGGAGCTGCTGGAGGACATCAGACTAGCTGCTGGAGACAGGAACTTCCTGCGGTACGGGAAAAATTGATCAGAGACATTCTTGCACTCATGAAATGGTTACTAGAACTCTAATAAATTTGAAATTTAAACAGTTTATATTTATTTTCATGACACAGCTTTCTAGGAAAAAATAGTAAAAAGCCTTCCTCACAGAAGATAATATGTATCTTAAAAGTGATGCTTTTTATGATGCACATGTTTCTGCAAAGATACCTCTGCATCATTCTGAATGTAGAGAAATTGGGTTCCTTACAAGATAACAAAGGGATGATTTTGTTTTTTCACTTATGTTCCTCCAGGTTGATGGGCCTCTCCCAGTCCTATGCGCTGTGTTTTGTCATTGACACTACAGGCAGTATGGCTGATGACATCGATGCAGCAAAACAAGTTGCTTTTAACATAACTGACAGTAACGCAGGAACGCTACAGGAACCCTCTCAGTACATACTGGTACCTTTCAATGACCCAGGTACTTCCACTTTTATGGATATTCCCCATGTTGCCAAAGAGAGCCAACAAATCTACAAAAATTTGCAAGTTCATGTATTTCTTTGTCTCCCAAAAAGAATTTGGACCCGTGATAAAGACAACTGACAAAAACTACTTCAAAAAGGAAATCAACAAGCTCACTGCATCCGGAGGAGAGGATGAACCAGAGATGAGCATGTCTGGACTGCAAGTGAGTGCACTTGTGTTCTATCATATCATGCATCTGCTTACACAGTAATTTGTGTGATGTGAATTATGAACTTTTAGGATGAAGAAATGGGGTATTTGCAGTTAGTGCACAGGACATAGTTAGGAAATGAATATGAACCTATTGTGTCCTATTATGTAATAACAGAATGACTGTGTGCATGCATTATCAGAACTTGCTTTTTTGTTACTTTTTTTAAATCACTTTCTGAATTACAGTTTTGCACATCTGGTAAATCACAACAAATAATGTTTAATTTTTCTGTCATTTGTATAACTGGCAGCTTGCGCTGACATCAGCTCCACCTTCCTCTAAAATCTATGTCTTCACTGATGCTTCAGCCAAAGATTCCCATCTAAAAAGCACCAACATTGCCCTTATAGAGAGAACCAAGACTGAGGTATGTGTGAGGATAAGTTGCATTCTTATTATTGTTGCACTTTAGATGTTAGTTCAGCTGATGAAGAAATTGCCAAATAAAAACATGCAGAAAAGAAAGAGTATTCTTTGTTGAAATGTAAAAATAAATAAATCCTGAATTGTAATTCCAGCTTACAAAAATGTGTAAAAAAAACAAAAACAACAACAACAGAAAAAAAAAAGGTTAATACTCTGGCGGAGCGAAGTACAGTGTGGCGCAGTGGTGTCGTGTTTATTACTGTAGCATCACAGTAAGGAGGTTCTAGGTTTTAAACACTGGGTATCCAGGCCTGTTTGGAGTTTACATGTTCTTTCACCACCTGTGTGTTTGCACAATTGTATACAAAATTCTGCATGGTGAATTAATTAATATTTTTTGAATTAGCTGTAGATATGAGTGAAACGTAGATAGTTGCTAAATAATTACTGGTGAAAAGGGTCAATATAGCTTGAAGGCAACATAAATGCCAGTCCATTATCAAATTTTACAAAACTTTTGTTTTTGTTTTTTTTACAAAAAAGTCAATTTTACTCAAGCTAGACCAATTCTAGAGCAAAACACCTCAGTAAATAGTTTCATTTATCCATGTACTGAATGGTCACTTTAGGTCTCTTTGATACTTTAGATAGAACTTATCCAGTTTCCACTGAGCGTGATATATATAAACTGATGCATTTTTCTATGCCTACACTTTCAGGTGTCTTTCCTGTTGACAAACATTTTTTCCAGTCGGCGGCGCCGCAGTATTGATGGTCAAAATTTTTCACCTCGTGCAGTGAGGCTATCAAATGTCCAGCTATACAGAGACCTGGCCCAAGCTTCTGGAGGTCAGGCTATTGAAGTCAGGAAGTCAGATCTTTCCTTGGCCACTACTGTTATAAAAGATTCATCAGCTGGTGCTGTGGTGAGACACTGAGCATTAACAGGAATTACTTAACATGTTTACAAATTGTGAAGGACTACATTTTGATAAGTTGGGGCCAGATATTTAACAGATTTTCTTTCAAAATTGCTTTCTCACTGGAGCTTCTGTTTCTTTGTCTTTCAGGTGACAGTTTTCCAGGTAGTAATGGATCCGGGGCGACCTGATAATTTTAATTTTACTGTTGATTCATCAGTAAGCAACGTCATCATTTACATCACCGAAGTTTCATCTCTCACCTTCACACTCACCAGCTCAGCAGGTTCAGTTCAACGATATTTTTTGGACATCAGTTTTCTAAAACATAATATTTCACAAAGACAAGGCACTTCCCACCTTGTGTCAGCTTTGCTTTATTTCTTTGGCTCTCTGGAAGTTCCTCATCTGACCTGATCTCTGGTCTCTGCTTTTTGCCTTTTGATTTCTCCTGTGCAATGCTGTTGTTTGGGCAGTCAGGTGAAGGTTAAGAATGTACAGTAGTGGTACTAGTCATAATTTTACTTTCTTATTTAGTAGTAACTGTGCAGGTGGATTGGAATTCATTTGCCTATTACAGAAGTGGAGTAATTTGCAAGTGTCTCACACCCATGAATTGCAGTAATAGCACAGTAGTAATAAAAACAACAACAGTCACAATTACAAATTTAGGAGGAGGCAGAAAATTTCATTGTCATGCTGGTAAATAATTCAGCCATTTTCCTCTTTTCAGGAGTGTCTCAGGAGTCAAGTCAGACCAGTGGTTCTCTGGCATCCATAACAACAGTGGGAAACCTACGCAGAATAAGGCTCAATGCTGGAAATCAAACGGGTTTTTGGCAAATCCACATCAACTCTAACAGTCTCTACTCTATTAAAGTCACAGGTCTGTAATATAATTAGGAAATAGTCTGTAGAAAATGTTTTCAGTGGTATAATATTTCTAACTTAGATGTGGTTTCTGTGTGCATAAGGTCAAAGTTCAGTGAACTTCATCTATAACCTTGTGGAATTACAAAAGGAAGGTGGCATCAGACCCAAGGAAGGCCGTCCTGCTACAGGTTGACTAAACAAAAATGTATCATTTGGTTTGTGGGAAATTGAGATGACCTAAATAGTCATGAAAATTATTACATTGATTTATGTTTCTGGGTAGAAAACTTCCAACTTTTTTGTTTAGATAAACATAAACTTTCAAGTTTAAAGAAGATTTCCCCTCAGAGGTCTTAAAAACACACGTGGTGCAGGCATAATTTCAGTACTTTCGAATGACTAACTGCAGAAAGGCAATTGGTGTCCATCCATATACATAAACATTGATATGATTTCTGTACTGTTAGCATTATTACAGCCCTCGATCAAATCCAATAAAGGCAACGTTATCTACCCTACCCATTTCTAACAACATAACAGCATTTTTACATGTTCACGTACAGTCTAAGGATCTGTTGTAATAATACTCTTTTGTGGCTTGCTATCGTTTTCAGGTGGTAATGTCACTCTCCTGGTCACTGTGACAGGAAGTGATACAGTAACAGTCACAAAAGTCACGCTCTTCGACAGTTCAGGGCCAAAGGAGTTGATTGGATCAATACAGGCATGTCACATTTTACACCTGATAAAAGATAAAAGGTCAAAATTACAACTGAAACTACAACAGACCACAGCAAGCATTCCTAGACTTAGTCGGTTTTAGTCTATGCTAACTGCACTGTCAAACATAGTGTTATAAACATAACTTTTGTAGTTCTACAACAGCTTAAGAAAACACCAAGAAGTAAAAGATACATAAATAACATTGGTCTTTGGTGGCTGCTTGTTTACTCCGATTACTGATTGTTGCCACCATCTAACAACTAACTTATGCATCTAAACATGCATAAGGTGCTCTCAGTTGCTATCTTTCTGTTTTCCACAGTCATTAGAAAACAGCAACTTTCTGGTAACATTCACTGAAGTCCCAGCAGGAGACTATGTAGTTCGACTGCAAGGTGAGGACATCAGCACCACATCCCGGTCTACCTCAGATACCTTCCAGAGACAAGCCTCCACCCGCATCACAACAGCTAGTCTCTCTGTTGCTGTGAGTAGTAGAGTCATATGTTGTTTTTTGAATTTCTAGAGCCAGTTTCTAAACATCTTATCTGCCTGGATAAACTCAACAACCACTGTCATGTTATTTTCTATGTCTTTATATAAAATAAAGGAGTGATTGTTTAACTTCAGATTTCCTGCCCTCTATCGCTACTTTTCCAGGCACAAGCTGACAGTATCAACATAGAACCAGGCACTCGCATCACCATTCCTTTTACAGTGTCTTCAGATGAAACTGGGACATTCACAGTGCAAGTCAGTAATGACCGCAACTTTGACTTCACCTCACCTGGAAATGTCAATATTGGTCCAAGCGATGGAGGCAAAGCCAATGGGACAATAACCTTAAGTGTTCCAGCCAGCACTAAATCAGGAACAGACGTGACCCTCACCATTCAGGCACAAAACGCTGCTGCCACTGACATCAACTATGCTGTCCTCCGATTTTCTGTGGCTGCCAAGGTAAAAGAAAAAAGACATTAGGTGAAATGGGACTAAAAACAGTGTATTACATTTAAAAAAAAAAACTAATAATCCAAACTAAATGTATCACTGTTCTGGATTGTCAAATGCCAAATGTTTCAGTTTATATAATACTTCAACTGTGATCTGAGGAGAGCTCTTAAAAGAATCAGCTCAGTGATGAATTAGTACTGCATATGTTCTAGTTCAAAATGAGAAAAAAAAAAAAAAAAAAAACAACGATTCACTGCGAGGTAGTGATGTGTCGTTCGCGAACGAAACGGCTCTTAGAGCCGACTCCTTGAAGTGAACGACGCGAGCCGGCTCCTTATTGGGAGCGATGAGGTTTTTGGGTTTGTTTGTTTTTTCCCCTCTTTCTCTCACCCTCTCTCTCGCCCTTTTTTCCGCTAAACTCCGCACGGCCTGTACTTTGTGCTGGGAAGAGGGTTTAGGGGTGTTAGTTACACTCGCAGTAGCACAGGAACAGAGCCAGAGAGAAAGAGAGCGAGGGACAACAACGTCACATTAGAAAGGTATAGTAATCATCCACTATTTTCAGTTGCAGATTATAAAGGATTCAGAAATCATGCAGGCCCATATGACAGAGAATGTGCATCTTCTTTTTGTTTTAATATTTTAATTGTGTTTTGGTTTGCAGTGTTTTGTGTTGTTTCACGTTAAATTTGTTTAAAAGGAAAAAGCTGAAAATTTAAATAGTTAAAAGTTTGAAATGTAAATAGTTGTTTTTTGTATTATATGATTTATTTATTACATTTTATGTGGAGTGAATAAATAAAGTATATTTATGGTGGCCCTTAGAGACAAAGCACGTACAAAGTCCAACACACATACAAACTCCTAAGCATGTATAAACTGCAAAACAGGTAAAAACTCAGAAGCACGGCTTGTGAAATGGGACGGTCTAGCCTCCGTTGGGCTGCCCAGGTTGCCTAGCAACCATGATACTAACAGCTGTAAGATTAAGCTCAGCTATTGTTTTTTTTTTTTTTTTCCCCCTTGCCTGTCCCGTTTGGCTCTTTTGCCATCAGAATTATTGTCTAAAGGCAAAGAAAGATGCCCAACGGATTTACTTTACCAAATTGACCATCCCAGCCTTGCCGTAATGGTCCATTTGATTCACCTTTTATGGTTTATTTTATTTTCACTTGCTGAATACGGGACAGACTTGACTGGGGGAAAGAAGGGGAAAAAGAAAGAGGGAAAGAGAAACAGCTGAGAAGAGGGACAGGGGAGAAGGGCAAAAAACAAAAACCAACAGAATGGGCAGGAAAAAAAAAAGAGAAAAAAAATGCATCTATCGATCACTTGGATCACCTGTTGAGAAAGAAAAAAGAAAACAAGCAGAAGAGAACAAGAGTAATAGAATAAACAACATCACAATGATATATGGGAATATGACAGTAAATACTAAATATTAAACATTATTGTGCAGCACATAGGATCAACAGAACACAGTGTGCTTTGAGATAGGAGCCAAAAAGGGTGTAGTTTGTGGGTGTGATCACCCGTGTGTACACCTGTGAGCATGGACGCGCTTATTTTTTTAAAAGGTTCCTTCATGTAATGATCTGCTAGAGGGTGTGGGGGAGCCACTGCCCTGTCCTCCAGGGCATGAAGCAGGTGTGGAGGAGATCAAAACTCCAGACATCCAGAGGCCCCCAGAACACAAGAGACCAAGGAAGACCAACAGAGGGGCAGCCGCACCACTGTCCCAGAAAGAGCTGAGGAGAGTCCCAGATGAGGGCTCACTCAGCAGCCGCGGAGCAGAAGCCAGGGGGGGTTGCAGTGACGCGCCCGTGAGCTCCGCCGGCAGCCAGCTGTGCCTGAGTGACCGAGCCCCAGGCCGAGAGGCCGGTGGCACCCCACCTCCGAAGTGGCCCGAGCGAGCCCCAGGCCCCGATAAGCGGCCGCCAAGGAGTGAGCCGGTGTCTGTGTACCTGGACGCCCATCCCCAGACACAAAGAACCACCAACGCACCAATGTCTGAGGGAGTCTGCCACTGGCAGGGGAAGTGGTGGTTTGGGGGAGATAGGCCTCCAAACCTTGGAGGGCCTGAGATGTCCCCAGAGAGGTGGTGTCTGATACCCAACCTGACATATAGACACACACATACAGGAACACACAGATACAAACATCCATTCCCACCCTCATGCTCTCATATGCACTTACTCCACACTCAACCAACGTGGAGACAGACATAAAGAGACGCTGTACACACGATCACACTCCCCAAGCATACTCTACGAACCAGGTCTAGGTACCCTTGCCCCTGGAGGGGGGAACTGCACCCAGACCCAGGTGGTGTTACCCTTTTCCCTGCGGTGGGGAGAGGCAGACCGCCCCGACTCCGCAGCAGCAGGGAGGCCCCACACTCCAGACCGCAGTCGGACGGCCAACTCCTCCTTCTAGCCCCCCCCCCCGCTCCAGCGGGCCGCAGAGAACGGGGGTGAGAGAAGACTCCAAACCTCCCTCCACCCGCTCATTGTAGTGTTGATGCATGTGTGTTCTAAGGTGCATTTAAAACCCAGGAGGGCATGGAGCTACCTGCCAGAGAGCAGCAGGTAAGCGCATAGTCCCTCCTGCTAGCCCTCAATGTCTACGTGTATTTAAAATTGAGAGGTGGGCAACGACGCCAGGGGTGAGGTGTACACCCTGATGGTCTTTTGGAATCCGTGTAGCGTGCCAACCCCCAAGATCCTATATGTATGTGTAATGAGAGTGTGAGTAATGTGAATGTCTAAGTTGTGGGATAAAATTGAGGCAGAGGCAGCCAGAAGTGGACAGAGGGGGGGTAGCCTCCTCTGCACCCTGGTGACATACCCCTACTCCAAGGCCCTACATGTGTGGGTGGTTGTGGTGGAGCGGGAAGAGGGAGGCAGCTGGAGATGGGGAGGGAAGGAAGGGAGGGGCAAGTGACCCCTCCCTGGGGCCAGCTCCCCCGCTGACCCCAGTAGGCACCCCCATACTCCGCAACCCGCCAGGGAAAGGGGGCCCAGGCCCATCCAGACCGGGTCCCAGTGCAGCAGCGCCGCCCGGCTCCACAGAGCCCGGGACAGTCCACCCAACCCCACCACAGAGAAAACCAGCCCAGAGACGGAGCGCCCCCAGAACCTCACGCCCATCCCGGACCCACCCAGGGGCAGCCAGGCTACCAGGTCAGTAACCCACGTCCGTCAGCACAGACCCTCCCCTAGCCCCGCTGCACGTAGCCACGAGGAAACAGTCACCTGAGAGCCAACAGAGCCCCTAACCGGACATGACCGCTACCCTGGGTTGAGCCCCCCAAGGAAGATGCCTCCGGGGAACCCCCCCGACGCCCTAATCCTGTCCCTACCCCCACACCAATCACAACAGTGAAGGCGGGACCAAACTATGACCCCCCCACCCCCACTAGGTGATGGAGCTGATCAAAGGAGCCCAGAGCAATTGACCTGATGTGGTGGCAGAGGCTGTATCAAGACTAATGTAATCTAATAGATAATTTCTATATTGGTTAGAATTAAGATTGTTTTTATTTTTCCAGTTCATGAGGACTGTTTTCTTGGCTATGCATAGGGCAGTGAAAACCATATGGGCGATATTCTTTTCTGAAGTGACATTATCTAAGCTGCCCAACAAACACACTAAGGGGGAAGTTGGAATGTTACATTTCAGACACTTTGATAAGTCTTCACATATCTCGCGCCAAAACTTCTGAACTGGTGGACAGAACCAAAGAGCGTGGATATAATTGTCCGGTGAATTGGTTTGGCAGTGTGAGCAGTTGTTGGTAGACGTAAAGCCCATCTTGAACATCCAATGACCTGTATAGTGCACTCTATGTAATATTTTGTATTGAATTAATTGAAGACTGGGATTTCTGATTAGATGAAACGTTTTTAAGCAAGTCTGAGACCAGAAGTTTAGGTCTAAGCTGACTGATAAATCCGCTTCCCATTTTGCAATAGGAAGTGATATTGATTCATCTGTTTTAGAAAGCATTCTGTATATTTTGGATAGTAATTTGGGGGTTTTAAGAGTAAGAAATTGAACCACACTTGGTGGTGTTTGTAGTTCAACTTGACCCGGTTTAAATTTATTTTTTACTATGGATTTAATTTGTTGATATTCTAAAAATCTTTTCTTGTTGATCCCATATTGTGTAACTAGTCCGTCAAATGAAATAATTCTGTTCCTTCTAGTATATGTTCTAAATATTTGATTCCTTTACCACTCCATTCTGGGAAATTAATCATATTATTGTTTTGTAATATG